>NC_053041.3:301270053-302520053 GCF_002575655.3 Aegilops tauschii subsp. strangulata | reverse complement strand
GATCTATCACTTCAGAGGTGGCCTTAAAGAGGATCTGCAGTTAGCTCTCGTTCTTGTTGAGCCTACTCAGTTTGATCAATTCTATAACATGGCACTGAAGCAAGAGGCTGCTCAGCTCAAGTGTGAGGCTTCTAAGAAGAGAGTCAGAGACGCAGTTCAGTCTTCTTCTTCCTCACTTGTGGCAGCTAAGCAACAGAAGTTCTGGTTGCCTCCTCCTCCTCCGTTTCGTCAGCCTTACCAGCAGAAGAACAAAGGTGGCCATGGTTCTTCCAACTCTTCCAACTCTGGCTATCAGAACAAGTCTCAGAATCAAGCTCCAAAGTCCAATGCTCCTTATCACCGTCCACTCTCAGAGGTGACTTGCAACAAGTGTCAGCAGAAAGGCCACTATGCTAACAAATGCTTCAACCAAAGGCGTCTGCCTCCTCCTCCTCCTGTCAGATCTTCCAGCAATGCAGTGGTCAAGCATAATCCAAAGTCTGCAAAGGTGAACATGATGAATGCAGCTCAAGCGGAGGAATCTACTAATGTGATAATGGGTAATCTTCCTGTTAATGATATTCCTGCAAAAGTTCTTTTTGATACTGGTGCATCGCTTTCTTTCATATCAAGACCATTTGCATTTAACAATGAGTTGGTTTATCAAGATTTGCCTAGACCGTTATCAGTTGTCTCTCCGGGTAAATTCATGAATGCAAGCTCCATGGTTCCGGATGTTTCCATCAAGATGGGCAACTATGAATTTCGGTCTTCTCCAATTGTTCTTGGTGACTCGGATATTGATCTTATTCTCGGGATGGACTGGCTTTCTAAGCACAAGGCTCAACTTGATTGTGCTGCCAGGGAAATTCAATTGACACACTCTTCTGAGGATGTGATTATTTATGCCGCTCATGATGAAACCATTCGGTTTTTTCTCTCAATGAGAAGGGCGAATTGAATGCCATCTCTCAAATTCCAGTCGTTTGTGAGTATCATGATGTCTTTCCAGAAGAGCTTTCGGGTATGCCTCCTCATCGGCCAGTTGAGTTCGTTATCGAACTAGAGCCTGACACTGAACCCGTTTGCAAGCGTCCATACAAGCTTGGACCCAACGAGCTGAAGGAATTGAAGAAACAACTCGATGAACAAGAGCGTCTGGGTTTGATCAGACCGAGTTCATCTCCATGGGGTTGTGGTGTTCTTTTTGTAAAGAAGAAGGATGACACGGACCGACTTTGTGTCGACTACCGTCCATTGAACAAGAAAACAATCAAGAACAAGTATCCACTTCCCAACATCAATGAGCTATTCGAGCAACTCAAAGGTGCTAAAGTATTCTCAAAGCTTGACCTTCGTATGGGTAATCATCAGATTCGCATTCGTGAAGAAGATATTCCCAAGACAGCATTCAGAACAAGCTTTGGTTCTTATGAATATACTGTCGTGTCTTTCGGCCTTGTCAATGCTCCTCCAGTATTCTCTCTGTCGGGTGGTTGGTGCGACATATGCCAAGGGATGGCTTATCATTGTGGGAGCCAATAAAACGTCGCCGGTGCCTGGAAACGGGATGAGGCGAAGACATGCACGCCGGCGGATCTTACCCAGGTTCGGGGCTCTCCGAGGAGATAACACCCCTAGTCCTGCTCTGCGGGGTCTCCGCATGATCACTAGATCGATGAAAGGTAGCTACAATCGCTCCTAGAGCTGTTGAGATCAAGGGAGAAGAAGAACAAGGCTAGCTCTTGCTTCTCTCTATCTATGGTGTGTGTGTGCTATGCCTAGAAGCGAACTATGCTCAGAGGCCAACCCTTTGCATGGGTGCTCCGGGGGGTTTATATAGGCCTACCCCCCGGGGGTACAATGGTAATCCGGCTGGGCACTGGCCCCAGCCGTCAGTGTCTACGCTCGCCGGCTTCTCCGCCGGCTGCTGGGTCCCGCCAGCTGGTGGGTCCCGCCGGCTGCCGGCTACTTGGTCGACAGGCCGGCCCCATCGCCTAGGGTCTTGTCGGCGGCTGCTTACTGTAGCCGCGCCTCTGATGACGAGGGCTTTGTCGAGGTAAGCGTGGCTACAGTGGGCCGCCTCGGGGGCTCTCACTGTAGCCTTACCTCGTGTTGTCTCCTTAATGGGGCTCCTGCTTCGAGGAAGGGAGTAGCCGGCTTCTGGAGGCCGGCTACGCTCTTGGCCGACTGGGGAAGGCCGGGCCGCCTTCACGCCTCTCTCTGGCTGAAGGGGCCCGCCGCCCGCGGGCCGTACGGGAGTTGGTCGTGGGTGACGTCGAGGCTAGCATGGCTACAGTGCCGAGCCGCACGGGAGATGGCCGTCCCATGCGGCCTCCTGTAGCCATGCCCGCCTCGGGCTTCGGGCGTAGTGGGCCGCACTGTGGCCACACCCCGTCGTGTCGCCGTTATGTGGGAGTGGCTTGGAGTGGTTGTGGTCTCGGCCGGCTCTTTGGAGTCGGCGTCCTTCTAGGCCGGCTTCTTGGAGTCGGCCACCCTGTAATCGTCCTGGGGAGGGGTCGCTGAGGCAGGGTCGCCTTCCGGGAGTCGGCTTCAGGGGTAGCCGGCCAGGGAAGGCGGCCCGAATGCTTGGAGTGCTTGAAGGCCCAAAGGCCTGATAATTTTTCTGAAGAACCAGGGGTAGTCGATTGGCTACCCGTGGCCAATTACTCTGACACTCTCGGATGATGAATTTCATCTTCAACCCCTATACCAATGAATTCGTCCTGGCGTGGAGGTTTTGATGGTCACCCCGCTGCGCGTCATGGCGCCTGGGGGCTTGGAGCCCTCGCCAGGGGGAGCCAGCAGCGACCAGCCGGGGCTAGGGGGAAGCGGCGACGACGTCATCATCTTGGAGAAGGCGCCGGAGCTGACCCCGCCAACTGGGGCGGCCCAAGGCGGCCGGCCTGATCCGCCGCCTGCACAGTCGGCGGAGGGCGAGCCGGCCGCGAGGGTTGAGATGGCGGTCAGGATTCCGCCAAGCCGGCGTGCGGGGAAGGCCGCGTCGGAGCCGCAGAAGGCTGCGTCGGAACCACAGCCGGCCGTGGGCTCCAGCTCGTCGGCCCAAGATGCGGAGGCGGCCAGCACTACCTCGGGGTGGACACCAGGCAGAGGGACGGCCGTGGTGAACGTGGCTGCACAAGACGTCCGGACCCGGCTCCAAGGCCAAGCCGCGGCACTGAGGTAGTTCACCGACGAGTTCCTCGCAACGCGGGCGGCCATCCGGGTTAGTATTCCCCATCTTGCTTCTTCTTGACTTTGCTTTCTCTTCTTGATCTTGATTTCTTCCGTGGGGGCGCGTCAGCGCACCCACTGGGTGTAGTCCCCGAGTTCCGAGTCGGCTGCTGAGCAGGCGGCTTGGAACTTCTTGGAGGATTTGCCTTTGCTGTTTTCGTTCTCACTTCGGTCTTCTGTCCATCTTGCAGGACTACCACATCCTTCGAGCGGCTGCCTTCAACTCCCAGGCTCGGGAGCTGACTCAGAAGACCGCCGACCTTACTGAGAGCCGAGGTATGTGACTTGATCTTTATCTCATGTGGGGGCGCGTCAGCGCACCCACTGGGTGTAGTCCCCGAGATTCGGGCCGACTGCTGAGCAGTCGGGTCGGATCTTCCTTGACGACTTCTTACTGTTTTTCTTCTTCTTCCGACTTTGCAGCGGCCAATGCCAGTCTGAGGGCACAGCTGGGGGAGTCGCAGATTGCTCTTCGTGCCAAGGATGCCGAGCTCACCGCCTTGGTGCAGGAGCGCGACCGCCTGGTCAAGAAGCTGGCCGACCAGGAGGAAGGCCACAAGGCGGCGCTGAAGGCTGCGCAGGATCGCGAAGCCGCTCTCCAGGCGGAGTTCGAGACGGAGGCGGCCGGCTGGGCTGAGGCCAAGCAGAATCTGGTCTCTGGCGACGGCCAGATCGAAGATCTGGTTGACGGTAAGCCGCCTACCTCTCCGTCCTTTCTTGCCGTCTGCCACTTTGGCTTGCTTTCTGATTTTGGTGTTCTTCTCTTCCTTTCTTCTTCTTTGCGCAGAGTATTTCCCTGGCTATTCGACTGCCGCCAACCAGGCCATCGAGGCCCGTCGCCAGGCGCGGAGGCAAGCCGGCTTTGAAATCTCGCCAACCGCCGGCCGCTCGCTGGAGGAACAGCTCCTGGCGATCCAGGCTCGCATCCAGCCGGCTCACCGGCTGCTCCGCCGGCTTCAGCGTGCCGGGGCGCAGGTCTTGGCCGCCCTCTGGCCCGGCCAAGCGGTCCCTCGCACCCCCAGTCGGACCACTGACTGGCTGGAGGTGGCCGTCGGCCGCTTCGAGGCTTGGAAGGCGTCGGCGGCTCGCTCCGGTGCCAGGCGGGCGCTGGAGTTCGTCAAGGCCTGGTATCCCGGCCTGAACCTGGAGCAGCTGGCTACATGGCGGCAGCAAGCCAACACGGAGCTGGAGCCGGCGCGGCCGGCCATCATTCGGCGGGCTTCGGCGATCGCCGACTACACCAACACCAGCGTCTTCGCCCCCGAGGTGGACGACAACGGTGTCGCCCAGCCGGAGGAGTGGTTCGGGCTGGACCCGGCGTACGGCGAAGACTCGGCGGAGGAGATCGACTCCAGCGACGAGGGTGAAGAAGAGGAGGAGGAAGGTGAAGACGCCGAGCCGCCTGGTGGAGCAGTCCCCGGGCCGACTGCTGCAGTCCCCGAGCCGGGTTCTGAAGTCCCCGGGCCGGGTGCGACTACGGTAGTCCCCGGGCCAGTCATCGAAGTCCCCGTGCCGCCTGCGGGATTTCTCCAGTCGGATCCGGCTGTTTCTGGCGCAGGCGGTACGAAGATGGAATCCGACTCTGGAGACGGCTTGATGGACGGCTTGAGGAGGCGCTGGAGGGAGACGCCAGTCGGTATGGCTTGTCGGGTGGAGCCGATCCGTGCTAGGGCATCTGCTTGGTCATTGTCGGCCCTTGGCACGTGAAGGAACCCGCACCCTTCGAAGTATCCGCTTATCTGCTGGACGAGGAAACGATAGCTCTCCATGTTCACGTCCTTGGCGTCCCAATCGCCAGATGATTGCTGGACCACCAAGTCTGAGTCGCCGTAGCACAGGATCTGGCGTATGCCAATTCTTTGGCTAGCCGGAGCCCGTGTACGAGCGCCTCGTACTCGGCGACGTTGTTGGAGGCGGCGAAGTGGATCTGCAGCGTGTACTTGAGCTTGTCGCCTTTGGGAGAGGTGAGGACGATGCCGGCTCCCAAGCCGGTGCGCATCTTGGACCCGTCAAAGTGCATCCGCCAATGGGTAGAGTCGGGAGCCGGCGGTAAGTACTGGGTCTCGGCCCAGTCGACGATGAAGTCGGCCAATGCTTGCGACTTGACGGCGGTGCGGGGTTGATAGAAGATCGTGTAGGGCGCCAAGGCAATGGCCCATTTGGCCACCCGGCCGGATGCATCCCGGCTGCCTATGATCTCGGCGAGCGGGGCAGTGCACACGACCGTGATGGGGTGCTCTTGGAAGTAGGGCTTCAATTTCTTGGCAGCGAAGTACACCCCATAGCACATCTTCTGGTAGTGCGGGTAGTTTTGCTTTGAGCTGGATAGTACTTCGCTGAGATAGTAGACCGGCCTCTGGACTAGCTGGGCTCGGCCTTCCTCCGGGCGCTGGACCACAACAACAGTGCTGACGACTCGGCTAGTCGCGGCGATGTAGAGGAGCATGGGCTCCTTCTCAGTCGGCGCTGCCAGGACAGGCGGAGTGGTCAATATTTTCTTCAACTCATGGAAGGCTTGGTCGGCTTGATCGTTCCACTCAAAGTGAGTGGACTTCTTCATGAGTCGGTACAAGGGGAGAGCCTTTTCTCCTAGTCGGCTGATAAAACGATTCAGGGAGGCTAAGCAGCCAGTGAACTTCTGCACATCTCGCAGCTTGGTGGGAATCTCCATCCTCTCGATGGCCTTGATCTTGACGGGGTTGCACTCAATGCCGCGTTCAGAGACCAGGAAGCCTAGCAGCTGGCCGGCTGGCACTCCGAACACGCATTTCTCGGGATTGAGCTTCATCTGGAATCGGCGCAAGTTGGCGAATGTTTCTTTCAGGTCTTCCAGCAAGGTACCACGCTTCTTTGTCTTCACCATAATGTCGTCTACGTAGACGTCGGCATTTCTGCCGAGTTGTTTTAAGAGACATTTCTGCATACAACGCTGAAAAGTGGCACCGGCATTTCTCAAGCCGAATTTCATTGTCAGGTAGCAGAAAGCTCCAAAGGGTGTGATGAAGGCAGTCTTCAGGCGGTCAGCCGGGTCCAACTTGATCTGATGATACCCTGAGTATGCATCCAAAAAACTTAACAGCTCGCATCCGGCTGTGGAGTCTATCACTTGGTCAATCTGTGGCAGAGCAAACAGATCCTTTGGGCAGGCCTTGTTCAGACTAGTGTAGTCTATACACATACGCCACTTGTTATTCTTCTTCAGAACCAGAACTGGGTTGGCAAGCCACTCTGGAAAGAACACTTCCATGATAAAGCCGGCTGCAAGGAGCCGGGCTATCTCTTCTCCCACAATTCTTCGCTTCTCTTCTGACAGTCGGCGGAGGGGCTGCTTGACCGGCTTCGCATCATCTCGGACATGTAATTTGTGCTCGGCGAAATCCTTCGGGACACCCGGCATGTCCTTTGGGGACCATGCAAAGATGTCTCGATTCTCACGGAGGAAGTCGACGAGCTCGCCTTCCTATTTACTGTCCAAGTTCGCCCCAATCACAGCGAACCTCTCCGGGTGCTCCGGGTCCAGAGGTATCTTCTTCGTCTCTTTTGCAGGCTGGAAGGAGCCCTGCGCATCACAATCCTTGGGGTTGGGGGACAAGGCCGGCTGCTTGCCGGCCATGGCCACAACCCGTTCCAACATCTTCTTCTCTTCTGCCACCACGAGGGACTCGGCCAGCCGGCTACTGGCCATGGCGCACTCGATGGACTTCTTGTAGTCGCCGGCTACCGTGATGATCCCCTTTGAGCTCGGCATCTTCATCTTCAGGTAGGCGTAATGGGGCACAGCCATGAACTTGGCCAGAGCAGGCCGGCCAAGCAGTGCATGATAGGGGCTCTCCAAATCCACTACCTCGAACCATATTGCTTCCCGGCGAAAATGATCTTTGTCTCCGAAGAGAACGTCCATTTTGATCTTGCCGATTGGAGAGCAAGACAGGTCGGGTACGATACCATGGAAGACGGTGCGGCTCGGCATGAGCTGCTTCGCTTTGATATTCAGCTTCTCCATGGTATCGCGGTACAGTATGTTGATACTGCTTCCGCCGTCTATCAGGACGCGGGAAAATCTGGCAGCTCGCCTCTCCGTCGCGAGGGTGACGTCCAAGACCATTGCATAGGAGCCGGGCGAAGGCATCACCTCTGGGTGGTCGGCCTGGCTCCAGCTGATTGGCTTTTCTGACCAGTGCATGAACTCGGCGGTGCTAGAGGCGACTGCATTCACTTCTTGGTGCTGTCGGCGTCGGCTGCGCTTGTCGTCGGCTTGACTAGTGAAGACGACGTAGGCGGCGTGCTCTTCGGGGAATTCGTCTTGGATGGCGCCGACTGCCGGCCGAGCCGCCGGCTGCTGGGGGACCGGAGGCGGCGGGCCGGGAGGCGGAGGCGGCACCATTCCCTCGCCCTTGGTGATGCGGGTGAGCCAGTGGCATTTCCGGGTTGTGTGGTTGGACGGCTTCGCGCCGCTGTGGAACTTGCAGGGGGCATCGAGTGCTTGCTCGTAGGAGAAAGACGGCTGCCAAGGCGGCCGGCCACCCTTCTTCTTGGGAGCGGGCCGATCTTCGGGCTGCTCGTCTTCAACTGTGGCCACCTGCCGACTGGAGGAAGTCGGCATGGGGCCCTTGAGCTTGTGGTCGTTCTGGTAGGGGCGCCGATTGGGGTCGCCAGCCGGCGTCTTGGGAGCCGGAGCAATTACTTTCCAAGAGGCTTCCACTCGGAGCTCGGTCTTCATTGAGGAGTCGGCGGTGGCGTACTTGTCGGCGATGACCAGCAATTCATCGAGGGTAGCCGGCTCGTCGCAGAGGAGTCGGTGCTTGAGGAGGGTGCCCTCTCGGCACCCGGCGGTGAAGTACTCGATGGCCTGGACCTCGTGCACTCCCTCGCAGGAGTTGCGGAGCTCGGCCCATCGCGTGAGGTAGTCGCGGGTCGACTCGTTGGGCCCTTGGACATAGAGGGAGAGCTGGCGAGGCTTGGGAGGCCGCTTGTAGGTGCTGGTGAAGTTGCGGACGAAAACTTCGGTGAAGTCCAGCCAACTGTTGATGCTGTAGGGCTTGAGGCTGTTGAGCCATGTGCGCGCCGTGCCTTGCAGCCTGAGGGGGACGTACTTCACGGCGACGCGCCGATTGCCGTTGGCTATGCTGACGGCCGTGGAGTAGTCAATGAGCCAATCTTCCGGCTTCACGGAGCCGTTGTACTTGGGCGTGTCTCTGGGGAGCGAGAACCCTTTGGGGAAGGGCTCGTCGCGGATGCAGGGGCCAAAGCATGGCGGGCCGACATCGTCTTCTTCTTCTAACACCAAGGATTGAGCAAGGCGGTCGATCCTGTGGCGGGCGTCACTCTCGCCAACTCCTTCTCGGCGGCCGAGTCGGTCGCCAAGAGTCGGATGTGTGATGGGCGGCGGAGTGAGGCGTCTTTCTCTTCGAGGCGGGGGAGGAGGCAGGTTTCCTTCGTGCTCTACTGCTCGAGGGCGGCCCTCCGCGTCGCGCTCGATGGTGATGCGAGTCCGGCTGCGGCTGGCAGCCGGCTCCTTGTCTTTCTTCTGGCGCGCGCCGCTCGCAGTCGGCGAGCGAGACGTCGCGGCGTGCTCCCGGCGCGGGGGATGACTGTCAGCACGGGCGCCGGCTTCGTGCCGTTCTGCTGCCGCGTCGATCAGCTCGTCATGTAGGGGAGCTCATCGGCTCCCAGCCCATTGAGCTCCTCTGCAGCCGCCTGAGCGGCTCGCAGATTCTCGAGCGGGGTGGCGTAGACGGAGCGATCTGCGCCCAACATGCTGGCAACGGCCGCGCCGCGCTTCTGGACGAAGCCGGCTCGGCTCGGGCCGCTGGGCGGCGGCGTACCGAAGGCGGCGCGATCGACTTCGCGCTGGTGAGCCTCGGTGAGGCGTCTCATCGAGGCTATCTTCTGGCCCTCCGCGATGAGGGCAAGGCGGCGTGCCTCCAGGGTCTCGGCGTCGGCGTCGGCCGGGATGGGGACGGAGAGGTCGTGCATCGCCGCTTGCTGAGCGTCGCGGGCATTCTCGCCCGAGTTGGAGACGTGGCTGATGACCAGCACTTCGGTGACAGCGCTGCTGCCGCTGTCAGCTCGAGGGAGGGGGTCGTCGAAGACCACCACGTCGGAGGGGTAGGCGTCGAGCGACGCGGTGTCGGAGTCGATGAGCATCGGGTCGGTGGAGCCGACCGACTCCATGTCCGCAGCAGGCTCGCTGGAGACGTGAAGTTGGTCGAGGAGGCTGACGAGGCGGCTCTCGGGGTAGTCGGTGCCTGCGTCGGACGCAGGCTCGTCAGAGATGCGAGTCTCGCCGAGCAGATCGGCGAGGCGGCTCGCTGCGCAGGTGTCGTCGACGCCTTGCAGCGCGTCGAGGCAAACGCCATCGGGCGCAGCAGGCTGGCTGCGCTCGCGGGGGAGGAAGAGGGTTCCCGTCCAGAACAGGTCTTCGGACGACGGTGCACCTGGCCCCACGGTGGGCGCCAAATGTCGGGTGGTTGGTGCGACATATGCCAAGGGATGGCTTATCATTGTGGGAGCCAATAAAACGTCGCCGGTGCCTGGAAACAGGATGAGGCGAAGACATGCACGCCGGCGGATCTTACCCAGGTTCGGGGCTCTCCGAGGAGATAACACCCCTAGTCCTGCTCTGCGGGGTCTCCGCATGATCACTAGATCAATGAAAGGTAGCTACAATCGCTCCTAGAGCTGTTGAGATCAAGGGAGAAGAAGAACAAGGCTAGCTCTTGCTTCTCTCTATCTATGGTGTGTGTGTGTGCTATGCCTAGAAGCAAACTATGCTCAGAGGCCAACCCTTTGCATGGGTGCTCCGGGGGGTTTATATAGGCCTACCCCCCGGGGGTACAATGGTAATCCGGCTGGGCTCTCGTCCCAGCCGTCAGTGTCTACGCTCGCCGGCTTCTCCGCCGGCTGCTGGGTCCCGCCGGCTGCCGGCTACTTGGTCGACAGGCCGGCCCCACCGCCTAGGGTCTTGTCGGCGGCTGCTTACTGTAGCCGTGCCTCTGATGACGAGGGCTTTGTCGAGGTAAGCGTGGCTACAGTGGGCCGCCTCGGGGGCTCTCACTGTAGCCTTACCTCGTCTTGTCTCCTTAATGGGGCTCCTGCTTCGAGGAAGGGAGTAGCCGGCTTCTGGAGGCCGGCTACGCTCTTGGCCGACTGGGGAAGGCCGGGCCGCCTTCACGCCTCTCTCTGGCTGAAGGGGCCCGCCGCCCGCGGGCCGTACGGGAGTTGGTCGTGGGTGACGTTGAGGCTAGCATGGCTACAGTGCCGAGCCGCACGGGAGATGGCCGTCCCATGCGGCCTCCTGTAGCCATGCCCACCTCGGGCTTCGGGGGTAGTGGGCCGCACTGTGGCCACACCCCGTCGTGTCGCCATTATGTGGGAGTGGCTTGGAGTGGTTGTGGTCTCGGCCGGCTCTTTGGATTCGGCGTCCTTCTTGGCCGGCTTCTTGGAGTCGGCCACCCTGTAATCGTCCTGGGGAGGGGTCGCTGAGGCAGGGTCGCCTTCCGGGAGTCGGCTTCAGGGGTAGCTGGCCAGGGAAGGCGGCCCGAATGCTTGGAGTGCTTGAAGGCCCAAAGGCCTGATAATTTTTCTGAAGAACCAGGGGTAGTCGATTGGCTACCCGTGGCCAATTACTCCGACACTCTCGGATGATGAATTTCATCTTCAACCCCTATACCAATGAATTCGTCCTGGTGTATCTTGATGATATCTTGGTCTTCTCCAAGAACAAGAAGGATCATGCCAAACATTTGCGATTGGTGCTCGACAAGCTCAGAGAGTATCAATTCTATGCGAAGTTCTCCAAATGTGAGTTTTGGCTCGATGAAGTTCTTTTCCTTGGTCACATCATCTCTGCCAAGGGCATCGCTGTTAATCCCGAGAAGGTGTCCGCAATTGTGAATTGGGAACCCCCTCAAAATGTCAAGCAGCTCCGCAGTTTTCTTGGTCTTGCAAGCTATTGCCGAAGATTCGTTGAGAATTTCTCCAAGATTGCAAAGCCTCTTTCCAACCTCCTGCAGAAGCATGTGAAGTATGTCTGGTCTCCTGAGTGTGACGTTGCTTTCAACACTCTCAAAGAGAAACTCGTCACTGCTCCTGTCTTAACTCCTCCTGATGAATCCAAGCCATTTGATGTTTTCTGTGATGCTTCTCTCCAAGGTCTCGGTGCTGTGTTAATGCAAGAGAAGAAAGTTGTGGCCTATACCTCTCGTCAGTTGAAGCCCAACGAAAAGAACTACCCCACTCACGATCTTGAGTTGGCGGCAGTTGTCCATGCATTGATAATGTGGAGACATCTCTTGTTGGGAAGACAAGTGGGCATTTTCACCGATCACAAGAGTCTCAAGTATATCTTCACTCAGCCCAACCTCAACCTCAGACAGACTCGATGGGTCGAAATGATTCAAGAGTACAATCTGAGTATCGAATATACTCCAGGCAAGGCCAATGTCATTGCAGATGCTTTAAGCAGGAAGGCTTATTGCAACAACTTAATTCTCAAGCCATTCCAACCGGATCTTTGTGAAGCTTTCCGCAAGCTGAATCTCCGAGTTGTTCCTCAAGGCTTTCTTGCCAACCTCATAGTCTCTCCTACTTTGGAAGATCAAATTCGTGAGGCACAACTTCTTGATGCCATGGTGAAGAAGGTGAAACGTGGTATCGACAAGGGTCTTTCCAAATACAAGTGCTATCGCATTGATGACAGAGACACTTTATTCTTCGAGGACCGGATTGTGGTTCCTAAAGGTGATCTAAGGAAAGTCATAATGAACGAGGCGCACAATTCTCTTCTCCCCATTCATCTTGGAAGTACGAAGATGTACCATGACCTCAAGCAGTCGTATTGGTGGACTCGAATGAAACGAGAAATCGCTCAATTCGTGAATGAATGTAATGTCTGTCGAAGAGTGAAAGCAGAACACCAACGACCAGCTGGTCTCCTCCAACCTCTTGCTATCCCAGAATGGAAGTTTGATCATATCGAAATGGACTTCGTGACTGGATTTCCAAAGTCCAAGCGTGGAAATGATGCTATCTTTGTTGTTATCGACAAGCTTTCTAAAGTGGCTCATTTCCTTCCAATCAAAGAATCCATCACAGCAGCTCAGTTGGCAGAGCTATACACCTCCAAAATTGTCTCCTTGCACGGCATTCCACAATTGATTTCTTCAGATCGTGGAAGCATCTTCACCTGTAAGTTCTGGGACTCCTTCCAGAAGGCCATGGGCACAAACATTCGCTTCAGCACAGCTTTCCATCCTCAAACTAGTGGCCAAGTCGAGCGAGTCAATCAAATTCTTGAAGATATGCTCAGGGATTGTGTCATTTCCTTTGGCATGAAATGGGAAGATTGTCTTCCATATGCCGAATTCTCCTACAACAACAGCTTCCAAGCAAGTTCGTGCAAGGCCCCATTCGAGATTCTCTATGGCAGAAAGTGCCGTACTCCTCTCAATTGGTCAAAGACTGGTGAACGCCAACTTCTTGGCAATGACTTAATCAGAGAGGCTGAAGAAATGTGTAAAGTCATCCGTGATAATCTCAAAGCCGCGCAATCGCGCCAGAAGAGTTACTATGATAGTAAGCACCGTGATTTGGCTTTCGAGATCGGAGACCATGTCTACCTCCACGTCTCTCCAATGAAAGGCACTCGTCGATTCGGTATCAAAGGGAAGCTTGCGCCTAGATACGTGGGTCCTTTCAAGATCATTGGCAAAAGAGGTGACCTCGCCTATCAACTTGAGCTTCCTTCCAACTTCGCGAACGTGCACGATGTGTTCCACGTGTCACAGCTCCGCAAGTGCTTCAAGACGCGTGAGCGCACTATCAACTTCGAAGAGATTGACGTCCAAGAAGATCTGTCTTACCATGAGCACCCCGTTGCTATTCTTGAAGAAACTGAGCGCAAGACTCGCAACAAGTCAATCAAATTCCTGAAAGTGAAGTGGTCGCACCATTCCGATGGGGAAGCCACCTGGGAACGCGTGGACCATCTCCGTTCCGAATACCCGGAGTTCTTTCAGTCCTAGATCTCGGGACGAGATCCTCTCGTAGTGGTGGAGTGTTGTAACACCCCGCATGTAACTTGCCATATTTGTAACTCCGAATCTTGCCATTTTCGGCCATGTGTTATGATATTCCCTCCGTTGTCGGATTTTGTTTTTCGCTTTGCATTTTGTTCTTGTCATGCATTTCTTATCATGTCATCATGTGCATTGCATTTGCATACGTGTTCGTCTCATGCATCCGAGCATTTTCCCCGTTGTCCGTTTTGCAATCCGGCGCTCCTATCTCCCCCGGTGCACCCCTTTTGTTTTCTTTCGTGAGCGGGTGTCAAACTTTCTCGGAATGGACCGAGGCTTGTCATGTGGCCCTAGTATACCACCCGGAGACCACCGGTTAAGTTTCGTTCCATTTGGAGGTCGTTTGGTACTCCAACGGTTAACCGGGCATCCACAAAGTCCATTTGTGTGTTGCAGCAAAACCCCCCTAAAACCAGCTCAAAACCCACCAAACTCTCTTCCATGCCCTAGGTCGTTCGATCACGATCGTGTGGGCGAAAACCGCACCTTATTTGGAGCCTCCTAGCTCCCTCTACCTATTTATATGTGAGTACCCCGAAATTACATTCGCAGTCCCCGATACCCTAGCCTTCATCCCTCCGTGCGCCGGACGTGTCCGTACACCGCCGGACACAACCCGCCGCCGCCCGCAGCCAATAAGGGCGCGCCACGTCACCCCGGGCGCCCTCTCTCTCCTCCTCGCGCCGCCGGCCCGTACCGCCGCCGCCTGCCTCCCGCCCGGCCTGCCCCGCCGCGTCGCTTCTCCGCCGGCCCCGGCCACCCGCGCTGCCGCCGCGCCGGGGTGTGCCGCCGCCGCCGCCCGCGGGCACCCGCGCCCCGCCGCCCGCCGGTGCCGCCGCCTCCTCCTCCCTCCGGTCTCCCTCGCCGTTGCCTCCTCCTTCCCCCCGTCGCCAGCCGCCATCGCTGGCCACGGGAGCCTCGAGCCCAGCCCGCCCCGATCTGGATCGAGTCAACGCATAAGGTTGACCCCGAGCCCCCCTCAAAATTTCCTAAGTCTGTGATTTTTTGCAGCAAGTGCCCCTGTTCCTCATTGCATAACTCACTGTGCATAGCTCCGTTTCGAGCGTGTAATATATCAAATTGTTCCTCTCGTGATGCTCTACATTTTGTTTAATTGAACCATGTTCATTAGAGGTCATCTTGATGCCCAAATCTCTGTTGCAAGAGGGCTAGTTGCTGTTATCTGCTGGTTCTTATCAGAACTTGGAGATTTGTCATTTTTGTATCTTTAAATCTGTGCATCTTATGAGCATGAGCTCTACATGTGTTTTGTTGTATGCCATGCCATCTTTCCAAGGGTGTATTCCATGTATTTTTTTAGTCTCCGTGGTAACTAGCACAAGCATGCAAACTAGGCCCCGTAATGTTTCTGATTTCAGGGACTTAGTGATTTCTCTAAGTCCTCGTCTGCTGTTATTTTGTTGCCATGTAAACTTGATGCTACAGAGAGATCCATGCATATTTTGGAGTTGTTCAGTAAGGATGTTATGTAGCTATTGTTGTAATTGATCCATTCCTACCATGATTTGCAATTATGGAGTGACATAGCATGACTCAATCTTGCTCTACTTTTGCTATAAAATATTTCTGGCAGATTCTTAACATGATATGCAATTTTGCCAAGCTTGTTGTAGTTGATCCATATATTTTATGCTTTTTTTCTTGCCATGGATAGCTTCATAAACATGCCATCTTGCTGTAGGTATGCTAGTTTTGTCATGCGTTGCTTTGTGGTTAGTGCATCAAGCTCACCAACATGCCTACATATTATTGTTTCTGCCATGCTCTGTTTTCTGCCAAGTCTGAAACCTGATAACGAAACTTGCTATGTTTACCTGCTTGCCATCATATCTTCTTGTCCTTTTTGGCTTATGGTCACTAAGGTACTTTTGTCATATGCATTTAGTAGAATACTTCCATTCCTTGTTTTGCTATGTTAAGTTCCTGTAGCATGTTGATTTCATGCTCTGAACATTGCTACCTGATGCTGTTTTCAGCCATGTCCAGTTTTTCACCAAGTCTGTGATCCTGTTATCTTTTGCACTTTTTCCATGCTTGTTTGAGCTTGATATGTTGTGATCTAGACGTAGCTCAGTGTTCATCTTTTGTCAAGCATCTCTTGTAGATTACTGTCATATGCTTTTTTGATATGGTGTGGTGCTTTAGCATTGTTATTTGTTGCATTTTAAGTGCTATCATGCTGTTAATCGCAGATTCGTGTCATTCTTGTTTTGCCCGCCATTTGCAAACCGTGCATCCGTTTCCGGTGATCTTTATATCGATTTCGACTGAAATCATCTTATCTTTCTAGTGGCATGCTTGGTTTGCCAAGTTACTGCCTTCTTCATCTTTTTCCTTCCGAAGCACGCATATGCATCGCATATCATATCTCGCATATCATACATGTTTTGCATCATGTTGCTTGTGCATTTCTCGTGGTTGATTGTGGTTCCGTGTGTTTGTGTTCTTGTCTTGGGTAGAGCCAGGAGACGAGTTCGTGAACGAGGAACCTATTGAGCACGCTTACGAGGATCAAGCTTTCGACAACTCTGAGAACCTTGCAGGCAAGATGACCACCCCTCGAAATCACTTCTATCTTTGCTTTGCTAGTTGTTCGCTCTATTGCCATGCCACGCTACCTATCACTTGCTATATCATGTCTCCCATTTTTCCATGTCAGCCCCTAACCATCCTTTCCTAGCAAACCATTGTTTGGCTAAGTTACCGCTTTTGCTCAGCCCTTCTTATAGCGTTGCTAGTTGCAGGTGAAGTTGAAGTTTCTTCCATGTTGGAACATGGATATGTTGGGATATCACAATATCTCTTATTTAATTAATGCATCTATATATTTTGGTAAAGGGTGGAAGGCTCGGCCTTATGCCTGGTGTTTTGTTCCACTCTTGCCGCCCTAGTTACTGTTATACCGGGATTATGTTCCTTGAGTTTGCGTTCCTTACGCGGTCGGGTGATTTATGGGACCCCCTTGACAGTTCGCCTTGAATAAAACTCCTCCAGCAAGGCCCAACCTTGGTTTTACCATTTGCCACCTAAGCCTTTTCCCCCGGGTTTTCGCAAGCCCGAGGGTCATCTTTATTTTAACCCCCGGACCAATGCTCCTTCGAGTGCTGGCCCAAACCGAGCGATGTCCGGCGCCCCCTGGGCAACCAGGGTCAATGCTAACCCGACGTCTGGCTCATCCGTTGTGTCCTGAGAACGAGATATGTGCAGCTCCTATCGGGATTTGTCGGCACATTCGGGGGCTTTGCTGGTCTTGTTTTACCATTGTCGAAATGTCTTGTAAACCGGGATTCCGAGACTGATCGGGTTTTTCCGGGAGAAGGTTTATCCTTCGTTGACCGTGAGAGCTTATGATGGGCTAAGTTGGGACACCCCTGCAGGGTATTATCTTTCGAAAGCCGTGCCTGCGATTATGAGGCAGATGGGAATTTGTTAATGTCCGGTTGTAGAGAACTTGTCACTTGACCCAGTTAAAATACATCAATTGTGTGTGTAGCCGTGATGGTCTCTTCTCGGCGGAGTCCGGGAAGTGAACACGGTTTGATTTATGTATGACGTATGTAGGAGTTCAGGATCACTTCTTGGTCATTGCTAGATGACGTCTGTTCCATTGCTTCTCTTCTCGGTCTCTTTTGCGTATGTTAGCCACCATATATGCTTATTGCCGCTGCAGCTCCACCTCATTACACCTTCCTCTCCTATAAGCTTAAATAGTCTTGATCTCGCGGGTGTGAGATTGCTGAGTCCTCGTGACTCACAGATTCTACCAAAACAGTTGCAGGTGCCGACGATGCCAGTGCAGATGATAGGGTCGATCTCAAGTGGGAGTTCGGCGAGGAACGTGGTCGTTACTATGTGTCTTTTCCTGATGATCAGTAGTGGAGCCCAGTTGGGACGATCGGGGATCTAGCATTTGGGGTTATCTTATTTTCATCTGGATTTTGGCCGTAGTCGGTCTATATGTTTGTATTTTGTATGATGTATGAATTATATTTATGTATCGTGTGAAGTGGCGATTGTAAGACAACTCTTTACCCCATTCTTGTTCATTACATGGGATTGTGTGAAGATGACCCTTCTTGCGACAAAACCACTATGCGGTTATGCCTCTAAGTCGTGCCTCGACACGTGGGAGATATAGCCGCATCATGGGCGTTACACTAGTCCTGCTTTGGTGGATGTATTGAGAGAGTTCTTGAGCTCTCAAACTAGCTATGGTGCATGCGTAGTTCCAAAGAGCCGAATCCCTCTCCAGTATGCCAAGGGCCTCCTTTTATAGTCGAAAGGTGCTGCCACAGTGGCACACGGGAGGTGGAAAGGCATACAGTGCTGCGAGTTTTATCGCTCATGTTACAGGACAAGACGCATTTAATGCGCAGCTTAGGTGTCCCTTAGCTTTATTGGGGACGGGAACGAGGCCCGTGCCATCCGCTGCCGCCTCGCCCTGCTTCGACACGCGCCCAGGCCAGCGGTGCATGCAGCGCCATGTAGGCAGGCAGGCAGCTGAGGTGGCGCGGTAGTAGGATCTTCACGAAGATCTGCATGCCACCACGCAGGTGCTTGCTGAGTTGGTGTAGAGGCCGCTCGTCGCCACGCAGGTGCCTGCCCAGCTGGTTGAGCTAGCTGCTACTTGGGGACGCCGGTGGAGTCTTGGTCGATGCGGGCCTAGCTATGGCCCCGCTGACGCCCTCGGCAGGGGCCTTTCCGGGGGCCCGGCAAGGGTCTTGCCGTGGCGTTGCAGTCGTCCCCGGCAAGGCGCTTGTCGGGGGTCTTGTGGATCTCCTCGGTAAGGATCCCGCCGAGGGTCGCCGTCTCCTGGTTCTGATCTGATCTCATATATCTATGGTCCTGACAAAGATCTGCATGCCACCATGGAGGTGCCTCCCGAGCCCCTGGCCCAACGTGGTTGATGGCGTTGGAAACCATGGGCTCAAGGGTGGCGCGCTCTGCTGGTGTGGGTGAGCTGCCCCGGCAAGGGTCTTGCCGGTGCCGCTGAGGCTGCCCCGGCAAGGGTCTTGCCGGGGGAACCCGCTTCATCCCTCTGCTTCTTTGTGTTCTTGGCCTTGGCGTTGTTCTGGGCTTCCGCTTCTCTCCGGCTCCCCTCCTCTGCCCTTCTTAGTGTGGCCGTGGCGCGCGGCTCTGACTGCCCGTGCACAAGTAAAGGGGTACGAAGGTGCGCCCCTACTTTTGTACACTGACAGGAGCCCCCGGGCCTGGGCCACACATAAGCGCGACACGTTGTTGGTCCAGGCCCAGAACGGTGCGCGGGCGGGCGGGGCGGATTTTCACCGCAGTAACTCTTCGTCCACTGCGCTTCCCCATGACCTGCGCGCGACGTGGGGGGTCATGTGTGACGTGGGGGGCATGCGTGGGGTGGTTCCCGCACACATGCGTCACATCGCAGTTAATGGGAAAGGAGGCGGCCCGCGCCTTCCACATAAAAAGGAATAACCGCGGGCGCGCTGCTCACTTTACCCCCCTCCCTGCGTCTTCTCCAATCTCAGAGCCGCCGCCTCCTTTCTTCCTCCTTCTCGGGTTCTTGCCTTCGCTTGCCACTGCCGCGTCTCCACCGTCCTCTGTCTCTTGCTCCCCCCAGCCGCCATGGCGCCCAAATGCACCAAGGGCAAGGGAGTGGCCAAGGACGCCGGAGCGACGGAGCCGCCGGAGAGTGCGCTGGCAGCTCAGCGGACGCAGCTCGCCTACTTCCCCTCGACGGTCGACGCGATCGACCTGCGGGATTACTTCAAGCCCCTGTGGGGGGTGAAGATGGGGGGAGAAACGACGGGGCATCCAGCTACGCGCGTTATCCCCGCCAACTGCGCCGAGGCCGCCCCAAATCGGTACCCTTTCTTTGTCGACTACTTCTCCTGCGGGCTTTGTCCCCCCTTCTCCGATTTCTTCAATGATGTCATGCACACCTACGGCTTCCACATTTTGGATTTTACTCCAAATGCCGTGGCGTGCATGGCTCTTTTCGCGCACCTCTGCGAGGGCTTCGCCGGGGTGCATCCCAACACGACGCTCTTCCACCACTACTTCTCCCCTCGGATCCAACCGGGGGGCGCCATTTCCGGTTGCGTCACCTGGATCCCAAGGTCCAAGGGGTGTACCCGGAGGGCGCCATGAAGGAGAGGTGGGAAGAATGGCGGGGCCGGTGGTGCTGGATTGAGGAGAAGGACCCGCCGGACTTTTGCCGGGTCCACAAGGCGCCACCGGTCCGCAGAAGCGATTGGAGCGATGTTGATGCTGACGACGCGAAGCTTACGGTCGCCGCCACTAGGATTCTCCGCATCACTGAGGCTGGGCTCACCCTTGAGATGATCGGGGCAGATTTTATCGGCCGCCAAATCGCTCCGCTGCATAACAAGGGGAGGCCGGCCTGGCTCTTCACGAACGCCGCCGACATCATGAGGCTCCGCCCGGCCTCGACCACTACCTTACGGTGATGAGGCACGCCCATCTCTGCCAGTGGCTCTTCCAGCTCGACGTGAACCGCGATGGCGAGGTCGAGCGGACCGTCAAGGCCGCGAGGGCCGCCGCGAAGGCTAGCAAGGTCGCCAAGGGGCCTCTGTTCAGGTTGCCGGCGGGGGTGGTCCCGCTGAGCAACAAGTCTCGCCGGACCGACATCATCGCCATGATGCCGGACTGCAACGCGCATGGCCTTGACCCGAACTGGGTCGAGCCGGAGGACATCCAAATGCAGGAGTTCTTCGACACCTTGCACAAGGGGTACGTCACTGCCGAGCCGCGGCTCGTCCAGGACACCTCCCACGTGGAGCCGGACTACATCGCCGCCCTCGCCGAGGAGGCCGACAGCACCGGCGGCGTGGAAGACAAGGCCATGGCGGAAGCGGAGGAGAAGGAGCGTGCCCAGTGGGCGGAGGCCGCCGGGGAGGCCTGCAGCGCCAGCACCAGGGCTTCACTCGTCGAAGACGTGGTCGGTGAGTCGTCGGAAGAGGAGGCCGAGGAGGAGGAGGCCGTGGCCATGGACCCTCCAGCCACGGGGAGAGGACAGGTCCTGCGGCGGGCCACCTCCGGCGAGCCGGTCCGGCCCGTTAAGGACGTGCGGCGGCCAAAATCTCCGGAGGAGTCCGCGCGTCAGACGAGGGCCGCGGCGGCGAAGAAGGTGGTGAAGGCCGCGGTGGCGAAGAAGAACACATCTGCCTCCTCTTCATCCAAGCGCGTGCAGACTCCGCCCTCCTCCCCTCCTCCGGCAGACGTTGACACAGGGGTCACCTTTGACTTCGGGTCCCTCAGTCCAAGGAGGAAGAGGAAAGCAACAGAGGAGGAGGGGGACGATGAGTAAGTATATTGCTCATTTAGCCATCTCCATCTCCTCAATCTGTACCGCTTGTCTCGACTTGTTTTCATCTTTGCAGGGACGCAGAGACGCTGGCCCAGACGGTGAAGAGGGCCAAGGCCTCGGCGGGCGGCCAGCCCCCGGCTGGTACTTCAAGGGCGCCGCTGGTGGTGTTAAGCAGCCCGGACAGCAGCCCCTGGCGCAGACCCCATCGTAAGTTCATCACTCGCCCCTCATCGACATGTGTCAGGGGTATGATACTTTGATCCTGACCTTGCCGTGTATGTAGGAGGAGCCATAGAGGGCTACCCTCAGCACGCCGCCCCCATCAACCACGCCGCCCCGAGGAGCGTCCCGGCAAGGGCGCCAAGCACCGAGCCCACGCACATGGAGGAGGAGGAGAACTTGGGCGCCGGTGGCTTCACCTCGGCACCAAATGTTGGCGGGGAGGGGACCTCTGCTCCCCAGCCCGGCGCTGGTAAGTTTCTGGCCTTTCGTTTCTGTCCTTTTTCTTTTCTTGCTGATTCTTGGCTTGGCTTTGTCTCATCCCCTTCTTGGTGTCCAGATCGTCCATCGGCGAACCAGGAGGTCATAGACGCCATCATCGAGGACGTCGCCAAGGACGCTGCGGCAGAAGCCAAGAAGGTCGCTGCCGAAGAGTCCGCCAAGGCCGCTGCCGAAGACGCCGCCAAGGGGCCTGCCGGAGAGGCCGGCAAGGCCGCCACCGAGGAGGAGGTGGTCCATGACCAGCCTTCCTCTTCCTCCGCCTCCGGCTCCGGCAGGTATCTGAGGTTGACCGATGATCTCTTCGTCCACTTCCCAGGGGCGTCCAGCTCCAGGGCGCCCGTCGAGGGAGAGGTGTTTGACGAAGAGGTGCTTGCCGCTGCCGGACTCGAGGTCGTCAACGAGCCGAGCGCTGGGGGCGACGGCTCTCAGCAGGAGCGGCTTCTCCAGGCCATGGGCGCCAATTTCCGGAAGCTCCAGGCGCTCCACCGCGCCCGCCTGGGCAAGGCCAAGTCCAAGATGGCAACGGTGGACAAGGCGGAGGCGGACCTCAAGGTGCACGTCGCCGAGGCGCAGACTTGGTTCCGCCAAGCTAGCGAAGAGCTGAAGGCCGCCCAGGGCGAGCTGGCCAAGCGCGACGTGGAGCTCACCATGAAGCTGGCTGACATCGAGAAGGCCCAGGAGACGGCGGAGGGCTTGGCCGCTGCGGCCGAGGCCGCTCGGACCCAGCACCAGGCCGCGCTGAACTCCCAGGAGGAGGACCTCGCCAAACGCGAGGCGGACCTCGATGCCAAACTCCGCGCCAAAGACAGGGAGGTGGAGAAGCTTGTCGCGCAGCGGACCCAAGAGCTGGAGCAGAGGCACAGGGAGACGCTCGATGCCCAGGCTCTGGTTCACGCCGGCAAGGTGAAGGAGTTGGGGGTGGAGCGGGACGGGCTGAAGGAGCAGGCCCTGAAGCTGTCCCAGGAGAAGGACACGCTCAACGGCGCCCTGACGGAGGCGCAGGGCACGGCCGTCAGCAGGGCCGGGGAGCTCTCCGAGGCCAACAAATCCATCAAAGACCTCAAGCTGAAGCTAGAGGGCCTCGAGGAGATGCTCTCAGAGGCCAAGGCCCGGGAGGGGACCCTGGCCAAGGATCTGGAGGCCGAGAAGCTGGAGCGGAAGAACAAAGCTGCCAGCCACAAGGATTTTCTGGAGGGCGAGAATCGCTGGATCAGCCGCCTCGAGGACGTCGCCGGCAGGATCACCACGCATCTGGCTACCATGGGGATGCCAAATGTGAGGTACGCCCCAGAGCGCAGCGGGACCACCAACGCCAAGCTGACCCTATTCTTCGAGGGTGTTCTCGGGGCCCTGGAGCAGTTCCACCCCGACAGGGCAGCTTCACTGGACGACAAGAACCAAAGGCCATGGCGGGGTGCCATTACCAAGGTCCTCACCAAGGTGGCGTACTGGAATCCTACCCTTGACTTCGACGCCGCACTGGAGAGCTTGCCGGAGGGTACCGACCTCGCGCCGCTCAAGGAGCATATCGAGCCCATCATCAGGCTCATAGGCAGAATTCAAAGGGTGGAGGGCCAGCGTCGGGATTAGGCACCCCATTTCTTATCGCCGCTGCAGGTTCATGACCAAGACAATTTCTATCTTTAGTTAGAACCGCAGCAACAATTTGATGTAATATAACTCTGCAGCACTTTTGATATTACGCATGTTATTTTCATGTTCGATTTTCCTTTGTATGTCCACCCTACGTCAACTGGGTAGGCTTGCTGGCGCGTAAACCCAAGGCGGCGTCTTGAGCACGGATCCCCACTGGCCTGCCGGGTATGCTTGCTGCCGGGCAAACCACCTCACCGCGCCCGACGCGGCCGCTCGAACTGTCGAGCTTGACTCGAGTCAGAATCGAGAGCGTTGCCTA
Organism: Aegilops tauschii subsp. strangulata; assembly: GCF_002575655.3. Lineage (NCBI taxonomy): Eukaryota > Viridiplantae > Streptophyta > Magnoliopsida > Poales > Poaceae > Aegilops > Aegilops tauschii. The sequence goes on along the minus strand of NC_053041.3, from coordinate 302,497,021 downwards.
GTGCGGAAGGCTACCCTGCCACTCTCGACGCGGCCGCTTGGGCTGTTGAGAGGACTCGAAACAGAACAAAGGCGTTGCCAATTGCGGGAGGGCCCCTTTACGTGCGGGTTTTCCATACATAGGCTGGATCTCCAAGGACAATAAACTTATGTATAAAAGGAAATTGCTCAATGTTCTGGATGACTTAGCTTTTCTGTTGCTGCGCTGGCGTCCTTCGCACTTGCCGGCGGTGCAGTTTTCTCCTGGTCACCTTCTTCCTTAGAGGGCATGGCGATGAAGGACTGCTAGGTTAACTACTAGGCCAGATTCTCACAATTGCGCCCCCTACCTGGGGGGCCAAAGATGGTGGTGGGAAGCGACACCTATGGGATCACAAGAATCCCTACTACGGTTGCCGGGGCGTAGGGTTGTGAGAAGAGCAGGATTAGCAGTCAACACAAGGATCGTTTACCCAGGTTCGGGCCGCGAGGATGCGTAATACCGTAGTTCTGCTTTGGTAGATTTATTGAGAGAGTTCTTGAGCTCTCGAACTAGCTATGGTGGCTGCGTAGTTCCAAAGAGCCGAATCCCTCTCCAGTATGCCAAGGGCCTCCTTTTATAGTCGAAAGGGGCTGCCACAGTGGCACACAGGAGGTGGAAAGGCCTACAGTGCTGCGAGCTTATCGCTCATGTTACAGGACAAGATGCATTTAATGCGCAGCTTAGGTGTCCCTTAGCTTTATTGGGGACGGGAACGAGGCCCGTCCCGTCCGCTGCCGCCTCGCCCTACTTTGACACGCGCCCAGGCCAGCGGTGCATGCAGCGCCATGTAGGCAGGCAGGCAGCTGAGGTGGCGCGATGGTAGGTTCTTCACGAAGATCTGCATGCCACCACGCAGGTGCTTGCTGAGTTGGTGTAGAGGCCGCCTGTCGCCACGCAGGTGCCTGCCCAGCTGGTTGAGCTAGCAGCTGCTTGGGGACGGTGATGGAGTCTTGGTCGACGCAGGCCTGGCTGTGGCCCCCCTGACGCCCTCGGCAAGGGCCTTGCTGGGGGCCCGGCAAGGGTCTTTCCGTGGCGTTGTAGTCGTCCCCGGCAAGGTGCTTGCCGGGGGTCTTGTGGATCTCCTCGGCAAGGATCCCGCCGAGGGTCGCCGTCTTCTGGTTCTGATCTAATCTCATATATCTATGGTCCTGACAAAGATCTGCATGCCACCATGGAGGTGCCTCCCGAGCCCCTGGCCCAACGTGGTTGATGGCATTGGAAACTGTGGGCTCAAGGGTGGCGCGCTCTACTGGTGTGGGCGAGCTGCCCCGGCAAGGGTCTTGTCGGGGCCGCTGAGGCTGCCCCGGCAAGGGTCTTGCCGGGGGAACCTGCTTCGTCCCTCTGCTTCTTTGTGTTCTCGGCCTTGGCGTTGTCCTGGGCTTCGGCTTCTCTCCGGTTGCCCTCCTCTGCCCTGCTTAGTGTGGCCGTGGCGCGCGGCTCTGACTGCCCGTGCATAAGTAAAGGGGTACGAAGGTGCGCCCCTACTTTTGTACACCGACAGGGGGTACGAAGGTGATCCCCTACTTTTGTACACCGACAGTAGGCGCGCCCCCACCCTCGTGGACAGGGTGTGGGCCCCTGGCCTTGATTCTTTCGCCAGTATTTTTTATTAATTCCAAAAATATTCTCCGTGAAGTTTCAGGTCATTCCGAGAACTTTTATTTCTGCACAAAAATAACACCATGGCAATTCTGCTGAAAACAGCGTCAGTCCGGGTTAGTTCCATTCAAATCATGCAAATTAGAGTCCAAAACAAGGGCAAAAGTGTTTGGAAAAGTGGATACGATGGAGACGTATCAACTCCCCCAAGCTTAAACCTTTGCTTGTCCTCAAGCAATTCAGTTGATAAACTGAAAGTGATAAAGAAAAACTTTTACAAACTCTGTTTGCTCTTGTTGCTGTAAATATGTAAAGCCAGCATTCAAGTTTTCAGCAAAGATTATGAACTAACAATATTCACAATAACTCTTAGGTCTCAATTTTACTCATATCAATGGCATAATCAACTAGCGAGCAATAATAATAAATCTCAGATGACAACACTTTCTCAAAACAATCATAATATAATATAACAAGATGGTATCTCGCTAGCCCTTTCTGAGACCGCAAAACATAAATGCAGAGCACCTCTGAAGATCAAGGACTAACTAAACATTGTAATTCATGGTAAAAGAGATCCAGTCATAGTCATACTCAATATAAATTAATAGTAATGGATGCAAATGACAGTGGTGCTCTCCAGCTAATGCCTTTTAATAAGAGGATGATGACTCAACATAAAAGCAAATAGATAGGCCCTTCGCAGAGGGAAGTAGGGATTTGTAGAGGTGCCAGAGCTCGGTTTTTGAAATAGAGGTGAATAATATTTTGAGCGGCATACTTTCATTGTCAACATAACAACCGAGAGATCTCAATATATTCCATGCTACACACATTATAGGAGGTTCCCAAACAGAAATGGTAAAGTTTATACTGCCCCTCCACCGACAAACATCAATCCATGGCTTGTCTGAAACAACGGGTGCCTCCAACTAACAACAGTCCTGGGGGAGTTTTGTTTGCAGTTATTTTGATTTGATTTGCTTAGAGCATGGGACTGGGCATCCCGGTGACTAGCCATTTTCTCGTGCGTGAGGAGCGGCGTCCACTCCTCTTGATAATAACCTGCCTAGCATGGAAGATACAAACAACCCTAGTTGATACATGAGCTATTCGAGCATGCAAAACAGGATTTCATTTGAAGGTTTAGAGTTTGGCACATACAAATTTGCTTGGAATGGCAGGTAGATACCGCATATAGGAAGGTATAGTGGACTCATATGGAATAACTTTTTGGGCTTTATGGAAGTGGATGCACAAGCAGTATTCCCGCTTAGTACAAGTGAAGGCTAGAAAGAGACTGGGAAGCGACCAACTAGAGAGCGACAATAGTCATCAACATGCATTAAAATTAATAAACATTGACTGCAAGCATGAATAGTATATAATCCACCATGAACATAAATATCGTGGAGGCTATGTTGATTTTGTTTCAACTACATGTGTGAACATGTGCCAAGTCAAGCCACTTGAATCATTCAAAGGAGGATACCACCCTATCATACCACATCACAACCATTTTAATACCATGTTGGCAGGCAAGGTAAACCATTATAAACTCCTAGCAAATTAAGCATGGCATAAGAAACTATAATCTCTAATTGTCATTGCAAACATGTTCATTCTTAATAGGCTGAATCAGGAACGATGAACTAATCATATTTACAAAAACAAGAGAGGTCGAGTTCATACCAGCTTCTCTCATCTCAATCAGTCCATCATATATCGTCATTATTGCCTTTCACTTGCATGACCAAACGGTGTGGATAATGATAATAGTGCACATGCATTGGACTAAGCTGGAATTTGCAAGCATTTAATTCAAGGGAGAAGACAAGGTAATATGGGCTCTTTGTTAAATCAACAATAATGCATATAAGAGCCACTTCAACATTTTAATTATGGTCTTCTCCTCTCGACCCCCAAAGAAAAGAAAAGAAATAAAACTATTTACATGGGAAAGCTCCCAACAAGCAAAAGAAGAACAAGAAATCTTTTTGGGTTTTCTTTTAATTATTACTAGCACATATGCCCGTGCGTTGCAACGGAAGAAAAATTAACATATCCACTGAAACTTCTATTGTTGAAACTAAATTATATGCAATTGTACCGACGACATAGCTATCGCTAGGCGTAAGCTGTAATTTACTCCGAAGAAGAAGGTTGTTGCAATAGTGGCATCCGACTTCACAAAAATGGTGGTCGATCTTTGCAGCATGTGGTCTGCCTTACAGCAACAATGGTGGTCCAGCTTTGGAGCATTGCGTACTTCTTGTAGCAGCATTAACTGGGCATGCATGTCGTCTGTCGACGCTCGATGAAAACTGCATGTAGATCAACCAGATATTTTTTTGGTAAATATGCAGCAAATTCCCATTTGACGTAGCAAAATCGCTGAGAAATAAAAACATTGACAGTATGAAAAAGCAGCACGAAAAGATACTTAGTAAAATGCGCTAGCGGGGTCACACAACGGCCTGATTCTCTTTCACGGGTTTACACACAAGCCAACCAAGCAGCTGTTTAATTAGAGTGAGTCAACACAGTGCATGTCCTTCCGCTTTTGTTGGATTAATTAGAGTAAATCTGCGAGCAGTGCATGTCCTTCCTTTATTTTAATGGGGGGCTCAATTCCTATTGGAAGGTACTGCCATTAGGTAACTAAAATTATGCCATATTAGCTGTGTTAGTCATTGGGCAAATTTATTGGTTTGTAAAGTGATTTATCAGGCTTCTGTTATAAATTGGTCTGGTTCCTCCAAGCTCAAAAGTTATGGCAAAATTCCTCCACTTCCGCCGGTAGTCGTGATCATCACCAACATCACCAGACAAACAACTCCCAGAGTTCGCCTTTACCGATCAATGGCTGTAAGCAGGGAGGAGCCGCACGAAAAGCGAGCCAAAGAAATTGATGTAGATCTCGCAAGGGAAATACGTCGGCAGGGTCGGCCTGCGCACAGTGCGACTACTCACGTGATGCCAGATGTAGGCTGTTTCAAATCCGTCCAGGCTTTGTGCTCAACTATGCCAGCACCGTGTAGATTAATACAGATGTGGCGTCGTTATTTGATTAAATACATGTGATATTTTTCTTTTCCCGTTGCAACGCACAGGCATGTTTACTATATTTTCAAACAAAATAGTTTGAATAATGCTGCCCTGCTTTTTTTTGTTACTTGTAAAGTTGTTTGAGTGGAATTTCCCCCGTGTTTTTAAGAAATATTCATATTTGGTACCTACTGGCTCTTATGTTTTAAACTCATGGATATTGTGAGAATATTATGGATAATAAATAATGAATATTACAATCAAATATTACTTTTGCATATTGTGAGAATATTCTGGATAATAGGATTTTCAATATTAGTTTAGTCTTAAAGCATTGCAGTTATAGACCACACATAAGGGAGGGGAGGATGGGAGGGAGGATAATTGACGACATTGTTGATGCTATGTTAAAATAGAGAACGTGGACCTGAGTGAAGGGTCTTGAATCATTCTTAGATATGTGGTATTTTTTTTCTCCCGTTGCAATGCACGGGCATATTTCCCAACAGGGTAGACTTTGTTGTGTTTATTGACTGCCAACGTCTCATAACAACATTCCAAAGGTACCACCGAAATATGTCCATCAATTTCTATGTAAGAAACAAAAAAACACTTCACTCTCCTATCCCAGTAAGCATGTAATGATTTAAGCCTAAACTTGGCCTAAAACATAAGAAAAAACCTAAATGTACGCTTTTGTGATGTTTTCTGTCACACACATCAACTTTAGTGGTAAAAACGGAATTTACTCTTTCATTTATGGTACACTTCAATTATTCCCGCCATGAATAATAATTATGTACTTTCAGCATAACCATCTTTGCAAAAATGCTACACCTGTGTATAACTATTCAACAATTAATATTATAGAAGAGCTCACGTTGATTGATCAATGTGAGCTTGCATGTGTAGTTTTTGAGTTCCTCCTTCGCATACCTAGCTTGATATGCAAATTAGTCTAAGTGAATGTCGGTTTTCTTCTGCACCGAAAGTAGTATATGGAAATAAAAGATTTTGACCTTGGAGATGAACAGAAAAGGTAACATGAATGCTATTAGGGTATGCATTGCGTTGAGGATCCCAATTCTTGCAAAATATCTCTCTAGCACTCTTCAAGTTATGCAAAAACACATATGAAGTCGGATAGAAATAAATCAACAGCTGAAAAATTCAGAATAGTAGGAATACGAAATTCCTCTTTCATACATCGAAAAAAAACCTCTTTCCTCCTCCTTGTAGAATAGTAACTTCCAGTGTAATCAATTTATCTATGGGAAAACTGATTTCATAGGGTGCATGTAGTCGTCATGTTGGCTTACATGCGAGTTCTACGTAAGTAGCGTGCGTGTGTGTATTCATCATTATAGCCGGCAATCAAGATATAGCCAGCAACTTGTATTTTGCTGCTGCTCCTGCGTACGTGTATTTTTACCTAGGAAAGAGTCGACCCTACTTGCTTTGTATGCGTGCGTCGTCACATAGTACTGTTTCTTGGTTACATGCATGGCTTGGAAGTAATCAACACTCGGCAAGTATGTGATGCACCATGGTCGCGCATTAAGTGCAGTGGCATCAGCAGCGCTCGCTGTCGAAGTGGTCGCATGGCATCATCGATATCGGGGGCGATGGCCGGTGGTCGCGGCTATTGCGAGGGGCTTAAATAGATTCGATTCCGACTGCCTCTTTGACTCTTTCCTTCCTTCCATTAATATCAATTCTGCTTACTTCCTTTAAGGACCATCACGGATATGATTCAATTTTGCTTCCTACCTTAATTTCACGTGCAGGATTCATCTTATTATTCTCTTTCCAATAATGTGGAGGAACGGACCGGTTTATTCTCCTTTCCTTCCTTATTTATCTGAACATGACAAATTATTTCTTTCCTTTTTGATGCCTGAGAAGGCTCCTTGATATACAGAAAATTCAAAGATGCATTTAAGTTGAGAAGATTGCGTGTAAGGGACTGAGGTGGGACTAATATACAGGTCATGCTTCCTTTACAATGCATAGTTCGTGGTACCTTAGCTAGTATTGAGAGTATTTGTTTGCCATCAGGTCGCGTGTTCAAATCACAAAACCAGCCGTTATTTTTTGCCTCCTCCAGACTGCACTGGGCCATCCATGTTCAGCTGGGCCGTCAGGCTTCATTGGGCCGTATGGGCCAGAAAAATTTGACCAGGCATCGGTCAGCAAGGATCGATCGTGCCTGGGAAACTGATCGTGGGTGCTCGAGCAAAAAGAGCCAATATCTGGGAACTTTACTTTAGTACCACCTTGTGTATATGTTTTAAATTCAAAGTGAAATCATAAATTCACAAAAAGAAAGCGTATTGTGATGGTGAACCCGACAAAGTCAATCCGTGCTTTATTATTAGGGATAGACTACTATAGGCATAAAAAGTAAACTAGCTAAAAGCTACAACTAATTTTTTTGTTTTTCTTAAGGTTTTTCAAACACACAAGAAGAAAGCAAGAAAAGAAAATAAACTAGCATGGATAGTACAATGAAAAAGTATGAGCACCGACAACTAGAATGAGTGTGTGAACATGAATGTAATGTCGGTGAGAAATACGTACTCCCCCAAGCTTAGGCTTTTGGCCTAAGTTGGTTTATGCCCACAGATCAAAGTTGTAGCTGGGGTCGTACTGTGATGCATTAGCTATTGCCTCGTGAGCTGCAACTTGGTGGCGAGCTGCCTCCATCATCCTCTCGTGCTCGGTCGCCTCCTCCCTGGTTATAACATATCTCCCTTTTGCCTGAAAGTTAAAGAAAGTAGGAGCAGGGAGAGCAATATGGATAGCGCGACGCCTGTCAAACATTAGTCGGTATTGGAGGGGTTGTTCATTCCTCTCAACAAACTGATGGCGAACCATAGCATTATAATCTAAATAAGTAGGAGGAAATTCCATATCATTTTCATGTATGGGTATCTCAAGATAATTAGCCACACTAGTTGCATAAATTCCATCAAACAAATCTCCGCTGATATTGTTATTATGCAACCTACGTGCAACAATGGCCCCCAAGTTATATTGTCTATCTCCTGACGCAGCACTCTTGAGAACACTAAGATCTGGAACACACATGTGGCATGCCTCATCCTTACCATTTATGCATCTACCTATAAAGAGAGCAAAATAATGTATGGCAGGAAAATGAATGCTCCCTATGGTAGCTTGCGTGATTTCCCTAGATTCCCCCATAGTGATACTAGCCAAAAAATCTTTAAACTAAGATTTGTGAGGTTCACTGGTACTACCCCATTGCGGGAGTTTACAAGTAGTATTAAAATCTCCTAAGTCCATGGTATAAGATTTATTATAAAGATCAAATAGGACAGTGTGAGAATTGCGTGATGATGTCAATTTAAATCTTCTCACAAAGGAATCAGTAAGGTGGTAGTATTGAGGGCACTTATCTAACATGAAGCCCTCGAGTACAGCGTTACGCACATACGCTTCAAATTCTTCCTTAGTTCCTGCTTGGGCCATGAAATTTTCTGACGGCCACTCACAAGGCCGCACTTGAGCTTCTCTTGGTGGTTCATGGTCCGGCTCACGTATTGCGGGCCTGGGTCCTTGCTTCCTTGAAGAACTGCCTTGGTACATTTTCCTAAACATATTTCTTCCTCTGAAAAATTTCTGAAATTTTTAGTAACTCAAAATAAAAGTTAACCAAACTCAACAAAATTGATAGCAACTACTCCCACAAGTGCCTAGAGACTACATCATGCATTAGAACTACTTGGGACCAAATAAATTTGACATGCAAGCTCAAGAACAGGGCCACCTAAGCAGCAAGCATTTGCAATGAATAAAGCACTAGAACAAAAACTAATTGGACCAATGGAGGAGTCACATACCGAAGAACAATCCCCCAAAGCAGTTTTGTGAGTGGAGCTTTGAGCAAGGAGATCGAAAATGGTAGAAAGATGAGCTAGAACTCGTGCTTGAGCTGGTTGGTGATTTTTTTGGGAGGAAGGAGTGTGTGGGTACTGGAATAAGTGGAGGGGGGCCACCAGGGGCCCATGAGGCAGGGGGCCGCGCCCAGGGGGTGGGCATGCCCTGGACCCTCATGGCCAGGTGCTGGCTCCCCCTGATGTGTTCTCAGTGCCAGATATTCTCAAATATTCTAGAAAAAAATCATATTTCAATTTCAGGGCGTTTGGAGAACTTTTATTTTCGGGGTATTTTTTATTGTATGGATAATTCAGAAAACAGACAGAAAATACTATTTTTGCTTTATTTATTCTAAATAACAGAAAGTAAAAGGAGGGTACAGAGAGTTGTGCTTTCTAACTTCATCCATCTCATGCTCATCAAAAGGAATCCACTAACAAGGTTGATCAAGTCTTGTTAACAAACTCATTCTGAATCGCATGAAACCGGAGAATTTTCGAATAGCACTAGGTTACCTCAACGGGGATATGCACATCCCCAACAATAAGAATATCATATTTCTTCTTAACAGTAGGAAGAGGAAATTCAAAACCTCCAATAGTGATCGTTGGAATCTTTCCAATAGAATTGATAATGTGGACTTGAGGTTGTTTCCTCGGAAAGTGTACCGTATGCTCATTACCATTAACATGAAAAGTGACATTGCCTTTGTTGCAATAAAAAACAGCCCCTGCAGTATTCAAAAAGGGTCTACCAAGGATAATCGACATACTATCGTCCTCGGGAATATCAAGAATAACGAAGTCCGTTAAAATAGTAACGTTTGCAACTACAACAGGCACGTCCTCACAAATACCGACAAGTATAGCAGTTGATTTATCGGCCATTTGCAAAGATATTTCAGTATGTGTCAACTTATTCAAATCAAGTCTACGATATAAAAAGAGAGGCATAACACTAACACCGGCTCCAAGATCACATAAAGCAGTTTTAACATAGTTTCTTTTAATGGAGCATGGTATAGTTGGTACTCCTGGATCTCCTAGTTTCTTTGGTATTCCACCCTTGAAAGTGTAATTAGCAAGCATGGTGGAAATCTCAGCTTCCGGTATCTTTCTTTTGTTTGTAACAATTTCTTTCATATACTTAGCATAAGGATTCATTGTAAGCATATCAGTCAAACGCATACGCAAAAAGATAGGTCTAATCATTTCAGCAAAGCGCTCAAAATCCTCATCATCCTTTTTCTTGGATGGTTTAGGAGGGTAAGGCATGGGTTTCTGAACCCATGGTTCTCTTTCTTTATTGTGCTTCCTAGCAACAAACTCTCTCTTATCATAACGTTGATTCTTTGATTGTGGGTTATCAAGATCAACAGCAGGTTCAATCTCTACATCATTGTCATTGCTAGGTTGAGCATCAACACGAACATCATCATTAACATTATCACTAGGTTCATGTTCATCACCAGATTGTGTTTCAGCATCAGGAATCGAAATATCATTGGGATTCTCAGGTGTGTCAACAACAGGTTCACTAGAAGCATGCAAAGCCCTACATTTTTATTTTTCTTCTTTTTAGAAGGACTAGGTGCATCGACATTAGTTCTCTGAGAATCTTGCTCAATTCTCTTAGGGTGGCCCTCAGTATACAAAGGTTCCTGAGTCATTTTACCCCCTCTAGTCATAACTCTAACATCATTATCATTTTTCTTACTATTTTATTCACTGAGCAAATCATTTTGGGCTTTAAGCACTTGTTCTACTTGAGTGGTAACCATAGAAGCATGTTTACTAATAAGTTTAAGTTCACCTTTAACTCTAGACATATAATCACTCAAGTGTACAATCATATAAGCATTGCGTTTCAATTGTCTACCAACATAAGCATTGAAGGTTTCTTGTTTGACAATAAAATTATCAAACTCATCTAAGCATTGGCTAGCAGACTTATAATGAGCAATATCACCTTCATCAAATCTATAGAGAGAATTTACCTTTAATACCTGTGTTGGATTATCAAGACCATGTATTTCTTCAATAGGTGGTAAATTCTTAACATCTTCAGCTTTAATACCTTTTTCTTTCATAGATTTCTTTGCCTCTTGCATATCTTCAGGACTGAGAAATAGAATAACCCTTTTCTTCGGAGTTGGCTTAGCAGTTGGTTCAGGAAGTGTCCAATTATTTTCATTAGTCAACATATTATTCAATAGCAATTCAGCTTGATCAACTGTTCTTTCCCTGAAAACACAACCAGCACAACTATCCAGGTGGTCTTTGGAAGCATCGGTTAGTCCATTATAAAAGATATCAAGTATTTCATTTTTCTTGAGAGGATGATCAGGCAAAGCATTAAGTAATTGGAGAAGCCTCCCCCAAGCTTGTGGGAGACTCTCTTCTTCAATTTGCACGGAATTATATATTTCCCTTAAAGCAGCTTGTTTCTTATGAGCGGGGAAATATTTAGCAGAGAAGTAATAAATCATATCCTGGGGACTACACACACAACCAGGATCAACAAAACTAAACCATGTTTTAGCATCACCCTTTAATGAGAACGGAAATATCTTAAGGATATAATAGTAGCGAGTTTTCTCATCATTAGTGAAATAGGGTGGCTATATCATTTAATTTAGTAAGATGTGCCATAACAGTTTCAGATTCATAGCCATAAAAAGGATCAGATTCAACCAAAGTAATTATCTCAGGATCGATAGAGAAATCATAATCCTTATCAGTAACACAGATAGGTGAAGTAGCAAAAGCAGGGTCATATTTCATTCTAGCATTCAAAGATTTTTCTTTCAGCTTAGCTAATAATTTGTTAAGATCATATCTATCATTGCAAGCAAGAAAGTCTCTAGCAGTTTATTCATCCATAACATAACCCTCAGGCATGACAGGCAATTCATATCTAGGGGGAGAATCATCATCATCACTTTCATGAATATTATCAGTTTCAATAATTTTATTCTCTCTAGCCCTAGCAAGTTGTTCATCAAGAAATTCACCTAGTGGCACAGTATTATCAAGCATAGAAGTAGTTTCAACATAAGTATCATGCAAAGCAGAAGTGACATCATCAATAACATGCGACATATCAGAATTAATAGCAGAAGCATATTTAGGTGTCGCAAGCTTACTCAAAACAGAAGGTGAATCAAGTGCAGAGCTAGATGGCAGTTCCTTACCTCCCCTCGTAGTTGAGGGAAAAATCTTAGTTCTTTCGTCTTTCAAGTTCCTCATAGTGATCAGCAGATATAAATCCCAAGTGACTCAAAGAATAGAGCTATGCTCCCCGGGCAACGGCGCCGGAAAATAGTCTTGATAACCCACAAGTATAGGGGATCGCAATAGTTTTCGAGGATAGAGTATTCAACCCAAATTTATTGATTCGACACAAGGGGAGCCAAAGAATATTCTCAAGTATTAGCAGTTGAGTTGTCAATTCAACCACACCTGGATAACTTAATATCTGCAGCAAAGTATTTAGTAGCAAAGTAGTATGGAAGTAACGGTAACAGTGGCAAAAGTAACAGTAGCAATTTTGTAGTAATTGTAACAGTGGCAACGGTAGAGTAACTAAGCAAAGAGCAATATGTGAAAAGCTCGTAGGCATTGGATCGGTGATGGATAATTATGTTGGATGCGATTATTCATGCAACAGTTATAACATAGGGTGACACAGAACTAGCTCCAATTCTTCAATATAATGTAGACATGTATTCTGAATATAGTCATACGTGCTTATGGAAAAGAACTTGCATGACATCTTTTGTCCTACCCTCCCGTGGCATCGGGTCCTATTGGAAACTAAGGGATATTAAGGCCTCCTTTTAATAGAGTACCGGACCAAAGCATTAACACATAGTGAATACATGAACTCCTCAAACTACGGTCATCACCGGGAGTGGTCCCGATTATTGTCACTTCGGGGTTGCCAGATCATAACACATAGTAGGTGACAAATGACTTGCAAGATAGGATCAAGAAATCACATATATTCATGAAAACATAATATGTTCAGATCTGAAATCATGGCACTCGGGCCCTAGTGACAAGCATTAAGCATAGCAAAGTCATAGCAACATCAATCTCAGAACATATTGGATACTAGGGTTCAAACCCTAACAAAACTAACTCGATTACACGATAAATCTCATCCAACCCCTCACCGTCCAGCAAGCCTATGATGGAATTACTCATGCACGGCGGTGAGCATCATGAAATTGGTGATGGAGGATGGTTGATGATGACGACTCCGAACGGACTCCAGATCAGCCATCCCGAGAGAGATTAGGGCTTGGCGGCGGCTCCGTATCGTAAAATGCGATGAATCCTTCTCTCTGATTTTTTCTCCCCGAACGTGAATATATGGAGTTGGAGTTGATGTCGGTGGAGCACGAGGGGCCCACGAGGCAGGGGGCGCGCCCAGGGGGTAGGCGCGCCCCCCACCCTCGTGGATAGGGTGTGGGCCCCCTGGCCTTGATTCTTTCGCCAGTATTTTTTATTAATTCCAAAAATATTCTCCGTGAAGTTTCAGGTCCTTCCGAGAACTTCTATTTCTGCACAAAAATAACACCATGGCAATTCTACTGAAAACAACGCCAGTCAGGGTTAGTTCCATTCAAATCATGCAAGTTAGAGTCCAAAACAAGGGCAAAAGTGTTTGGAAAAGTGGATACGATGGAGACGTATAAGAGCCCACCACATCTATGATGATACTGGGTTTTGTCACAATTTTTGTCATAGAAGTGTCATAAGTATGACAGAATTTTTTTTCATTCGGCCCAAAATGTCACGGATGTGTCTTTTTTTGTAGTGTCTATATCTTGCAATCAAATTCCTCAATATCAGTATGTACACTTCATATGTTTATCCCCGTTGAAAACTTAACCTATATTGTCATCAATCACCAAAAAGGGGGAGACTGTAAGTGCATCTAGTGCCCCTTGCTGATTTTGGTGTACTGAAGACTTATAGGTTAAGGGACTAATGTGCTTGTGAGTGTAGACAGGTCTATAAGTCTATGAGGAGTTTGATATTTACGATGAAAGTCGACCCCTAAAAATGAATGTCTTCAGCTGAAGACTTTGGTTTTCTTGAAGACTTTGAAAGTGAAGAAATTGGTGTGACCATGAAGACCTGGTATTCATGCGAGGAATATGAAGCGTGAAGACTTTTGTTTTCGTAGTTTCAATTTCTCCTTCTTGAGTCATAGGAAACACGGTACTATTAAAGGGGTCGAGGTAAAACTAAGGAAAAGTTTCCAGGTGATGCTCATCTCAAAATCCTACACCTACCAATCCTTTCGAGTGAAGCCATTGGAAATCTCATACAGTTCAGTCAATTTCTTCAGTGACAGAGACGAAGATCTTCTGTTCTCTAAGGAATTAGTTCTGACTGAGGAGTAAGGAATTCGCCAGTGCGGATTGCCTACAAGTGAGGAACATGATAGCCCTGAGGAATTTGATACTCAAATATCCGACCGTTGTCGTGCTACGCACCAGCTGTCCCAAAATATCTTCCCACCTAACGGTCATATCATTGAAGGGCATTTATGTCTTATCATGTTGGGCTGCTCCTTGGCTATAAATAGCCGCCCCTACAACCACTAGCTGGTTGGCTGCTCTGAGAGAAACTGACACTTGTCATTGAGAGCATCCCATCCTCCGAGGACTTTGAGTGAAAATCATCAAGTGAGGAAAACCCAAACCCAAACACCTACAAACCAAAGTGATTGAGCATCACTAAAGAGATTGTTCCTGTGTGGAACCAACGCTTGTTACCTTTGAGGACTGTGCATCCTCTAGATGGTTAGGCATCATGGTCTAGAGCATCCAAGAGGAATTGTGGATCACCGAGTGACCGAGTCTGTGAAGGTTTGGAAGTCACGTGAAGACTTACCACGAGTGATTGGGCGAGGTCTGTGTGATCTTAGCTCAAGGAGAATACGGTGAGGACTGTGTGTCTGGGACTGTGTGTCCTCAGGTTTAAATACCTAGCCGCTCCAACCAGATATAAGACTTCACAGCAGTTGGAACTGGTCTACCAAATCATCGTCTTCACCAAGCTACTGGTTCTATTTCCTCAACCCTTGCATTTCCTCATTTCTGTGTTGAAGATCGTTAATGTTTGAAGACTTTGACTGAAGACTTTCTCAATTTCCTCAATCCTATTTCTTTAGTCAATTTGTCTTCAGCCTGCTTATCGTGTGTTCACGCTACTTGTACTCTGTGCTTGTTTTCATTTGATCATGATGACTGTGCTACTGCTCTGTTATGCTTGCATCTGAGTACTTATTCCGCTGCTAAGTAGTTTGTTGCTTAGGAATTTCCTCACCTATAAATTCCTCAGTGATGAATTTGTAAAAATCGCCTATTCACCCCCCTCTAGTCGATATAACGCACTTTCACTGGATGTTAGTACTGGTGGTAGCTCTGAGGAGAGAAAGGATGAAGTGCAGGATCAACATGTCATCGATATAGAGGTGTCTGAAGCAAACGCAAGCGCTCTTCAGAATAGTCCGTGGATCCCATTACCGCAACGGGCACCACTCGGATGGAGCTGGTCTTAGCAGCTAAGACAAGCGGGGGTGCAACTCCACTGAGCCCCTCGCCGAAGCAAGATCCCAAGAGATCTCGGACTACCCAGCAGACCGAGAAGCAGGGCAATATAGTGTTGAGGAAGACCCCGGCAGCGGGGAAAAACAATGAAGCAAAATCGGCGGCCTCCTTGGCGGAGGACTGCCGGGCGCAATGAGTTTTTTGTGCTCTAATTGTTGCGGGATTGGCAACGCCCCGGCAATTTAAGAGCTTCGCGAACTCGCACAAAAGTTTGCCCCTGGAGTACTTTGTATTGTAGAAACCCAAATTAGTGGTGCTAGAGCTGAAAATTTAAGGAGTACTCTGGGTTTTGATAATTCTTTTGCTATTGACTCCTCCGGTAGGAGTGGAGGTTTCGCTTTGTTTCGGAATAATGAAATAAAGATGACAATTTGGGTTACTCATGTTATCATATTGACATGAAAGTGAGTGATTTAGGTGGTGATCCTTGAAAACTCACATACTTCTATGGGGAGGCACATACCCACCTTCGTCAGAACACATGGAATACTATGAAAAATCTCTCGACTCTCCACAACATGCCTTGGGGTGTGTATGGGGGATTTCAATGAAGTTTTAAGGTATGATGAACATGATGGAATCGGCAACAAAAGTCAAACACAAATTCAGGGCTTTAGGGACGTCGTAGATGATTGTGGTTTGGATGATCTCGGATATAAAGGGACAAGGTGGACATATGAAAAGAGAGTTGCAGGAGGCTCCTTTACTCGAGTCAGACTTGACAGAGCCCTTGGCTCAGTTGAGTGGTGTGACCAATTTCCTGGCGCTATAGTGGAACATCTAACAACAGCCACTTCGGACCACTCACCGATATTTCTACAGCTCGCTCAACAAGCGAGTGGGAGAAGGAGGGACAAGCAGTTTTGGTATGAAGTAATGTGGGATACTCACACCGACTTGAAGCCCACCGTCCAGCTTGCATGGGAGGAGAACAGCCACATCTAGCAGCCATGGAAGTCCGAGCCAAGCTTAATGCACTTGCAAGCAATCTTGGTGACTGGTCCAAGACAACGTATGGGAGTGTCAGAGGTGAGATTCGAAGCTTAAAGAAGGAACTTGAGCGCCTACGGAGTGATGTGGAGCGTACAGGCCCTTCACATTTGGAGATGAAAATTAATGACCGCTTAATAGAGCTTTACTTACGCGAGGAACTGATGTGGAGGCAGCATTCCCGCATCGAATGGCTTGCTGCTGGTGACCGGAATTGCCACTTCTTTCACATGAGAGCATCCTTGAGACGAAGGAAGAACTTTATCAAAGCTCTCCAACGTCCAAACGGATAGCTCACGCACGACTTGACTGAGATGCGATAGATGGCTTTAGAGTTTTATAAAAATCTGTATACTTCAAAAGGTGTCCAGGTGGTTGTGGAGGTACTTGAGCATGTCCCAGTTCGAGTTACTACTGCTATGAGCAGTATTCTAATGGCCCCGTATGATGTAAAATAAGTAAGGTGGCGCTCTTCCAAATGTTTCCTCCGAAAGTCCCGGGACCCGATGGTTTCCCTAATCATTTCTTTTAGAGTCGCTGGGACATATGTGGAGAAGTGGTCACAAAATTTGTTTTAGGCATTGTGAAGGGAGAAGAGAGCCCTGCTTGCATAAATGATACTTTGTTGGTGTTGATCCCAAAGGTAACCAATCCTACGTTACTTTCTCACTATAGACCTATAAGTCTGTGCAACGTATTTTATAAGATTGCCTCAAAGGTGCTTTCAAATTGCCTCAAGCAGATTCTTCCGGATAGTATCTCAGAGGAGCAGTCGACCTTTGTACCTGGGAGGTTAATAACTGATAACATAATCTCTGCTTATGAATGTTGGCATTTCATGAAGAGGAACAGGGCAAAGAGTAATAGTTTTTGTGCACTGAAACTTGACATGATGAAGGCCTATGACTGTGTGGAGTGGTTTTACTTGAGATCGATAATGGAGAAGCTGGTTTTTGCTGCACCATGGATTAATGTGGTCATGAATATGGTGAGCTCAGTTTCCTTTTCAGTAATGTTCAATGGTAACAAATCAGAAGTGTTCAAGCCAACATGTTGTTGGGGAACGTTGCATGGGAAACAAAGATTTTCCTACGCTCACCAAGATCAATCTAGGAGATGACCATCTACGAGAGGAGAGATTGCATCTACATACCCTTGTAGATCGCTAAGCGGAAGTGTTAAGAAACGTGGTTGACGTATTCGAACATCTTCGCGATCCAATCATGATCCATCCCGCGAACGTCTTCGTGATCCAATCACGATCTATCTCGCGAACTCCCGATCCAAGTGCCAAACGGACGGCACCTCCGAGTTCAACACACGTATGACTTGATGACGCATTTACCTCCTCAATCAAGCGAGCGATGGTGAAGTAGTAGCTCGAGTCGTCCAGCAGCACGATGGCGCGGTGGCGGTGGTGATGGCGGAATCTCAGCAGAGCTTCGCTAAGCGCTACGGAGAGGAAGAAGGCTACGGGGGAGAGGAGGGGCAGCGCCGTGGTGTAGGAGGGTGCAGCTGCCCTCTCTATATATAGGGGTAAGGGGGAGAGAGGGTGCCCCTAGGGGATCCCATCTAGGGCCGGCGGCCACAAGCGGGAAACCCTAGATGGGTTTTCCCCCTTAGGAGACTTGGCCCCCAATCCAAAGGGGTGGTAACCCTAGGGGGCGCCCCCACCTCCTCTGGCAATGTGGGATGGGGTGAGGGAGGCACACAACCCCTTAGTGGGCTGGTTTGCCCCTCCCCTTGGCCCATGAGGCCCCCAACACTCGTCGGGGCCCCCCGAAACCCCTTTCGGTCATGCTGGTCATCACCCGGTACCCCCGGAACACTTTCGGACTCCAATACCCTCCATCCAATATATCAATCTTCACCTCCGGACCATTCCGGAGTTCCTCGTCACGTCCGGGATCTCATCCGGGACTCCGAACAACCTTCGGTAACCACCATAATGACTCAACTATACTTATATCATCACCAAACATTAAGTGTGTAGACCCTGCGGGTTCGAGAACTATGTAGACATGACCGAGACACCTCTACAATCAATAACCAATAGAGGGACCTAGATGCCCATATTGGTTCCTACATATTCTATGATGATCTTATTGGTCGAATCTCGATGTCAAGGATTCAGCTAATCATGTATGTAGTTCCCTTTGTCTATCGGTATGTTACTTGCCCGAGATTCGATCGTCGGTATCCCCATACCTAGTTCAATCTCGTTACCGGCAAGTCTCTTTACTCGTTTCGTAATACAAGATCCCGTGGCTAACTCATTCACTGGTACGCGTCGGTGCTATACAAACGGTTTTTAACCCCTTTCCGCGACGGCATTTGGAACCATCGCCTAGTGAGTGACGGTGATAGGGGGTTCTTCCCACACGACCAAGAAACCGTCGGGGATAGGGAGCCTTGATTCATACAGTTGTCCTTATATAACCTTTTCTGATATCCCGAATATCCCAAACGCTTCATCCTTGCTACTCATTTGTGCTCGCATTGCTATCGCAGTCGGAATTTTGTGGTTTTACCTGAAACCAGGCAGATTCCAGGCACGGGAGTTTTCCAGGCAGATTCCAGGCACGGGAGTTTTACGATGCCTGGTGAGGGAGTCCTAGACTAAGGGGTCCTCGGGCGTCCGGCCTGTTAGCCATGGGCCGGACTGATGGGCTGTGAAGATACAAAGACCGAAGACTCTACCCGTGTCCGGATGGGACTCTCCTTGGCGTGGAAGGCAAGCTTGGCAACCGAATATGAAGGTTTCTTTCTCTGTAACCGACCTTGTGTAACCCTAGACCCCTCCGGTGTCTATATAAACTAGAGGGCCAGGTCTGTAGAGGCCAATACTCATTACTACAGTCAAACAAGATAGACTTCTAGGGTTTAGCCATTACGATCTCATGGTAGATCAACTCTTGTAATACTCATATTCATCAAGATCAATCAAGCAGGAAGTAGGGTATTACCTCCAAAGAGAGGGCCCGAACCTGGGTAAACATTGTGTCCCCCGTCTCCTGTTACCATCGACCTTAGACGCATAGTTCGGGACCCCCTACCCGAGATCCGCCGGTTTTCCTGCACCTGTCACATCACAAATAGTTCACGATTATAAACCGTGTATGATAGATAGACAATCACACACATTTAGTTTTCCCGCACCTATCGGTGTAAAAAAGTAGGGGCTCTCCTTTTGACCCCTTTACTTGTGCACGGGCAGTCAGAGCCGCGCGCCGCGGCCGCACGTTGCGGGGCAAATGAGGGAAGCCGGAGAGAAGCCGAAGCACAAGACGGCCAAGGCAACGCTAAGACCAAGAACAGAAAGGACAGAAGGGCGAAACAGACTCCCCCGGCAAGACCCTTGCTAGGGCAGCCTCGGCAGCCCCGGCAAGAGCCTTGCCGGGGCAGCATGCCCGACGCCAACGGAGGGAGCCACCCTTGAGCCCGCGGATTCCAACCCAACCAGCTACATTGGAACTAGGGCTCGGGAGGCACCTCCGTGGTGGCATGCAGATCTTTGTCAAGACCATAGAGATGTGAGATCAGATGAGAACCAGAAGACGGCGGCCCTCGGCGGGATCCTTGCCGAGGAGATCCACAAGACCACCGGCAAGCACCTTGCCGGGGACGACTGCAACGCCACGGCAAACCCTTGCCGGGCCCCCGGCAAGGCCCTTGTCGAGGGCGTCAGCGGGGCCACAGCCAGGCCCGCGTCGACCAAGACTCCACCGCCGTCCCCAAGCAGCTGCCAGCTCAACCAGCTGGGCAGGCGCCTGCGTGGGGACGGGCGGCCTCTACGCCAACTCGGCAAGCACCTGCGTGGTGGCATGCAAATCTTCGTGAAGACCCTACCACCGCGCCACCTCAGCTGCCTGCCTGCCTACATGGCGCCGCATGCACCGCTGGCCTGGGCGCGTGTTGAAGCAAGGCGAGGCGGCAAGGGTTGCGACGGGCCTCGTTCCCATCCCCGATAAAGCTAAGGGACACCTAAGCTACGCATTAAATGCATCTTGTCCTGTAACATGGGCGATAAGCTCGCAACACTGTATACCTTTCCACCTCTTGTGTGCCCCTGTGGCAGCCCCTTTCGATTATAAAAGGAGGCCCATGGCGTACTGGAGAGGGATTCGGCTCTTTTGGCAAGTTGCACCCCGTAGCTAGCTCAAGAACACTCAATACACCCAACAAAGCAGGACTAGGGTATTACGCATCCTCGCGGCCCGAACCTGGGTAAACAATCCTTGTGTTGACTGTTAATCCTGCTCTTCTCGCGACCCCGCTGCACGGCAAGTTTCTCCACCTCCTCGTCCTTGGCGCGGAAGAGGCAATGAAGTTAAGAACTGCCTACGCCAGCCTTTGTCAGGGCAAGCAGTTGCCGAGGCAGCGCCGGGAAGCAGAGACGCCCACGTCCAATCAACCGCCACGCGTCAACCGAGGCCGCAGGCTTTTGGGCCCGTGGTGCTCCGAACTTGACCCTTGGCTTCGCCGTGAAGCAAAGCCCGAGCACACCTTGGGCCTGGGGGCTATTGTCGGCGTTCTAGGAACGGAGGTCCCCAGACTTGCCAACCTGCGGCCCACAACGTGGCCAGGCAGCGGGCCGTACGGCCCATATTCGTCAACAAGGTACCCAAGACCCTCGCGAGGGTCCAAGCCCCGCGAGGCGGATGACGCAAGACCTCCTCTGGAGTGGCCTAGCCAGGCAGGCTCACGAGGAGCGGAGATATCAAGGCAAGGCAAACCTCACGAGGCTCTCGTGATGTGAGCCACGACGAACGGTACCAGGCGGGTGCCAGGCGGGCGCCAGTGCGCACAGCGTCCTTATTTCCTCTTTGGTGCTAAGGAGGCCAGCGCAGGCGAAGAGTACCGAGGCATCAGGCAAAGGTTGGCATATTGGTGCAACGAGACCAAGACCAGGAGGACGGCAAGGCGGAGGTCACCATGGAGCCCAAGACGGCGTCACCCCAGAGCTTTTCGCAGGAGAACACCGCTTTTGTCAGGATAGCTTGTACTAGCTGTCCCCCTTCAAATTTGCCCGCCGTTGTTGGATCCCTTCCTGCTCGATATTTGGGAAGAGGACCAGGGCCTATATAAGTAGAGCTAGCCACCACAGTAGAGGCATCGAATCCTCACGCCACAAGTTCACAAGCACAAGAACACCTCAACCTCAGGAGGCTGTTCTTCCCTTCTACTGTTCATCATCAACCCGAGAGGCAATCCACCACCACCACCACACTGGAGTAGGGTATTACACCACAACGGTGGCCCGAACCAGTATAAACCTCGTGTATTCCTGTGTTGCGAGTTCGTCGAGTTCATCCGCGAGATCGTAGCGAGCTAGAGCATAGATCGATAGGAGGGAGAGACTTCGCGCGCACCCCAGTGTTCGAACCTTAAGGGTTTGCCGGAACCCCACATCCGACAGTTATGCAGCGGAGCGATCTAGCGGCGGTTGAAATCCGCCCGATCATCTCAAGGGTGAGCCCGGCCTCGGTAAGGTGAAGGATCCTGGTGGTGGCGACCGTGAGCTTCGCATCGTCGGCGTCAACGTTGCTCCGGTTGCCCCGACGAACCGGCGGCGCGTCGCGGACCCGACAAAAGTTCGGCGGGTCCTTCTCTTCACTCCAGCACCACCGGCCCCGCCATTCTTCCCACCTCTCCTTCATGGCGCCCTCCGGGTATGCCCCCTTCACTACTAGAAAAAGGCCTACTAATGGCGCACCTAATCTGGCCATTAATGGCGCATTAGTGGTGCGCCATTAGTAGCACGCCATTAGTATATTTTACTAATGGCGCACCACTAGTATCTGGTATACTAATGGCGCACCCCAGATGCGCCATTAGTATATACAACAGTGCGCCATTAGTATGCCTCCCAGGGGGCCATGTATACCCAGGTGCTTTGGCATACTAATGGCGCACTACAGCAGGATGCGCCATTAGTAACTTCGGCATACTAATGGCGCACTGTTTAGTGATGCGCCATTAGTATCCTTTGGCATACTAATGGCGCACTATGATGTGATGCGCCATTAGTATGAATATTAGGTTTTTTTATTTTTCAATTTTCTGTTTTTTGCACAGGTTACAAAATGTATAATTGGACAAAATATAGACAGCACACATCAACAACAGATTCATCGAATACAATAGAAGATTAGTCTCTGAATACAATTCATCATTTTTAGTCTCCGAATACAATTCATCATATTAGTCTCCGAATTGAAAAGACCGAACAAAATGTATAAGTATGAATCATTATATTACAAGTCTCGAGACCGCGAGTTTGTCTTCACATTACAAGTCGATATCGATCATCTAAACTACCATCACATAGAAGAGAGCTGCGGTCATCACGATGAGCATCATCACGATGAAACTCGTCTTCATCCGGTTCCTCCAACGCTCCCTCCCCTCTCCCGCTAGATAGCGGGCGTATCTAGATTCGGCCTCGGCCCTAGTGGCGTACCCTTTGTAACTGTTACCGCTGAATCGGTGAACCTGTCTCCGACACTCCTCCCAGTCGTCGTAGACTCCGGGAACCTTACCCTTGTACACGACATACCACGGCATCGCTATGCAGTAGCCAAACGAAACGTTAGTACCAATTCACAGACAATACATAAGCAATATATAAGTATGCAACAGAACGATCGGAAGAGAAAAGCAAGACATTAATAGCATCAATTACATCTAAGTTGAAGGACTCTCGAAACCAAAGAGACATACTACAAGTTCATTAAAGTTTAATTACAACATGAGCCAATCGATGTTTCAGAACTAGACACAGCATCACTGCTTTCGACTCGACTCAAGGGACCGGAGCGTGGATGAAGCCGTCGTCTATCGTGGGAGTCATGAAAACACGGGCGTTGTCAGCCTGCATTTGTAGGATTGTGTCGATGTCATTGTTGGACGGTTGATTTCTGAGGTAGAACTGCCCCGAGGTACGAAGGACATCTTGATGGATGATTTCCGCAAACTCCGACTAGATGCGAAAGAATTCTTGTCTGATGTCCGCGTCCTGGATTGCCGACACGCTCGCGGCCCAATCTTTGAGTCTACTCGGTAGCAGTAGTTGATGATGGTCCCGTACGATCGCCTGCATGTGATGGATGGCGTAGTAGGCACCCTTCTGACCGCCAGGCGGCTGCTTGATGCAGCAGAACGTCGTGTTGTGGGAGAACACGTGCTTGCCGTACTTACGAATAGGCCTAGTGAAGGTGCCTCCAGATTTGACGTAGCCGGGGAGAACATCATCAAGAACCTTCTTGACATTTGTGTAGTCTATGTTCGACTGACGGTCCGGGTCGAAATACGTGGCCATGGAATATTTGGGGCTTAGGAGGATGAGCGTGCAATGTGTGTCACTGCAGAAAACACGGAATGTTAAAAGAAAAACGATCGAAATCTAAGAATTCATATGTTACGGGGCGGTTGAGGGGAGGACTTACTCGGGAAAGTAAGGCACGAGGAAGTTGTCCTTATCTTGGTTTGCCAGAATGACGCCTTCGAGGTAAGAACTCGCGACTTGCCGGTCCCCAGCGCTGCCCAAGATCTTGGCACGCATGTAGAAGGGGTCGACTATCACGATGTCCGGGGTCTTGTCGCGAATGATCCGCATCTCCATACTCAGCGAAAATAGCCGAACGAAGGTGTAGTGCAGCGGATGAAGGTTCAACATAGCGTGGATGTCATCAAACCGCAGGACGATCATACCCCCGATGGAGTTATCCACAAAGCCCTTGCCCTCTGGCACCTTGGCCGCGAAAACCGGGTATGCCACATCCTTCTCTCGGAGACGCCGCTTCTCCAAAGAAAGAACACTGTCATGCAGACTCCGCATAGCACCGGTTGCAGCATCGAGCATATTTCTCGGTAGCATCGGCCTACCCGCCACATGCACCCTCCTCGAGATATCCGCAGTTGAAGGTGGCCCGTCCTGAGCACGGATCGTACTCGGTGCCGGCTGGCCCGCACCCTTGTTAGTCTTTCTTTTGCATGCCTTCTTCTTGATCTCCTGCAATGGGACCGAGTTCTGCTCACAGACCGCCTTCTTGAGTGTGTTGGGTCTGATCATATTTGGCACCTCGCTTATCTGAGGCTCAGTGAAGTCGGCAGCTGGAGGCGTCTCCTGAGAGCTGAACTGCAGACGACGCCTGTTGCAACTTGGCTTCTCCGCGGTACCAGCTAGATTGCACACGTCTTTTGTTGGGTTGGGTTCTTGAGAAGGAGGCCCCATGAAGTCGCCACCATCCCCATGATCGGCAAAGTACTGATCGACGTTGGCAAATGTATCGTCGTCGTCATCGTTCTGATCCTGTGCCATATGCATGTTTGGATCCAGTGGCATAGGGATGTCCGGCACCATTGCGGCGGTCTTGCCATGGGGCCGACTTGGCGCCGGCACGACTGGCGGTGTTGTCTTTGGGGTGGTGTCCCCCGCCCCCAAACGAATCTGGCTCTTCGGCCAAAGCAGGGGCCAGCTCAGGCAGGCGCTGAGGTTCATCACGTCATCATCGTCGGCCCCCATGGGTCGAATCGGAGGTAACACCTCGTCGTAGCCTGGCAGCACCCGAACCAGTTGAACCCTAAACAAGTTGGGTGGCATCTGGGTACCGTGGAACAAGGGGTTGCCCGGTTGAACGATTTTGCCCTTGGCGACATCGACCAACTCGTTGTTCACGAAGTGCAGGAGAGTGCACGGAACGTCGGCGGCGCCCTGCGAAAACATGTAGGGCGTTAGGGATGCCCAGTCAAAGGCAAGGAGATGAAGTCCTCGGCCGAGAGAGGCTTAATTAGTTACCGTGATGATGGCGTCGAGCTCGGCTAATGTCGAGGCACCGCCAACGGCGGGCGTGCAGTTGATGGAGGGGCCGCTTGCTGCAGAGGTGCCGGCCGGCGTACACCCGGGTGCATTAAGCTCCCGTGCCGGCATCGGAGACACCAATGCCGCCTCCGCCGGAGACACCAATGGCCCCGCCATCGCGTTCAGCGAGTTGCTGGCCGTGAAGCTAGGAATCGGGGGCGGCCCCTGTTGGCCGCCCACAATCCACGCACTAATCCCCTGGATCAAGGTAGGCACAATGGCGGTGATCGTCGCTCCGAGTTGTTGTTGCACTTGCTCTTGGACAATCTCTGGAATCCGCGCCACCTCTGCCCTGAGTTCTTGAACCTCGCGCGCCTGGCTTTCCGAGCTGGTCTTTTTCTCCTTTCGCCCAGCAGTGTCATAGTATGACGACCATTTTGTCGACAAGCCTTTGCTGGCCACACGACCAGCTGACATCGGCTTACTGAGCTTATCCTTGTTCTTCATTACATTCAACGCCCTATTTAGAGTGGTGTCCCAAGGGTTGCTCTTAGTCGACCCCGCGCTACTGCTTTCAGTCGCCTGCGGAAGGAATGTGAACCATTTAGAAATTTGGCTTCATTAATTAGAATGCAACCATATGGAGCTAATTACGAGGGGGTGTATTCCTTACCAGAACAAGCTCAAGCGCCCTGGTCTTCGGATTCGTGGTAAGCTCCTTTGTTTTCGGGTCCTTCTTGTACCTGGCCCTGACAAAGTTCCTGGTCTGCTTGTCACCGTATTTATCGAAGAGGGGCGGTAGGCCTTGCTCGGCACGGTTCGCCTCCTCCTTGTCCCATATAGGCTCCGCCACTCTGTAACCGCCGGGACCGAGTGTGTGTTCCCCTAAGTTCAGCTCCCGCATTTCTTTCCGCCACTTACTTGATTCGGAGTTTGCGGTGCTCGAGCAATTGATCTTGAAGTCGTTGTAGTCATCTTCGGTGATCGAAGGATTTTTCTCCTTGATCTTCTCATAACTCTCACCTTTCTCGATCATTCTCTTCACATTGCTTTTCCAAGTAGACAGGGCCTTGCTCATCTTCGTGAGGGCAGCATTGTTCACTTTATTCCCTTTGAGGCTTGTGTTTTCCAATTCAGCGGGGAACTTGTATCGTTCGTGCAGCTTCGTGAAGAGGAGGTTGCGCAAATTCCCTCAGTCAGGATGCCTCAGGTTCTCGGTGTTGATCGAGACGGTGCTCCGGAGAATGCACCCGAGCTGAAGCGAGTACCCCTTGACTATTCGTTCGGGCGCCGTTGGATTCCCGTCGGAGTCCACTTCAGTAACTTCCTCCTTGAGGGTGCGGAGCACGGTCGGGCGCCGGTCCTTCCGTTGCCTCTTCGGTTGGCTGCCATCTGTGCATGCGCCGCCATCATCAGTGGTGGCATCCTCGGCGGCACCATCAGTGGTGGCATTAGTGGGGTCATCCTCGGCGGTACCATCAGTGGTCTCAGGATCGGTGGGGAAGGCGGCGTCCTCATACAAGTGAGGTTGTTCCTCCATCTCCTGGGACAGCATCCAGAATGGCTTGACGCTCGAACCCCCGGCCTCATCGTTGTTGGCCATGTTTCTCTCTAAATAGGAACAAAGTTTGGTCAAAAAGTTGGTTATTGTCAAGGAACAAGATCATGGTCTCATCATTTAGGGTTTGTCGACACCGAGGCATCCTAAAAGCTAAGCTTTTATCATTGAGGGTTTTTCGACGCCGAGGCACCCTAAAAGCCTAAGCTTTCATCATTTTGGTTTTTATCGACACCGAGGCACCCTAAAAGCCATGCATTAGTCACAAGTACGCCGGGGCACTTGATCCTACTTAATTAACTACTAAGATACCCCGGCCCATGCATTAGTCACAAGTACCCCATATGTCCTATTTTTAGCAAAGTCATGCTAAAATTCACGGAAAATTTCAGCATGACCTTTGCTGAAAATAGGACATATGGAGTACCCGAATTTGCCGGAACGGAAGTTAATCGACATTCCGGCAAACCCAAGGAATAACTCATCTTTCTTTGTGTGCATGTTGCCCAGTAGTTATCCTTGGTAACATGTCTGCTCTAAATCAGCATTTTGTTCGTGTTATACATTTACCATGTTTCCTCTCTGGCTCTACAACAACAAGCAAGATTGCTAAAATGACAAGCAGCAGTAACATTTTGGCATTAAAAAGCACATATCATCGCACAAGGAGATCAAATCCTACAGGCAACCTTGAAGAAAAATGAGAAGTGTGAGCTAGATGATGCCACAAGTTTCAGTACTGAACTGCAATTCAGTTCTTGGAAGCAGTATTGTGTGCACAAATCTACTCCTTGGAAGCGGCAAAACAACAGAGCAGCGGCAGCAGAACCATCAGTGATGGGAGCAACAGGGGGAGGGGGCGGCCGACGGGGGCGACGGGTGCATGGGACAGAGGGGGGAACGGGGGGGTGGAGGAGGCTCACCACGGGGAGGGTCGGAGGAGAGCTCGACGAGGCCGGGGACGGGCAAGAGCAGCGGTTGGGGCGATGAGATGTGGGCGGCCGAACGAAGAAGGCGGCGACGGCGGCGGCTATGCGAGACACCGGCGTCGGGGCGGAGACGAGGAGACGAGGACGACGGGGCGTCAGGGCGGAGACGAGGACGACAGGGCGGCGTCGAGGCGGCGGGGCAGCGGCGTCGGGAGAGGAGAGGGGAAGGGGATTGAGGGCGAGGGCGAGGGAGAGAGAGGGGATAGGTTTGGGCCGGGGATAGGCGAGGGCGAGGGCACAATACTAATGGCGCACCACCCCTCGGTGCGCCATAAGTACATCCATACTAATGGCGCACCTCACCCTGGTGCGCCATTAGTATTGTTTTTTTATTTCTGCTCGAGCCAACAGGTTATCTTCCACCTGACCTGGTCCACACCAAGTTCCCTCTACTAGCTCGACTGGTCAGCAGCTAGTTCTCACACCAGGAGGTCCTGGGTTCGATTCCCAAGCTCCACAATTTTTTTTATGCATTTAAAATGCTGTTTCATATTTATTTGTGTTTAAATATGTTCAAACTTGTTTAAATCATAACAGTAATATTTTTTTATAAGACAGTAATAATTTTTTTAAAAATATCATCAAACAGTAATGCCGGTGGAGCGGGGGAGGGTGCGCGGGGTGCGGGGGGCCGGTGGACCGGGGGGTGCTCGGCGGCGAGGGGGACCAGATCTGGCGAGGTGGGATAGCGATCGAGATGGAGGGGGATCGAGATCGAGTGTCCATGAAATTTAAAAATATTCATGATAGTTCAAAAAGTGCCCATGAAATACAATCGAGAAATGAAGGCTACGATTTAAATACAATCGATCTCTTAGCTAGCTATCTGTTCACAATCTTCTTGCCCTTGTTTTTCGCAAATGGAGTTCTTCTGTGGAACGGACGTCCTTTAGGTAGGGTGGTCCTGCTTCTTCTTGTGGTGTATGCTGGTACTTCATCATCGTCGTCATGTTCGATTCTCGGGTCGCCGTACTTGTTGAAGTCTTGCTCATTGGCTACTCCATCCATTCCGATGATCTTCCTTTTGCCTCTCCTCACGACAACACGACTGGGCTTTGACGGGTCGGTAATGAAGAAGCACTGGTCCACTTGGGAAGCCAGTACCCATGGCTCATTTTTCGCGGTGACGTTTGCGCCTGCGGTCTTGGAATTGGCTTCGGGTATAACCATGGTGGTGAAATACCGGTCTTCTTTTAGGACGCTCTTGGCCCATCTGACACGGAACATCGGGACCTTCTCTCCAGCGTAGCTCAGCTCCCACATCTCCTTGATCCTTCCGTAGTATCTGTCCTTGTCGTTACCGGTGTAGGATTCCATCGTTACCCCGGAGTTCTGATAACCATCGCTCTTCATGTCCTTGGCCTCGGTGTAGAATGTGTAGCCGTTGATATCGTACGCCTCATAGGTCATCAGGTTGTGCTCGGCGCCCTGTGACAAGGCGAATATGAGTTGTTCTTCCGCGGAAGAATCCTCATGTAAAGGGTATGACAGAAGCTTCTGCTTGAACCAACGTGTGAAACATGAGTTGTGCTCTTTGAGTATATGTCCGTCCGTCCTCTGTTGGCCTCGGTCATTATACGTCTTCTTAATAAAGGTTTTGTGCTCTACCACCCAAGGATTGACCACGTCTATGTGTTGTAGCGCGACTAGGTTTGCTCTTTCAAAGTCGGCGAGTCGACCCTCGAAGTCGACATGCATTTCGCGGCGACCCTCACGGTGACCCCATCCAGCGAGCCTGCCGAGGTGCCTATTGACGGGCAGACCAACGGGGTTCTCGATGCCTAGATAATTCGTGCAGTAGGAGATGCACTCTTCGGTCAGAAATCCCCTGGCTATGCTTCCCTCTGGACGTGACATGTTGCGAACGTATCCTTTGATGACACCATTCATCCTTTCGAACGGCATCATGCTGTGCAGGAACGTCGGCCCGAGTTGGATGATATCGTCCACGATATGGACGAGCAGATGCACCATAGCGTCGAAGAATGCGGGCGGGGAGTACATCTCAAGATCGCATAGTATCACCACGATCTCTTCATGTAGCCTTCTGAGTTGCCTCACGCCAACAGACTTCCGAGAGATGACGTCGAAAAAGTTGCATAGGCCAAATAGCGTTTCACGGACGTGCGCGTCCATGATCCCACGGATTGCAACTGGAAGTATCTGCGTCATCAGCACGTGACAGTCGTGAGACTTCATCCCGCTGAACTTCAGCTTCGCTAGGTCTAGGTATCTGCTTATCTTCCCCGCGTAACCGTAAGGATGTTTTACTCCTACGAGGCAGGTGAAAAACTGCTCGATCTCCTCCTGACTTAGAGTGAAGCACGCGGGAGGGTAGTCATTTCCGGTCTTATTGGCCTTTTTGCCTTTGCGACGACTTTCCGTGTCCTACTTCGCCTCATCATCATCATATATAGCGTGAAGCTCCTGCCTGATGCCCATTGATTTCAAGTCTGCCCTTGCTTTCGGCCCATCTTTGGTCCTCTCTGGCATGTTGAGCAGGGTACCAAGCAGACTCTCGCACACGTTCTTCGTGATATGCATGACATCAAGGCTGTGAGGCACACGGTGGATCTTCCAGTACGGCAAGTCCCAGAAAACAGACCTCGTTTTCCATACCTTCAGCAGCGGCTCTGGCGCCTTTCGCTTCTTTCCCGGCTCTGGCGCCTTTTGCTTCTTTCCCGGCAGTGGGCAGTCTTTCCAATTTTTCAACAGCTCGTCTATTTCCTCGCCGCTCCTCGTATGCGGGCGTCCTCGGGTTTCGATTTCACCATCGAATAGATCCTTGCGTTTTCTCCACGGGTCATCGTCGCGAAGCCACCTTCGATGTCCCATGAACACGGTTTTCGAAGACCTGGGATCTCTATCTAGCTGGCGATACGTTGTGTCATCCATGCACCTGACGCATCCAGAAAATCCGTGGACCACCTGCCCCGCGAGATATCCGTAACCGAGATAGTCGTGCACCGTCGTGAGCAGCGCGGCTCTCATAGGGAAATATTCTTTCTCTGCGGCGTCCCACGTATTGGCTGGCGTTTTCCACAGCGTGTCAAGCTCCTCTTTCAGCAGCCCCAGATACAGATTGATGTCGTTCCCTGGTTGTTTCGGTCCTTCAATTAGCATACTCATGTGAATGTACTTCCTCTTCATGCACAACCAGGGGGAAGGTTGTACATCCACACAAACACAGGCCAGGTGCTATGTGTGCTTCTCTGGCTGCCAAACGGATTGACTCCATCGGTGCTCGCGCCCAGCACGATGTTCCTTGGATCGTTCCCAAATTCTAGGTCTTCGAAGTTCAACGCTTGCCACTGGCTCGCATCCTTAGGGTGACTCAGCATCTTGTCTTTTTTATCTATCTCCGGATCATTTGCGTCATCTTCTTGCTTCTTCTCCTCCCTATCCGCGTGCCAACGCAGGAGCTTTGCTACCTTAGGCTCCGCGAAATACCGCTGCAGACGAGGAGTGATCGGAAAGTACCACACCACTTTTCGAGGAGCTTTCTTCCTCTTCTTGTATCGAGTGACGCCGCACACCGGACATATGGTAGACTCCGTGTGCTCGTCCCGATAAATGATGCAATTGTTCATGCACACATGGTATTTCACGTGCGGTAAATCCAGAGGACACACGATTTTCTTCGCCTCCTCCAAACTGGTCGGGCACTTGTTCCCCTTGGGAAGACGTTCGTGCCAGAATGACATGTTCTCGTCGAAGCATGCGTCGGTCATTTTGTGTTTTACCTTCATCTCCAGAGCCATGAGCGTTACTTTCAGGCGGGTATCCTGGGGCCTGCATCCTTCATACAATGGAGTAACCGCGTCTAACTCAAGTTGATCCATCTTGGCTTTCTCTCGGGCGGCAGCTCTTGTGTTATTCGTCTGCTTGAGAAGCAGCTCTTGAATATGAGGGTCCTGCACCCAGCCCATCGATGGTCCAGCGTCGTCTGCTCCGCCGGCATCATCATCTTCATGATCATGCCCGTCGTCTGCTCCGGCATCTTCCTCATCATCATGTCCTGCATCTTCTACATGATGACTGTGTACAGCATCACCGTCGTGATCATCTCCTGGGGATTCTTCGTCTTCTCGCCCGCCCGAGCCGCGGTGGTTGTCTTGCTGCCCTTCCTCATTTCTTGCCCGGCCCCCATGGACGACTTCGTAGACATCTTCATCACCTTGCCACCGATAGCCATCCATGAAACCACGCAAGAGCAGGTGGTCCCGCACCTGCCAGGATTCCGGGTCCGCAATAAGGCTCTTCAACTTGCATCTTCGACACGGACATCTTATCTCCGTCTCGTTCTTTTGAAGCATCTCGGCCTTCGCGGACCTCAAAAACCTATTCACGATGCCTTCGGTCATCATGCGGACCATGGTCGCCTGCGGGGTAGAGCAAAACGATATTTTAGAACCAACAAAAAATTTGGCATGACTTTCCCTAAAAATAGGACCAAAAAGAATGCTTAATGCCAAAATTCTCGCCGAAACGGAAATGAATCAACATTCCGGCAAAATATTGGCAACTATCGCATTTCAAATACCGGTACACCTCCAAACACAAACACATATGCAACACCACAAACATATGCAACACCACGAACATACATAGATCTAGCTAGGCCATAAAAAGTGCATGTGCACATTGTTGTAGGGAGAACAACATAAATATAGCTTCCCCCCTTACTTACTTATCAAAACAAGGTAATTTAACCACTTAAATTGAATGAATCTATGGTGGAAATGAGGTGAAAAAGAGGAGGCACCCGAGACAAGGAGGAGGTGGAGAGAATGAAGTGGGGAGAAAGTGAGTGTGGGTAGGAGAGGCTGTCCAAAATATCTTGTTGCTGCCCACTTACTAATGGCGCACCAACTCTAGATGCGCCATTAGTAATCTAGGTTACTAATGGCGCACCTTCTTGTGGTGCGCCATTAGTATGTTTGGACAGGCGCACTAGTTAAAAAAAACTTTTTATACTAATGGCGCACCCTGGGCCAGGTGCGCCATTACTAGTTACAACTAGTAATGGCGCACTGTGTCTGGATGCGCCATTAGTATGTTTGGACAGGCGCACTAGTTTAAAAAAAAATTGATACTAATGGCGCACCCTGGGACAGGTGCGCCATTACTAGTTACAACTAGTAATGGCGCACTGTGTCTGGATGCGCCATTAGTATGTTTGGACAGACGCACTAGTTAAAAAAAAATTTGATACTAATGGCGCACCCTGGGCCAGGTGCGCCATTACTAGTTACAACTAGTAATGGCGCACTGTGTCTGGATGCGCCATTAGTATGTTTGGATAGGCGCACTAGTTTAAAAAAAATTGATACTAATGGCACACCCTGTGCCTGGTGCGCCATTAGTAGTTTCAACTCTAATGGCGTATCAGAAGGTGGTGCGCCATTAGTATATACTAATGGCGCACCGCTTGTCTGGTGCGCCATTAGTGTCAATCCCATCTATAGCCCTTTTTCTAGTAGTGCTTGGCCCGTGGGATCCAGGCGACACAACCGGAAATGGCGCCCCCCGGTTGGATTCGAGGGAAGAAGTAGTGGCGGAAGAGCGCCGTGTTGGGTTGCACCCCGGCGAAGCCCTCGTAGAGGTGCGCGAAAAGAGCCATGCACGCCACGGCATTCGGAGTAAAATCCAAAAGATGGAAGCCGTAGGTGTGCGTGACGTCATTGAAGAAATCGGAGAAGGGGGACAGAGCCCGCAGGAGAAGTAGTCTACAAAGAAAGGGTACCGATTTGAGGCGGCCTCGGCGCAATTGGCGGGGATGACGCGCGTGGCTGGATGCCCCGTCGTCTCTCCCCCCGTCTTCACGCCCCCCCACAGGGGTTTGAAGGCCTCCCGGAGCTCGAACACGTCGACCATCAAGGGGAAGTAGGCGAGCTGCGTCCGCTGCGCCGCCAACGCACTCTCCGGCGGCTCCGTCGCTCCGTCGTCCCTTGGCCACTCCCTTGCCATTGGTGGATTTGGGCGCCATGGTGGCTGGGGGGGGGGGGTAAGAGACAGAAGACGGCGGAGACGCAGCAGCGGCGAGCGAAGGCGAGAGCTCGAGAAGGAGGAAGAAAGCGGGCCGCGGCTCTGAGATTGGAGAAGACGCAGGAAAGGGGGTAAAGTGAGCGGTGCGCCCGCGGTTATTCCTTTTTACCAGGAAGGCGCGGGCCGCCTCCTTTCCCATTAACTGCGATGTGACACATGCGTGCGAGAACCACCCCACGCATGCCACCCACGTCACGCACGACCCCCCCCCCCCCACATCGCGCGTTCAACGCGGGTCATGGGGAAGCACAGCGGGCGAAGAGTTACTGCGGTGGAAATCCGCCCTGCCTGCCCGCGCACGGGTTCTGGGCCTGGCCCAACAATGCGTCGCGCTTATGTGTGGCCCAGGCCCGGGGGCTCCTGTCGGTGTACAAAAGTAGGGGCTCTCCTTTTGACCCCTTTACTTGTGCACGGGCAGTCAGAGCCGCACGTCGCGGCCGCACGTAGCGGGGCAAAGGAGGGAAGCCGGAGAGAAGCCGAAGCACAAGATGGCCAAGGCAACGCCAAGACCAAGAACACAAAGGACAGAAGGGCGAAACAGACTCCCCCGGCAAGACCTTTGCCGGGGCGGCACACCCGACGCCAACAGAGTGAGCCACCCTTGAGCCCGCGGATTCCAACCCAACCAACTACATTGGAACTAGGGCTCGGGAGGCACCTCCGTGGTGGCATGAAGATCTTTGTCAAGTCCATAGAGATGTGAGATCAGATGAGAACTAGAAGTCGGCGGCCCTCGGCGGGATCCTTGCCGAGGAGATCCACAAGACCCCCGGCAAGCGCCTTGCCGGGGACGACTGCAACGCCACGGCAAGACCCTTGCCGGGCCCCCGGCATGGCCCTTGCCGAGGGCGTCAGCGGGGCCACAGCCAGGCCTGTGTCGACCAAGACTCCACCGTCGTCCCCAAGCAGCTGCTAGCTCAACCAGCTGGGCAGGCACCTGCGTGGCGACGGGCGGCCTCTACGCCAACTCGGCAAGCACC
Organism: Aegilops tauschii subsp. strangulata; assembly: GCF_002575655.3. Classification (NCBI taxonomy): domain Eukaryota; kingdom Viridiplantae; phylum Streptophyta; class Magnoliopsida; order Poales; family Poaceae; genus Aegilops; species Aegilops tauschii. Next base: position 302,462,454 of record NC_053041.3, on the reverse strand, counting down.
TGCATGGTGGCATGCAGATCTTCTGAAGACCCTACCACCGCGCCACCTCAGCTGCCTGCCTGCCTACATGGCGCCGCATGCACCGCTGGCCTGGGGGCGTGTCGAAGCAAGGCAAGGCGGCAACGGACGGGACGGGCCTCGTTCCCGTCCCCGATAAAGCTAAGGGACACCTAAGCTACGCATTAAATGCGTCTTGTCCTGTAACACGGGCGATAAGCTCACAGCACTGTATACCTTTCCACCTTCTGTGTGCCACTGTGGTAGCCCCTTTCGACTATAAAAGGAGGCCCATGGCATATTGGAGAGGGATTCGGCTCTTTTGGGGAAGTTGCACCCCGTAGCGAGCTCAAGAACACTCAATACACCCACCAAAGCAGGACTAGGGTACTACGCATCCTCGCGGCCCGAACCTGGGTAAACGATCCTTGTGTTGACTATTAATCCTGCTCTTCTCACGACCCCGCGCCCCGGCAACTGTAGTAGGGATTCTTGTGATCCCATAGTTGTCGTTCTCACCGACAGCACCGTATGTGATAGTGTCTGACATCACACACGCTTTGCAAACGGCAACTGTGTCCATTGTTACACACACTTCCTCTCCGTGAACCGTGTCGGATTATGATGTATATCGCACACACTGTGCTTTATTAACCGTGTGCGCCGTAATGACCTGCACACCGTAATTTCACCCTAATTTAATTGCTGCTATTTAAAATTATACCTAATTTAAACTTGAAAGTAGGCTATAGCTTTATTCATATCCATCAGGTTCAAGCAACCAATGCAGTATTCGATTCACAGGTACATATGTTTAAGAATTACATAAGCACCAAATAAAGAATGATGAACCAGGGTTCTATACTTGTAAAATTACAGATGCTAAAGAAAGAGGCGACAGACATTTCGGTTGCTGAACAAGGTGAAGCGGAATGGCCCTATTGTGCTCTCCTGGATGCAGAAGGCATGTAGGACTCTAGTCCAACCCCTTGCGATGGCCGGCCGCCAATCATGTAGTTTGAGAGGTAATCTTGAGTAAACTGCTTCAGGATCCACTTCAAAAGAAAAAAGATTCAGACATTGTCATCTAACACAACTCATTACGGGTAGTAAAAATAAGGCTACAGGGTTCTTACTTACCATCCTGCAGTTCACTGTTGTCTTGCATAAAGTGTAAACAAATAGTTCGATTGACATCTTTTGACCCATTTTAATAACAATCTTTACAAGTTTCCTCACTTGATGCTGGTTCATGAATATCTCATTGCCCCATACGCAGAAAGGGTTGAAGTGTGGATCTTTCGCAATGATATATGTACGTAAAAGCACCAAGTTAATATTAGAAGCTAAACAACAATTGAAAAATGATGTAGTACAACACTCCCTCCATCCCATTATATAAGATTTTATTACATGTATATCTAGAAATCATCAGAACATTAAGGTAACACTCTTCCTTGTTGCTATGTAGCCTGGGATTGCATATTTAGTCATTCAATACAATGCATGTTGCTATGTAGCCTCAGATATATTAAATATGGCCCTAGTTAAACCCTAACCGCACCACCAGCCGCCCCTCCCCACTCATCCCCCGCTTCGCCGCCGCCGGAGGGGACACCGGCGAAGCCCGCGTGGTCCCCAGGGAAGGTGGCGGTGGGGCGTCCTCGTCGTTCTCGCGCAGATCTCGTGGCGGCCGGTGGCGCGCGGCAGTGTTCCACCGATGGCTGGAGCCTGCTGCCCGTGAGGCGGCGTCCCTCACGGCGGTGGGGCTGCCCCTGAACGGCGCTTGGTGGTGGCAACGTGGCGGCGCGCGGGTGGGCCGGATCTGGGCTTCCGGTCTGCGTCCTCGTCATGGCAGCGCTTGCCGTTGCCCTCGGCCATGAGGTGTGGTCCGGGACGGGCCTAGCGCCGGTGCTGCTGGCCAGGACGCACGCTGGCAGCGCCCTACTTCATCTCGCGTCGTCTTGCTGGCCAATGGTGGTGGTCATCTTCTTCGTCAGAGATGGCCGGCTAGAGGTTTGGTGATCGGATCTCGATATCCATCATCTAGTCCCGGCTGCGAGTTGGGGACACATGGTTGCCGGTGAAAACCGAGCCGTTGGCAGGCGATGGCGGCATTCTACGTCGTTACCTTGATGGAGGCATCGTCGTGTAACTACTGTCGACCCACTCGTGCTGCTCTGGGGGAAACCCTAGGATCTGGTGTTCCAGATCAGACGATGGCGGCACTGCAGTGTCGTTTCTCTGTTAGGAGCATCGTTTGTGGAGCAGCGCTGGAAGTCAGAGGCAGGAGGTGGAGCGGCTTCGTCTTGCACGGAGCTTCGATGGAGATGTCAAGTCATGCCTGACCGACAGGTGCTACGCTTTGTCATGCCTGGTCGGCAGGTGCTACGCACGACAGATTTTTCTAAGACTTCAAGCTGTGTCGGCTGGTGGTACTTGGCAGCATGGTGCTGAGGTGTATCAGTGGCGACCGCGACATGCACAGCTGTTTGCGCGCAGGGAGGAGGTGTCGTTGGATGCCGTGGTGGCATCGACGATAGCTCGACAGAGCAAGGTTGATGCATCAGTACAGTTCCGAAGATGGAGCGGTGGTAGTTGGTGGCGGCGGCCTCTGAGAGCACGCCGGACCGGCGAGACCCATGCCCGGTAGCCGTCCTGGATGGGTCCTCAGGTCTTAGATGTTAGGTTTGGCTGCGATGTCTGTTTGGTATTAGGCCTAGGCTATCTGCGCCCCGTCATCAACTGGATAGGTGTAGCGACAGTTTGTTGCTTAGACGGCGGCTTTAGTCCTACTGTGGTATTACTTTGTAAGGTGTTGTGAGAATAATTAATAAAGTGGCCGTATGCATCGCCCAGATGCAGAGGCCGGGGGTCGTCCTCCTTTTCTAAAAAGAGTTAACCTACTGATAAATGGGTTACAGATATATTCAGTGAAATGTCCGATTCGACGGTTAATCCCTTATCAGCCCCAGGCTATATGGTACTAGCTACCGATATCCTGAACAGTGAGTACATATAAGAAATCCGATGAAACTAACCTCGATGGAAAACAACACTGTTCTCAACATTGTCCTGTATGAGTACATATAAAGGCATGTTAAGCACTACAGGCTAAACATCAACCAAATATATCCATGGTAGACAACATAATCTACAAATGATAGCTTTAGTGTGCAGGCTTAAGCACGCTAGTTAAGCAAAACAAGAAGTGGAAAGGTGTGTTAACTGCATGGGGCATAACATCTAAAAACAAGCAAATAGTCATTCAAACTGGTATTGTGCAGGTCTAAAGTACACTAGTTATTGTTAAAAAAACGAAAAGGCATGTTAACTTCAATATCCTTAACAACAACCAAATATCGTAATTCATTGTGGTATTGTTGAAACTGTTATTGATGAAATTGAATTGCACAGCAAATAATTGCACATATAGAGCATCATATTTTGAAGAACTGAAATAAACAAGTGATAAGGCCATCTGTAGCCAATCCTTAAAAAGTTTAAGGACTAAAACCCTTAGTGGTTATATATATACTACAGCAATTTTTGGCCTTCTCTAGTCGATCCCCTAAACTTAAGGTTGTAAACTTCAATTTGATCAAGTTCAAAGCAGGTTCAACCGAAAGTAGCATGCATTCAAACATAAACATAGATAGTTTTGCATAACCGAACATAAAACATAAATTTAAACTAAGCTAAATGACTTTCGGTCGAAGTAGAGGTCGAGCCAATCCTTCCTCGTCATGTACGGTGTGCCGCGAGCCGGGTCCGGGCCGGTGCCATCGTCGGGGTCGTTGGGGAAGGTACTCCTCCAGACGTCGACGTTGATCTCCTCGTCCTCGGGCCCACCTCGACGCCCTCCGTGCCGCCGTCACCGCCGCCTTCGACCTCGTCATTGGAGGAGAGCGCGATAACCTCGCCGCCCTCCGCGCCGCCGTCCTCGCCGCCTTCGACCTCATCATCAGAGGAGAGCGCGATAACCTCGCTACCCTCCGCGCCGGAAAAGATCGCCCGCTCTGCCTCCACGAGCTCCGGGTGCTGCCGGTGGAGCTCTTGCATGTAGGCCTCGTCAGCGGCCTCGGCCTTGAGGCGCTCCCACGCCTCACGGTCCTCCCATGCCATAGCCGAGCTCACCACCCCTGGCTCCAGCGGAATGTGGTCGACCGGACATGTGCCGAAGGGGAAATTGAGCCTAGCCGCCGCGCCGTGGTAGTGGACCTGCCAGCGGTCATACTCCATGGCCGCGAGCTTAGCCGTGTTGAAGCTACTTAGCCACCGGCGGGTGTGGGTCTCCTGATCTGTAATCTCGGCGACTCACGTCCCCCACCACCGCTGCCAGACCCTGAGGTAGGACCTCGTCGGCTGCCGGGTCTGAGGGAGGACGGGGAAGTCCTTGAACCGGCGTAGGGGCGCGGCGGCGGGTGGATCGGGGGACTGACGACAGTGGATCGAGCCTGCAGAGGACGACGGGGACACCTCGGCGGCCACCTCACCAGCGTCGGGCGAAAAGGACGTGATAAACCTCTTTTTTGGCCATTGGCTCCTCGAGCTCCCAGGCACACAGGCAGAGGTTGAGGATGGAGGCACCGGCGATGGCGGTGACCTATCAATGCTTTCAGGGGTGGTGTGTGTCTGTGTGAGCGGAGGTTTTGGGGAGTGTGTGGTGTGTGTGGAGGGGGGCAAGGTGGTGTTTGAGGAAATACTGCGGCAACGGAAAATTTTACTAGGCGGGAGTAACAAGGCGGGGCTACTGAAAATTTGGATCAAGGGCGAGCAGACATTTTTGGGATTGGGAGGGATGCAGAGGTAGGAGTAAAATGCCCGGGCTACTGAAAATTTGAATCAAGGGACTGAAGCAGAGCGGGAGTATCAGACATCGCACACGGTCCGCACATACTAATCATGTGTTATCAAACATTAAAACCTTCCAGGCGGTAGATATTTTCAAGATTACGAGGCAGTAAGACTGTGGACTGTAGCCGACGCACCTTCTCGCGTAAGCCATAGGCGTACTATACACCGACGGTGCTCCATGATATTTTGTACTGCATCTCACACGGTAGGTGATAATAAACTGTGTGGGATCTACTTGATTTTCCATCTTCATTTGAATTACAAAACGGGGTCACAGCGGCAATGGACGGTATTTGAATCACTAGACCTTTTATCTGCTTGTGTCCATGGGTTTATGCTTATGTCCCATGCAAGAAATGGGGATGAATTTTGAACACCACGGCACCATTGGGGACGAAAGAATATCTGTTGCCTCTTATTGCTTTCAAAAAAATTCTAGTGTCAACATAGAGCAACAAGAGTGTTGTGTTAAGTTTTGGAAATTTTCAGGGTTCGTTTGGACATTTTAAACATTAACTGGGTTTTCTAGGCATTTTATGTGCATAATTCAAATTTGAAATACATGCACATGCTCCAGTGCATATAAATTGGTTTAAAAATCAAATATGTGTCCTTGGGTGCATGCTTAGGTGCCATGCAAGAAATGGGAATGACTTTCAAACACTAGGATACTGTTGATTGCCGGCAAAAGGTTGAGATACCTGGTTTTAAATTCTAGTAAATCCAAAACTCGTCTGAAATTCATGAAACTTAGCATGGTATCATGGAGCAGCATCAACATGCCATGGTAAAAATTTTGTCCCATTTGGTGCAGGTTTGGGTATAAGCTTCTCACAAACCAGAGCTTCTCACAACAAGCCTGGTGGTTTCGGTAGGGAACGTGCCACCATGGGGACGAAACGATATTCATTGCCTCTTTTTGCTTTTAAAAAATTTCTAGAGTCAACATAAAACAACAGGAGTGCTGTGTTAAGTTTTGGAATTTTTCGGGGCTCGTTTGGACATTTTTATACATTAACTGGGTTTTCTAGGCATTTTATGTGCATAATTAAAATTTGAAATACATGCACATGCTCCAGTGCATATAAATTGGTTGAAAAATCAAATAGGTATCCTTGAGTGCATGCTTAATTAGGTCCCATGCAAGAAATGGGAATGAATTTCAAACACCAGGGCACTACTGATTGCCGGCAAAACGTTGAGATACCTGGTTTTTAAATTCTAGTAAATCCAAAACTCGTCTGAAATTCATGAAACATGGCATGGTATCATGGAGCGGCATCAACATGCCTTGGTAAATTTTTTATCCCATTTGGGGCAGGTTTGGGTATAAGCTTCTCACAAACCAGAGCTTCTCACAACAAGCCTGGTGGTTTCGGTAGGGAACGTGCCACCTTTGGGGACGAAACGATATATGTTGCCTCTTATTGCTTTCAAAAAATTTCTAGTGTTAACATAGAACAACAGGAGTGATGTGTTAAGTTTTGGAATTTTTTGGGGCTAATTTGGACATTTTTATACATTAACTGGGTTTTCTAGGCATTTTATGTGCATAATTAAAATTTGAAATACATGCACATGCTCCAGTGCATATAAATTGGTTGAAATATCAAATAGGTGTCCTTGGGTGCATGCTTAATTAGGTCCCATGCATGAAATGGGAATGAATTTCAAACACCAGGGCACTGTTGATTGCTGGCAAAACGTTGAGATAACAGGTTTTTAAATTCTAGTAAATCCAAAACTCGTCTGAAATTCATGAAACTTGGCATGGTATCATGGAGCGGCATCAGCATGCCGTGGTAAAATTTTTGTCCTATTTGGGGCAGGTTTGGGTATAAGCTTCTCACAAACCAGAGCTTCTCACAACAAGCCTGGTGGTTTCGGTAGGGAACGTGCCACCTTTGGGGACGAAACGATATATGTTGTATCTTATTGCTTTCAAATATTTTCTAGTGTCAAGATAGAACAATAGGAGTGATGTGTTAAGTTTTGGAATTTTTTGGGGCTCGTTTGGACATTTTTACACATTAACTGGGTTTTCTAGAAATTTTATGTGCATAATTCAAATTTGAAATACATGCACATGCTCCAGTGCATATAAATTGGTTGAAAAATCAAATATGTGTCCTTGGGTGCATGCTTAGGTCCCATGCAAGAAATGATAATGAATTTCAAACACCAGGGCACTGTTTATGGCCGGCAAAATGTTGAGATACCTGGTTTTTAAATTCTAGTAAATCCCAAACTCGTCTGAAATTCATGAAACTTGGCATGGTATCATGGATCGGCATCAACATGCCGTAGTAAAATTTTTGTCCCATTTGGGGCAGGTTTGGGTATAAGCTTCTCACAAACTAGAGCTTCTCACAACAAGCCTGGTGGTTTCGATAGGGAGCGTGCCACCTTGGGGACGAAACGATATTCGTTGCCTCTTATTGCCTTCAAAAAATTTCTAGTGTCAACATAGAACAACAGGAGTGTTGTGTTAAGTTTTGGAAAATTTCGGGGTTCGTTTGGACATTTTTATACATTAACTGGGTTTTCTATGCATGTTATGTGCATAATTCAAATTTGAAATACATGCACATGCTCCAGTGCATATAAATTGGTTTAAAAATCAAATATGTGTCCTTGGGTGCATGCTTAGGTGCCATGCAAGAAATGGGAATGACTTTCAACACTAGGATACTGTTGATTGCCGGCAAAAGGTTGAGATACCTGGTTTTTAAATTCTAGTAAATCCAAAACTCGTCTGAAATTCATGAAACTTGGCATGGTATCATGGAGCAGCATCAACATGCCATGGTAAAAATTTTGTCCCATTTGACGCAGGTTTGGGTATAAGCTTCTCACAAACCAGAGCTTCTCACAACAAGCCTGGTGGTTTCGGTAGGGAACGTGCCACCTTGGGGACGAAACGATATTCATTGCCTCTTATTGCTTTAAAAAAATTTCTAGTGTCAACATAGAACAACAGGAGTGCTGTGTTAAGTTTTGGAATTTTTCGGGGCTCGTTTGGACATTTTTATACATTAACTGGGTTTTCTAGGAATTTTATGTGCATAATTAAAATTTGAAATACATGCACATGCTCCAGTGCATATAAATTGGTTGAAAAATCAAATAGGTGTCCTTGGGTGCATGCTTAATTAGGTCCCATGCAAGAAATGGGAATGAATTTCAAACACCAGGGCACTGTTGATTGCCGGCAAAACGTTGAGATACCTGGTTTTTAAATTGTAGTAAATCCAAAACTCGTCTGAAATTCATGAAATTGGCATGGTATCATGGAGCGGCATCAACATGCCGTGGTAAAATTTTTGTCCCATTTGGGGCAGGTTTGGGTATAAGCTTCTCACAAACCAGAGCTTCTCACAACAAGCCTGGTGGTTTCGGTAGGGAACGTGCCACCTTTGGGGACGAAACGATATATGTTGCCTCTTATTGCTTTCAAAAAATTTCTAGTGTCAACATAGAACAACATGAGTGATGTGTTAAGTTTTGGAATTTTTTGGGGCTCATTTGGACATTTTTTATACATTAACTGTGTTTTCTAGGCATTTTATGTGCATAATTCAAATTTGAAATACATGCACATGCTCCAGTGCATATAAATTGGTCGAAAAATCAAATATGTGTCCTTGGGTGCATGCTTAGGTCCCATGCAAGAAATGAGAATGAATTTCAAACACCAGGGCACTGTTGATTGTCGACAAAATGTTGAGATACATGGTTTTTAAATTCTAGTAAATCCCAAACTCGTCTGAAATTCATGAAACTTGGCATGGTATCATGGAGCGGCATCAACATGCCGTAGTAAATTTTTTGTCCCATTTGGGGCAGGTTTGGGTATAAGTTTCTCACAAACCAAAGCGTCTCACAACAAGCCTGGTGGTTTCGGTAGGGAGCGTGCCACCTTGGGGACGAAACGATATTCGTTGTCTCTTATTGCTTTCAAAAAATTTCTAGTGTCAACATAGAACAACAGGAGTGCTGTGTTAAGTTTTGGAATTTTTGGGGCTCGTTTGGACATTTTTATACATTAATTGGGTTTTCTAGGCATTTTATGTGCATAATTAAAATTTGAAATACATGCACATGCTCCAGTGCATATAAATTAGTTGAAAGATCAAATAGGTGTCCTTGGGTGCATGTTTAATTAGGTCCCATGCAAGAAATGGGAATGAATTTCAAACACCAGGGCACTGTTGATTGCCGGCAAAATGTTGAGATACCTGGTTTTTAAATTGTAGTAAATCCAAAACTCGTCTGAAATTCATGAAACTTGGCATGGTATCATGGAGCAGCATCAACATGCCGTGGGAAAATTTTTGTCCCATTTGGGGCAGGTTTGGGTATAAGTTTCTCACAAACCAGAGCGTCTCACAACAAGCCTGGTGGTTTCGGTAGGGAGCGTGCCACCTTGGGGACGAAACGATATTCGTTGTCTCTTATGGCTTTCAAAAAAATTCTAGTGTCAACATAGAACAACAGGAGTGCTGTGTTAAGTTTTGGAATTTTTGGGGCTCGTTTGGACATTTTTATACATTAACTGGGTTTTCTAGGCATTTTATGTGCATAATTAAAATTTGAAATACATGCACATGCTCCAGTGCATATAAATTAGTTGAAAGATCAAATAGGTGTCCTTGGGTGCATGCTTAATTAGGTCCCATGCAAGAAATGGGAATGAATTTCAAACACCAGGGCACTGTTGATTGCCGGCAAAACGTTGAGATACCTGGTTTTTAAATTGTAGTAAATCCAAAACTCGTCTGAAATTCATGAAACTTGGCATGGTATCATGGAGCGGCATCAACATGCCGTGGTAAAATTTTTGTCCCATTTGGGGCAGGTTTGGGTATAAGCTTCTCACAAACCAGAGCTTCTCACAACAAGCCTGGTGGTTTCGGTAGGGAACGTGCCACCTTTGGGGACGAAACGATATATGTTGCCTCTTATTGCTTTCAAAAAATTTCTAGTGTCAACATAGAACAACATGAGTGATGTGTTAAGTTTTGTAATTTTTTGGGGCTCATTTGGACATTTTTATACATTAACTGGGTTTTCTAGGCATTTTATGTGCATAATTCAAATTTGAAATACATGCACATGCTCCAGTGCATATAAATTGGTTGAAAAATCAAATACGTGTCCTTGGGTGCATGCTTAGGTCCCATGCAAGAAATGAGAATGAATTTCAAACACCAGGGCACTGTTGATTGCCGGCAAAATGTTGAGATACATGGTTTTCAAATTCTAGTAAATCCCAAACTCGTCTGAAATTCATGAAACTTGGCATGGTACCATGGAGCGGCATCAACATGCCGTAGTAAATTTTTTGTCCCATTTGGGGCAGGTTTGGGTATAAGTTTCTCACAAACCAGAGCGTCTCACAACAAGCCTGGTGGTTTCTGTAGGGAGCGTGCCACCTTGGGGACGAAACGATATTCGTTGTCTCTTATTGCTTTCAAAAAATTTCTAGTGTCAACATAGAACAACAGGAGTGCTGTGTTAAGTTTTGGAATTTTTGGGGCTCGTTTGGACATTTTTATACATTAACTGGGTTTTCTAGGCATTTTATGTGCATAATTAAAATTTGAAATACATGCACATGCTCCAGTGCATATAAATTAGTTGAGAGGTCAAATAGGTGTCCTTGGGTGCATGCTTAATTAGGTCCCATGCAAGAAATGGGAATGAATTTCAAACACCAGGGCACTGTTGATTGCCGGCAAAACGTTGAGATACCTGGTTTTTAAATTCTAGTAAATCCAAAACTCATCTGAAATTCATGAAACTTGGTATGGTATCATGGAGCGGCATCAACATGCTTTGGTAAATTTTTTGTCCCATTTGGGGCAAGTTTGGGTATATAAGCTTCTCACAAACCAGAGCTTCTCACAACAAGCCTGGTGGTTTCGGTAGGGAACGTGCCACCTCTGGGGACGAAACGATATTCGTTGCCTCTTATTGCTTTCAAATATTTTCTAGTGTCAACATAGAACAACAGGAGTGATGTGTTAAGTTTTGGAATTTTTTGGGGCTCGTTAGGTCATTTGTACACATTAACTGGGTTTTCTAGGCATTTTATGTGCATAATTCAAATTTGAAATACATGCACATGCTCCAGTGCATATAAATTGGTTCAAAATCAAATATGTGTCCTTGGGTGCATGCTTAGGTCCCATGCAAGAAATGAGAATGAATTTCAAACACCAGGGCACTATTGATTGCCGGCAAAATGTTGAGATACCTGGTTTTTAAATTCTAGTAAATCTCAAACTCGTCTGAAATTCATGAAACTTGGCATGGTATCATGGACCTGCATCAACATGCCGTAGTAAATTTTTGTCCCATTTGGGGCAGGTTTGGGTATAAGCTTCTCACAAACCAGAGCTTCTCCCAACAAGCCTGGTAGTTTCGGTAGGGAGCGTGCCACCTTGGGGACGAAACGATATTCGCTGTCTCTTATTGCTTTCAAAAAGTTTCTAGTGTCAACATAAAACAACAGGAGTGCTGTGTTAAGTTTTGGAATTTCTCGGGGCTCGTTTGGACATTTTAATACATTAACTGGGTTTTCTAGGCATTTTATGTGCATAATTAAAATTTGAAATACATGCACATGCTCCAGTGCATATAAATTAGTTGAAAGATCAAATAGGTGTCCTTGGGTGCATGCTTAATTAGGTCCCATGCAAGAATTGGGAATGAATTTCAAACACCAGGGCACTGTTGATTGTCGGCAAAACGTTGAGATACCTGGTTTTTAAATTCTAGTAAATCCAAAACTCGTCTGAAATTCATGAAACTTGGCATGGTATCATGGAGCGGCATCAACATGCCGTGGTAAAATTTTTGTCCCATTTGGGATCGGTTTGGGTATAAGCTTCTCACAAACCAGAGCTTCTCACGACAAGCCTGGTGGTTTCGGTAGGTAACGTGCCACCTTTGGGGACGAAACGATATCCCTTGCCTCTTATTGCTTTAAAAAAATTTCTAGTGTCAACATAGAACAACAGGAGTGTTGTGTTAAGTTTTGGAATTTTTCGGGGCTCGTTTGGACATTTTTATACATTAACTGGGTTTGCTAGGCATTTTATGTGCATAATTCAAATTTGAAATACATGCACATGCTCTAGTGCATATGAATTGGTAGAAAAATCAAATTTGTGTCCTTGGGTGCATGCTTAATTAGGTCCCATGGAAGAAATGGGAATGAATTTCAAACACCAGGGCACTGTTGATTGCCAGCAAAACGTTGAGATACCTGGTTTTAAATTTCTAGTAAATCCAAAACTCGTCTCGAAATTCATGAAACTTGGCATGGTATCATGGAGCGGCATCAACATGTTGTGGTAAATTTTTTGTCCCATTTGGGGCAGGTTTGGGTGTAAGCTTCTCACAAACCAGAGCTTCTCACAACAAGTCTGGTGGTTTCGGTAGGGTGCGTGCCACTTGGGGACGAAACGATATTCGTTGCCTCTTATTGCTTTCAAAAAATTTCTAGTGTCAACATAGAACAACAGGAGTGATGTGTTAAGTTTTGGAATTTTTGGGGCTCGTTTGGATATTTTTATACATTAACTGGGTTTTCTAGGCATTTTATGTGCATAACTAAAATTTGAAATACATGCACATGCTCCAGTGCATATAAATTGGTTGAGAAATCAAATATGTGTCCTTGGGTGCATGCTTAATTAGGTCCCATGCAAGAAATGGGAATGAATTTCAAACACCAGGGCACTATTGATTGCCGGCAAAACGTTGACATACCTGGTTTTTAAATTCTAGTAAATCCAAAACTCGTCTGAAATTCATGAAACTTGGCATGGTATCATGGAGCGGCATCAACATGCTGTGGTAAATTTTTTGTCCCATTTGGCCCTGGTTTGGGTATAAGCTTCTCACAAACCAAAGCTTCTCACAACAAGTCTGGTGGTTTCGGTAGGGAACGTGCCACCTTTGGGGACGAAACAATATCCGTTGCCTCTTATTGCTTTAAAAAAAATTCTAGTGTCAACATAGAACAACAGGAGTGCTATGTTAAGTTTTGGAATTTTTGGGGCTCGTTTGGACATTTTTATACATTAACTGGGTTTTGTAGGCATTTTATGTGCATAATTAAAATTTGACATACATGCACATGCTCCAGTGCATAAAAATTGATTGAAAAATAAAATATGTCTCCTTGGGTGCATGGTTAGGTCCCATGCAAGAAATGGGAATGACTTTCAAACACTAGGGTACTGTTGATTGCCGGCAAAAGGTTGAGATACCTGGTTTCTAAATTCTAGTAAATCCTAAACTCGTCTGAAATTCTGGAAACTTGGCATGGGATCATGGAGCGGCATCAACATGTCGTGGTAAAATTTTTGTCCCACTTGGGGCAGGTTTGGGTATAAGCTTCTCACAAACCAGAGCTTCTCACAACAAGCCTGGTGGTTTCGGTAGGGAACGTGCCAGCTTTGGGGACAAAACGATATCTGTTGCCTCTTATTGCTTTCAAAAAATTTCTAGAGTCAACATAGAACAACAGGAGTGTTGTGTTAAGTTTCGGAATTTTTTGGGGCTCGTTTGGACATTTTTATACATTAACTGGGTTTTCTAGGCATTTTATGTGCATAATTCAAAGTTGAAATACATGCACATGCTCCAGTGCATATAAATTGGTTGAAAAATCAAATATGTGTCCTTGGGTGCATGCTAAATTAGGTCCCATGCAAGAAATGGGAATGAATTTCAAACATCAGGGCACTTTTGATTGCCGGCAAAACGTTGAGATACCTGGTTTTTAATTTCTAGTAAATACAAAACTCGTCTGAAATTCATGAAACTTGACATGGTATCATGGAGCGGCATCAACATGCCGTGGTAAATTTTTGTCCCATTTGGGATAGGTTTGGGTATAAGCTTCTCAGAAACCAGAGCTTCTCACAACAAGCCTGGTGGTTTCGGTAGGGAATGTGCCACATTTGGGGACGAAACGATATCCGTTGCCTCTTATTGCTTTAAAAAAATTCTAGTGTCAACATAGAACAACAGGAGTGTTGTGTTAAGTTTTGGAATTTTTCGGGGCTCGTTTGGACATTTTTATACATTAACTGGGTTTGCTAGGCATTTTATGTGCGTAATTCAAATTTGAAATACATGCACATGCTGTAGTGCATATGAATTGGTAGAAAAATCAAATTTGTGTCCTTGGGTGCATGCTTAATTAGGTCCCATGCAAGAAATGGGAATGAATTTCAAACACCAGGGCACTGTTGATTGCCAGCAAAACGTTGAGATAATTGGTTTTAAAATTCTAGTAAATCCAAAACTCGTCTCGAAATTCATGAAACTTGGCATGGTATCATGGAGCGGCATCAACATGTTGTGGTAAATCTTTTGTCCTATTTGGGGTAGGTTTGGGTGTAAGCTTCTCACAAACCAGAGCTTCTCACAACAAGCCTGGTGGTTTCGGTAGGGAACATGCCACGAAACAATATCCGTTGCCTCTTACTGCTTTCAAAAAAATTCTAGTGTCAACATAGAACCACAGGAGTGTTGTATTAAGTTTTGGAATTTTTCGGGGCTCGTTTGGACATTTTTATACATTAACTGGGTTTTCTAGGCATTTTGTGTGCATAATTCAAATTTGAGATACATGCACATGCTCCAGTGCATATAAATTGATCGAAAAATCAAATATGTGTCCTTGGGTGCATGCTTAGGTCCCATGCTAGAAATGGGAATAAATTTCACACACTAGGGCACTGTTGAATGCCGGCAAAAGGTTGAGATACCTGGTTTTTAAATTCTAGTAAATCCAATACTCGTCTGAAATTCATGAAACTTGGCTTGGTATCATGGAGCGGCATCAACATGCCGTGGTAAATTTTTTGTCCCATTTGGGGCAGGTTTGGGTATAAGCTTCTCACAAACCAGAGCTTCTCACAACAAGCCTGCTGGTTTTGGTAGGGAACGTGCCACCTTTGGGGACGAAACGATATCTGTTGCCTCTTATTGCTTTCAAAATTTTCTAGTGTCAACATAGAACAAGAGGAGTGTTGTGCATAATTCAAATTTGAAATACATGCACATGCTCTAGTGCATATAAATTGGTTGAAAAATCAAATATGTGTCCTTGGGTGCATGCTTAATTAGGTCCCATGCAAGAAATGGGAATGAATTTCAAACAGCAGGGCTCTGTTGATTGCCGGCAAAACATTGAGATACCTATTTTTTAAATACTAGTAAATCCAAAACACGTCTGAAATTCATGAAACTTGGCATGGTATCATGGAGCGGCATCAACATGCCGTGGTAAAAAATTTGTTCCATTTGGGGCAGGTTTGGGTATAAGCTTCTCACAAACCAGAGCTTCTCACAACAAGCCTGGTGGTTTCGGTAGGGAAAGTGCCACCTTTGGGGACGAAACGATATCCGTTGCCTCTTATTGCTTTCCAAAAAATTCTAGTGTCAACATAGAACAATAGGAGTGTTGTGTTAAGTTTTGGAATTTTTCGGGGCTCGTTTGGACATTTTTATACATTAACTGGGTTTTCTAGGCATTTATGTGCATAATTCAAATTTGAAATACATGCACATGCTCCAGTGCATATGAATTGGTAGAAAAATCAAATTTGTGTCCTTGGGTGCATGCTTAATTAGGTCCCATGCAAGAAATGGGAATGAATTTCAAACACCAGGGCACTGTTGATTGCCGGCAAAACGTTGAAATACCTAGTTTTCAAATTCTAGTTTTCAAACATGTTGTGGTAAATTTTTTGTCCCATTTGGGGCAGGTTTGGGTGTAAGCTTCTTACAAACCAGAGCTTCTCACACCAAGACTGGTGGTTTCGGTAGGGAACATGCCACCTTTGGGGATGAAACAATATCCATTGCCGCTTATTGCTTTCATTTCTAGTGTCAAAATAGAACAACAGGAGTGTTGTATTAAGTTTTGGAATTTTTCGGGGCTCGTTTGGGCAATTTTATACATTAACTGGGTTTTCTAGGCATTTTATGTGCATAATTCAAATTTGAAATACATGCACATGCTCCAGTGCATATAAATTGATTGAAAAGTCAAATATGTGTCCTAGGGTGCATGCATAGGTCCCATGCAAGAAATGGGAATGAATTTCACACACTAGGGCACTGTTGATTGCCGGCAAAAGGTTGAGATACCTGGTTTTTAAATTCTAGTAAATCCTAAACTCGTCTGAAATTCATGAAACTTGGCATGGTATCATGGAGCGGCATCAACATGCCATGGTAAAATTTTTGTCCCACTTGGGGCAGGTTTGGGTATAAGCTTCTCACAAACGAGAGCTTCTGACAACAAGCCTGGTGGTTTCGGTAGGGAACGTGCCACCTTTGGGGACGAAACGATATCTGTTGCCTCATATTGCTTTCAAAAAAATTCTAGTGTCAACATAGAACAAGAGGAGTGATGTGCCTAATTCAAATTTGAAATACATGCAGATGCTCTAGTGCATATAAATTGGTTGAAAAATCAAATATGTGTCCTTGGGTGCATGCTTAATTAGGTCCCATGCAAGGAATGTGAATGAATTTCAAACACCAGGGCACTGTTGATTGCCGGCAAAACGTTGAGATACCTGTTTTTTAAATTCTAGTAAATCCAAAACTCGTCTGAAATTCATGAAACTTGGCATGGTATCATGGAGCGGCATCAACATACCGTGGTAAAAAAATTGTCCCATTTGGGGCAGATTTGGGTATAAGCTTCTCACAACAATCCTGGTGGTTTCGGTAGGGAAAGTGCCACCTTTGGGGATGAAAAGATATCCGTTGCCTCTTATTGCTTTCAAAAAATTTCTAGTGTCAACATAGAACAACAGCTGTGTTGTGTTAAGTTTTGGAATTTTTTGGGGCTTGTTTGGACATTTTTATACATTAACTGGGTTTGCTAGGCATTTTATGTGCATAATTCAAATTTGAAATACCTGCACATGCTCCAGTGCATATGAATTGGTAGAAAAATCAAATTTGTGTCCTTGGGTGCATGCTTAATTAGGTCCCATGCAAGAAATGGGAATGAATTTCAAACACCATGGCACTTTTGATTGCTAGCAAAACGTTGAGATACCTGGTTTTAAAATTCTTGTAAATCCAAAACTCGTCTCAAAATTCATGAAACTTGGCATGGTATCATGGAGCGGCATCAACATGTTGTGGTAAATTTTTTGTCCCATTTGGGGAAGGTTTGGGTGTAAGCTTCTCACAAACCAGAGCTTTTCACAACAAGTCTGGTGGTTTCGGTAGGGAGCATGCCACCTTGGAGACGAAACGATATTCGTTGCCTCTTATTGCTTTCAAAAAATTTCTAGTGTCAACATAGAACAACAGGAGTACTGGGTTAAGTTTTGGAATTTTTCGGGGCTCGTTTGGACATTTTTATACATTAACTGGGTTTTCTAGCCATTTTATGTGCATAATTAAAATTTGAAATACATGCACATGCTCCAGTGCATATAAATTGGTTGAAAAATCAAATATGTGTCCTTGGGTGCATGCTTAATTAGGTCCCCTGCAAGAAATGGGAAGGAATTTCAAACACCAGGGCACTGTTGATTGCCGGCAAAACGTTGACATACCTTGTTTTTAAATTCTAGTAAATCCAAAACTCGTCTGAAATTCATGAAACTTGGCATGGTATCATGGAGCGGCATCAACATGTTGTGGTAAATTTTTGTCCCATTTGGCCCAGGTTTGGGTATAAGCTTCTCACAAACCAAAGCTTCTCACAACAAGTCTGGTGGTTTCGGTAGGGAACGTGCCACCTTTGGGGACGAAACGATATCCGTTGCCTCTTATTGCTTTAAAAAAATTCTAGTGTCAACATAGAACAACAGGAGTGCTATGTTAAGTTTTGGAATTTTTGGGGCTCGTTTGGACATTTTTATACATTAACTGGGTTTTGTAGGCATTTTATGTGCATAATTAAAATTTGACATACATGCACATGCTCCAGTGCATAAAAATTGATTGAAAAATCAAATATGCCTCCTTGGGTGCATGCTTAGGTCCCATGCAAGAAATGGGAATGACTTTCAAACACTAGGGTACTGTTGATTGCCGGCAAAAGGTTGAGATACCTGGTTTTTAAATTCTAGTAAATCCTAAACTCGTCTGAAATTCATGAAACTTGGCATGGTATCATGGAGCGGCATCAACATGCCGTGGTAAAAATTTTTTCCCACTTGGGGCAGGTTTGGGTATAAGCTTCTCACAAACCAGAGCTTCTCACAACAAGCCTGGTGGTTTCGGTAGGGAACGTGCCGGCATTGGGGACAAAACGATATCTGTTGCCTCTTATTGCTTTCAAAAAATTTCTAGTGTCAACATAGAACAACAGGAGTGCTGTGTTAAGTTTTGGAATTTTTTGGGGCTCGTTTGGACATTTTTATACATTAACTGGGGTTTCTAGGCATTTTATGTGCATAATTCAAAGTTGAAATACATGCACATGCTCCAGTGCATATAAATTGGTTGAAAAATCAAATATGTGTCCTTGGGTGCATGCTTAATTAGGTCCCATGCAAGAAATGGGAATGAATTTCAAACATCAGGGCACTTTTGATTGGCGGCAAAACGTTGAGATACCTGGTTTCTAAATTCTACTAAATACAAAACTCGTCTGAAATTCATGAAACTTGGCATGGTATCATGGAGCGGCATCAACATGCCGTGGTAAATTTTTGTCCCATTTGGGATAGGTTTGGGTATAAGCTTCTCACAAACCAGAGCTTCTCACAAAAAGCCTGGTGGTTTCGGTAGGGAACGTGCCACATTTTTGGACGAAACAATATCCGTTGCCTCTTATTGCTTTAAAAAAAATTCTAGTGTCAACATAGAACAACAGGAGTGTTGTGTTAAGTTTTGGAATTTTTTGGGGCTCGTTTGGACATTTTTATACATTAACTGGGTTTGCTAGGCATTTTATGTGCATAATTCAAATTTGAAATACATGCACATGCTCTAGTGCATATGAATTGGTACAAAAATCAAATTTGTGTCCTTGGGTGCATGCTTAATTAGGTCCCATGCAAGAAATGGGAATGAATTTCAAACACCAGGGCACTGTTGATTGCCAGCAAAACGTTGAGATACTTGGTTTTAAAATTCTAGTAAATCCAAAACTCATCTCGAAATTCATGAAACTTGGCATGGTATCATGGAGCGGCATCAACATGTTGTGGTAAATCTTTTGTCCCATTTGGGGCAGGTTTGGGTGTAAGCTTCTCACAAACCAGAGCTTCTCACAACAAGCCTAGTGGTTTCGGTAGGGAACGTGCCACGAAACAATATCCGTTGCCTCTTATTGCTTTCAAAAAAATTCTAGTGTCAACATAGAACCACAGGAGTGTTGTATTAAGTATTGGAATTTTTCGGGGCTCGTTTGGACATTTTTATACATTAACTGGGTTTTCTAGGCATTTTGTGTGCATAATTCAAATTTGAAATACATGCACATGCTCCGGTGCATATAAATTGATCGAAAAATCAAATATGTGTCCTTGGGTGCATGCTTAGGTCCCATGCTAGAAATGGGAATAAATTTCACACACTAGGGCACTGTTGATTGCCGGCAAAAGGTTGAGATACCTGGTTTTTAAATTCTAGTAAATCCAAAACTCGACTGAAATTCATGAAACTTGGCTTGGTATCATGGAGCGGCATCAACATGCCATGGTAAATTTTTTGTCCCATTTGGGGCAGGTTTGGGTATAAGCTTATCACAAACCAGAGCTTCTCACAACAAGCCCGGTGGTTTGTGTAGGTAACAAGCCACCTTTGGGGACGAAACGATATCTGTTGCCTCTTATTGCTTAGTGTCAACATAGAACAAGAGGAGTGTTGTGCATAATTCAAATTTGAAATACATGCACATGCTCTAGTGCATATA
The DNA here is from genome assembly GCF_002575655.3 of Aegilops tauschii subsp. strangulata. NCBI lineage: Eukaryota > Viridiplantae > Streptophyta > Magnoliopsida > Poales > Poaceae > Aegilops > Aegilops tauschii. The sequence goes on along the minus strand of NC_053041.3, from coordinate 302,442,677 downwards.
AATTGGTTGAAAAATCAAATATGTGTCCTTGGGTGCATGCTTAATTAGGTCCCATGCGAGAAATGGGAATGAATTTCAAACAGCAGGGCACTGTTGATTGCCGGCAAAACATTGAGATACCTATTTTTTAAATACTAGTAAATCCAAAACTCGTCTGAAATTCATGAAACTTGGCATGGTATCATGGAGCGGCATCAACATGCCGTGGTAAAAAAAATTTCCATTTGGGGCAGGTTTGGGTATAAGCTTCTCACAAACCAGAGCTTCTCACAACAAGCCTGGTGGTTTCGGTAGGGAAAGTGCCACCTTTGGGGACGAAACGATATCCGTTGCCTCTTATTGCTTTCAAAAAAAATCTAGGGTCAACATAAAACAATAGGAGTGTTGTGTTAAGTTTTGGAATTTTTTGGGGCTCGTTTGGACATTTTTATACATTACCTGGGTTTTCTAGGCATTTATGTGCATAATTCAATTTTGAAATACATGCACATGCTCCAGTGCATATGAATTGGTAGAAAAATCAAATTTGTGTCCTTGGGTGCATGCTTAATTAGGTCCCATGCAAGAAATGGGAATGAATTTCAAACACCAGGGCGCTGTTGATTGCCGGCAAAACGTTGAAATACCTAGTTTTCAAATTCTAGTAAATCCAAAACTCATCTGAAATTCATGAAACTTGGCATGGTTTCATGGAGCGGCATCAACATGTTGTGGTAAATTTTTTGTCCCATTTGGGGCAGGTTTGGGTGTAAGCTACTCACAAACCAGAGCTTCTCACACCAAGACTGGTGGTTTCGGTAGGGAACATGCCACCTTTGGGGACGAAACAATATCCATTGCCGCTTATTGCTTTCAAAAAATTTCTAGTGTCAAAATAGAACAACAGGAGTGTTGTATTAAGTTTTGGAATTTTTCGGGGCTCGTTTGGGCAATTTTATACAATAACTGGGTTTTCTAGGCATTTTATGTGCATAATTCAAATTTGAAATACATGCACATGCTCCAATGCATATAAATTGATTGAAAAGTCAAATATGTGTCCTAGGGTGCATGCTTAGGTCCCATGCAAGAAATGGGAATGAATTTCACACACTAGGGCACTGTTGATTGCCGGCAAAAGGTTGAGATACCTGATTTTTAAATTCTAGTAAATCCAAAATTCGTCTGAAATTCATGAAACTTGGCATGGTATCATGGAGCGGCATCAACATGCCGTGGTAAAAATTTTGTCCCACTTGGGGCAGGTTTGGGTATAAGCTTCTCACAAACGAGAGCTTCTCACAACAAGCCTGGTGGTTTCGGTAGGGAACGTGCCACCTTTGGGGACGAAACGATATCTGTTGCCTCATATTGCTTTCAAAAAATTTCTAGTGTCAACATAGAACAAGAGGAGTGATGTGCATAATTCAAATTTGAAATACATGCACATGCTCTAGTGCATATAAATTGGTTGAAAAATCAAATATGTGTCCTTGGGTGCATGCTTAATTAGGTCCCATGCAAGAAATGTGAATGAATTTCAAACACTAGGGCACTGTTGATTGCCGGCAAAACATTGAGATACTTGTTTTTTAAATTCTAGTAAATCCAAAACTCGTCTGAAATTCATGAAACTTGGCATGGTATCATGGAGCGGCATCAACATACCGTGGTAAAAAATTTGTCCCATTTGGGGCAGGTTTGGGTATAAGCTTCTCACAACAATCCTGGTGGTTTTGGTAGGGAAAGTGCCACCTTTAGGGATGAAACGATATCCATTGCCTCTTATTGCTTTCAAAAATATTCTAGTGTCAACATAGAACAACAGCAGTGTTGTGTTAAGTTTTGGAATTTTTTGGGGCTCGTTTGGACATTTTTATACATTAACTGGGTTTGCTAGGCATTTTATGTGCATAATTCAAATTTGAAATACATGGACATGCTCCAGTGCATATGAATTGGTAGAAAATCAAATTCGTGTCCTTGGGTGCATGCTTAATTAGGTCCCATGCAAGAAATGGGAATGAATCTCAAACACCAGGGCACTTTTGATTGCTAGCAAAATGTTGAGATACCTGGTTTTAAAACTCGTCTCGAAATTCATGAAACTTGGCATGGTATCATGGAGCGGCATCAACATGTTGTGGTAAATGTTTTGTCCCATTTGGGGCAGGTTTGGGTGTAAGCTTCTGACAAACCAGAGCTTCTCACAACAAGCCTGGTGGTTTCGATAGGGAACGTGCCACCTTTGGGGATGAAACAATATCCGTTGCCTCTTATTGCTTTCAAAAAATTTCTAGTGTCAACATAGAACAACAGGAGTGTTGTATTAAGTTTTGGAATTTTTCGGGGCTCGTTTGGACATTTTTATACATTAACTGGGTTTTCTAGGCATTTTATGTGCATAATTCAAATTTGAAATACATGCACATGCTCCAGTGCATATAAATTGATTTAAAAATCAAATATATGTCCTTGGGTGCATGCTTAGGTCCCATGCAAGAAATGGGAATGAATTTCACACACTAGGGCACTGTTGATTGCCAGCAAAAAGTTGAGATACCTGGTTTTAAAATTCTAGTAAATCCAAAACTCATCTGAAATTCGTGAAACTTGGCACGGTATAATGAAGCGGCATCAACATGCCGTGGTAAATTTTTTGTCCCATTTGGGGCAGGTTTGGTATAAGCTTCTCACAAACTAGAGCTTCTCACAACAAGCCTGGTGGTTTCGGTAGGGAACGTGCCACCTTTGGGGACGAAACGATATCTGTTGCCCCTTATTGCTTTCAAAAAACTTCTAGTGTCAACATAGAACAACAGGAGTGATGTGCATAATTCAAATTTGAAATACATGGACATGCTCTAGTGCATATAAGTTGGTTGAAAATCAAATATGTGTCCGTGGGTGCATGCTTAATAAGGTCCCATGCAAGAAATGTGAATGAATTTCAAACACCAGGGCACTGTTGATTGCTGGCAAACCATTAATTACCTGTTTTTTAAATTCTAGTAAATCCAAAACTCGTCTGAAATTCATGAAACTTGGCATGGTATCATGGAGTGGCATCAACATACCGTGGTAAAAAATTTGTCCCATTTGGGGCAGGTTTGGGTATAAGCGTCTCACAACAATCCAGGTGATTTCGGTAGGGAAAGTGCCACCTTTGGGGATGAAACGATATCCATTGCCTCTTATTGCTTTCAAAAAAATTCTAGTGTCAACATAGAACAACAGCAATGTCGTGTTAAGTTTTGGAATCTTTCGGGCTCGTTTGGACATTTTTATACATTAACTGGGTTTTCTAGGCATTTTATGTGCATAATTCAAATTTGAAACACATGCACATGCTCCAGTGCATATAAATTGTTTTCCTTGTCCAACGTCAACAATTTTGACATATAATATTTTGATGGGGGCTCACAATCACAAAAGATTTCCAATATAGTGTATTTGCATGTGAAAGTTCTCTTCCTTATACTAATTATTAGTGAATTACTTGTATGGCCAATATTGTGATTGTCAAGCCTCAAAAGATTTCACTTTCTAAACCCAATGTGAAGCTACCACTAGGCATGATATGATTTCAACTTCATGACATTAAATTTGTTCAATCAATTTACTCATAGGATATAAGTGAGCACAAGAGTAAATTACAAGCTACTCCAAAAATATATAAGTGAACATCATGAGCAATTCCAAAGAAAAGAGCTTCGTTAACGGGATGTGCGTGCCGCTTACCTAGCCTCCTTGGCAACTATTTGAGGATTCTATTTTATTTAAAAACTTTTAGATCTAAGTAATTTATTAAAACAGCAAGCAAAACAACATAAAATGACATTCCAAGGATAGCACACATCATATGAAGAAGCAAAAACTTAGGTTCAACCGATACTAACCGATAATTGTTGAAGGAAAAGGTGGGATGCCTACCGGGGCATCCCCAAGCTTAGATTCTTGAGACATCTTGAAATGTTATCTTGGGATGCCTTGGCATCTCCAAGCTTAAGCTTTCGTGTCTCCTTAATTCCTTTTATATCACGGTTTCCCTAAATCTTAAAAACTTCATCCACACAAAACTCAACAAGAACTCGTGAGATAAGTTAGTATAAACCAATGCAAAAACCTTATCATTCTCTACTGTACAAAATCACTAAAATTATTATTTAACATTTCATACTAAATGCCTCTGCATATTTAATACTCCTATCAGCAAATAGAATCATTAAACAAACAAACATATGCAAACAATGCAAACATAACAGCAATCTGCCAAAACAGTACAGTATGTAAAGAATGCAATATTCATCATACTTCCCTAAATCCAAAAATTCTGAAAAACTTACCACACTTTAGAAAATTTATCATAGCTTATTTTTCAAAAAGTTTCAACATTTTAACACATTCTGAATTTTCTAGGGAATTTTTGCAACATCGATAAACTTTCTGTTTTGAAACAGAAACTCATATACTTGCAAGATAAGCATGGCAAAGGCTATACTTGACATTTTTATTGAAATAAAAGATGCAAAACATTATTCTAAATAACAGAAATAAAATCCTAACTAAATAAAATGATGCTCCAAGCAAAACACATATCATGTGACGAATTAAAACATAGCTCCAAATGACGTTATCGATGATGTTGGAGATGAAAGAGGGGATGGCTTCCGGGGCATCCCATGGCTTAGTTTCTTGGATCTTCCTTGAATATTACCTTGGGGGTGCCTTGGGCATCCCCAAGCTTAGGGTATTTTCACTCCTTATTCTCCTCATATCGATATCTCACCCAAAACTTGAAAACTTCAATCACACAAAACTAAACGGAACTTTGTGAGATAGGTTAGTATGTTAAAGAGCAAACCACTAACTCTTGGTACTTTCAAAGACAAGATTCATAATTGTTTACACACAATTCCTACTGTAGACTATCATTTCCACAATTTATATTGAGAAATATAAGCCATAGAAACTAGAAAACAACCAAACTATGCATTGAAAACAGAATCTGTCAAAAACAGAACACTCTGTAGTAATCTGTACTCAAACCATACTTATGCTACTCCAAAAATTATAAAAAAATTAGGACCACGTGAGAAATTTGTATATTAATCTTCTGCAAAAATAATCAACTCAAAATCACTCCTCTGTTAAAAATTAGAATTATTTTCGTGAGCGCATAAGTTTCTGTTTTTCAGCAAGATCAAATCAACTATCACCCAACATGGTCCCAAAGGCTTTACTTGGCACTTTATTGAAACAAAATCAATAAAACATGATTAATACAGTAGCTTAATCATATGAACACACAAAAACAGTAGGTAAAAGTGTTGGGTTGTCTCCCAACAAGCGCTTTTCTTTAATGCCTTTTAGCTAGGCATGATGAGTTCAACGATGCTCGCATAAAAGATAACAATTGAAACATAACAAGAGCATCATGAATCACATGGCAAGAACATTTAAGTCTAAACCACTTCCTATGCATAGGAATTTTGTGAGCAAACAATTTATGAGAACAAGAATCAACTAGCATAGGAAAGCAAAATAAGCAAAACTTCAAGACTTTCAACATAAAGAGAGGAAACTTGATATTATTGCAATTCCTACAAGCATATGTTCCTCCCTCATTATAATTTTCAGTGGCATCATGAATGAATTCAACAATATAACTATCACATAAAGCACTCTTTTCATGATCCGCAAGCATAGAAAATTTATTACTCTCCACGCAAGCAAATTTATTCTCATCAATAGTAGTGGGAGCAAACTCAACAAAATAACTATCATGTGATTGAAAATTAAAATCATAATGACAAGTTTCATGGTTATCATTATTCTTTATAGCATACATGTCATCACTATAATCATCATAGATATCAACTTTGTTCTCATAATAATCAACTGAAACCTCTTCCAAAATAGTGGATTCATTACTAAATAAAGTCATGACCTCCCCAAATCCACTTTCATCATTATAATCATCATAAATAGGAGGCATGCAATCATTATAGCAAATTTGCACATCAAATCTTGGGGGACTAAAAATATCATCTTCATCAAACATAGCATCCCCAAGCTTATGGTTTTGCTGATACGAGCACACCAGTCATTAGCAATATTAATCCAGTTATTGATCCAGCCATTAATGATGTTTTAGTTTTTTTGACTGGGAACTGTAGGGGAAACCCCCACAGCATATCAAAACTTTATTGATAAAGAGAGAGCAAGTACAAGTATTATGGGGGATTACAAGAGGTAATCAAACTAAACTAAGGGAAGAAGGAGAAGAAACAAGTTAAAATTACAGAATATTGGCCTCAAGGTGGCAGAAATGAGATCCACCTAAGGAGATCATCCTTATAGGCAGCTTTCACTCTATATTGCATTAAGCTAATATCATGGATGAATGCACTTCTCCATTTATTGAATCCAGCTCTCTCATGCCTGAAGACCTTAGCGTTCCTGAGAATCCAGATATTCCAGCAAGCAATAAACACCACTTCAGTGAAGAAGGGCTTCCTAAAACTCCTGCTAGCATTAATAACCAAATCAGCCATGGAGTCACCAGATGACCAATCAATTTGCAGATAGTTCCAAACTCTGACACTAAAATTGCAATTAAAGAACAGATGATCTCTTGTTTCCCTAGTCTACAAAGGACAAAGGACACAATTTACTCCATCCTCCAAATGACAATGCCTCCTTTCCACCATGTCCTTGGTGTTCAACCTGTCCATAATAAGCATCCAAGCGAATACTTTGATTTTCATTGTACAGGAGGACTTCCAGATCCAAGCTGTCAAAGGGTTGAAGGATTCTGATGCAAAAGTATGTGAGTAAAACAACTTTGCTGAGTATCCCTTGGCAGTGCCATTCCAAAACCAAATATCCTTGGACCCATGTGTTCTATTGTGGCCACCCAACAGAGACTGGAGAGTGGTCAGGTCATCAAAAGCCTGGCTGGACAAAGGAAGGTGGAAGTGCTGGAACATGTCCTGAGAGTCCAAGAACTCTTTAACAGTGATCCAGGGGTCCTTAACATAGGAAAAGAGCCTGGGAAATATGAATTGAAGTCTAGACACCTGATCATCAAGCTGCCAGTTGTCTGACCACATGAGGGCAGTGTCCCCTCCATTAATCTGAACCCAAGCACACTCCCTAAAGTTTTGCATGACCTTGCATATATCCTTCCACCAGAAAGAGCCACAATCAGAAGTTCCTTGGGGTACTCTGCCATGATAGTAGGTATCCCAAATTAAAGACACCCATGGGAGATCCTTTTTATTAAGAAAGTTATTTGCATGTTTGAGGAGAAGTGCAACATTCTGAACACCAAGATTAAGAATACCAAGGCCTCCCTAGTTTTTTGGCCTGCAAATAAGGTCCCAAGCAGCAAGTGAAGGGGCAGGCTCACCCCTATTCTTCCTCCAGAGGCATTGTCTCTGGATTCTCTCCAATTGCTTTAGAATTCCAGCAGGAACAGCCAAACTGCAAAGGAAAAAATTGGTATAGAAGACAAGGCAGAGTTTAGAAACTGCAGTCTTTCTCCCTGATTTAAAAAAGAGGAGCTAGCTGTCATTCTCCTCTCCATCAGTCCACCAATGGCATAAAATCCACCATTTTAGGCCTTGTAGTTCCCACTGGTAACCCAAGGTAGGTAAAGTGCATTTTCCCAATCTGGCATCCAAATGCAACAGCTAATTCAGTCATGACAGCAGTGTCCACATTAATGGGAATAATAAAGGATTTGTGGTAGTTCACATCAAGACCAGTGGACACAGAGAAGACCTTGAGCATGTCCTTCAGAGCTATAAGTTGGTCCTTGTCAGTAGGCAAGATAATTAAAGTGTCATCAGCATACTGAATCACAGGGTAATCCTGGTCATGACAAGGTATAGGTAGATGAAGAATGCCCCTTCTGAACATGTCATTGATTACAGTCTGCAGGAGATCAGCAGCTAGGAAAAAAAGGAGGGGAGAGACTGGATCACCCTGTCTGACACCCTTTTTACATCTGAACTTCCTACCAGGAACTCCATTAAGCAGAACAGATGAGGTACCTGTGGACAAAATTACTTCATCCAAAGAATCCACTTCTCATTAAAGCCCTTATATCTCAATATTTGTACTATTGCCTCATGCTCAAGGGAATCAAAAGCCTTCTCAAAATCCAACTTTAGAATCACAATTGGTCTCTTGGACTGGTGGCACTAGTGTAAATACTCAAAAGTCCACCCAATACAATCCTGAATTGTTCTGCTTTTTATGAAACCATACTGGTTCTTGTGAACACACTGCATAATCACCTCTTGAAACCTATTGGCTGCCATCTAAGATAGGAACTTAAGACCCATTCCTGTTAAAGAGATAGGTCTGAAGTCACCCACCTCTTCAGGTGAGGGCTTCTTAGGCACCAGAGTTATATATGAGTCATTGATATTTTCCAGATGAGCAGTACCATCAAAGAAAGCCCGGGCCAGTTCATAAAAATCCTGAGAAATTATGTGCCAGCACCTTTTGAAGAAGAGACCATTAAAACCATCTGGACCTGGAGCTTTATCAACTGGCATATGTTTGACAATCTTGTCCATTTCCTCCTTCTCAAAAGGCTTAGTGAGAATATCTAAACCCTCAACTGGTTCAATGAGGGAAGAAAGATCAAAACCCATGTTAATTCCCCTGGAAGAACCCATTCTGTTTTTAAAACAATTCCATATAATACCCTCCATTTGTGAGTGATCAGTCACCAAAGTACCATCAGGCAATTTTAAGCTAGCAATAGAATTCCTTCGATGCCTCTCAGTAGCCATAGCATGAAAGAACTTGGTGTTCTCACCACCCACTTTTATGTATCTGATAGTACATCTTTTCTTCCAATAAATACATTGAAGGTGGAGCAATTTCTCTACATGGTTTTTAACCACTTTCCTGAAATTGGATTCATGTCTGTAAAGTGGTCTATATTCCTCAAGCTCATCCAAGAGCAGAACAACATTATTGCATTTACATACTAGAGTTTTTAGTTTGGAAATGTTCTTCTGCCATCTCTTGAGACACATTCTCAGGGACTTAAATTTGTCAGCTATCCTAGCAGTAATATGCCCCTTTCTGGATTGTTTCTGCCACGAAGAATCAACACAATCCATAAAACCCTCCAGCTCCAACCAATAATTCTCAAACCTAAAAAGATTAGACTTGGGAATAGAAGTTTTGATTGTAACCACACAAGGCACATGGTCAGATGCAGTTCTAGCAAGTGGTAGCACCTCAGTCATGGGATAGTCAGATATCCAATCAACAGAAGTGAAGAACCAGTCTAGCTGCTCAAGCAGTGGAGTATCCTGCATATTGGACCAAGTGTAGGATCTGCCTTTGATGGGCAATTCCAAAAGACCTAAGTGTAGGATCTGCCTTTAATGATGTTTTAGTTATGCCGAATCTGATGATTAATGAGAAGCAGTGCAAATTTGAGGATGAGCCTATTACTGTGACCTATACCTCTCCATATCTGCAAGAATTGAGTGCTAGCTATTTAGCATGGAGATCGGAAGAAGTTGGAGTCCCTGACTATGCGATGGTCCAAAATAATTTAAAGATGGAATTGTTTTCATGGAACCTAGTACGCATGCATGCAATCCATGCACTCCAATGTACTATACATGTACATGAGAGAAGACAAGATTTTCAACTAGATCGTACATGTGCTAGTGCTCGTAGAAGAGTTAAAGTGTATTATTTTTTATGTTGCCACGTCCTCCAGAAAATAGAAGGAAGGCCAGGAATCTGTCATGGGATATTATGTCATTGTGTTCACTTGGATGGGGACCACCAGCAGGGGGTTAAATAAAGATGTGCACCAGAAAAATAGGAGTCTAAGTTAGGAATACTTTTATCAGTTTTGTATCGGTCGGTTGTTTGCTAAAATATAAAGCATGCAATCCATTAGTTAAGGAAAGGGTCGTATGTTGTTTTAAACGTGAGAAAGAGTCCAGATTAGAAAGTGTTGCTTCTCAACCAACTAGATAGGTCAGCTATAAAACTAAGGTGCACACATTGTAAAGATCAGGTTATTTTTTATATGAAATAAACAGATCGAGGGTGTACATCCGTATCAAGTTTTTGAGGTAGCTTTAGAAAACCTCTTTATTGCGATTTCTGCGAGGAAATTGTTTTGCGCGTGAGGTGCCGTCGTCCAGATTGTTTCTCTCGTGCTGAGCCGCAAGGTTCAAAACCCTCTACTTCGTGTACGTCCCATGCACGGGCGAGAGGTTGCTGCTACTGAAGGTGGGGTGTCGTGAAAAATCGGGCCGCAACAAGAGGTCGGATCTCGCCGACGAGGTTCGGTCATTATCAGGTGGTATTCAGAGCATCAGGTTGTTCACGACACTATGGAGAAGATGACGAGTGCATCATCATTCAGTAAGTTAAGATATGGGTTTCAGTTGGAGGAAGAAGGCCAATGGGATGGGCTTTTTTCATACTCGTGTTGTGGTACAGGAGAGATCATGTGCCATGACAATTGACCAGATGAGTTTGATTAATGCTGCAAGCATCGAGATGGTGGAGAAGCTAGATCTACCAACGACACCACGAGCTCAAGCATACTTTTTTCGTTGGGGCCATGAAGAGCTCAGTGTGACACATCAAACAAAGGTACTGTTTTTGTTGGGAAATTATTTCTACACTGTTTTGTGTGACGTGATTCCGGCACCGATGGTTTCATGTCACTTATTGTTGGGCAAGCCATGGTGGTACAAAGATCACGATGTTGCGTATGATTGTCAAACACACACATATACCGTCAAGAAGGGTGAGAAGTACGACCTAGTGCCCATGGGTCAGGAGCGTTTTAAATCTTGGAGGAAAGAACATCTTGAGAAGATGAAAGAGCAGAAAGAAGAAGAAAGGAAGGAAGGTGCTACAAATTTGACAGTCATCATTCAGTCTACAAACAACAGTACTATTGGAGACTTCAACTCGAAACTGAGGACGGTTTTGTTTCAAGAGGGGAGGATGATACGAGCACACCAGTCATTAGCAATATTAATCCAGTTATTGATCCAACCATTAATGATGTTTTAGTTATGCCGAATTTGAAGATTAGTGAGAAGCGGTGCAAAATTGAGGATGAGCCTATTACTGTGACCTATACGTCTGCATATCTGCAAGAATTGAGTTCTAGCTATTTAGCATGGAGATCGGAAGAAGTTGGAGTCCCTGACTATGCGATGGTCCAAAATAATTTAAAGATGGAATTGTTTTCATGGAACCTAGTACGCATGCATGCAATCCATGCGCTCCAATGTACTATACGTGTACATGAGAGAAGAGAAGATTTTCAACTAGATCGTACATGTGCTAGTGCTCATAGAAGAGTTAAAGTGTATTATTTTTTTATGTTGCCACGTCCACCAGAAAATAGAAGGAAGGCCAGGAATCTGTCATGGGATATTATGTCCTTGTGTTCACTTGGATGGGGACCACCAGCAGGGGATCAAATAAAGATGTGCACCAGAAAAATAGGAGTCCAAGTTAGGAATACTTTTATCAGTTTTGTGTCGGTCGGTTGTTTGCTAAAATATAAAGCATCCAATCCATTAGTTAAGGAAAGGGTCGTATGTTGTTTTAAACGTGAGAAAGAGTCCACATTAGAAAGCGTTGCTTCTCAACCAACTAAATAGGTCAGCTATAAAACTAAGGTGCACGCATTGTAAAGATCAGGTTATTTTTTATATGAAATAAACAGATGTGTTTTCGAGGGTGGACATCCGTATCAAGTTTTTGAGGTAGCTTTAGAAAACCTCTTTGTTGCGATTTCTGCGAGGAAATTGTTTTGCGCGTGAGGTGCCGTCGTCCAGATTGTTTCTCTCGTGCTGAGCCACAAGGTTCAAAACCCTCTACTTCATGTACGTCGCGTGCGCGGGCGAGAGGTTGCTGCTACTGAAGGTGGACTGTCGTGAAAAATCGGGCCGCAACAACAGGTCGGATCTCGCCGACGAGGTTCGGTCATTATCATTTGCATATAATTAGAATCATGGATATTCAAAGAATTCATACTAACAACATTGCAATCATGCTCATCATTTATACCAAACATTCTGTTGAATTCTTCTTCTATCAATTGAGCACAATTTTCCTTTCCATCATTTCCACGAAATACATTATAAAGATGAATAATATGATGCAACCTCAATTCCATCTTTTTTTTGTTTTCTTTCTATAAACCAAACTAGTGATCAAACAAAAAACTAAAAGATTCAATGGCAAGATCTAAAGATATACCTTCAACTACTCACCTCCCCGGCAATGGCGCCAGAAAAGAGCTTGATGTCTACTATGCAACTTTATTCTTGTAGACTCGTGTTGGGCCTCCAAGCGTAGAGTTTTGTAGGACAGTAGCAATTTTCCCTCAAGTGGATGACCTAAGGTTTATCAATCCGTGGGAGGTGTAGGATGAAGATGGTCTCTCTAAAACAACCCTGCAACCAAATACAGGAAATCTCTTGTGTCCCCAACACACCCAATACAATGGCAAATTGTATAGGTGCACTAGTTCGGTGAAGAGATGGTGATAAAAGTGTAATATTTATGGAAGAAATATATTTTTATAATCTAAATAAATAAAAACAGCAAGGTAACAAATAGTAAACAGGCACAAAAACGGTATTGCGATGCTTGAAAATGAGGCCTAGGGTCCGTACTTTCGCTAGTGCAATCTCTCAACAATGCTAATATAATTGGATCACATAACCATCCCTCAGAGTGCAACAAAGAATCACTCCAAAGATCTTATCTAGCGGAGAACATAAGAATAAATTGTTTGTAGGGTATGAAACCACCTCAAAGCTATTCTTTCCGTTCGATCTATTCAAGAGTTCGTACTAAAATAACACAAAGCTATTCTTTACATTCGATATATCCTAGAGTTCGTACTAAAATAACACTAAAGCAAATTCATATTCATAATACTCAATCCAACACAAAGAACTTCAAAGAGTGGCCCAAGATTTCTACCGAAGAAACAAAGACAAGAACGTGCATCAACCCCTATGCATAGATTACCCCAATGTCACCTCGGGAATCCGCGAGTTGAGTGCCAGAACATATATCAAGTGAATCAATACGATACCCCATTGTCACCACGAGTATTCAATTGCAAGACATATATCAAGTGTTCTCAAATCCATAAAAGTATTCAATCCGATAACAACGAAATCTCAAAGGGAAAACTCAATTCATCACAACAAGATAGAGAGGGGAAAACACCATATGATCCGACTATATTAACAAAGCCCGCGATACATCAAGATCATGAGATCTCAAGAACATGAGAGAGAGAGAGAGAGAGAGAAATTAAACACATAGCTACTGTTACAAACCCTCAGCCCCGAGGGTGGACTACTCCCTCCTCATCATGGTGGCCGCCGGGATGATGAAGATGGCCACCGGTGATGATTCCCCCCTCCGGCAGGGTGCCGGAACGGGGTCAAGATTGGTTTATGTGGCTACAGAGCCTTGCAGCGACGGAACTTCTGATCTAGGATCACCCCGAGGGTTTTCGGAATATTTGTGAATTTATAGGGTAAAGAGGGGGTGCAGGAGGCCACCGAGGTGGGCACAATACACCTGGGCGCGCCTGGGCCCACAGGTGCACCCTGGTGGGTTGTGCCCCTCGAGGCACCCCCCAGGCTCTGCTCTGGCCCATCCTGAGTGTTCTGGTCCATAAAAAATCTCCAAAAAGTTTCGTGGTGTTTGGACTCCGTTTGATATTGATTTCCTACGATGTAAAAAACAAGCAAAAAACAGCAACTAGCACTGGGCACTGGGTCAATAGGTTAGTCCCAAAAAATGATATAAAGTTACCATAAAATGATTGTAAAACATCCAAGAATGATAATATAACGGCTTGAATACTTCATAAATTATAGATACGTTGGAGACGTATCACACATGTGTCAAGTGATTCAAAATCAAGTGACTCCAAAAGTCCATCAACATGGAGTTTCTTCATGCGCTTTACACCAATATGGCCTAAGCAGCGGTGCCACAAGAAAGTGGTACTATCATTATCAACTCTACATCTTTTTGGCATCAATGTTACGAACATGTGTATCACCACGATCGAGATTCAATAAACCATTTACATTGCATGCATGACCATGATAACCACAAGTATAGGGGGTTGCAACAATTTTCGAGGGTGGAGTATTCAACCCAAATTTATAGATTCGACACAAGGGGAGCCAAATAATATTTGCAAGTATTAGCAGCTGAGTTGTCAATTCAACCACACCTGGAGATTAATTATCTGCAGCAAAGTGATTACTAGCAAAGTAATATGATAGTTTTGATAATAATGACAACAGCAATGGTAAGGGTAACAGTGATAGCAGTAGTTTTGTAGCAAGTGCAACAGTAACGATAGCAGTAGTAACTTAGCAAGAACAATATAAGATAAATTCATAGGCATTGGATCGGTAATTTGTTGGATGATATTCATCATGTGACAATCATAACCTAGGGCGATACGACACTAGCTCCAGTTCACAAATATAATGTAGGCATGTATTCCGTAAATAGTCATACGCGCTTATGGAAAGAACTTGCATGACATCTTTTGTCCTACCCTCCCGTGGCAGCGGGGTCCAATTGAAAACTAAGGGATATTAAGGCCTCCTTTTAATAGAGAATCGGAACAAAGCATTAACACACGGTGAATACATGAATTGCTCAAACTACGGTCATCACCGGGAGTGGTCCCGATGTTTGACACGAGAAAAATCTTATTGCACTAGGGAAGGAGGGAATAGGAGGTGTTTGATTTCTCTCATGCGCTGGGAAAAAAAGAAAAATGCGGGCATGCCAGTGTATCGTAGTACACAAAGAAAAGTGATACGGGAAACAAATATTTCATTTATCTCTTTGGATGAACAAAATTACAAGATCCCATAAAAAATGGTTGCGCTCCGTGGCCTACTAGCGTGGCCTGCCTGACTATGGCGATGTGCGATCTCCTGGTTCCCGGGGCCTCGAAAAGCTCCTGGTTAATTACTCCCGCGGGTTGCTCCGCGAGATACCTCCGATTAAGCCGTGTGGTCGTCTTCGTCGTCTTCGCTTCGCGTTCTCCATGCATGATGATGATGATGTGATGACGATGTGAGTGTATGGTGTGGGCGGCGGCAAAGCCCGTGTCCTCGTCGGTACACGTGCCGCTAAAAACATGGCTTTGTGTTGGCCACGTTCGCCCTCACCGTCGCGCCTCGTCGGTCTTGACAGCGTTGATGTAGTCGGTGTTGAAGTTGCATGGGTCCTGCTCTGCTCGGACTTCTTGACGATGTAGCGGCTTCGTCGGGGATGCAAGGGGTTGCCTCGCTGAAGTATTCTTTTGTGGAGACCAGCGTCGGTGCAAAACCAACGCTCGCTCGTATCAGCAATGCCGGTGTGGTTGGCGCCTCGTCTTGGCTGGACGCCGTGTTTATGGCGGTCCTCCAAGACAAGGGCACCGCTTCACAGGGCCATCGGGAGTTAGTGTTGGTGAAGTCACGTCGCCTCCTCGCCATCACACCTCGTCTTCATGGGATTCGTGTCGCAAATAGCACCATGTAGTGGTAAGGGTTGGTGAAGCCACATCATTGCGTAGCACCATCTTCTTCGCATCGCGGGCTCCGTGTTGCGGGCAGCACCGAGGGCGTGTGTCATCTTCATGGCTCCGGGTCGCGGGCTCCATCTTGACGAGGTAGACATTGGTGGTGTCCTCCTTGCGAGCTCCACGCCACGATGCTTCGCGGTACCGGGTTGATGTTGGCGCTGGGCGTCGTCTTGGCGAGCTCCGCGCCACCATCCACAGCGGCACGGCAGCGGCATCCTTTCGAGCTCCACGCCTCCATCCTCCATGGCACCAGCTTGATGATATTGGCGTTGGTGTCGTCTTGGCGAGCTCCGCGCCGCTATCCACCGCGGCACGACGGAGCCGTCGTTGTGAGCCTCCATGCCTTTGTCCTCCATGGCACCGGCTTGATGAAGAAGAAGATGGACGTCGTCCTAGCGAGTGCCGTCTCGCCTTCCTTGCAGTACACGACGGAATCCCTGCGAGCTTCGCGCCTCTGGGCTCCAGCTTGACGAAGTAGACATCGACGGCATCCCCAACGGGCGCCATGCCTTCGTCCTCTAGCTCCAGCATGATGAAGTGGATGGCGGGTGTCCTTCTTGTGAGCTCCCCGTCATGATCCTTGCGGCACCGGGTTGATGACGTTGACATTCGCGTCATCTTGGCGAAATCCGTGGCGCCATCCACCACGGCACGGCGACGGCATCCTCCCAAGCCTCCACGCCTTCGTCCTCCATGGCCCCGGCTTGATGAAGTTGACACTGGCGTCGTCTTGGCGAACTTCGCGCCACGATCCACGGCGGCACGGCGGCGGCATCCTCGCAAGCCTCCCCACCTTCATCCTCCATTGCGCCAGCTTGATGAAGAAAACGAGGGCGTCCTCCTAGCGAGCTCCATGTCGTCATCCACGGCGGCATCCTCGCGAGCCTCGCGCCTTCGGGGCTCCAGCTTGACGAAGTAGACGTCGCCGGCCTCATCACCAAGGGCGGCCACCACAAAGGAGTCCCACGGGCTGCGCACCGGCAGCCCCATTGGTATTGCCATTGTCTTCAACGGCATCCTTGCAGAAGGTGTCGGCGGGCTGCGAGATTGCATCCTCCACCAATATTGCGTTCGGCGCCGATTGTGTGATGACTTGCTCGTGTGCATGAATGTTGTATACCAAGGAGAAACAAGAAGATAGATGCATTAGTTCAAAGTCTCACCCTCGGAGAATGTGTGCTTCATCATGGCGCCTCCTGGACTGCGTTTTCTCCTTCCTCCTTGCTCTTCTCGACGACGCCGGATGGCGGGATGAGGTGCTGGTCTGATGGATGTGTTGCTGCGTGGATTTGCTGTGCGCGTGATGGCGGCGATGTGTTCGGGTGTGGTGTTGCGTGCGTGGTGTGTTGGCTCCCCTCCTCTATGTTGAGACCTTGCCTCTATATATAGGCGGCCGGCCGAATCAGATTTCTTGGCCCGTACATCTTGCGTGGTTTGGCAGATCATCTTATCTTTCCTTTTGTATGACCTTCCTGATGCGAACTGTGTGTCCTTCCCAAAATGGCGGCTGCTTTTGTTTTCAAATTTTGCCGACTTGCCAATTGTGCATTGCTCCTCGTCCAAGTTGATCTTCGATACGTGAGCTAAGTAAAATAAATCCCGATGTCGTTTCTACACCTTCCTTCTGCTAGAACCTTTCCGTTTGAGCCTGCAAAAAGAAAGGAAACCATTTTGCCTACATGTGATTATGGGCCAGCCTCTCGTCGGGTAAATACGTGTGTGTGCCGGCCGGCCTGCGAATACTCCAGCATGTATGCATGCGTACGTGGATGCCGTGTATAATCTACCAAAAGAAAAATACATGCATGCTACCTTACGTTTACGTGTGCATGCAAAGATATAAACTTGCCCTCCAGTGCAGTACGAGGCACGTAATAAACTTAACTTGGATGCATGTGCAAAACTAAACCAAAGACCAGCTATACAGGAGTGGGCTACTATACAAGTACACGTATATGCATGGTTTGAGGCTTGCGGGTATTCGGGTATATACACGCGCCAGAATACATACATATAGCGTATAAATACTAATCCAAGGCAAAGCTGTTCGCGTACACGCAAAACCCCTATTTTTATTTTTGAACGTGCATGCATAAGCTATGTACATATGATAATAAGCCCAATCTCACGTACATTACCTATGCCAAAAAAAACTCAAAGATAATCATTAGTAAAGAAAAATATCCATCGAACAAATGCCCCCTCACCAAATAAAGTTCGAGCGTGAAGCGATCAAACTTAGTTTGGTGAAAACATTTTTTTCTGTAACGAATTGGCGCATCACCATGTGTGCAGCCTGGAGAGGTATTGACCCGAGGTTCGTGATATGGAGCATCGTCCCGAAGATCATTGATTGATAGTAATATAAATTAGTGTAGGCATGTCCATCCATACCTGTGTTCTCTAGGGTGCTTGTTGGATCGTATAATAGGCACGATGCCAATCAATGAGGAAAACCCTATCTCGTCTTCATTCCATGGCGAAACATCATGCCTTGTCCTGAAAACAAAAGGAATTTTTTTACCAATCTCGTTGCAACCGTCTAGCTGCTACGGTGCCAGCCGACTTGATTGGTGGGTTTCACAGATTCACGCTGGCCGCACTGGCGCGTTGCACTGCTCCCGTGATCTCTTTGTGTTGATGTAGGTGAGGCATCGGTAGACCGTCGATAGCTCCCCTTCGTTGAGCGAACCGTCACACCATCCATGGTGTGACAATTCTGGTGGTGCGCCGGGATGCCATCGGCCTTACGAATAATTGAGGGGTTGACGTTGCCCCCATGCTTCATTGTTGTTGGAGACAGGGTTGCGGAGACGAATCGGCTCCACCTTCGCGAGCGCAGGTGTTGCCTTCTGGCGCCCATCATGCGTGTCGGTGTAGACCATTGGTTGTCGGGTTGGTATCGGTGTTGTCAGGGACGCATGGGTATTGCTGCACCCAAACACCCAAGACAAAGTCGATGTATAGTGGTTGTTGTCTGATTGCCGTCGACGATGACAGGGAGTGTCTCTCCATGGCTGCAAAAGATGTTAGAGGAGCACAACTAGGAACACCAAATGAAAACGGGCGAAAAAGAGAGGGGAAAAAAGTTTGTGGGTTTTAAAATGTTGGCTTTCCCATTATACACCAGCTATAGGCGTGATATCTGAGAAGGCTACTGAAGGACTTGTCATTGGTAACCGTCGAAAGACCTTGACGATTGCAACTCAACAACTTAAATAGCTTTGGTGTACGTGTATGAAGATGTCGTGTTTCGGGATGCCTCCGAGAGGCAACGAAAATTCATACTCTAGCCCATCATCATACTGAGGGCCCCCACAGCTCAACATGCCCCCTGCACACGCCCCATTAACCCAGAGACTTGGGTGTGGTAAGTTCTGGGTAAATGGTTTTGGGACAACAGCTTGGCGATTTTTCTTTGTGCACATTGAGGGGTGGTGAACAGCTACCTCCCTCCTTCCTTCCAGTGGGCCCCTTACTGCTTGGGACCTCTTGATTGCTTCTTGGACTGTTGGGATTTTCTTTCTTGAATTTGCTTGTTGGACTTTCGGAATTTCATCTTGATTGCTCACGCGGATGATTGATTTGCCGCGGACTTCATGGACTTGTTTTGACATTCGACTCGAACTTCTTGACGACTCTTCTTCCGGGATTTCTTGGGGACCCACCTTAGGAACTTGGAAGGGAACTGTTCACCTCTATGGACTAGGAAAAACCCTCTAGCACTTTATCTGGGGCTTCTGGTGGCGCACCCCAGGGTTGCCATGTGACTACGCACCAAACCAACTTGTGTCGGGTCAGGCAGCCCTCCATGATCTTTTACTATAGTCTTCCCTGGAGTGCAAGACTTTGTGAACACGAGGCATGCCAGGAAACATAAAGAGCGCGGGGTCTCAATACTCAGAAGTGCCCAAGTAATCATCTTCGCTGCCTCCGGAAGCATACACCTGGTACGTGTCGTGCATCGTGGGTATAGGAGCCGCTCCACCTGCAAATCGACACATTGTGCTGCGCTCCAACAAGTCCTAGGGTAGCTGAAAGTTCAATCAACAGCTTAGTGCGATAGGGGAAAGCCATTTTTTGTTGGACTTAGTTCGTAAAAATTAGGGAAAACTAGATATATCCCCGAAATGCTAATGAGAATGCATCATGGATCCGAAAGCCCAGAGAAAAAGTTTACCCAATGAAAATCCGAAAGGCAACAAAAGAGCCAAATTTTAAGAAAAATATTTTTTGAGGAACCTTCCGTTGATTGGGGGCATTGGTCGGACTCCCTGAGAATCGATGAGCTGGTATGCTCCCCCGTCGTAGACTTGCTCGATGACGTATGGCCCTTCCCACTTTGGCTCGAACTTGCCCTTCGTCTTGTGCATCACAACGATGGGTCGCCTGAGCACGAGAACCAACTCGCCTTTCGGAAGACGCGTTGCTTGACGAGCTTGTCGTAAGCTCTCACCATATTCTGGCGGTAAAGCTCCAGGTTCTGTAGGGCATTAAGTCGCCCCTCTTCAAGGGCATCGAGCTCCTGAAACCGCAGTTGTACTTGTTCATCGTGGGTGAATTCATCTTGGATAGCCACCCTCAAAGAGGGTAGCTGGACCTCCAGTGGTAGGACCGCCTCACTCCCGTAAACAAGAGAAAACGGAGTCGCCTGTGTTGGGGTACGGATTGTGACACGATACGCCCATAAGGACTCGAAGAGACGATCATGCCAGTCTCTCCGATTCCTTGTCACCGTCTTCTTGAGTATCTTTCCGAGCGTCTTGTTGAAAGCCTCGATCGCACCGTTAGCTTGAGGGTAGTAGCCGGTGGAGTAGTTCCACTTGATCTTGTACTTCTCCGTGAACCTGTACATCTTGTTTGACTTGAAGGCCTTGCCGTTGTCAGAGGTGATCCGATGAGGTATCCCAAAGCGATATATGATGTTTCGCTCTAGGAAGTTGATGACGTTGTCACTCTTCACCTCCCGTAACGGAACAGCTTCCGCCCACTTCGAGAAGTAGTCCGTCGCGGCGAGGATGAAGCGGTGCCCCCTGGAAGATGGAGGGTCGATAGGGCCGATGATGTCGATTCCCCAGGCATCGAATGGCCAAGAGGGAATGGTAGGGTGAAGAGGGACCGGCGGCCTGTGCTTGAAATCACCATGAACTTGACAATTATGGCACGATCTAGCCACCCGAAGGCAGTCTACCATAATTCCGGGCCAGTAGTATCCTGCTAGACGTATACTATGATACATCTTGGCCCCTCCTTGGTGCCCGCCGCAGACTCCATGATGCAACTCCTGTAGGATCTTGTCGGCTTCACTTTGGTTGATGCATCGAAGTAGGACCTCCTGTCCATGCGAGCGCCTGTATAGGACACCTGCTTCAAAAAGATAGAAAGGGAGTCGTCATTGTAGTTGGCGCCTCGTGACAGGGTCATCGGGGAGGCTCCCATGCTTGAAGTATTCGAGGAATGGTTACAGCCACTCACCCTCCTGTACGGCATTTGTCATGACGGTATTGACTTCATACTCCGTCAGGATGAGCTCCAAGACAGCCGGGAGTAGCCACCTTTCTTCCGTGTTCACCTGCATTGTTTTATTATCTGGGAGCACCAATGCCGCTACTAGTTTCGCCAAGGCATCAGCAGGTGCATTCCTACTTCGTGGGACATGAAGCACTTCAACATGTTGAAATTTTCCCATTAGATTCCGGGCCGCGGAATAGTACGGCAGCAGTTCAGGCTTGTGAACTTCATAGATGTCGTTGACTTGATGGATGATGAGTTGAGAGTCTCCATAAGCCCGCAAGGAACGAACCTCCATGGAGAGTGCCAAGAGGAGCTCGAAGATGAGCGCTTCGTACTCTGCTTCGTTGTTGGAGCATTCTTCCTTGAGGAGGGAGAATGAGTGATACATCACCCCTCCTTGTGGCGTCTTGAACACCAAACCTACACCGGCTCTTTGTCTTGGGGTACCATCGGGGTCGGCGTCCATGCGGGAGGCACCGTCAAAGTAGAGCTCCCACGACGCATCGAGGTTGATGTTAAAAACCTCCTCATCAGGAAGGTCCGTGACAAGAGGTGAGTCATCTGGAATTGGGTGCGCTGCGAGAAACTCCGCCAAGGCTTGACCCTTGATTGCTTTTTGAGGCACAAAGGTGATGTCAAACTCCATCATGATAAGTGCCCATTTTCCAAGTCGCCCAATGAGCGCGGGCTGACTTAAAACGTACCTCACGGGGTCCGCCCTCGCGACGAGCTGGACTTCATGCTTCAACGTGTAGTGCCTGAGCTTCTTCAAAGCAAAGATTAGGGCCAAGCACAACTTCTCTATAGAAGAGTAGTTTCGCTCAGCCCCCACCATGGTGCGGCTCAAGTAATAACACGCCACCTCCTTCCCCTCGTCATTGTTTTGGGTGAACAAAGCGCCTATCGAAGTAGGTTGCTGCAATGTATAGGATGAGTGGGCGCCCCTTTACGGGAGCTGCCAAGACAGGTGGATTAAGGAGGTACCTTTTGATTTCATCGAATCCGTGTTGGCATCCTTCATCCCACACGAATGGAGCTCCTTTCGTCATGAGGCTCGAGAAGGGCTGGATGCGTCCGGAGAGGTTGGAGATGAAGCGCCGGATGTACGCTAGCTTCCCTTGCAATGACCTCAACTCCTTGAGATCTTGAGGCGGCCGCATGTCGAGGATGGCCTTGATCTTCTTAGGCTCGATCTCTATGCCTCGGTGACGAACAACAAAGCCGAGGAAGAGGCCTGACTGAACAGCAAAGGCACACTTCATCGGGTTCATCTTGAGTTGATGTTGGCGTAGCCGCTCGAAGACAACTCGAAGATCCTCCTGATGATGCTTGCGATCCTTGGTTTTGACTACCATGTCATCAACATAGCATTCCACCGAATGGTGGATTAAATCACCAAGAACACATGTCATGGCACGTTGGTAAGTTGCACTAGCATTCTTCAGTCCGAATGGCATGACGGTGTAGTAGAAATTTCCTTTTGGGGTCCTGAAAGCGGTGTCGATGGCGTCATCAGGATCCATCTTGATCTGGTTGTAGCCTGATGAACCGTCCATGAAGTAAAGTGCGCCATGGCCTGTGGTGGAGTCGATGATGATCTCTGGGATTGGGAGAGGAAAGTCATCCTTTGGGTAGGCGCGATTGAGGTCGCGGAAGTCCTGGCAGATTCGTATCTGCCCATTCTTCTTCTCCACAGGGACAATATTGGCGAGCCACCATGGATACTTCGTCTCCTTGATGAAACCTGCATCGATTAACTTGTCGACCTCTGCGATGACATCGTCTTCAAGTTCTAGACGTAACCGCCGTGGTTGCGGCATGATGGGATGGAACCGTGGGTCAATTTCCAACTTGTGCGTGGCGACACGAGGGTCCAAACCTGGCATCTCCTTGTAACTCCAGGAGAAGCAGTCTCGGTACTCCATCAAAAAGCTTCGGTAGTCCTCCCGCTCCTCTTCCGTCAGTGTGGCGCTAACAAAAGTGGGGCGTGGGTCGTCCTCCGCTCCAAGGTTGACTTGGACGAGATCATCGATGGTGGGCTACCCTCCGTCTTCTAAATCCTGTGGTGCTGATATGGAGCTAAGTTCCTCGGTGTCACTTGGCTCACCGTTGGCAGAGTGTTGTTGATGAAGAACGGTAGACAAAGTGTCGGACTCATCGCTTGATGAGACGGACATGGCGTGGCAGTTGACTCGTGTTCTGACACCGAGCTCCTCCTCTTCATCGGCAGAGACGTCGTAGGTACAACATTCCATCGCATGGTGTATCGGATCGCCAAGGACGCATGTCATGGCATGCTGGTATGTTGCACCTGCATTCTTCAACCCAAAAGGCATGCGAGTGTTGTAGAAGTCTCCTTCTGGCATCGGTCGCCTTTTATCTTCTAGTTCTTGTGGTGTTGGCGTGGAGCTGAGCTTCCCCTCATCGCCGGGGGCATCGGGGTTGTGTTAGCCAAGCCCAAACTTTGGTTGAGCTTTGCCTTTTTGCTTGGTGAGGTCTTCCGCTTGTCTCCACCATTCCTCGCATATGGCGGGTGGTGGAGGCATCCTGTTGTTCCGCCCAAGAGTGATCCCGGCCTTCTCCAATAAGCGAACCATCCTAGGCTCCGCCTTCATTGTCGATAGTACATCCTGTGGGTCACTGCAAGTTTGGGGAAATTCAAATACAAAATCACATTGTTTTACCTGCGGGGCCTTGTAGAAAATGGTCTGGACTCTAGATCCAGACAAACTGGGGATTGCCCAAACCTCCAATGGGGAAGTCACTGAGACATAGAGCGACGGGGGTTGTATGCCTTGAGCTCCCCTTGCGACTTCCTCCACCTCTTTTATTCTTCTTCTATCGGCTATCGGTACGGGCGCAGGCTCTTCCCTACAGGGGTTGCGTGCCTGTAGCGTGATGGGTCGTGGCGCATCATTGCCGCCTGTTAGCATCCTGGAGCCTTCCTGGGCACCTCAGCGTGATGGGTGTTGACGTCGGGAACCTTGCCTTCAACAGTAATGGGGTCACCGGACCAGGCATAGAAGATCGTGTTCCACATGAGGTCAAAGTAGAGCTCCCTACCTACAATTGGGAAGAGGAGCTATAGTCGTACCGCACAGAAGAAGATGACCGCCTACGGACTTGGTTCCTGTGGCTCCAAAAGGAGGAGCCCTTTGCATCGGTAGGTGAGCTCGGCACCATGGGGAGCTTCATCTCGTCTACTGGACCAAAACTTGGTTTGGTCAAGAGATCCACCGGAGGTGTTGTGCGCCCCAACTGCTGGTTGCTATCTATGACGGGGAAGTAGTACTTCGCATCTACATGGTGAGACTCCTTGAAGCTAAAAGTTGACATCTGGATCTTCAATGTAATGGCACCCAGCGTAGGCTTCCCTTGGTTGTCGAAGCCGCAGATCATCACGTCAGTAGCCTCCAAGTCGTCCACCATAAAACCTGCCCGCGTCAAACTCCGAAGAGGGAGAATGTTCACGGCAGACCCTGGCTCTATGAGGATCCTGCGAAGATGTGCAACACCAATATTACCTTCCACATACAATGGCCAGTTGTGGTCACCATCATCTATGAGCTTATCATCCTCGTCGAACGTGATCTCGTTCACGAACAAGAGGCTGGAGCAAAGATGGTGTTTCGCCATGGACACCTCATAGAGTTCCGGAGCTTGGAGCGCCTTGATAAGGGCTTCGCGAAGGTCGGGCACCATCATGAGCGCGTCGTGCACACTCAAGAGTGCTGGAATCCGCTTGAGGTGGGCGATGATGTTGTAGTCAACGTCACGTGCCTTCATCTTCTCTTGGCCTTGGTGTTCAGATTCCTCCACCTGCAAAGGCGCCTCCCTTGGGGCGGTTGGCTTCTGCACCCTTGTCAGCTTGATCTTTAGTGGTTCAGGTAGGACTTTGCCCCCACGTAGGTTCATGTTCACCTCTTCCAATGGCACTTCCTTTGTCGCCTCTTCAGCGTGGAGGACCGCCTGCTCTTCAGGAGTAAATATGTCTTCGGAAGGGGTATCGCTGTAGTCATGGATGACGTTGCAACTCTCTATGCTTGGTGATTGGGATGAGCTCGCTCCTTCTTGAACTTGCTCCCCCTCCTTTACCGGTGCTTGCCCCCAGCTGGGTGGCAAGAACTGCGCCAAGGTTGGTAGCACACGCCCCTGTCGAGGAAAAGGCTCGTCTCCCTCTGACATGGGGACAAATCTTGGCGGAGGCCGGCATTGACTTGGATCGAACCGCCTTAGAATTCTTGGGGGAGCACGTTCTGGCAAAACCAGGCGAGGATGTCGGGGTGGAAGCCTCCTTGCGTATGGCCTTCGGCGCACCGTCCTCCAAGGCTCCTCCTCGGGAACGGTTGGGGTCACCTGCGGCCGAAAGGGAGATGCCTGCGTCTTGGAGAGGACGAGGTTGGATAGCTGGTCTTCAACTTGGGCCAGTGGCACCCATGTTTCTTCAAGCTTCGTGTCTTCACTTGGAGGAGACGGTAACTTCATGCTCACCATGTTTACTGCATGGTAATCTGGGTTGATAGCTTCTGGGTCGAGGTTGATCCTCCTCTCATTAATGGCTCTTTGGAGCCATTCTTTGAATGCGACACAATCTTCAATGACATGTCCCACGTACCTATGATATGGGCAAAATAAAGGATTATATGTCATCCTCACCTGATCAGGCCTCCGAGGCTCTGGTAAGTTCAAGGCTCGATGCTCCATCAACTGTAACATGTCCTTGACGAGCTCCCGACGGAAGACGTACTGCTTCTTGAGGAGTTCCTGCATTGATGAGCGTTGCCTCCCTCCGGCTTGTTTGCCCCTTGCACCCAAGATGGGCACATGGCCTTGCGGTGCAGATGAGAAGATCTTGGTGGTGTTTGTTTCGGCTGGTGCCTTCGCCCTGCTACTGTTGTTGATTTGCTTGGACGTCGAGGCGAAACGCTTGGTGGGATCAAACGCGCTGGCATTCTTATAGAGCTCCATTATATGCGGTGATTTCTCAAACTCGAGCTTCGTGGCTGCTACCGCCGTGCTAAGGGCACTAAAGTTCTAGGCTCACGCCGAGAGGATTCAAGTGACCAATGTTGTTGCATCCCATGGACGCACATCTCAATGGCATCCTCTAGGTGCATCTCCCTGGCGAGACGCACATAACTGTTGCGGAAGCGGATGTTGTAGTCATCAATGGACTCATCGCGTCGTTGTCGGACTTGCGCCAGCTCGACAACGGAGAAGTCCTTCTTCATGGCGATGAAGTCCTTCTTGAAAACCTCTTTCATGGCCGCCCAACTCCCAATGGACCCAACCGGTAAACGGCTGTACCAATGGAAGGTGGACCCGGTTAATGACCCTGAAAATTGGTGAAGGAGAAGTGACGGGCTATTTGTTGTGTCGCCGCATGCCGCCTCGAAGTACGCCAAGTGCTCCCTTGCATCACCGGTTCCATCAAATTGACGGAACTTTGGTGGGTGTCACCCTGCGGGATACGCCATCATGTCATGCCACGCCTCGTAAGGCTTCTCCAGCTCACTCTCGAAGGTGCGAGGGGCTTGATCTATCGCCATTTACTTCAACTTCTTGTCCACCATATCCCCGACCATGTCGTGGTAGTCCTTCAGCATAACCGCGCGTGGTACTACGTTGGCAGAACCAGCAGGGCTAACCCAAGGCCGAGCTTGTGTGTTGGGGTTGAGTTGAGGCACATCATTTAAGGGCACCCTAGCAGGAGGGCCCACCTGGAGTTCCTGCTCTTGCGGATCCACCACTTGCTGCAGCACGCCTTGTGGAGGAACTCCTTGGTTGTTCATCATGAGCTCAATGAACTGTTCAAGCTTTGACGCCAACTGGTCAATCGTGTGGCGCTGGCTTCTGACCTCTTCTTCTAGAGGCACTTCTTGTGGTTCTACTTTGTTTACAGCACTTGGGCCCTGGGTGCCATCAACGGGTGACTTGGCAGCAGGATCTTGATCCACAAGGCTATCACCATGATTCACCATGCGAACGGGCGTGGTGTGGAGGTCTTCATCACCTCCCTCGTAATCTAACAAAACCGATGAAGCTAGTTCATGGTAACGAGGGGAGTGTGGGCCACTCTCCAACGATGGCGAGGAAGATGAGTCGGAGAAGCCTTCTTCATCATCAAGGCTGTCTTGGCGTTCTCCATCTCCGAGAAACCCATCCATCACGCCTTGACGGGCGATGGATTTTAATCTTGTATTGGCCCCTGGCCGGTTTACAACTTGTCGTCGTCCTTCAAGGTCTTGAGGAAGCCTTGATGTAATGTCGGTGTAGTGACGCTTGTATATATCTTCATTTTAAGTGCTCCCTCCACCTAATGAGCTTTCCCTGTTGTCACAGGAAGACACGTGGCCCTGGATCTTGCAGCTTCTTGCGATGTTGATGAGCTTGTCTTGGCATCCCCCTCCGCACCCCTGAGCCATGCACGAACAAGGCCAAGGCGCGGTAGGAAGGTCCTCTGGAAGTCCGCCTTTGGGTTCGGCACAATCTCTTCTTCAAAAGGATAGTCGAACTCCTCGGTGATGGCGGGAGGTCGCCATCCATTACTTGACCCTTCACTTGGCTGCACTCCAAGAGTACCGCACAAGGCAAGGTTCTTCTCAGTTGATTCCTTCGCTTTTTTAGCATCCTGCTGAGCTTGAGCTTCTCCTTGTTGGTCCATCCTTTCAGAGGGAACAAGAGGAAACTCCGTGGGAAGTGTTGTGTCTTGTGGGAGGGCAGCGTTGGCTGCACCCTCGGAAGCTACTTCGTTGTTGGAGGAGAACGTAAGCTTGGCTTCTTCAACGCCTTCCATCGGTGTGGCCGTCGGCGCTGGCATCTTCCGATTCTCTAGTGGGGGCGCTGGTGCGGTCGCCTTCACATGTTCATTATTCTCCTGGGGAAAGGATGAAGAAGGAACCACCTTGTTCCCTTGCTCAATGCTTCTCGTGAAGGTCTTGCGTGGTTTCGGCGCCAACCGGCTGAGCAGGTAGCTATACCGCTCATGCCGCTCCAAGTCCGGGGAGATGACAAATTTGATCCTGTCATTTTCTTGAGCAACCCCAACATCGGGTCGTAAACGTACCTGAGTGTGTCGAAGGACTAAGTCCTCAAGCTCTTGATAAAGAACATGGCGGTTTCTCCGACGCCTCTCGCGCTTGCGCTGGTTCTCCGTTGGAAAGATACCATCCCTTTGTACCGGTGGCGTGTGTAGGAGTGCTGGTGCAGGGCGCGTCGTGGATGATGGAGTCCTATCCGTCATCGTCTGCAGCTATGGCCGATCTCCCCACCTAGGAGGTGACGAAGGTCATGGTGGAAGTGTCGGTCGCAAAGGTTCCCGTGGTTGCCACTGTTGAGTGGGCCGAGGGTCCCTCTCATCGTCTCGATGTCCCCGCCTGGGAGGTGACGAAGGTCGTGGTGGAAGTGTCTGTCGCAAAGGTTCCCGTGGTTGCCACTACTGAGTGGGCCGGGGGTCCCTCTCATCGTCTTGTCTTGACCATCGGTTCCAACGTGGAGGCATGTTGGGATATCTCCGTTGTGGGAAATGTCAAGTTGGTGAAGGTTGTCGCCGAGGCGCCAAAGTCTGGCGCTCATGTTGAGGACGATGGCTTGGGGCTTGACGCCTCATCCTTCCCTCAGCTTGAGCCGATGATGCACTTGGCGCCGTTGGATCTTGGAGCCTCCTCTGGATATTGTTCATCTGCTCTTGGAGTTGGCGAAATTCTCGCCGTAGGTCATCGTCCCGTGGCGCAGGTGCTTCATGCCGAAGGGTGGAAAACCTGTTGTTGTTGGGGAGAGACCTTCCTTCGACTGCCGAGTTGTGGAGACACGGCGCCCATGCACCCCTTCGAGTGTCGCCAATGTTGAGGGAGACAGTAGGGCCTGGTAGAACGGGCTCTTTGCGTGAGCGCCGCTTCTAGAACTCCTTCATGATGGCGTGTCTCACCAGCTCCTTGACCTTGCATGGCTCGTATGCCCAATCATCAGGGAACAAGTCATACGGAGGGGTTAAGGTGCTTCGGTAAGTGAACACCTTATCAGCTAGGTCCATAGCACCGAGGGACCAATCCTCCTCCGGCACCGTGCTCTGAGCGATGCGGGAAGCTATCTGTTGGTGGAGTAACTGTACCTTGCGGTACTTCCTCCTGTAGTTGCGTAGGGGATGAGGGCTATCCGACAAACGAGCGTTGGCCATGAGCCTACGCAAGTTATGGGTCATGGCCTCCAAACCCTCGAGAAGCTCTACCTCGGTGCGCCGCGGAGTTGGCTTCAGCGGCTCCGAATGCGTAGTCGTGGCGTAGTCGTGGTAGGGGTGTGGAGGGACACCGCACTAGACTGCCTGTTGGCGGCTCTGGTGCGGAGGCGTTGAGCTGCCTCCACATCTCCTTTCATATCCGCCCTTGTCGATTCCTTCAACAGGGCGCGCGCCTCAAGCATTAGCTCGCGACGCTCCTTCTTCATCTTGGCAGCCTCCCGCCTTAGTGCCTTCTTCGACTGCACAGTTTGAAACTACGCAGGATCCTGGGCTTGATGGATGTAGACCTTCTCGCCAAGCTCGATGACGACCATGGGCGGCAACGATCCAAACTGGATCATCACCGGCTCTGAGTTGCTGTCACGGGAGAGTCCACCTGCATGAAAGGGATCTTGATGAGCGGAAATCCCCGCTTACGCCTTGTCATGCAACATGTTGTGCAGGTTGGGGGACGAGCGAAGACGATTCAGACGACCACAATGAAGCGAAGATGGGAGGAGAATCGGGTCCCACCGGGCGTGCCAATTTGTTTGACATGAGAAAAATCCTATTACACTCCGGAAGAAGGGAAGAGGAGGTGTTTGATTTCTCTCATGCGCCGGGAAAAAAATAAAAATGCGGGCGTGCTAGGTACCATAGTACACAAAGAAAAGTGATACGGGAAACAAGTATTTCATTTATCTCTTTGGATGAACAAAATTACAAGATCCCATAAAAAATGGTTGCGCTCCGTGGCCTACTAGCGCGGCTTGCCTGACTATGGCGATGTGCGATCTCCTGGTTCCCGGGGCCACAAAAAGCTCCCGCTTAATTACTCCCATAGGTTGCTCCGCGAGATACCTCCGATTAAGCCGTGTGGTCGTCTTCGTCGTCTTCGCTTCGCGTTCTCCATCCATGATGATGATGATGATGATGTGATTGTATGGTGTGGGCGGTGGCAAAGCTCGTGTCCTCGTCGGTACACGTGCCGCTCAAAACATGGCTTTGTGTTGGCCACGTTCGCCCTCGCCGTCGCGCCTCGTCGGTCTTGATAGCGTTGATGTAGTCGGTGTTGAAGTTGCATGAGTCCTGCTCTGCTCGGACTTCTTGACGATGTAGCGGCTTCGTCGGGGATGCAAGGGGTTGCCTCACGGGAGTATTCTTTTGTGCAGACCAGCGTCCGTGCAAAACCAATGCTCGCTCGTATCGGCAATGCCGGTGTGGTTGGCGCCTAGTCTTGGCTGGACGCCGTGTTTACAGCGGTCCTCCAAGACAAGGGCACCGCCTCACAGGGCCATCGGGAGCTAGTGTTGGTGAAGTCACGTCGCCTCCTCGCCATCACGCCTCGTCATCATGGGCTTCGTGTCGCAAATAACACCATGTAGTGGTCAGGTTTGGTGAAGCCACGTCATTGCGTAGGACCATCTTCTTCGCATCACGGGCTCCGTGTTGCGGGCAACACCGAGGGCGTGTGTCATCTTCATGGCTCCGGGTCGCGGGCTCCATCTTGACGAGGTAAACATTGGTGGTGTCCTCCTTGCGAGCTCCACGCCACGATCCTTCGCGGTACCGGGTTGATGTTGGCGATGGGCGTCGTCTTGGCGAGCTCCGCGCCGCTATCCACCGCGGCACGGCAGCGGCATCCTTGCGAGCTCCACGCCTCCGTCCTCAATGGCACCGGCTTGATGATATTGGTGTTGGTGTCATCTTGGCGAGCTCCGCGCCGCTATCCACCGCGGCACGGCGGCGCCGTCGTTGCGAGCCTCCACGCCTTTGTCCCCCATGGCACCGACTTGATGAAGAAGAAGACGGGCGTCGTCCTAGCAAGCTCCGTCTCGCCTTCCTTGCAGTACACGACGGAATCCCTGCGAGCTTCACGCCTCCGGGCTCCAGCTTGACGAAGTAGACGTCGGCGGCATCCCCAACGGGCGCCACGCCTCCGTCCTCTAGCTCCAGCATGATGAAGTGGATGGCGGGCGTCCTTCTTGTGAGCTTCCCGTCACGATCCTTGTGGCACCGAGTTGATGATGTTGACATTGGCGTCATCTTGGCGAAATCCGTGGCACCATCCACCACGGCACGACGATGGCATCCTCCTGAGCCTCCATGCCTTCGTCCTCCATGGCACCGGCTTGATGAAGTTGACACTGGCGTCGTCTTGGCGAACTTCGCGCCGCGATCCACCGCGGCACGGCGGCGGCATCCTCGCAAGCCTCCCCACCTTCATCCTCCATTGCGCCAGCTTGATGAAGAAAACGAGGGCGTCGTCCTAGCGAGCTCCATGTCGTCATCCATGGCGGCATCCTCGCAAGCCTCGCGCCTTCGGGGCTCCAGCTTGACGAAATAGACGTCGCCGGCCTAATCACCAAGGGCAGCCACCACAAAGGAGTCCAACGGGCTGCGCACCGGCAGCCCCATTGGTATTGCCATTGTCTTCAACGGCATCCTTGCAAGAGGTGTCGGCGGGCTGCGAGATTGCATGCTCCACCAATATTGCGTTCAGCGCCGATTGTGTGATGACTTGCTCGTGTGCATGAATGCTGTATGCCAAGGAGAAACAAGAAAATAGATGCATTAGTTCAAAGTCTCACCCTCGGAGAATGTGTGCTTCATCATGGCGCGTCCTGGACTGCGTTTTCTCCTTCCTCCTTGCTCTTCTCGACGATGCCGGATGGTGGGATGAGGTGCTGGTTTGATGGATGTGTTGCTACGTGGGTTGCTGTGCGCGTGATGGCGGCGATGTGGTGGCTGGATGTGTTCGGGTGTGGTACTGTTGCGTGCGTGGTGTGTTGGCTCCCCTCCTCTATGTTGAGACCTTGCCTCTATATATAGGCGGCCGGCCGAATCAGATTTCTTGGCCCGTACATCTTGCGTGGTTTGGCAGGTCATCTTATCTTTCCTTTTGTATGACCTTCCTGATGCGAACTGTGTGTCCTTCCCAAAATGATCAAAGGCGGCTTCTTTTGTTTCCAAATTTTGCCGACTTGCCAATTGTGCATTGCTCCTCGTCCAAGTTGATCTTCGATACGTGAGCTAAGTAAAATAAATCCCGATGTCGTTTCTACACCTTCCTTCTGCTAGAACCTTTCCGTTTGAGCCCGCAAAAAGAAAGGAAACCATTTTGCCTACATGTGATTATGGGCCTGCCTCTCGTCGGGTAAATACGTGTGTGTGCCGGCCGGCCTGCGAATACTCCAGCATGTATGCATGCGTACGTGGCTGCCGCGTATAATCTACCAAAAGAAAAATATATGCATGCTACCTTTCGTTTACGTGTGCATGCAAAGATATAATCTTGCCTTCCAGTGCAGTACGAGGCACGTAATGAACTTAACTTGGATGCATGTGCAAAACTAAATCAAAGACCAGCTAGTATAGGAGTGGGCTACTGTACAAGTACACATATATGCATGGTTTGAGGCTTGCGGGTATTCGGGTATATACACGCGCGAGCTTGCCGGCCGGCCGAGACACCCGAATACGTACATATAGCGTATAAATACTAATCCAAGGCAAAGTTGTTCGCGGACACGGAAAACCCCTATTTTTATTTTTGAACGTGCATGCATAAGCTATGTACATAAGCCCATTCTCACGTACATTACCTGTGCCAAAAAAAACTCAAAGATAATCATTAGTAAAGAAAAATATCCATCGAACACCTGACTATTGTCACTCTGGGGTTGCCGGATCATAACAGGTAGTAGGTGACTATAACTTGCAAGATCGGATCTAGAAGATGGATATAATTGTGATAACATAAAAGGTTCAGATCTAAAATCATGGCACCCGGGCCTAAAGTGACAAGCATTAAGCATGGCAAAGTCATAGCAATATCAATCTCAGAACATAGTGGATACGAGGGATCAGGCCCTAACAAAACTAACTAGATTACATGATGAATCTCATCCAACTCCTCACCGACCAGCGAGCCTATGAAGGAATTACTCACTCCCGGTGGGGAGCATCATGGAATTGGCGATGGAGAAGGGTTGGTGATGACGAAGATCGAAGATCCCCCTCTGTGAAGCCCCAAATGGACTCTAGATCTGGCCTCCCGATGAAGAACAGGAGGTGATGGCGGCTCCGTCTCGTGGAATGCGATAATTCTTTCTCCCAGATTTTTCTGAAAAATGTGATTTTATAGCGTCGGTTTCTGGGTCTGCGGGGCCACCAGGTGGGGAAAACCCGCCTGGGCGTGCCTGGAGGGGGGCGCGCCCTGGTGGGTTGTGCCCACCTAGGTGCCCCCCTCCGGTGGTTCTTGGCTCCAGAAATTCTCTTTTATTGGGTAAAAATTCCTTGCAAAGTTTTGTTCCATTCCGAGAACTTTTATTTCTACACAAAAACAACACCATGGTAGTTCTACTGAAAACAATGCCAGTCCGGGGTTAGTTTCATTCAAATCATGCAAATTAGAGTCCAAAACAAGAGGAAAAGTGTTAGAAAAAGTAGATACATTGGAGACGTATCAACTCCCCCAAACTTAAACCTTTGCTTGTCCTCAAGCAATTCAGTTGATAAACTGAAAGTGAAAAAAGAAAAAAATTTATGAACTCTTTGGCTCTTGTTTGCATAAATAAGCTTAAACAACACCCAGGTTTTTAGCCAGTATTATAACTAACCATGCCGACAATAACTCCTAAAAATTATATTAACTCATATCAATGACATAATCAGCTAGCTAGCAATAATAAGATATCTCAAACAGCAACACATTAGCAAAACAACCATGATATAATATGACAATAGTGGTATCTCACTAGCCCTTTCTGAGACCGCAAAACAGAAATGCAGAGCACCTCCAAAGTTCAAGCAGCGACTAAACGTTGTAATTCATGGTAGAAAAGATCCAGTCATGATGCACCCAACATTAGCTACACACAATGCATCAGCATGACAACAGTGCTCTCAGGTTCTGGCGCTTACTTTAGAAGGTGATGACATAACATAAAAGTTAATAGAAAGTCCCTTCGTAGAGGGAAGCAGTGATTTGCAGGGATGCCAGAGCTCAAGTTTTTAAAACAGAGGTAAATGATATTTTGAGAAATGCACCCTTCTTGTTTACTTCATGACCATCAGTTATCAATATCTTCCATGCTAAGCACGCTAGTGGCGGTTCCCAAGCGATAAAAGTAAAGGTTTACTCCCCCTCCACCAACAATCACACTCCACGGCTTGTTCGAAACAACGGGTGTCGCCCATACCAACAACAGTTCCGAGGGAGTTTTGTTTAATTATTTGCAATTTGAGTTCGGGACTGGGAATTCCTATTACCGCCCTTTTCTCGTGCGATGGTGAGTGAATAAACACTCAACCTGAGAATAACCCGCTTAGCATGGAAGATACTGACCACCTCATGTCGTTCCATGAACGAACCAGGCACACAAAAGGATATTTATTTGAAGTTTTTAGAGGTGGGACATGCAAATTTACTTAGGACGGAAGGGTGATACCGCATATAGGTAGATATGGTGGACTCATCTGGAATAACTGGGGTTCAAGGTTTTCGATGAACAAGCAGAGATCCCACTTAGTACAGGCGAAGGCTAGCAAATAGGTTGAGAAGCGGCCAGCTAGAGAGTAACAACGGTCATGAACATGCATTATGCATAAGTAATATTGGACACTAGCATGAGTAGGATATGAACACTATGAACATAAATATCATAGAGGCTATGTTGGTTTTGATTCAACTACATGCATGAACATGTGCCCAGTCAAGCCACTCGAACATTCAGAGGAGGATACCATATCATCATACTACATCACAATCATTTTAACGCAATGTTGATATCCAAGATAAATCATTATCCACCCCTAGCTACTTATGCATGGCATGAGAAACTATAATCTCTAATTGTCATTGCAAACATGTTTAATCATAATGGGATGCATTATGGATACTAGGTTAAACATATTTACAAAAACAGAACAAATCGACTTCATACCTGTTTCTCTCTGCCACGGCCAGTTCGTCAAATATCGTCATTATTGCCTTTCACTTGCACGACCGAACAACGTGAAAATAATAATAGTGCAAGAGTGTCGTGGACTAAGCTGGAATCAGCAAACATTTTATTCAACAGGAGAAGACAAGGTAATATGGGCTCTTTGTTAGATCAACAATAATGCATATGAGAGCCACTCAACATTTTCATCATGGTCTTCTCCTTGGTACGACTCGAGTAAAAAAGAAAAGAAATTCAGAGAAACACAGTGAAATATTTTTGGAGTTTTTGGTTTTGTTTAACCAGCAAATAAAAGGGAAAAACAAAAACGAGAAAAACTATTTACACGGGAAAGCTCCCAACAAGCAAAAGAAGAACAAGGAAATTTCTTTTTGGGTTTTCTTTTTAGTGCTACAGCTAACTAATCTAGAAAGAAAAATGAAAAAGAAGCAGGAAATATTTTTGGATTTTCTCAAGGTTTTTCAAACACACAAGAAGAAAGCGAGAAAATATATTTAACATGGATAATACAATGAAAAAGTATGGACACCGACAACTGGAATGAAATGTGGGAACATGAATGTAATGTCGGTGGGAATACATACTCCCCCAACCTTAGGCTTTTGGCCTAACTTGGTAATCAGTCAATAGTCGAAGAAACCATGGGGTCCCATGTCGAACTGCTGAGGAACGGGCACCTGTGGATCCCACTGCTGAGGCTCCTCCTCTGCTGTAGCCTGGTTGTTCCGGTAGGCGATGATATCCGCAGGCATAATATTGTATCCACCCCTGGCAATAGGATCAAACAAAGCAGGTGCAGGCAATGGAACAATATTACGAGTTCTCACACTAAAAACCAGGTTATACGGAATAGGGATGTTAGGGTAATCAGTAGCAATAAACTGATGGTCTTCCATAGCCGCGCGATCTAGGTAAACCTTGGGCAAAGGATAATCATGCAAGCGTATCTCAACGTTAAAGCAAGCTGCCAAACGAGTGGCGTAAATACCTCCATATATTTTACCCTTGGATTTATTAATGTGAAGACGACGTGCCACAATAGCTCCCAAGCTATAAGTGTTGTCGCCTTCAAGTGCACGACGTAAAACAGCAAGGTCTAGGGCACTAAGTGCACCCACCTTCTCTCTAGCCAGCAAGCATTTTTTAATGAAAAGAGTAAAATAATGAACAGCAGGAAAATGCAAGCCAGCGGCGGTGATACTCGACACCCCTCTCCCATCCCCCACGACCAGAGTACGGTAAAAACCATCAAACTCTTCGGGCCTAGGCTTTACCAAACCACCATCAGAAGGAAGCAAGCATATTTCACAGAACTCAGTAAGCGGTATCTGATGGGGTTCAACGTATAAATTAAACTGCACCTCAAGAGGATTATTCCTAGGAAGGAAAGTAAAACTTTGCACAAAGGAGTTTGTGAGGAGATGATACTATTCGCATTCAGCTGCGATGAAGTCAGTGAGGCTGGCATTAGCAGCATATTGTGCAAACTCTTGAAGGATTCCAGCCCCTTCCATGAACGGGGTATGCGGCCATTCACACGGCCGTACTTCCGCCAATCTCCGGGTTTGGAGATCACTGTCAGACGACTCCCCAATAACTCCCTTGGAGTTCTTCTTGGAAGCAAACTTCCTAAAGATATTCATCTTTTTCCTATGAACAAAATGCTGAAATTTTTTAGTCCACAAAATTTTCTCAACAAAACTTACAAGATTGATAGCAACTACTCATAGGGATACATAGAGGCCATAGCAAGCATTCAAACTACTTAGAACTCTAAGAATTCAACATGCAAGCTCATCTACAGTAGCACCAAGAGTAGCTAATTATTCAAAATGTAAACCACTAAAGCAAAAACTAATTGGATAAACGGTGGAGTCACATACCAAGCAACAATCCCCCGAAACAGTTTTGGAAACGGAACTTCGAGCAAAGAGATTGAAATCCGCGGGTTTGAGAGTAAGAACACGAGAGAGAGAGAGAGAGAGAGAGAGAGAGAGAGAGCACTGGTGAATTTTTTCTGCAGGTAGGTGATGAAGTGGTATGAAGAGATAAGTGAGGGGGCCCACGTGGGGACCACAACCCACCAGGGCATGCCTGGGGGTCCTGGCGCGCCCAGGTGGGTTGTGCCCACCTGGTGCACCTCCCTCTAATGTTATTTGCACCCAAAATTCTTAAATATTCAGAAAAAAACGTATTAAATTTTCAGAGCATTCTAAGAACTTTTATTTTTGGGTCATTTTTTTATTGCACAGAAAATTCAGAAAACAGACAAAACATGGCATTTTATTTTATTTGACTAATAAAAACAGAAAACAAAAGGTAGGGATAGAAGGTAGTGCTTACTAAATTCATCAACTTCATACCTCTCAAAAATGATCCATTAATAAGGTTGTTTAAGTCTTATTAACAACCACTTTCGATTAGCATGAAACCGAAGAACTTTCGTAAATCACTAAGTTACCTCAACGGGGATATGACTGTCCCCAACAATAAGCATTTCATATTTCTTTTTAACAATAGGTAGAGGTAGTTGAAAACTTCCAATAGTGATTGTCGAAGATTTTTCAATAACATTAATACCGTTCACTTGGAATTGTTTCTTCCGAAAGTGCACCGTATGCTCATTACCATTGATATGAAAAGTGACCTTGCTTTTATTGCAATCAATAACAGCCCCTGCAGTATTCAAGAAGGGTCTACGAAGGATAATCGACATGTTGTCGTCCTCGGGCATCTCAAGTATAACAAAGTCAGTCAAAATAGTAACATTAGCAACAACAACGGGCACATCCTCACAAATACCGATAGGTACGGTAGTTGATTTGTCAGCCATTTGCAAAGATACTTCAGCAGGTGTGAGTTTATTCAAATCAAGTCTTTTATATAAAGAGGAAGGCATAACACTAACACCAGCTCCTAAATCACATAAAGTAGTTTTCACATAGTTTCTTTTGATGGAGCAAGGTATAGTTGGTATTCCCGGATATCCAAGTTTTTTAGGTACTCCATCTTTAAAAGTATAATTAGCAAGCATAGTGGAGATTTCAGCTTCCGGTATTTTTCTCTTATTGGTGATGATGTCTTTCATGTATTTTGCATAAGGAGGCATTTTAGGGATATCAGTCAAGCGAGTACGCAAAAAGATTAGCCTCAGCATTTCAGCAAAGCGTTCAAATTCCTCATCATCTTTCTTTTTAGTTGACTTAGGTGGAAAGGGCATAGGTTTTTGAACCCGCGGTTCTCTTTCTTTACCATGCTTTCTAGCAATAAAGTCTCTTTTATCATATCATGTATTCTTGGGTTGTGGGTTATCCAGATCAACTGCAGGTTCTATCTCGACATCATTGTCTGGTTCTTTACTATTTTTTTGAGTATTTTCACGAACCTCATCATTATCGTTTTCATTACCAGAAGGTGAGTGTTCATTACCAGACTGAGTTTCAGCATCAGAGATAGAAATTTCATTATCATTATCAGGAGGTTTTTCTACTTCAGGTTCACTAGAGGCATGCAAAGTCCTATCATTTTTCTTTTTCTTTTTCTTTTTAGAAGGACTACATGCATCAGTGTTAACTCTTTGAGAGTCTTGTTCAATTATTTTTGGGTGTCCCTCAGGATAAAGTGGTTCCTGAGTCATTTTACCTCCTCTAGTTGCTACTCTAACAGCAAAGTCACTTATGTTATTATTCATTTCATCAAGCAACTCTCTTTGAGATTTAGCAACTTGTCCTAACTGAGTTTGAACCATAGAAGCATGCTTTCCCATACCTCTAACATCATTCGAGATTCTAAATAACAAGTCACTCAAGCGAGCAATCATATCAGAATTGTATTTCAATTGTCTCATAACATTTGCATTGAAGTGATCTTGCTTTCTAATGTAATTTTCAAACTCATAAAGGCATTGGCTAGGGTGCATATTGTGAGGATTGTCATTATCATTGAATTTCATTAGAGAATTTACCTCTACCACCTTAGGTGGTGGTGGTGTATCAAGCCCATGTATTTCTTCTATACGAGGTAAATTTTTAACATCCTCGCCTTTAATACCTTTTTCCTTCATAGATTTCTTTGCCTCTTGCATATCTTCAGGACTGAGATATAATATACCCCTTTTCTTCGGAATGGGTTTAGGTGGTGGTTCAGGAAGAGTCCAATCATCATAATTTTTCAATATGTTATTCAATAATTCTTCAGCTTGCCCAATAGTTCGTTCCCTGAAAACACAACCAGCACAACTATCTAGGAAATCCCTAGAAGCATCGGTTAGTCCATTATACAAGATATCAAGTATTTCATTTTTCCAAGAGGATGATCAGGCAAAGCATTAAGCAATTGGCAAAGCCTCCCCCAAGCTTGTGGGAGACTCTCTTCTTCAATTTGCACAAAGTTAAATATTTCCTATAAAGTAGCTCGTTTCTTATGAGCAGGGAAATATTTTTCAGAGAAGTAATAAATCATATCCTGGGGACTACGCACACAACTAGGAGCAAGAGTATTGTACCAAGCTTTGGCATCACCCTTTAATGAGAACGGAAATAATTTGAGAATATAGTAATAACGAGTTTTCTCATCATAAGTAAAAAAGGGTGGCTATGTCATTCAACTTAGTAAGATGTGCCACAACAGTTTCAGTTTCATAACCATGGAAAGGATCAGATTCAACTAAAGTAATTAACTCTGGGTCGACAGAGAATTCATAATCCTTATCATCAATAAAGATAGGTGAGGTAGCAAACTTAGGATCATATTGCATTCTAGCATTCAAGGATTTTTTCTTTATACTTGCATAATAATTTGTCTAGATCATCTCTATCCTTACAAACAAGAATATCTCTAGTTGTCTCCTCATTCATAACATAACCTTCCGGTACCTTTGGCAATTCATATCTAGGAGGGCTAGTTCTAGTAGGTGTTTCAAGATTTTCAGTTTCAAGCTCATCATCAGTTTCCACAATATCATGATGTCTTACTCTAGCAATTTGTTCATCAAGAAACACCTAGTGGCACATCATCATCATCAAGCAAGGTACTAGCATCATCATAGTATCATTCATAGCAGAAGTAGCATCATCAATAGCTTGCGACATATCAGGATTAATAGCATGTGGTGGTGTTGCAAGTTTACTTATAACAGAAGGTGAATCTAAAGCAGAGCTAGATGGCAGTTCCTTACCTCCCCTCGTCTTAGAGGGATAAATCTTAGTCTTAGCATCCTTCAGGTTCTTCATAGTGATAAATTGATAATAATCCCAAGTGACTCAACAAATATAGTTATGCTCCCTGGCAACGCGCCAGAAAAAGGTCTTGATAACCCACAAGTATAGGGGATCGCAACAGTTTTCGAGGGTAGAGCATTCAACCCAAATTTATAGATTCGACAGAAGGGGAGCCAAAGAATATTTCAAGTATTAGCAGCTGAGTTGTCAATTCAACCACACTTGGAGATTAATTATCTGCAGCAAAGTGATTAGTACCAAAGTAATATGATAGTTTTGATAATAGTGACAGCAGCAATGGTAAGGGTAACAATGATAGCAGTAGTTTTGTAGCAAGTGCAATAGTAACGATAGCAGTAGTAACTTAGCAAGAACAATATAAGATAAATTCGTAGGCATTGGATCGGTAATTTGTTGGATGATATTCATCATGTGACAGTCATAACCTAGGGCGATACGGCACTAGCTCCAGATCATAAATATAATGTAGGCATGTATTCCGTAAATAGTCATACGTGCTTATGGAAAGAACTTGCATGACATCTTTTGTCCTACCCTCCCGTGGCAGCGGGGTCCAATTGGAAACTAAGGGATATTAAGGCGAGAGGCCTCCTTTTAATAGAGAACCGGAACAAAGCATTAACACACGGTGAATACATGAACTCCTCAAACTACGGTCATCACCGGGAGTGGTCCTGACTATTGTCACTCCGGGGTTGCCGGATCATAACACATAGTAGGTGACTATAACATGCAAGATCGGATCTAGAACATGGATATAATTGTGATAACATAAACGGTTCAGATCTGAAATCATGGCACCCGGTCCCAAAGTGACAATCATTAAGCATGGCAAATTCATAGCAACATCAATCTCAGAACATAGTGGATACTAGGGATCAGGCCCTAAAAAAACTAACTAGATTACATGATGAATATCATCCAACTCCTCACTGACCAGCGAGCCTACGAAAGAATTACTCACTCCCGGTGGGGAGCATCATGGAATTGGAGATGGAGAAGGGTTGGTGATGATGAATATCGAAGATCCCCTCTCCGATGCCCCAAACGGACTCCAGATCTGGCCTCCTGATGAAGAACAGGGGGTGATGGTGGCTCCGTCTCGTGGAACACGATAATTCTTTCTCCCTGATTTTTTTCCGAAAAAATGTGATTTCATAGTGTCGGTTTCAGGGTCTGCGGGGCCACCGGGTGGGGACAACCCACCTGGGCGTTCCTGGAGGGGGAGCGCGCCCTGGTGGGTTGTGCCCACCTAGGTACCCCCCTCTGGTGGTTCTTGGCTCTAGAAATTCTCTTTTATTGGGTAAAAATTCCTCGCAAAGTTTCATTCCAT
Organism: Aegilops tauschii subsp. strangulata; assembly: GCF_002575655.3. Lineage (NCBI taxonomy): Eukaryota > Viridiplantae > Streptophyta > Magnoliopsida > Poales > Poaceae > Aegilops > Aegilops tauschii. Next base: position 302,400,778 of record NC_053041.3, on the reverse strand, counting down.
TCCAAGAACTTTTATTTCTACACAAAAACAACACCATGGTAGTTCTGCTGAAAACAGCGTCAGTCCGGGGTTAGTTTCATTCAAATCATGCAAATTAGAGTCCAAAACAAGAGGAAAAGCGTTAGGAAAAGTAGATACGTTGGAGACGTATCAGACCATAGAACGTATTACTCATGTAAATAGAATAACCATTATTCTTTGACTTCAATGAATAACCGTATTGCAATAAACACGATCTAATCGTGTTCATGCTCAACGCAGACACCAAATAACATTATCTAGGTTTAACACTAATCTCGTAGGTAGAGGGAGCGTGTGATGGTGATCACATCAACCTTGGAAACACTTCCGACACACATCGTCACCTCACCCTTAGCTAGTCTCCGTTTATTCCGCAGCTTTTGTTTCGAGTCACCAATATTAGCAACTGAATCGGTATCTAATACCCATGTGCTACTAGGAGTACTAGTAAGGTACACATCAATAACACGTATATCAAATATACTTTTGTTGAAGTTGCCAGCCTTCTTATCTACCAAGTATTTGGGGCAGTTCCGCTACCACTGACCGTTCCCCTTACAATAGAAGCACTTAGTCTCGGGTTTGAGTTCAACCTCGGGTTTCTTCACTGGAGCGGCAATTGGCTCGCCATTCATGAAGTTTCCCTTCTCGCCCTTGCCCTTCTTGAAACCAGTGGTCTTGTTAACCATCAACACTTGATGCTCCTTCTTGATTTTCACCGTCACGGCCTTTAAGCACCGCGAGCAGCTCCGGGATCATCTCCATCCCTTGCATGTTATAGTTCATCACGAAGCTCTAGTAGCTTGGTGATAGTGACACCGACAGCCCCGGCGGTGAACCATCTTTTATTAGCGGATGATAGCCTGCTGTTTTTCAGGGCAAGTACTAATGGAGCTGAAGAGGTATCAAACCTATTGGAAGCTTATTGCATGGCCTCAGGCCAAAGAGTTAACAGAGAGAAGTCCTTCATATTTTTCAGTAGGGGTTGCCCTGAGATAGTTCGTAATATTGTCAAAGGGTTCCTTAATGTTCCCAATGAATCTTTGAGTGATAGGTACTTGGGAATGCTGACAGATGTGGGGCACTCGAAGAAGGGAACGTTCAAATACCTAAGTGACAGAGTTTGGGACAAGGCGAAAGGATGGATGAGTAAATGTCTTTGTGCTGGAGGAAAGGATGTTCTCATTAAATCAGTGGCTCAAGCGATTTCGGTGTACTCTATGTCGTGTTTCAAGCTTCCGAGGGGTTTATGTGATCATGTCAAATCCATCATACAGAAGTTTTGGTGGGGATGCAAACAAGGAGAGCGTAAACCAGCTTGGGTCTCATGGGACACTATGACAAGACCCAAAAGTCTGGGCAGGCTCGGTTTTAAAGATCTTTAGATTTAACCTCACTTTACTTGCGAGACAAGCCTGGAGAATAATGCAACAACCGAACACTTGGAGTACAATAATTCTGAAGGCTTCATATTTCCTTGAGGGAAATATCATCGAGGCGGAGCTCGGAAGTAGACCATCCCAAATTTGGAGATCGATAATTGAAGGGCGGGACTTGCTTAAGCAAGGAATTATCCGCCGAATAGGAAATGGCCAAACAACAGATATTTGGGCAGACAACTGGATTCCGAAGGAGACTGCACCAAGGCCCATAACATCTTTAGTGGCTGACCCACCGAGGCTTGTCGCTGAGCTTTTATCTCCGGCGACAGGATCATGGAATGAGGCTTTGGTGAGGACCGTTTTTCTGCCAATTGATGCAAATGCAATCCTGAAGATACTGTTGGGGAACGTAGTAATTTCAAAAAAATTCCTACGAACACGCAAGATCATGGTGATGCATAGCAACGAGAGGGGAGAGCGTTGTCCACGTACCCTCGTAGACCGACAGCGGAAGCGTTATCACAACGCGGTTGATGTAGTCGTACGTCTTCACGATCCGACCGATCAAGTACCGAACGTACGGCACCTCCGAGTTCTACACACGTTCAGCTCGATGACGTCCCTCGAACTCCGATCCAGCCGAGTGTTGAGGGAGAGTTTCGTCAGCACGACGGCGTGGTGACGATGATGATGTTCCACCGACGCAGGGCTTCGCCTAAGCTCCGCAACGGTATTATCGAGGTGTAATATGGTGGAGGGGGGCACCGCACACGGCTAAGAGATCTCAAGGATCAATTGTTGTGTCTATGGGGTGCCCCCTGCCCCCGTATATAAAGGAGCAAGGGGGAGGCGGCCGGCCAAGGGGAGAGGCGCGCCAAGGGGGGGAGTCCTACTCCCACCGGGAGTAGGACTCCTCCTTTCCTTGTGGGAGTAGGAGAAGGGAAGGGGGAAGGAGAAAGAAGGAAGGGTGCGCCCCCCTTCCCTAGTCCAATTCGGACCAGATCATGGGGAGGGGTGCGGCCACCTTTTGAGGCCTTTCTCTCCTTTCCCGTATGGCCCATTAAGGCCCAATACGAATTCCCGTAACTCTCCGGTACTCCGAAAAATACCCGAATCACTCGGAACCTTTCCGAAGTCCGAATATAGTCGTCCAATATATCGATTTTTACGTCTCGACCATTTCGAGACTCCTCGTCATATCCCCGATCTCATCCGGGACTCCGAACTCCTTCGGTACATCAAAACTCAATAAAACTGTCATCGTAACGTTAAGCGTGCGGACCCTACGGGTTCGAGAACTATGTAGACATGACCGAGACACGTCTCCGGTCAATAACCAATAGCGGGACCTGGATGCCCATATTGGCTCCCACATATTCTATGAAGATCTTTATCGGTCGGACCGCATAACAACATACGTTGTTCCCTTTGTCACCGGTATGTTACTTGCCCGAGATTTGATCGTCGGTATCTCGATACCTAGTTCAATCTCGTTACCGGCAAGTCTCTTTACTCGTTCCGTAACACATCATCCCGCAACTAACTCATTAGTCACAATGCTTGCAAGGCTTATAGTGATGTGCATTACCGAGTGGGCCCAGAGATACCTCTCCGACAATTGGAGTGACAAATCCTAATCTCGAAATACGCCAACCCAACAAGTACCTTTGGAGACACCTGTAGAGCACCTTTATAATCACCCATTTACGTTGTGACGTTTGGTAGCACACAAAGTGTTCCTCCGGTAAACGGGAGTTGCATAATCTCATAGTCATAGGAACATGTCTAAGTCATGAAGAAAGCAATAGCAGCATACTAAACGATCGAGTGCTAAGCTAACGGAATGGGTCAAGTCAATCACGTCATTCTCCTAATGAGGTGATCTCGTTAATCAAATGACAACTTATGTCTATGGCTAGGAAACATAACCATCTTTGATTAACGAGCTAGTCAAGTAGAGGCATACTAGTGACACTCTGTTTGTCTATATATTCACACATGTATTATGTTTCCGGTTAATACAATTCTAGCATGAATAATAAACATTTATCATGATACAAGGAAATAAATAATACTTTATTATTGCCTCTAGGGCATATTTCCTTCAGATACCTACATGCAATAGCAATACAACAGATTTCTGGGCATGGCACCCGGATAAGAAGGGTAGGTTTATAGTGTCATCGGCCTATAAGTTTTTGCAGCGGACAAAGTTTCAGCGCGGGGAATGGCTGCAAGGTACAGGTGGATCATCCAGTGCCTAGCGAGATGAGAAATCATGGTGCTCTCTTTGGAAACTGCAAGTACCATCGAAGATCAGAATCTTTCTGTGGCGGCTTGCTCACCATTCCCTCCCTACCAATGATGTTTTGAAGAGATGCAATATGTCTGTCCAAGATGTGTGCCCTCTCTGTGGTTGTCAGGACTCATGGCGACATGCCCTTGTTTCATGCACTATGTCCAGGTGTATTTGGGCTCTATCGGATAATTATTTGGTCTCACAGATGACAGGTAATTTGGAGCCCAATGCCAGGTTGTGGCTGTTCGAGTTGAGTGACACTATGGATCACACGAGCTTCACGAGGATGGCCATCACGCTATGGTCCATATGGTATGCCAGGCGAAAAGCAGTCTACAAATTCATCTTCCAAAGCCCACAACAGACAATATCTTTTGTTGACAATTTTCTGTCAGATTTGGGGCAGCCTTTGGTGAAACCAGGCCGTGGAAGATCAACTGATACGGCATCGGCACAGCCACAACGTTGGCTTCCGCCTCTAGCAGGAAGCGTGAAAATCAATGTAGACGGAGCAGTGGCTGCTATTTGCCGAGACCAAACGGGCTTATACCTAGGGTCCTCATCTGTGTTTTTTCAAGGAACCAATGACCCTCATATCCTGGAGACATATGCATGTCGGGAAGCACTCGCGCTAGCAGAAGACTTAGTTGTGATAGCCATCTATGTCGCATCTGATTGCCAAGGAGTGGTGGATGACATAAACAGGGGGACTGGAGGTCCAAATGCAGCGACCATACATGAGATAACAAACCATTGTAATAGTTTTATTTCATGTTCTTTTATTCATGAGCATAGGAACTTCAACTTTGAGGCTCATAATCTCGCCAAGTTTGCTTGTAATCTAGGCATGGGTAGACATGTGTGGTTGGGCAATCCCCATGACCCAAACCTTGTACCTATGACCTCGCTTTGAATGAATAAAGCTGGCGAGAATTCTAAAAAAAAACTAGCACTTTACATCTAAATCTCTCCCCTGACCGCTCTTCTCCCCCACCCGCCCACGGCGGCATACCTGCCACTCAAACCCTCCATCCTCGCCTAGTTTAAGCTCTCTTCACCTTGGTGCCAACGACGGACACCACGTGCGGTCGTGCTCACCATGATCGCTGCGGCGACAACTTGACAATGTCCTCAAGCATGAGGTGAGGCATCCCACGCAAGATCTGGCGAGGAGGAGGCCCTTCCTCACGAGATCCGGCGGAGCAAGGCAGCATCCAGGCCGTTGCCCTTCTCCAGCGCGGCGGAGGCTCGAACTGGCGCCCCGCCCAGTCTGTCTCCTTTCTTTTGGGCCTCGAGGATGTCGTAGAAGGCTCGTGCCCCGTCGTCCACAACTCATTGCTTTTTCGGCAGCTTGGAGGCCAAAGAAGTGGCGGGTGAGTGCTAAGCCTCAGCACTGACACATGACCACCAGGTGGTTAGTGATAAGAGGTCAATGCTATTTATTGTTGTAGTAGTTCATACACGCTCGTAAATTGTTGGAACTAGCAAAGTTAGTGAGATTGACAACCTCGCCGGAATTATTGGAGACACAAATGAAGTCCTTAATTGTGTTGCAAAACTGGTCATTGAACCAGAAATTGTGATTTACAAATTGACAATCTTGGTTTTTATTACGGAAAGGCCTTCATTGTTGTTTTGTTAACTCAAATCAAACTTACATCGTTTGCTAATGCATTGAGAATAAAAGTGGGAAGTGCATCCGACCACATTGTCGGTGGATTACCCCTCCCATAGCTAGCTAACTCATGAGCAACCATATTTTTCTCTCTAAAACAATGTTTGATAATGACCTTCCCAAAATCTTGCAGTAGACTGCGACAATCATCTAAAATTGGTGAAGCCACCAGTATGTACCCTTCATTCAACTTCAGAGAGTCTATGACAATAATACTATCCGACTGAATCATGATTTTGTCACTTTCGAGTCCTCGAATATATAAGATCCCTTACACATCGCCTCCGCCTCCGCTGAAACCACATCAGCCAGATATGTCATCTGTGTTGTTGCTGATAAACCCTCGTGTGATAATTGGAGCAACGAGCAAGGGCCTACTGACCTTACCGTTAGCACCTTGAAACACTAGTACAAATGCCCGTGCGTTGCACCCGGCAAAAAAAGAGTACAGCCTGCTTCATATGCTACAAATAAAAAAACGTGTATTCCTCAAAACATAATTGAGCAATAAATAAAGTGTGTGGTTAGCCTAAAAAAATACCTGTTTCATGTGCCATTGTGCATCTTTTTATATCTAATTTTAATAAATGTTGATGATAAGGTTAAACCTGGAAATTTTTTACATAAAAATTGGAATACCTTTTAAAGAATAGTTAACATTTTTACTAAATTGGAATATTTCTCTAAAAAGGAACATTTTTAACAGATGTTTTTTAAGAATGTTTTTTTATTATCTTTTTCTGTAATTGTTTTTTGCACTATTCGGGCTTGGCCCAAACACAAGGGCTTGCCGTTCTCAGAAAAAGAAGACAATGTCATTGCAAGATGAACTGCAAGCACTGTCTCTCTTCCCGTTCCCCATCTCATTATCCCTAGTAAACGAATAGTTGCCCCCTTTGTATTTAATTGCCCGTGTGTCGCAACTCGAACCGTCACATAATTTGCATGTTTGAAAAGTCGCCTGGATTCAGTTATCTTGGCTAAAGCAAATGCATAAATGAAAAACTTAACTCGGTTTTGCATCTTCTCTAAAATTAAGGACATTACTGGCATAGTTGGTCATCAATTACCCGCTGCTAAGTGAAAAACAATTGATCAAGGACTATTTAATTAGTTTTGTATCTTCTTTAAATTCGAGGTGGTACTATTTAATTAGCCGCTGAACCCTCCTTGTGACGTGATTGTGTGCTAGCCTAGTTGGTTGGACTCTATGGTTTGGTGGTGTTAGTCCTGGGTTCAAAACCAGGGAGCTGCTCGATCCCGAGGCCAACATGCGAAACGAGTATGGCTACGCACACCCAACCCCTATAAGTATCACCGAGAGACTACGCCGGTAAATTTTAGGAATGACGAAGTCATCATAGATGTCTCGTAGTTGACACCAACGTCCTATCACTCAAAAAATACTGCTAAAAAGACTAGGTTAAATTCAGAAAAAATGCGACTATCTGGTCCAAGATGTCTCGTAGTTGACACCAACGTCCTATCACTCAAAAAATACTGCCAAAAAGACTAGGTTAAATTCAGAAAAAATGCGACTATCTGGTCCAAGCGTAGGACTTCAACCCATATGGACATGTTCCACCACAAAGAGCCTAGTCATCTAAGCGATGCTCAGTTTGCGAAACATAGTACATCATGGCATAGACAAAACACATCATTAACACAATCCCCAAGAAAATTGCAGAAATCTCGGAAAAATGCTGTTGAGGCCATACAAATGGGATGCCGCATAGTTTATCTAGGAAACTTATTACAATTTCAGTCTTCTTTTTTTTTTTGAAAAGGAGGTCATCCCCCGGCCTCTGCATCGAAGAGATGTCAGTCTTGTCTTCTGAATTTCTTGCAAACCTAATTTAACTTGAGGCTCTACACAGCAATAACAGACCTACTAGCAGGAGACGTGGTAAATAACTTTGATCTTTCTATTGTCTGTTGAATTCCACAGAATGCCAAACCATAAGCACAAAAAGGGAAACAAAACAATTGTACAAGGTTAGAAATTGCAGCGCATGACATCGGTTTTAGTACCGTAAGACAATTGCCTGTCAAAGAACTCTTATATACAGAAACATGCTACCCTACAATCTTGTAGCTCGGGTTGACAAGATTGTCTAGGCCTGAGACAACCTGGATTGATTCAATAACGTCCCCAACCTTGAGATCAGCCAAGAAATCCTCATTCTCGGTTACATATCCAAACACCGAATACCGTCCGTCCAATATATTGGAATTGCTTGGCGTCAGCTCACTTTCTTTCAAGAGCCAGAAGACTTGACTAGAAGCGGAGTTGTCATCAAATTCCTGTCAAGATATGCAGAAGCCTTGTGTTAGAACCAGGGATTTCTTTTCTCGGTCTGTGTTTCCACTGCCTCCTAAGAAACAGTACTACCGTTCAAACAAATACGGATAAATTTGAATCTGAATGTAAAAACAGGGTCAAATAAGATGTGCATGCTTATAACAATGTAGAGCAGACCTTGGCGCAGTGGTAACAGGTGTTCAAGTAGGTGTGTTTGGTGGCGCGATCGAATTCCGTCCACTCCATTATATATGTGAGCTTTTCACGGTTGTGCGCCGGAGGGAACTCGAACCCGTTACTTATTTCGAGGAATAAATGAATTGTACTAACTGTTGGGACACGGGCAACTATAGGTCAGGGCCACAAACTTATATTTTGACCCAAAACAAAATGATTTCAAATTTTGTCTGAATTTTTCGGGAAGTAAAATACTGATATTTTCCAGAAACCAGTTCTTCTAGCCCGTCCAAAAAAATGTTATCAAGAAGAAGAAAAAACTTGGGTACAACTAAGAAAATGGTACTCACTCCATCCAGAAATATAAGACGTACAGGTTACGGAAGCTTTAACTCTGAACAATAATCCAACTATAGATGGATGTTAGATACAACGTCGGTAACATTGAAAAGTGCTCTATAATAAAAATTCAATTATACTCCCTCCGTCCCGTAATATAAGATGTTATATTACGGCATGGAGGGAGTATTAACATCTTATATTATGAGATGGAGGGAGTATCAATTTTCTTTCACGTATTGCTAAACAAATTCGTGATCAACGATAAATTTGGGGAAGCATGTGCACTTTATATTTCTGGACAGAGGTAATAATTATTTTGGCATATCCTTGATATGTCAAAATAGAAGAGTCTAGGTGAGCCTTACTTCTCTAGCCATTGCCATCGTTCCAAATGCATTAAAAGGAAGCTTTGTTTGAGCCTTGTAAAGACCAAGTTCCTGAAATGCATGGCCATACAAACTCTAAGAACATTCAATCCGCAGCAGCCAGAATTCCCAGCAGCCGTGAAATAAATTAAAAAGTTAAGTGCTGGTTACATACCTCAAGTGTTTCACCATATATAGGCGCCTTGTCACCATCAACCATTATCTCAAGAGGTATGGTACGACTCTTGCCAGTACTGGGATCAATAAAACCCTCGGCTGGTCCCTCGGGATCTCCCGTCTGAACAACAAAACCATCAGCTGCAAGAGAATCAACACCCACGCTGTATCAGTAAACTTTTTAACTGCTTAGACACACTTGCATGTTCAGTAGTGATTCTGAGCACTAAACAGTAGACATCTTAAACTGTGCTAATTGCTCTGAAAGCATCAATTACTATGCATAACAAACTGTACAAAAATACCAAATGGTGGATAGTGCTACTGCAGACTAAGTATATTATAATTATCGAATGCACCTGAGACACATTGGTTACCTCTTTGGATTTCCATGCCATCATAGAACTTCCGTTCCACCAGATCTACGAAGTTCCCAGAAGTCACAGGAGCATTATATCCATCCAGAACTATCCGAAATACACAATCTTCTACGTTTGGATTATCTTTAATCTTAACCGTCATATCCACAGTAGCTCTTCCTTTAAGAAGAGGCATGTTGTTGTATTCTTCTGGTACTTCATAGGGGAAGCCATCAACCATATCTTCTTCTACACTGCAGAAATGCAATGTCCCAGGAAGATCTCAGCTGCAGTCAATGGCAGGGTATAAATGAGAAGAGCTCTTTCATAAGAGTTCTCAGTAGTTTTTTACTGGTAGATACAATTCAGTTCTCTAATGCTACAAAGGTACCATATGTCACAGTTACCTTGTTTTCAAGGAAATGCGGATATTATAGATGGACACCATAATTTTCCGAAAAGAAAACTAGAGTACCAAATCTGACCCCCGAAAGTTGGTTATTAAAACTGACTAAAATAAGGGAAGTGGATCTAATTTAAAATTTAAGGCGATAATTTTACTCACGTTCCAACATAATTGAGAAGCTCTTTCTGCTTTGGAGCTACCGCATTCCTGTTTCTATCCTCGATAATTCGTTGAAGCTCTTCAAGTCCAACAGCTAATTTATCCAATGTTTTTTCTCCGTTTGCTCTTTTTGATTCAGCAAGACCCGAAAGTATTAAACTCCTCCCATTAGTCAGCGCTCTTGAGGCCTGCCTCACATTCTACAATTTGAAGAAAAATTAAAAAAATCCTAGGATCCATATGCATAAAGTAGATTGAAGAAACCTGAGACAGCATATAGCTGCTTTCTATTTCTTTAAAGAAAATATAGATCTTTGCTACCAGGTATCTTGAAAGAATGACTTACTCTTTCAACTGAATCCAACGCTCTAACACCAGAAACTTTGAGACTATCGGTAATATCCTCTAGCGGTTTTTGAACTTCACGAATAGCTTTATTATCTATGGGCAAAGCATATCTCAACAAAGCACCTGGATCTTTAATGGGAGGTCCAGAAATAAGAACTGAAATATCAGGAATTACAGGTTCGAGAGGATAAGCATGGGCCGACCATCCAAATGTTGGTGGGACAGTAATTAATCCAACAGACAATGCTACAGAAATTGCACATTCTTTCCAGCTAAATGAGTTTCCTTTCTGCAGAGCTTGAAAGAAATAAAAATTAGAGAAGAGCAGCTCATAGTATAAACCTATAGTCAGTTGCAATAACTAATCTCAAAAAGGACAATTAAACAGCAAAATCATGAAACAAAGTATATAAGTTAATAGATACAGACAATGCATATTCTCAACATAAGTTGTGCCTTCCAAAGCATGCATTATTCAAAATATATCCAGGAAAAGAAAATTAAGGGCCATATATGTAAACTGCAAGTGGTCGGACCCTTCTCCGGGCCCTGCGCAAGCGGGAGCTGCGTGCACCGGGCTGCCCTTTTATATGTAAACTGTATTACTACAGCATTACTGGATGGTTCCATATGTGTTATAATATCTAATCATCTGCGCAAATATCCAACGGCAGAAACGGAGAAATCTAATAACCAAAGGAGATACTTTGGAAAAAAAAAACAATTCTACACGTTCCAATCCTAACGAAGAACTCAATGCTCGAACCATTTTCATGAATTACACAAAATTATCATTTGGTTACAGTTATTCCATTTTCACCTGAACTTCAAATTAATGTCAAGCAAGACCAGAAGATATTGATGTCCAGAAAAAGATGAATTGCTACCCCTCGTGCCCCCAGACTCATGTTTTGCGAAAATCCCCATTTTCTCAAACTATATTTAGTGCATATACATACATCCCTAATTCAACAGCAACATGAACTAAATTTACACATGATTTCTTCTAGCATTCATTTTGAAGTAATATTCAACTTTGTGTCATCCAGAAAACAGTAACATTGGTCGTGTTTGTGCACCAACATTCAGTACCATCTTTCACTTTCAGGCCAAATTGCATAGTTTGTAAATACCCACCCACCCAAGATTTACATTCACCACATAATTAAAAACATTCTCCCCCGCAAAAAAAAAAAAAAAAAAAAAAAAAAAACATTCCCATCGCATCAATAAATACCCGGGCACAACTGGATTTAGAAATGCAGCAATACTGAGCCACATTGGCATGCATCATCCAGAAGCCGAATTTCTACCAGGAGCTATCTTCCAGCGACTACTACTAGTACGACCGTAATGAGTTGTAAGATCCTAACCCCGCCGGAGAGCGCACACCGGGCGACGGAGCTTCGGCGGCGATCAGTGGTAAGAAGCGAAGGGCGGCGGCAGCAGCGGGAGGAGGCGAGCGCCGCGGCCATGCGGTGGGGAGGGGATGGGGGTACGGTTCCGATGAAGCAAGGCGTTGGTGGAAGACCGATGGAAGCGGAGGAGCTGGTGGTGGTTTCGGGATGTGGATAAGGCGGGACAAAATATGGAGCCGTAGGGCCGGGGAGTTTGCTATTGGTGGAGGAGATGCTGAGGTGCACAAAGACATGGATAAGACCACTAGAGAGAAACTTTTAGATTATTGTTAAGTTAGATTAGTTATGCATATAACCATGTTAAAAAATTTATGGATATAACACTAGTCTATGTTACCACCACTTATATACTAGTGTTATGCATATACAATATATTGGTCTATGTATATAGTGCAAAGTACTGCCTCCGTCTAGGTTTAGGCCCTTTCGAGTGCTTCATGGTGTATCGGTGCTAAGCATGACACATAGGTAAAAAATATGATGTGGCAAGGTATTTAAGAAGAGAGATAGGAGCTTGTGACCTTACGAAGAACCAATGCCAAGCGCTTGGACCAATGCAAAACACTTAAATATAAAAAATTGTCCTAAGCATGGAAGAGTTTAGTTGTTAAACCATTAAATGAAAAATTGTGTCCTATGCATGAAAGAGTTCTTCCGCGATCCCATCTGAATGCCTTTTCGGGTACCCTGTCGGGGGGGGGGGCATTGATCATGGAGTGCCTTTACATCAACCTTGCTGCCTCTCTGATGATGCACGAAAAGTTCCTTACAAGACATAGGGGTCCATAGCAGTAACTAGATGACCCTCTCTCTCTCTCTCATATTCAATACAATGTTCTCTTCGAAGATCAATTTGATGTAATCTTTTGCGATGCGTTTGTTGGAGTTCAATGAATTGTGGGTTTATGATCAGATTGTTCATTGAAAATAATTGAGTTATTTCTGAACTTTATTATGTGTGATTATTATGGTTTTGTATTTCTCTCTGATCTATCCATTTAGTTTGGCCAACTAGATTGATTTATCTTTAGTAGGAGAGGTGCTTTGTTGTAGGTTCAATCTTGTGGTGTCCTCATCTCATGATAGAAGGGGTAGCGAGACACATATTTATATTGTTACTACGAAGAGTAAAACGATGGGGTTAGATCATATTGCTTGGTCTTATTGTGTCTACATTATGACATCGTTCTTAAAACATTACTCTGTTTGTCATGAACTTAATACCTAGAGAGGCAAGCATAGAAGCTCTCTCGAAGTGGAGTAATGGTAGTAGGCGTCAGAAAGTTTAACGGACTACTTGTCAGAGACGTAATGTCTGTGTACTTGTCATGTCATTAATAACATTGATACGTCTCCAACGTATCTATAATTTTTTTATTGTTCCATGCTATTATATTATCCATCTTGGATGTTTTATATGCATTATTATGCTATTTTCTATCATTTTTTGGGACTAATCTATTAACCTAGTGCCAAGTGTCAGTTGTTGTTTTTGCCTTTACGGAAAATCAATAGTAAACGGAGTCCAACGGAATTAAACTTTTTGACGATTTTTCTTGGACCACAAGACACCCTGGAAGCTTCGAGGGGAGGCCAGAGGGGCCACAAGGCCACGACAAGCTCATAGGGCGCCCCCAAGCTTGTGGGCCCCTGTGGCTCTTTCAACCCTAGTTCTTGTTATATAAATACCCAAATATTCCCCATAGACCAGAGGGCACACCAAAAATACTTTTCCGCTGCCGCAAGTTTCTATCCTTGTGAGATCCCATCTGGAGGCCTTTCCGGTACTCTGCCGGAGGGGATCCGACCATGGAGGGCTTCTACATCAACCTTCCTGCCCTTCCGATGATGTGTGAGTAGTTTACCATAGACCTACGGGTCCATAGCTAGTAGCTAGATGGCTTCTTCTCTCTCTTTGATCTTCAATACAATGTTCTCCTTAATGTTCTTGGAGATCTATTCAATGTAATCTTCTTCTGCGGTGCGTTTGTTGAGATCCGATGAATTGTGGGTTTATGATCAGATTATCTATGAATATTATTTGAGTCTTCTCTGAACTTTTTTATGCATGATTAAGATAAAATTGTATTTTCTCTCTGATCTATTGATTTGGTTTGGCCAACTAGATTGATTTTTCTTGCAACGGGAGAGGTGCTTTGTAACGGGTTCAATCTTGCGGTGCTTACTCCCAGTGATAGAAAGGGACGTGACACATATTTGTATTGTTGCCATTAAGGATAAAAGGATGGGGTTTGTTCATATTGATTGGATCTATCTCTCTACATCATGTCATCTTGCTTAAGGCGTTACTCCGTTCTTGTTAACTTAATACGCTATATGCATGTTGGATAGCGGTCGATGTGTGGAGTAATACTAGTAGATGTAGGCAGGAGTCGGTCTATTTATCACGGACGTGATGCCTATATTCATGATCATTGCGTTAGATATCGTCATAATTATCTGCTTTTCTATCAATTGCTCAACAGTAATTTGTTTACCCACCGTTGCGTTCTTTCAAGAGAGAAGCCTCTAGTGAAAACTATGGCCCCCGGTCTATTTTTATCATATTATTTTCAGATATATAAAACCAAAAACCCAAAAATACCTTGCTGCAATTTATTTACTATTACTTTATTTTGCACTTTTACTTATCTTTTATACCTATCTCTATCAGATTCATCCTTGTAAGTAACCGTGAAGAGATTGACAACCCCTTTATCGCGTTGGGTGCAAGTATTTGTTTGTTTGTGTAGGTGCAACCATTGGTGACTTTTGTGTTCCTCCTACTGGATTGATACCTTGGTTCTTAACTAAGGGAAATACTTATCTCTACTTTGCTGCATCACCCTTTCCTCTTCAAGGGAAAAACCAACGCAAGCTCAAGAAGTAACAGGAAGAATTTCTGGAGCCGTTGCCGGGGAGGATCTACATCAAGCCTACCAAGTACCCATCATAAACTCTCATCTCTTGCATTTACATTATTTGCCATTTGCCTCTCGTTTTCCTCTCCTCCACTTCTAAAGCGTTTTCAGTAAAACACAAAAATATTTGCCTTTTTATCGCCTTTTTCCTCGTTTGCTTCTTTGCTTGCCTTGCCATCATGTTTGAATCTAGGGAGGTTATAGTTGAAAATACTAGTGAAAATCTTGAGGAAAAATTTGAATCTTGTGTTCTTAATCACGATCCTTTTGAAACTGATACTTTCACCAATCTTAAAACAAAGATCTATCATATAGGTGATGGTAATATTATTGTAAAGAACATTATTCAAGAATTTTTTGATTGCACGGGAGTTATGCCTATAAATAGGGGAACCATCCTTGATAACACAAATTGCTATGCGGACGCTATTTCTATGCTTGTGGTTAAATTAGAAAGATAATTTTTACAAATCCATCTGGCTTTACAAAAGATGTTTTATGAACTCCCCAACATTCATGATCCTAAGGCTAAAAAAACTGTTACTATTATCCTTATGCGTGAATTTGACTACATAGCCCGAGAGGCTAGAGAAATTTTTTCTCACTATAAAATAGACTTTGAGCATCCCCCAATAGAATAAATTCTTTATGATAAAGAATCTATGGGTGGTTTGGAATCTAAGGATCACTTTGCTTTTAGTAACAATTTAAGGAAAAGAGTCCCCTATGTCAAAGTTATCCAAGCTTTATATATTGATGCTTATGCTAGATTTAATTGGGTCACTAAGGGAATTGACGAAGGATTTAATAACGAGTGGATTAAAGAGATGGCTAGGGAGACTATTAAAAATGAGATACAGGTTTCATATGAAGATGTCGATGGTGATGATCTTGAGTATGAATGTCAAAATTACTAATCGAAGTCCTTTCCATAAATTGAGCTCTCCCATTAGGAGGGAGGAACGTGAGAAGAGAACTCTACTAAGAAATGTTTTGTAAGATTTGATTAGGAAGGAATTGAATGACAATACCTAGATCTATGCAATATGCCTAGCTAGGGGCGTAAAACAATAGCGCTTGTTGGAGGCAACCCAAATTTTTTTTGCTTATGTTTTTCAAGAAATATGCAATTATACTTCTGTTATGATTGTGTTTTAGTGTATTAATTAGTGTTTGTGCCAAGTAAGACCTTTGGGATGGTTTGGAAGATTGTTGATTTGATTCTATGCAAAAATAGAAACTTTTACGTCCAGTAGCAGAATTGTTAAAACTCACTGGAAGTACAATATGTTCAGTAATTACAGGATTAGACAACAATTAACTATGATGAACCACAATATTTAGAGGCGGTAAAGGTGAAGAGACAAGTGTAAATCATTTTGAATGCTGATGGTGTTGAAGAAGCGGAATGCCCATAACGTGCCTTCCTGCATGCCATAGGCACGAACAATTTTTGTCCAACCCCTTGTGATGATCGCTCGCCCATCCTTCACCGCCTTCAAGAAGACTTCTAGAGCATTATCATGGTAGCATGAATTATATACTTTAACCTTAATTGCCGCCACTCCATTCATGTAGTTTGCAAGGTAATCATCAGTAAATAGCTTCGGAAACCACTGAAAAGAGAAAAATATCAGATATTGAGGTCTAATAGAGTAACTTGTTGTGGGTAGGGGGAAAAGGCAACACATTACTTACCATTCTAAACTTCACTGTTGTCTTGGACAAAGTGTAAATAAAGAGCTTAATTCCCATCACTCGTTTCTTTCGCCTAACAATCTTTCTTAGTTTCCTCACTTGATGCTTGTTCATAATATCTCATTGCCCCATACGCAAAAGGGTTCGAAGTTTGGATCAGTACCGCTCATATATGTACCTACAAGCAACCAGTAAATGTTAGAAGCTAAACAGAGATTGCACAAATGATGTAAAATACAACTACCTACGTCCCTAAGTACAAGTATTTTTAGAGATTTCAATATGAACTACATACGGATGTATATAGAATTATAGATATAGTTTAGATTAGAATCTAGATTCACTCATTTTTCTCCTTATGTAGTCTATATTGGAATCTCTAAAAAATACTTATATTTAGGAACATATGGTGTATAAGACATGGGATGCAGCTAACCTCGACAACAAACAACAGCATCGCCCATTGTAGCCCTATTTAAGTACATGGAAAGCCAATGTTAACTACAACAGGGTTAACATTCACCAAAAATAGCAACTGGTAATAAAACGGCAGCATTTGTAGTGATATCTTCATTGCGAAAGAGTAGCACGGTAGCAAAGGGACGGATTAAAAAAAGGATACAACTGTTAATTGCAACAGACTTAACAGCATCCTAAGTCATGTTTTGTAATTTGTAGCCATTGAAATACAACTGTTTAAAAAATGGATACAACTGTTAATTGCAATAGGCTTAATAGCCATTGAAACCGGTACTGATAAAAATGCAATTGATAGAGTTAAACATCAATAGGCAGGTGCTGCCAGAGCAGAGAATGGCCCAGTTGCCTATAAAAAGGTAGGGAAAATAGCTAAAACGTGTTAGGCATGTTTACTACAACATGCTTAATACATCCACTGTACAAAACATAGCCATTAATTGCAACTGGTATTGGTAAGATTGAACTGGTGAGTTCATACTTGGTAAGTCCTGAGAGGTAGTTGCTGGGGCACTTCATCTTGGCTAGAGCCCGCCCAAAGTCAGCGGCGGCGGAGGCGAGCTCTTCCTCCGGGTTGAAGCATGGGTCAGTGCCACCGACATGTGTACCTACAAGAAGCAAGTAAATGTTAGAAGCCAAACTGCAATTGCACAAATGATGTAAAATACTGTAAGACATGGGATGCAGCTAACCTCGACGGCAAACAACAACGTCGCCCGTTATGGCCCTGCGTAAGTACGTGGAAAGGCATGTTAAGTACAAAAGGGTTAGCATCCACCAAAAATAGCAAATGGGCAGCATCTCTAGTATATCTTCATTGCGGAGAGTAGCACAGTAGCAAAGGGACATATTAGAAAATGGATACAACTGTTAATTGCAACAGGCTTAACAGCATTCTAAGTCATGTTTTGTAAGTTCGTAGCCATTGAAATACAACTGTTTAAAAATGGAAGCAACTGTTAATTGCAACATGCTTAATAGCCATTGAAACCGGTACTGATAAAAATGCAATTGGCAGAGTTAAACATCACAAGGCAAGTGCTTCCAGAGTAGAGAATGGCCTAGTTGTCTATAAAAAGGTAGGGAAAGTAGCTAAAACATGTTAGGCATGTTTACTACAACATGCTTAATACATCGACTGTACAAAACATAGCCATTAATTGCAACTGGTATTGGTAAGATTGAACTGATGAGTACATACTTGGTAAGTCCTGAGAGGTAGTTGCGAGGGCACTTCATCTTGGCTAGAGCCCGCCCAAAGTCAGCGGCGGCGGAGGCGAGCTGTTCCTCCGGGTCGAAGCGTGGATCAGTGCCACTGACATGTGTACCTACAGGCAACCAGTAAATGTTAGAAGTTAGACTACAATTGCACAAATGATGTGAAATACTGTAAGACATGGGATGCATCTAACCTCGACGGCAAACAACAGCATCGGCCGTTATGACTCTGCGTAAGTACATGGACATGCATGTTAAGTACAACAGGGTTAGCATCCACCAAAAATAGCAAATGGGCAGCATCTCTAGTGATATCCTAAGTCATGTATTGTAAGTTTGTTGCTGGTATTGGTGAAATTGAGCTAGATAGTTAATACTTGAACATCACACAGTGTGGATTACTGAAATAAAGAAGGCATGAACATGCTTAATACATTAACCGTACAAAATATAGCCATTGCAAGTGGTATTGGTAAGATTGAGCTGGTCAGATCATACATGTTAAGTCTTGGGGGGTAGTCGCTGGGGCACTTCATCTTGGCCAGAGCCTGCATCATTCGGCGGCGGCGGAGGCGAGGTGTTCCTCCGGGTCAACACGCACAACGGCCATCGCGCCATGGACCGCCATCAGCTCCTCGACCTCCACGTGATATGTGGTTGGGCTTGCGCGGCGATGCTCTGGAGGTAGGGGCAGTGGGGATTTGGAGGCATAAGGATGTTTCGCAGGCGCCATTTAAGCAATCAGGTTGGGGCAGTGATAGAGATCGATGGTTTACCTGACTGGATCCGAGCAGAACGTAGATGTGGTTGAAGCTGTGGTTCTGGCGACGGCGGTTTGAGCTGCCGGTAGGGGGAGGGGAGATACTAAGGAAATTTGATGGGTGGGGATGTGGTTGGAGGAATAAATTCTGAAATCGCGCGCCTAATGAAAATTTTGCTGCGAAACTTGAAACTTGGGCGGGGGAAACACACAACACAGACGAAGCGCGTAAAATACTCCTGTGCAAGAAAAGAGAAAATGGGCAGATCCCGCCTCCAAAAAAACGCACAGGGGTACGCCATAGAAACTGTGTGTTTTGTGATCTTCTAATAATTCTTATATCTATCAGCATCTCCAACCGCACCTAATTTCAAAAATCTCTTTCATTGTATCAGGATTATTCAATGTACATGAACGAGGCAAAGTGACACCCGGTGAGCAATCATCAGTTTATTAAATGCAATCAAGTGTCAACCTGCCTCACTCGCGTAGCCAGATTTGATCCTATGCAACAAGAGAGAAACTTGCTGCCATCCGCCGGCGCGACAATTTAAGCTGATGTGCGGCCAACTCGCGCGGTGAGTTGGGACTAAAAACCTACTGCGACCAGCTCTAGTCTCCTCCGGTGGCTGCGGGCGGACGTTTCAGTAGTATTTGGAGCTGGGGTGCGGCTACAAAACTTCAGTGAGCACATGCTAATCAATGCTCAAAGCCCTCAAAGGATGCGCTTACCGACATTGTACGTTAAAATAGATAGTACCAACTTAAAGTACTACTGGTAATTTTCTCTAAGACTAGTATGTATGTCGTACTTGTAGATGCTCGTAATTAATTATACAAACTTATGGGTGACACACGCACTGACTACTTCTCACATGCTACCATCGGGGCATGCTAGCCAGACGCTGGCGTTCTCCTTCCTGGCCTTGTATGCGGCAGCCCACCGTGCTTCGATCTCCGCCAAACTCTCCCCAGCATGGCATGCGGCCTCTTCTTTCTTGCGGCGGCGGGACTCTCTTTTCTTGACTGCTTTTTGCCTTTTTCGCTCCTTCTGTGCGGCTTTGGCCGCCTCTAGATCCACTGCCCATTCGGCCATGGCAGCCTCAAAGTCCGCCCACGTAACTGTGTGGCCGTCGGCGACGATGAACTTGGCGCGGCGAAATGCCATCGCTTCCTTACCATGTGTGCGGTCGCGGGCGGCGAGGAACGCGGCGCAACAGGATGCCATCACTTCCTTACCAGTTACTGTGCATCACGGTGCCATGAACGATGCTTGGAGAGAGCTCTGGGATGGAGGGGCCGGGCAGCCGTACAGTGCGGTGGTTTTAAGAGCTCAACGACAAACGACGAAGGAAATTTGGCTTCCCGTACAATTTTGCTCGTTCATTATCGCACACGGTTCATCTTTGTCGCCTCCGGAAACAGTGTGCGCTGAGCCTATTGTGTGTTGCGTTAGCATTGGCCGGAACCCCAGCCATGCGGATCGCGTGTGCACCGTAGGATACGTCGCGATCGAACGACAATCCACGTCCCTCACATCACACCCGTGTAGCTGTAGCTGGATTGGATTTATATGCGCTAAATGCCTAGAAAATGCATATAATCCCCTAAATATGATAAATGAGCCCGAAAAAAATGCCAAATTTGAACACGGTGATTTGCAGGGTGTATGTTCATCGTAGAAAAAAAAACTCCGGGGCAAAGAACGAAGAAAATTTAGATTCCCCTTCAATCTTGGTGATTTCCCTCTCGAAAGCATGAAACTTCCTTGGTGATGGTTCGATTTATGAAGGGCGTGCATGACGACATAAGCCAAACCTTCTCAAATTTTTACCAAGGCATGGTGAGGCCATACCATGGCACCATGCCAGGCGTCATGTTTTTCAAGCATTTATTTCATTTTTTCTATAGTTGAAAACCCAATAAACAAACATTTGTGATTGAATATTGCCACACATTTCATCGAAATATCTGCCCATTCCTTGTAAAAGGCATGAGAATTTACTAAATGGCACGAGCATGGTTTTCCAGGCCGTTCTTGTGCACCCTTTCATGCGCCGATTGTTTGAACTTGAATTGTGTGCATTAATGCCTAGAAAATGCACATAATCCCCTAAATATGGTAAATGAACCCAGAAAAGTGCCAAATTTGAACACGGTGATTTGCAGGGTGTATGTTCATCGTAGAAAAAAACTCATGGACAGAGGACACAGGAAATTTGGATCCCCCTTCAATCTTGCTGATTTCCCCCTCAAAACCATGAAACTTCCTCGGTGATGGTTTGATTTATGAAAGCGTGCATGACGACATAAGGCAAACATTCTCAAATTTTTACCAGGGCACGGTGAGGCAATACCATGGCACCACGCCCGGCGTCATGTTTTCCAAGCATGTATTTCATTTTTGTATAGTTGTTAACCGAGTAAACGACGCGTTTGTGGTTGACTATTGCAACATATTTCCTTGAAATATCTGCCCATTTCTTGTAAAAGACATGAGAATTTATTAAATAGCACGAGCATGGTTTTCCATCCCGTTCTTGTGCACCTTTTCATGCACCGATTGTTCGAATTTGAATTATGTGCATTAATGCCTAGAAAATGCACATAATCCCTAAATATGGTAAATGAGCCCGGAAAATTTCAAATTTGAACACGTTGCATTGGAGGCGGTATGTTGATCGTTGGAAAAAAACTGAATGACAAACTAGGACGGAAATTTGGATTCCCCTTCAATCTTGGTGATTTCCCTCTCGAAAGCATGGAACTTCCTCGGTGATGGTTCGATTTATGAAGGGCATGCAGGACGACATAAATCAAACCTTCTCAGCTTTTTACCAGGGCACGGTGAGGCCATACCATGGCACCATGCAAGGCGTCATGTTTTTCAAGCACGTATTTCATTTTTCTATAGTTCATAACCCAGTAAATGACGCGTTTCTGGTTGACTATGGCCACGCATCCCCTTGAAATCTCTGCCCATTCCTTGTAAAAGGCTTGAGAATTTACTAAATACCATGAGTATGGTTTTTCCAGACCGTTCTTGTGCACCTTTTCATGCACCGATTGTTCGAATTTGAATTATGTGGATTAATGCCTAGAAAATGAACATAATCCCCTAATATGGTAAATGAGCTCGGAAAAATGCCAAATTTGAACACGTTGCATTCGAGGGTGTATGTTGATTGTAGAAAAAACTGAATGACAAGCTAGGAAGGAAATTTGGATTTCCGGCCCCTTCAATCTTGCTGATTTCCCCCTCGAAACCATGAAAATTCCTCGGAGATGGTTCGATTTATGAATGGCATGGACGACGACATAAGCCAAACCTTCTCAAATTTGTACCAGGGCATGGTGAGGCCATACCATGGCACCATGATAGCCGTCATGTTTTTCAAGCATGTATTTCATTTTTCTACAGTTGAAAAACCAATAAACGACATGTTTGTGGTTGACTATTGCCACACATTTCCATGAAATATCTGCCCATTCCTTGTAAAAGGCATGAGAATTTACTAAATAGCACGATCATGTTTTTCCGAACCGTTCTCGTGCACCTTTTCATGCATCGATTGTTTGAATTTGAATTATGTGCATTAATGCTTAGAAAATGCACATAATCCCCTAAATATCGTAAATGAACCCGAAAAAGTGCCAAATTTGAAAATGGTGATTTGCAGGGTTTATGTTCATCGTAGAAAAAAACTCATGGACATAGGACAAAGGAAATTTGGGTTCCCCTTCAATCTCGGTGATTTACTATGGCACACGATTCATCTCCGTCGCCTCTGCGAACCGTGTGTGTTCACCCACGCATGCAAAAGGAAAAAAGAAAACCCTCGCCCACTTCGTCCCCACCCACTCGCCGTGGACTCCTCCGGAACTCTGCACCTCATCAACTTCTATCATGGCGGCCACCCTAAGCTCGACAGCTGTTGTCGGTGGGCGGAGGTCATGCTCCAGACGGCACGGGATTTCGCCCCTACTGTTTTCCGCCGCCTATCTGCACTGACATTCTAGACTCTGGTCGACTGGGGTTTTCTATGGGATTGGGTCGGGGATTTTTCTCATGGAGAAGGTAACCAACTTAGTAAAATATTCACTCATCTCTTATCGCAGTCCGTTCGTCGCTGTTAATCAACCGGCGTAAATCGCCATGGATTCATTTTTCTTCTAGCTGATTCGAGGGTTTTCATTCATGTGTCCACGGTGCGAGCACAAATCGGGCAAGTGTGGCCGCGGCCAGTTGGAAACGAAGTTCTATCTCACCATTCCAGATGACTTCAGGGAGCGCTCGGTATGTTCAATCTCAACCTACCACGGTCGGCATGGCCTAAATTTGTGAACATATACCGTCTGTTGCTACATTTAGATAAAAGGTACGGTGCCACGTGCAGCCTAGATGTCGAAGCCGATTCCCCCCACTATATTAGGCAAATATATGATGTATTGTCCATTCAGTTACTCTCATATTTGCATCAAATCTTTGTGACATTATCTATTTTTAATTATATATTTTTGTACTTTGCTTTCATATATATATATATATATATATATATATATATATATATATATATATATATATATATATATATATATATATATATATATATATATATATATCTATTCTATCAGTTACTCCCATATTTGCATCTTGCTCTGTTATTTCAATATATCGAATTTACGATCTTAATTTCATTTCAAGCAGTACATCCCTTGCTTTGCAAGAACAGGAGTAGAAGGAAATCTTGGGCTTTACTTTGCTGATGACTCCATGGATGTCATATTGACAATGCAACATGGATTTACAATGACGGTTAGCGTAAAACATGATAAAGATGGTCACTCCTATTTTGATGCGGACCTTTGGAGAAAAATGTCCAAGTGTTATGAACTGAAAGCTGGCAATAAAATTCCAGTGGGTGCACCACAACCTGGTCTAATTAACATGGATGTTTACTTCCCCAACATCATCAGCCGATCAAAGTCTGATCGAGGTTAGTGTCCTTTCAACTTTCTCCATGCTGGCATATTACTTAGCAAAATCGGGGTATTTGTTCTAACTAATTGATCACTATTTAAGCAACCAATTGTGATTTCATTTTCTGACTCCATTCCTAGGCAGTAACATATTCCATTTACCAATTTATGCGCACTATATATTCTTCTGCCATGTTCTGAATAAATAATACATTTCCACCTTTTAAGCAGGATATGTTGGATGCATAGTGAACGATCTATATGTTACTAAGCGTACCAAATTTCACTGGAAGGACTTGAAGCATGTCATAAACTTTGTTGATAATCTGACAGAGATAGCACAGCGTATGAACGTTGGATTTTGGATGGGATTAATTATACCTATGGTGCACACATTGAACAAGACCAATTGTGTGCACAAAACGCTGGTACAAAGTCTTATTTTATGTTGATGCTAATAAACTATACATATCTTCAACGATATGTTACAATTAGTTTTTATTCTATATTTCAATAGAAATTGCCCGATGTAGCAGTTCCTGGATCGATTTCCCAGCATGGTCGAATTACACTTGTGCCTGCTAATAACGCCAAAGTGATTGCAAGGTACTGCATTTCTCGCAGAAATGGAACCATTCAAATTAACAAGTTCTTTCTTGTCGTGGCAATGCATCCATATTGGAAAATTGGAGACACTGTTCTACTCATGCTCTACCAAGGCACAGGAGGGCTCTTCCTTTTCATTGACGAGATGCCGAGTCGCCATGATCAAGCTACTTCTAGTGGATAGTTGTGGTTGTTGGCCCTCAACCTCTTAAAATGTGCTAGTTGTTACTATGTTAGGTATGTAGATATGGACCATATGGTTGTTGGCCCTCAGCCTCTTAAAATGTGATAGTTGTTACTATGTTAAGTATGTAGATATGGACCATATGGCTGTCAAAATCGTGTTACGAAGATCCTCCTTTTGTCGAATAGTGTAACCACTATATATATGTTACTCAAATGCTGTTAGCCAAGTTCTTAAATTTTCATGGGAAGTATTAGTATCGTACACAGTTCATTGAGTTTAAGCGTGTGCCCGATGTCCAGAAGGCATTTGCATATTAACTGTCCATATTGCAAATTCACACACGTGTTCACATAAGGAAATGTATGTGTAACTTACTAATCATCGCACATGAGTACTCGCAGACGCATCGTGTGCGATACTCCTAACCACTGCAAGCAACTAGTTTGCAATTTTCAAAGTTTTTTGTACACACAGAATCACATACGAATTAACTGTAGTAACCGTCTGTGTTGTAATTTCTCATCGCAAACAGTTCATCCGAGTCGGCTGTTTGCCGCGTATCACACACATCTTGTTTACACGACTCATTTGTGTTCTTTTGGCTCATCGCAAACAGTTCATCTATGTGAACTGTATGCCGCATATCACACACATCTTGTTTACACGACTTGTTTGTGTTCTTTTGGCTCATCGCAAACAGTTCATCTATGTGAACTATATGCCGCATATCACATACATCTTGGTAAGTTCAACCGTTTCTGTTGTGTTACCTAATAAAAAACAATTCGGCCGAGTGAACCGTATGCCGTTTATCACACACACCTTGATCTAGCTGACCGTTTCTGTTGCTTTCCCTAATAGCAAACAGTTCATCGGAGCGAACTGTATGCCGTATATCACACACACATTGATATGGCTGCCCGTTTCTGTTGTTCTATCTCATCGCAAATAGTTCGTATGGATCAACCGTGTGCCCTGCATCGCACACGCAACTAAAATTGGAACCATGTTTGATGGCTCCACCACCGCAAACGTTTTGCATATTTTTTGACGTTTTTTTTTCATCACCGTTTGCGATCCTAGTGTCTATGATCGTAGTGTCGCGTTAGCAGCATCCTGCAGTAGTGTAAGTGCATTAGTGGCAGAATAACATTGTAACTGTACACATTTTCATATGGTTTCACTTTAATTTGGCCATGTTTCTTTGCATTCCTCCGTTCTTCCAATTCTTGTGAACCAAACACCCAAGTTGACCGAAATCATGTAACATCCCAAATTTTTCAATTTGGAATGTTATACATAGATCATTCATGCATATCATATTCTATTGCATATTTGTTTTGCGATCCTCGAAATTCTAAGCAACTCAAGGACCCTCGGAGAGAGTTGGGGATTTCACCGTTTTCGTATTTGAAATTTTATCGAATATCGAAACGAGGAGCATTTGTTTTATTATTTTTCCCTTCGAAAATATTTCATATTAAAATATATGAGAAGAGATAATATGACTTCTCCAAAATAAATGAAATATTGGAGGAAAAATATTAAAATCAAATATTTGATTTTATTCGGATTTTATTTGCATAGGAAAAATTTGCGTTTTTCAAAATTGCATTATAGGCCGAAATAAAAGTTCGCCTTGTCCGGTTTATTTTTAGAGGACGGGGACAATTTATTTCGGAATTTTTGGTGTCCGTTTAGTATTTCTTTTCTTTCTTTTTCTGCACGTCGGAATATTTTTTTAAAAAAGGAAACTGACTCCGGGCCGTACCCGACCGGGACTCCGCCCTGGGGGGGGGGGGGGGGGCTTTATAAGCCGCGCCGCCCCTGCCCCCGCAGGCCACCGCCGCCCGCAGCCCACCCGCGGCCCAAACCCTAGCCGCCGCCGCCAGCCTCAGCCGCCGCCGTGCCACCTCCCGCCGCCGCCGCCCCGCGCGCTGCGCTGCCGCCGCCGCGCCACCTCCCGCCGCCACCGCCGCCTCCCGTCGCCGCCGTGCCGCCGCCCGCCGTCGCCGGAGCCACCGTCGCCGCGCTGGATCCCATCGCCATTGACCGCCGTTGACCTGTCGGTTTTCTTCGGATAACCCAGTTTTTTTTCTTCGGTTTATTTTCGTTAGATCGGTTTTCCCGACGGTTTATTTATTTTGCGGACGTTCGTCCGTTCGTTCATTTAAACGAATGCCGTTCAGCCGTTAGTCACAGACAGCGAACGTTCGTTCGTTAGCCTGTTCGTCAGTTTTTCTTTTTCTCGGGATTTTCGCGATTATTTTCGATCGCGATTTCTGATCTGATTTTCATTTTAGTTTATCTTTTCGCTCGTTTATCGGAATTAGGCGATTCAAGCGCCTAGATCTTCGTCTCGAAGCCCTCTTTCTGTTTAACCAACTTGAAAAAGATTTTGATACTGTAAAATTTGACTTTAGTCCAGATTAGTAAACAGATCTTGTTTCTTTCGCCGTTTGAGTTTCGTTGCTCCGTTTGATTTGATTTTTTTTGCAAACCGGAGTTCTTAAGTTGAACTTTCTGGTTATATCTTCTCATTTGATTTTTACCCTTGCATCTTTGCTTGATTTCTTATGTATGCTATTGTTTGTTTGTGATAGAATTCCCGGAGTGCGAAGCGTGCTACTACGAGTCACTAGGTTTTGCGGATCGTCAGCAAGGCAAGTAACACATTGATGATACCCCTTTATTCCTAGTTTTTATGCATTAGGTACAATCCTCAAACATTGCATCATTAGGATGTGTATAACTTGTGGGTTTGGGAAGTAGATGATGAGGTAGAACCTATTGCCCTGTTTAATATCAAAACTTGGGAGTTACTTCTACGTTATGCTTATATTGCTATGTTATGCTTGTAGACGTGGATTGGGTTTGAGTGTATCCATGACAGATGTGAGTTGTTAATTAATGGTTCAACTTAAGGTGGCAACTTTAATACACATCTGGGTGGATTGCTTGTTTGGGCACCTGGGGTATCCAGTGTTGTCCTAGGAGATCCCGGGGTATCCGTGTGATCATCCTACGGTTTGCCACCCAGGCTCAAAGGGATCGTGAGATTATTCATGCTAGAAACTTCCGTGTGCAGCCACAAGCCATTATGGGCTCTGGCATAGTTGAGTATGTTGTGTGACCTCTTTCAGTGGTGGGCTGGCAGATGTAGAGGGAAAGTAGGTGTAACTATCCACCCAGAGTAAAGAGTTAATGCTTCTGAAAGACTGTGTCTCGGTCATCTGTTTCTCAAACACCATGTAGTGCGAGAAAACAAACGGAGGAGATCGAGTCTTGTGGAGAAAAGTGCGCAAACCTCTGCAGAGTGTACAATCTAATCATGGTTAGCCGTGTCCCCGGTTATGGACATCTTGAGTATCTAGTACTTGGATTTTCCTATTGTATCTCATCACTCTAATTTAATTTGTTGGGTTAGTAATCAACTTTAATTGGGATTGAGATGGGTGTGCCATTCTCAATGATGTTTCAACTACCATGATAGTTAAATAAAATTTATTCCTTTGTTGTAGGGAAAAATTGGCTTTTCGCAAAATCATATAACCATAGAGCCTCCACCAGCCATATATCCATATAGTGATAGCATTATCTGTTCATTGCTCTACTGTGTTATATTGCCAGCATATTCCATGTGCTGACCTGTTTTTGGGCTGCAACGTATTATGTTGCAGACTTTTCAGACGACGAGCAAAGGTGCGATAGGTCGTTGTCATGCACTCAGCTATGCCATTGGAGTTGATGGACTCACTTTATCTTCCAAGTCTTCCGTTGTTATCATATTAGATGGCCTTAAGCCATATTTATTGTAATAAGTTCTCTTTTGAGACATTCGATGTAATAAGTGTGTGATTGCTACTCTGTTATAAATCCTTCGAGTACTGTGTGTGTCAGCATTACCGATCCAGGGATGACACTGAAGCACAGAGACTTGACCGTTTGAAGTCGGGTCGCTACAAGATGGTATCAGAGCACACGCTGAATGTAGGACACGACCACTAAGAAAAAGCCATAGGTCACTATTCTCTACTCATTTCTGACTCCTCTCCATTTTCTACTCTTTAGGATGACGGACTCGAGGAACAAGTTTGCACAACCGGATGAAGACACCCCCTTTGGACGACACTTGAAGGAAGTCACTAGATACCTGAACATTGGAATACCAAGCTTCACCGAGACCTACAACGCCACCTTACCAGAAGAGGAGCGCTGGATGATTCAAGTTCAAATTCCAGGAAGGACGTGCATGCCAATCACGGAGCCCATAGAGTTTTCCTTTGATGCCCCAACCTAGAGTCTAGGCAAGAGCATGGCAGCCCACATCGCCATGGGACGCATTGGCGAAGTTTACCACAAGGATCTCAAGGATACTATCTACCAAATATGTGGACGCCAAGATGAGCAATGGGAGATAGTCAGCACCAGGAAGGACAAGTCCATTGCAGCTTTCATCCAGGAGTTAAACCAGCACATTTGACGCCAGGAGAACCAGATGTGCCCAGACATGATAGTTTTGAAGAAGGCGATGACAAGGATCACCGAGCTTGAAGAGGAACTCAAGTCTACACGCGATGGATACGAGGAGGAAATCGCTACACTATTGGAGAAGAACGACGACCTGATAAAGAAGATCGGAGTATTCATGGGAGACCCCGCGCCAGGAGGAGAAGACGACGATTCCACTTGCTCGGAGAACTACATCATCATCGATGACACCGACTCCGACCCCGACGATAGTGATGATGACTTTGAAGACAAAGCTGGAGCGGATATCATGGAGTCTTCCACCGATCAAAATTTCTAGTAGACCACCATATGATTAGTAGTATTCCCCCATGTATATAGTAGTAGTTCGAGCACTGTAACAATAGCTAGATCGATTGTATGCCCTTGCTTGATTGATTGAGTGATATGATTGTGTTTGTCTCATGTGCATATGGGTAGTGTTTTCTCACTATACCTCAATTCTATTCTAATCTCTTCCCTCTAAAACCCCTCAGATGCCTCCGAGACGTGACACCAGATTTGTCTTCCCACTGGAGATCACCCAGTTGATCCAGCAGCAGAATGCCTTGATGCAGATATTAGTCCAGAACCAAGGCAACAACAACAACAACAACAACCCTCCTCCAGTTGACAACTTAGCCCGTTTTCTGAGGTTACAGCCGCCGGTGTTTTCCAGTAGCACTGAGCCGATAGTTGCGGATGATTGGCTACGCAGGATAGGAAGGGAGTTGACCACCGCAGGTTCACGGATGCTGAGAAGGTGCGTTTAGCCGCACACCAGTTGGATGGACCAGCAGCCTCATGGTGGGATAATTACACGACCACTTTTCCCATAGCCAATGTTACTTGGGATCAGTTTCAGCAAGCATTCCGCACAACCCATGTCTCAACTGGAGCTATGAGCATGAAGAAGCGTGAGTTTTGCAACTTACGCCAGGGGAACCATACTGTGGGGCAGTACGTGGATGCGTTTAGTAAGCTATCTCGCTATGCCCCTGATGATGTGGCCACAGATGCCGCGAAGCAGGAGAAGTTTATGGAAGGGCTTAATGATGAGATGAGCATGCAGTTGATGGTGGCAACATTTAACAACTACCAGGAGTTGGTAGACAAGGCTCTTATGATTGAAGGGAAGCAGCAGCAGATTGAGAGCCGCAAGAGGAAGTATGCACAAGGAAAGTACAATTCTGGAGCTCAGCAGAAGCCTCGTTTCACCCCGAACTCTGGAGGACTTGTCCATAATCATGGAGGCCACAACCACAATGGAGGAAGTTCTCATAATCACAATGGCCCCAAGAATGGAAACGGGAATGGAGCAGGCAGCAATCAGAAACCGCTCTAACCCAGCCACACCCGCCAAGAAGGATCAAAGTCACATTACTTGTTACAAGTGCGGGAAGACTGGACATTACGCCAACGACTGTCCAAAATTGAAGAACGGCACTGGCAATGGAAGCGCCGGGAAGAAGCCCAACCATTTCAACAGGGGACAAGTGAACCACGTGAACGTGGAGGAGGTTGAGGAGCAGCCTGATGCAGTTATTGGTAAGTTTTTGGTTAAGTCTTTTACTGAAATTGTTCTTTTTGATACTGGTGCATCGCATTCATACATATCAAGGGGATTCGTGGATAAGTATAAGTTGCCCACTAAGGTACTTAGGACACCCATGTTAGTAAGTTCGCTAGGAGCAGAATATATGGCAAGACAAGGATGTTTTCAGATGCCATTGACCATTGGAAGCCATGTTTTCCCCTCAGACCTGATAATCTTGGAGTCACGAGGTTTGGATGTGATACTAGGAATGGATTGGCTATCGATGTATGGAGGAAACATCGATTGCGCCAGTAAGTCAATTTTGCTCACTACCCCGGAGGGAAAAAGGATAAAGTATGTATCCAGGCATGCGCCAAGGAGGACTCAAGTAAATTCTCTCACGGGAGTTGTTCAGGAGGAAGTGCCTGTAGTGAAGGATTACCCGGATGTATTTCCGGAGGAGTTACCAGGCATGCCACCAGATCGAGACATCGAGTTTTTGATAGAGCTGTTGCCAGGCACCGGGCCAATATCAAAGAGACCATACCGGATGCCCGCAAACGATCTGGAGGAGATTAAGAAGCAGATTAAGGAGTTATTGGAGAAAGGTTACATTCGAAGAAGTTAATCACCATGGGGAGCCCCAGTGCTTTTGGTTGAGAAGAAGGATGGATCCTTAAGGATGGTTGTTGATTATCGTGCTTTGAATGAAGTAACAATCAAGAAAAGTACCCATTGCCGATGATCAATGATTTATTTCACTAGTTGATAGGAGCTAAAGTGTTTTCGAAGATCGATCTGCGATCAGGGTATCACCAACCGAAGATTAGGGAAAAAGATATACCTAAAACAGCTTTCACCATAAGGTACGGGCTATATGAGTATACGGTTATGTCTTTTGGACTAACTAACGCCCCTACCTATTTCATGAGTATGATGAACAAGGTGTTCATGGAGTTCTTGGATAAGTTCGTTGTGGTGTTCATTGAAGATATCTTGGTATACTCGAAGAATGAAGAGGAACACAAGGAACATTTGCGTTTGGTTCTCGAGAAGCTCAGGGAACATCAACTATATGCCAAGTTCAGCAAATGTGAGTTTTGGAGGAAGTTGGATTTCTTGGACATGTTATATCAGGAGAAGGTATAGCAGTGGATCCCACCATGGTTCAGTCAGTTACGGAGTGGTTGGCACCCACCTCAGTTGGAGAGATCCGCAGTTTTCTTGGACTCGCGGGATACTATCGGAGATTCATTGAGAATTTTTCTAAGATTCAGAGGCCTATGACGGCATTGTTGAAGAAGGATACTAAGTTCCATTGGACTGATGAATGTGAAGCAAGTTTCCAGGAGTTGAAGAAATGATTGACTACAGCCCCAGTGCTGATTCTGCCGAATATACGCAAGGATTTCCAAGTGTATTGTGACGCCTCTCGCTTAGGACTTGGAGGAGTGCTTATGCAAGACGAGAGAGTTGTTTCGTATGCCTCATGGCAACTGAAACCGCACGAGTTGAATTATGCCACGCATGATTTGGAGTTAGCAGCCGTGGTGCATGCGCTCAAGACCTGGAGACATTTTCTTATTGGAAACCGTCGGATGTGGGGTTCCGGCAAACCCTTAAGGTTCGAACATCGGGGTACGCGCGAAGTCTTTCCCTCCTACCGATCTATGCCCTAGCTCGCTAGATCTCGCGGACGAACTCGACGAACCCACAACACAGAAAGACATGAGATTTTTACTGGTTCGGGCCACCGTTGTGGTGTAATACCCTACTCTAGTGTGGTGGTGGTGGATTGCTGATGTCTACTACACAACCTTCTTCTTGTAGACGTTGTTGGGCCTCCAAGTGCAAAGGTTTGTAGGACAGTAGCAAATTTCCCTCAAGTGGATGACCTAAGGTTTATCAATCCATGGGAGGCGTAGGATGAAGATGGTCTCTCTCAAGGAACCCTGCAACCAAATAACAAAGAGTCTCTTGTGTCCCCAACACACTCAATACAATGGTAAATTGTATAGGTGCACTAGTTCGGCGAAGAGATGGTGATACAAGTACAATATGGATGGTAGATATAGGTTTTTGTAATCTGAAAATATAAAAACAACAAGGTAACTAATGATAAAAGTGAGCGTAAACGGTATTGCAATGCTAGGAAACAAGGCCTAGGGTTCATACTTTCACTAGTGCAAGTTCTCTCAACAATAATAACATAATTGGATCACATAACTATCCCTCAACATGCAACAAAGAGTCAATCCAAAGTCACTAATAGCGGAGAACAAACGAAGAGATTATGGTGGGGTACGAAACCACCTCAAAGTTATTCTTTCCGATCAATCCATTGGGCTATTCCTATAAGTGTCACAAAGAGCCCTAGAGTTCGTAGTAAAATAACACCTTAAGACACACATCAACCAAAACCCTAATGTCACCTAGATACTCCAATGTCACCTCAAGTATCCGTGGGTATGATTATACGATATGCATCACACAATCTCAAATTCATCTATTCAACCAACACATAGAACCTCAAAGAGTGCCCCAAAGTTTCTACCGGAGAGTCAAGACGAAAACGTGTGCCAACCCCTATGCATAGGTTCATGGGCGGAACCCGCAAGTTGATCACCAAAACATACATCAAGTGGATCACTAGAATACCCCATTGTCACCACGGGTATCCCACGCAAGACATACATCAAGTGTTCTCAAATCCTTAAAGACTCAATCCGATAAGATAACTCAAAAGGGGAAACTCAATCCATTACAAGAGAGTAGAGGGGGAGAAACATCATAAGATCCAACTACAATAGCAAAGCTCGCGATACATCAAGATCGTATCACCTCAAGAACACGAGAGAGAGAGAGAGATCAAACACATAGCTACTGGTACATACCCTCAGCCCCGAGGGTGAACTACTCCCTCCTCGTCATGGGGAGCGCCGGGATGATGAAGATGGCCACCGGTGAGGGCTCCCCCTCCGACAGGGTGCCGGAACAGGGTCCCGATTGGTTTTTCATGGCTACAGAGGCTGAGGCTGCGGCAGCGGAACTCCCGATCTATTCTGTTCCCCGAAGTTTTTAGGGTATATTGGTATATATAGGCGGAAGAAATACGTCAGGGGAGCCACGAGGGGCCCACGAGGGTGGAGGGCGCGCCCAGGGAGGAGGGCGCGCCCCCTGCCTCGTGCCTCCCTTGTTGCTTTCCTGACGTGCACTCCAAGTCCCCCGGATTGCTTTCTTTCCAAAAATAACTTCTCCAGAAGGTTTCATTCCGTTTCGACTCCGTTTGATATTCCTTTTCTTCGAAACACTGAAACAAGGGAAAACCAGGAACTGGCACTGGGCTCTGGGTTACTAGGTTAGTCCCAAAAATATTATAAAAGTGCATAATAAAGCCCATAAACATCCAAAACAGATAATATAATAGCATGGAACAATAAAAAATTACAGATACGTTGGAGACGTATCAGCATCCCCAAGCTTAATTCCTGCTCGTCCTCGAGTAGGTAAATGATAAAAACAAATTTTTTTATGTGGAATGCTACTTGGCATAATTTCAATGTAATTCTTCTTAATTGTGGTATGAATATTCAGATCCCAAAGATTCAAGATAAAAGTTCATATTGACATAAAAGTAATAATACTTCAAGCATACTAACTAAGCAATTATGTCCTCTCAAAATAGCATGGCCAAAGAAAGTTCATCCCTACAAAATCATATACTTTAGTCATGCTCCATTTTTGTCACACAAGAATGCTCTCATCATGCACAACCCCGATGACAAGCCAAGCAATTGTTTCATACTTTAGTAATCTCAAACTTTTTCAACCTTCACGCAATACATGAGCGTGAGCCATGGATATAGCACTATGGGTTGAATAGAATATGATGATGGGGGTTATGTGGAGAAGACAAAAAAGGAGAAAGTCTCACATCAACGAGGCTAATCAATGAGCTATGGAGATGCCCATCGATTGATGTTAATGCAAGGAGTAGGGATTGCCATGCAACGGATGCACTAGAGCTATAAATATATGAAAGCTCAACAAAAGAAACTAAGTGGGTGTGCATCTAACTTGCTTGCTCATGAAGACCTAGGGCACTTGAGGAGGCCCATTGTTGGAATATACAAGCCAAGTTCTATAATGAAAAATTCCCACTAGTATATGAAAGTGACAAAACAAGAGACTCTCTATCATGAAGATTATGGTGCTACTTTAAAGCACAAGTGTGGTAAAAAGGATAGTAACATTGTCCCTTCTCTCTTTTTCTCTCATTTTTTTGGGCCTTCTCTTTTTTTATGGCCTTTCTCTCTTTTTTTATTCCTCACTTGGAACAATGCTCTAGAAAATGATGATCATCACACTTCTATTTATTTACAACTCAATGATTACAACTCGATACTAGAATAGAGTATGACTCTATATGAATGCCTCCGGCGGTGTACCGGGATATGCAATGAACCAAGAGTGACATGTATGAAAGAATTATGAACGGTGGCTTTGCCACAAATACTATGTCAACTACATGATCATGCAAAGCAATATGACAATGATGAACGTGTCATAATAAACGGAACGGTGGAAAGTTGCATGGCAATATATCTCGGAATGGCTATGGAAATGCCATAATAGGTAGGTATGGTGGCTGTTTTGAGGAAGATATAAGGAGGTTTATGTGTGAAAGAGCGTATCATATCACGGGGTTTGGATGCACCGGCGAAGTTTGCACCAACTCTCAATGTGAGAAAGGGCAATGCACGGTACCGAAGAGGCTAGCAATGATGGAAGGGTGAGAGTGCGTATAATCCATGGACTCAACATTAGTCATAAAGAACTCACATACTTATTGCAAAAATCTACAAGTCATCAAAAACCAAGCACTA
Source organism: Aegilops tauschii subsp. strangulata (assembly GCF_002575655.3). Lineage (NCBI taxonomy): Eukaryota > Viridiplantae > Streptophyta > Magnoliopsida > Poales > Poaceae > Aegilops > Aegilops tauschii. Next base: position 302,365,569 of record NC_053041.3, on the reverse strand, counting down.
CGCGCATGCTCCTAAGGGGATAGATTGGTAGGAAAAGACCATCGCTCGTCCCCGACCGCCACTCATAAGGAGGACAATCAAAGAACACCTCATGTTTCAAATTTGTTACATAACGTTTACCATACATGCATGCTATGGGACTTTCAAACTTCAACACAAGTATTTCTCAAATTCACAACTACTCAACTAGCACAACTTTGATATCACTACCTCCATGTCTCAAAACAATCATCAAGCATCAAACTTCTCTTAGTATTCAACACACTCATAAGAAAGTTTTTACTAGTCTTGAATACCTAGCATATTCGGATTAAGCAAATTACCATGCTATTTAAGACTCTCAAAATAATATAAGTGAAGCATGAGAGTTCGTCTATTTATTTAAAATAAAACCACCACCGTGCTCTAAAAGGATATAAGTGAAGCACTAGAGCAAATGACAAACTACTCCGAAAGATATAAGTGAAGATCAATGAGTAGCCGAATAATTATACAACTATGTGAAGACTCTCTAACAATTAAGAATTTCAGATCTTGATATTTTATTCAAACAGCAAGCAAAACAAAATAAAACAAAATAAAATAAAATGACGCCCCAAGCAAAACACATATCATGTGGTGAATAAAAATATAGCTCCAAGTAAAGTTACAGATGAACGAAGATGAAAGAGGGGATGCCATCCGGGGCATCCCCAAGCTTAGGCTCTTGGTTGTCCTTGAATATTACCTTGGGTTGCCTTGGGCATCCCCAAGCTTAGGCTCTTGCCACTCCTTATTCCGTAGTCCATCGAATCTTTACCCAAAACTTGAAAACTTCACAACACAAAACTTAACAGAAAATCTCGTGAGCTCCGTTAGCGAAAGAAAACAAAACACCACTTCATGGTACTGTAATGAACTCATTATTTATTTATATTGGTGTTAAACCTACTGTATTCCAACTTCTCTATGGTTTATAAACTATTTTACTAGCCATAGAGTCATCAAAATAAGAAAACAACACACGAAAAACAGAATCTGTCAAAAATAGAACAGTCTGTAGTAATCTGTAACTAACGCAAACTTATGGAACTCCAAAAATTCTAAAATAAATTGGTGGACCTGAGTAATTTGTCTAATAATCATCTGCAAAAAGAATCAACTAAATATCACTCTCCAGTAAAACGTTTTAGCTAATCTCGTGAGCGCTAAAGTTTTTGTTTTTTACAGCATGATCATAAAGACTTCACCCAAGTCTTCCCAAAGGTTCTACTTGGCACAAACACTAATTAAAACATAAAACCACATCTAACCAGAGTCTAGATGATTTGTTTATTGCTAAACAGGAGCAAAAAGCAAGGAACAAAAATAAAATTGGGTTGCCTCCCAACAAGCGCTAACGTTTAACGCCCCTAGCTAGGCATGATGATTACAATGATGCTCACATAAAAGATAAGAATTGAAACATAAAGAGAGCATCATGAAGAATATGACTAGCACCTTTATGTCTAGCCCACTTCCTATGCATAGGGATTTTGTGAGCAAACAACTTATGGTAACAATAATCAACTAGCATAGGAAGGCAAAACAAGCATAACTTTAAAACTTTAAGCACATAGAGAGGAAACTTGGTATTATTGCAATTCCTACAAGCGAATATTCCTCCCCCATAATAATTTTCAGTAGCATCATGAATGAATTCAACAATATAACCAGAACCTAAAGCATTCTTTTCATGATCTACTTGCATAGAAATTTTACTACTCTCCACATAAGCAAAATTCTTCTCATTCGGAATAGTGGGAGTATCATAAGAGACTTGAATACTATAAATTGTTTCCACATTAAAAGAGTAATGTTCAGAAAAGGGTAATCATAATCATGACAAGTTTTATAAATATAATCATCACTACTTTTTATAGCATAAGTTTCATCACAATAGTCATCATAAGTAGCAACTTTGTTCTCATCATAATCAATTGAAACCTCTTCCGAAATAGTGGATACATCACTAAATAAAGTAATGACCTCTCCAAATCCACTTTCATAAATATTATAAGATTCAACATCCTCCAAAATAGTGGGATCATTACTTCCTAAAGTTGACACTCTTCCAAACCCACTTTCATCACTATAATCATCATAGGTAGAAGGCATGCTATCATCATAACAACTTTGCATATGAAAACTTGGGAGGCTAAAAATATCATCTTCATTAGACATAGCATCCCCAAGCTTGGGACAAACATTAATTGCAGCAAATATATTCTCAAATATGCCATCCTCATCAAACATAGCTTCCCCAAGCTTGGGCCTTTTCATATCATAAGCATAATCATTCTCATCATTAATAGTATGGATAGCACCAATTGTATATCAATTATCATCATCACAATGAGTAGTAGGAGCAACATCATTTGGGAGGGATACCTTTTTACCTTTGCTTCTCCGTTTTTTCTTTTTCTTCTTCACATCATGTGCGGGTTTTATCCCTCTTTTTTGAGCTCCTTATTGATGAGATTGGTTGAATAGAAAGCTCCTCCTCGTTACCTGATTCATCATAAGAAATAATAGGAGGATATTGGGAAGTCTCTTACCTTTCATTAGTATTTTCTTCATCTTCTATTTTCTTTATTTTCTTTATGTAATTGGCAATATAAGGATTTTCAATGCAATTCACCGCACAATACATATAAATTTCTTCTAGATCAATATCGAGGAATTTCTCAAGGTTATATTCTGGAATAAACTTACTTTGATGTTTCAATTCTTCATAACCCAAAAGCAGACTAAGTTCATTATGATGTGCAAGGGAAATCAAGTCATCACAATTTTTGGACACGATTCGATCATGAAACAATTTGCATTTGATATTTAAATGACCATGTTCATTGCAAAGTTTACAAGTACGGCTAAGATATTTTAAATTTTCAGCACTAACATTCAGCCTTTCTTGCAACCATTTAGCTTCTAAATGCTTATGCCTCTTGCAAGATCTATCTTCCCTATTTGGTGTGTACTTGCAAACCCAATACACTCCACAAAAATCGACATGCTTATAAGAGATATTTTCATCATGACCAGTGCAATCATCATTAGTACTATGGATATTCAAGGAGTTCATACTAACAACATTGCAACCATGCTCATCATTCAAAGATTCAGTGCCAAACATTTTAATGCATTCTTCTTCTAACACTTTGGCACAATTTTCCTTTCCATCATACTCACGAAAGATATTAAAAAGATGAAGCATATGAGACAAACTTAATTCCATTTTTTTAGTTTTCTTTTATAAACTAAACTAGTGCTAAAACAAGAAACAAATGGATTCAATTGCAAGATCTAAAGATATACCTTCAAGCACTCACCTCCCCGGCAACGGCGCTAGAAAAGAGCTTGATGTCTACCACACAACCTTCTTCTTGTAGACGTTGTTGGGCCTCCAAGTGCAGAGGTTTGTAGGATAGTAGCAAATTTCCCTCAATTGGATGACCTAAGGTTTATCAATCCGTGGGAGGCGTAGGATGAAGATGGTCTCTCTCAAGCAGCCCTGCAACCAAATAACAAAGAGTCTCTTGTGTCCCCAACACACTCAATACAATGGTAAATTGTATAGGTGCACTAGTTCGGCGAAGAGATGGTGATACAAGTACAATATGGATGGTAGATATAGGTTTTTGTAATCTGAAAATATAAAAACAGCAAGGTAACAAATGATAAAAGTGAGCGTAAACGGTATTGCAATGCTAGGAAACAAGGCCTAGGGTTCATACTTTCACTAGTGCAAGTTCTCTCAACAATAATAAGATAATTGGATCACATAACTATCCCTCAACATGCAACAAAGAGTCATTCCAAAGTCACTAATAGCGGAGAACAAATGAAGAGATTATGGTAGGGTATGAAACCACCTCAAAGTTATTCTTTCCGATCAATCCATTGGGCTATTCCTATAAGTTTCACAAACAGCCCTAGAGTTCGTAGTAAAATAACACCTTAAGACACACATCAACCAGAACCCTAATGTCACCTAGATACTCCAATGTCACCTCAAGTATCCGTGGGTATGATTATACAATATGCATCACACAATCTCAAATTCATCTATTCAACCAACAGAGTGCCCCAAAGTTTCTACCGGAGAGTCAAGACGAAAACGTGTGCTAACCCCTATGCCTAGGTTCATGGGCGGAACCCGCAAGTTGATCACCAAAATATACATCAAGTGGATCAATAGAATACCCCATTGTCACCACGGGTATCCCACGCAAGACATACATCAAGTGTTCTCAAATCCTTAAAGACTCAATCCGATAAGATAACTCAAAAGGGGAAACTCAATCCATTACAAGAGAGTAGAGGGGGGGAAACATCATAAGATCCAACTACAATAGCAAAGCTCGCGATACATCAAGATCGTATCACCTCAAGAACACGAGAGAGAGAGAGAGAGATCAAACACATAGCTACTGGTACATACCCTCAGCCTCGAGGGTAAACTACTCCCTCCTTGTCACGGAGAGCGCCGGGATGATGAAGAGGGCCACCGGTGATGGTTCCCCCCCCGGCAAGGTGCCGGAACAGGGTCCCGATTGGTTTTTCGTGGCTACAGAGGCTTGCGGCAGCGGAACTCCCGATCTATTCTGTTCCCCGAAGTTTTTACGGTATATTGGTATATATAGGCGGAAGAAATACATCAGGGGAGCCACGAGGGGCCCACGAGGGTGGAGGGCGCGCCCCCCCGCCTCGTGCCTCCCTCGTTGCTTTCCTGACGTGCACTCCAAGTCCCCCGAATTGCTTTCTTTCCAAAAATAACTTCTCCAGAAGGTTTCATTCCGTTTCGACTCCGTTTGATATTCCTTTTCTTCGAAACACTGAAACAAGGGAAAAAACAGGAACTGGTACTGGGCTCTGGGTTAATAGGTTAGTCCCAAAAATATTATAAAAGTGCATAATAAAGCCCATAAACATCTAAAATAGATAATATAATAGCATGGAACAATCAAAAATTATAGATACGTTGGAGACGTATCAATTGCCTCTTGGGCTGATGATAAACAGTATAGAGGGAAGAACAACCTCCTGGGGTTGAGGTGTTCTTGGGCTTGGTGACTTAGCAGGTGAGAGCCGGATGAACTGCTCGATCCCCTCTACTGTGGTGGCCAGCTCTACTTATATAGGCCCTGGTCCTCTTCCCAAATATTGAGCGGGAAGGGAGCCAACAACGGCGGGCAAATTTGAAGGGGGACAGCTAGTACAAGCTATCCTGACAAAAGTGGTCTTCGCCCGCAAAAGGCTCTGGTGGTGACGCCGTCTTGGGCTCCACGATGACCTCCGTCTTGCCATCCTTCTGGTCTTGGTCTCATTGCACTGATATGGCAACCTTTGCCTGATCCCTCGGTACTCCTCGCCTGCACTAGCTTCCTTAGCACCAGAGAGGAAACAAGGACACTGCGCACACTGGTGCCCGCCTGGCGTCGACCGTCATGGCTCACGTCACGAGAGCCTCGTGAGGTTTGCCCCGCCTTGATATCTCCGCTCCTCGTGAGCCTGCCCGACTAGGCCACTCCTGAGGAGGTCTTGCGTCGTCTGCCTCGCGAGGCTTGGCCCCTCTCGTGGGTCTTGGATGCCTTGTTGATGAAGATGGGCCGTACGGCCTGCTGGCTTAGCCACGCCGTGGGCCGCAGGCAGGCAAGTTTGGGGACCCCCGTTCCCAGAACGCCAACAGTAGCCCCGGGCCCAAGGTGCGCTCGGGCTTGGCTTCGCGGCGAAGCCAAGGGTCAAGTACGGAGCACCGCGGGCCCCAAAAGCCTGCGGCCTCGGTTGACGCATGGCGGTTGATTGGACGTGGGCGTCTCCGCTTCCCCACGCTGCCTCGGCAACTGCACGACTTGACAAGTCCCTGCGACATGCAAGGAGAACCATCATTACCTGCGATCGTGGGAGGCGCCGGTTGGCCTTCTTCCGTTATAAATGGGAAGGGGGCGGAGCCCCCGTCGCCCATCTCTTCCTCGCTTGCTTGCTTCTTCCTCCTCGCTCCATTGCTTGCAGTGCCACCAATGGTGCCACGAAGGAAGTTCTCTGCCGCTGAGAAGGGAAAGGCCCCTCGCGAGGGCCCCGACTCCCCGGCGCCCAAGCGCGGACGCGGCCGTCCGCGCAAGCACGCCGCGACCCCCGCCGTGGTCCACTGTCGAGGCGGCGCCGCGGCACGCGGAGGGGGTCGTCCTAGCCATGGTGGTCCAGTTGACGAGGGGAGGCGTGCTATGGTGGCGCGCCCCCCCGTCCGCGCTTCCACACGGCGGAGGTGTCGCCGGAGTTTGTCGTCTGGTCGGAGAACCCGGCCAGCAACTGGCTCCAACTTCCGCGCTTCTTCGCTGGTGAACTGCCGGCCTCCGGTCCAGGTGGACTCTGGTTGCAGGCGGATGCTTGCTGCAGCAAGACCTCTTGGGTTGCGGTCGAGACTTCCGCCGCGGGCAACATAGCCGTGGCCCGCGGCTGGCAGACGTTCGCCCGCGCGCGCGGCCTGGGCAGGCTTCAAGTACGATGGTGGATCGACCCTCTATGTGAGGGTGTTTGGGGAAGATGGTCGCGGCGCCGGGTGCTGCCCCGAGACGAACGACGGTGTGGAGGTGCTCGGCCTTGGGGACGGTCGCGACGAGGATGAGAGCGAGCCTGCCCTCGGCGGCGACCGTGTCTCGTCCAGCTACGGCGGCTCTTCCTCCGGCGACAGCTCCAGCAGTGGCGGCTACGACCAGTCGCCGCGCCGCCGCACCCGCTTTGAAGGCGGCAGTGGGTCATCTCGTCGCCACGCCTCTGTGAAGCGCGAGGAAGGATCCGGCTAGGCTCGGGGCGCCGCTAGGGGCCTGCCTCCACGGATCGCTGCAACGCTACTTTTGTTTTACTCTTTTTCCTGCATCAAGAATGAAACCAGTATGGGCCCAGGGGGGCATGTACCGAACTATGGTTCCTCGGCTATTGCACTATGCGAGTTGTTCCTGTGCCGTGTCGTTATTTTGTGCAAAGATAACTTAACCTGGTATATTCTGGACACCCTCTTCCTCACCAGGCGCTTATTTCCTTGTGTCCATCTTGCCTTGGTGGCCTGCATTTGTTCAGGAACTGCAAAAACTCGTTAGGAAGTGCGTTAAAAGATTTGTCGTTGACCCTGGCCTTGACCTGGCGCTTTGTATCGCGGTACTCGAGGGGCACGGACTAGGAGAGGTGCGCCAGCTTTTGGGCTCGAACGAGGGTGGCTCGCGAGAAGGCAGAGAGGAGAAAAAATGCTCGCGAGGGCACCTGCCTAGCCCCCTCATGAGGTATGCGAGAGAGAGAACACGAGCAAACACGAGCCAGAAAAATGCAGTGAGAGGCGAGGGAATCAAATCAGCAAGGAACACTAAAAAGCAAACTTTGATTAAGGAAAAGCGAGCCAACTATGGAAAGCAAATGAAAACCCGCGTCCGTCACCTAATCTAGTCTTCAAGTCTTCTCACCAGCGCGGAGCTAAGTGCTGCCACTAGGCGTGGGCGGGAGCCCCAGGGCCTGAGGCCGGCACTCCTGAGACTCCGGGGCGTGTACAGCCCCAAATCATTATTACGTGAGAGTGTCACGGGCGGCGATTCCTCATAGGCACCGGGCCTTCATCACAGGCTCTGGGCCTTTCTTCACAGGCTCTGGGCCTTGCTTCATGGGTAGAACTTCCGGAGGTGCTGGATGTTCCAGGCGTTTTGGATAGGTACCCCGTCTTGTGTCTCCAGGCGCACGGCGCCAGGCTTGGAGATGTGGACGACCTTGAACGAGCCCTCCCACATTGGTGAAAGCTTATGCAGCCCTTCCCTGGAAAGGACCCGCCTCAGGACTAGGTCACCCGTCTCGAGTGTCCTGGAGCGGATGTTGCGGCAGTGGTATCGCCACAGCGCTTGCTGGTACCTTGCCGCCCTCAGCGCAGCTTCGCGACGATGTTCCTCCCCGAGCACGAGATCGATCCCCCGCGTGGCGTCCTGCTGCGTTTCGTCGAACGCCAGGACCCGTGCGGAGCGATGCTTGACCTCATGAGGGAGGACCGCTTCAGCCCCGTAGACGAGGAAGAATGGAGTCTCGCCCGTTGGCTTGGTGGCGGTGGTTCGGATGGACCACAACACGGACTGGAGCTCGTCGTGCCAGCCCCTGCCGCAGGCCTGCAGCTTCTTCTTGAAGGTCCTGGTCTTGAGGCCCCTCAAGACCTCCGCGTTAGTGCGTTCGGCCTGACCATTACTCCTGGGTTGGGCCACCGAAGCGTAGCAGATCTGCGTTCCAAGGTTAGCACAGTAGGTTTTGAAGAGGTTGCTAGTAAACTGCGAACCGTTATCTGTGATGATGCGGTTGGGGTCCCCAAAGCGGCTCACGAGGCCCTTGATGAACTTGACAGCAGAGCCAGCTGGGATGGTATAGACGGCTTCCACTTCCGCCCACTTGATGAACTTGTCGATGGCGACGTAGAGATAGCGGTAGCCCCCTGGCGCCCGAGGGAATGGGCCTAAGATGTCCAGCCCCCAGACCGCGAACGGCCATGTGAGCGGGATTGTTTGGAGACCCTGAGCAGGCTGATGGATTTGCTTGGCGTGGAATTGGCAAGCTTCGCAGGACTTCACCAGCTCGGCTGCGTCGTTGAGTGCTGTAGGCCAGTAGAATCCACTGCGGAACACCTTGCCGATGAGGGTCCGTGACGACGAGTGGTGTCCGTAGTCCCCGCCGTGTATGTCAATCAGCAACTCCCTTCCGTGGAGATGCAGCGCAGCGTGACATCGTTTGGTCGTTTCCTGTATAACTCGCCGTCTTGGATACAGTATGCCGTGGCTTGTCGGGCCACGCGCTCCGCGTCCTCTTCCTTCTCCGGCAGCATCCCGTGCGTCAGGTACTCCTTGAATTACTTGGTCCAGCATTCCTCCTGGGGCTCAAGCGCCAAGAGCAGCCGAGCTCCTGAGGTCGGGCCACAGGCTGGGGCTCCCGTGGCGGGAGGCTGTGGGAGCTCCTCCCGAGGCTGAGTCGTGCTTGAAAGAGGTGGCGTAGCTGATGGCTTGAAGAGCCGCTCCTCAAAGACACCGGGCTCTTGCGGTTGCCGCTTTGATGCTCTCTTGGAGATGTCGTCGGCTTCCTTGTTGGTGCCCCGGGGCACGTGCCGCAGCTCCAGGCCCGAGAACTGCTTCTCCATCTTGCGCACCTCCGCGAGGTAGGCCTCCATATGCTCGTCCTTCGGCTCGTACACCTTGTTGGAGAAGTTGACGAGGAGTTGCGAGTCGCCTCTGACGGTGAGGCGCTTCACCCCTAGAGCCGCCGCAGCCTTCAGGCCAGCTATGAGGCCTTCGTATTCTACGATATTGTTGGAGACCTTCTTGCCATGCTGAAAGCAGAGTTGCACGGCGTAGTAGAGCTTGTCCTGAGTGTGCGAGATGAGCACTGCTCCCGCCCCCGCGCCCTGGTGCGCGAAGGCGCCATAGAAATACATGACCCAGCCGTCTGGAGCCTCTCTTCCTGGGGAGGTGGACCGGTCTTCTCCTTCCTCAAGTGTCGGGGCATCCGTCCATTCTGCTACAAAGTCAGCGAGCGCGGCCCCCTTGATGACCCTGGTAGTGCTGAACTCCAACTGGAATGCTTGCAACTCGATGTTCCGCTCAGCGACCCTTCCGGCTGAGTTAGGGCTCCTGAGTACCCTCTCCAATGGGTAGGCTAAGACGACCTTGATGGGGTGGCCCTGGAAGTAGTGTCGCAGCTTGCGTGAGGCCACCGGGAGTGCGAGCAGGAGTTTCTGGGGCATGGGGTAGCGTGCCCTCGCGTCCCGCAGTACGGTGTTGACGAAGTACACTGGGTGTTTGACGAGGGCTGGCACACTGTCGAGGCTCGGGTCCTGCGGAGATCGGGGCATATCCTGAGGTGGAGGGGGTTCCTGAGACCTGAATGTCCTCAGGAGCTTCTGCGATGTTGCCCTGTTGAGCTTGGTCTTCCACCACTAATGCCTTTGCCGCGCCTTCCTGACCCTGCGCCACTTCAGCTCCGGCTTGGTGCAATGCGCCCTTGGCTTGGCGCTCCTCCCGAACCGCCACCAGCGCCGCGCTAGCGGAGTATGGGGTAGCGGCATGGTAGAGTACCAGAGGCTCGAGAGGCCGTGGTGCCACCATCACCGGGGGGCTGGTAAGGTATTTCTTGAGGTCTTGGAAGGCCTGGTCGGCCTCCGGGGTCCATTCGAACGGGCCCTTCTTCTTCATGAGCTTGAAGAAGGGTAAGGCACGCTCTCCTAGTTTGGAGATGAAACACCCTAACGCGGTCACCCGCCCTGCTAGCTTCTGCATCTCTTTGAGGGTCTGTTGTGGGCTCATGTCCTCGATGGCCTTGATCTTCTCTGGGTTCGCCTCGATCCCTCTGTGGGATACGAGGAATCCCAGTAGCTTGCCGGAGGGGACGCCGAACACGCACTTCTCCGGGTTAAGCCTCAAGTTCACTTGGCGCAGGCTCTCGAAGGTCTCCTCCAAGTCTTGAATCAATGTCCTCGCCTCGCGAGACTTTACCACTATGTCGTCGACGTAGGCCTCTGTGTTTCTCCCGAGCTGCCGCCCCAGGGCGATGTGCATCAACCGCTGAAAGGTCGCACCCGCGTTGCGCAGCCCGAAGGGCATGCAGGTGTAGCAGTACACCCCACATGGTGTCAGGAAGGCTGTCTTCTCCACATCTTCCACCGCCATCTTGATCTGATGATCTGGTCGATGCGCGGGAGTGAGAACGCATCCAGGAAGCACAGCAGGTCACACTCGGCAGTGGAGTCGACAATCTGGTCGATGCGCGGGAGTGGGAACAGATCTTGGGGGCAGGCTTTGTTAAGGTTGGTGAAGTCGACGCACATCCGTTCCTTCCCGCCTTTCTTCGGCACTACGACGGGGTTCGCCAGCCATTCGAGATATCGGACTTCTCGGATGGCACCTGCCGCCTCCAGCTTGCGTGTCTCTTGGACGATGAAGGCCTGCTTCTCAGTGGACTGCCGTCTTGCTCGCTGCTGCACGGGGCGTATGTTGGGGCATACCCTTAGATGATGCTGGATCACCTCCCTCGGGACCCCTACCAGCTGATTGGGCTCCCACACGAATATCTCCTTGTTCGCGCGCAAGAACCTCACCAAGGCTTCTTCTTGTCCCGGGTCAAGGCCGGCTCCTATGGTAAAGGTGGCTCCTGAAGACCCGTCCTTGTTGACCGGCACCTGCTTGGTTTCCGCCTTGTCTTGGGTGAACAACTGCTTCTTCTTGGTAGGCGCGGCCTCCTTGGCCCTGGGGGTACCGGCGCCAGCGGGCTGTGCTGCTGCCGCGGTCTTGAAGGCGAGCCTGAGCGCCGTCACGACCTCCTTAGTGCCCCCCTTGATGGTGAGGACGCCCTTGCTCCCTGGCATCTTCATGAGGTTGTAGGCCGGGTGAGTCGCCGCCATGAACTGAGCGTGAGCCGGGTACCCAAGGATGGCGTTGTATGGGAGACCGATGCGGGCGATGTCAAAGTACACCAGCTCGGTGCGGTAGTTGTCGCGTGTGCCGAAGGTGACAGGGAGGGGGATCTGCCCTAGAGAGTGGGCAGCTCCACCACCCACTCCCGAGAAGGGCTTGCTGAGGCCGAGCCGCTCGAGCGGCACGTGAAGAAGGCTGAAGGCTTCTACGGAGAGCAAGTTGAGGCCAGCACCGCCGTCGATGAGGGTCTTGGTAATGGCCACGTTGCAGATGGTGGGCGTGCAGAGCATTGGGAGCATTCCGGAGCCGACGGTGGAGTCGGGGTGGTCTTCTGAGCCGAAGGTGAGGTCGGCCTCTGGCGCAGCCCAACCCGGCGGAGCCCCCGGGCGCTTGGAGGTGGCCCCGATCTGACGGAGGAACGGCTTGACGTGGCGGTTTGAAGGTGGTGCTTGAGAGCCGCCCAGCAGGGCCGCGACTGCGTGGTACGCCGGCACCACGTAGCGAGCGGTGAAGAGGTCGCGGAGTTCCCCCCAGGAGGCCTCCGTGGAACCTGGGAGGTTGAGCAGCCAGGCGCGCGGCTCGCAGGCGAGGGCCATGGGGAACCAGTTGGCCATGATCTTGTCGTTGCCTCCGGCTTCGAGGACAGCCTCCTCGTACGCCAGCAGGAACGGCGTCGGGTCTGCCGCGCCGTCGTAATGCAGCGGCATCTCTGGCTTGAACTTGGTCGGCCACCGCACTCGCCGTAGGGCGGGGGCTGATGACCCACAAGTATAGGGGACCTATTGTAGTCCTTTCGATAAGTAACAGTGTCGAACCCAACGAGGAGCAGAAGGAAATGATAAGCGGTTTTCAGCAAGGTATTCTCTGCAAGCACTGAAATAATAGGTAACAGATAGTTTTGTGATAAGATAATTTGTAACGAGCAACAAGTAACGAAATTAAATAAGGTGCAGCAAGGTGGCCCAATCCTTTTTTTATCAAAGGACAAGCCTGGACAAACTCTTATATAGAGAAAAGCGCTCCCGAGGACACATGGGAATTATCGTCAAGCTAGTTTTAATCACGTTCATATGATTCACGTTTGGTACATTGATAATTTGATATGTGGGTGGATCGGTGCTTGGGTGCTTCCCTTACTTGGACAAGCATCCCACTTATGATTAACCTCTATTGCAAGCATCCGCAACTACAACAAAAGTATTAAGGTAAACCTAACCATAGCATGAAACATATGGATCCAAATCAGCCCCTTACGAAGCAACACATAAACTAGGGCTTAAGCTTCTGTCACTCTAGCAACCCATCATCTACCTATTACTTCCCAATGCCTTCCTCTAGGCCCAAATAATGGTGAAGTGTTATGTAGTCGACGTTCACATAACACCACTAGAGGATAGACAACATACATCTCATCAAAATATCGAACGAATACCAAATTCACATGACTACTAATAGAGAGACTTCTCCCATGTCCTCAGGAACAAACGTAACTACTCACAAAGCATATTCATGTTCATAATAAGAGGAGTATTAATATGCATATAGGATCTGTACATACGATCTTCCACCAAATAAACCAACTAGCATCAACTACAAGGAGTAATCAACACTACTAGCAACCTACAAGTACCAATCCTGGACTTGGAGACAAGAATTAGATACAAGAGATGAACTAGGGTTTGAGAGGAGATGGTTCTGGTGAAGATGTTGATGGAGATTTCCCTCTCCCGATGAGAGGAGCGTTGGTGATGACGATGGCGATGATTTCCCCCTCCCGGAGGGAAGTGTCCCCGGCAGAACAGCTTTGCCGGAGCCCTAGATTGGTTCCGCCAAGGTTCCACCTCGTGGCGGCGGAGTCTCATCCCGAAAGCTTGCTTATGATTTTTCTTCGGATGAAAGACTTCATATAGCAGAAGATGGGCATCGGAGGGCCAACAGGGGGCCCACGAGGCAGGGGGCGCGCCCCCACCCTCGTGGACAGGTGGAGGGCCCCCTGACGTATTTCTTCCGCTCACTATTTTTTATTATTTCCAGAAATAACTTTCGTGGAGTTTCAGGACTTTTGGAGTTGTGCAGAATAGGTCTCTACTATTTGCTCCTTTTCCAGCCCAGAATTCCAGCTGCTGGCATTCTCCCTCCTTATGTAAACCTTGTAAAATAAGAGAGAATAGGCATAAGTATTGTGACATAATGTGTAATAACAGCCCATAATGCAATAAATATCGATATAAAAGCATGATGCAAAATGGACGTATCAACTCCCCCAAGCTTAGACCTCGCTTGTCCTCAAGCGGAAGCCGATAACGATAAACATGTCCACATGTTTAGAGGTAGAGGTGTCGATAAAATAAAATACGGACATGAGGGCAACATGATTATTCTCATAACAGTAACATATATGGATATTGTCATATGATTTCTTATGCTCAAGTAATAATCCATTCACAATGCAAAGTATGAATCAGAAACTTTATTGAGAACTAACAAACTATAATCTCAGTCATTGCAGCAATTGCAATTTATCATAACATCAGAAAGAGTCTATGTCAGAGCTTTCTAGCAAGTCCACATACTCAACTATCATTTTGTCTTTCATAATGGCTAACACTCACGCAATACTTGTGGTTACGGAGTTTTAATCGGACACAGAGAAAGATAGGGGCTTATAGTTCCGCCTCCCAACCTTTTACCTCAAGGGTAATGTCAACAATAATAATTCATGATAACCCCCATCCAATTATATATATATATATATATATATATATATATCAGGATCTTTCCAACATCCTGTGCTTGCCCAAGGATAAAATGTAAAAAGGAAAGGTGAAGATCACCATGACTCTTGCATAAGGTAGAAGATAATAGTAAAAGATAGGCCCTGCAAAGAGGGAAGCAGAGGTTGCCATGCGCTTTCAAGGATGGATGCACAAAATCTTAATGCGAAAGAACGTCACTTTATATTGCCACTTGTGATATGAACCTTTATTATGCAGTCCGTCGCTTTTATTTCTTCCACATCACAAGATCGTATAAAGCTTATTTCCTCCACACCAATCAATCATACATATTTAGAGAGCAATTTTTATTGCTTGCACCGATGACAACTTACTTGAAGGATCTTACTCAATCCATAGGTAGATGTGTTGGAATCTAATGGCAAAACTAGTTTAAGGGTTTTTGGAAGCACAAGTAGTATCTCTACTTGGTGCAAAGAATTTGGCTCGCATGAGGGGGAAAGGCAAGCTCAACATGTTGGATGATCCATGACAATATACTTTATCTCAGATATAAGAAAACATAACCCATTACGTTATCTTCCTTGTCCAACATCAACTCTTTAGCATGTCATATTTTAATGAGTGCTCCCAATCATAAAAGATATCCACGATAGTATATTTATATGTGAAACCTCTCTTTCATTATTACTTCCTATTAATTGCAACGATGACCAAAGCTATGTTTGCCAACTCTCAACAATTTTTAATCATCATACTCTTTCTATGTGAAGTCATTACTCTCAATAAGATCAATATGATCTCTTTATTTCTTTTTTTATTCACTCAAGATCATGGCAAAATAATCAAGCTCTTGACTCAACACTAATCTTTATTATATAGCTCACAGACTTGATTACATAGAGGGATCATAAAGCAAAACTCAAAACTAGATCATACTAAAACTTTATTCTACTAGATCAACATACTACTAAAAGGATCGAACTAAGAAAAACGGTAAAGAAAGGAGATGTGGTTGTGATATGATACCGGGGCACCTCCCCCAAGCTTGGCAGTTGCCAAGGGGAGTGCCCATACCCATGTGATTATGTCTCCTTTGCTGGTGAAGAAGGTGGAGGTGATGATGGATAGTCGCACATCGAGCGTAAGAGGTCCTCCAGCTTGCGGATAATGCCCTTGGGTGCAACGATATGCTCCTTCAACAAAATATTTTCACGTGTGAGATACTTGTTCTGTATACGAGCTAACTCAATCATCTTGAAAGCTTCGATCTCAGTTGGGGTAAGAAGATTGTGATCAAGTTGAAGGATTTCTTCTGCTGCCGGAGGTTGGTCCTCCGTGGCCTTCTTGATCCCTTCATCCTTGTTGATCTCCATGGGTTCTTTCCTCTTCAGCTCTATCTTCATTAGCCATGCATCGTTATCACCATTGTTGGAGGAGGGGGACGACATGATGCTTGGCCTTAACAACCCTGACAGAAAACAGCTCGAAACAAGAACAAAGGTTATTTGTGTGATACAAGAGTCAAAACCTTCGGGAGAATATATAATGAAATTTTACAGACCAAAATACGTAACGTGCAAGAAAACGGAGTCCAGAGAGCAGACGAGGTGCCCACGAGGTAGGGGGCGCGCCCAGGTGGGGTAGGGCGCGCCCTCCACCCTCGTGGGGGCCTCGTGTCCTTCCCGGACTGCTTCTTATTTTTCTATTTTTCTAAATATTCCAAAACGGAGAAAAATTGCCTTTAGAACTGTTTTGGAGTCGGTTTACTTACCGTACCACATACCTATTCCTTTTCGGAGTCTGAAACATTCCGGGAAGTGTCTCTTATGTATTCCTCCAGGGTTACGGTTTCAATAACATTGGTTTCAACATTTATAGGATTACCTGAAATATAATGTTTAATTCTTTAACCGTTCACCACCTTCGGATTTGTGCCTTCGAAGTTGTTGATTTTTATGGCACCGGAACGATAGACCTCGATAACGTAAGGGCCTTCCCATTTAGAGAGAAGTTTTCCTGCAAAAAATCTTAACGAGAGTTGTATAGCAATACACAATCACCTACATTAAACTCATGCTTTTGTATTCTTTTGTCATGCCATCTTTTAACTTTTTCTTTAAACAACTTGGCATTTTCGTAGGCTTGGGTTCTCCATTCATCAAGTGAGATAATGTCAAATAACCTCTTCTCACCGGCAAGTTTGAAATCATAATTGAGTTCTTTAATAGTCCAATAAGCCTTATGTTCTAGTTCGAGAGGTAAGTGACATGCTTTTCCATAAACCATTTTATACGGAGACATACCCATAGGACTTTTATATGCAGTTCTAAATGCCCATAATGCATCATCAAGTTTCTTGGACCAATTCTTTCTAGATCTATTAACAGTCTTTTGCCAAATTAATTTGAGTTCTCTTTACTTGACCACTAGACTGTGGGTGATAGGGAGATGCAATTCTATGATTAATATCATATTTAGCAAGCATTTTACGGAAAGCACCATGAATAAAATGTGAACCACCATCAGTCATTAAATATGTAGGGACTCCAAACCTCGGAAAAATAACTTCTTTAAGCATTTTAATAGAAGTGTTATGATCAGCACTACTAGTTGGAATAGCTTCTACCCACTTAGTAACGTAATCAAAAGCAACTAAAATATGTGTGTATCCATTAGAGGCAGGAAAAGGTCCCATATAATCAAAGCCCCAAACATCAAATGGTTCAATAACAAATGAATAGTTCATAGGCATTTCTTGACGTCTACTAATGTTACCAATTCTTTGACATTCATCACAAGATAAGACAAACTTACGGGCATCCTTGAAGAGAGTAGGCCAATAAAAACCGGATTGCAATACCTTATGTGCAGTTCTATCTCCAGCGTGGTGTCCTCCATAAGCTTCGGAGTGACACTTGCGTAGGATCTGTTCCTGTTCATGCTCAGGTACACAACGTCTAATAACACCATCTACTCCTTCTTTATAAAGATGTGGGTCATCCCAAAAGTAATGTCTCAAGTCATAGAAAAACTTTTTCTTTCGCTGGTATGTGAAACTAGGTGGTATAAATTTAGCAACAATGTACTTAGCATAATCAGCATACCATGGAGGAGTACGAGATGTATTTATGACATTTAATTGTTCATCAGGAAAGTTATCATCAATAGGTAGTGGGTCATCAAGAACATTCTCTAACCTAGACAAGTTGTCTGCAACGGGGTTCTCAGCTCTATCAACAATATGCAAATCAAATTCTTGTAGCAAGAGAACCCATCTAATAAGTCTAGGTTTAGCATCTTTCTTTTCCATAAGATATTTATAGCAGCATGATCAGTGTGAATAGTTACTTTAGAATCAACGATATAAGGTCTGAACTTATCACAAGCAACTACAACTGCTAACAATTCTTTTTCAGTAGTAGCATAATTTCTTTGAGCATTGTCTAGAGTTTTACTAGCATATTGAATAACATTTAATTTCTTATCAACTCTTTGCCCTAGAACAGCACCTACAGCATAATCACTAGCATCACACATAATTTCAAAGGGTAAATTCCAATCAGGTGGCTGAACGATAGGTGCAGAAATCATTGCTTTCTGAAGTATTTCAAATGCTTCTACACAATCATCATAAAAAACAAATGGTATATCCTTTTGTAATAAATTAGTCAGAGGCCGAGAGATTTTTGAGAAGTCCTTAATGAACCTCCTATAAAAACCAGCATGACCCAGGAAACTTCTTATACCTTTGATGTCCTTGGGACATGGCATCTTTTCAATAGCATCAACCTTGGCTTTATCAACCTCAATACCTCTTTAAGAAACTTTATGCCCCAAGACAATACCTTCATTAACCATAAAGTGGCACTTTTCCCAATTCAAGACAAGATTAGTTTCTTCACATCTCTGCAAAACTCGATCAAGGTTGCTCAAGCAATCATCAAAAGAGGATCCATAGACGGAGAAGTTGTCCATGAAAACCTCACAAATCTTTTCACAAAAGTCAGAGAATATAGCCATCATGCATCTTTGAAAGGTAGCAGGTGCATTACATAAACCAAAAGGCATACGTCTATAAGCAAAAGTACCAAAAGGGCAAGTAAAAGTAGTCTTTGATTGATCATTGGCTGACACAGGTATTTGAGAGAAACCAGAATAACCATCTAGAAAGCAAAAATGTGTATGTTTGGATAATCTTTCTAGCATTTGATCGATAAAAGGTAAGGGGTAATGATCTTTTTTAGTAGCCTTACATAATTTGCGGAAATCAATTACCATCCTATAACCTGTAATAATTCTTTGCAGGATCAATTCGTCTTTATCATTAGGAACGACAGTAATACCTCCCTTCTTAGGGACACAATGGACAGGACTTACCCACTGACTATCAGCAACGGGATAAATAATACCTGCCTCAAGAAGCTTTAGTATTTCCTTTCTTACCACTTCTTTCATCTTAGGATTCAGTCGTCGTTGATGATCACAAATTGGTTTGGCATCTTCCTCCAAATTTATTTTATGTTGACATAGAGTGGGACTAATGCCCTTAAGATCATCAAGAGTATATCCAATAGCAGCACGGTGATTCTTCAGAGTTTTCAATAATATCTCTTCTTCATGCTCTGAAAGGTTAGCACTAATAATAACAGGATATATCTTTTTCTCATCAAGATAAGCATATTTAAGAGTATCAGGCAACGGTTTGAGCTCAAACATGGGATCACCCTTGGGTGGAGGAGGATCCCCTAGGATTTCAACATGCAAATTTTGTTTCAGGATAGGTTCCTATTTAAAGAATACTTCATCTATTTCCCTTCTTTCGTTTATAAACATATCATTTTCATGGTCTAGCAAATATTGTTCTAAAGGGTCACTAGGAGGTACGGCAATAGAAGCAAGACCAATTATTTCATCCTTACTAGGCAATTCTTCTTCACGGTGTTGTCTACGAAATTTAGAGAAATTAAACTCATGAGACATATCACCTAGACCAATAGTAACAACATCCTTTTCGCAGTCTATCTTAGCATTGACGGTGTTCAAGAAGGGTCTACCAAATATAACGGGATAAAAGCTATCTTGTGGGGAGCCAAGAACAAGAAAATCAGCAGGATATTTAGTTTTGCCACACAAGACTTCAACATCTCTAACAATTCCCATTGGTGAAATAGTATCTCTATTGGCAAGTTTAATTGTGACATCAATATCTTCTATCTCAGCAGGTGCAATATCATGCATAATTTCTTTGTATAAGTCAAAAGGTATTGCACTAGCACTAGCAACCATATCACACAAGCCATGATAACAATGATCTCCTATTTTAACAGAAATAACAGGCATGCCTACCACAGGTCTATGTTTATCTTTAGCACAAGGTTTGGCAATTCTAGCAGTTTCATCACAGAAATAAATAACATGCCGATCAATATTATCAGCCAAGAGATCTTTAACAATAGCAATATTAGGTTCAACTTTAATTTGCTCAGGAGGTGTATAAGTTCTAATATTGCTTTTACGAACCACAGTTGAAGCTTTAGCATGATCCTTTATCCTAACAGGGAAAGGTGGTTTCTCAACATAAGAAGTAGGAACAATAGGATCATTATAAGTGATAGTCTTTTCTTCAACTTTAATAGGTGCATCTACTTTTACTTCTATGGGAGGATGATATTTAAACCACTTCTCCTTGGGGAGATCAACATAAGTAGCAAAAGATTCACAGAAAGAAGCTACTATCTCAGAGTCAAGTCCATATTTAGTGCTAAACTTACGGAAAACATCGGTATCCATAAAAGATTTAACACAATCAAACTTAGGTGTCATACCTGACTCCTTACCTTCGTCGAGATCCCAATCTTCAGAGTTGCATTTAATTCTTTCCAATAAATCCCATTTGAATTCAATAGTCTTCATCATAAAAGAGCCAGCACAAGAAGTATCGAGCATGGTGCGATTGTTATCAGAAAGCCGAGCATAAAAACTTTGAATAATTATTTCTCTTGGGAGCTCATGATTGGGGCATGAATATAACATTGATTTAAGCCTCCCCCAAGCTTGAGCGATGCTTTCTCCTTCGCGAGGCCAAAAATTATATATATAATTGCGATCACAATGAACAAGATGCATAGGATAAAATTTCTGATGAAATTCCAATTTCAATCGTTTGTAGTTCCATGATCCCGTATCATCACATAGCCTATACCATGTCAATGCATCCCCCTTCAAAGATAAAGGGAAGACCTTCTTCTTAATAACATCACCGGGTACACCTGCAAGCTTAAATAACCCACAAACTTCATCCACATATATTAAGTGCTCATCAGGATGCTTTGTTCCGTCTCCTGCAAAAGGATTAGCTAGCAGTTTTTCTAACATACCCGAAGGAATTTCAAAGTGAACATTTTCATCTTCAGTAGGTTCAGTAGGTTGAGGAGCAACTCTTTGCTCTACTGGTAGGGGTGAAGATACCCCGAACAAGCCCCTCAGAGGATTACTTTCCATAGTAACAAGTGACAGTAAATTTCAGCACACTATATAAATTTTTCCTTACCAAATTCCACCTACCAAAGGCGCTTCACTCCCCGGCAACGGCGCCAGAAAAGAGTCTTGATGACCCACAATTATAGGGGATCTATCATAGTCATTTCGATAAGTAAGAGTGTCGAACCCAACGAGGAGCAGAAGGAAATGATAAGCGGTTTTCAGCAAGGTATTCTCTGCAAGCACTGAAATAATAGGTAACAGATAGTTTTGTGATAAGATAATTTGTAACGAGCAACAAGTAACAAAAGTAAATAAGGTGCAGCAAGGTGGCCCAATCCTTTTTGTAGCAAAGGACAAGCCTGGACAAACTCTTATATAGAGAAAAGTGCTCCCGAGGACACATGGGAATTATCGTCAAGCTAGTTTTCATCACGTTCATATGATTCGCGTTCGGTCCTTTGATAATTTGATATGTGGGTGGACCGGTGCTTGGGTGCTGCCCTTACATGGACAAGCATCCCACTTATTATTAACCTCTATTGCAAGCATCCGCAACTACAACAAAAGTATTAAGGTAAACCTAACCATAGCATGAAACATATGGATCCAAATAATCCCCTTACGAAGCAACGCATAAACTAGGGTTTAAGCTTCTGTCACTCTAGCAACCCATCATCTACTTATTACTTCCCAATGCCTTCCTCTAGGCCCAAATAATGGTGAAGTGTTATGTAGTCTACGTTCACATAACACCACTAGAGGATAGACAACATACATCTCATCAAAATATCGAACGAATACCAAATTCACATGACTACTAATAGCGAGACTTCTCCCATGTCCTCAGGAACAAACGTAACTACTCACAAAGCATATTCATGTTCATAATCAGAGGAGTATTAATATGCATATAGGATCTGAACATATGATCTTCCACCAAATAAACCAACTAGCATCAACTACAAGGAGTAATCAACACTACTAGCAACCTACAAGTACCAATCCTGGACTTGGAGACAAGAATTAGATACAAGAGATGAACTAGGGTTTGAGAGGAGATGGTGCTGGTGAAGATGTTGATGGAGATTTCCCTCTCCCGATTAGAGGAGTGTTGGTGATGACGATGGCGATGATTTCCCCCTCCCGGAGGGAAGTGTCCCCGGCAGAACAGCTCTGCCGGAGCCCTAGATTGGTTCCGCCAAGGTTCCGCCTCGTGTTGGCGGAGTCTCGTCCCAAAAGCTTGCTTATGATTTTTCTTCGGACGAAAGACTTCATATAGCAGAAGATGGGCATCGAAGGGCCAACATGGGGCCCACGAGGCAGGGGGCGCACCCAGGGGGGTAGGGCGCCCCCACCCTCGTGGACAGGTGGAGGCCCCCCTGACGTATTTCTCCCGCTCAGTATTTTTTATTATTTCCAAAAATATCTTTCGTGGAGTTTCAGTACTTTTGGAGTTGTGCAGAATATGTCTCTAATATTTGCTCCTTTTCCAGCCCAGAATTCGAGCTGCCGGCATTCACCCTCCTTATGTAAACCTTGTAAAATAAGAGAGAATAGGCATAAGATTGTGACATAATGTGTAATAACAGCCCATAATGCAATAAATATCGATATAAAAGCATGATGTAAAATGGACGTATCAGGGGCCAGGGCTCGATACCCAGACGCCCCGCTGTTGACGTCGGCCGCAGAGGTGGATGGCGGGGCAACTGCCATGGGGGCGAAGTGCAGCGGCGTGTGGCGCAGGTTGGTGGAGAGGAGCTCTGGCGCACCCCTACCTGGCGCGCCAAATGTCGGATGTGGGGTTCCGGCAAACCCTTAAGGTTCGAACACTGGGGTGCGCGCGAAGTCTTTCCCTCCTACCGATCTACGCCCTAGCTCGCTAGATCTCGCGGACGAACTCGACGAACCCACAACACAGAAAGACACGAGATTTATACTGGTTCGGGCCACCGTTGTGGTGTAATACCCTACTCCAGTGTGGTGATGGTGGATTGCCTCTTAGGCTGATGATAAACACTATAGAGGGAAGAACAACCTCCTGGGGTTGAGGTGTTCTTGGGCTTGGTGACTTAGCGGGTGAGAGCTGGATGAACTGCTCGATCCCCTCTACTGTGGTGGCCAGCTCTACTTATATAGGCCCTGGTCCTCTTCCCAAATATTGAGCGGGAAGGGAGCCAACAACGCGGGCAAATTTGAAGGGGGACAGCTAGTACAAGCTATCCTGACAAAAGTGGTCTTCACCCGAAAAAGGCTGGTGGTGACGCCGTCTTGGGCTCCACGATGACCTCCGTCTTGCCGTCCTTCTGGTCTTGGTCTCGTTGCACTGATATGGCAACCTTTGCCTGATCCCTCGGTACTCCTCGCCTGCGCTGGCTTCCTTAGCACCAGAGTGGAAACAAGGACGCTCCGCGCACTGGTGCCCGCCTGGCGTCGATCGTCATGGCTCATGTCACAAGAGCCTCGTGAGGTTTGCCCCGACTTGATATCTCAGCTCCTCATGAGCCTGCCCGACTAGGCCACTCCTGAGGAGGTCTTGCATCATCTGCCTCGCGAGGCTTGGCCCCTCGCGAGGGTCCTGGATGCCTGGCTTAGCAACTTATGCCTATTCTCTCTTATTTTACAAGGTTTACATAAGGAGGGAGAACGCCAGCAGCTGGAATTCTGGGCTGGAAAAGGAGCAAATATTAGAGACCTATTCTGCGCAACTCCAAAAGTCCTGAAACTCCACGGAATTTGTTTTTGGAAATAATAAAAAATACTGAGCGGAAGAAATACCAGAGGGGGCCCACACCCTGGCCACGAGGGTGGGGGGAGCGCCCTACCCCCTGGGCGCGCCCCCTACCTCGTGGGCCCCCTGTTGGCCCTCCGGTGCCCATCTTCTGCTATATGAAGTCTTTTGTCTGAAGAAAAATCATAAGCAAGCTTTCGGGACGAGAATCCGTCGCCACGAGGCCGGCGGAGCTGTTCTGCCGGGGACACTTCCCTCCGGGAGGGGGAAATCATCTCCATCATCATCACCAACGCTCCTCTCATTGGGAGGGGGCCAATCTCCATCAACATCTTCACCAGCACCATCTCCTCTCAAACCCTAGTTCATCTCTTCTATCCAATTCTTGTCCCTAAGTCTAGGATTGGTACCTGTAGGTTGGTACTAGTGTTGATTACTCCTTGTAGTTGATGTTTGTTGGTTTATTTGGTGGAAGATCATATGTTCAGATCCTTTATGCATATTAATACTCCTCTAATTATGAACATGAATATGCTTTGTGAGTAGTTACGTTTTTCCTGAGGACATGGGAGAAGTCTTGCTATTAGTAGTCATGTGAATTTGGTATTCGTTCGATATTTTGATGAGATGTATGTTGTCTCTCCTCTAGAGGTGTTATGTGAACGTCGACTACATGACACATCACCTTTATTTGGCCCTAGAGGAAGGCATTGGGAAGTAATAAGTAGATGATGGGTTGCTAGAGTGACAGAAGCTTAAACCCTAGTTTATGCGTTGCTTCGTAAGGGGCTGATTTGGATCCATATGTTTCATGCTATGGTTAGGGTTTACCTTAATACTTCTTTTGTAGTTGCGGATGCTTGCAATAGGGGTTAATCATAAGTGGGATGCTTGTCCAAGTAAGGACAACACCCAAGCACCGGTCCACCCACATATCAAATTATGAAAGTACCGAACGCGAATCATATGAACGTGATGAAAACTAGCTTGACGATAATTCCCATGTGTCCTTGGGAGCGCTTTTCTCTATATAAGAGTTTGTCCAGGCTTGTCCTTTGCTACAAAAAGGATTAGGCCACCTTGCTGCACTTTATTTACTTTTGTTACTTATTGCTCGTTAGAAATTATCTTACCACAAAACTATCTGTTACCTATAATTTCAGTGCTTGCGGAGAATACCTTGCTGAAAACCGCTTATCATTTCCTTCTGCTCCTCGTTGGGTTCGACACTCTTACTTATCGAAAGGACTACAATAGATCCCCTATACTTGTGGGTCATCAAGACTCTTTTCTGGCGCCGTTGCCGGGGAGTGAAGCGCCTTTGGTAAGGAAAAATTTATATAGTGTGCTGAAATTTACTGTCACTTGTTACTATGGAAAGTAATCCTCTGAGGGGCTTGTTAGGGGTATCTTCACCCCGACCAGTAGAGCAAAGAGTTGCTCCTCAACTTACTGAACCTACTGAAAATGAAAATGTCTACTTTGAAATTCCTTCGGGTATGGTAGAAAAACTGCTAGCTAATCCTTTTGCAGGAGATGGAACATTACATCCTGATGAGCACCTAATCTGTGTGGATGAAGTTTGTGGATTATTTAAGGTTGCAGGTATGCCCGATGATGTTATTAAGAAGAAGGTCTTCCCTTTATCTTTGAAGGAAGATGCATTGACATGGTATAGGCTATGTGATGATATGGGATCATGGAACTACAAGCGATTGAAATTGGAATTTCATCAGAAGTTTTATCCTATGCATCTTATTCATCGTGATTGTAATTATATATATAATTTTTGGCCTCGCGAAGGAGAAAGCATCGCTCAAGCTTGGGGGACGCTTAAATCAATGTTATATTCATGCCCCAATCATGAGCTCTCAAGAGAAATGATTATTCAAAATTTTTATGCTCGGCCTTCTGATAACAATCGCACCATGCTCGATACTTCTTGTGCTGTCTCTTTTATGATGAAGACTGTTGAATTCAAATGGGATTTATTGGAAAGAATTAAACGCAACTCTGAAGATTGGGATCTCGACGAAGGTAAGGAGACAGGTATGACACCTAAGTTTGATCGTGTTAAATCTTTTATGGATACCGATGTTTTCCGTAAATTTAGCACTAAATATGTACTTGACTATGAGATAGTAGCTTCTTTCTGTGAATCTTTTGCTACTCATGTTGATCTCCCTAAGGAGAAGTGGTTTAAATATCATACTCCCATATAAGTAAAGTAGTTGAACCTATTAAAGTTGAAGAAAAGACTATCACTTATAATGATCCTATTGTTCCTACTGCTTATGTTGAGAAACCACCTTTCCCTGTTAGAATAAAGGATCATGCTAAAGCTTCGACTGTGGTTCGTAAAAGCAATATTATAACTTATACACCTCCTGAGCAAGTTAAAGTTGAACCTAATATTGCTATTGTTAAAGATCTCTTGGCTGATAATATTGATGGGCATGTTATTTATTTCTGTGATGAAACTGCTAGAATTGCTAAACCTTGTGCTAAAGATAAACATAGACTTGTGGTAGGCATGCCTGTTATTTCTGTTAAAATAGGAGATCATTGTTATCATGGCTTATGTGATATGGGTGCTAGTGCTAGTGCAATACCTATTGACTTATACAAAGAAATTATGCATGATATTGCACCGGCTGAGTTAGAAGATATTGATGTCACAATTAAACTTGCCAATAGAGATACTATTTCACCAATTGGGATTGTTAGAGATGTTGAAGTCTTGTGTGGGAAAACTAAATATCCTGCTGATTTTCTTGTTCTTGGTTCCCCACAAGATAGCTTTTGTCCCATTATATTTGGTAGACCCTTCTTAAACACTGTTAATGCTAAGATAGACTGCGAAAATGATGTAGTTACTATTGGTTTAGGTGATATGTCTCATGAGTTTAATTTCTCTAAATTTCGTAGACAACACCGTGAAGAGGAATTGCCTAGTAAAGATGAAATTATTGGTCTTGCTTCTATTGCCGTACCTCCTAGTGATCTTTTAGAACAATATTTGCTACACCATGAAAATGATATGTTTATGAATGAAAGAAGGGAAATAGATGAAGTGTTGTTTAAACAGGGACCTATTCTGAAACACAACTTGCCTGTTGAAATCCTAGGGGATCCTCCTCCACCCAAGGGTGATCCCGTGTTTGAGCTTAAACCATTGCCTGATACTCTTAAGTATGCTTATCTTGATGAAAAGAAGATATATCCTGTTATTATTAGTGCTAACCTTTCAGAGAAGGAGGAAGAAAAATTATTGAAACCTCTGAAGAAGCACCGTGCTGCTATTGTATATACTCTTGACGATCTTAAGGGCATTAGTCCCACTCTATGTCAAAATAAAATAAATTTGGAGAAAGATGCCAAACCAGTTATTGATCACCAACGACGCCTGAATCCTAAGATGAAAGAAGTGGCAAGAAAGGAAATATTAAAGCTCCTTGAGGCAGGTATAATTTAACCCGTTGCTGATAGTCATTGGGTAATTCCTGTCCATTGTGTTCCTAAGAAGGGATGTATTAGTGTCGTTCCTAATGATAAAGATGAATTGATTCTGCAAAGAATTATTACAGGTTATAGGATGGTCATTGATTTCCGCAAATTAAATAAGGCTACTAAAAAATATAATTACCCCTTACCTTTCATTGATCAAATGCTAGAAAGATTATCCAAACATACACATTTTTGCTTTCTAGATGGTTATTCTGGTTTCTCTCAAATACCTATGTCAGCTGATGATCAAGCTAAGACCACTTTTACTTGCCCTTTCGGTACTTTTGCATATAGACGTATGCCTTTTGGTTTATGTAATGCACCTGCTACCTTTCAAAGATGCATGATGGCTATATTCTCTGATTTTTGTAAAAAGATTTGCGAGGTTTTCATGGATGATTTCTCCGTCTATGGATCCTCTTTTGATGATTGCTTGAGCAACCTTGATCGAGTTTTGCAGAGATGTGAAGAAACTAACCTCGTCTTGAATTGGGAGAAGTGCCACTTTATGGTTAATGAAGGCATTGTCTTGGGGCATAAAATTTCTGAAAGAGGTATCGAAGTTGATAAAGCTAAAGTTGATGCTATTGAAAAGATGCCCTGTCCCAAGGACATCTAAGGTATAAGAAGCTTCCTTGGTCACGCCGGATTTTATACAAGGTTCATTAAGGACTTCTCAAAAATTTCCCGGCCTCTGACTAATTTATTACAAAAAGATATACCATTTGTCTTTGATGATGATTGTGTAGAAGCATTTGAAATACTTAAGAAAGCATTGATTTCTGCACCTATTGTTCAGCCACCTGATTGGAATTTACCGTTTGAAATTATGTGTGATGCTAGTGATTATGTTGTAGGTGCTGTTCTAGGGCAAAGAGTTGATAAGAAATAAAATGTTATTCAATATGCTAGTAAAACTCTAGACAATGCTCAGAGAAATTATGCTACTACTGAAAAAGAATTCTTAGCAGTTGTATTTGCTTGTGATAAGTTTAGACCTTATATTGTTGATTCTAAAGTAACTATTCACACAGGTCATGCTGCTATTAAATATCTTATGGAATAGAAAGATGCTAAACCTAGACTTATTAGATGGGTTCTCTTGCTACAAGAATTTGATTTTCATATTATTGATAGAAAGGGAGCTGAGAACCCCGTTGCAGACAACTTGTCTAGGTTAGAAAATGTTCTTGATGACCCACTACCTATTGATGATAGCTTTCCTGATGAACAATTAAATGTCATAAATGCTTCTCGTACTGCTCCATGGTATGCTGATTATGCTAATTACATTGTTGCTAAATTTATACCACCTAGTTTCACATACCAGCAAAAGAAAAAGTTTTTCTATGATTTGAGACATTACTTTTGGGATGACCCACATCTTTATAAAGAAGGAGTAGATGGTGTTATTAGACATTGTGTACCTGAGCATGAACAGGAACAGATCCTACGCAAGTGTCACTCCGAGGCTTATGGAGGACACCACGCTGGAGATAGAACTGCACATAAGGTATTGCAATCTGGTTTTTATTGGCCTACTCTCTTCAAGGATGCCCGTAAGTTTGTCCTATCTTGTGATGAATGTCAAAGAATTGCTAATATTAGTAGACGTCAAGAAATGCCTATGAATTATTCACTTGTTATTGAACCATTTGATGTTTGGGGCTTTGATTATATGGGACCGTTTCCTGCCTCTAATGGATATGCACATATTTTAGTTGCTGTTGATTACGTTACTAAGTGGGTAGAAGCTATTCCAACTAGTAGTGCTGATCATAACACTTCTATTAAGATGCTTAAAGAAGTTATTTTTCCGAGGTTTGGAGTCCCTAGATACCTAATGACTGATGGTGGTTCACATTTTATTCATGGTGCTTTCTGTAAAATGCTTGCTAAGTATGATGTTAGTCATAGAATTGCATCTCCTTATTACCCACAGTCTAGTGGTCAAGTAGAATTGAGGAATAGAGAACTCAAATTAATTTTGCAAAAGACTGTTAATAGATCTAGAAAGAATTGGTCCAAGAAACTTGATGATGCATTATGGGCCTATAGAACTTCATATAAAAATCCTATGGGTATGTCTCCGTATAAAATGGTTTAGGGAAAAGCATGTCACTTACCTCACGAACTAGAACATAAGGCTTATTGGGCTATTAAAGAGCTCAATTACGATTTCAAACTTGCCGGTGAGAAGAGGTTATTTGACATTAGCTCACTTGATGAATGGAGAACCCAAGCCTATGAGAATGCCAAGTTGTTTAAAGAAAAAGTTAAAAGATGGCATGACAAAAGAATACGAAAGCGTGAGTTTAATGTAGGTGATTATGTATTGCTATACAACTCTCGTTTAAGATTTTTTGCAGGAAAACTTCTCTCTAAATGGGAAGGTCCCTACGTTATCGAGGAGGTCTATCATTCCGGTGCCATAAAAATCAACAACTTCGAAGGCACAAATCCGAAGGTGGTGAACGGTCAAAGAATCAAACATTATATCTCAGGTAATCCTATAAATGTTGAAACTAATTTTATTGAAACCGTAACCCCGGAGGAATACATAAGGGACACTTTCCGGAATGTTTCAGACTTCGAAAAGGAATAGGTATGTGGTACGGTAAGTAAACCGACTCCAAAACAAATCTAATGGCAATTTTTCTCCGTTTTGGAATATTTAGAAAAATAGAAAAATAAGAAGCAGTCCGGGAAGGACATGAGGGCTCCACGAGGGTGGAGGGCGCGCCCTACCTCCCTGGGCGCGCCCCCCTCCCTCGTGGGCACCTCGTGTGCTCTCCGGACTCCGTTTTCTTGCACGATACATATTTTGGTCGGTAAAAATTCATTATATAATCTCCCGAAGGTTTTGACTCCGGTATCATGCAAATATCCTCTGTTCTTGTTTCGAGCTGTTTCTGCCGCAGATTTGAGCAAGATGTCGTCTCAAGAGTCAGTCGGGGAGAGCCGGGTGTCTCATCCGGCATCGAGATCAAGGACAAATAGCGATGCTGACCACTTTGGGCCAGCAACGGAGGAAGAGATGGAGGCTGATTTGAAGAGGATAGATGCCATGGAGGAGGATCAAGAAGTCACTTCTCGCTTCCGAGCTGGATTCACAATGGGGGAACTACAGAGCTCGGCTATTCCAAACTCGGTTATCCCTTCCAATGTTAGATTTCTTTCTTACGAGAATATGAAAAAGAGTATTACTTGTTCCCCCGCAGCTATGCAACATCCATGGGTACAAGGAGCTTTAACCGTCACGGGTAAGCCCCGTAAGGAGATAATGGATCTCAAGCAGCAACTCTATAAGCTCGAGGAGGAGAATCGTATCCTGAGGAGTATCATCGCCAAGAATATCAGACCACCACCTCCGAAGAAAGAGACATAACCATATGGGTATGGGCACTCCCCTTGGCAACTGCCAAGCTTGGGGGAGGTGCCCCGGTATCGTATCACCACCACATCTCCTATCTTTACCGTTTTTCCTAGTTGGATCCTTTTAGTAGTATTTTGATCTAGTAGAATAAAAGTTTTAGTATGATCTAGTTTTGAGTTTTGCTTTATGATCCCTCTATGTAATCGAGAGCGTGAGCTATATAATAGAGATTAGTGTTGAGTCAAGGGCTTGATTATTTTGCCATGATCTTGAGGGAATAAAAGAAAAGAGAAAAGAATAAAAAGAAATAAAAAGAGATCATATTGATCTTATGGAGAGTAATGACTTCACATATAAAGAGTATAATGATTAAAAGTTGTTGAGAGTTGGCAAACATAGTTTTGGTCATCGTTGCAATTAATAGGAAGTAATAAAGAAAGAGAGGTTTCACATATAAATATACTATCTTGGACATCTTTTATGATTGTCAGCACTCATTAAAATATGACATGCTAAAGAGTTGATGTTGGACAAGGAAGACAACGTAATGGGTTATGTTTTCTTATATCTGAAATAATGTATATTGTTATGGATCATCCAACATGTTGAGCTTGCCTTTCCCCCTCATGCTAGCCAAATTCTTTGCACCAAGTAGAGATACTACTTGTGCTTCCAAAAACCCTTAAACCCAGTTTTGCCATGAGAGTCCACCATACCTACCTATGGATTGAGTAAGATCCTTCAAGTAAGTTGTCATCGGTGCAAGCAATAAAAATTGCTCTCTAAATATGTATGATTGATTGGTGTGGAGGAAATAAGCTTTATACGATCTTGTGATGTGGAAGAAATAAAAGCGACGGACTGCATAATAAAGGTCCATATCACAAGTGGCAATATAAAGTGACGTTCTTTCGCATTAAGATTTTGTGCATCCAACCCTGAAAGCGCATGGCAACCTCTGCTTCCCTCTGCGAAGGGCCTATCTTTTACTTTTATCGTCTACCTTATGCAAGAGTCATGGTGATCTTCACCTTTCCTTTTTTACATTTTATCCTTTGGCAAGCGCAGTGTGTTGGAAAGATCCTGACATATATATCTAATTGGATGTAAGTTAGCATGAACTATTATTGTTGACATTACCCTTGAGGTAAGAGGTTGGGAGGAGAAACCATAGGCCCCTATCTTTCTGTGTGTCCGATTAAAATTCCGTAACCACAAGTATTGCGTGAGTGTTAGTAATTGTGAAAGACTAAATGATAGTTGAGTATGTGGACTTGCTGAAAAGCTCTGACATAGACTCTTTCTGATGTTATGATAAATTGCAATTGCTTCAATGACTGAGATTATAGTTTGTTGGTTCTCAATGACGTTTCTGATTCCTACTTGACATTGTGAATAGATTATTACTTGAGCATAAGAAATCATATGACAACATCTATATATGTTGCTGTTATAAGAATGATCATGATGCCCTCATGTCCGTATTTTATTTTATCGACACCTCTACCTCAAAACATGTGGACATATTTATCGTTATCGGCTTCCGCTTGAGGACAAGCGAGGTCTAAGCTTGGGGGAGTTGATACGTCCATTTTGCATCATGCTTTTATATCGATATTTATTGCCTTGTGGGCTGTTATTACACATTATGTCACAATACTTATGCCTATTCTCTCTTATTTTACAAGGTTTACATAAGGCGGGAGAATGCCGGCAGCTGGAATTCTGGGCTGGAAAAGGAGCAAATATTAGAGACCTATTCTGCACAACTCCAAAAGTCCTGAAACTCCACGGAAGTGTTTTTGGAAATAATAATAAATACTGAGCGGAAGAAATATGAGAGGGGGCCCACACCCTGGCCACGAGGGTGGGGGGCGCGCCCTACCCCCTGGGTGCGCCCCCTGCCTCGTGGGCCCCCTGTTGGCCCTCCGGTGCCCATCTTCTGCTATATGAAGTCTTTCGTCCGAAGAAAAATCATAAGCAAGATTTCGGGACGAGACTCCGCCGCCACGAGGCGGAACCTTGGCAGAACCAATCTAGGGCTCCGGCGGAGCTGTTCTGCCGGGGACACTTCCCTCCGGGAGGGGGAAATCATCACCATCATCATCACCAACACTCCTCTCATCGAGAGGGGGCCAATCTCCATCAACATCTTCACCAACACCATCTCCTCTCAAACCCTAGTTCATCTCTTGTATCCAATTCTTGTCCCTAAGTCTGGGATTGGTACCTGTAGGTTGCTAGTAGTGTTGATTACTCCTTGTAGTTGATGCTCGTTGGTTTATTTGGTGGAAGATCATATGTTCAGATCCTATATGCATATTAATAGTCCTCTGATTATGAACATGAATATGCTTTGTGAGTAGTTACGTTTGTTCCTGAGGACATGGGAGAAGTCTTGCTATTAGTAGTCATGTGAATTTGGTATTCGTTCGATATTTTAATGAGATGTATGTTGTCTCTCCTCTAGTGGTGTTATGTGAACGTCGACTACATGACACTTGACCTTTATTTGGGCCTAGAGGAAGGCATTGGGAAGTAATAAGTAGATGATGGGTTGCTAGAGTGACAGAAGCTTAAACCCTAGTTTATGCGTTGCTTCCTAAGGGGCTGATTTGGATCCATATGTTTCATGCTATGGTTAGGTTTACCTTAATACTTCTTTTGTAGTTGTGGATGCTTGCAATAGGGGTTAATCATAAGTGGGATGCTTGTCCAAGTAAGGACAGCACCCAAGCAGCGGTCCACCCACATATCAAATTATCAAAGTACCAAACGCGAATCATATGAACGTGATGAAAACTAGCTTGACGATAACTCCCATGAGTCCTCGGGAGCGCTTTTCTCTATATAAGAGTTTGTCCAGGCTTGTCCTTTGCTACAAAAAGGATTGGGCCACCTTGCTGCACTTTATTTACTTTTGTTACTTATTGCTCGTTACAAATTATCTTACCACAAAACTATCTGTTACCTATAATTTCAGTGCTTGCAGAGAATACCTTGCTGAAAATAGCTTATCATTTGCTTCTGCTCCTCATTGGGTTTGACACTCTTACTTATTGAAAGGACTACGATAGATCCCCTATACTGGTGGGTCATCACTTCCGGAGGGGGATTCAATCGTGGAGGGCATCTACATCAACCCTATTGCCCTTCCGATGAAGCGTGAGTAGTTTACCTTAGACCTACGGGTCCATAGCTAGTATCTAGATGGCTTCTTCTCTCTTTGATTCTCAATACCATGTTCTCCTCGATGTTCTTGGAGATCTATCCGATGTAATCATCTTTTGCGGTTTGTCTGTTGAGATCCGATGAATTGTGGATTTATGATCAGCTTATCTATGAATATTATTTCAATCTTCTCTGAATTCTTATATGCATGATTTTATATCTTTGTATTTCACTTCGAATTATCGGTTTGGTTTGGCCAACTAGATTGGTTTTTCTTGCAATGGGAGAGGTGCTTAGCTTTGGGTTCATTCTTGCGTGATTTCGCCCAGTGACAAAGTAGTGGTAGCAAGACATGTATTGATTGTTGCCATCGAGGATAAAAAGATGGGGTTTTCACCATATTGCTTGAGTTTAGTCCTCTACATCATGTCATCTTACTTAAGGCGTTACTCCATTCTTGATGAACTTAATACTCTAGATGCATGGTGGATAGCGGTCGATGTGTGGAGTAATAGTAGTAGATGCAGGCAGGAGTCGGTCTACTTGACACGGACGTGATGCCTATATGCATAATCATTGCCTTGGATATCGTCATAACTTTGCACTTTTCTATCAATTTCTCGACAGTAATTTGTTCACCCACCGTATTATTTTCCTTCAAGAGAGAAGCCTCTAGTGAAACCTATGGCCCCCGGGTCTATTTTCCATCATATTTGTTTCTGATATACTATTTTGCAATCTTTTATTTTTGGATCTATAAACCAAAAAACCCAAAAATATTTTATCTATTATTTAGTTTTATCTATCTCTATCAGATCTCACCTTTGCAAGTGATCGTGAAGGGATTGACAACCCCTTTATCGCGTTGGGTGCAAGTGTTTGATTGTTTGTGTAGGTGCATCTATTGGGGACTTGCACGTTTCTCCTACTAGATTGATACCTTGGTTCTTAACTAAGGGAAATACTTATCTCTACTGTGCAGCATCACCCTTTCCTCTTCAAGGGAAAAACCAACACAAGCTCAAGAAGTAGCATGAAGAATTTCTGGCGCCGTTGCTGGGGAGATCTACGTCAAGCCTAACAAGTACCCATCATAAAAGTCTCATCTCTTGCATTACATTATTTTCCATTTTCCTCTCATTTTCCTCTCCCCCACTTCTAAAACGTTTTCAGAAAAATACAATTTTTTTTGCCTTTTTATTCGCCCTTCTTTCGTTCGTATTTTCGTTTGCCTTTTGTTTGCTCATGTGCTAGATTGTTTGATTTGCCCTCAGGGTCTTCCCACCATTGCTAGCACTCCCAAGAGTGAAGTTCTTAATTTTAAGCAAAGGGAAGGAGAAAATTTAAAAGATGCTTGGTATAGAATTTGCAATGCTCAGAAAAGATCTACTCGTAAGCAATCTACTACCGTTCTCCTTCGAAATTTTTATGTGGGTGTTACCCCTTGGAATAGATATGTTCTAGATACCATTACTGGTGGAATTTTCTTGGGGAGCCACACTTTTGATGCTTATAATGCTTTGATAGATTTGGTAGGTCCACCAGCTCTTATGGTTAATGAAACTGCTTTAACCTTAGAACATGTGATGCAAAGGCTTGATATTATTGAAAATAAAATTGCTACCATAGATCTTATTGAAACCTTGGATAAAAAGATTCATAATCATATTACTCAATATGGATCAAAGGTAGGAGTTGCTTTGAAGAATCTTAAGGAAAAAGAACCCATAGTTAATGAGAAGTTGGATCAAGGTTCCACTAGGATTGCTAAGTTGGAGAATATTATTACTAACTTGGGTTCCGCTTTTGCTTTCGTTAAAACTACCCCAAAATTTCCTTCCACCAAAGCTACTAAGTTTATCTATGTTCCTAAAAATAGAGGTGAATCTTCTAGTGGGGAAAATGAAGATCTTAAGATGATAAGTGTTCACCCTTGTTTTGTCAATATCACGAAGGAACCTTTTGTTATGAATGAATTTCTTGATTTCTTACCAAGGAGCGTGATTATAAATAAGATTAAAGAACCTCCTATAAGGTCCAAAGGTATAATTGAGGAATTGCATACCAAACATGACAATACCTAGATCTATGTTTTTATGCCTAGCTAAGGGCGTTAAACGATAGCGCTTGTTCGGAGGCAACCCAATTTTATTTTTGTGTTTTTTGTTTTGCTACTGTTCTTGAATAAAATACACATTATTACCTCTATAGTAATTGTGTTTTGGTGTTTTAATTAGTGTTTGTGCCAAGTAAGACCTTTGGGATGGCTTACGGTGATAGTTAATTTGATCTTGCTGAAAAAGAGAAACTTTTTGGCCGAGTAAAATAATTCTCATTTTTAACAGAAGCATGATAAAATACTGATTCTTTTTGCACAAGATTTATATAAAATTGACTCTATTGTCCTATTTTTTCAGAATTTTTGGAGTTATATAAGTATTCGAAGTTTACAGATTGCTATAGACTATTCTGTTTTTGACAGATTCTATTTTCTATGTGTTGTTTGCTTATTTTGATGAATCTATGGGTAGTATCGGGGGGTATGAACCATGGAGAAGTTGGAATAAAATAGATATTACACCAATTTAAATAAAGAATGAGTTCACAACAGTATCAAAAGTGGTGATTTATTTTCTTATACTAACGGACCTCATGAGTTTTCTGTTGAGTTTTGTGTTGTGAAGTTTTCAAGTTTTTGGTAAAGATTTGATGGACTATGGAATAAGGAGTGGCAAGAGCCTAAGCTTGGGGATGCCCCAGGCACCCCAAGGTAATATTCAAGGACAACCAAGAGCCTAAGCTTGGGGATGCCCCGGATGGCACCCCCTCTTTTGTCTTCGTCTATCGATAAATTTACTTGAGGCTATATTTTTATTCACCACATGATATGAGTTTTGCTTGGAGCGTCTTGTATGATATGAGTCTTTGCTTTTTAGGTTGCCACAACCATCCTTGCTGTACACACCTTTTGAGAGGGACATGCATGAATCGTGATTTATTAGAATACTCTATGTGCTTCACTTATATCTGTTGAGCTAGGCAATTTTTCTCTAATGCTTCACTTATATCTTTTTAGAGCATGGCGGCGGCTTTATTTTATAGAAATTGTTGAACTCTCATGCTTCACTTATATTATTCTGAGAGTCTCTCTAAACAGCATGTTAATTTGCTTTGGTTATGAATTTATTCCTAATATGATGGGCATCCAAGAGGGACATAATAAAATTTTTCATATAAAGTGCATTGAATACTATGTGAAGTTTGATTCCTTATGATTGTTTTGAGATATAAATGTCGGATTTCGGGTTCCGGCAAAACCCTTGAGGTTCGAACACTGGGGTGCGCACGAAGATCTCTCCCCCTAGCTTGCGCCCTCACCGTGATCTCAAAGCTTATCCCGTCAAACCCACAGAACAAGAGACACAAGGTTTATCCTGGTCCGGGCCACCGTTGTGGTGTAATACCCTACTCCAGTGTGGTGTGGTGGATTGCCTCTTGGGCTGAGGATGAACAGTACAAAGGAAGAACAGCCTCCTGAGGAGAGGTGCTCTTGTGATTGGTGAGGTCGGGTGGTCAAGGGTGATATGAATGATCCTCCTCTTCTAAGGTGGTGGCTAGTCCTATTTATAGAGGCCTTGGTCCTCTTCCCAAATATTGAGCGGGAAGGGTGAGGGAGTCCTGGACTAAGGGGTCCTCGGGCGTCCGGCCTATTAACCATGGGCCGGACTGATGGGCTGTGAAGATATCAAGACCGAAGACTGCACCCGTGTCCGGATGGGACTCTCCTTAGCGTGGAAGGCAAGCTTGGCAACCGAATATGTAGATTCCTTTCTTTGTAACCGACCTTGTGTAACCCTAGATCCTCCCGGTGTCTATATAAACCGAAGGACTTAGTCTGGAGGGATATACTCATTATCGTAGTCATATAGGCTAGACTTCTAGGGTTTAGCCATTACGATCTCGTTGTAGATCAAGTCTTGTAATACTCATATTCACCAAGATCAATCAAGCAGGAAGTAGGGTATTACCTCCATAGAGAGGGCCCGAACCTGGGTAAACATCGTGTCCCCTGTCTCCTGTTACCATCGACCTTAGACGCACAGTTCGGAACCCCCTACCCGAGATCCACCGGTTTTGACACCAACATTGGTGCTTTCATTGAGAGTTCCACTGTGACGTCGATGACAGGATCGATGACTTGCTTCGTTCTTAAAGACAACATCACCGCTGGAGGAGGCCTGGCCCCAGGCCAAACCCTCCGGCTGGGCAATTTTACCATGACCGCCCGTTCGGCCGTTAAGCCGACGATGACCTCTCGGGCCATCGAAAATCCCCTTCGTATCGACTCCAAACCCTCCAAGCAGATGGATCCGGCAGAGTTCTCGTCTTTAAACGAGCTCCTGGATCGCATCGCCGCCCTGGGAATTGCCACAGATTACGATCGGATCGGGCTTAAATCCGACCAAAGAGAAATTAAATCTCCACCGGTCACCCACTAGATAGCGGTAGTTGAGGAGCAAGACGGCGACTCTTCCCCTATGCTGAAGACGGACTATGTTCGGATCGCCGACCCTGCAGAGCCGGATACCCACCAGCGAAAGGATGTGACCAGCCTTCCGAACATAGAATCGGACGGCGGGCATAAGCAATCTGAAGATACTCCGGAGTCTGCACTGTTAAGTCTGGAAAACGCTCAGACTCCGGATCATCAATTGGGTCCGGGTCCAGATTCAATTCCACCCACCCACCCAGACGTAAGCGCTCTAATGAGCATACAATAGCAGTCTCAGGAAACGGTCCACCACTTCTGGGCCAGATTCCTCCTTGTCAAGGACAAGGTTAAAGATTGCCGCGACGAGGACGCGATATCTGCGTTCTGCAACAATTGCACAGACGAAGGAATCCTCAACGCCATTAATCTCTGCCGTATACTATACTTCACGGACTTGGCAACTATCGTACAGAAGTACAGCGCAATGGAAAACACTTGGAAAGATCAGGCAGCTTGTTGGGAGCCATCGGTCCCAACTCAACCGCTCGTCCAGGCGAAAAGGGTGCATCCCCGTGACACGCCCAATCCAATATCCAAGAAATATAAAGCCATTACGCGGCACGGAACCGTTCTGGAGGGATGGCTCGACGGCCCATGCAAAATACACACAACATTGGATACCATACCAACCCATAGCCTTAGAGCATGTTGGATACTCCAGCAGGTAGCCAAGAGCGGCGAGGACATACTTACCAAAAACGCCCTAGAGCAACACCCTCCAGAAGACGACGACCCAGAGTATTGACGGTCTTCGAGACATTCGCTTCAAACAATAAGCGCAAAAAGGCACTCCGTGACCTCATCGAAGTCTGTCAAATCGTCGCGATAAACCCTTGGAACGACACAGCTATAACCTTTAATGCCGGTGACGAACCAAAATACAGGACAGTCCGAGTGCCGTCCGCATTAGTCCTCAGTCCCATCGTGGATGGCTTTCGACTCACCAAGGTCCTCATGGACGGTGGCAGCGGACTAAACCTCATTTACGAGGATACACTCAACAAAATGGAAATAGACAGGAGCCGCATCGAGCAAAGCAGCACGACCTTCCGAGGAATCATTCCCAGCCGGGAGGCACGGTGCGTGGGAAAAATAACACTCGACGTGGTATTCGGCACGCCGGAGAATTATCGGTCTGAAGAAATAACTTTTAAAGTGGCCCCTTTCAACAGCGGATATCACGCCCTCTTGGGGCGAGAGGCATTTACACGCTTCCAAGTTGTACCTCATTACGGGTACATGAAGCTTAAGATGCCCGGGCCCAACGGCATAATCACTCTCGCCAGTGATCCCTGGCCCCTGAGGCATTATCTAAAGCCCTTGCGGCCGAAGAGTTAACCGCACTGCGCTCCACGGTGGACTGGGACGATGTGATCCTAGACAAACGCCCCAAATCCACCTCCTTCAAGCCAGCGGAAGAGATAGTCAAATTCCAGGTCCATCCAACGGACCCCAAGAAGACATCATCTATTGGGGCGCAACTAGACCCAACGGTCGACATCGCGCTACTGGATTTTCTTCGCGAAAACTGGGATATATTCGCCTGGCACCCTTCTGATATGCCAGGAATCTCACGCAAGCTGGCCGAACATAGCCTCAACATATTAAAGGGATATAAATCGGTCAAACAAACACTGCGGCGCTTTTCCGAACCCAAACGCTAAGCCATGGGAGAGGAGCTAGCCAAGCTAATCGAGGCCGGATTCATTAGAGAAATAAAACATCCAGACTGGCTGGCAAACCTGGTGATGGTACCAAAGAAGGATAAATCCTGGCGCCTGTGCTTCAATTTCAAAGACCTCAATAAGGCTTGCCCTAAGGATCCCTTCCCCCTCCCCTACATTGACCAAATCATTGACCCTACCACAGGACACGACTCGCTGTGTTTTCTCGACGCATATTCCGGATACCATCAAATCAAAGTGAAGGAGTCCGATCAAGCTGCAACAGCATTCATTACCCCATACTGGCCATTCTGCTTCAACACCATGCCCTTCGGGCTCAAGAACGCCGGCGCCACATATCAACGCATGATTCAAACATGCCTGGAGAAACAGATCGGCAAGACAGTTGAAGCTTGTGTGGACGATGCCGTCATCAAAACTAGGCACGTCGAAACACTAATAGACGATTTACGTCTCACATTCGACAACCTCCGTGCATACGACATTAAGCTCAATCCGGAAAAGTGTGTTTTCAGCGTCCCCGCTGGAAAACTGCTGGGCTTCATTGTTTCCAATAGAGGAATCGAAGCAAATCCAGCCAAAATCTGAGCTCTATCACAATTGGCTACGCCAACAGACCTTAAACAAGTCCAAAAACTCGTGGGTTGTGTGGCAGCTCTAAGCCGCTTTATCTCCAGATTGGGAGAGAAAGCGCTGCCACTCTATCGCCTTCTCCAACGAACCGATCACTTCGAGTGGACGGACACGGCAACAGCCAGACTGGAAGAAATAAAAACCCTTCTAGCGAGCAACCCAATCCTGGCTGCGCCAAACGTCGGCGAACCCATGTTGCTGTACATATCGGCAACACATCAGGTGGTGAGCGCTGTACTCGTCGTTGAATGAGAACAGGATGGACACAAATTCCCGCTTTAGAAGCCAGTATACTACGTATCCACTGTCCTTACACCATGCAAATCTCGGTACCCCCATTATCAAAAGATAGCATACGCGGTCTTCATGGCATCCCGAAAGCTACGACACTACTTCCAGGAGTGCTCGATCACGGTGGCTTCCGAAGTACCACTCAACAACATAATAAACAACCGCGATGCCACGGGCCGGATTGCCAAATGGGCCATTGAGCTCCTTCCATTTGATACTACATACAAACCATGTCGAGCTATTAAATCCCAAGTACTGGCTGACTTCGTCGCCGAATGGACAGAGGCCGAACTCCCTAAAGAGTACGACACATATTCCAATTGGGTTATGTATTTCGATGGCTCCAAAATGCTGGCAGGGCTAGGAGCGAGCATCGTTTTAACGTCCCCCACTGGAGACATCGTTCAGTACGTACTCCAAATACTATACACGGACTCCAATAACGCAGCCGAATATGAAGCCTTATTGCATCGTCTCCGGATGGCTGTCTCCATGGGCATACAATGCCTGGAAGTGCGCGGGGACTCAAACCTCGCAATATCTCAAATAAATGGAGACTTTGATGCCAAAGATCCGAAGATGGCAGCTTATCGTTATGCCGTCCTAAAAATGTCGGCTCGGTTCGAGGGGCTCGAGTTCCATCACGTGGCCCGAGAAAGTAATCAAGCAGCGGACGTTCTTGCTCGTATCGGCGCTAAGCGCGACCCCGTCCCACCTAATATCTTTCTGGAAAGGCTTTTTAAGCCATCCGTGGTGTGGTAGGGGGAAAGCAGCAACACTAGTCCGGATCCAAACACAACCCCAGATTCCGAACACACATATATCATCGGCGGCTCAGGCATCGAAATAACACCGTCGGCCCATCTCATAATGGCAGTCATCGCCCCATGGACCGAACCTTTCCTGGCCTACCTTAATAGGAAAGAACTCCCTAAGGATCAGAATGAGGCCCACCGCATTGTCCGGCATTCGAAGGCCTACAAGGTCCATGACAGAGAGCTCTATAAGAAAAGCGTCACCGGAGTCCTTCAAAGGTGTATCTCCGAGGAGGAGGGGCGGCAGCTCCTGGCTGAGATTCACGCCGGTCTCGGCGGGCACCACGCCGCAGCTCGGGCCCTTGTTAGCAAGGCCTTCCGTACATGATTCTACTGGCCGACGGCCTGAGCAGATGCACAGGACCTTGTCCGACGTTGCGTCGGATGCCAACTCTTCGCCAATCAAAGCCATATGCCTCCAACTGCCCTACAAACAATCCCCATCACTTGGCCTTTTGCGGTCTGGGGACTGGATATGTTGGACCCCTTAAAGAAGGAAGCCATAAGAAAAAATATCTGCTGGTCATGGTGGATAAATTCACTAAGTGGATAGAGGCCAAACCAGTTAAAACGGCCGAGTCCGGGCGGGTCATAGAATTCATATCCGATGTCGTACACCGTTATGGTGTTCCGCACAGTATCATCACCGATAATGGCTCCAACTTCACAGCGGACGAAGTGAAATCCTGGTGCGCTAATCTGGGCATCAATCTTGATTACGCCTCTGTATATCATCCACAAACAAATGGTCAAGTCAAAAGAGCCAATGGTCTTATTATGAGCGGCATTACGCCCAGACTAGTGCGGTCTTTGAAAGAATCAGACAAGCACTGGGTTGAGGAGCTCGACTCCGTACTCTGGGGGCTGCGGACCACGCCCAATCACACTACCAGATACACACCCTTTTTCATGGTGTACAACGCAGAGGTAGTGCTACCCTGCGACATTATTCATGATTC
Organism: Aegilops tauschii subsp. strangulata; assembly: GCF_002575655.3. Taxonomy (NCBI): domain Eukaryota; kingdom Viridiplantae; phylum Streptophyta; class Magnoliopsida; order Poales; family Poaceae; genus Aegilops; species Aegilops tauschii. The sequence goes on along the minus strand of NC_053041.3, from coordinate 302,323,187 downwards.
ACCTCGAGTGCGCATGTACGAAGAGAGAGAGGCTGAGCTCGATTGGCAGGATAGCCTAGATGCCCTAGAGGAGGAGCGCGACGCCGCAAAAGCCCGTTCCGCATTTTATCAACAGCAGGCTCGCAGGTATCAAAGCAGAGAAGTGCGGGCCAAAACATATAACGTCGGCGAACTCGTTCTAAGAAAAAGGACAAACTCAAGCCCAAGTGGGAGGGTCCCTCCATCATTGACGAAGTTCTGACTGGAGGAGCGTACCGCCTGCGTGATGCATCAGACAATCGCCTAGAGCCGAACCCCTGGAACGCGGCCAGACTCCGAAGATTCTATGCCTAGCGCCGAACTCTTTGTTTGTCTCCTTCTCCCTATTGTTTCCATTACTTTTTCTCTCTTTTCGCTTTTTCCCTTTTAGCCTTAAAAGCTTTTCGTGCGGTTAAACCATGCACCTGTGACATACACATCCTCAAATATGTATGTCCATTATACCTGGGGGCTTCTTGAATAGAAGCTTATTATTGTTTTCCGAGCATCAAGCTCATCACATATGTGTGTTTTCCCCATATGTACCTTTTCTTCACCATTATATGCATCGATATGACTTAAGTTTTGGCCAAGCTGGGTTGCCTGGCTCATGTGCTTATGCCCTACGTTCCCTTTAGTTCGGCTAGGGCATAAAGGGAGCACCTCTGCGATTGTTACTGCTGGGTCATCCGGATGTGTACCTCAGACTGGGTGAAGCTGAAAGATAGCGTTCTTAAGGGAATATTCGGTCGGTGAACTAAAGATGTTTTTGCATTCGTCCCATCGTGAACCCCCAGAAGCTATACACATTGTGATTTCTTCATCACAGTTCGGACATGCACATTAATGCATGCACACCCAGGGAAAGGAACCCTTAACAGAACTATTCTCTCTGGAAGATGTTTCTTACACTCTTAATGTAATATAACATAACTAGCCGGATAATTGTCTGTTCAAGCAACTATGACCCCTACGCCTGGTTTCCATGCATACCCGGTCTACTCGGCCGCTCTGGTATTCGGAAATACTCCGCACCTTCGGGTCCAGAGGTCGAAGCGAAAAGGTCTGCCATGACAATCATTTTATAATCCAGCTAGAGTTGCGTATGCAAAGGAAAGTACATAGTCACTTAGGACTTAAAAACTTCCTTCTCTATGCCGTCCAGCAGGCTATCTAACTTACAATCCTGCTGGGAATACTTGGCGGCTATTGTTACTTGGTCATATACTAAACTAATGGGAATTTCTTCCCCATTTGACCCTAGTGGTCCAACCCGGGCCATGTGATTTGGATCCAGCTTGGTATACCGCGTTTTCACCATGGCCCAGGCCTCTCGCGCACCCTCTCGGCAGACCGATATCTTCCATAGTCGGATACACCGCCGCACTCCCTTGAACAGCTCTACAAGCTCCTCCATACTCCCTGGAGGGGAGGCGGATGACCATAAGGCCTTGGCTACACTCCTCATTGTCTGCCGAGCTTGCTCGTGCAATTGCGACAGCCCTTGCAGAAGATCACTTGATGATCCGGATACCTCCTCTTCAGGACGTCCCGTCAACATACCTACAATCATAGCTATATCAGCTACTTTTACTTCCAAACTATTATAAGGTAAAATCCGGCCACGTACTGAATATGCCGCCTCGCAACTTTTTATTCTCCTTCACAGAGTCAGCTAGCTGGGCCCACACATCTTTTAGTTCTTCGCCCAGTTTGGTGTTTGAGTCCTGGAGTTTGTTTTTCTCCTCTCTGACTCGGGCCATTACACGCTTGCCTGCGGCGTGTAGTCTTTTTGCCTCTTTCTCTCCCGCTTGAGCGGTTTTCAACTTCTCTTCCAGTTGACCTGATGATCCTATTATGAGATAAGCAACAGTATTAGCACAACTACTATATAATTATTATTCCTCGATGGAGGGGACCATTACCAGAGGATGCCTTCTTGGAGTTTTTCAGTTCGGCGGTAACAACATTTAGCTGTGTCCAACACTGCTCCAGCTCTTGAGCTAGCAGGTTGTTCTTCTCCATCAGAACATGGTTATACATCGATCCTTAAATAACTTGTGCCAACTACTTTCAGTCTCGGGGGCTACTAGCATGTGGTTATCCTTTTCGGACAAAATAAACCTTACCCGCACATCCGTTAAATGCTGCTTTGTGGCTCTGCCAAGCCCATCTCGAGCAGCTCGGATGTATGTGTCAGGCAAGCTAAAGGCATCAAACGCCTCTTTTGAGAAGCCAGGCTCCCGTAAAACGGCCCTCCGTCGCCGATGATTCGTGACGCTTGATGACCCACAAGTATAGGGGATCTATCGTAGTCCTTTCGATAAGTAAGAGTGCCGAACCCAACGAGGAGCAGAAGGAAATGATAAGCGGTTTTCAGCAAGGTATTCTCTGCAAGCTCTGAAATTGTAGGTAACAGATAGTTTTGTGATAGGATAATTGGTAACGAGCAACAAGTAACAAAAGTAAATAAAGTGCAGCAAGGTGGCCGAATCCTTTTTGTAGCAAAGGACAAGCCTGGACAAATTCTTATATAGAGAAAAGCGCTCCCGAGGACACATGGGAATTATCGTCAAGCTAGTTTTCATCACGTTCATATGATTCACGTTTGGTACTTTGATAATTTGATATGTGGGTGGACCGGTGCTTGGGTGCTGCCCTTACTTGGACAAGCATCCCAATTATGATTAACCTCTATTGCAAGCATCCGCAACTACAACAAAAGTATTAAGGTAAACCTAACCATAGCATGAAACATATGGATCCAAATCAGCCCCTTACGAAGCAACACATAAACTAGGGTTTAAGCTTCTGTCACTCTAGCAACCCATCATCTACTTATTACTTCCCAATGCCTTCCTCTAGGCCCAAATAATGGTGAAGTGTTATGTAGTCGACATTCACATAACACCACTAGAGGATAGACAACATACATCTCATCAAAATATCGAACGAATACCAAATTCACATGACTACTAATAGCGAGACTTCTCCCATGTCCTCAGGAACAAACCTAACTACTCACAAAGCATATTCATGTTAATGATCAGAGGAGTATTAATATGCATATAGGATCTTAACATATGATCTTCCACCAAATAAACCAACTAGCATCAACTACAAGGAGTAACCAACACTACTAGCAACCTACAAGTACCAATCCTGGACTTGGAGACAAGAATTAGATACAAGAGATGAACTAGGGTTTGAGAGGAGATGGTGCTGGTGAAGATGTTGATGGAGATTGCCCTCTCCCGATGAGAGGAGCGTTAGTGATGACGATGGCGATGATTTCCCCCTCCCGGAGGGAAGTGTCCCCGGCAGAACAGCTCTGCCGGAGCCCTAGATTGGTTCCGCCTCGTGGCGTCGGAGTCTCGTCCCGAAAGCTTGCTTATGATTTTTCTTCGGACGAAAGACTTCATATAGCAGAAGATGGGCATCGGAGGGCCAACAGGGGGCCCACGAGGTAGGGGGGCGCGCCCAGGGGGGTAGGGCGCGCCCCCACCCTCGTGGACAGGTGGAGGCCCCCCTGACGTATTTCTTCCGCTCAGTAGTTTTTATTATTTCCAAAAATAACTTTCGTGGAGTTTCAGGACTTTTGGAGTTGTGCAGAATAGGTCTGTAATATTTGCTCCTTTTCCAGCCCAGAATTCCAGCTGCTGGCATTCTCCCTCCTTATGTAAACCTTGTAAAATAAGAGAGAATAGGCATAAGTATTGTGATATAATGTGTAATAACAGCCCATAATGCAATAAATATCGATATAAAAGCATGATGCAAAATGGACGTATCAACTCCCCCAAGCTTAGACCTCGCTTGTCCTCAAGCGGAAGCCGATAACGATAAACATGTCCACATGTTTAGAGGTAGAGGTGTCGATAAAATAAAATACGGACATGAGGGCATCATGATTATTCTCATAACAGCAACATATATGGATATTGTCATATGATTTCTTATGCTCAAGTAATAATCTATTCACAATGCAAAGTATGAATTAGAAACTTTATTGAGAACTAACAAACTATAATCTCAGTCATTGAGGCAATTGCAATTTATCATAACATCAGAAAGATTCTATGTCAGAGCTTTCTAGCAAGTCCACATACTCAACTATCATTTTGTCTTTCATAATTGCTAACACTCACGCAATACTTGTGGTTACGGAGTTTTAATCGGCCACAGAGAAAGATAGGGGCTTATAGTTCCGCCTCCCAACCTTTTACCTCAAGGGTAATGTCAACAATAATAATTCATGCTAACCCACATCCAATTAGATATATATATATATATATATATATATATATATATATATATATATATATATATATATATATATATATATATCAGGATCTTTCCAACATCCTGTGCTTGCCCAAGGATAAAATGTAAAAAGGAAAGGTGAAGATCACCATGACTCTTGCATAAGGTAGAAGATAATAGTAAAAGATAGGCCCTTCGCAGAGGGAAGTAGAGGTTGCCATGCGCTTTCAAGGTTGGATGCACCAAATCTTAATGCGAAAGAACGTCACTTTATATTGCCACTTGTGATATGAACCTTTATTATGCAGTCCGTCGCTTTTATTTCTTCCACATCACAAGATCGTATAAAGCTTATTTCCTCCACACCAATCAATCATACATATTTAGAGAGCAATTTTTATTGCTTGCACCGATGACAACTTACTTGAAGGATCTTACTCAATCCATAGGTAGATATGGTGGACTCTCATGGCAAAACTGGTTTAAGGGTTTTCGGAAGCACAAGTAGTATCTCTACTTGGTGCAAAGAATTTGGCTCGCATGAGGGGGAAAGGCAAGCTCAACATGTTGGATGATCCATGACAATATACTTTATCTCAGATATAAGAAAACATAACCCATTACGTTGTCTTCCTTGTCCAACATCAACTCTTTAGCATGTCATATTTTAATGAGTGCTCCCAATCATAAAAGATGTCCACGATAGTATATTTATATGTGAAACCTCTCTTTCTTTATTACTTCCTATTAATTGCAACGATGACCAAAGCTATGTTTTCCAACTCTCAACAATTTTTAATCATCATACTCTTTCTATGTGAAGTCATTACTCTCAATAAGATCAATATGATCTCTTTATTTCTTTTTTTATTCACTCAAGATCATAGCAAAATAATCAAGCCCTTGACTCAACACTAATCTTTATTATATAGCTCACGGACTCGATTACATAGAGGGATCATAAAGCAAAACTCAAAACTAGATCATACTAAACCTTTTATTCTACTAGATCAAGATACTACTAAAAGGATCGAACTAAGAAAAACAGTAAAGATAGGAGTGTGTTGGTGATACGATACCGGGGCATCTCCCCCAAGCTTGGCAGTTACCAAGGGGAGTGCCCATACCCATGTGATTATGTCTCCTTTGCTGGTGAAGGGATTGTTGATGATGTAGGCTTGTCGTCCATCTTCCAAGCATAGGCTCACCATCATAGAAGGATGATCGAGTCTCCGGGATCCTCAAATCTGCAGCCAAACTCATCCTCTTGAATCTATATTCATACTCAAATTTTTTGTTTTGCAGGTCACAGATTTGGGCTTGGAGGTGCTCGATTTTCTCGTGAAGCTTGAAGATGGCCTCCCCAATGTCCTTGGCATCCACCTTGTGGTTGTTGGTGAACTCCGTGATCATTATGTGATTGGAGTCAAGTCCACGCTCCACCATCTCCTGGCACATCAAAACTTCTTGCTCCATTGCTTCAAGCCTTGTCTCCACGCTTCCGGTCCTCCCTGGTCCCTCAACATCGCAGATGTGCAGCACCCCCTCACGCATCTCAATGGTTTGAGGGTGTTGCAGCACCTCCGTGAGGTAGGGGTTGATGACCTTCTCGAAGAACTTGTCCTTGGGGGCACTTGGAGACATCATGATGATCTAGATCTGTTAGAAAAACAGCTCGAAACAAGAACAGATGATATTTGCGTGATACAAGAGTCAAAACCTTCGGTAGATTATATAATGAATTTTTACCGACCAAAATCCGTAACGTGCAAGAAAACGGAGTCCGGAGAGCACACGAGGTGCCCACGAGGTAGGGGGCGCGCCCAAGGGGTAGGGCGCGCCCTCCACCCTCGTGGAGGCCTCGTGTCCTTCCTGGACTGCTTCTTATTTTTCTATTTTTCTAAATATTCCAAAACGGAGAAATATTGACATTAGAATTGTTTTGGAGTCGGTTTACTTACCGTACCACATACCTATTCCTTTTCGGAGTCTGAAACATTCCGGAAAGTGTCCCTTATGTATTCCTCAGGGGTTACGGTTTCAATGACATTGGTTTCAACATTTATAGGATTACCTGAGATATAATGTTTAATTCTTTGACCGTTCACCACCTTCGGATTTGTGCCTTCGAAGTTGTTGATTTTTATGGCACCGGAACGATAGACCTCCTCGATAACGTAAGGGCCTTCCCATTTAGAGATAAGTTTTCCTGCAAAAAATCTTAAACGAGAGTTGTATAGCAATACATAATCACCTACATTAAACTCATGCTTTTGTATCCTTTTATCATGCCATCTTTTAACTTTTTCTTTAAACAACTTGGCATTCTCATAGGCTTGGGTTCTCCATTCATCAAGTGAGCTAATGTCAAATAACCTCTTCTCACCGGCAAGTTTGAAATCGTAATTGAGCTCTTTAATAGCCCAATAAGCCTTATGTTCTAGTTCGAGAGGTAAGTGACATGCTTTTCCATAAACCATTTTATACGGAGACATACCCATAGGATTTTTATATGCAGTTCTATAGGCCCATAATGCATCATCAAGTTTCTTGGACCAATTCTTTCTAGATCTATTAACAGTCTTTTGCAAAATTAATTTGAGTTCTCTATTACTCAATTCTACTTGACCACTAGACTGTGGGTGATAAGGAGATGCAATTCTATGATTAACATCATACTTTGCAAGCATTTTACGAAAGGCACCATGAATAAAATGTGAACCACCATCAGTCATTAAATATCTACAGACCCCAAACCTCGGAAAAATAACTTCTTTAAGCATTTTAATAGATGTGTTATGATCAGCACTACTAGTTGGAATAGCTTCTACCCACTTAGTAACGTAATCAACAACAACTAAAATATGTGTATATCCATTAGAGGCAGGAAAAGGTCCCATATAATCAAAGCCCCAAACATCAAATGGTTCAATAACAAGTGAATAGTTCATAGGCATTTCTTGACGTCTACTAATATTACCAATTCTTTGACATTCATCACAAGATAGGACAAACTTACGGGCATCCTTGAAGAGAGTAGGCCAATAAAAACCGGATTGCAATACCTTATGCGCAGTTCTATCTCTAGCGTGGTGTCCTCCATAAGCCTCGGGGTGACACTTGCGTAGGATCTGTTCCTGTTCATGCTCAGGTACACAACGTCTAATAACACCATCTACTCCTTCTTTATAAAGATGTGGGTCATCCCAAAAGTAATGTCTCAAATCATAGAAAAACTTTTTCTTTTGCTGGTATGTGAAACTAGGTGGTATAAATTTAGCAACGATGTAATTAGCATAATCAGCATACCACGGAGTACTACGAGAAGCATCTATGACATTTAATTGCTCATCCGAAAAGCTATCATCTATAGGTAGTGGGTCATCAAGAACATTCTCTAACCTAGACAAGTTGTCTCCAACGGGGTTCTCAGCTCCCTTTCTATCAAAAATATGCAAATCAAATTCTTGTAGCAAGAGAACCCATCTAATAAGTCTAGGTTTAGCATCTTTCTTTTCCATAAGATATTTAATAGCAGCATGATCCGTGTGAATAGTTACTTTAGAATTGACAATATAAGGTCTGAACTTATCACAAGCAAATACAACTGCTAAGAATTCCTTTTCGGTAGTAGCATAATTTCTCTGAGCATTGTCTAGAGTTTTATTAGCATATTGAATAACATTTAATTTCTTATCAACTATTTGCCCTAGAACAGCACCTACAGCATAATCACTAGCATCACACATAATTTCAAAGGGTAAATTCCAATCAGGTGGCTGAACAATAGGTGCAGAGATCAATGCTTTCTTAAGTATTTCAAATGCTTCTACACAATCATCATCAAAAATAAATGGTATATCCTTTTGTAATAAATTAGTCAGAGGCCGAGAGATTTTTGAGAAGTCCTTAATGAACCTCCTATAAAAACCGGCATGACCCAGGAACTTCTTATACCTTTGATGTCCTTGGGACATGGCATCTTTTCAATAGCATCAACCTTGGCTTTATCAACCTCAATACCTCTTTCAGAAACTTTATGCCCCAAGACAATACCTTCATTAACCATAAAGTGGCACTTTTCCCAATTCAAGACAAGATTAGTTTCTTCACATCTCTCAAAACTCGATCAAGGTTGCTCAAGCAGTCATCAAAAGAGGATCCATAGACGGAGAAGTTGTCCATGAAAACCTCACAAATCTTTTCACAAAAGTCAGAGAATATAGCCATCATGCATCTTTGAAAGGTAGCAGGTGCATTACATAAACCAAAAGGCATACGTCTATAAGCAAAAGTACCAAAAGGGCAAGTAAAAGTAGTCTTTGATTGATCATTGGCTGACACAGGTATTTGAGAGAAACCAGAATAACCATCTAGAAAGCAAAAATGTGTATGTTTAGATAATCTTTTGTAACGCCCCGGATGTAACTTCCCATATTTGTAACTCCAACTCTTGCCATTTTCGGCTATGTGTTATGATATTCCCTTCGTGGTCGGGTTTTGTTTTTCGTTTTGCATTTTGTTCTTGTCATGCATCTCATATCATGTCATCATGTGCATCTCATTTGCATACGTGTTCGTCTTATGCATCCGAGCATTTTCCCCAATGTCCGTTTCGCAATCCGACACTCCCACGTGCACCGGCGCACCCCTCTTGTTTCTTTTCGTGAGCGGGTGTTGAACGTTCTTGGAATGGACCGATTCTTGCCAAGTGGCCTTGGTATACCACCGGTAGACCACCTGTCAAGTTTCGTTCCATTTGGAGGTCGTTTGATACTCCAACGGTTAATAGGGTAACCGCAAAGTCCTTTTGTGTGTTGCAGCAAAACCCCCCTCCAAACAGCGCAATAACCCATCTAAGTCACCTCCGTGCTCTCGGTCGTTCGATCACGATCGTGTGGGCGAAAACCGTGCCTCATTTGGACTCTCCTAGCTCCCTATGCCTATATAAACACCTCCCCCTCCGAAATCCGGGTCCAAACCCTAGCCTCGTTCCCTCCGCGCGCCGGACACGTCTGCCCGGCGCCGGACGAAAGCCGCCGCAGCCCGCAGCCAACCGGGGCGCGACACGTGGCACCCCGGCCACCCGCGCCGCGCCGGCCCGCCGAGCCCGCTTCCGGCCCCCGCGGCCCGTCTCTCCCGCGCCGCCGCCCGACCGCGCCCGAGCGCGCCGCGTCGCCGACGCCGGCCGCCGCCTCCGCCCCGTCGCCGTCCGCCCACGTTCGCCCGCCAACCGCCGCCGCCACTTCCGCCGGTCGCCGTCGCCGCGCCTCGCGCGCCGCCGCGCCCGTCGCCGCGCCACTCCGGCGACCGTGCCCCGTCTCCCCGGCGGTGCCTCCTCCTCCTCCCTCGCCCGATCTCCGATGAGCTCCAGATCCAGATCCGAGACGGTTGACTTTCTCCCCTCCCCTCGATTTTCTCCAAGTCCCGATATATTTGCAATAAGTGGCTCTGTTCATCGCATCATAACTCTCTGCATACTGCTCTGTTTTGTATGCATGATATATCTAAATGTTCATTACGAGATGCTCTTCATTTTGTTCCATTGTGCCATGCTCATTTGAGTCCATCTTGATGCCCAAATCTTTGGTGCAAGAATGCTATATGATGTTTTCTGCTGTTACTTATCAGAACTTGGTGATTTGTTATTTTCGTTGCAATTGATGTGTGCATCTTATGAGCATCTGCTCTATAGGTGTTTTGATCTATGCCATGCCATATTTCAGAGGTGTATGCCATGTATTTTTGTGATCTATGTGGTGACTAGCACAAGCATGCAAACTAGGCTTCGTAATGTTTCTGTTTTTAGGGACTTAGAATTTTGCAGTCTGTGACTGCTGTTATTTTGTTGCCATGTATCCATGTGTCTACAGAGAGATCCATGCATATTGTGAGATACTTCAGTAAGGATGTTTTATTGATATAGTTGTGCTCTATCCATCCGTGCCCCTGTTTGCAATTATGGAGTGCCATAGAATGTCTCAAACTTGCTCTACTTTTGCTATAAAATATTCCTGGCAGATTCTTAACATGATATTCAATTTTGCCAAGCTTGTTGTAGTTGTTTCATAAATGCTATGAACTTTCTCTTGCCATGGATAGCATAATAAACATGCCATCATGCATGGCCTTGTGAAGTGAATCAAGCTCACCAAGATGCCCTCATAATTTCTGTTAATGCCATGCTCTGTTTTCTGCAGTCTGAAACCTGTTAACGAAACTTGCTATGTTTACATGGCTGCCATCATATCTTCTGGTCCTCTTTGGCTCATGGTCAGTAAGGGACTTTTGTTCTATGCATTTAGTAGATTCATTCCATGCCTTGTTTTGTTATGTTAAGTTCCTGTAGCATGTTGATTGCTTGCTCTGAACATTGCTACCTGATGCTGTTTCAGCCATGTTCAGTATTTTCACCGTCTGTGAACCTGATATCTTTTGCACTTTTGCCATGCTTGTTTGAACCTGTCATGGGGTGATCTAGCCGTAGCTCAGTGTTCATCTTTTGTCAAGCATCTCCTGTAGATTACTTCCATATGCTTTGTTTCTATGTTGGGGTGTTGTAGCATAGTTACTTGATGCATTCTAAGTGCTATCATGCTGTTAATCGCAGAATCGTGTCATTTTTGTTTTGCTTGCCATTTGCAAACCGTGCATCCGTTTCCGGTGATCTTTGTATCGATTTCGACCGAAATCATATCATCTTTCCAGTGGCACACTTGGTTTGCCAAGTTACTGCCTTGTTCATCCTTTTTCTTTCGGAGCACGCATATGCATCGCATATCATATCCCGCATCTCATGCATGTTTTGCATCATGTTGCTTGTGCATTTCCCGTGATTGATTGTGGTTCCTTTGCTTGTGTTCTTGCTGTGGGTAGAGCCGGGAGACGAGTTCGTGAATGAGGAACCTGTTGAGTACGCTTACGAGGATCAAGCTTTCGACAACTCTGAGAACCTGGCAGGCAAGATGACCATACCCTCGAAATCACTTCTATCTTTCCTTTGCTAGTTATTCGTTCTATTGCCATGCTGCGCTACCTACAACTTGCTATATCATGCCTCCCATTTTGCCATGTTAAGCCTCTAACCATCCTTTCCTAGCAAACCGTTGTTTGGCTAAGTTACCGCTTTTGCTCAGCCCTTCTTATAGCGTTGCTAGTTGCAGGTGAAGTTGAAGTTGGTTCCATGTTGGAACATGGATATTTTGGCATATCACAATATCTCTTATTTAATTAATGCATCTATATATTTTGTAAAGGGTGGAAGGCTCGGCCTTATGCCTGGTGTTTTGTTCCACTCTTGCCGCCCTAGTTTCCGTCATACCGGTATTATGTTCCTTGAGTTTGCGTTCCTTACGCGGTTGGGTGATTTATGGGACCCCCTTGACAGTTCGCCTTGAATAAAACTCCTCCAGCAAGGCCCAACCTTGGTTTTACCATTTGCCTACCTAAGCCTTTTTCCCTTGGGTTTTCGCGAGCCCGAGGGTCATCTTTATTTTAACCCCCCCGGGCCAGTGCTCCTTCGAGTGTTGGTCCGAACCGAGCAGCCTGCGGGGCCACCTCGGGGAAACTCGAGGCCTGGCTTTACTTGTAGCTTGACTTATCCGGTGTGCCCTGAGAACAAGATATGTGCAGCTCCTCTCGGGATTTGTCGGCGCATCGGGCGGCTTTGCTGGTCTTGTTTTACCATTGTTGAGATGTCTTGTAAACCAGGATTCCGAGACTGATCGTGTCTTCCTGGGAGAAGGTTTATCCTTTGTTGACTGTGAGAGATTATAATGGGCTAAGTTGGGACACCCCTGCAGGGTATATTATCTTTCAAAAGCCGTGCCCGCGGTTATGAGGCAGATGGGAATTTGTTAATGTCCGGTTGTAGAGAACTTGACACTTGACTTAATTAAAATACATCAATCGCGTGTGTAGCCGTGATGGTCTCTTCTCGGCGGAGTCCGGGAAGTGAACACGGTTCGGGTTATGCATGAACGTAAGTAGTTTCAGGATCACTTCTTGATCATTTCTAGCTTCGCGACCGTTGCGTTGCTTCTCTTCTCGCTCTCATATGCTTAGTGCTTGCTGCAGCTCCTCCTCATTACACCATCCTTTCCTATAAGCTTAAATAGTCTTGATCTCGCGGGTGTGAGATTGCTGAGTCCTCGTGACTCACAGATTCTACCAAAACAATTGCAGGTGCCGTTGATGCTAGTGCAGATGACGCAACCGAGCTCAAGTGGGAGTTCGACGAGGAACGTGGTCGTTACTATGTTTCGTTTCCTGATGATCAGTAGTGGAGCCCAGTTGGGACGATCGAGGATCTAGCATTTGGGGTTATCTTTTTTTCATTTGGATTTGACCGTAGTCGGTCTATGTGTGGATTCTGGATGATGTATGAATTATATTTATGTATTGTGTGAAGTGGTGATTGTAAGCCAACTCTCGTTATCCCATTCTTGTTCATTACATGGGATTGTGTGAAGATGACCCTTCTTGCGACAAAACCACAATGCGGTTATGCCTCTAAGTCGTGCCTCGACACGTGGGAGATATAGCCGCATGGTGGGCGTTACATCTTTCTAGCATTTGATCGATAAAAGGTAAGGGGTAATGATCTTTTTTAGTAGCCTTATTTAATTTGTGGAAATCAATTACCATCCTATAACCTGTAATAATTCTTTGTAGGATCAACTCATCTTTATCATTAGGAACGACGGTAATACCTCCCTTCTTAGGGACACAATGGACAGGACTTACCCACTGACTATCAACAACGGGATAAATTATACCTGCCTCAAGGAGCTTTAGTATTTCTTTTCTTACCACTTCCTTCATCTTAGGATTCAGCCGTCGTTGATGATCACGAACTGGTTTGGCATCTTCCTCCAGATTTATTTTATGTTGACATAGAGTGGGACTAATGCCCTTAAGATCATGAAGAGTATATCCAATAGCAGCACGGTGCTTCCTCAGAGTTTTCAATAATCTCTCTTCTTCATGTTCTGAAAGGTTAGCACTAATAATAACAAGATATATCTTTTTCTCATCAAGATAAGCATATTTAAGAGTATCAGGCAACGGTTTAAGCTCAAACACGGGATCACCCTAGGGTGGAGGAGGACCCCTAGGATTTCAACAAGCAAATTTTGTTTCAGGATGGGTTCTTGTTTAAAGAATACTTCATCTATTTCCCTTCTTTCATTCATAAACATATCATTTTCATGGTCTAGCAAATATTGTTCTAAAGGGTCACTAGGAGGTACGGCAATAGAAGCAAGACCAATTTTTTCATCCTTACTTGGTAATTCCTCTTCACGGTGTTGTCTACGAAATTTAGAAAAGTTGAACTCATGAGACATATCACCTAGACCAATAGTAACAACATCCTTTTCGCAATCGATCCTAGCATTAACGGTGTTCAAGAAGGCTCTACCGAATATAATGGGACAAAAGCTATCTTGTGGGGAACCAAGAACAAGAAAATCAGCAGGATATTTAGTTTTCCCACACAAGACTTCAACATCTCTAACAATTCCAATGGGTGATATGGTATCTCTATTGGCAAGCTTAATGGTAACATCAATATCTTCTATCTCAGCAGGTGCAATATCATGCATAATTTCTTTGTATAAGTCATGAGGTATAGCACTAGCACTAGCACTAGAACCCATATCACATAAGCCATGATAACAATGATCTCCTATTTTAACAGAAATTACATGCATTCCTACCACAGGTCTATGTTTATCTTTAGCACAAGGTTTGGCAATTCTACCAGTTTCATCACAGAAATAAATAACATGCCCATCAATAATATCAGACAAGAGATCTTTAACAATAGCAATATTAGGTTCAACTTTAATTTGCTCAGGAGGTGTATAAGTTCTAATATTGCTTTTACGAACCACAGTTGAAGCTTTAGCATGATCCTTTATCCTAACAGGGAAAGGTGGTTTCTCAACATAAGAAGTAGGAACAATAGGATCATTATAAGTGATAGTCTTTTCTTCAACTTTAATATGTGCATCTACTTTTACTTCTATGGGAGGATGATATTTAAACCACTTCTCCTTGGGGAGATCAACATAAGTAGCAAAAGATCCACAGAAAGAAGCTACTATCTCAGAGTCAAGTCCATATTTAGTGCTAAACTTACGGAAAACATCGGTATCCATAAAAGATTTAACACAATCAAACTTAGGTGTCATACCTGACTCCTTACCTCCGTCGAGATCCCAATCTTCAAAGTTGCGTTTAATTCTATCCAATAAATCCCATTTGAATTCAATAGTCTTCATCATAAAAGAGCCAGCACAAGAAGTATCGAGCATGGTGTGATTGTTATCAGAAAGCCGAGCATAAAAACTTTGAATAATTATTTCTCTTGGAAGCTCATGATTGGGGCATGAATATAACATTGATTTAAGCCTCCCCAAGCTTGAGCGATGCTTTCTCCTTCGCGAGGCCAAAAATTATATATATAATTGTGATCACGATGAACAAGATGCATAGGATAAAACTTCTGATGAAATTCCAAGTTCAATCGTTTGTAGTTCCACGACCCCGTATCATCACATAGCCTATTCCATGTCAATGCATCCCCTTCAAAGATAAAGGGAAGACCTTCTTCTTAATAACATCACTGGGTACACCTGCAATATTAAATAATCCACAAACTTCATCCACATATATTAAGTGCTCATCAGGATGCTTTGTTCCGTCTCCTGCAAAAGGATTAGCTAGCATTTTTTCTAACATGCCCGAAGGAATTTCAAAGTGAACATTTTCATCTTCAGTAGGTTCAGTAGGTTGAGGAGCAACTCTTTGCTCTACTGGTAGGGGTGAAGATACCCCGAACAAGCCCCTCAGAGGATTACTTTCCATAGTAACAAGTGACAGTAAATTTCAGCACACTATATAAATTTTTCCTTACCAAATTCCACCTACCAAAGGCGCTTCACTCCCCGGCAACGGTGCCAGAAAAGAGTCTTGATGACCCACAAGTATAGGGGATCTATCGTAGTCCTTTCGATAAGTAAGAGTGTCGAACCCAACGAGGAGCAGAAGGAAATGATAAGCGGTTTTCAGCAAGGTATTCTCTGCAAGCACTGAAATTGTAGGTAACATATAGTTTTGTGATAGGATAATTGGTAACGAGCAACAAGTAAAAAAAGTAAATAAAGTGCAGCAAGGTGGCCCAATCCTTTTTGTAGCAAAGGACAAGCCTGGACAAATTCTTATATAGAGAAAAGCGCTCCCGAGGACACATGGGAATTATCGTCAAGCTAGTTTTCATCACGTTCATATGATTCACGTTCGGTACTTTGATAATTTGATATGTGGGTGGACCGGTGCTTCGGTGCTTCCCTTACTTGGACAAGCATCCCACTTATGATTAACCTCTATTGCAAGCATCCGCAACTACAACAAAAGTATTAAGGTAAACCTAACCATAGCATGAAACATATGGATCCAAATCAGCCCCTTACGAAGCAACGCATAAACTAGGGTTTAAGCTTCTGTCACTCTAGCAACCCATCATCTACTTATTACTTCCCAATGCCTTCCTCTAGGCCCAAATAATGGTGAAGTGTTATGTAGTCGATGTTCACATAAAACCACTAGAGGATAGACAACATACATCTCATCAAAATATCGAACGAATACCAAATTCACATGACTACTAATAGCGAGACTTCTCCCATGTCCTCAGGAACAAATGTAACTACTCACAAAGCATATTCATGTTCATAATCGGAGGAGTATTAATATGCATATAGGATCTGATAATATTATCTTCCACCAAATAAACCAACTAGCATCAACTACAAAGAATAATCAACACTACTAGCAACCTACAGGTACCAATCCTGGACTTGGAGACAAGAATTAGATACAAGAGATGAACTAGGGTTTGAGAGGAGATGGTGCTGGTGAAGATGTTGATGGAGATTGCCCTCTCCCGATGAGAGGAGCGTTGGTGATGACGATGGCGATGATTTCCCCTCTCGGAGGGAAGTGTCCCCGGCAGAACAGCTCTGCCGGAGCCCTAGATTGGTTCCGCCAAGGTTCCGCCTCGTGGCGGCGGAGTCTCGTCCAGAAAGCTTGCTTATGATTTTTCTTTGGACGAAAGACTTCATATAGCAGAAGATGGGCATCGGAGGGCCAACAGGGGGCCCACGAGGCAGGGGGGCGCGCCCAGGGGGGTAGGGCGCGCCCCCAACCCTCGTGGACAGGTGGAGGCCCCCCTGACGTATTTCTTCCGCTCAGTATTTTTTATTATTTCCAAAAATAACTTTCGTGGAGTTTCAGGACTTTTGGAGTTGTGCAGAATAGGTCTGTAATATTTTCTCCTTTTCCAGCCCAGAATTCCAGCTGCCGGCATTCTCCCTCCTTATGTAAACCTTGTAAAATAAGAGAGAATAGGCATATGTATTGTGACATAATGTGTAATAACAGCCCATAATGCAATAAACATCGACATAAAAGCATGATGCAAAATGGACGTATCAGCGCTCTCCACTTCCGAGATGGTAACGGACATATCTTCCGAGCCCTCGGCTGAAGGACTGTCCGGTGTCGTTCCCGTATCGGCCCCTGTCTCTCCGGCAAGGTCCGCACCCCTGCTGTTGGGAGTACGACTGGCCGAATTCCCAGACATAGTTCGGCGAACCTTTTTCCTGATATAGGACAAACATAACGATCACAGTTGGATGTGAATACTAAAGCATACTTTCAAATCCGTACCTCTTTGACGAAGGCCCTGTCGTGTCTTCATCGGCCCTCCTTCTAGAGGCCTTGCTCGGCGCGGGAGCCGCTCTCTTCGGATTGGCCCCCGTGGTAGCATGACGTGCCGAACGCCTCCCCTTTGGAGCATGAGACAGTGCGGCGGGTGAGGCAGTGCGAGGAAACTCTTTCAGGGGGGATTTCTCCTGATGACTTATGTGGGAAGCAGGAAGAAGACCAGGATAATCAGCGATAATGGCCATTTTTGTGCCATCGTAACTCGCTTGGTAAAACACCCCTTCCGCAAGTACCACGAATATATCCGGGTCCTCTTCGAACCCAGGATCAAGCTCCCGGTCGTGGTCCTCTAGCTGTGGGGTGGGGCTGTGTAGCCCCTCGGTGATATTTCACCAGTGCTGTTATAAACAGACGGACTAAGAATTCATTAAAGGTCACTTGAAGAGCAGCATGAGTAAAAGTAGAGGGATCAGGACTTACCCAGCTGGGAGGGTTATACATGGAGTACCCATCTCTGCGATTGATGTGAAGAAATTCCTTTTCCTCCCCTTTGAACAGCTCGGCCAGTATCTTGGACAGAGCTGCGGGGGTATCCGGACCTTTCCGGCCACAGCGGGAGGCGTCATCCTGCCCGTTGTAGTGCCACATTGGGAGCCCTCTATATTGAAGTGGCTGAACGCCTCGCGCTATAGAGGTTGCCATTACCTCAACTATTGTTAATCCGGACTAGGTGAGCGTCTTTATCTTGTCCATGAGCTAACGAACTTCCGCACTATCGTCCTCTTCAAGACTTCGGGGACGCCAACTATGGCGTTTCTTCAGCGGAACGCTGGCAAATTCGGGAAGACCCATTCGAATTGGGTCAGGGAGTGCGACGTCCTCAATGTAGAACCATTCGGAAGGCCATTCTTCCGATGCCTTCCTTGGTGTGCCGGGCAGGTATCCGGTATTGGCGATGCGCCATAGTTCGGCTCCGCCCACTTCAAATATTGACCCCTCGTGGTTACGTGGGACAAGGCAAAACAACTTTCTCCACAGTTCAAAATGGGTCTCGACGCCCAGAAATAGTTCGCATAAAGCGACATAGCCCGCAATGTGCAGGATGGAGGCGGGAGCAAACTTATGCAGCTGGAGGCCATAGTATTCCAAAAGCCCCCGGAGGAACGGATGGATTGGAAATCCGACGCCCCTTAGCAGATAGGGGACAAAACACACTCGCTCCCCCCGGATGGATTGGGGAAGTCCTCCGCCGGGGTCTCGCCATTAAAGGAGGCCAGCCCTGCTCGAACCGGGACCAGATCCGCAGGGGGAAGAAATCCCTGCGTTTGCAACTTCAGCAATTGACTGTGGGACACAGAGCACCTCTCACACTCGCCTTTCTCTGGGTCAAAACGGGAGGAGGAGCTGGGAATGCTAGCCATGATGGAATGGTCTTTCCTAGCGGTCTCTGAGGATTTTCTCCACATGGTGCCGAATGGATCTAAGATCCAATCTCTTAAATAGACACTCTTTATGGTCGGGGTGTTATTTGCGAAAAGTACCCTGACCTTCCGCATTCGTTCGACACGTGAAAGCTGAAGTCATTGATACACGGAAGCCGAGGAGAGCGACATTGAATGGAAGGCCGAATACATTACTTAAAGGTCATCGGGGGAGGAACCCGCCTTGCAACACCGAAGACAATCTATGAGCCGAAAACCTCGTCATTGAAGACTGGTCCGGGGGCTACCGAGGGAGTCCTGGACTAAGGGGTCCTCGGGCATCCGGCCTGTTAACGATGGGCCGGACTGATGGGTTGTGAAGATATCAAGACCGAAGACTGCACCCGTGTCCGGATGGGACTCTCCTTGGCATGGAAGGCACGCTTGGCGACCGAATATGTAGATTCCTTTCTTTGTAACCGACCTTGTGTAACCCTCGATCCTCCCGGTGTCTGTATAAACCGGAGGACTTAGTCCGGAGGGACATACTCATTACCGTAGTAATACAGGCTAGACTTCTAGGGTTTAGCCATTACGATCTCATGGTAGATCAAGTCTTGTAATACTCATATTCATCAAGATCAATCAAGCAGGAAGTAGGGTATTACCTCCATAGAGAGGGCCCGAACCTGGGTAAACATCGTGTCCCCTGTCTCCTGTTACCATCAACCTTAGACGCATAGTTCGGGACCCCCTACCCGAGATCCGCCAGTTTTGACACCGACTAAGGGATCCCACAACGGCCACTTTCGAAAGGAGACAACTAGTACAATTTATCCTGACTAAAGGTGGTCTTCGCCTGCCAAAGCCTCTGGCGGTGACGCTGTCTTGGGCTCCATGGTGACCTTCGTCCTGCTGGTCTTGGTCTCGTTGCATCGATATGGCAACCTTTGCCTGATGCCTCGGGACTCCTCGCCCGCGCTTGCCTCTCTAGCACCAAAAAGGAAACGAGGACACTGCACGCATTGGCTCCCGCCTGGCACCTGCCTGGCCCCGGTCGTCATGGCTTACATCATATGAACCTCGTGAGGTGCCCCTTGCCTTGATCTCTCCGCCCCTCGCGAGCCAGCCTGGTGAGGCCACCCCTGAGGAGGCCTTGCGTCGTCCGCCTCGCGAGGCTTGGCCCCTCGCGAGGGTCTTGAGTGTTAGCTGGTGAAGACGGGCCGTACAGGGCTGCTGGTGGAGCCATGCCCTGGGCCGCAGGCAGGCGAGTCTGGGGACCCACGTTCCCAGGACGCCGACAGTAGCCCCCGGGCCCAAGGCGTGCTCGGACTTGGCTTCAAGGCGAAGCCAAGGGGCAAGTGCGGATCGCCGCGGGCCCCACCAGCCTGCGGCCCCACTTGATGCATGGCGATTGATTGGACGTGGTGTCTCCGCTTCCCCATGCTGCCTCAGCAAATGCCCGACTTGACGAGTCCCTGCTGCATGCAGAGAAAAATCATCATTACCTGTGATCGTGGGGATCGCCGGTTGGCATTCTCCCGCTATAAATGAGGAGGGGGGCAGAGCCCCCGTCGCTCATCTCTTCCCGCTCCACTCGTTTCTTCTCCCTTGCTTCACTGCCGACAGCGACACCCATGGCGCTTGCGAAGAGGTTCTCGGCCGCAGAGAAGGGGAAGGCCCGCCAGGAGGGGCCTGGCTCACCGCCGCCCAAGAGGGGGCGTGGCCGTCCCCGCAAGCACACCACGACCCCCGCCGTGGCCCCTTGCGGCCGCGGCGGCACCTCTTCGCATGGTGAGAGTCGCCCAGGTCATGGTAGCCCCGTCGATGAAGGGAGGCGCGCCATGGTTGCGCGGCCTCCCAGGCCGCGCTCCCACTCGGCAGAGGTGCCGCCGGAGTTCGTCGTGTGGTCAGAGAACCCGGCCGGTACCTGGCTTCAGCTCCCGCACTTCTTTGTCGGCGAGTTGCCAGCCACGGGTCCAGGCGGTCTCTGGCTGCAGGCGGATGGCTGCTGCAGCAAGGCTTCATGGGTCGCGGTCGAGGTCTCCGTCGCAGGCAACGCAGCCCTGGCCCGCGGCTGGCAGACGTTTGCCCGCGCGCGCCGCCTGTGCCGGCGGTGCTCCCTCCACTTCAAGTATGATGGCAACGCAACCCTCTATGTGAGGGTATTCGGGGAAGATGGCCGCCGCGTCGGGTGCTGCCCTGAGGACAACGATGGTGGTGAGGTGCTCAGTTTCAGCGACGGCCGTGACGAGAGTGAAGGCGGGCTTGTCCTCGGCACCGGCCATGGCTCGTCCAGCTACGGCGACTCTTCTTCCGGCGACAGCTCCTGCAGCGTCGGCTAAGACCAGCCGCCACGCCGCTGCGCCCGCTTCGAGGGTGGCAGCGGGTCATCTCGTCACAGCGCCCTAGTGAAGCGCGAGGAGGGGTCTGGCTGAGCTCAGGAGAGCGCCATGGGCCCATCCTCACGAACTTCCGTGGGAGCTTGTGCCACTTTTGTTTCGTTCTTCCTATCCTTCCTGCATTAAGAGAGAGAGAAGTATGGGGCCCGGCTGAGGCGTGTAACAACTATGATTTCCAAGTTGCTATGCTATGTTTATCGTTCCTGTGTCGTGTTGCAGCATCAACGTTTCATGTAGGCGCGTAGGAATAACTTAGCTTGACGAGCTCGAAGTAGTCTCCGCGTTGTGAGGCGCGCATTTCCCAGTATCTGGCGTGGCCTCCTTGGCTTGGGAGGCGTCTAGGAACTGCAAAAATTTGTTAGGAAACTCTTATTCTTTCGAGCCTTGGTCGCAGGCGCAGCCGGCCACTACCCAGCGCTTCGTATCGCCGTACCCGAGGGGCACGGATTGAAAGAGGTGCGCCAGCTTGCGAGCTCGAGCGAGGGTGCCTTGCGAAGAACAGGAAAAACGCTCACGAGGGCGCCTGTCCAGTGTCGGGACCCCGATTCTATGTCACACCGATCTAGCCTGTAACACCTCATATCACTTTGCGGCCTCACGCACGGTATTCCCACGGGTGTCGCCTTACCATGGCCCGGGACCGTTTACGCCTTTTGGCTCACGTATATGATAGTGTCGCTAGCATCCATATGACAGAGAACCCGGGCCGACATGACTAGTCGTGAACCCAAAGTGGCACTAACTTACAGGGACAGGCATACATGAATCAACATCTAGCATGTCGGTCAGCAGCGTGCGAATCCGGGCTGTAGCACTGGGCTAACAGGACTCCTGGAACCCGGGCTGTAGCAGGCTAGGCAGGACTCCGGATGTCACCGCGTGACATTTCCCCGAAGGGACAGACACAGGAATGAAGTGAAACACATGCCGGCCAGTCAAGTGTTCCGGAGCAGTAGTGCTGGGCTAGAAGGACTCCGGTAAACCGGGCTGTAGCGGACTACCATGGCTCGGTGGAAGCACTAGACTACATTTCCCCATAAGAGAGGCTACCAAGGATAGACAACTAGGTTGCCGGATTCCACACATAGCAATACACGTTACACGTACGCATAACATGCAAGTATGTGCTGTACAACATGGCATCATAACATAACGCAAACTCATATAGATAAAGGCCCAGAAGAGCCACATAGCATTAAGTACAAACAGGGGTCACATGACCCATCATTCAGAGCATACAAGCAACGGAAGCATTACATGTGTGAGTACAGACAACTACAAAAGAAAAAGGCTGAGAAGCCTGACTATCTACAAGACCCTCCCAAGGGTACAAGATCGTAGCTGAGGTACAAGCTACTCGTCGAAGTCCAAGCGGAACTACTAGTAAGACTGAAGTCTCCGCTGCAAAAACATAAATAAAGCAACATGAGTACAAAGGTACTCAGCAAGACTTACATCAGATCCTGTCATACATGCATTTGTATCAAGAAGGTAATGTGGGGTTTAGTTGCAGCAAGCCAACTTTGACTCAGTGGCTATCCTGTTCTACGACTACGAGAAACTTCTTTGAGGTAAGAAAGCGCACACGAGTCCACTAATCAGCACATCAATACACTACTATGGATTCATTCCCGTCTCACTACGAGAAGCCATCCATGGCACTCACACTTATCTTGAGCATTTTAGAGTATCCACTTCAAGTTGTCTATGTACCACGTAAGCATCCAAGAAGTGCATAACCGAGGACATGGCTATTCGAATAGATCATGATAACCCTGCAGGGGTGTACTTCTTCACACACGCTCTCACCACTTATCACCATGTACACGTCATGTATCTCGGCAACCTTCAAGCGGAAGCCTGGCGAGGGTGTCGGCCACGGTGGCTGTGGACGGCGGTGACGGGCGCGTTCGGCCACGAGATAGAGAGTGAAGGGGAAGAGGGAATGGGCACGGGGGAGAGCGAGAGAGGCGCGGGGCGGCGCGTGGCGTCGCGCGGGTGTTCCAGGCGACGAGGGGGAGAAGCAGGAGGTGGCCGGATGCGTGGCCGCGCGCACCGAGCGCGTGCCCCTGTCCTCCTGGTGCGCGGAAGGGGACGACTGGCATGGCTAGCTAGCTGGGCCGGCCTGCTGGGCCGCTGGGCCAGGCCAGGCTGCACAGTGACGGGCTGCACAGTGAGGTAAGTGCAGGTGGGTTTTCTTCCTTTCTTTCTATTTTTGTTTTCTGTAATTTGTTTTGATTTAGTTTTAAACATTAAATCATTTTATTTACTTCTGCCAATTTTTGTAGGAACTAGTTGGATTGCTCCAAAACTCCTCACCAATTAACAGAATTTTTGGACATATATTATATATATAGCAAATATATATCCGAAGCAAATAATTATGCATTAATTCCAAATGGCGAAAATAAATACTTATGAGCTCCTGGAAATATTGGTTTGATTTTTATCTCTGTCCAATATTTTCAGAGAGTAACATGAACATTTACTTGGACCTTTTTGGAGCAATTTTTATCTGGCTCATTTCCATAAATGATTTATGAGGGTTTCACAAATCCCCATTTCAAATTTAAATTGAATTTAAACATGATGCTCACAAGAAGGCTAGCCTAGGTCATACCAGAACTAGGGATGTGACATACCAAAGCTGTCGGGATGCATAGGCGATCACATGGCGATCCTGCATAAGAATGCAACCTAGTCCCTGTCGTGAGGCGTCGCAATAGATAACAAAGTCCTTAGTGAAATCTGGTGGCACAAGTATGGGGGCAGAAGTCAGGCATCTTTTCAGTTCCTGAAAACTGTATTCACACTGTGGGGACCACTCAAACTTTTTATCCTTCTTGAGAAGTTCCATGAGAGGTTTGGCCACTTTGGAAAAGTTCTCAACAAAGCGGCGACAATAACTGGCTAGACCAAGGAAACTCCTAACTTGCTTAACCGTTTTAGGTGGAGTCCAATCAAGAACGACCTGAACTCGCTCGGGATTGACAGCAATGCCCTTACCAGAGATCACGTGGCCCAGATAGGTCACTTCTGGCAACCAAAATTTGCACTTGGAGAACTTGGCATAAAGGCGGTGCTCTCTGAGTTTTTCTAGTACAAGTCTAAGATGTTCGGCATGCTCTTCCTTGTTCTTCGAGTAAATAAGGATATCATCGAGGTAAACCACGACGAACTTATCTAAGTACTCCATGAAGATCGAGTTCATCAAGCAGGAGGATGTGGCTGGAGCATTGGTTAGACCGAAAGACATGACGGTGTACTCGTACTGGCCATAACGAGTGACAAAAGCCGTCTTAGGAATGTCCCCATTTCTGATCTTGATTTGGTGGTAGCCTAACCTCAAATCCATCTTGGAAAAGACTGAGGATCCAGCGAGCTGATCATACAGGTCGTTGATCCTCGGGAGCGGATACTTGTTCTTTATCGTGACCAAATTAATGGGACGATAATCTACAACCATCCGGTCCGTGCCATCCTTCTTCTTGATGAAGAGGACGGGGCAAGCCCAGGGAGAAGAACTAGGACGGATGAAAGCCTTTTGCAAGGACTCATCAAGTTGTTTCTTAAGCTCGGCTAGTTCTAAAGGTGCCATTTTGTAAGGTCTCCTAGAAATTGGGGCAGTTCCTGGGATAAGATCTATGACAAACTCTACATCTCTGTCAGGTAGAATACCTGGCAGTTCCTCTGGAAAGACATCCGGAAAGTCACGGACTACTGGGATATCTTCAAGGTCTGGAAGAGGACTGGCATTAAGAGAATAGAGTTGACGCTTTGCAACTCTGGTGGAGACAGTGACTAACTTGCCAGATGGGTGTGTGAGTTGAACAAACCTGGTGTAACAATCAATCTTGGCATGATGAGCTATCGTGCAGTCCATACCCAAGATGATGTTAATATCTGTAGACTTGAGGGCTATAAGTGAGGCAAGGAATACAAGTCTGTCAACAAGGATTTCATTACCATGGCTTATTCTGGTAGTTTGCCATCTAGACCCTAGAGTTTGGATTTCAAGTGGAGTTGGCATATCACAAAATGACATGTCGTGCAAATGAGCATTGCCTTCAGAGATGAAGGAATGAGATGCTCCAGTATTGAATAGAACTGAAGCTGGATGACAGTTTACAAGGAGTGTACCAAGAACGACATCCGGATCATCATGAACGTCTTTAGCTGAGCCGTGATGCACACGTCCACGTTCAGTGGGAGCTGGCTTGACACTGATCATCTTGCGTGATGGCTTACCACTGCCAACAGACTTCTCAGGCAGGGGTGGGGCATAGTTGGTTTGAGAGCAGTCACGTGCATAGTGTCCTGGCTCTCCGCATGTGAAGCAAGTCCCTGAAGTTGGATGTGGACCCGCATTGACAAGCGGTCTACCAATAGGCCTGGGTGGAGCATACTGCTGAACTGGGTGAGGCGCCACATAAGATGCCCTCGGTGAATATCCGGTTGGAAGAGCGGAGTTCGGAACCCAAATCCGGCGCTTATGAGAACTAGAACCAGAGGAAGAAACCAAATCACGGGTGTGTTTACGAGACTCCTCGTAAGTGAGCTGAGCTGTCTCTGCATTAATGGCCTTGTTCACAAGAGCCTGGAATGTATTGCAATGGTGCAGGTGGAGATCTTGACACAACTTGGGGTTGAGACCCTTCCGGAACCTAGCCTGCTTCTTAGCGTCCGTGGACACTTCTTCTGTAGCATAGCAGGCGAGGTTCTCAAACTCTCTATTGTAAGCAGCAACAACCATCTTACCCTGGGTAAAACTACAGAACTCTTCTCTCTTGTGGTCAATGAGAGCCTGAGGAATGTGATGCTCGCGAAAAGCCTCAGTGAAATCTCTCCAGGTCGGTATCTGGCCAGTTGGAAGCATAGCCTCATAGTTCTCCCACCAAAGACTAGCAGGACCTTCCAGGTGATATGCAGCATAGGTGACCTTGTCACCTTCAGCTACGTTCATAGAACGCAGCTTGTGTGTGATACTACGGAGCCAGTCATCTGCATCGAGTGGTTCAATGGAATGATGGAAGGTAGTTGGTTTCAAACCAATGAAATCATAGATGGTCGCTGACTCTTTGCACTGAGGTGCGGTGTTCTCCTTGATACGTGCTAACAAGCGGTTAGACTCATGCTTGTTCCTCTCCATCTCTAACATAAACTCTGCCAACGAAGGGTGGCCGGGAGGATCCTCCTCATCCCTACCACCTCCGTGGTTCAGGCAACGAGAAACAGAACTTCGGTTAACTGACGACATCTTGAGAAGCGGAACCAAGGACGAGGTCAACAACAACTATAGGATGCAACATGTAGCACAAGGAAATTTAGTATCTCTCAAGCTCCTAGGACAATTCCGGCGGCATTACGGCAGTAAAATGCTCAAAGTGAAACATTCTGCAAAGGACGGGGTAGCACCATACTCAACATCATCACTCAAGGTTCTAAGATATTACTAAACAGGCTACATCGAACTGGGATATGACTCTGATCAACCAATCCTAAGAGACTACAGAGTAGTAACACGTGATCCTGATAGACGGAAGAGAAAGCCTAGTTCCTTAACCCCGTAGGAAAGATAGGATGACTCAGATCAGAAGGCATGAGGTAAAAGGAGTAAAAAGAGCCTTACGTTCCCTTCCACAATCAATTCCCTTACATAACTAAAGAATTTCTAGACTCAACTTCGACCAGGTTGGCTTGGAAATCTTACAGGCAGTCAGGCTCTGATACCAAAGCTGTCGGGACCCCGATTCTATGCCACACCGATCTAGCCTGTAACACCTCATATCACTTTGCGGCCTCACGCATGGTATTCCCACGGGTGTCGCCTTACCATGGCCCGGGACCGTTTGCGCCTTTTGGCTCACGTATATGATAGTGTCGCTAGCATCCATATGACAGAGAACCCGGGCCGACATGACTAGTCGTGAACCCGAAGTGGCACTAACTTACGGGGACAGGCATACATGAATCAACATCGAGCATGTCGGTCAGCAGCGTGCGAATCCGGGCTGTAGCACTGGGCTAACAGGACTCCTGGAACCCGGGCTGTAGCAGGCTAGGCAGGACTCCGGATGTCACCGCGTGACATTTCCCCGAAGGGACAGACACAGGAACGAAGTGAAACACATGCCGGCCAGTCAAGTGTTCCGGAGCAGTAGTGCTGGGCTAGCAGGACTCCGGTAAACCGGGCTGTAGCGGACTACCATGGCTCGGTGGAAGCACTAGACTACATTTCCCCATAAGAGAGGCTACCAAGGATAGACAACTAGGTTGTCGGATTCCACACATAGCAATACACGTTACACGTACGCATAACATGCAAGTATGTGCTGTACAACATGGCATCATAACATAACGCAAACTCATATAGATAAAGGCCCAGAAGAGCCACATAGCATTAAGTACAAACAGGGGTCACATGACCCATCATTCAGAGCATACAAGCAACGGAAGCATTACATGTCTGAGTACAGACAATTACAAAAGAAAAAGGCTGAGAAGCCTGACTATCTACAAGACCCTCCCAAGGGTACAAGATCGTAGCTGAGGTACAAGCTACTCGTCGAAGTCCAAGAGGAACTACTAGTAAGACTGAAGTCTCCGCTGCAAAAACATAAATAAAGCAACATGAGTACAAAGGTACTCAGCAAGACTTACATCAGATCCTATCATACATGCATTTGTATCAAAAAGGTAATGTGGGGTTTAGTTGCAGCAAGCCAGCTTTGACTCAGTGGCTATCCTGTTCTACGACTACGAGAAACTTCTTTGAGGTAAGAAAGCGCACATGAGTCCACTAATCAGCACATCAATATACTACTATGGATTCATTCCTGTCTCACTACGAGAAGCCATCCATAGCACTCACACTTATCTTGAGCATTTTAGAGTATCCACTTCAAGTTGTCTATGTACCACGTAAGCATCCAAGAAGTCCATAACCGAGGACACGGCTATTCGAATAGATCATGATAACCCTGCAGGGGTGTACTTCTTCACACAGGCTCTCACCACTTATCACCATGTACACGTCGAGTATCTCGGCAACCTTCAAGCGGAAGCCTGGCGAGGGTGTCGGCCACGACCTAACTAACCACACAAGACTCTAGTCCAGGTTTATCGCCTATTCGGGTTCCATCCGCAAAGGAGATCCGGCCGGGGTTTCGCTCATGGCCCCAAACGATGTGTACAGGGTTCCCGAGCCCACCATCCGGGTGCCACTCGGTACACCGGGCCACGTGTGCCTAGTCTGTCCCAAGCCCACCCTGCCGGGTGCCACTTGGTAGAAAAATAACACTACCTACAAACACCAGAAACTAGTTGCGACTCCTGGACAGAGACCAAGTTGGTTAATAAGTCGAGAGGGGCACTTAAGCATTCCAATGCATGGTAGTAGCTAGTCATTGGACAACATACACAGAACTCAGTGCTTAAGGACGGTTCCAGTGAGACAACCCACCATGTACTCCTACATGGCCTCTCACCGCTACCTTTACCAAATCGTGTTCGCACACTTAACTCTCAGCATCAGAACATATCATAACACTCCAATCCATTCCCAATGAACCAGACCTGACACAACTCTAAGCAATAGCAGGCATGGCATGGTAGGAACACAACATGGCTCAATCAACTCCTACACATGCTAGTGGGTTTCAATATTTACTGTGGCAATGACAGGTCATGCAGAGGAATGGGTTCAACTACCGCAGCATAAAGTAGCAGTTGAATCATTGTTGTCCTAATGCAAAAAAGAGAGCAGGAGCGAGAGAGTGGGATTGTATCGGAATGAACAAGGGGGTTTGCTTGCCTGGTAGATCAACAGGGGGGCACTGCTCCTTGGACAGGTACTCTGGAACACTCTCCGGAGCAGGACCTATCGAGAAGGAACAATGTCGACAATCAATACACAAGCACATGCAACAATATGATGCATGAACATGGCATGAAGATGTGATGTTGTTTGAGCTAATGCAACTATCATTCATTTGGTTGAAGTCCATTTGAACCAAAGATTCAAATGCAACTCCAAGATAAGCTCTTATAAATGCCATTTATGTGTTTTCATATATAAAGCATGTATAGGTTGGTTTGTCATGCATGAAAATAGTATAGATGGATAGATTTAATTTTTCTGATAATTTTTCATATATAAATTATTTCAATCTGAGCTACGGTTGAATTTCTATGAATTTTTGAAGTTTATATCATTTTCTGGAATTTCCTGATTTAATTTAAATCCAGAAAATGAATAACTGCGTCAGCACTGCGTCATGCTTGCGTCAGCAAGTCAACAGCGCTGACTGGGGTCAAACCTGATGTGTGGGGTCCACACATCAGTGACACAGTGTTAAACAGGGGGTTTTTACTAATCTAATTAAAAGATTAGGGCGCAGGGGCCCACTGGTCAGTGTCAGGGGCTTAGTTAAGTGGTGATTAGTCTTAAGCTAATCACCTGGCAGGTCGGGCCCGCATGTCAGGCCGGCGAGGTCGTCGCCGGCGACCTCTGGTCGCGGCGGAGTCCGCGCTGCAGGGCACGGGGGCAGCGGCTAAGGGCACCGGGGCGTAGCCCGTGCTCTCCCGCATCTGGTGGGGCAGGTGGGAGGAGCTGGGGAGGCCGGAGCTCGCCGGAGCGGAGCTCGCAGAGGCGGCCGGAGCTCGGGCTCGAGCGGCTGCGGGGGCTACAGAGCACGGGGAAGCAGAAGAGAAGGGGGAACCGATGCAGGGGCTCACGGCGGATTCGGGGGCGTCGTCGGAGAGCTCGGCGAAGGGCTGGTGCGGCCAGAGGGTCGCCGTCGATCTCGGGCGGCCGGAGACGAAGACGACGCCGCCGAGGACGAAGCGGAGCTCGCCCGGGTTGCTTGGCTCGGTGAGGAGGGAGAGGGGGTCGCGGCGGAGCTGTGGAGCGTGTCGGGGAGGTGCGGCAGTGGCCAAGGCCACGGTGGCTGTGGACAGCGGTGACGGGCGCGTTCGGCCGCGAGATAGAGAGCGAAGGGGAAGAGGGAATGGGCATGGGGGAGAGCGAGAGAGGTGCGGGGCGGCGCGTGGCGTCGCGCGGGTGTTCCAGGCGACGAGGGGGAGAAGCAGGAGGTGGCCGGACGCGTGGCCGCGCGCACCGAGCGCGTGCCCATGTCCTCCTGGCGCGAGGAAGGGGGCGACTGGCATGGCCAGCTGGCTGGGCCAGGCCAGGCTGCACAGGGAGGTAAGTGTAGGTGGGTTTTCTTCCTTTCTTTCTATTTTTGTTTTCTGTAATTTGTTTTGATTTAGTTTTAAACACTAAATTATTTTATTTACTTCTGTCAATTTTTGTAGGAACTAGTTGGATTGCTCCAAAACTCCTCACCAATTAACAGAATTATTGGACATATATTATATATATAGCAAATATATATCCAAAGCAAATAATTATGCATTAATTCCAAATGGCCAAAATAAATACTTATGAGCTCCTGAAAATATTGGTTTGATTTTTATGTCTGTCCAATATTTTTAGAGAGTAACATGAACATTTTCTTGGACCTTTTTGGAGCAATTTTTATCTGGGTCATTTCCAGAAATGATTTATGAGGGTTTCACAAATCCCCATTTCAAATTTAAATTGAATTTAAACATGATGCTCACAAGAAGGCTAGCCTAGGTCATACCAGAACTAGGGATGTGACATCCAGCCCCCTCGCGAGGCATGCGAGGGAGAGTACGGGTCAAAACGAGGAATTGAGGGCAGAAAAGGAGGCAAAAGGCAATGGAACCAAACCGGCAAGGAACACCAGAAAGCAAGTTTTCATTAAAGAGGGGGCAAGCCAACTGCGGAAAGCAAGTGAAAAGCCGCGTCGTCTAGTCTTCTTGTCTTCTCACCAGCGCAGAGCTAAGTGCTGCCACTAGGACGTGGGAGGGAGCCCCCGAGGCCCGAGGGCGGCACTCTTGAGACGCCGGGGCGTGTACAGCCCCACTCATTATTACGTGAGAGTGTCACGAGCGGAGATCTTCACAGGCACTGGGCCTTGCTTCACAGGCGCCGGGCCTTGCTTCATGGATAGAACTTCCGGAGGTGCTGGATGTTCCAGGCATTCTGTATGGGGACCCCGTCTTGCGTCTCCAGGCGCGCGGCGCCAGGCCTGGAGACGTGGGCGACCCTAAACGGGCCCTCCCACATGGGTGAAAGCTTATGCAGCCCTTCCCTGGAGAGCACCCGCCTTAGGATGAGGTCACCCACCTCGAGCGTCCTTGAGCGGATGCTGCGGCAGTGATACCGCCGCAGCGCCTGCTGGTATCTTGCCGCTCGGAGTGTGGCTTTGCGGCGGCGTTCCTCCCCCAGCACAAGGTCCATCCCCCGCATGGTGTCCTACTGCATCTCATCAAACGCCAGGACCCGCGCGGAGCGATGCTTGACCTCATGAGGGAGAACCGCTTCTGCTCCGTAGACGAGGAAGAATGGGGTCTCGCCCGTTGGCTTGGTGGCGGTGGTGCGGATGGACCACAACACAGACTGGAGCTCGTCGTGCCAGCCCCAGCCGCAGGCCTCGAGCTTCTTCTTGAAGGTCTTGAGGCCTCTTAGGACCTCCGCGTTGGCGCGTTCGGCTTGACCATTGCTCCTGGGGTGTGCCACCGATGCGTAGTAGATCTGCGTTCTAAGGTTTGCACAATATGTCTTGAAGAGATTGCTAGTGAACTGCGAGCCGTTGTCGGTGATGATGCGATTAGTAACTCCGAACTAGCTCATGAGGCCCTTAATGAACTTGACCGCAGATCCGGTCGGGATGGTGCGGACAGCTTCTACCTCTGCCCATTTGGTGAACTTGTCGATGGCGACGTAGAGGTAGCGGTAGCCCCCAGATGCTCGGGGGAACGGGCCTAAGATATCCAGCCCCCAGACCGCGAATGGCCACGAGAGCAGGATGGTCTGTAGGCCCTGAGCCGGCTGATGGATCTGCTTGGCATGGAATTGGGAGGCCTCGCAGGACTTCACTAGCTCAGTCGCGTCGTTGAGCGCAGTAGGCCAGTAGAATCCACTGCAGAACGCCTTGCCGACGAGGGTTCGTGACGACGAGTGGTGCCCGCAGTCTCCATCGTGTATGTCAGGTAGCAGCTCTTCCCCCTGTTCCTTGGAGATACAACACAGGGAAACGTCATTCGGCCGCTTCCTGTATAACTCACCGTCCTGGATGCAGTACGCCGTGGCCTGTCGGGCCACACGCTCCACGTCCTCCTCTTTCTCCGGCAGCGTCCCTTGCATCGGGTATTCCTTGAACTCCTTGGTCTAGGACCCCTCCTGAGGCTCGAGTGCTAGGAGTAGGCGCGCTCCCGAGGCTGGGCCGCAGGCCGGGGCTCCTGAGGCAGGTGGTTGGGGAAGCTCGTCCCGAGGCGGTGCCGGTCCTGAAAGCGGGGGTGCTGCCGACGGCTTGAAGAGCCGCTCCTCGAAGATGCCAGGCTCTTGGGGCAGTCGCTTGGATGCTCTTTTGGCGATGTCGTTAGCCTCCTTATTAGTGCCACGGGGTACGTGCTGCAATTCTAGACCCTGGAAATGCTTTTCTATTTTGCGCACCTCCGCGAGGTACGCCTCCATGTGCTCGTCCCTTGGCTCGTATACCTTGTTGGAGAAGTTGACGAGAAGCTACGAGTCGCCCCTGATGGTAAGGTGCTTCACCCCCAGGGCCACTGCAGCCTTAAGGCCAGCAATGAGGCCTTCGTACTCCACGATGTTGTTGGAGACCTTCTCGCCATGCTAGAAGCAGAGCTGCACGGCATAGTAGAGCTTGTCCTGAGTAGGCGAGATGAGCACTGCTCCAGCCCCCGCGCCCTGTCGTGTGAACGCGCCATCGAAATACATAACCCAGCCGTCCGACGCTTCACTTCCCGGCGAGAGGGATCGATCCTCGCCTACTTCAAGCCCCGGGGCGTCCGTCCATTCTACTATGAAGTCGGCGAGCACGCCCCCCTTGATGACCCTGGTTGTACTGAACTGCAACTGGAATGCTTGTAGCTCGATGTTCCACTCGGCGACTCTTCCAGCAGCGCTGGGGCTCCTGAGTACCCTCTCTAGTGGGTAGGCCGAGACGACCTTGATTGGGTGGCCTTGAATGTAGTGCTGTAGCTTACGCAAGGCCACCAAGAGCGCGAGCAAGAGCTTCTGAGGCATGGGGTACAGTGCCCTTGCATCCCGCAGAACCGTGTTGACGAAATACACTGGGTGCTCGACGAGGGCGGGCGCGTCGACGGGGCCTACGTCTACCGGAGGCTGAGGCGCCTCCTGAGGTGATGGAACCCCTAAAGCCTGGTCGCTCATTGGGGCCTCCGCAGGCCCAAGGGCGCCGTCTTGCTGAGCCTGGTCGTCTGGCTGCGCTGCTGCAGTCCTTGCGATGCCCTCCGGGTCTTATATCGCCCCAGCTGGGGGCGTGGCTCGGCGTGACGCATCCTTGACCTGGCGCTCTTCCCGAACCGCCACCAGAGCTGCACTGGCAGAGTAAGGAGTGGCGGCGAGGTAGAGCACCAGGGGCTCGAGAGGGCGGGGCGCCACCATCACCGGAGGGCTGGTCAGGTATCTCTTGAGGTCTTGGAACGCTTGGTCGGCCTCCGAGGTCCACTCAAATGGGCCCTTCTTCTTCATTAGCTTGAAAAAAGGTAGGGTGCGCTCTCCCATCTTGGAGATGAAGCGCCCTAGCGAAGTCACGCAGCCAGCAAGCTTCTGCATTTCTTTGAGGGTTTGTGGTGGGCTCATGTCGTCGATCGCCTTGACCTTCTCTGGATTAGCCTCGATCTCCCTGTGGGACACGAGGAAGCCCAGTAGCTTGCCGGAAGGGACACCAAACACGCACTTCTTCGGGTTGAGCCGCAAGTCCACCTGGTGCAAGCTCGCGAAGGTCTCCTCCAGGTCCTGAGTCAGAGTTCTCGCCTCCCAAGACTTTACCAGAATGTCGCCGACGTAGGCTTCAGCGTTCCTCACGAGCTGCTAACCCATGGCGATGTGCATCAGCCATTGGAAGGTCGTGCCTGCGTTGCGCAGCCCGAACGGCATGCAAGTGTAGCAGTACACCCCGCACGGGGTTAGGAAGGACGTCTTCTCCACATCCTCTACCGCCATCTTGATATGATGATAGCCTGAGAACGCATCCAGGAAGCATAGCAGATCGCACTCTGTGGTGGAGTCGACGATCTGATCGATTCATGGAAGCGGGAACAGATCTTGGGGGCAGGCCTTGTTGAGGTTGGTGAAGTCGACACACATGCGCTCCTTCCCGCCTTTCTTTGGCACAACGACGGGGTTCGCCAGCCACTCGGGGTACTGAACCTCGTGAATGACACCTGCTGCCTCTAGCTTGCGGGTTTCCTGGACGATGAAGGACTGCTTCTCCGTGGACTGTCGCCGTGCCTTCTGCTTCACAGGGCGCACATTGGGGCACACCCTTATGTGATGCTCGATCACCCCTCTTGGGATCCCCACCAGCTGTTTGGGCTCCCAGGGGAATACTTCCTTGTTTGCGCGCAAGAATTTCACCAATGCCTCCTCTTGATCTGGGTCGAGGTTGGCACCTATGGTGAAGGTGGCTCCAGAGGTCCCATCTTCCTCAACCGGCACCTGCATGGTTTCTGCCCGATTTTGAGTGAACAACTGCTTCTTCTTGGCCGGCGTGGCCTCCTTAACTCTAGAGGTGGCCTCATCGGTGGTCGCGCCGTCGCGGCGGTCTTGAGGGCAAGCTTGAGTGCTACCAGAGCCTCCTTCGTATCTCCAACTACGGTGAGGACTTCCTTGCTCCCAGGCATCTTCATGAGGTTGTAGGCCGGATGGGTCGCCGCCATAAACTGAGCCAGAGCCGGGTACCCGAGGATGGCTGTCGGATGTGGGGTTCTGGCAAAACCCTTAAGGTTCGAACTCTGGGGTGTGCGTGAAGTATTTCCCTCCTACCGATCCACGCCCTACCTCACTAAGATCTCGCGGACGAACTCGACGAACTCGCAACACAGAGGGACACGAGATTTATACTGGTTCGGGCCACCGTTGTGGTGTAATACCCTACTCTAGTGTGGTGGTGGTGGATTGCCTCTTGGGCTGATGATGAACAGTACAAGGGGAAGAACAACCTCCTGAGGTTGAGGTGTTCTTGTGGCTA
Source organism: Aegilops tauschii subsp. strangulata (assembly GCF_002575655.3). Lineage (NCBI taxonomy): Eukaryota > Viridiplantae > Streptophyta > Magnoliopsida > Poales > Poaceae > Aegilops > Aegilops tauschii. The sequence continues at coordinate 302,288,243 of NC_053041.3, read as the reverse complement.
AGGTAGCCTCTTGATCAGATCAGATCAAGCTGAGACCCCCCTACTGTGGTGGCTGGTTCTACTTATATAGGCCCTGGTCCTCCCCCCAAATATTGAGCAGGAAGGGAGCCAACAACGGCGGGCAAATTTGAAGGGGGCAGCTAGTACAAGCTATCCTGACAAAAGTGGTCTTCGCCTACGAAAGGCTCTGGTGGTGACGCCATCTTGGGCTCCACGATGACCTCCATCCTGCCGTCCTTCTGGTCTTGGTCTCGTTGCACCGATATGACAACCTTTGCCTGATGCCTCGGTACTCCTCACCCGCACTTGCCTCCTTAGCACCAAAGAGGAAACAAGGACGCTGCACGCGCTGGCGCCCCCCTGGTCTCGATCGTCATGGTTCACGTCACGAGAGCCTCGTGAGGTTTGCCCCGCCTTGATATCTCTGCTCCTCGTGAGTCTGCCCGGCTAGGCCAGTCCTGAGGAGGTCTTGTATCGTCCGCCTCGCGAGGCTTGGCCCCTCGCGAGGGTCTTGGATGCCTTGTTGATGAAGATGGGCCGTACGGCCCGCTGACTTAGCCACGCCATGGGCCGCAGGCAGGCAAGTCTGGGGACCCCCGTTCCCAGAACGCCGACAATAGCCCCCGGGCCCAAGGTGCGCTCGGGCTTGGCTTCGCGGCGAAGACAAGGGTCAAGTATGGAGCGCCGCGGGCCCCAAAAGCCTACGGCCTCGGTTGACGCGTGGCGGTTGATTGGACATGGGCGTCTCCGCTTCCCCACGCTGCCTCGGCAACTGCTCGATTGGACAAAAGGCTGGCGCGGGCAGCGCTTGCCTTCACTGTTTCTTCCTCGCCTTGCTCCAGATCCCCTTTCTCGCTCCTCGCCACCGCTACCTCAGATCTGCTCCAATCTCGCTCCGCATATGCGAACCATGGCGCCGCGCAAGGTTAGGACTTCCTCAGCGCCGGCTTGGTATGAGCCGGCTCTTGAAGCACCCACCGTCACAGAGAAGAGCCTCGCCTCCGTGCGCCTGCTGACGGCGGGGGAGAGCAACGAGTGGGGGAAGATGGAGCTCCGGCTCGTCTCCGATGCGCCGGAGCCTGAGGGAAGCACCTTCTTCCCCTTCTTCTCGAGCAGCATCGCCGTCGGGTTGGTCCCTCCTTTCTTCGACTTCTTTTATGAGGTTCTCGACCACTACGGGCTGCTGGCGTTGCACCTCCATCCCAACTCTGTCCTCCTCTTGTCCATCTTCGCCTACTATTGCAAGGCGTACCTGGGCGTGCTGCCGTTCGTGGCGCTTCTGCGCCACTTCTTCTTCCTTCGCGTCACCGATGGGCCACTCTCCGGATGCGCCAACATCGTCGCGTCTGGCAGGGCCAACTCCATCTCGAGCACCGGGAAGAGGGCCTACAATATCCAATCCAAATGGGTCATGGTGGACGCCAAGCGTGCCCATCCGCGCCTGGTGTTACCGACGAAGGCGCCCCAGCTCAACAAGGGGTGGCCCAACGCGTAGCTTGCCGATGAGCGGGCGTTGTCTGTGTTGGGGCAGATGACGACTGACTTGAAGCCGGGCAACGCGAAGGCAGCCAAGGTGACGGGGGCAATGCTCCTGAGGGAGTTCTTGATGTTGCGAGTTGCCCCTCTCCAGGCGCGCTCGCGCCCCTTGTGGGAGCTTGAAGAAGAGGGGAACAAGACCCGTCTGAGGCCTGGGGCCCTTCCTGGCGACGAATTGGATGCTGTCCTGCGCCTCATAGTGGGGACAACCAGGAGTACCCGCCTAATGCCTTCGTTCCTTTGTTCCTCCGCAAGGACTGGGAGGAACTTGTCGCCTCCAGGCCGACCTTTGACACGCGCGGCCTGGTGCCGCCAGCGCTCGCAGGAGCTCCTGCAGCACCGAAGCCGGTTGAGGTGTCCTCCAACGAGTCCCGTGGAGGGGAGGAGGAGGAGGCGGACTCGGAGAAGTCTTTTGAAGAGGTGGGGGAGACTTCTCCTCTGAGCAAGGCCGAGTTCCTCCGCGCCTTGCCCAACGACACCGAGGCCGCCGCCCGCCAGGAGGAGAGGGAGCAGCCCCTCATCTCGACAAGAGGCAGGTTGTCGTTGGTTCCTCGAGATGTTGCCCCTGTCTCGACGCCTCCTGAGGCCGGCTCCGGCCCTTCTGTCACCGGGGACCGCATGCCCACTCCTCAGGTCCCGACGCTGTCAGGCTTCAAGCTCCCCAAGCGGAAATATGTTGCAGTGGATCGGTAAGTGCCTTAAGCTTCGCCTTGTCCCTACCTGTACTTGTTATATCCTGACGCTCACCCTTGGTCGATCAGGCCGACGCCTTCAGCGAAGAAGAGGAAGGAGGATACGGTGGCCGTGCCTTCCTCCACAGAGAAAGGAGGTAGCAGCGCCCGCACCTCCCCAACCCGGTCGTCCTCGCGAGGCCAAGAGGAACATCGCCGTGTGGAATCAGCCCCCATGGCCCCGCTGGCTCCGGAAGTGCCGGCGTCTGGCGCGGTTGATGAGGTCCCAGCTGCTCCGGAACCCGCAATTTCCCGGGCCCTGGCGACGACGTCGCCTCCTCCTACTGCCGCACCTTCACTCCCAGGTTCTTCTACCTCCGCTGCTGTCCTGGAGCGTCCTCTTTTGGAGATGACCCAGTTGCAGGCAGATCTCCTGAGCACGGACCCACGCCTAGTGGCCGGGCGCCTGGAACTGGCCTCTGGCTGGCTTCACTCCAACTTGGCGGTTCGCGCGACGCTGAGTCAGGCCGCGGCGTCCTCTGAAAAGGAGAAGCAGAGCGCTGCCACTGCTGTAGCCGATCGTGAGGCGGCACTGAAGGACGCCAAGGCCGCCCGCGACCGCTGCCTAGAGCTGGAGGACGAGCTAAAGAACCTGCGCGACAAGCACGCCAAAGAAGCACGCTGCCGCCAAGCGAAGGAGGAGGAGATGAAGGCCCGGGAGGACGCCGTCAAGAACCTTGGTGCTGAGCTGGCGGAGTTGGGGAAGACGCAGGCTGCCGAGCGCAACCGGTTGGAAGAGCTGGAGCGGAAGGTGGAGGCGAGGGTGGCCGATCTTTACGCCACGGCGCGAGTCCTGGCTGAAAACCGCGTGGCCTTTGCCGATCTCGAGAAGAGATCTCACAAGGCACTGAAGACGCTCTACGAGCACGGCCTCGAGAAGTCGCTGGCCACCGATGAGGACGGCCCCGCCCGGCTGCTTCCTCTCTTGGTGAAGGCGCTCGAGGAAGTCGTTGATGGTGTCGGTCCCATGGCGGGGGCAGAAGCTCGCGTCCTGTTTTCAGCTGCATTGGCTCACGTCTTCAGCCATCTGCACCACCGCGACCCCAACGCTTGCCTTGACGAGCTGCTGGAGCCCGTGGCCGATGATCTTAGCGCAGCCGCTGCCGCCACCGCTATACAAGGTCAAGTGGAGGCCTTGCTGAAGAAGTTCCGCGGCTTTGTCTCCGCTCCTTTGTCCGGCGATGCCGCCGATCCTGCGGCTGGTGATGAAGGTGAAGACGACGTCACCCATGGAGGAGCACCTTCCGCAGGCGCTGGCGGTGTCCAGGGGTGACCTGCGGCTATTCTCCCGTTTCGTTCCTGCAACATGTATCAGGCCTCGTGGAGGTGTTTAGACTTTTCATTTGGTATTGTGAGGACAATGTGCTTGTAATATTTTCTTTGAGATTTTGTGCTTTCCTTCCTATCTGCTTTGTGTTCTACATCGCCAGAGCCCGGCCCCGCGCATACCTCAACCGCCATTGGGCCGACCGAATACCAGGACGGACCAAGGAGTGAGGGGCTACGTGACCAATTAGGCTCCTGAGTCACGATGCTCAGGAGTCCCCCTTGACGCGCGAACAGCATATAGGAAGAGTTCGCGAGGATAGGTTGATGTTCTACACCGGCAGAGCCCGGCCCCGCGCATACCTCAACCACCATTGGGCCGACCGGAGACTAGGACGGACCACGGAGTGAGGGGCTACGTGACCAGTTAGGCTCCTGAGTCGCGATGCTCAGGACTCCCCCTTGACGCGCAAACAATCTCCATACCTTCCCTCGCCGAGGCCTCGGGAGGGGCGTGCGACGACCAGGTCCGGGAGGCCTGTTTGGGCGCCGTGCGCTTTGGCGTGACCGAAGAGTAGCCCCCAGGCCCGGGAGGCCTGGTTGGGTGGTGAGCGCTTGGGCGTGACCCGAGCGCAGCCCCCGTGCCCAGCCCCCTCGCGCGGCTCTCCCGAGGGGAGGCGTTGCGGTGAGGCCGGACGCTGAGCTCTGGGCTCCCTGAGGTTGGTACGACCGTGAAGCCGCCCTCAGTTGTTTATCACCAGCGCGAGCATAGTGCTTCCGCTTGTGCACGGGCATAGCCGCTCCTCGGCAGTGCCGACGGCCAGCGCGGAGCATGGTGCTTCCACGTGTGCGTGGGAGGCCCCCCCTGGGAGGAGCCCCCAGGGCGTGTACAGCCCCGCCCTGACACATGGCTTGCACGGCAGAGCTGCGAGGTGTATCTGGGCACTCGTGAGCCAGCGCTGGACTCACGAGGCCCTACCTCAAGGCGGGTTGCGCCTGGTCTTGAGTCCTGGTTGCTGTGTGTTCCTGCAACACGGTTAGGTGCAAGCACTCTGCGTCCTCAGGTCCCGGCCCCTGAGCGAGCTCAGCCGCCGCTAGTATGCCAGGTCGCGATGCCGTGGTCAAGGCCAGGGGGTAAGGGCTGGAGAGCCAGTACGAGCTCCTGAGTCACGATGCTCAGGAGCCCCCCTTTTAACGCGCAAGCGAATTGCACGGGATGAATGGACCCGTGGCGGGTGGCGATCGAGCGGGTGATAACCGTAGGCAGGTTAAGCATGGAAGGCAAATCAGCTTGGGTAAATGCAGGAAGATACATGCCACTGGGTCCGGCCCGAGCGGCTTGGGGATGATGCAGCCCGAGGGGCGCCCCCAGCAAGGTAAGCTATAGACATAAGCAAAAGGGATACATGCCACAGGGACGGACCCGTGAGGCCTGGGAATAATGCAGCCCGAGGGGCGCTCCCAGCTAAACGGGCTTGGAAAATTTCACCTGGTTCTGTAGACGAAGTAGAGTTGGTGCAGCTGAAGGCGTGCGTTGAAGGAATGATTCTTCACGAGCCACCGGGGCCCTGAGCCTCGGGAGGCTCTGGGGGCTCGGGAGGTTCCTTGAAGATCGTCTCCATTTCTTCCAGGACGGCGTGGTACCTGGCCTCCTGAGCCGCCAGGACGCGCCGCATGTTGCGCTGATAGGCTGACGCCACGCTCGGCAAGCCGAAGGGCATGCGAACGTAGCTGTGTGGCGGGCCCTCGCAACGGCCCACATGCGAAGGCCAGAAACGCTCCTGAGATGCGGCTCTGTTGAGCCCTGGGACGTCAATGTAGACACACAGCCCAGCATCCTCGCCTGGATGGGGAGCTGCACCTCGTGAGCGGCTGTCGCCATGCATGGCTCTTGCGTCTTGCAGTTCCTGAGTGGTCTTGGTGATGAACTCCTGAGTGGTGGGCACTCCTTGCCCTGTGTTCTCCTGAGGGAAACGTGCCGCGAAGCACGCCTCCAAGTGGTTCCCAAGCACCTCCCTCCTAAGGTTGGAAAGGTCTGAGGCCCTCCAGAAGAGAGCGGCCGAGCCCTACCCGAGGAGGGCGCCGGGCACGCCTTCCTATGCGTTGGAGGGAGGCGCGCCTGGCGGGCGCTGATCCTGATGAGGCTCCAGCCGCGTCGCCACCCTCCTAAGATTCTGCTCGGCGCAGCTGCTTCTTCTTCTTGGGGAGGGCCTCAGGAGGGCCCTCGCTTTTGCGGTCGGGGTCGTTGATTGCTGCAGCTTGGAAGGCGCGCGCGAGGAAGCACACCGCATCTCTCTCTTCACATGGGACCGTGATGATTCCGCCGCTTCCCGGCATCTTGAGGACGTTGTAGCCGTGATGGGTGACCGCCATGAACTTGGCCAGGGCTGGATACCCGAGGATGGCATTGTACGGCAAGCGGATGTGCGCGACATCGAAGTCGATGAGCTCGGTGCGGTAGTTCTTGCACTCCCCGAAGGTGACAGGAAGGCGGACTTGCCCTATTGGTGTGGTGGAGCCGTCGGTCACTCTTGAGAAAGGCTTGGTAGGCTGAAGCTGCTCATATGACACATGGAGGTTGTCGAACGTGTCGACGGACAGGACATTGAGCCCTGCGCCGCCGTCGATGAGGGTCTTGGTAACTTGCACATTGCTGATGACTAGTGAACAAAGCATCCGGAGAGCACCGCGTTCACTTCACGAGCGAACTGTTTGAAGATGCGTTGATAGGCTGGGTCCTGCGCGGCGTCCAAGATGCAAGTGATTGCACGCGGCTCCTCATCCTGATGGTGATCGTTGTCCCTTCTTGGTGGCGGCAGCGGGGGATGGCCGGCGTTGCCCTGGGGGCGATCCTCATGAGGCTGGTCCCTCCAGGCACCCTCATGAGGATGGTCCTGCCAGCGGTCCTCACGAGGCCTGTCGCGCCACTCTTGGCGCGGGCCATAGTCGTCCCAGCGTCCGCCTCCACGGCCGTAGCCTCGGTCTCTACACTCGGGGCATCGACCAAAGCGTCCTTCGCGGATGGCTCTGAGCTCTTGACAGTCACTGGTGTTGTGGGTGTTCAGATTGTGGAAGGCCCAGAACGGCCGGCAGTTCTTGGATGACTCGGGCTGATCTCTGCCCTTCTTGGTGTCGGGCTCCACTACGAGCACTGCCGCTTCCTTGCGCTTCATGTCCTTGGCCTTGGGTTTCTTCTCCTCTGTGCCCGCGGCTGGCAGCTCGAGGAGGGAGAGGCGCCCCTCCTCAGCTCTTCCGCACTTGGTCGCCAGGTTGAACAGCTCCTGAGATGTGCACAACTCCTCATGGATAGCGAGCTCTTCCTTCATCTTGACGTCATAGACGCCGTCTGAGAATGCAGAGGTGATGGCCTCGTCCGTGACCTTGGGGATCTTGAGGCGAGTGTTGTTGAAGCGCTGGATGTACTTCTGGAGGGTCTCCCCTGGCTGTTGCTTGATGCGGCGCAGGTCACCGGCGGCCGGCAGGCGGTCGCGAGTGCCCTGGAAGTTGGCGACGAAGTGGTCGCCCATCTCATCCCAGGAGGAGACCGAGCCGTGCTGTAGGTTCAGGAGCCAGGAGCGGGCACCATCCTTGAGAGCCATAGGGAACCAGTTCGCCATGACCTTCTCGTCACCGTTGGCTGCTTCGATGCTCAGCTCGTAGAGCTGAAGGAACTCCACGGGATCGGAGGTGCCGTCGTAGCGGGGAGGCAGATTCGGCTTGAACTTGCCTGGCCAGGCGACGCTACGCAGCTCGGGGGTGAAGGCGCGGCAGCCGACCGTGGTTGCCGGGGCCCGCCTCGGAGGTGGAGCTTGGTCTCGATGAGGTCCGCGCGGCGCCCCCGCAGGCGGCGCGCGGGGAGCGCAGGTGCAGCTTCCCGCGGCCGAGGGATTTCTTGGCAGCTTCTCTCTTCGCACGCGGGCACCAGACGTGGTGGATCACGCCGTGGGGCCGCGCGCCTTGGCGCCAAGGCGCAGTCCTGGGGCAAAGGTGGTGGAGGCGCGCCATGAGCCACGTTGCCTGTGGCTGACGAGGGGTGAGGCAGAGAGAGGGATGGCGCCGGGGAGCCCCCTGCGGCGCGGATGAGCTCGGTGACGCGGTCGAGCCACTCCTCGTAGAGGTCGTCGACTAGGCGGTAGCGCAGGAGCTCGTTCGCCGCGAGGAGCGCGGCCCGCACCTCCATGGGAGCGCGGCATGCATGAGATGAAGAGCCGGCCGGGGTCAGCGACGGAGTGGCGGTGCGGCCGTCCTGCCACACCGATGGATGTAGCGAGGACGCCTGTTGCTCGTTCCCCGCCGGGCCAGTGGCAGCATTGGCGGCGGGAGACGGAGAACGATGGGGTGGCCCACGACGGGAGCCGTCTGAGCAACGCGGGTGGTGAGGGCAGCCCGGCGCTCAGCTCGAGCACGGCGAGCGTCCGCCATGGAGACGACGGAGCGACAGAGCGACGAATCGACGGAAGGGAAGCTACAGCGCATCCCTACCTGGCGCGCCAAATGTCGGATGTGGGGATCCGGCAAAATCCTTAAGGTTCGAACTCTGGGGTGCGCGCGAAGTATTTCCCTCCTACCGATCCACGCCCTAGCTCACTAAGATCTCGCGGACGAACTCGACGAACTGGCGACACAGAGAGACACGAGATTTATACTGGTTCGGGCCAACGTTGTGGTGTAATACCCTACTCCAGTGTGGTGGTGGTGGATTGCCTCTTGGGCTGATGATGAACAGTACAAGGGGAAGAACAGCCTCCTGAGGTTGAGGTATTCTTGTGGCTAAGGTAGGCTCTCGATCAGATTAGATCAAGCTGAGATCCCCCTATCATGGTGGCTGGTTCTACTTATATAGGCCTGGTCCTCTCCCCAAATATTGAGCGGGAAGGGAGCCAACAACGGCGGGCAAATTTGAAGGGGGGCAGCTAGTACAAGCTATCCTGACAAAAGTGGTCTTCACTTGCGAAAGGCTCTGGTGGTGACGCCGTCTTAGGCTCTACGATGACCTCCGTCCTTCTGGTCTTGGTCTCGTTGCACCGATATGGCAACCTTTGCCTGATGCCTCAGTACTCCTCGCCTGCGCTCCTCCTTAGCACCAAAGAGGAAAAAAGGACGCTGCGCGCGCTGGCGCCCGCCTGGTATCGATCGTCATGGCTCACGTCACGAGAGCCTCGTGAGGTTTGCCCCGCCTTGATATCTCTGCTCCTCATGAGCCTGCCCGACTAGGCCACTCCTGAGGAGATCTTGCGTCGTCCTCCTCGCGAGGCTTGGCCCCTTGCAAGGGTCTTGGATGACTTGTTGATGAAGATGGGCCGTACGGCCCGTTGACTTAGCCACGCCGTGGGCCGCAGGCAGGCAAGTCTGGGGACCCCCGTTCACAGAACACCGACAATGGCGTCGCACGGGAGGCCAATGCGGGCGATGTCGAAGTCGATTAGCTCAGTGCAGTAGTTGTCGCGGGTGCCGAAGGTCACAGGAAGTCGGATCTGCCCCAGAGGGCTGGCGGAGCCACCGCCGACCCCGGAGAAGGGCTTGCTGGGGCGGACCCGCTTGAGCGGTACATGAAGAAGGCTAAAATGTAACGCCCACGATGCGGCTATATCTCTCACGTGTCGAGGCATGACTTAGAGGCATAACCGCATTATAGGTTTTGTCGCAAGAAGGGTCATCTTCACACAATCCCATGTAATGAACAAGAATGGGATAAAGAGAGTTGGCCTACAATCGCCACTTCACACAATACATAAATAAATTCATACATCATCCAAAATACACACATAGACCGACTACGGTCAAATCCAAATGAAAAGAAGATAAGCCCAAATGCTAGATCCCCGATCGTCCCAACTGGGCTCCACTACTGATCATCAGGAAACGAAACATAGTAACGACCACGGTCCTCGTCGAACTCCCACTTGAGCTGGTTTGCGTCATCTGCCCAGGTATCCTCGGCACCTGCAACTGTTTTGGTAGAATCTGTGAGTCACGAGGACTCAACAATCTCACACCCGCGAGATCAAGACTATTTAAGCTTGTAGGTAGGAAAGGGGTAATATGGTGGAGCTGCAGCAAGCACTAAGCATATATGGTGGCTAACATACGCAAAGGAGAGCGAGAAGAGAAGCAACACATCGGTCGAGAAGCTAGAAGTGATCAAGAAGTTATCCTGAAACTACTTACGCGCAATCACAACACAAGAACCGTGTTCACTTCCCGGACTCCGCCGGAAAGAGACCATCACGGCTACGCACGCGATTCATGCATTTTAATTAAGTCAAGTGTCAAGTTCTCTACAACCGGACATTAATAAATTCCCATCTGCCTCATAACCGCGGGCACGACTTTCGAATATAATACCCTGCAGGGGTGTCCCAACTTAGCCCATCACAAGCTCTCACGGTCAACGAAGGAGATTCCTTCTCCCGGGAAGACCCAACCAGTCTCGGAATCCTGGTTTACAAGACATTTCGACAATGTTAAAACAAGACCAGCAAAGCCGCCCGAATGTGCCGACAAATCCTGATTGGAGCTGCACATATCTCGTTCTCAGGGCACACCGGATAAGTCAAGCTACGAGTAAAACCAGGCCTCAAGTTTCCCCGAGGTGGCCCCGCAGGCTGCTCGGTTCGGACCAACACTCGAAGGAGCAGTGGCCCGGGGGGGGGGGATTAAATAAAGATGACCCTCGGGCTTGCGAAAACCCAAGGGAAAAAGGCTTAGGTAGGAAAATGTAAAACCAAAGTTGGGCCTTGCTGGAGGAGTTTTATTCAAGGCGAACTGTCAAGGGGGTCCCATAAATCACCCAACCGCGTAAGGAACGCAAAATCAAGGAACATAACACCGGTATGACGGAAACTAGGGCGGCAAGAGTGGAACAAAACACCAGGCATAAGGCCGAGCCTTCCACCCTTTACCAAGTATATAGATGCATTAAATTAAATAAGAGATATTGTGATATCCCAAAATATCCATGTTTCAACATGGAACCAACTTCATCTTCACCTGCAACTAGCAACGCTATAAGAAGGGATGAGCAAAAGCGGTAACTTAGCCAAACAATGGTTTGCTAGGAAAAGATGGTTAGAGTCTTGACATGGCAATATGGGAGGCATGATAAACAAGTGGTAGGTAGCGCAAGCATAGCGATAGAACGAACAACTAGCAAGTAAAGATAGAAGTGATTTCGAGGGTATGGTCATCTTGCGTGCAAAGTTCTCAGAGTTGTCGAAAGCTTGATCCTCGTTAGCGTACTCAACAGGTTCCTCATTCACGAACTCGTCTCCCGGCTCTACCCAAAGCAAGAACACACGCAATGGAACCACGATCAATCACGGTGCAATGCACAAGCAACATGATGCAATACATGGCATGATATGCGAGATGTGATATGCAATGCATATGCGTGCTCCGGGAGGAAAACGATGAACAAGGCATCAACTTGGCAAACCAATTAAGCCGCTGGAGAGATGAGATGATTTCGGTCGAAATCGATATAAAGATCACCGGAAACGAATGCACGGTTTGCAAATGGCAAGCAAAACAAGAATGACACAATTCTGCGATTAACAGCATGATAGCACTTAGAATACATCAACAAACTATGCTACAGCACCCCAACGCAGCAACAAAGCATATGGCAGATATGTACTCAAAATGCTTGACAAAACATGAACACTGAGCTGCAGCTAAATCACACCAGAGGAGGTTCAAACAAGCATGGCAGAAGTGCAAAAGATATCAGCTTCACAGACTTTGTGAAAATACAGAACATGGCATAAACAGCAGCAGGTAGCAATGTTTAGAGCTAGCAAACAACATGTTACAGGAACATATCATGGAAAACAAAGAGACGGCATGCTAGTACTACATGCACTTAACAAAACTCACTCAGTGAACATGCTCCGAAAACCTACAGAAATGATGATAGCATCAATGCAAACATGGCAAGTGACATAAACAGATTCCAGACTTGGTAGAATTTAAGTCATGGCAGAAACAGATTCATGATAGTATGTTTGCAAGCTTGTTTAACTCAAAATAAAACATATCATGGCATGGGCTTGATTCCAGAAGCAAGTAGGCATGATGAAGAGTATGTTCATGTGCAAAACTAACTCATAGCATATTTGCATAAATATACACATGAAAGACAAAACAGCAACATGATGTAAAATGACATGTGTGCAAACTTGCTCAAATTCAGAAACTAATGCCACCACTGGATTGGTGGGATTTGTCTACCCCAAAAACATATATAATATGTCTAGGTTACAGTAGAAAAATCCCCACATTTATGCAAAAACAAATACAGCCTATCATGGAAACCTCAGCATATGCCAAATCTGGCATGTTGCGAATTTGGAATGAAACAGAAGACGTGAGGGAAAGCTAGATGCACCCAGGCTGTACCCAGCCGTTAGACTGACTGGTAGGCCCGTGGGCCACGTGGCTGCGTGTGTGTATGACCGGTGGGGCCAAGGCGTAAGTGTCACAATGAAAAAATAAAATCCATAGAAAACTGTGGACAGCATGGGATTCGAACCCACGTCTCCTGGTTGCGATCGTGGGAGGGCTACCAGTTGGGCTAGGACGGGGCTGCTGGTTTGGTAGGGGCTCGGCTCTGGTTGAAGCAACGTGAGGCTGATACGGGCCCCTTCTCATTTGCAGCAGAGAAGACGCCGACGGTGCTTGCGAGCAACGACGACGACCACCGGAGCCAAGGGGCACCGGCGGGGGTACGGGATAGGCTAGAGTGGTACTCGCACACGGTGCTGGAAGGGAATGTGCGTGCATGTGAAGCAACTGCGGGAGTTGGCGTGCGGGGTGCTCGAGCTCGAGCATCTGCTCGGCTAGGGATGCGACGAGCATGGCAGGCAGGGGGGCAGCAGGGCGGGCCACTACCACAACCCCTAAATGTCAGGAGGCACCAAGAACAATGCTGTCGTCACAAAACCATCGGAACGATTCCAAGATACCCGCGTGATCAATATTTTTTAGGGAAATTTGAGGAGAGAAAAGTCAAAACTTCTACGTCAGGAGGCCTCACCAGAGCGACGAAGGGACTGAGGAGTAAAAATAATCCTACTCTCCGATATATATAATCCTAAGACTCAAAACATTTTGTTCTAGACTCAACAACGCCAGCGATTCGATCAAGCAGGGGGCTCCTAAGTCGGGGATGGCTCTAATTACCAACTTGTAACGCCCACGATGCGGCTATATCTCTCACGTGTCGAGGCACGACTTAGAGGCATAACCGCATTGTAGGTTTTGTCGCAAGAAGGGTCATCTTCACACAATCCCATATAATGAACAAGAATGGGATAAAGAGAGTTGGCTTACAATCGCCACTTCACACAATACATAAATAAATTCATACATCATCCAAAATACACACATAGACCGACTACGGTCAAATCCAAATGAAAAGAAGATAAGCCCAAATGCTAGATCCCCGATCGTCCCAACTGGGCTCCACTACTGATCATCAGGAAACGAAACATAGTAACGGCCACGGTCCTCGTCGAACTCCCACTTGAGCTCGGTTGCGTCATCTTCCCAGGTATCCTCGGCACCTGCAACTGTTTTGGTAGAATCTGTGAGTCACGAGGACTCAGCAATCTCACACCCGTGAGATCAAGACTATTTAAGCTTGTAGGTAGGAAAGGGGTAATTTGTTGGAGCTGCAGCAAGCACTAAGCATATATGGTGGCTAACATATGCAAAGGAGAGCGAGAAGAGAAGCAACGCATCGGTCGAGAAGCTAGAAGTGATCAAGAAGTGATCCTGAAACTACTTACGCGCAACCACAACACAAGAACTGTGTTCACTTCCCGGACTCCGCCGGAAAGAGACCATCACGGCTACACACGCGATTGATGCATTTTAATTAAGTCAAGTGTCAAGTTCTCTACAACCGGACATTAACAAATTCCCATCTGCCTCATAACCGCGGGCACGGCTTTGGAAAGATAATACCCTGCAGGGGTGTCCCAATTTAGCCCATCACAAGCTCTCGCGGTCAACGAAGGATATTCCTTCTCCCGGGAAGACCCGATCAGTCTCGGAATCCCGGTTTACAAGACATTTCGACAATGTTAAAACAAGACCAGCAAAGCCGCCCGAATGTGCCGACAAATCCTGATAGGAGCTGCACATATCTCGTTCTCAGGGCACACCGGATAAGTCAAGCTACGAGTAAAACCAGGCCTCGAGTTTCTCGAGGTGGCCCCGCAGGCTGCTCGGTTCAGACCAACACTCGAAGGAGCACTGGCCCGGAGGGGGGGGGGGTTAAATAAAGATGACCCTCGGGCTCGCGAAAACCCAAGGGAAAAAGGCTTAGGTAGGCAAATGTAAAACCAAGGTTGGGCCTTGCTGGAGGAGTTTTATTCAAGGCGAACTGTCAAGGGGGTCCCATAAATCACCCAACCGCGTAAGGAACGCAAAATCAAGGAACATAACACCGGTATTTCGGAAACCAGGGCGGCAAGAGTGGAACAAAACACCAGGCATAAGGCCGAGCCTTCCACCCTTTAGCAAGTATATAGATGCATTAAGTTAAATAAGAGATATTGTGATATCCCAAAATATCCATGTTTCAACATGGAACCAACTTCATCTTCACCTGCAACTAGCAACGCTATAAGAAGGGCTGAGCAAAAGCAGTAACTTAGCCAGACAAAGGTTTGCTAGGAAAAGATGGTTAGAGGCTTGACATGGCAATATGGGAGGGATGATAAACAAGTGGTAGGTAGCGCAAGCATAGCGATAGAACGAACAACTAGCAAGCAAAGATAGAAGTGATTTCGAGGGTATGGTCATCTTGCCTGCAAAGTTCTCAGAGTTGTCGAAAGCTTGATCCTCGTAGCGTACTCAACAGGTTCCTCGTGCACGAACTCGTCTCCCGGCTCTACCCAAAGCAAGAACACAAGCAATGGAACCACGATCAATCACGGTGCAATGCACAAGCAACATGATGCAATACATGGCATGATATGCGAGATGTGATATGCAATGCATATGCGTGCTCCGGGAGGAAAAGGATGAACAAGGCATCAACTTGGCAAACCAAGTATGCCGCTGGAAAGATGAGATGATTTCGGTCGAAATTGATATAAAGATCACCGGAAACGGATGCACGGTTTGCAAATGGCAAGCAAAACAAGAATGACACAATTCTGCGATTAACAGCATGATAGCACTTAGCATACATCAACAAACTATGCTACAACACCCCAACACAGCAACAAAGCATATGGCAAAGATGTACTCAAGATGCTTGACAAAACATGAACAATGAGCTACGGCTAAATCACACCAGAGAAGGTTCAAACAAGCATGGCAGAAGTGCAAAAGATATCAGCTTCACAGACGGTGAAAATACTGAACATGGCATAAACAGCAGCAGGTAGCAATGTTTAGAGCTAGCAAACAACATGCTACAAGAAAATATCATGGAAAACAAAGACATGGCATGCTATTACTACATGCACTTAACAAAACTCACTTAGTGAACATGCTCCAGAAACCTACAGAAATGATGATAGCATCAATGCAAACATGGCAAGTGACATAAACAGATTCCAGACTTAGTAGAATTTAAAGTCATGGCAGAAACAGATTCATGATAGTATGTTTGCAAGCTTGTTTAACTCAAAATAAAACATATCATGGCATGAGATTGATTCCAGAAGCAAGTAGGCATGATGAAGAGCATGTTCATGTGCAAAACTACCTCATAGCATATTTGCATAAATATACACATGAAAGACAAAATAGCAACATGATGTAAAATGACATGTGTGCAAACTTGCTCAAATGCAGAAACTAATGTCACCACTGGATTGGTGGGATTTTTCTACCCCAAAAACATATATAATATGTCTAGGTTGCGGCAGAAAAATCCCCACATTTATGCAAAAACAAATACAGCCGATAATGGAAACCTCAGCATATGCCAAAACTGGCATGTTCCGAATTTGGAATGAAACAGAAGACGTGAGGGAAAGCTAGATGCACCCAGGCTGTACCCAGCCGTTAGAATGACTGGTAGGGCCGTGGGCCACGTGGCTGGGTGTGTGTATGACCGGTGGGGCCAAGGCGTGAGTGTCACAATGAAAAAAATAAAATCCACAGAAAACTGTGGAGAGCCTGGGATTCGAACCCATGTCTCCTGGTTGCGATCGTGGGAGGGCTACCAGTTGGGCTAGGACGGGGCTGCTGGTTTGGTAGGGGCTCGGCTCTGGTTGAAGCAACGTGAGGCTGATACGGGCCCCTTCTCATCTGCAACAGAGAAGACGCCGACGGTGGGTGCGAGCAACGACGACGACCAACGGAGCCAAGGGGCACCGGCGGGGGTACGGGATAGGCCAGAGTGGTACGCGCACGCGGTGCTAGAAGGGAACGTGCGTGCATGTGAAGCAACCGCGGGAGTTGGCGTGCGGGGTGCTCGAGCTCGAGCATATGCTCGGCTAGGGATGCGACGAGCACGGCAGGCAGGGGGGGCAGCAGGGCGGGACACTGCCGCAACCCCTAAATGTCAGGAGGCACCAAGAACAATGTTGTCGTCACAAAACCATCGGAACGATTCCAAGATACCCGCGTGATCCTAATTTTTTTAGTGAAATTTGAAGAGAGAAAAGTCAAAACTTCTACGTCAGGAGGCCAAACCAGAGCGACGAAGGGACTGAGGAGTAAAAATAATCCTACTCTCCGATATATATAATCCTAAGACTCAAAACATTTTGTTCTAGACTCAACAACGCCAGCGATTCGATCAAGCAGGGGCTCCTAAGTCGGGGATGGCTCTGATTACCAACTTATAACGCCCACGATGCGGCTATATCTCTCACGTGTCGAGGCATGACTTAGAGTCATAACCGCATTGTAGGTTTTGTCGCAAGAAGGGTCATCTTCACACAATCCCATGTAATGAACAAGAATGGGATAAAGAGAGTTGGCTTAAAATCGCCACTTCACACAATACATAAATAAATTCATACATCATCCAAAATACACACATAGACCGACTACGGTCAAATCCAAATGAAAAGAAGATAACCCCAAATGCTAGATCCCCGATCGTCCCAACTGGGCTCCACTACTGATCATCAGGAAATGAAACATAGTAACGACCACGGTCCTCGTCGAACTCCCACTTGAGCTCGGTTGCGTCATCTTCCCAGGTATCCTCGGCACCTGCAACTTTTTTGGTAGAATCTGTGAGTCACGAGGACTCAGCAATCTCACACCCGTGAGATCAAGACTATTTAAGCTTGTAGGTAGGAAAGGGGTAATTTGTTGGAGCTGCAGCAAGCACTAAGCATATATGGTGGCTAACATACGCAAAGGAGAGCGAGAAGAGAAGCAACGCATCGGTCGAGAAGCTAGAAGTGATCAAGAAGTGATCCTGAAACTACTTATGCGCAACCACAACACAAGAACCATGTTCACTTCCCGGACTCCGCCGGAAAGAGACCATCACGGCTACACACGCGATTGATGCATTTTAATTAAGTCAAGTGTCAAGTTCTCTACAACCGGACATTAACAAATTCCAATCTGCCTCATAACCGCGGGCACGGCTTTCAAAAGATAATACCCTGCAGGGGTGTCCCAACTTAGCCCATCACAAGCTCTCGCGGTCAACGAAGGATATTCCTTCTCCCGGGAAGACCCGATCAGTCTCGGAATCCCGGTTTAGAATACATTTCGACAATGTTAAAACAAGACCAGCAAAGCCGCCCGAATATGACGACAAATCCCGATAGGAGCTGCACATATCTCGTTCGCAGGGCACACCGGATAAGTCAAGCTACGAGTAAAACCAGGCCTCGAGTTTCCCCGAGGTGGCCCCGCAGGCTGCTCGGTTCGGACCGACACTCGAAGGAGCACTGGCCGGGGGGGGGGGTTAAATAAAGATGACCCTCGGGCTCGCGAAAACCCAAGGCAAAAAGGCTTAGGTAGGCAAATGTAAAACCAAGGTTGGGCCTTGCTGGAGGAGTTTTATTCAAGGCGAACTGTCAAGGGGGTCCCATAAATCACCCAACCGCGTAAGGAACGCAAAATCAAGGAACATAACACTGGTATGACGGAAACTAGGGCGGCAAGAGTGGAACAAAACACCAGGCATAAGGCCGAGCCTTCCACCCTTTACCAAGTATATAGATGCATTAAATTAAATAAGAGATATCCCAGAATATCCATGTTCTAACATGGAACCAACTTCATCTTCACCTGCAACTAGCAACGCTATAAGAAGGGCTGAGCAAAAGCGGTAACTTAGCCAAACAATGGTTTGCTAGGAAAAGAGGGTTAGAGGCTTGACATGGCAATACGGGAGGCATGATAAACAAGTGGTAGGTAGCGCAAGCATAGCGATAGAACGAACAACTAGCAAGCAAAGATAGAAGTGATTTCGATGGTATGGTCATCTTGCCTGCAATGTTCTCAGAGTTGTCGAAAGCTTGATCCTCGTTAGCGTACTCAACAGGTTCCTCGTTCATGAACTCATCTCCCGGCTCTACCCAAAGCAAGAACACAAGCAATGGAACGACGATCAATCACGGTGCAATGCACAAGCAACATGATGCAATACATGGCATGATATGCGAGATGTGATATGCAATGCATATGCGTGCTTCGGGAGGAAAAGGATGAACAAGGCATCAACTTGGCAAACCAAGTATGCCGCTGGAAAGATGAGATGATTTCAGTCGAAATCGATATAAAGATCACCGGAAATGGATGCACGGTTTGCAAATGGCAAGCAAAACAAGAATGACACAATTTTGCGATTAACAGCATGATAGCACTTAGAATACATCGACAAACTATGCTACAACACCCCAACACAGCAACAAAGCATATGGCAGAGATGTACTCAAGATGCTTGACAAAACATGAACAATGAGCTACGGCTAAATCACACCAGAGAAGGTTCAAACAAGCATGGCAGAAGTGCAAAAGATATCAGCTTCACAGACGGTGAAAATACTGAACATGGCATAAACAGCAGCAGGTAGCAATGTTTAGAGCTAGCAAACAACATGCTACAGGAAAATATCATGGAAAACAAAGACATGGCATGCTATTACTACATGCACTTAACAAAACTCACTTAGTGAACATGCTCCAGAAACCTACAGAAATGATGATAGCATCAATGCAAACATGGCAAGTGACATAAACAGATTCCAGACTTAGTAGAATTTAAAGTCATGGCAGAAACAGATTCATGATAGTATGTTTGCAAGCTTGTTTAACTCAAAATAAAACATATCATGGCATGAGATTGATTCCAGAAGCAAGTAGGCATGATGAAGAGCATGTTCATGTGCAAAACTACCTCATAGCATATTTGCATAAATATACACATGAAAGACAAAATAGCAACATGATGTATAATGATATGTGTGCAAACTTGCTCAAATGCAGAATCTAATGCCACCACTGGATTGGTGGGATTTTTCTACCCCAAAAACATATATAATATGTCTTGGTTGCGGTAGAAAAATCCCCACATTTATGCAAAAACAAATACAGCCTATAATGGAAACCTCATCATATGCCAAATCTGGCATGTTCCGAATTTGGAATGAAACAGAAGACGTGAGGGAAAGCTAGATGCACCCAGGCTGTACCCAGCCGTTAGACTGACTGGTAGGGCCGTGGGCCACGTGGCTGGGTGTGTGTATGACCGATGGCGCCAAGGCGTCAGTGTCACAATGAAAAAATAAAATCCACAGAAAACTGTGGAGAGCCTGGGATTCGAACCCAGGTCTCCTGGTTGCGATCGTGGGGGGGGGGGGGCTACCAGTTGGGACGATCGGGGATCTAGCATTTGGGGTTATCTTCTTTTCATTTGGATTTGACCGTAGTCGGTCTATGTGTGTATTTTGGATGATGTATGAATTTATTTATGTTTTGTGTGAAGTGGCGATTGTAAGCGAACTCTCTTTATCCCATTCTTGTTCATTACATGGGATTGTGTGAAGATGACCCTTCTTGCGACAATACCTACTGTGCGGTTATGCCTCTAAGTCGTGCCTCGACACGTGGGAGATATAGCCGCATCGTGGGCGTTGCATAAAAGCTTCCACATAGAGCACGTTGAGGCCGGCACCGCCGTCGATGAGGGTCTTGGTGACGGCTACGCTGCAGATGGTGGGCGTGCAAAGCATTGGGAGCACGCCCGAGCCGACGGTGGTGACGGGGTGATCCCCCGAGTCGAAGGTTAGGTCAGCCCGCCACCCAACCCGGGGGAGCCCCTGCCGCGTGGAGGGTGCGCCGATCTGGCGAAAGAACGGCTTGGTGTGATGGTCCGAGGGCGGCGCTTGCGAGCTGCCGAGGAGGGCCGCAACAGCGGGGGGCGCCGGTGCCACGAAGCGTGCAACAAAGAGGCTGCGCAGCTCCTCCCTAGACGCCACCGTGGATCCTGGGAGGTTGAGCAGCCAGGCGCGCGGTGCACCAGTGAGGGCCATGGGAAGCTAGTTGGCCATGTCCTTGTCATCGCCCCCAGCCTTAAGGATGGCCTCCTCGTACGCCCGCAGGAAAGCCGACGGGTCCGCCATGCCGTCATAGCGCGGCGGCATCTCTGGCTTGAACTTGGGTGGCCACTGCACCCGCCGGAAGGCGGGGGCTAAGGCTCAGAGCCCCCTGGCCCCACGACGGGCATCTATCGTCGCAGCCGGAAGAGGAGCGCCAGCCATGGGGGTGAGGCGCGGTGGTGGCGGAGCGTGGATCGATGGAAGGAAGGCTTTGGCGCACCCCCTACCTGACACGCCAAATGTCGGATTTTGGGTTCCGGCAAAACCCTTGAGGTTCAAACACTGGGGTGCGCACGAAGATCTCTCCCCCTAGCTCGCGCCCTCACCGTGATCTCAAAGCTTAGCCCGTCGAACCCACAGAACAAGAGACACGAGGTTTATCCTGGTTCAGGCCACCGTTGTGGTGTAATACCCTACTCTAGTGTGGTGTGGTGGATTGCCTCTTGGGCTGAGGATGAACAGTACAAAGGAAGAACAGCCTCTTGAGGAGAGGTGCTCTTGTGATTGGTGAGTTCGGGTGGTCAAGGGTGATCTGAATGATCCTCCTCTTCTAAGGTGGTGGCTAGTCCTATTTATAGAGGCCTTGGTCCTCTTCCCAAATATTGAGCGGGAAGGGATCCCACAACGGCTAATTTAGAAAGGAGACAACTAGTACAAGTTATCCTGACTAAAGGTGGTCTTCGCCTGCCAAAGGCTCGGGCGGTGACGCCGTCTTGGGCTCCACGGTGACCTCCGTCCTGCTGGTCTTGGTCTCGTTGCACCGATATGGCAACCTTTGCATGATGCCTTGGGACTCCTCGCCTGCGCTTGCCTCTTTAGCACCAAAGAGGAAACGAGGACACTGCGCGCTAGTTCCCGCCTGGCCCCGGTCGTCATGGCTTACGTCATAGGAACCTCGCGAGGTGCCCTTTGCCTTGATCTCTCCGCCCCTCGCGAGCCAGCCTGGTGAGGCCACCCCCGAGGAGGCCTTGCGCCGTCCGCCTCACCAGGCTTGGCCCCTCGCGAGGGTCTTGAGTGTTAGCTGGTGAAGATAGACCATAAAGGGCCGCTGGTGGAGCCACGCCCTGGGCCGCAGGCAGGCAAGTCTGGGGACCCCCGTTCCCAGGACGCCGAGAATAAAGATGGCGATATTAGACTCATGCTAGTGAGTAATTGTGGATTGGAATAAATACTTGTGTTAACGTTTGTGATTCCCGTAGCATGCACGTATGGTGAACCGTTATGTGATGAAGTCGGGGCATGATTTATTTATTGATTGCCTTCCTTATGAGTGGCGGTCGGGGACGAGCGATGGTCTTTTCCTACCAGTATATCCCCCTAGGAGCATGCACGTAGTACTTTGTTTCAATGATTAATAGATTTTTGCAATAAGTATGTGATTTCTTTATGACTAATGTTGAGTTCATGGATTATACACACTCTCACCCTTCCACCATTGCTAGCCTCTCTAGTGCTGCGCAAGTTTCGCCGGTGCCTTACACCCACCTTATACCTTCATCAAAACAGCCACCATACCTACCTATTATGGCATTTCCATAGCCATTCCGAGATATATTGTCATGCAACTTCCACCGTTCTGTTTTATTATGACACGCTCCATCATTGTCATATTGCTTTGCATGATCGTAAGATAGCTAGCATGACGTTTACGTGGCTTGTTCGTTTTTTTTAAGTCATTTGCTACGCTAGATCATTGCACATCCCGGTACACCGCCGGAGGCATTCATATAGAGTCATATTTTGTTCTAAGTATCGAGTTGTAATTCTTGAGTTGTAAGTAAATAAAAGTGTGATGATCATTATTATTAGAGCATTGTCCCATGTGAGGAAAGGATGATGGAAGCTATGATTCCCTCACAAGTTGGGATGAGTCTCCGAAATTTAAAAAAAGAGAAAAAGAAAAAATGAGAGAAAAGAGAGAAGGAGCAATGTTACTATCCTTTTTCCACACTTGTGCTTCAAAGTAGCACCATGATCTTCTTGATAGAGAGTCTCCTATGTTGTCACTTTCATATACTAGTGGGAATTTTTCATTATAGAACATGGCTTGTATATTCCAATGATGGGCTTCCTCAAATCGCCCTAGGTCTTTGTGAGCAAGCGAGTTGTATGCACACCCACTTAGTTTCTTTTTGAGCTTTCATAAACTTGTAGCTCTAGTGCATCTGTTGCATGGCAATCCCTACTCACTCACATGGCAATCCGATGAATTGTGGATTTATGACCAGCTTATCTATGAATACTATTCAAATCTTCTCTGAATTCTTATATGCATGATTTGATATCTTTGTATTTCTCTTTGAATTATCGGTTTCGTTTGGCCAACTAGATTGGTTTTTCTTGCAATGGGAGAGGTGCTTAGCTTTGGGTTCAATCTTGCGTGATTTCACCCAGTGACAAAGTAGGGGTAGCGACACACGCATTGATTGTTGCCATCGAGGATAAAAAGATGGGGTTTTCATCATATTGCTTGAGTTTATTCCTTTACATCATGTCATCTTACTTAAGACGTTACTCTGTTCTTTATGAACTTAATACTCTAGATGCATGCTGGATAGCGGGTTGATGTGTGGAGTAATAGTAGTAGATGCAGGCAGCAGTCGGTCTACTTGACACGGACGTGATGCCTATATGCATAATCATTCCCTTGGATATCGTCATAACTTTGCGCTTTTCTATCAATTGCTCGACAGTAATTTGTTCACCCACCGTATTATTTGCCTTCAAGAGAGAAGCCTCTAGTGAAACCTATGGCCCCCAGGTCTAGTTCCATCATATTTGTTTCCGATCTACTATTTTGCAATCTTTTATTTTCAAATCTATAAACCATAAAACACAAAAATATTTTATCTTTACTTAGTTTTATCTATCTCTATCAGATCTCACCTTTGCAAGTGACCGTGAAGGGATTGACAACCACTTTATCATGTTGGGTGTAAGTGTTTGATTGTTTGTGTAGGTGCATCTATCGGGGACTTGTGTGTTTCTCCTACTGGATTGATACCTTGGTTCTTAACTAACGGAAATACTTATCTCTACTGTGCTGCATCACCCTTTCCTCTTCAAGGGAAAAACCAATGCAAGCTCAAGAAGTAGCACTGGCGAAGGAGAAGTTGTGGTCTTTACTGACCATATCCTTAGAGGCTTCACCCCGCCCGGGTCGAAATTCTTTTGGGACTTCTTGAACTACTTTAACCTTCATCCTCAAGACTTAGGCCCAAACTCCATATCCAACATTTGCAACTTTCAAATTCTGTGTGAACATATTTGCAAATGGAGCCCACTGTCTCCCTTTTCAAGGAGTTCTTCTAGGTGAATCGCCAAATCGAGTGTGCAGATGGCCCGAGCCTATAACTCAGTGGGGTTTCAATCCAAAGACGTCAAGATGGTTGTTTCCCTTTTGGTACTCTACCAAGTCATCCTAAGGGATGAATTAGGACTTGGTTTTACTGCAAAAACACTGCCCCGACCAATGAGAATCCTCTGCCGGTTTATAGAGCTAATCGCCTTCCTATGGACTTGGAACTGCCAAGCAGAATTATTCCAGAAGAGCATGCTGAAGCCATCCCCGTTTATCCAAAATTAAGATCTTTACTCGTCAATGGCTTAACATTGGTTGATCTAACCCGGTGCTAGGTTGCATGGAGAATCCTCCCCTTAAGCCGCCAACCCGGCTTAATTTATGAGTATTTGGGCGGGTGAAACGATCCTCAACGGTACAGCTCTGGTAATTTTACAACTGAGGAGGTCAAATAAACTATCAAGAGTCTGCTCGGCGAGAGTCAGGAAAGCTGTAACAAGACGGGTCTGTTACCGTTCTACAAGCTTAACCCGGCCCCACATGTAAGTATTCCTTTATATCCGGCTTATAAACCTTTGTCTTCCTTTGTACTTTGTCTTCTAACACTTCCTAGTTTTGCAGCCAGGCTCTGTCTTCTAGAATAGAAAAAAGAAAACTCAAGTGGTCAAAAAGACTGGTCCGGCTCGGAAGAAGAATAAACCCACCGCTGCGACTAAGCCGGCCACCATGGGCGAGTCAGCTGATGATCAATCAGAGGTAGAACTTGATTCTCTTGGCCATCTCTTTATCGAATTAGCTGACACCTCTTACTCTTGGGATGAGGTAGCAACAAGCTGGGCTGAGGATTCTGAGGTAATTTCCATCTCTTCTGGCTCAGACTCCTTGCCTCCAAAGAAGATAAGACACGTCATTCGGAAAGTAAGCTTTTCTCATCCAGATGCTCACCTAGACCCATACTTTATTTTTAAGAAATCTCAGCATGAGTCGAGGCGCCAAACTCGGAATAGCGGATCAGGAGATCTGGTGGCCGGGTTAACTCATGAACCCTCCACTCAGAAGCAGCGTAATGAGGTGCCAAGGAGTTGGACTGTGTGGCACCTTGTTACGCCGCTTCAGAGTGGAGGGTTCATGAGTTAAACCAGCCGGGGATGCGGGGGCGGAATCCAGCGCATAGGGTGGTGCTGCAGGACGCGGACGCGGTCGGCGAAGCTCTCGGGGTCGGGGAGGACGGGGTGGTGCTCTGGTCGCTCCACCCCCAGCTGGCCTGGCTCCGATGGAGGGTGTCAGGACCCCGATTCCAAGTCACACCGATCTAGCCTGTAACACCTCATATCACTTTGCGGCCTCACGCACGGTACTCCCACGGGTGTCGCCTTACCATGGCCCGGGACCGTTTGCGCCTTTTGGCTCACGTATATGACAATGTCGCTAGCATCCATATGACAGAGAACCCGGGCCGACATGGCTAGTCGTGAACCCAAAGCGGCACTAACGTATGGGGACAGGCATACATGAATCAACATCGAACGTGTCGGTCAGCAGCGTGTGAATCCGGGCTATAGCACTGGGCTAACAGGACTCCGGGAACCTGGGCTGTAGCAGGCTAGGCAGGACTCCGGATGTCACCGCGTGACATTTCCCCGAAGGGACAGACACAGGAACGATGTGAAACACATGCCGGCCAGTCAAGTGTCCAGAGCAGTAGTGCTGGGCTAGCAGGACTCCGGTGAACCGGGCTGTAGCGGACTACTATGGCTCAAGGAGGCACTAGACTACATTTCCCCATAAGAGAGGCTGCCAAGGATAAACAACTAGATTGTCGGATCCCACACATACCAAGCATTTCAATCATACACACAATATGCTCGATATGTGTAAATACAACATGGCATCACAACAAAACTCTACAACTCAAAGTACTTTATTTAAAGGGCTCCGGAGAGCCATACATAACATGTTCATACAGATAGGGGTCACATGACCCGACACTCAAGTCATACAATCATACAAGCACATGCGGAAGCAACTTGTCTGGGTACAGACACTAGAAAGAAAGAAGGCTTGACGAAGCCTGTCTATCTACGTAGGCCCTTCACAAGCTTAGATCACCACCTGGGTGGCAAGTCACTCGTCATCGTCGAGATCTACATAGAACCCATCGGAAGGGGCGGTGTTGTTGTCTGAAAACAGTAATTGAAGCAACATGAGTACAAAGGTACTCAGCAAGTCTTACAACAGAACCTACTATACATGTACATTCTCAAGAAGGTAGTGGGGTTATTGCAGCAAGCCAGCTTTGACTCTTGGCTAAGCTATCCTACGAGACACCACTTGTAAAATAGTTTTCGCACACGAGTCCACTAATCACCATCTCAATACTCCACCGTGGATCCTCCCTCGTCATCCCATGAGAGAGCCATCCGCGGTACTCACACTTATCTTGAGGCTTTTAGTAGTATCCATTTACTTGTCTATGAACTACATAAACGACCAAGTAGTCCTTTACCGCGGACGCGGCTATTCGAATAGTTTTATACCCTGCAGGGGTGTACTTCGTCACACACGCTCTCACCACTTACGGTCGTTACACGACGTGTACTCGGCAACCTTCAAGCGGAAGCCCAACGTGGGTGTCGGCCACAGCCTACCTAAACACTCGAGTCTCTAGTCCAGGTTTATCGCCTATCCAGGTTCCATCCGCAGGGAGTCCGGCCGAGGTTTCCACATACGGCCCCAAACGATGTGTGCAGGGTTCCCGAGACACCAAACGGGCGACTCGGTACACCGGGCCACGAGCCTACCGTATCACAGCCCACCCCGCGGTCAGCGCTGTCCATGGCCTCCAGCTTACTACAAACACCAGAAACTACGTGCAACTCCTGGACAGAGGACAAGGGTGATCAAGAAGCCGAGGGGGTCCATTGGTTTCGGGCCCAATGCGTGGTAGTAGCTGAATCTTAAATCACGCATACAGATCTCAGTTCTTAGGGACGGTCTCAATGAAACAACCCACCATGTACTCCTACATGGCCTCTCATCGATACCTTTACCAAAACGTATTCAACACCTCACTCTCATTACCGACACACGCTTTCACTCTAGTTCATCACCCTGATGAGCCAGACCTGACACGACTCTAAGCGTAGCAAGCATAGCATTGTAGGAACACAACATGGCTCAATCAACTCCTACACATGCTAGTGGGTTTCATCTAGTTACTGTGGCAATGACAAGTCATGCAAAGGAAAGTGGGTTCAACTACCGCAACACACAGCAGTTTGAATCACGTTGTCTTAATGCAGTAAATGAGAGCAGAAGCGAGAAGATGGGTTTGTATCGAAATGATCAATGGGTTGCTTGCCTGACGGAGTGGTGGTGGAATACTGCCCTTCAGTTGGATACTCGTGAATATCCTCGGAGGCAGAACCTACCACGAAGAACACATCGAAGCACAATCAACACCAAGCAAAGTGCAACAATATGATGCATGCATGAGACATGGCAAAATGGATGTATTGGGCTAATGCAACTAAGACCAGATGGGTTTGGACTATTTTGAATCAAAGATTCAAATTCCAAGTTCATAAATGGCCCTTATTAGTGCTTTATCTTGTTCTGCATTAAACAGCAGGTTAATTTGCTTAAACATGCATGAAACCAGTACAGATGGATAGAATGGATTTTTCTGATCATTTTTCATATATAAATCTTTTCATTCTGAGCTATAGATTATTTTCTATGATTTTTTGAAGTTTGTGATATTTTCTGGAATTTCCTGTATAAGAATAATTCCAGTAATTAAATTACTTATTGCATCAGCAGTGTGTCATGATGATGTCAGTGGTCAACGGGGCGGTCCAGGTCAAACCTGACGTGTGGGTCCCCTGTGTCAGTGTCACTGTTAGTTAGCTGAACTAATTAGAATTAATTTAACTCTAACTCAGGTTAATTAGCAGGCGGGCCCCACTGTCAGTGACTCTGGGGAGTCAAACCCATGGTCAAACCACGCTGACTCGCCGGCGTTTAGCCACCGGCGACGTCCAGACGCGGCGGAGGCTGTGGGATTCCTCCTCCGGCGACCAAAGGGGCGGCGGAGGGCACCTACGCGTAGCTGGGAGCATCCCGCGTTGATTGGTGGTGGAGGTGAAGCTCGGGGTCGCCGGAAATGACGCCGGCGACGAGCTGTGCGGCTGCCGGGGTACGGGTGAGGTCCGACCCGTCGTTGTGGTGCTCTTGGAGGCTCAAGGCCAGGTCCTACGTGGACTACGTGATGAGGTGAACTCGTTGGGCATGGTGGCGTGCCCGTTGGGTGGCCGGAGCATCGTCGGCGACGAGCTCGGCGGCGGCGCGTGCGGTGCTGCTTGTTGCGGTCGAGGCAGAGGGCGGCAGCAAGAATGAGAGGAAGGGGAAGGGGCAGAAGCTCACGGCAAAGACGATGAGCTAGGCGGCGCTGTCGGGGACGAACTGCTGCGGTGGTGACGGCGAAGGGGATCTCCGGCGGTGGGCGGTGATGGCGAGGTCGGAGCAGTGGCTTCGGGGCAAGCGGGCGCTCGGGGCCCGACCTGCTCGAAGGAGAAGGCGACGGCGGAGCTGCTGGACAGGGTCAGGTGATGCGGAGACGGCGGTGGCTACGGCTACGTCGGCGAGGTGGCAGCGGCTGCGTCGGCCATGGTGGAGGAAGGCGAGGGAGAGGTGCAGGGGGCGAATGGAGGTGTCCAGGGGCTCGGGGGCGCGACGTGGGGGTCGTCCAGCTCGTCCACGGGCGAAGTGGCAAGCAGGTGGCGCCGTGGCGAGCTCGCGCGCGCCGGCGTCACCTCTCTGCCTGCTCTGGCGGGAGGAAGCAGCTGACTGGCGCGGGCCAGCACAGTGTCGGGCCGGCCAGTGGGCTGCCAGGTAAGATTCTCTCTCTGCTTTCTGTTTTTCTTTTTATTTGTTTCTGTTCTGTGTTTTGAAATAGTAGAAATACTATTCCATTTAGGAAAAACCTAAAAATATTCAGAGGCACATTTGAAAATATTCTCAACAGCCTAAAAATACCTTCAAGATTATTTGGGCATTTTAAAATATTTATAGGATTTAAATTGCCCAAATGCAAATACTTATCGCTTGGTGCAAAAATCCAGAATAGCCTCCAAAAATATGAAACCATTTTGGCAGAGGGTTCAGCCAGGACCAAAGATGGTGAACATTTATGAAGGGCATTTCAGGTTCATTGAAAAGGATTTTAGTAAACCCTAGTTGTGTTCAGGGGGGTGCTGGGGGTTTCTGTCATCCCCATTTCAAGTTTCTAGAAAAAGTAAACATGATGCAACACTCTAATGCATGAACTAGCTGGGATGTGACAGAGGGCCATGTCAGGGACACGCCGCTGGAGTTTATCGTCAGGCTGCGCAGGCCCCTGTGCTGCCGTCTTTGGCTTCCTACCCCTTTTGCAAGGGTAATGGAGGTTGAACAACCGCGCGGGCTGAAGCTGCACATGAGGGGTTGCTGTAATGGAAACATGTGGGCGGATGTTGAATTCCCCGCACCTCACATGATGCTTCTACATCGCAGTTGGAAAACTTTTGCACGTGCCCAAAGCTTGGCGGAGGGGCACGTTCTCCATTTTAAGTTAATGGATGTAGAACTACTCTCCATCAAGGACTTCGGGCATTCGGGTGCTCGCTTAGGGTGCTGCACGGAAAGCTCGACCGACGACGAAAGCTCCTCTTCGAGCGACAACGACGAAGAGGACACTGACAGCGAAGACGACGACGCCAAGTGGGAGGACGTCGGCTCGGACTCCAGCTGAGCGCCGGACGCTCCGTCACCGTCAGCTAGGCACCGACAACACCACCATTTGCACATGGTCTTCTCCTCGGCAGAGCAATTTGCCGAGGGTTGGGTGTGGATGCCTCCGCCTCCTCCAGTTGGAATCCAACATGCTTCCTCTTAGACTCCGGCTTCGTCTTCCCTGTCGGTGTCCCTCCAGTCATGTTCCGCTGGTCCTGGCGGTGGTTCTCGGTATTCTGGGAACGGGGGTCCCCAGACTTGCCTGCCTGCGGCCCACGGCGTGGCTCCACAAGCGGGCTCGTACGGCCCATCTTCACCAACGAGCACTCAAGACCCTCGCGAGGGGCCAAGCCTCGCGAGGCGGGCGACACAAGACCTCCTCGGGAGCAGCCTCACCAGGCTGGCTCGCGAGGGGCAGAGAGATCAAGGCCAGGCAAACCTCGCGAGGTTCCAATGACGCAAGCCATGACGATCGAGACTAGGCGGGCGCCAGCGCACACAGTGTCCTTGTTTCCTCTTTGGTGCTAAGGAGGCAAGCGCAGGCGAGGAGTACCGAGGCGTCAAGCAAAGGTTTCCATATCGGTGCACGAGACCAAGACCAGCAGGACGGCAAGACGGAGGTCATCGTGGAGCCCAGGACGGCGTCACCACCAGAGCCTTCGGCAGGCAAACACTACTTTTGTCAGGATAAGCTGTACTAGTTGTCCCCCATCAAACTTGGCCGTTGTGGGATCCCTTCCCACTCAATATTTGGGAAGAGGACCAGGGCCTCTATAAATAGGACTAGCCATCATCGTAGAGGGGTCTCTCGAGAACTCTTCCAGTTCATCCTCACACCCACCAAGCACAAGAACACCTCTCCTCAGGAGGTTGTTCTTCCCCTTGTACTGTTCATCCTTAGCCCCAGAGGCAATCCACCACCACCACACTAGACTAGGGTATTACACCACAACGGTGGCCCGAACCAGTATGAATCTTGTGTTCTTTGGGTTCGGTGAGTTAGCCCGTGAGATCGTGGAGTGTGAGAGCGTGGGATAGGAGAGATCTTCGTGCGCACCCCAGTGTTCGAACCTCGAGGGTTTTGCCGAAACCCGAAATCCGACATTTGGCGCTCCAAGTTGGGGTGCGCTGAAGCTTTACTCTCATCGATCCGTGCTTCGCCGCCCCATCACAACCATGTCTGACGCTCGTTGCGCCCGCGCTGAGCGCCAGGCCGCCCATGCCGCCCGCGTCGCCCAGACGGCTTCCGTCGCGGGCCTCCCCATCGTTTTCCGTCACCCGCCGCCAACGCTACCACCGGCCTGGCTGGAAACGATTAGCAGGCGTCCTCGCTGCACCCCTTGGTGCGGCGGGACGGTTGCACCGCAACTCCATCGCTGACCCCCGCCGGTTCGTCGTCTCACGCTCGTCGTGCTCCCATGACGCCCGGGCCGCGCTGCTCATGGCGCATGAGGTCCTGCGCTACCACCCGGTCGACGACCTCTACGAGGACTGGCTGGACCGTATCGCCGAGCTCGTCAGCGCCGCAGGGGGCTCCCCTGCACTGTCCCTCTCATTGCCTCGCCCTCCGCCAGCTACAGGAGACGTGGCTCATGGAGCGCCTCCACCACCTCAACATCAAGACGGCGCCCTGGCGCCAAGGCGCGCGGCCCCGCGACGCGACCCACCGCGCCAGGCACCCACGCGTGAAGAAAGAAGCTGTCAAGAAGTCCCTCGACCGCAAGAGAACGCTCCACCGCTCCTCGCACCGCCACGTCAGGATCGCTTGCCGCAGCAGGGCCTCGTGCCACTTGCCGTGGCGGCGCGCAGGCACCAAGATCAAGCTCCACCTCCACGGCGGGCCCCAGTGACCACGGCAGGCTGTCACGCCTTCACTCCTGAGCTACGTAGCGTCGCCTGGCCGGGCAAGTTCAAGCCAGATCTGCCTCCTCGCTACGACGGCACCCCCAACCCTGCAGAGTTCTTGCAGCTCTATGAGCTAAGCATCAAGGCGGCCAACGGCGACGAGAAAGTCATGGCGAACTAGTTCCCCATGGCGCTCAAGGACGGCGCTCGTTCGTGGGTCCTGAACTTGCCTCCGGGCTCGATCTCCTCCTGGGACGAGATGCGTGACCGCTTCGTCGCCAACTTCCAGGGCACTCGCGACCGCCCCCGGCCGCGGGTGACCTGCGCCGCGTCAAGCAGCAGCTAGGAGAGGACCCTACAGAAGTACATCCAGCGCTTCAACAATGTTCGCCTCAAGATCCCCAAGGTGAGGGACATGGCCATCATCTCGGCGTTCTCTGATGGCGTCCGCGATGTCAAGATGAAGGAGGAGCTCGCCATCCACGAGGAGCTGTGCACATCCCTGGAGCTGTTCAACCTGGCGACCAAGTGCGCAAGGGCTGAGGAAGGGCGCCTTTCCCTCCTCGAGCTCCCAGCTGCCGACCCAGAGGAGAAGAAAGCCAAGGCCAAGGACGTAAAGCGCAAGGGAGTGGCCGTGCTCGTGGCGAAGCCGGACACAAAGTGCGGTAGAGACCAGCCTGAGTCATCCAAGAGCAGCCGACCGTTCTGCGCCTTCCACAACGTGCACAACCACAACACCAATGACTGTCAAGAGCTCAGGGCCATTCGAGATGGACGCTTCGGTCGACGCCCCGAGCGCAACGACCGGGGCTACGGCCAAGGAGGAGGACGTGGCGGAGGACGCTGGGACGACCGTGGCCTGCGCCAGGAGTTGCGTGACCGGCCTCGCAAAGACCGTTGGCAGGACCAGCCTCGCGAGGGCGCCTGGAGGGATCAGCCTCGCGAGGACCGCCCTCAGGGCAATGCTGGTCTTTCTCCTTTGCCTCCACCACCAAGAAGGAATGACGACTACCATCAGGACGAGGGGGCTGGGGGCTTCCAAGAGCCGCATGCGATCGCCTGCATCCTGGGTGGAGCTCAAGCCCCAGCCTCTCAATGCATCTTCATGCAGTTTGCTCGCGAGGTGAACGCGGTCCTCCCCAAGCTCGAGGCCATGCGCCCGCGCCATCACCTTCAGTTCGGCAGGTCAGCTCAAGTGCGCGGCAACCGCTGGCACTCTCCCGATGCTTTGTTCACCAGTCATCAGCAACGTACAAGTCACCAAGACCCTCATCGACGGCGGCGCAGGGCTCAACGTCCTGTCCGTCGAGACGTTCGACAGCCTTCAAGTGCCATACGATCAGCTTCAGCCTGCCAAACCCTTCTCAGGAGTGATTGACAGCTCCACCACGCCGATAGGGCAGGCCCGCCTTCCTGTCACCTTCGGAGAACGCAACAACTACCGCACCGAGATCATCGACTTCGACGTCGCTCACATCCGTCTGCCATACAATGGCATCCTCGGACACCCGGCCCTGGGCAAGTTCATGGCAGTGACGCACCACGGCTGCAATGTCCTCAAGATGCCAGGAAGCGGCGGGATCATCATAGTCCCCTGCGAGGAAAGAGATGCGGTGTGCTCCCTCGGGCGCGCCTTCCAAGCAGCGTCAGTCGAAGACCCCGACAACAATGCAGCTCGGTACCCTCCTGAGGTCGTCCCCAAGAAGAAGAAGCAACTACTCCATGCCGGACCTCAGGAGAGTGGCGCCGTAAGTGGTACCTCGTCAGGATCAGCGCCTGCGCCTGGGGCGCCTCCCTCCCTTGCATAGGAAGGCGCGCCCGGCGCCCTCCTCGGGCAGGGCTCGGGGGCTCTCTTCTGGAGGGCCTCAGACCTTGCCAATGTGACGAAGGAGACGCTCGAGCACCACTTGGAGGCGTGCTTCATGACACGTCTCCCTCAGGAGGACACGGCGCGAGGAGCGCCCAGAGCTCAAGAATTCATTGCCCAGACCACTCGAGAACCGCAGGATGCAAGAGCCATGCGCGGCGACCGCCGCTCACCGGGCGCAGCTCCCCATCCAGGCGAGGATGCCAGGCTGCGCGTCTGCATCGACATCCCAGGGCTCAACAGGGCCGCATCTCAGGAGCTCTTCTGGCTTCCGCACGTGGGGCGCTGTGAGGGCCCACCTCACAGCTATGTTCGCATGCCTTTTGGCCTGCCGAGCCTGGCGTCCGCCTTCCAGCGTAGCCTGCAGAGCATCTTGGCGGCTCAGGAGGCCAGGCACCACGCTATCCTGGCAGAGATGGAGACGGTCCTCAAGGAACCTCCTGGACCCCCAGGGACTCCCGAGGCTCAGGATCCCGGTGGCTCATGAGGAGCAACCCCTGCACCACGCATCTTCAGCTGCCCCAACACCCCTTCTGCAACAGAACCAGGTGACATCTTTCAAGTTCTTTTAGCTGGGAGCGCCCCTCGGGCTGCATCATTCCCAGGCCGCGTGGGTCCATCCCTGTGGCATGTATCCCTTTACATCTTTAGCTTACTTTGCGGGGGCTCCCCACGGGCTGCATCATCCTCAAGCCGCTCGGGTCCGACCCAGTGGCATGAATCGTTCGTGCGTTTATTTGAGCCAGTTTGCTTCTCATGCTTGATCTATCTGTAATTATCACCTGCTTAACTGTCACCCACCACGGGAGCCGCTCACGTCGGCATGGCGCTTGTGCATGGGTCCGTCCCTACAACGCCGACAAATCTGAGCGGCTGAGCTCTGGCCCGCGGCACGCCCCGTGCGCGTCACCTCACCAGGCCCTGAGTGCCTTCATTCTCTTGCGGAGCGACCAGTGGCCGGCCGGCAATCATAATGGCAATCTGCGCCCTTCCTCGTGCTGACCTGCAGGAACCTCCTAAGGACCACAGCAGGCGGCACCGCGGGCTCCCTCTTCTCCCATGTAATCCGCTTGCGCGTTAAAAGGGGGGCTCCTGAGCATCGCGACTCAGGAGCTCTTACTGGCTCTCCAGCCCTCACCCCCTGGCCTTGACCACGGCATCGCGACCTGGCATACCAGCGGCAGCTGAGCTCGCTCGAGGGCCGGGACCTGAGGACGTAGAGCACGAAGGAGAGCGTGGGGAAGGGGAGGAGACTCGTACGAGCCTGACCTGGCTATGCTACAACCACCTACCCACGAGTCTCGCACCTCGAGAAGGACCGACCCGGGACTGCCAAGATAAGTTTCACGCTCGGGTCAACCAATCGCTACGACATAGAATTCTCATTTGTGTTGCCCCGTTACGGCAACGTAGTCTCCCTTCCCTACCTCTCGGCGGTCGCTTGCACGCTAAAGGGGACCTCCTGAGCATCGCATCTCAGGGGCTCTTACTGGACCTCGGGCCGCTCACCTCCTGGCCTTGACCACGGCATCGCGACCTGCCATACCAGCGACGGCTGCAGCCTGCCTGGGGACCAGGACCTGTCAGCGTAGAGCAACAAGCCGTCACGAGGTTGGAAAGGGGAAACCGAGCCTGAACGGGACACGCTCGCGCACAATTTCATAATAAGGATAATATCAACAAAGGACGTTGTGGACCCTTTACACGCCCCCGCGGGTACTCCTTGATCCCTCGCAGGGAACAAAAGGAAAGAACTTCTAGGAGCCCTATCTACACGCACCGCGGTGGCTGACGCCATCATCAACAGTGGGCCACGGGAGGCTGGCGCCAATCTCATCCAGATCAGCGGCGGCCGAACGCTGCAGCCTTCCTCCGGGCACGGCGAGAGCTTGGGGGCCCATAGCTGTCGTCCCTCGTCTCCGGAGTCTCGTAGAGCTCGGGAGAATCGCTGGACTCCCGTGCATCGCTACTGCTACCAGAGGAGCCGCTGGCGGCACGGACAGCAGGTCCTGCCCCTGCTGCAACGCCGTCCTGATGGCCCCTTCCGGGGCAACACTCCAAGCGACGGCCTTCCGTGTCGAAGACCTTGAAGGACAGCGTGGAGGCGCCGTCGTACACGAAGTGGATCGCGAGGGCGCCCTCCGTACAACACACCCGAGCGACCTCACCCCAACCTCGGGTCATGAAGATCTTGCCCGGGGAGACGGCTTCAACTTGCGCCCCAGTCGCCGGCGCGTCGCTGTTGGCGGGCTCCAGCCAAAGCTCGAGGGCCCCCCTCGGCGGCATCTCGGCAGAAAAGAAGGAAGGGAAGTGGATCCAAGTGCGCGGAGGCATCGCCGCCCACAACACAAGTTCGCGCGAGGAGTCCACGACGTGGACTCCGAGGGCGACGGCGAGGGCCACCGCGGCGCGGCGGCCTCGGCCGCGGCGTGCGCGGCGCCGCTCGCCGCCTCTCCCTCCTGAGCCCTCGGCTTGGGCATACAGGGGTAATGGGTACCCTGGAGGAGGCCGCTCACACCAAGGCCTTGTCACCTCCTGCATGACCACCATATCACGGTAGCGGAACGGCCTTTTCTTTGGCGGAAGCGGCCCTGGCTCATCGCGGGGAGTCTTTCCCTTCTCCGCAGCGGAAAACCTTCGATGGGCGCCGTTGGTGACACTGCGAGCAATGGAGCGAAGGGGGAGAAGCGCCTGGAATGGGAAGAGATGGGCGACGAGGGCTCTGCGCCCCTCCCCATTTATAGCAGGAGAAGGCCAACGAGCGCCCCCCACGATCACAGGTAATGATGGTTTTTCCTTGCATGCAGTGGGGACTTGTCAAATCGGGCAGTTGCCAAGGCAGCGTGGGGAAGCGGAGACGCCCACATCCAATCAACCACGACGCGTCGACCAAGGCCGCAGGCTGTTGGGGCCCGCGGTGCTCTGCACTTGCCCTTTGGCTTCGCCTCGAAGCCAAGTCCGAGCGCGCCTTGGTCCCGGGGGCTACTGTCGGTGTTCTGAGAACGGGGGTCCCCAGACTTGCCTGCCTGCGGCCCACGGCGTGGCTCCACAAGCGGGCCCGTACGGCCCATCTTCACCAGCGAGCACTCAAGACCCTCGCGAGGGGCCAAGCCTCGCGAGGCGGGCGACACAAGACCTCCTCCAGAGCGGCCTCACTAGGCTGGCTCGCGAGGGGCGGAGAGATCAAGGCCAGGCAAACCTTGCGAGGTTCCAATAACGCAAGCCATGACGATCGAGACCAGGTGGGCGCCAGGCGGGTGCCAGCGCACACAGTGTCCTTGTTTCCTCTTTGGTGCTAAGGAGGCAAGCGTAGGCGAGGAGTACCAAGGCGTCAAGCAAAGGTTTCAATATCGGTGCAAAGAGACCAAGACCAGCAGGACGGCAAGACGGAGGTCATCGTGGAGCCTAGGATGGCGTCACCACCAGAGCCTTTTGCAGGCAAAGACTACTTTTGTCAGGATAAGCTGTACTAGCTGTCCCCCTTCAAACTTGGCCATTGTGGGATCCCTTCCCGCTCAATATTTGGGAAGAGGACCAGGGCCTCTATAAATAGGACTAGCCATCATTGTAGAAGGGTCTCTCGAGAACTCTTCCAGGTCCTCCTCACACCCAGCAAGCACAAGAACACCTCTCCTCAGGAGGTTGTTCTTCCCCTTGTACTGTTCATCCTTAGCCCCATAGGCAATCCACCACCACCACACTGGAGTAGGGTATTACACCACAACGGTGGCCCGAACCAGTATAAATCTTGTGTCCTTGTGTTCTTTGGGTTCGGTGAGTTAGCCCGTGAGATCGTGGAGTGTGAGAGCGTGGGAGAGGAGAGATCTTCGTGCACACCCCAGTGTTCGAACCTCAAGGGTTTTTCCGGAACCCAAAATCCAACAGTGGTGACCAGGGCATCGCCTGGCCACTCCTTCCGCCCTTCCAGCTTCGTCCTCGCACTCCCGATCTTGTCAGGCTGCGTCCCGCAGGCCCTAACGGGGTCGGGCTCGGCTTCTGCCCAGGCACTCCTTTTGCCCTCTTCACCTCCCATTGTAGCTCCTAGGAGGAGAGGGACAAGAAAGGCATTACAGGGCACTTGTCTTCTTTTAATCTAAAGGATGTAGGCATCAGCCAATCTTTAGTTCAAATTATGTAATCTTCCATTCATGTTTTGTACCCTGTATGGTTTGTACCTGTCTATCTGCGTATTAATGAAAAAAATGTGCTTGCCGGGCGCTTGTGCATGTATCACGTTCATGCTGAGGAGTGGCTCCTCAATACTTCCAAGTAAACAAGATTTTCTGGCAAGACAGCTTGCTGGCCCCTTCCGTTGCTGCCGCAGGGCCGGGCCTGAGGGGTTAGGAGTGTGGAGGGGAACCGGCCCCTCGTCAACCCCTTTCCAAATTCTACAACAACCATCCTGGCCGAAGTAACTCTTCGAATCAAAGGATGGAGCACAGATGTTGAGGGCGATAAGGGTTTTCTACGCACAAGATTTTTATACGGGGGGTATGCCATGGATGGCTAGGAGAACTTATCTGCTTTATGTTGCCGGGGATAGATACGCCAGCTTGTTCTCACTTCTTCCTTTTAGGGAGCTTATCCGTGCAGGGGCCCTGTTGTTAGTAAAAAGGGAATAACATTAGCACACGATCTTATCTATATGACTATAGCAAAGTCACACTTAAATAAACATGCATGTAAGTCTAAGGCGTCAGCGCTTCGTTTTATTATCTTTGCACAGGGTCTGCGCCTGGCTTTGTACAAAGGGTTACATGCTCATCGGCAAGGCTTGTACAAAAGGTGGCTGCCGGGGACTGAGCCCGACAACCGCGCCTTATGGGTAGAACTTGCGAAGATGCTCAATATTCCATGAGTTTTGCATTTTAATGCCATCTTCGGTCTCGAGATAGGCTGCACCAGGTCTGGTGACTTGTACTACTCGCTAAGGGCCTTCCAACTTTGGCGTCAATTTGTTGGAACCCTTGGCGGACTAAACACGCCTAAGGACAAGGTCGCCTTAGTCAAGGCTCCGGGCATGAATCCTGCGGCTATGATAGCAACGCAAGGCATCACGCACAGCGGCTCAGAAACGATCTTCCTCGAGGAGCACGTCATCGTCATGCCGAAGCTGCTTTTGCTCTACTTCATCGTAGGCAAGTACTCGAGGTCACCCATATATGAGTTCCATGGGGAGCATTGCTTCTGCCCCATACACTAGGGAGAAGGGAGTATGGCCGGTGGCTCGATTTGGTATCGTCCAGAGGGACCAAAAAACCATTGGCAGCTCATCAATCCAATGTCTACCGCATTTCTGCAACTTATCAAATGTTCTCGTCTTGAGCCCACGCAGCACTTCAGGTTCATTCTCTCAGCTTGTCCATTGCTCCGGGGATGTGCAACGGAGGCAAAAGAGACCTTCCTCCCAAGGCTTTGGATGTACTGCATGAAGGTGCGACTCGTGAATCGGGTGCCGTTGTCAGTGATTACCCTCCTGGGTACTCCAAACGACACACCAATCCTTTCAAGAACTTGACAGCTGATTGTGCAGTCACCTTCCTTGCTGGCTCCACTTTTGGCCACTTTGTCAACTTGTCGATTGCAACGTACAAGAATTCAAAGCCCCTGGTAGCACGGGGGAAGGGGCCCAAGATATCGAGCCCCTAGACTGAGAATAGCCAGGATAAAGGGATCGTCTGGAGAGCCTGAGCTGGTTGATGAATGTTCTCGGAATAGAACTGGCAGGCTTCACACTTGGTGACTAGCTCAGCTGCATCCTGGAGGGTTGTGGGCCAGTAGAAACCCTGCCGGAAGGCTTTTCCAACCAGGGCTCTTGATCCAATGCGAGGGCCACACATACCCCCATGTATCTCTGCCAACAGCTTCAGCCCGTCTTCCTGGCAGATGCACTTCAATTTCACCCCATGTGGACTCTTTCTGTATAGAGTGTCATCGACAAACTGGTACATACTAGATCATCGGTCTACTCTTTTAGCTTCTTCTAGCCCTTCAGGAAGTTCTCATGTTTGAAGGAAACGGACTATGTGTTGTGCCCAAGTTGGAGCCTGGCTTGACAATAAGGACTAAAGGCACCCCTCGTTCGTGGGAGCGCTCCTTTATACTGCAAGAACTTGTGGTTCTATGGGAGGGTGCGGCTCACTAACCGAAGCAGTGTACCCCCGCCAGCCTCTCTACCTACAGCTTTGGGGGGTTCTGTCGGGAAATGCTTGTCGGGGTTCAACTTTCTTCTTTTTCTGGCCATCGTTAAAGGGACACTGATGGCTGAGTTAGATGGAGGACAAATGTCCCTGGTTCCACAGGAAACTTTTGCGCGGCGCACTTTGACAAGTGATCAGCGATACCATTTTCTGCACGTGGCACGTGTGAGGGAGTCCTGGATTGGGGGAGTCAGCGTACTGGGAACTGGGGTACCCAGACTTGCGTGCTTGCGGCCCACGGCGTGGCTCTGTCGACGGCCTGGCATGGCCCAGCTTCAAGCACCAACAACTCAAGACCCTCGCGAGGGGCCAAGCCTCGCGAGGCGGATGACACTAAGACCTCCACGAGTTCAGGAGTTGCAACCAGTTTCTGGTGTTTGTAGGTAGTGCTATTTTTCTACCGAGTGGCACCCGGCAGGGTGGGCTTGGGACAGACTAGGCACACGTGGCCCGGTGTACCGAGTGGCACCCGGATGGTGGGCTCGGGAACCCTGCACACATCGTTTGGGGCCGTGAGCGACACCCCGGCCGGATCTCCTTGCGGATGGAACCCGAATAGGCGATAAACCTGGACTAGAGTCTTGCGTGGTTAGTCAGGTCGTGGCCGACACCCTCGCCAGGCTTCCGCTTGAAGGTTGCCGAGGTACGTGACGTGTACATGGCGGTAAGTGGCGAGAGCGTGTGTGACGCAGTACACCCCTGCAGGGTTATCATGATCTATTCGAATAGCCGTGTCCTCGGTTATGGACTTCTTGGATGCTTACGTGGTACATAGACAACTTGAAGTGGATACTTTAAAATGCTCAAGATAAGTGTGAGTGCTATGGATGGCTTCTCGTAGTGAGACGGGAATGAATCCATAGTGGTGTATTGAGGTGGTGATTAGTGGACTCGTGTGCGCCTTCTTACCTCAAAGAAGTTTCTCGTAGTCATAGAACAGGATAGCCACTGAGTCAAAGCTGGCTTGCTGCAACTAAACCCCACACTACCTTCTTGATACAAATGCATGTAAGATAGGATCTGATTAAGTCTTGCTGAGTACCTTTGTACTCATGTTGCTTTATTTATGTTTTTGCAGCGGAGACTTCGGTCTTACTAGTAGCTCCGCTTGGACTTCGACGAGTAGCTTGTACCTCAGCTACGATCTTGCACCCTTGGGAGGGTCTTGTAGATAGTCAGGCTTCTCAGCCTTTTTCTTTTGTGGTTGTCTGTACTCAGACATGTAATGCTTCCGTTGCTTGTATGCTCTGAATGATGGGTCATGTGACCCCTGTTTGTACTTAATGCTATGTGGCTCTTCTGGGCCTTTTATCTATATGAGTTCGCGTTATGTTGTGATGCCATGTTGTACAGCACATACTTGCATGTTATGCGTACGTGTAACGTGTATTGCTATGTGTGGGATCTGACAATCTAGTGGTTTATCCTTGGCAGCCTCTCTTATGGGGAAATGTAGTCTAGTGCCTCCTTGAGCCATAGTAGTCCGCTACAGCCCGGTTCACCGGAGTCCTGCTAGCCCAGCACTACTGCTCTGGACACTTGACTGGCCGGCATGTGTTTCACATCGTTCCTGTGTCTGTCCCTTCGGGGAAATGTCACGCGGTGACATCCGGAGTCCTGCCTAGCCTGCTACAGCCCGGGTTCCCGAAGTCCTGTTAGCCCAGTGCTACAGCCCGGATTCACACGCTGCTGACCGACACGTTCAATGTTGATTCATGTATGCCTGTCCCCATACGTTAGTGCCGCTTTGGGTTCACGACTAGCCATGTCGGCCCGGGTTCTCTGTCATATGGATGCTAGCGACATTGTCATATACGTGAGCCAAAAGGCGCAAACGGTCCCGGGCCATGGTAAGGCGACACCCGTGGGAGTACCGTGCGTGAGGCTGCAAAGTGATATGAGGTGTTACATGCTAGATCGGTGTGACTTAGAATCGGGGTCCCGAC
Source organism: Aegilops tauschii subsp. strangulata (assembly GCF_002575655.3). Lineage (NCBI taxonomy): Eukaryota > Viridiplantae > Streptophyta > Magnoliopsida > Poales > Poaceae > Aegilops > Aegilops tauschii. The sequence continues at coordinate 302,247,244 of NC_053041.3, read as the reverse complement.
AGCTTTGGTATCAGAGCCTGACTGCCTGTAGGATTTCCAAGCCAACCTGGTCGAAGTTGAGTCTAGGAATTCTTTAGTTATGTAAGGGAATTGATTGTGGAAGGGAACGTAAGGCTCTTTTTACTCCTTTACCTCATGCCTTCTGATCTGAGTCATCCTATCTTTCCTACGGGGTTAAGGAACTAGACTTTCTCTTCCGTCTATCAGGATCACGTGTTACTACTCCGTAGTCTCTTAGGGTTGGTTGATCAGAGTCATATCCTAGTTTGAGTACCCCCAGGGTAGCCTGTTTAGTAATATCTCAGAACCTTGAGTGACGATGTTGAGTATGGTGCTACCCCGTCCTTTGCAGAATGTCTCATTTTGAGCATTTTACTGCCGTTATGCTGCCAGATTTGTCCTAGGAGTTTGAGAGATACTAAATTTTCTTATGCTACATGTTGCATCCTATAGTTGTTGTTGACCTCGTCCTTGGTTCCGCTTCTCAGGATGTCGTCAGTTAACCGAAGTTCTGTTGCTCGTTGCCTGAACCACGGAGGTGGTAGGGATGAGGAGGATCCTTCCGACCAGCCTTCGTTGGCAGAGTTTATGTTAGAGATGGAGAGGAACAAGAATGAGTCTAACCGCTTGTTAGCACGTATCGAGGAGAACACCGCACCCCAGTGCAAAGAGTCAGCGACCATCTATGATTTCATTGGTTTGAAACCACCTACCTTCCATCATTCCATTGAACCACTCGATGCAGATGACTGGCTCCGTAGTATCACACTCAAGCTGCGTTCTGCGAACGTAGCTGAAGGTGACAAGGTCACTTATGCTGCATATCACCTGGAAGGTCCTGCTAGTCTCTGGTGGCAGAACTATGAGGCTATGCTTCCAGCTAGCCAGATACCGACCTGGAGAGTTTTCACTGCGGCTTTTCGCGAGCATCACATTCCTCAGGCTCTCATTGACCGCAAGAGAGAAGAGTTATGTAGTCTCACCCAGGGTAAGATGGCTGTTGATACTTACAGTAGAGAGTTTGAGAACCTCGCCCGCTATGCTACAGAAGAAGTGTCCACGGACGCTAAGAAGCAGGCTAGGTTCCGGAAGGGTCTCAACCCCAAGTTACGTCGTGATCTCCACTTGCACCATTGCAATACTTTCCAGGCTCTTGTGAACAAGGCCATTAATGCGGAGACAGCTCAGCTCACCTACGAGGAGTCCCGTAAGCACACCCGTGATTTGGTTTCTTCCTCTGGTTCTAGTTCTCATAAGCGTCGGATTTGGGTTCCGAACTCCGCTCTTCCACCTGGATATGCACCGAGGCTATCTTATGTGCCGCCTCACCCAGTTCAGCAGTATGCTCCACCCAGGCCTATTGGTAGACCGCTTGTCAATGCAGGTCCACATCCAACATCAGGGACTTGCTTCACATGCGGGAAGCCAGGACACTATGCACGTGACTGCTCTCAAACTAACTATGCCCCACCCCTGTCTGAGAAGTCTGTTGGCAGTGGTAAGCCATCACGCAAGATGATCAATGTCAAGTCAGCTCCCACTGAGCGTGGACGTGTGCATCACGCCTCAGCTAAAGACGCTCATGATGATCCGGATGTCGTTCTTGGTACACTCCTTGTCAATTGCCATCCAGCTTCGGTTCTATTCGATACTGGAGCATCTCACTCCTTCATCTCTGAAGGCTATGCCCGTTTGCACGACATGTCGTTTTGTGATATGCCAACTCCACTTGAAATCCAAACTCCAGGGTCTAGATGGCAAACTACCAGAATAAGCCATGGTAATGAAATCCTTGTTGACAGACTTGTATTTCTTGCCTCACTTATAGCCCTCAAGTCTACAGATATTAACATCATCTTGGGTATGGACTGGATGACAGCTCATCATGCCAAGATTGATTGTTACACCAGGTCTGTTCAACTCACACACCCATCTGGCAAGTTAGTCACTGTGTCCACCAGAGTTGCAGAGCGCCAACTCTATTCTCTTAATGCCAGTCCTCTTCCAGACCTTGAAGATATCCCGGTAGTCCGTGACTTTCCGGATGTCTTTCCAGAAGAACTGCCAGGTATTCCACCTGACAGGGATGTAGAGTTCGTCATAGATCTTATCCCAGGAACCGCCCCAATTTCTAGGAGACCTTACAAGATGGCACCTTTAGAACTAGCTGAGCTTAAGAAGCAACTTGATGAGTCCTTGCAAAAGGGTTTCATCCGTCCTAGCTCTTCTCCCTGGGCTTGCCCCGTCCTCTTCGTCAAGAAGAAGGATGGTACGGACCGGATGGTTGTAGATTATCGTCCCGTTAATTTGATCACGATAAAGAACAAGTATCCGCTCCCCAGGATCAACGACCTGTATGATCAACTCGCTGGATCCTCAGTCTTTTCCAAGATGGATTTGAGGTTAGGCTACCACCAAATCAAGATTAGAAACGGGGACATTCCTAAGACGGCTTTGGTCACTCGTTATGGCCAGTATGAGTACACCGTCATGTCTTTTGGTCTGACCAATGCTCCAGCTACCTTCTCCCGCTTGATGAACTCGATCTTCATGGAGTACTTAGATAAGTTCGTCGTGGTTTACCTCGATGATATCCTTATCTACTCGAAGAACGAGGAAGAGCATGCCGAACATCTTAGACTTGTGTTAGAAAAACTCAGAGAGCACCGCCTTTATGCCAAGTTCTCCAAGTGCGAATTTTGGTTGCCAGAAGTGACCTACCTAGGCCACGTGATCTCTGGTAAGGGCATTGCTGTCAATCCTGAGAGAGTTCAGGCCGTTCTTGATTGGACTCCACCTGAAACAGTTAAACAAGTTAGGAGTTTCCTTGGTCTAGCCAGTTATTGTCGCCGCTTCGTTGAAAACTTCTCCAAAGTAGCCAAACCCCTCACGGAACTTCTCAAGAAAGATAAAAAGTTTGAGTGGTCCCCACAGTGTGAATACAGTTTTCAGGAACTGAAAAGACGCCTGACTTCTGCTCCCATACTGGTGCCACCGGATTTCACTAAAGACTTTGTTATCTACTGCGACGCCTCGCGACAGGGACTAGGCTGCATTCTTATGCAGGATCGTCATGTGATTGCCTATGCATCTCGACAGTTGCATCCACATGAGGAGAATTATCCTACACATGATCTAGAGCTCGCAGCCGTAGTCTACGCTCTTAAGACATGGCAACATTACCTTCTTGGTAAACGTTGCGAGATTTACACCGATCACCAGAGTCTCAAGTATATTTTCACCCAACCAGATTTGAACCTTAGGCAAAGACGTTGGTTGGAGTTGATCTCAGATTACGACTTAGGGATTACCTACACCCCAGGCAAGGGCAATGTCATGGCTGATGCGCTAAGTCGTAAGTCCTATTGCAACAATCTTATGTTGCAGCAGGGCCAACCACTTCTCCATGAGGAATTCTGTAAGCTTAACCTTCACATTGCTCCTCAAGGATTCCTTTCTACCTTGGTGGCGAAGCCTACCCTTGTGGATCATATCATAGAAGCCTAGAAGCATGATACGGGGATTACCCGGATCAAGAGAAACATTGCCAATGGTATTGCTGGTAGTTTCTCTATAGATGATCGAGGTGCTGTTCTCTTTGAGAATCGTCTGGTGGTTCCCAAGAAGCAACATCTTCGGAAATTGATCCTTAAGGAGGCGCATGAATCTCCTCTCACGATTCATCCCGGTAGTACTAAGATGTATCAGGACCTACGCCAGAGGTTCTGGTGGACTAGGATGAAGAGAGAAATTGCTGAGTTCATTGCTAACTGTGACGTTTGTCGTCGCGTTAAGGCAGAGCATCAAAGACCTGCTGGCACCCTTCAACCTTTAGCCATTCCTGAGTGGAAATGGGATAAAGTTGGTATGGACTTCATCACCGGCTTTCCCAGGACCAAGAAAGGGAATAACGCTATCTTCGTAGTCATTGATCGTCTTTCCAAAGTGGCTCACTTCCTACCTGTTCGAGAGAGTATCACTGCTAGTCAGCTCGCTGACTTATATATTTCCCGAATAGTGTCACTTCATGGTGTTCCACTAGAGATCAATTCAGACCGTGGTAGTCTCTTCACTTCTCATTTCTGGGAGAGTTTCCAAACTGCCATGGGCACCCATCTTTCCTTCAGTACCGCTTTCCACCCTCAATCAAGTGGTCAGGTAGAAAGGGTCAACCAAATTCTCGAAGACATGCTTAGAGCTTGCGTTATCTCATTCGGTATGGATTGGGAGAAATGCCTACCTTTCGCCGAGTTTGCTTATAACAATAGCTATCAATCCAGTCTTAAGAAAGCTCCTTTCGAGATTCTGTATGGACGAAGATGTCGAACACCTTTGAACTGGTCAGAAACCGGTGAAAGACAATTCTTTGGACCGGACATGATCCAGGAAGCAGAAGAGCAAGTTCGCATCATTCGTGAGAATTTGAAAACAGCCCAGTCTCGTCAAAAGAGCCAGTATGACCGTCGTCATAAGGAAGTGGCTTATGAAGTTGGCGACAAGGCTTACCTTCGGGTTACTCCTCTAAAGGGTACCCATCGATTCGGTATCAAGGGCAAGTTGGCTCCTCGTTACATTGGTCCTTTTCGCATTCTCGCTAAACGAGGAGAGGTTGCCTACCAGTTGGAACTACCCCCACATCTTTCTCGAGTCCATGATGCCTTCCACGTCTCTCAACTCAGGCGTTGCTTCTCGGATCCCATCCGCGGAGTGGACCACGAAACGCTTGATCTCCAAGATAACCTCACATACCGAGAGTACCCTATTCGCATTCTTGATCAAGCAGAGCGTGTCACCCGACGTCAGAACATCAAGTTTCTCAAGGTTCAGTGGTCTCATCATTCCGAGAGAGAAGCTACTTGGGAGCGAGAAGATCGTCTTCGACTGGAGTACCCCACCTTCTTTCCATCGACCCCTGAATCTCGGGACGAGATTCTTGCAAGTGGGGGCGAGTTGTCACGTCCCTAGTTCTGGTATGACCTAGACTAGCTAGTCATGTGTGCATCATGTTTAAATTTCATTTTAAATTGAAGTGGGGATCTGTGAAACCCTCAGAAGTATTTCCGGAAATGACCCAAATAAAAATTGCTCCAAAAGGGTCCAAGAAAATGTTCATGTTGCTCTCTGAAAATATTGGACAGAGATAAAAACCAAACCAATATTTTTAGGAGATCATAAATATTTCTGTTGGGCATTTGGAATTAAGGCAGTAATTATTTGCTTTGGATATATATTGTTATATATATAAAATATTGTCCAAAAATTATGCCATTTGTTGAGGAGTTCTGGAATAATACCACTAGCCCCTATAAAAATTGGCATAAGTAAATAAAATGGTTTAGTATTTTTATTAAACCAAACAAATGTCAGAAAATTAGAAAAGAAAAAGAAATAGGAAAAGGGAGCTGGAGCGCTGAACCCCTCCGCTGAGCCACGCAAGCCGGAACGCCCTGGAGCGCCTCCATCGCCGTCGCCCTCAACTCCGGCCGCCGGAGATCGTCTTCGCGGCCCCACCGTCTCCAGTGCGTCCCCGAGCTCTCCGACGACGCCTGCCGATCCGCTGTGAGCCCCCGCGTCGGTTCCCCCTCCTCTCCTGCCTCCCCATGCTCTGTAGCCGCAACCGCTCGAGCCCGAGCTCCGGCCGCCGCCGCGAGCTTTGCTCCGGCGAGCTCCGGCCACCCTGCGTCCTCCCGTCGCCTCCGCTGGATGCAGACGAGCCCGGGCTATGCCCCGGTGCTCTCAGCCGCCGCCCCCGTGCACCGCAGCGCTGCGCCCGCCCTTGGCCGTACTCCGGCCGCCGCCGCGAGCTTCCCTCCGGCGAGCTCCGACCACCCCACGGTCTTCCGCGTGTCCCACTGGATGCGCGCGAGCCTGGGCTTCGCGTAGGTGGCCTCCGCGGCCCAAATGGTCGCCGGAGCGGCGAACCCGACGAGCTCCGCCGCGCTCGGCCTCGCCGGCGACTAACTGCCGGTCAACCCGGGTCAAACCGCACTAATTACCCCCCCTGTGACACTGACAGTGGGCCCCTGCGCCTAATCCTATAATTAGAACAAATTAAACCCTCCGTTTAAAACGTGTGTCACTGACGTGTGGACCCCACACGTCAGATTTGACTTGGTCAGCGCCGCTAACCCGCTGACGTCATGATGACGCAGTGCTGACGCAATAAACCCTTTTTCTGGATTTAAATTAAATCAGGAAATTCCAGAAAATTAGTAAAACTTCTAAAATTCATAGAAATTCAACCGTAGCTTAGATTTAAATAATTTATATATGAAAAATTATCAGAAAAATGCAATCTATCCATCTGTACTAGTTTCATGCATGACAAACCAACTTATACCTACTGTATAAGTGAAAACATATAAATGGCATATATAAGGACTTAAAATTAGAGTTGCATTTGAACCCTTGGTTCAAATGGATCTCTTCCAAGTTGAGTGCTAAATTCATTGGCTCAAAATACATCACATATTCATGCCATGTTCATGCATCATATTGTTGCATATGATTGTGTTTTGATTGTCGACACCGTTCCTTCTCGATAGGTCCTGCTCCGGAGAGTGTTCCAGAGTACCTGTCTGAGGAGCAGTGCCACCCTGTTGATCTACCAGGCAAGCAAACCCCCTTGTTCATTCCGATACAAACCTACTCTCTCGCTCTTGCTCTCTTTTACTGCATTAGGACAACAACGATTCAACTGCTACTTTATGCTGCGGTAGTTGAACCCATTCCTCTGCATGACTTGTCATTGCCACAGTAAATAGTTGAAACCCACTAGCATGTGTAGGAGTTGTTTGAGCCATGTTGTGTTCCTACCATGCCTTGCTTGCTATTGCTTAGAGTTGTGTCAGGTCTGGTTCATTGGGAATGAATTGGAGTGTTACGATATGTTCTGGTGCCGAGAGTTAAGCGTGTGAACACGATTTGGTAAAGGTAGCGGTGAGAGGCCATGTAGGAGTACATGGTGGGTTGTCTCATTGGAACCGTCCTTAAGCACTGAGTTATGTGTATGTTGTCCAATGACCAGCTACTACCACACATTGGGTTCCGGTAACTCGACCCCTCTCGACTTATTAACCAACTTGGTCTCTGTCCAGGAGTTGCAACCAGTTTCTGGTGTTTGTAGGTAGTGCTATTTTTCTACCGAGTGGCACCCGGCAGGGTGGGCTTGGGACAGACTAGGCACACGTGGCCCGGTGTACCGAGTGGCACCCGGATGGTGGGCTCGGGAACCCTGCACACATCGTTTGGGGCCGTGAGCGACACCCCGGCCGGATCTCCTTGCGGATGGAACCCGAATAGGCGATAAACCTGGACTAGAGTCTTGCGTGGTTAGTCAGGTCGTGGCCGACACCCTCGCCAGGCTTCCGCTTGAAGGTTGCCGAGGTACGTGACGTGTACATGGCGGTAAGTGGCGAGAGCGTGTGTGACGCAGTACACCCCTGCAGGGTTATCATGATCTATTCGAATAGCCGTGTCCTCGGTTATGGACTTCTTGGATGCTTACGTGGTACATAGACAACTTGAAGTGGATACTTTAAAATGCTCAAGATAAGTGTGAGTGCTATGGATGGCTTCTCGTAGTGAGACGGGAATGAATCCATAGTGGTGTATTGAGGTGGTGATTAGTGGACTCGTGTGCGCCTTCTTACCTCAAAGAAGTTTCTCGTAGTCATAGAACAGGATAGCCACTGAGTCAAAGCTGGCTTGCTGCAACTAAACCCCACACTACCTTCTTGATACAAATGCATGTAAGATAGGATCTGATTAAGTCTTGCTGAGTACCTTTGTACTCATGTTGCTTTATTTATGTTTTTGCAGCGGAGACTTCGGTCTTACTAGTAGCTCCGCTTGGACTTCGACGAGTAGCTTGTACCTCAGCTACGATCTTGCACCCTTGGGAGGGTCTTGTAGATAGTCAGGCTTCTCAGCCTTTTTCTTTTGTGGTTGTCTGTACTCAGACATGTAATGCTTCCGTTGCTTGTATGCTCTGAATGATGGGTCATGTGACCCCTGTTTGTACTTAATGCTATGTGGCTCTTCTGGGCCTTTTATCTATATGAGTTCGCGTTATGTTGTGATGCCATGTTGTACAGCACATACTTGCATGTTATGCGTACGTGTAACGTGTATTGCTATGTGTGGGATCCGACAATCTAGTGGTTTATCCTTGGCAGCCTCTCTTATGGGGAAATGTAGTCTAGTGCCTCCTTGAGCCATAGTAGTCCGCTACAGCCCGGTTCACCGGAGTCCTGCTAGCCCAGCACTACTGCTCTGGACACTTGACTGGCCGGCATGTGTTTCACATCGTTCCTGTGTCTGTCCCTTCGGGGAAATGTCACGCGGTGACATCCGGAGTCCTGCCTAGCCTGCTACAGCCCGGGTTCCCGGAGTCCTGTTAGCCCAGTGCTACAGCCCGGATTCACACGCTGCTGACCGACACGTTCAATGTTGATTCATGTATGCCTGTCCCCATACGTTAGTGCCGCTTTGGGTTCACGACTAGCCATGTCGGCCCGGGTTCTCTGTCATATGGATGCTAGCGACATTGTCATATACGTGAGCCAAAAGGCGCAAACGGTCCCGGGCCATGGTAAGGCGACACCCGTGGGAGTACCGTGCGTGAGGCTGCAAAGTGATATGAGGTGTTACATGCTAGATCGGTGTGACTTAGAATCGGGGTCCCGACATATGCTGAGCCTTCCATTCTTTCTTCAGGGCTGGACAAAGAAGGCGGAGCGGATCCAATGTCCGGCTCCGCTGCCCGAAGACCCAACCATTCCTCTTCTAATGAAGATGATGGTCCCAGCGCCGTACTAGGCGCTAGAGAAGAAGGCCAAGAAGAAGGGCAAGGAGGCCACAGAGACATGAGATTTATACTGGTTCGGGCCAACGTTGTGGTGTAATACACTACTCCAGTGTGGTGGTGGTGGATTGCCTCTTGGGCTGATGATGAACAGTACAAGGGGAAGAACAGCCTCCTGAGGTTGAGGTGTTCTTGTGGCTAAGGTAGGCTCTCGATCAGATCAGATCAAGCTGAGATCCCCCTACTGTGGTGGCTGGTTCTACTTATACAGGCCCTGGTCCTCTCCCCAAATATTGAGCGGGAAGGGAGCCAACAACGGCGGGCAAATTGGAAGGGGGACATCTAGTACAAGCTATCCTGACAAAAGTGGTCTTCGCCTGCGAAAGGATCTGGTGGTGACGCCGTCTTGGGCTCCATGATGAGCTCCGTCCTGTCATCCTTCTGGTCTTGGTCTCGTTGCACCGATATGCCAACCTTTGCCTGATGACTCGGTACTCCTCGCCTGCGCTTGCCTCCTTAGCACCAAAGAGGAAACAAGGACGCTGCACGCGCTGGCGCCCGCCTGGTATCGATCGTCATGGCTCACGGTACGAGAGCCTCGTGAGGTTTGCCCCGCCTTGATATCTCTGCTCCTCGTGAGCCTGCCCAGCTAGGCCACTCCTGAGGAGGTCTTGCGTCGTCTACCTCGCGAGGCTTGGCCCCTCGTGAGGGTCTTGGATTCCTTGTTGATGAAGATGGGTCGTACGGCCCGCTGACTTAGCCGCGCCATGGGCCGCAGGCAGGCAAGTCTGGGGACCCCCGTTCCCAGAACGCCGACAGTAGCCCCCGTGCCCAAGGTGCGCTCGGGCTTGGCTTCACAGCGAAGCCAAGGGTCAAGTACAGAGCGCCGTGGGCCCTAAAAGCCTACGGCCTCGGTTGACGCGTGGCGGTTGATTGGACGTGGGCGTCTCCGCTTCCCCACGCTGCCTCGGCAACTGCTCGATTGGACAAAAGGCTGGCACGGGCAGCGCTTGCCTTCATTGTTTCTTCCTCGCCTTGCTCTAGATCCCCTTTCTCGCTCCTCGCCACCGCTACCTCAGATCTGCTCCAATCTCGCTCCGCATCTACGACCCATGGCGCCGCGCAAGGTTAGGACTTCCTCAGCGCCGGCTTGGTATGAGCCGGCTCTTGAAGCGCCCGCCGTCACAGAGAAGAGCCTCGCCTCCGTGCGCCTGCTGACGGCGGGGGAGAGCAACGAGTGGGGGAAGACGGAGCTCCGGCTCGCCTCCGATGCACCGGACCCTGAGGAAAGCACCTTCTTCCCCTTCTTCTCGAGCAGCGTCGCCATCAGGTTGGTCCCTCCTTTCTCCGACTTCTTTTATGAGGTTCTCGACCATTACGGGTTGCTGGCGTTGCACCTCCATCCCAACTCTGTCCTCCTCTTGTCCATCTTCGCCTACTACTGCGAGGCGTACCTGGGCGTGCTGCCGTCCGTGGTGCTTCTGCGCACTTCTTCTTCCTTCGCGTCACCGATGGGCCACTCTTCAAATGCGCCAACTTCGCCGCATCTGGCAAGGCCAACTCGATCTCGAGCACCGGGAAGAGGGCCTACAATATCCGATCCAAATGGGTCATGGTGGACGCCAAGCGCGCCCATCTGCACCTGGTGTTACCGACGAAGGCGCCCCAGCTCAACAAGGGGTGGCCCAAGGCGGAGCTTGCCGATGAGCGGGTGTTGTCTGTGTTGGGGCAGATGACGACAGACTTGAAGCCGGGCAACGCGAAGGCAGCCAAGGTGACGGGGGCAATGCTCCTGAGGGAGTTCTTCATGTTGCAAGTTGCCCCTCTCCAGGCGCGCTCGCGTCCCTTGTGAGAGCTTGAAGAAGAGGGGAACAAGACCCGTCTGAGGCCTAGGGCCCTTCCTGGCGATGAATTGGATGTTGTCCTGCGCCTCATAGTGGGGACAACCAGGAGTACCCGCCTAATGCCTTCGTTCCTTTGTTCCTCCGCAAGGACTGGGAGGAACTTGTCACCTCCAGGCCGACCTTTGGCGAGCGCGGCCTGGTGCCGCCAGCGCTCGCAGGAGCTCCTGCCGCACCGAAGCCGGTGGAGGTGTCCTCCGACGAGTCCCGTGGAGGGGAGGAGGAGGAGGTGGACTCGGAGAAGCCTTTTGAAGAGGTGGGGGAGACTTCTCTTCTGAGTAAGGCCAAGATCCTCTGCGCCCTGCCCAACGACGCCGAGGCCGACGCCCGCCAGGAGGAGAGGGAGCAGCACCTCATCCCGACAAGGGGCAGGTTGTCGTTGGTTCCTCGAGATGCCGCCCCTGTCTCGATGCCTCCTGAGGCCGGCTCCGGCCCTTCTGCCACCGGGGCCGCATGCCCACTCCTCAGGCCCCGACGCTGTCAGGCTTCAAGCTCCCCAAGCGGAAATATGTTAAAGTGGATCGGTAAGTGCCTTAAGCTTCGCCTTGTCCCTACTTGTACTTGTTATATCCTGACGTTCGCGCTTGGTCGATCAAGCCGACGCCTTCAGCGAAGAAGAGGAAGGAGGATACGGCGGCCATGCCTTCCTCCGCAGAGAAAGGAGGTAGCGGCGCCCACACCTCCCCAACCCGGTCGTCCTCGCGAGGCCAAGAGGAACATCGCTGTGTGGAATCAGCCCACATGGCCCCGCTGGCTCCGGAAGTGCCGGCGTTTGGCGCGGTTGATGAGGTCCCAGCTGCTCCGGAACCCGCAATCTCCCAGGCCCTGGCGACGACGTCGCCTCCTCCTACTGCCGCACCTTCACTCCCAGGTTCTTCTACCTCTGCTGCTGTCCTGGAGCGTGCTCTTTTGGAGATGACCCAGTTGCAGGCAGATCTCCTGAGCACGGACCCGCGCCTGGTGGTCGGGCGCCTGGAGCTGGCCTCTGGCTGGCTTCACTCCGACTTGGCGGTTCGCGCGACGCTGAGTCAGGCCACGGCGTCCTCCGAAAAGGAGAAGCAGAGCGCTGCCACAGCTGCAGCCGATCGTGAGGCGGCACTGAAGGATGCCAAGGCCGCCCACGACCGCTGTCGAGAGCTGGAGGACGAGCTGAAGAGCCTGCGCGACAAGCACGCCAAAGAAGCACGCTGCCGCCAAGTGAAGGAGGAGGAGATGAAGGCCCGGGAGGACGCCGTCAAGAACCGTGATGCTGAGCTGGCGGAGTTGGGGAAGACGCAAGCCGCCGAGCACAACCGGTTGGAAGAGCTGGAGCGGAAGGTGGAGGCGAGGGTGGCCGATCTTTACGCCAAGGCGCGAGTCCTGGCTGAAGACCGCATGGCCTTTGCCGATCTCGAGAAGAGATCTCGCAAGGCACTGAAGACGCTCTACGAGCACGGCCTGGAGAAGTCGCTGGCCACCGATGAGGACGGCCCCGCCCGGCTGCTTCCTCTCTTGGTGAAGGTGCTCGAGGAAGTCGTTGATGGTGTCGGTCCCATGGCGGGGGCAGAAGCTCGCGTCCTGTCTTCAGCTGCATTGACTCGCGTCTTCAGGCATCTGCACCTCTGCGACCCCAACGCTTGCCTTGACGAGCTGCTGGAGCCCGTGGCCGATGATCTTAGCGCAGCCGCCGCCGCAGCTGTACAAGGTCAAGTGGAGGCCTTGCTGAAGAAGTTCCGCGGCTTTGTCTCTGCTCCTTTGTCCGGCGATGTCGCCGATCCTGCGGCTGGTGATGAAGGTGAAGACAACGTCACCCATGGAGGAGCACCTTCCGCAGGCGATGGCGGTGTCCAGGGGTGACCTGCGGCTATTCTCCCATTTCGTTCCTGCAACATGTATCAGGCCTCGTGGAGGTGTTTAAACTTTTCATTTGGTATTGTGAGGTCAATGTGCTAGTAATATTTTCTTCGAGATTTTGTGCTTTCCTTCCTATCTGCTTTGTGTTCTACGTCGGCAGAGCCCGGCCCCGCGCATACCTCAACCGCCATTGGGCCGACCGGATACTAGGACGGACCAACGAGTGAGAGGCTACGTGACCAGTTAGGCTCCTGAGTCGCGATGCTCAGGAGTCCCCCTTGACGCACGAACAACATATAGGAAGAGTTCGCGAGGATAGGTTGATGTTCTACATCGGCAGAGCCCGGCCCCGTGCATACCTCAACCGCTATTGGGCCGACCGGAGACCAGGACGGACCACGGAGTGAGGGGCTACGTGACCAGTTAGGCTCCTGAGTCGCGATGCTCAGGACCCCCCTTGACGCGCAAACAATCTCCATACCTTCCCTTGCTGAGGCCTCGGGAGGGGCGTGCGACGACCAGGTTCGGAGCCCTGTTTGGGTGGTGTGCGCTTGGGCGTGACCCAAGAGCAGCCCCCAGGCCCGGGAGGCCTGGTTGGGTGGTGAGCGCTTGGGTGTGACCCGAGCGTAGCCCCCGTGCCCAGCCCCCTCGCGCAGCTCTCCCGAGGGGAGGCGTTGCGGTGAGGCCGGACGCTGAGCTCTGGGCTCCCTGAGGTTGGTACGACCGTGAAGCCCCCCTCAGTTCTTTATCACCAGCGCGGAGCATAGTGCATCCTCTTGTGCATGGGCATAGCCGCTCCTCGGCAGTGTCGATGGCCAGCGCGGAGCATGGTGCTTCCACTTGTGCGTGGGAGGGGGCCCCCTCCGGGAGGAGCCCCCGGGGCATGTACAGCTCTGCCCTGACACGTGGCTTGCACGGCAGGGCTGCGAGGTGTATCTGGGCACTCATGAGCCAGCGTGGGACTCACGAGGCCCTACCTCAAGGCGGGTTGCGCCTGGTCTTGAGTCTTGGTTGCTGTGTGTTCCTGCAACGCGGTTAGGTGCAAGCACTCTGCGTCCTCAGGTCCCGGCCCTCGAGCGAGCTCAGCCGCCGCTGGTATGCCAGTCGCGATGCCGTGGTCAAGGCCAGGTGATGAGGGCTGGAGAGCCAGTAAGAGCTCCTGAGTCGCGATGCTCAGGAGCCCCCCTTTTAACGCGCAAGCGAATTGCACGGGATGAATGGACCCGTGGTGGGTGGCGATCGAGCGGGTGATAACCGTAGGCAAGTTAAGCATGGAAGGCAAATCAGCTTGGGTAAATGCAGGAAGATACATGCCACTAGGTCCAGCCCGAGTGGCTTGGGGATGATGCAGCCCGAGGGGCGCCCCCAGCAAGGTAAGCTAAAGACATAAGCAAAAGGGATACATGCCACAGGGATGGACCCATGCGGCCTGGGAATAATGCAGGCCGAGGGGCGCTCCCAGCTAAACGGGCTTGGAAAATGTCACCTGGTTCTGTAGACGAAGTAGAGTTGGTGCAGCTGAAGGTGTGCATCGAAGGAATGACTCTTCATGAGCCAGCGGGGCCCTGAGCCTCGGGAGCTCTGGGGGTTCGGGAGGTTCCTTGAAGATCGTCTCCATTTTTCCCAGGACGGCGTGGTACCTAGCCTCCTGAGCTGCCAGGACGCGCCACATGTTGCGCTGATAGGCTGACGCCACGCTCGGCAAGCCGAAGGGCATGCGAACGTAGCTGTGTGGCGGGCCCTCGCAACGGCCCACATGTGAAGGCCAGAAACGCTCCTGAGATGCGGCCCAGTTGAGCCCTGGACATCGATGCAGACACGCAGCCCAGCATCCTCGCCTGGATGGGGAGCTGCGCCTCATGAGCGGCTGTCGCCGCGCATGGCTCTTGCGTCTTGCAGTTCTTGAGTGGTCTTGGTGATGAAATCCTGAGTGGTGGGCACTCCTTGCCCTGTGTTCTTCTGAGGGAAACGTGTCGCGAAGCACGCCTCCAAGTTGTTCCCAAGCGCCTCCCTCCCGAGGTTGGCAAGGTATGAGGCCCTCCAGAAGAGAGCCCCCGAGCCCTGCCCGAGGAGGGCGCCGGGCACGCCTTCCTATGCGTTGGAGGGAGGCGCGCCTGGCGGGCGTTGATCCTGATGAGGCTCCAGCCATGTCGCCACCCTCCTGAGATTCTGCTCGGCGCAGCTGCTTCTTCTTGGGGAGGGCCACAGGAGGGCCCTCGCTTTTGCGGTCGGGGTCGTTGATTGCTGCAACTTGGAAGGCGCGCTCGAGGGAGCACACCGCATCTCTCTCTTCACATGGGACCGTGATGATTCCGCCGCTTCCCGACATCCCGAGGGGCACGGGCCACGGTCGTCCAAGCGTCCGCTTCCACGTCCTCCTCCATGTCCGTAGCCCCGGTCACTACGCTCGGGGCGTCGACCGAAGCGTCCTTCGCGGATGGCTCCGAGCTCTTGACGGTCATTGGTGTTGTGGGTGTTCAGATTGTGGAAGGCGCAGAACAGCCAGCAGTTCTTGGATGACTCGGGCTGATCTCTACCCTGCTTGGTGTCGGGCCCCGCTGCGAGCACTGCCGCTTCCTTGCGCTTCACGTCCTTGGCCTTGGCTTTCTTCTCCTCTGTGCCCGCGGCTGGCAGCTCGAGGAGGGAGAGGCGCCCCTCCTCAGCTCTTGCGCACTTGGTCGCCAGGTTGAACAGCTCGTGAGATGTGCACATCTCCTCATGGATAGCGAGCTCTTCCTTCATCTTGACGTCACAGATGACGTCTGAGAATGCAGAGATGATGGCCTCGTCCGTGACCTTGGGGATCTTGAGGCGAGTGTTGTTGAAGCACTGGATGTACTTCTGGAGGGTCTCCCCTGGCTATTGCTTGATGCGGCGCAGGTCACCTGCGGCCGGCCGGCGGTCGCGGGTGCCCTGGAAGTTGGCGACGAAGCGCTCGCGCATCTCATCCCAGGAGGAGATCGAGCCGTGCTGTAGGTTCAGGAGCCAGGAGCGGGCAATATCCTTGAGAGCCATAGGGAACCAGTTCGCCATGACCTTCTCGTCGCCGTTGGCCGCTTCGATGCTCAGCTCGTAGAGCTGCAGGAACTCCGCGGGATCGGAGGTGCCGTTGTAGCGGGGAGGCAGATGCGGCTTGAACTTGCCTGGCCAGGCGACGCTACGCAGCTCGGGGGTGAAGGCGCGGCAGCCGACCGTGGTTGCCAGGGCCCGCCTCGGAGGTGGAGCTTGGTCTTGATGTGGTCCGCGCGGCGCCACCGCAGGCGGCCCGCGGTCTTGACGAGGCGGCGCGGGGAGCGCAGGTGCAGATTCCCGCGGCCGAGGGATTTCTTGGCAGCTTCTCTCTTCGCGCGCGGGCACCGGACGTGGCAGATCACGCCATGGGGCCACGCGCCTTGGCGCTAAGGCGCAGTCCTGGGGCAAAGGTGGTGGAGGCGCGCCATGAGCCACGTCGCCTGTGGCTGGCGGGGGGTGAGGCAGAGAGAGGGACGGCGCCGGGGAGCCCCCTGCGGCGCGGCCGAGCTCGGCGACGTGGTCGAGCCACTCCGCGTAGAGGTCGTCGACTGGGCGGTAGCGCAGGAGCTCGTTCGCCGTGAAGAGCGCGGCCCGCGCCTCGATGGGAGCGCAGCGTGCATGAGACGAAGAACCGGCCGGGGTCAGCGACGGAGTGGCGGTGCGGCCGTCCTGCCGCACCGACGCATGCCGCGAGGACACCTGTTGCTCATTCCCCGCCGGGCCGGTGGCAGCGTTGGCGGCGGGAGACGGAGAACGACGGGGTGGCCCGCCGACGGGAGCCGTCTGAGCAACGCGGGCGGTGAGGGCAGCCCGGCGCTCAGCTCGAGCGCGGCGAGCGTCCGCCATGGAGACGACAGAGCGACGGAGCGACGAATCGACGGAAGGGAAGCTACGGCGCACCCCTACCTGGCATGCCAAATGTCGGATGTGGGGTTTCAGCAAAACCCTTAAGGTTCGAACTCTGGGGTGCGTGGCACGTCTTTCCCTCCTACCGATCCACGCCCTAGCTCACTAAGATCTCGCGGACAAACTCGACGAACTCGCAACACAGAGAGACACGAGATTTATACTCGTTCGGGCCAACGTTGTGGTGTAATACCCTACTCCAGTGTGGTGGTGGTGGATTGCCTCTTGGGCTGATGATGAACAGTACAAGGGGAAGAACAACCTCCTGAGGTTGAGGTGTTCTGGTGGCTAGGGTAGGCTCTCGATCAGATCAGATCAAGCTGAGACCCCCCTACTGTGCTGGCTGGTTCTACTTATACAGGCCCTGGTCCTCTCCCCAAATATTGAGCGGGAAGGGAGCCAAAAACGGCAGGCAAATTTGAAGGGGGACAACTAGTACAAGCTATCCTGACAAAAGTGGTCTTCGCCTGCGAAAGGCTCTGGTGGTGACGCCGTCTTGGGCTCCACGATGACCTCCGTCCTGTCGTCCTTCTGGTCTTGGTCTCGTTGCACCGATATGGCAATGTTTGGCTGATGCCTTGGTACTCCTCGCCTGCGCTCCTCCTTAGCACCAAAGAGGAAACAAGGACGCTGCGCGCGCTTGCGCCCGCCTGGTATCGATCGTCATGGCTCACGTCACGAGAGCCTCGTGAGGTTTGCCCCGCCTTGATATGTCCACTCCTCGTGAGCCTGCCCGGCTAGGCCACTCCTGAGGAGGTCTTGCGTCGTCCGCCTCGCGAGGCTTAGCCCCTCGCGAGGGTCTTGGATGCGTTGTTGATGAAGATGGGCCGTACGGCCCGTTGACTTAGCCACGCCGTGGGCCGCAGGCAGGCAAGTCTGGGGACCCCCGTTCCCAGAACGCCGACAATGGCGTTGTACGGGAGGCCAATGCGGGCGATGTCGAAGTCGATCAGCTCAGTGCAGTAGTTGTCGCTGGTGCCGAAGGTCACAGGAATTCGGATCTGCCCCAGAGGGCTGGCGGAGCCACCGCCGACCCCGGAGAAGGGCTTGCTGGGGCGGAGCCGCTCGAGCGGTACATGAATAAGGCTAAAAGCTTCCACATAGAGCACGTTGAGGCCGGCACCGCCGTCGATGAGGGTCTTGGTGACGGCTACGCTGCAGATGGTGGGCGTGCAAAGCATTGGGAGCACGCATGAGCCGACGGTGGTGACGGGGTGATCCCCCGAGTCGAAGGTTAGGTCGGCCTTGGGCGCCGCCCAACCCGGGGAGCCCCCTGCCGCGCGGAGGCGGCATCGATCTGGTGAAAGAACGGCTTGGTGTGATGGTCCGAGGGCGGCGCTTGCGAGCCGCCCAGGAGGGCCGCAACTGCGGGGGGCGCCGGTGCCGCGAAGCATGCAACGAAGAGGCTGCGCAGCTCCTCCCAAGACGCCACCGTGGATCCTGGGAGGTTGAGCAGCCAGGCGCGTGGTGCACCAGTGAGGGCCATGGGAAGCTAGTTGGGCATGACCTTGTCATCGCCCCTAGCCTTAAGGACAGCCTCCTCGTATGCCCGCAGGAAAGCCGACGGGTCTACCACGCCGTCGTAGCACGGCGGCATCTCTGGCTTGAACTTGGGTGGCCACTGCACCCGCCGCAAGGTGGGGGCTAAGGCTCGGAGCCCCCTGGCCCCACCACGGGCATCTGTCGTCGCAGTCGGAAGAGCAGCGCCAGCGACGAGGGTGAGGTGCGGTGGTGGCGGAGCGTGGATCGATGGAAGGAAGGCTTCGGCGCACCCCCTACCTAGCACGCCAAATGTCCTGATTTTGGGTTCCGGCAAAACCCTTGAGGTTCGAACACTGGGGTGCGCACGAAGATCTCTCCCCCCTAGCTCGCGCCTTCACCGTGATCTCAAAGCTTAGCCCGTCGAACCCACAGAACAAGAGACACAAGGTTTATCCTGGTTCGGGCCACCGTTGTGGTGTAATACCCTACTCTAGTGTGGTGTGGTGGATTGCCTCTTGGGCTGAGGATGAACAGTACAAAGGAAGAACAACCTCCTAAGGAGAGGAGCTCTTGTGATTGGTGAGTTCAGGTGGTCAAGGGTGATCTGAATGATCCTCCTCTTCTAAGGTGGTGGCTAGTCCTATTTATAGAGGCCTTGGTCCTCTTCCCAAATATTGAGCGGGAAGGGATCCCACAACGGCCAATTTAGAAAGGAGACAACTAGTACAAGTTATCCTGACTAAAGGTGGTCTTCGCCTGCCAAAGCCTCTGGCGGTGACGCCGTCTTGGGCTCCACGGTGACCTCCGTCCTGCTGGTCTTGGTCTCGTTGCACCGATATGGCAACCTTTGCCTGATGGCTTGGGACTCCTCGCCTGTGCTTGCCTCTTTAGCACCAAAGAGGAAACGAGGACACTGCACGCGCTGGCTCCCGCCTGGCCCCGATCGTCATGGCTTACGTCATAGGAACCTCGCGAGGTGCCCCTTGCCTTGATCTCTCCGCCCCTCGCGAGCCAGTCTGGTGAGGCCACCCCGAGGAGGCCTTGCGCCGTCAGCCTCACCAGGCTTGGCCCCTCGCGAGGGTCTTGATTGTTAGCTGGTGAAGACAGGCCATACAGGGCCGCTGGTGGAGCCACGCCCTGGGCCGCAGGCAGGCAAGTCTCGGGACCCCCGTTCCCAGGACGCCGACAATGAAGATGGTGATATTAGAGTCATGCTAGTGAGTAATTGTGGATTGGAATAAATACTTGTGTTAACGTTTGTGATTCCCGTAGCATGCACGTATGGTGAACCGTTATGTGATGAAGTCGGAGCATGATTTATTTATTGATTGTCTTCCTTATGAGTGGCGGCCGGGGACGAGCGATGGTCTTTTCCTACCAGTATATCCCCCTAGGAGCATGCGCATAGTACTTTGTTTCAATGATTAATAGATTTTTGCAATAAGTATGTGATTTCTTTATGACTAATGTTGAGTTCATGGATTATACGCACTGTCACCCTTCCACCATTGCTAGCCTCTCGAGTGCCGCGCAACTTTCACCGGTGCCTTACACCCACCTTATACCTTCATCAAAACAGCCACCATACCTACCTATTATGGCATTTCCATAGCCATTCCGAGATATATTGTCATGCAACTTCCACCGTTCTGTTTTATTATGACACGCTCCATCATTGTCATATTGCTTTGCATGATCGTAAGATAGCTAGCATGATGTTTACGTGGCTTGTCCGTTTTATTGAAGTCATTTGCTATGCTAGGTCATTGCACATCCCGGTACACGGCCGGAGGCATTCATATAGAGTTATATTTTGTTCTAAGTATCGAGTTGTAATTCTTGAGTTGTAAGTAAATAAAAGTGTGATGATCATCATTATTAGAGCATTGTCCCATGTGAGGAAAGGATGATGGAAGCTATGATTCCCTCACAAGTTGGGACGAGTCTCCGGAATTTACAAAAAAAAGAGGCCAAAGAAGCCCACCATAAAAAAAGAGAAAAAGAAAAAATGAGAGAAAAGAGAGAAGCGGCAATGTTACTTTCCTTTTTCCACACTTGTTCTTCAAAGTAGCACCATTATCTTCTTGATAGAGAGTCTCCTATGTTGTCACTTTCATATACTAGTAGGAATTTTTCATTATAGAACATGGCTTGTATATTCCAATGATGGGCTTCCTCAAATTGCCCTAGGTCTTTGTGAGCAAGTGAGTTGGATGCACACCCACTTAGTTTCTTTTTGAGCTTTCATAAACTTATAGCTCTAGTGCATCCGTTGCGTGGCAATCCCTACTCACTCACATGGCAATCCGATGAATTGTGGATTTATGATCAGCTAATCTATGAATACTATTCGAATCTTCTCTGAATTTTTATATGCATGATTTGATATCTTTGTATTTCTCTTTGAATTATCGGTTTCGTTTGGCCAACTAGATTGGTTTTTCTTGCAATGGGAGAGGTGCTTAGCTTTGGGTTCAATCTTGCGTGATTTCACCCAGTGACAAAGTAGGGGCAGCGACACACGCATTGATTGTTGCCATCGAGGATAAAAAGATGGGGTTTTCATCATGTTGCTTGAGTTTATTCCTTTACATCATGTCATCTTACTTAAGACGTTACTCCGTTCTTTATGACCTTAATACTCTAGATGCATGCTGGATAGCGGGTTGATGTGTGGAGTAATAGTAGTAGATGCAGGCAGCAGTCGGTCTACTTGACACGGACGTGATGCCTATATGCATAATCATTCCCTTGGATATCGTAATAACTTTGCGCTTTTCTATCAATTGCTCGACAGTAATTTGTTCACCCACCGTATTATTTGCCTTCAAGAGACAAGCCTCTAGTGAAACCTATGGCCCCCAGGTCCATCATATTTGTTTCTGATCAACTATTTTGCAATCTTTTATTTTCAAATCTATAAACCAAAAAACACAAAAATATTTTATCTTTACTTAGTTTTATCTATCTCTATCAGATCTCACCTTTGCAAGTGACCGTGAAGGGATTGACAACCACTTTATCACGTTGGGTGCAAGTGTTTGATTGTTTGTGTAGGTGCATCTATCGGGGACTTGCGTGTTTCTCCTACTGGATTGATACCTGGGTTCTTAACTAACGGAAATACTTATCTCTACTGTGCTGCATCACCCTTTCCTCTTCAAGGGAAAAACCAATGCAAGCTCAAGAATTAGCACTGGCGAAGGAGAAGTTGTGGTCTTTACTGACCATATCCTTAGAGGCTTCACCCCGCTCGGGTCGAAATTCTTTTGGGACTTCTTGAACTACTTTAACCTTCATCCTCAAGACTTTGGCCCAAACTCCATATCCAACATTTGCAACTTTCAAATTCTGTGTGAAGCATATTTGCAAATGGAGCCCACTGTCTCCCTTTTCAAGGAGTTCTTCTACGTGAATCGCCAAATCGAGTGTGCAGATGGCCCGAGCCTAGAACTCAGTGGGGTTTCAATCCAAAGACGTCAAGATGGTTGTTTCCCTTTTGGTACTCTACCAAGTCATCCTAAGGGATGGATTAGGACTTGGTTTTACTGCAAAAACACTGCCCCCGCCAATGAGAATCCTCTGCCGGGTTATAGAGCTAATCGCCTTCCTATGGACTTGGAACTGCCAAGCAGAATTATTCCAAAAGAGCATGCTGAAGCCATCCCCGTTTATCCAAAATTAAGATCTTTACTCGACAATGGCTTAACAGTGGTTGATCTAAACCGGTGCTGGTTGCATGGAGAATCCTTGTAACACTCCGGATGTAACTTTCCATATTTGTAACTCCAACTCTTGCCATTTTCGGCTATGTGTTACGATATTCCCTTCGTGGTCGGGTTTTGTTTTTCGTTTTTCATTTTGTTCATGTCATGCATCTCATATCATGTCATCATGTGCATCTCATTTGCATACGTGTTCGTCTCATGCATCCAAGCATTTTCCCCGTTGTCCGTTTTGCAATCCGGCACTCCCACACGCACCGGCGCACCCCTCTTGTTTCTTTTCGTGAGCGGGTGTTAAACGTTCTCAGAATGGACCGAGGATTGCCAAGTGGCCTTGGTATAACACCGGTAGACCACCTGTCAAGTTTCGTTCCATTTGTTGGTCGTTTGGTGCTCCAACGGTTAACCGGGTAACCGCAAAGGTCTTTTGTGTGTTGCAGCAAAACCTCCCTCCAAACAGCCCAACAACCCATCTAAGTCACCTCCATGCTCTCGGTCGTTCGATCACGATCGTGTGGGCGAAAACCGCACTCCATTTGGAGCCTCCTAGCTCCCTCTACCTATAAATATGGTTTTCCCCTCCGAAATCCGGGTCCCGAAACCCTAGCCCCGCTCCCTCCGCGCGTCGGACACGTCCACCCAGCGCCGGACGAAAGCCGCCGCCGCCCGCAGCCTACTGGGGTGCGACACGTGGCAGCCGCCGGCGCCGCCGCCCGCGGCCCCCTGAGCCCGTCTCCTTCGCCCGCCGCTCCATCCTCCTCCTCCAGCGCGCCCGCACGCCGCCCTCGTCCTCCCACCGGTGAGCGCCGCCCGAGCGCCTCGGCCGCCGCCCGCCTCCGACGGCGCCACCCGAGTTCGCCGCCTCCCGCCGTCCTCCGCAGGTCGCCGCGGCCGCCCGCGCCCGAGCGCGCCCGGCGCCCTGCCGCCCGCGCCGCCGCCTCCCTCGCCGACGTCCGGCCGCCTCCCGAGCTCCTCCGCCGCGCCTTGCCCTCTTCTTCTCCGGTGCCGAGCTCCGGCCGCCTCCTCTCCCGCGCCGATCCGCACCGAACCCTAGATCTCGCAGGTTGATTTTCCCCTCCCCTAGTCCCGAAATATTGCATTATGTGCTCATGTTCATCGCATCACATCTCATTACATGGCGCTCTGTTTCGTGCGTGTAATATATCGAAATGTTCGTGTCGGGATTCTCTTCGTTTTGTTCCATTGTGCCATGCTTGTTTGAGTCCATATTGATGCCCAAATCTCTGATGCAAGAGTGCTATATGATGTTTTCTGTTGTTACTTATCAGAACTTGGTGTTTTGTTATTTTTGTTGCATTTGATGTGTGCATCTTATGGGCATGAGCTCTACAGGTGTTTTGATCTATCCCATGCCGTCTTTACAGAGGTGTATGCCATGTATTTCTATGATCTATGTGGTGACTAGCACAAACATGCAAACTAGGCTTCGTGATGTTTCGGTTTTCAAGGACTTAGCAGAAATCCATGCTTCTTTTGGGAATGTTCAGTAAGGATGTTTTGTAGATATAGTTATGCTATATCCATCCATGCCCCTGTTTCCAATTATGCAGTGCCATAGCATGTCTTAAGGTTGCTCTAGTTTTGCTATAAAATGTTCCTGGCAGATTGTTAACAGTATATTCAATTTTGCCAAGGTTGTTGTAGTTGATCCTTTCATGCTATGAACTTGCTCTTGCCATGGTTGGCTTCATAAACATGCCATATTGCTGTACGTATGCTTGTTTTGTCATGCATTGCTTTGTGGTGAGTGATTCAAGCTCACCAAGATGCCTTCATAATTCTGTTAATGCCATGCTCTGTTTTTCTGCTAAGTCTGAAACCTGTTAACAAAACTTGCTATGTTTACATGAGTGCCATCATATCTTCCGATCCTTTTTGTCTCATGGTCAGTAAGGGACTTTTGTTCTATGAATTTAGTATATTAATGCCATGCTTTGTTTTGCTATGTTAAGTTCCGGTATCATGTTGATTGCTTGCTCTGAACATTGCTACCTGATGCTAATTCAGTCTGTGCAACTGATATCTTTTGCACTATTGTCATGTTTGTTTGAACCTGTTATGACGTGATCTAGCCATAGCTCAGTGTTCATATTTTGTCAAGCATCTCCTGTAGATCACTAACATATGCTTTGCTGCTATGTTGGAGTGTTGTAGCATAGTTACTTGATGTATTCGAAGTGCTATCATGCTGTTAATCGCAGAATCGTGTCATTCTTGTTTTGCTTGCCATTTGCAAACCGTGCATCCGTTTCCGGTGATCTTTATATCGATTTCGACCGAAATCATCTCATCTTTCCAGTGGCATACTTGGTTTGCCAAGTTACTGCCTTGTTCATCCTTTTTCTTCCGGGGCACGCATATGCATCGCATATCATATCCCGCATATCATATCCCGCATATCATGCATTTTTTGCATCATGTTGCTTGTGCATTTCCCATGATTGATTGTGGTTCTTTCTCTTGTGTTCTTGCTGTGGGTAGAGCCAGGAGACGAGTTCGTGAATGAGGAACCTGTTGAGTACGCTTACGAGGATCAAGCTTTCGACAACTCTGAGAACCTTGCAGGCGACCATACCCTCGAAATCACTTCTATCTTTGCTTTGCTAGTTGTTCGTTCTATTGCTTTGCTGCGCTACCTACCACTTGCTATATCATGCCTCCCATATTGCCATGTCAAGCCTCTAACCATCTCTTCCTAGCAAACCGTTGTTTGGCTAAGTTACCGCTTTTGCTCAGCCCCTCTTATAGCGTTGCTAGTTTCAGGTGAAGTTGAAGTTGGTTCCATGTTGGAACATGGATATTTTGGAATATCACAATATATCTTATTTAATTAATGCATCTATATATTTGGTAAAGGGTGGAAGGATCGGCCTTATGCCTGGTGTTTTGTTCCACTCTTGCCGCCCTAGTTTCCGTCATACCGGGTATTATGTTCCTTGAGTTTGCGTTCCTTACGCGGTTGGGTGATTTATGGGACCCCCTTGACTGTTCTCTTTGAATAAAACTCCTCGAGCAAGGCCCAACCTTGGTTTTACCATTTGACCACCTACCACCTACACTTCCCTTGGGTTTTCGCGAGCCCGAGGGTCATCTTTATTTTAGACCCCCACGGGCCAGTGCTCCTTCGAGTGTTGGTTCGAATCGAGCTGCCTGCGGGGCCACCTTGGGGAAACTTGAGGGCTGGTTTTACTCGTAGCTAGTCTCATCCGGTGTTGCCCTGAGAACGAGATATGTGTAGCTCCTATCGGGATTTGTCGGCACATCGGGCGGCTTTGCTGGTCTTGTTTTACCATTGTCGAAATGTCTTGTAAACCGGGATCCCGAGACTGATCGGGTCTTCCCGGGAGAAGGTTTATCCTTCGTTGACCGTGAGAGCTTATAATGGGCTAAGTTGGGACACCCCTGCAGGGTATTATCTTTCGAAAGCCGTGCCCGCAGTTATGAGGCAGATGGGAATTTGTTAATGTCCGGTTGTAGAGAACTTGTCACTTGACTCAATTAAAATACATCAACCGTGTGTGTAGCCGTGATGGTCTCTTCTCGGCGGAGTCCGGGAAGTGAACACGGTTTGAGTTATGCATGAACGTAAGTAGTTTCAGGATCACTTCTTGATCATTCTAGCTTCGCGACCGTTGCGTTGTTTCTCTTCTCACTCTCATTTGCGTATGTTAGCCAGCATATATGCTTAGTGCTTGCTGCAGCTCCACCTCATTACACCATCCTTTCCTCTAAGCTTAAATAGTCTTGATCTCGCGGGTGTAAGATTGCTGAGTCCTCATGACTCACAGATTCTACCAAAACAGTTGCAGGTGCCGACGATGCCAGTGCAGATGACGCAACCGAGCTCAAGTGGGAGTTCATTAAGGAACGTGGTCGTTACTATGTTTCTTTTCCTGATGATCAGTAGTGGAGCCCAGTTCGGACGATCGGGGATCTAGCATTTGGGGTTATCTTATTTTCATTTGGATTTGACCGTAGTCGGTCTACGTGTGTATTTTGGATGATGTGTGAATTTATTATGTATTGTGTGAAGTGCCGATTGTATGCCAACTCTCGTTATCCCATTCTTGTTCATTACATGGGATTGTGTGAAGATGACCCTTCTTGCGACAAAACCACAATGCGGTTATGCCTCTAAGTCGTGCCTCGACACGTGGGAGATATAGCCGCATCGTGGGCGTTACAAGTTGGTAATCAGAGCCATCCCTGACTTAGGAGCCCCCTGCTTGATCGAATCGCTGGCGTTGTTGGGTCTAGAAAAAAATGTTTTGAATCTTAGGATTATATATATCGGAGAGTAGGATTCTTTTTACTCCTCAGTCCCTTCGTCGCTCTGGTGAGGCCTCCTGACGTAGAAGTTTTGACTCTTCTCTCCTCAAATTTCACAAAAAAAAAATTTAGGATCACGCGGGTATCTTGGAATCGTTCCGATGGTTTTGTGACGAGAACATTGTTCTTGGTGCCTCCTGACATTTAGGGGTTGTGGCAGTGTCCCGGGGAGTTGAGCTCCGAGGTGTTGTGGCCACAATTTTATCCTTGCAGTTCTGGAATGCCTGAGTTTCGCCGACATCGATAATCTCTTTTATGTAGTTGTTGGTGAGATCATCTCGACGCCACCCAGTACTGGGGCGGGAGTTCGGGAGTATTGCCATAAGTCGTATAACGGATGCTTTTCGAAGGTTGAGGTACACGATTTCCGAACGTTTCTTGGTTATGTGTTGACGGATGGATACAGCTGGATCTAGGGATTGCTAGTTTGGGTGATATATTTTGTGTCCCCTGTATCCCCAACACCAGATTGCATAAACAGAAAGTTTCGGGAGTTTATAGGTGGGATTCATGTAGCTCTTAGCATTTCTTCCCGCAGATATTTGGTTTGTGATTGGGTAATCCTTACCATTTATTTGTTCCAGTTGCACCTTGTTATTTTATTCATCAATCTCTTATCAAGTGGCTTCTCACCTTATGGAAGTGTGATGATTTACTATGGAATTCATTCATTCATCCTCGTTCGAATGTTTATTGTGAAGACTATATGTTGCAATTTCTATCCGTTGATTCAACTTGTCTATCAAGATGCTAACGGATGTCACCCTCTTCAGGATGGCTCCGCCAAAGCGTCAGAATCCGGAACGCAATCAGGGGAGTCAGGCGAACCCTCCGCCACCACCTCCGCCTCCGGAGGCATGGCAAGCTATCATGGCAGCCACCAACGCCAATGCTCAGATGATTTTGCAACTCTTGCAAGAACGCACCCAAGGGCAAGGCAATCAAGGAAATCAAGGCCAAGGCAACAATCAGCCTCACTTCGCTACCCTCAACCAGTTCCTCGCAAATCAGCCCAAGTGTGACGCCCCTGATTTGACCGTACACTAATCATGCACGCAAATGTGTACGATCAAGATCAGGGACTCACGGGAAGATATCACAACACAACTCTAAAACATAAATAAGTCATACAAGCATCATAATAGAAGCCAGGGGCCTCGAGGGCTCGAATACAAGTGCTCGATCATAGACGAGTCAGTGGAAGCATCAATATCTGAGTACAGACACAAGTTAAATAAGTTTGCCTTAAGAAGGCTAGCACAAACTGGGATACAGATCGAACGAGGCGCAGGCCTCCTGCCTGGGATCCTCCTAACTACTCCTGGTCGTCGTCAGCGGCCTGCACGTAGTAGTAGGCACCTCAAGTGTCGTAGGAGTCATCGTCGACGGTGGCGTCTGGCTCCTGGACTCCAGCATCTGGTTGCGACAACCAGATAGAAAGGAAAGGGGGAAAAGAGGGAGAGAAGCAACCGTGAGTACTCATCCAAAGTACTCGCAAGCAAGGAGCTACACTACATATGCATGGGTATAGGTGTAAAGGGGCATATAAGTGGACTGAACTGCAGAATGCCAGAATAAAAGGGGGATAGCTAGTCCTGTCGGAGACTACGCTTCTGGTCATCTCCATCCTGCAGCATGTAGAAGAGAGTAGATTGAAGTCCTCCAAGTAGCATCGCATAGCATAATCCTACCCGGCGATCCCCTCCTCGTCGCCCTGTTAGAGAGCGATCACCGGGTTGTATCTGGCACTTGGAAGGGTGTATTTTATTCAGTATCTAGTTCTAGTTGTCATAAGGTCAAGGTACAACTCCGGGTCGTCCTTTTACCGAGGGACACGGCTATTCGAATAGATAAACTTCCCTGCAGGGGTGCACCACATAACCCAACACGCTCGATCCCATTTGGCCGGACACACTTTTCTGGGTCATGCCCGGCCTCGTAAGATCAACACGTCGCAGCCCCACCTAGGCTCAACCGAGAGGTCAACACGCCGGTCTAACCCTATGCGCGCAGGGGTCTGGGCCCATCGCCCTATGCACACCTGCACGTTGCGAGGGCGGCCGGAAGCAGACCTAGCCTAGTGGCGTTCCAGTCCAATCCAGCGCGCGCCGCTCCGTCGCTGATGTCAAAAAGAGCTTCGGCTGATACCACGACGCCGGGATACCCATAACTACTCCCGCGTAGATGGCTAGTGCGTATAGACCAAATGGCCAGACTCAGATCAAATACCAAGATCTTGTTAAGCGTGTTAAGTAACCGCGAACGTCGACCAGGGCCAGGCCCACCTCTCACCTAGGCGGTCTCAACCTGCCCTGTCGCTCCGCCACAAAGATCCACTTGCGGGTACTCCTACGAGCCGACCCGACTTTAGTCATCACATGTGTCATGTACATAGTATATAAGTATATACCCGTGATCACCGCCCAGGTGATCACGGCCCGATAGTATAGCACAGCAGACGGACAAGAATATAGGGCCACTGATGGAAAACTAGCATCCTATACTAAGCATGTAGTGTCGGAGTAATTGGACACGGGTATCCCGAAGACGGCAAGACAATATTTCAAGACATCGGGCCTAGCAAAGCCCCTCAGTCCGACTGCCCGGCCGCTCCTGCCGGCTCCCCGTCCGACTGCTCCACCCGGCCGGCTGCCCGGCCGGCTGCCAGCTGACCGACTGCGCCGACTAGCCGGCTGCCGACTGCAGTCCGATCCGGCATCGACAAGACCCCGACGAGACGGCCATACCACGGACAAGACAACCGTACCGCAACACCGTCATGTATAGTGTCACTTGTCCCCTGGCACTATTCATGAAGTGACCTAGGGGACAAGCATGACATGCACCATGCCTTGCTCCCATACCTCCACTTAGCTTAGATACAAAGCTACCCTCTCCTATAAAAGGAGACACACATCCATCCATCCATGCATGGACTCACACGCCACACACAAGAAAGCTAGCTAGCAAGGGAGCTAGCTAGCCAGCCATCCATCCATCCATTCCCACGGGCAAGCATGCCCAAGTACACACATACGGCCATGCCCATGGCCGGCCACTAGAGCATACTTTGTGCAGGCATATATGGAGCCGGATGCCCATGGTACTGCCCCCAGATACAGCTCTAGGAGCACTTTGTACTGCCCGATGTAGACCCCAGATATATATACTTAGACATGCAGGAGTAGGGTATTATCTCTCCGGAGAGCCCCGAACCTGGGTAAACTAGCGCGTGTTACTCGCATACCCGCTCCCGGTCCTATCAGCAGCAGTCTTACCCTCACACAAAGCCCTTGTGGCATCTGTCGCCTCACACCCCCCCGTGAGAATACCACGACAGTTGGCGCCCACCGTGGGTCGGTACTATGCTACCGCGCTGCTGCTGGTTTCGCAGTCCGGGCGGGACCATCTTCGCCATCACCACCGCGGCGTCGCGGCGTCCCTCCGATAGCGGCCGAGGGCTCGGTATCGACACGTCCTCGGAATGGCCGCGAGGGGCGGCGCGTCCTCGCCGTCGGGACCATCTTCGCCATCACCGCCGAGGCGTCGCGCCGTCTCTCCGGTAGCGCTCGGGGGCCCGACTTCGACCCGCCCCCGGAGCGGCCGCGCGGGACGGCGCGTCCACGTCGTCGGCCTCGCCGCCTTCGTCATCATCACCGTTGCGACGCCGGATGTCCGTCCGCGCGCGGGGCCTAGCTTGACCCCGGCCCTGCAATGTTACGTCTGTGGCTGCGCGCATGCTTCATCGCGGCGCCTCGCTCCGGCCAGGTGGCTCCCCTCCGTACAGGCGCTGGCCGCAGCTTCTGTTCGAGCGGGCCGCCAGCTCCTCCGTGACTTGCCTCCCGTGCGCGAGCCCCCGCCCGTGCTGGTGCAGGCCACCACCCCGAGCTCCCCGCTCCCCGTTTGCGCCTGCCCCGGTCGGCTCCGGCCTCCCGCCGGCTCTTGCGCCGCGCCCCCGCGCGGCCCTGGGCTCGTACCGGCGTCCTCCGTCGGGTGCCTGCGTGCTCGGCCTCGCCCGGCCGCCCCGCGCCCCGGCGGCGCATCCGGGTCCGCCCCGCCTCAGCCGGCCACCGCTGCGCCCGGGCGCCTCGCTTGGCCTCTGCTCCACCCGAGCTCCTCGCGAGCACCTCCCCCTCGCCTCCGCCTGGCCGGAGCGCCTCCGCCAGCCACCGCCTCCAGCCACCTGCGCGCCCGCGCCACGAGCTCAGCCTCCCGTCGCAGGCGCCGCTTGGCCCCTCGTCCAGCTTCGCGCGCGCTGGCCTCCCGCCCTCCGCGCAACCCGGCCCGGCCGGCTCCGCGCCTCCCGGGTTCAGCTCCCCCCGCGGCGACTCGCCGCCTTGCCCACCCGCCGGCTCCCGCGGGCCGGCTTCGCCTTGCCTTGGCCGCCTTGCCCCGCTAGCCGGCGTCCGCCTCGTCGCTCCTCCACGCGGCTGAGTGCCCCACGCCCGCGCCGGCTCCCCTCGCTCATCGCATGCCGGCTCCCGCCACTCGGACGGCCCGCTCTGTCACCCAGCCGCCCTCCCCCAGCCGGCTCCAGTTCCCGCCGACTCGCCGCCCCACGGGCCGGCCTCCGCGCGGTCGCGTCGCTTCGCCCGCACCGCCTCGCCTCGCCGCGCCGACTCTGGCTGCGCGCCGGCTCCTTTAGCCCTCGCCGCGCCGGCTTCACCGGTGACCCGGCCTGCCGGCTCTCCCCCAACTCGGACGACCGGCTCCGCCGCCTTCCGTCTCCGTCGCCACTCGGCCGGCTCCGCTACTTGCCGGCCCCGCCCGCATCCCGGCTAGCCGCCTCGCCGCCCCCCGCGCCGGCTCCGCCCGCATCCCGGCCTCCCGCAGGTCGGCTGGCCACGCCCATGCGGATTGCGCCGTGCAAGCTCCTCTGCCGGCTGGAGCAAAAGAGAAAGAAGAAAAGTCAAGCCGGCTGAAAAAAAAAGAGAGAGAGAAAAGGGAAAAAAGTCGGCTGGGATAAAGAGAAGAAAAGAAACACCTGTCCGGATGACTCGTCCGCCTGCTTCGCCACTCGGACGGTCAGTCGTGACCCACGCTGCCGGCAGGGCCAAGCCGGCTGGTCTGCCTCCTGCTCCGACGGCACACCCAGCGGGTGCGCTGCCGCGCCCCCGCGAAGAAAAGAGAAGACAAAGTAGTCGCCGGGAGATCCGGCCCGACTGCTCAGCAGTCGGCCCGAATCTCGGGGGCTACACCCAGCGGGTGCGCTGACGCGCACCCGCGAGGAAAGAAGACAAAGTAGTCGCCGGGAGATCCGGCCCGACTGCTCAGCAGTCGGCCCGCATCTCGGGGGCTACACCCAGCGGGTGCGCTGACGCGCCCCCGCGAGGAAGAAGACAAAGTAGTCACCGGGAGATCCGGCCCGACTGCTCAGCAGTCGGCCCGAATCTCGGGGCTACACCCAGCGGGTGCGCTGACGCGCCCCCGCGAGGAAGAAGACAAAGTAGTCGCCGGGAGATCCGGCCCGACTGCTCAGCAGTCGGCCCGAATCTCGGGGGCTACACCCAGCGGGTGCGCTGACGCGCCCCTGCGAGGAAAGAAGACAAAGTAGCTGCCGGAAGATCCGGCCCGACTGCTCAGCAGTCGGCCCGAATCTCGGGGGCTACACCCAGTGGGTGTGCTGGCGCGCCCCCACGGAAGATTGCAGACAAGAGAAGAGTTTTGTCTGGTTGCCAGCAGCCGGCAGAAGAAGAAAAAGGGCGCCGCAAGACACCTCGCCGCCTGGCCGGTCGAGCCTGACCGGCCGGGACCCTCCTTCGATCGACCGGGGGCTCGAAGGCTACACCCAGCGGGTGCGCCGGCTCTCTTCGGCAAACTCCGCCTCGGCTACACGAAAACCAATGTGAGCTCCTCACCCACAGATTTTTTCACCGCGAGAGCACGCATAACCTCGAGCGATGCTCGGGGGCTATCTCCGCATTTCATTACAGTTGCATCACTGTTCGCCCCGGTGCCAGCCAGAGTTGGCCCGGGGGCTGGCCGCTTGGCCTGAGACGTTAGTTCCTGCAGACGGCTTAGTAGCATGCGCGGTATGAAAAGCCCACTCTTAGTCACAGACCGCAGAGCGGCTGTCCGACTGGCAAGAGTGAACGCTGAAGGCCACCCACGCGAAAAACGTCCGGGAAGAAAAATGCTTCGGGCGACCCGACCGTTTTCTTTATGAGTATCTACTCGGTTAAATTCGCTCCCAGAGTCTGAGTATTGTACACTCCACTCCGCGGCCCACTCTCAGCCACAGACCGCAGAGCGGCTGTCCGGCAAGCGAGAGCACAAGCCAAAGAGCGGAGGGAACATGAAAAAGATTGAAGGGGGCTCGGACGAAACCGAGTCGGCACCCTCTGCATAAAACTTGCAGTGCTAAAAAGCAATCATTTGATATATCTGCATGGACTAACTTTGTCTTTTGCATGATCATTTCCATGAACACTCGCGAAAAAACCTCCTCCCGACTTTGCCAAGTTGCCCGGAGGCTTGGGGGCTACTGTCGGAGTAATTGGACACGGGTATCCCGAAGACGGCAAGACAATATTTCAAGACATCGGGGCTAGCAAAGCCCCTCAGTCCGACTGCCCGGCCGCTCCTGCCGGCTCCCCGTCCGACTACTCCACCCGGCCGGCTGCCCGGCCGGCTGCCCGCTGACCGACTGCGCCGACTAGCCGGCTGCCGACTGCAGTCCGACCCGGCATCGACAAGACCCCGACGAGACGGCCATACCACGGACAAGACAACCGTACCGCAAAACCGTCATGTATAGTGTCACTTGTCCCCTGGCACTATTCATGAAGTGACCTAGGGGACAAGCATGACATGCACCATGCCTTGCTCCCATACCTCCACTTAGCTTAGATACAAAGCTACCCTCTCCTATAAAAGGAGACACACATCCATCCATCCATGCATGGACTCACACGCCACACACAAGAAAGCTAGCTAGCAAGGGAGCTAGCTAGCCAGCCATCCATCCATCCATTCCCACGGGCAAGCATGCCCAAGTACACACATACGGCCATGCCCATGGCCGGCCACTAGAGCATACATTGTGCAGGCATATATGGAGCCGGATGCCCATGGCACTACCCCCAGATACAGCTCTAGGAGCACTTTGTACTGCCCGATGTACACCCCAGATATATATACTTAGACATGCAGGAGTAGGGGTATTATCTCTCCGGAGAGTCCCGAACCTGGGTAAACTAGCGCGTGCTACTCGCATACCCACTCCCGGTCCTATCAGCAGCAGTCTTACCCTCACACAAAGCCCTTCTGGCATCTGTCGCCTCACACCCCCCCGTGAGAATACCACGACATGTAGGATTGCAGGTAAAGGTAACAACAGTAGTAGCAAGGATAGGCTATGCATTAGGATAGGATATCGGAAAGCAGTAACATGCTACACTACTCTAATGCAAGCAGTATAGAGAAGAATAGGCGATATCTGGTGATCAAGGGGAGGGCTTGCCTGGTTGCTCTGGCAAGTAGGAGGGGTCGTCAACTCCGTAGTCGAACTGGGCAGCACCAGTGTCGGTCTCGTAGTCTACCGGAGAGAAGAGGGGGAAGAAACAGTAAATACAATGCAAACATAAGCATGACGATGCGTGACATGACAATGAGCAGTGCTAGGGGTGTCCTAACGCGACAGTAGGTGGTACCGGCCAAGGGGGCGAACATCCGGGAAAGTATTCCCGATGTTTTGCGTTTCTGGATAGATGGACCGGAGGGGGAAAGTTGCAAGTTCGATAGGTTAGGAAGGTGTGGTGGACGAACGGACTGCGTTTCCGGATTCCTCTCGTCGTTCTGAGCAACTTTCATGTTGAAAATATTTTAATCCGAGTTACGGATTAAAAGATATGATTTTCTAAAGATTTTATTAATTTCTGGAATATAATTAATTATTTAATTTAATTCGAAATTTGGATTTATGACATCAGCATGATGTCATGCTGACATCAGCAGTCAACGTTGACCGTTGACCTGGTCAACCTGACAGGTGGGTCCCACCTGTCAGGGGCTGTTACCTAATTAACTACTGTTTAGTTAATTAATTATCTAATTAGATTAATTTAAACAGGATTAATTAACTTAATTAATTTAGTTAATTAATTAATTAATTAAATTTATTTTTATTATTTGTTTTATTATTAATTTTTATTTATTTATTTATTAATTAGTTTATTATTTTTATTATTATTATTATTATTATTTATTATTATTTAATAATTTCATTTTTTTCCTTTTCGTTCTGTGGGCTGGGCCCCGTTTGTCATAGGCCCACGGGGTTCGGGCCTAGGGGGCAGTGGCTCAGGGGGGCGAGGCCCACCTGCCAGTGGCCCAGGGGGCACTGCGGGTTTGGTCCATGGGTGTGGGCGACGGGTTACGGGCGCGCCCCGTTCGGGCGCACGCCCAGGGGCACGCGGGCGTGGGCGCTGGCGGCCACGGCGGGGCACGGCGCCGGCCATGGCCGAAGCGGGGCGAGCCCGGTGCGGGGCGCGACCGGTGCAAGGAGCGGGCGCGTTCGGGGAGCTCGACGGAGGCACTTGGTGCGGGCGACGGCGAGCCTGGGCGAGGGGGAAGAGGCCCGGCGAGGCGGGGCAGTGAGAGGTAGGGGCGGAGCCGAGCGGCGGGCGTGCGGGCGAGGCCAGGGACGAAGTGGCTGGAGCAAGGGAGGAGGAGGGGATGCCGGAGCCTCACCACGGGGCGGTGGGGTCTAGGCAGCGGGGCTCGTGGAGGGGGGGTCGGGGACGACGGCGCCGGAGGGAAAGCAGTCCGTCGGGGACGAGACGAGGTCGAGGCGGCGGGGTCGTCGGGCGAGCGGGGGACTCCAGGGAGGAGGCGCGCGGTGGCTCCGGCGAGGTGGCCGTGGCGGTGGGGATGAGTCGGGGCGTCGCGGTCGTTGCCCCGATCCAGATGGGATCGGGGGGTGGGGGAGCGAGTGAGTGGGGAGGTGGGGGTTGTCGGTGGTGGCTAGGGTTGCGGGGGGGGGGCGAGGGGATAAGGAGTGGAGTGGGGGCCGGCCTGGGCCGACCTGGTTGGCGCGAAGGCCAGCTGGGCCGCGGTCCAGCAGGGGGGCTTCTTCCTCCTTTTGTTCTTTTTTTTCTCTGTTGCATTTTCTTTTCTTTTTATTTATTTTCTTTTCTGTTTTACATCATTTTAAATTAGTTAGGCATTTTCTAAAAATATGTTTTCTCCACAATCATTATCAGTGCAATATCTGGCACCCACCGAACATTTTTGTTTAAATTTTTGAAAACTTTTATTATTGACATTAATTTGAATTTAAATTTGAAACGGTTTTGAATTAACCCGAGATTAATTACAGTGACAGAGGTGACGTGCCATCATTAACGTGAGATTACTGTAGCATGATTATCCGGGCGTTACAAATCTCCTCCACTACAAGAAATCTCGTCCCGAGATTTAGGAGGTAGAAGGAAACAGTGCGGGGTATTCATCACGCAGGCGATCCTCGCATTCCCAAGTGGCTTCCTCCTCAGAATGGTGCGACCACTGGACTTTGAGGGACTTGATCGCGTTCAGCTTGGTCGAGAATGCGGACCGGATGCTCCTTATAGGAGAGGTCTTGCTGCAATTCGAGCACTTCATGATCCACTTCTCGGATTGGGTCCTTGAAGCAACGGCGGAGCTGTGACACATGGAACACATCATGAACCTGAGAAAGGTTCGGCGGAAGCTCCAGTTGGTATGCCACTTTTCCACGCCTTTCGAGAATAGTGAATGGGCCAATATATCGAGGAGCTAGTTTGCCCTTGATTCCGAAGCGGTGAGCACCCTTCATTGGTGTGACTCGAAGATAAGCCTTTTCGCCAGGTTGATAGACCATGTCTTTATGATGACGGTCATACTGACTCTTCTGACATGACTGAGCAGTCTTGAGATTCTCGCGAATAATGCGGACTTGTTCTTCGGCATGTTGAATAATATCCGGACCAAAGAGTGGACGTTCCCCAGTTTCTGACCAGTTCAGAGGGGTTCGGCACTTTCGTCCATATAACACTTCGAAGGGGGCCATCTTCAGACTAGCTTGATAGCTATTATTATAAGAGAACTCAGCATACGGGAGAGATTCCTCCCATTTCTTGCCGAAGGAAATAACACAAGCTCGAAGCATATCTTCGAGAACTTGGTTGACGCGTTCAACTTGCCCTTGCGACCGAGGATGAAACGCAGTACTGAATGACATATGAGTTCCCATAGCTTCTTGGAAACTTGCCCAGAATCTTGAAGTGAATAAGCTACCACGGTCTGAGCTGATAACCAATGGAATACCGTGGAGTGAAACAATCCTGGACATATAGAGTGTTGCCAGCTGACTAGCAGTTATCGTTTCCTTGACCGCCAGAAAATGTGCAACTTTGGAAAGCCGGTCAATGACGACAAGAATATCATCATTACCTTTCTGTGATTTGGGAAATCCAGTGACGAAGTCCATCTCAACATGGTCCCATTTCCATTCAGGAATAGAGATAGGTTGCAGAGTTCCAGCAGGCCTTTGATGTTCTGCTTTGATACGACGGCAAACGTCACACTCAGCAACATAACGAGCAATGTCTTGTTTCATATTAGACCACCAGAATCTCTGACGGATGTCTTGGTACATCTTTGTACTACCAGGATGGATACATAGAGGCGTATCATGAGCTTCTTTCATAACTTCCTGTGTCATATCCAGGTTCTTCTCTGCACATGGCACCACTAGGCGGCCCTTGAAGTATAAGGTGCCATCTTTCGCAATAGTGAAGAATGAGGGCTTTCCTTCTGCGAGGTAGCGCTTAATCTTGTGGGCTTCAGAGTCATACTTCTGTAGCCTTTTGATGCTATCCACGAGATCTGGTTTAGCAACTAGGGTATTGAGGGAACCCTGTGTAACAACGTGGAGGTTCACCTTGCCAAACTCCTTAGGAGGGGGAGCGAGTGCACCCGGAGGGACTATGGAGGTTCAGCTTCCTGAATTCTTCAACAAGCGAGGGCTGAACTTTGTAAACCTGGAGGTGGTTGCAGTAAGACTTGCGGCTCAAGGCATCAGCCATTACATTAGCCTTGCCTGGCGTATAGGAAATACCCAAGTCAAAGTCTGCAACAAGCTCCATCCATCTCTGCTGACGGAGGTTCAGATCTGGCTGAGTAAACAGATACTTCAGACTTTGGTGGTCAGTGAAGATCTCGCAATGATTACCAAGAAGGTAATGTCGCCACTGCTTCAGCGCATGAATGACAGCAGCAAGTTCGAGGTCGTGAACTGGGTAGTTCTCTTCGTGAGGGCGCAATTGCCGAGAGGCATAAGCAATCACTTTGCGGTCTTGCATTAGGACACAGCCTAATCCTTGACGGGAAGCGCCGCAGTAAATGACGAAGTCCTTCTTAGTATCAGGTGGGGCTAGAACTGGAGCAGAAGTCAACTTGTCTTTGAGTGCCTGGAAACTTTCCTGACATTTGTCTGTCCATTGGAACTTGACGCCCTTATGCAACAGATTAGTCAGAGGCCTGGCGATCTTGGAGAAGTTCTCGACGAATCGACGGCAATAGCTGGCGAGACCGAGAAAACTTCTGACTTGCTTAACGTTCTTGGGAGGAGTCCAATCAAGGATAGCCTGGACTCGTTCAGGGTTGATGGCAATACCATCCTTAGAGATGACATGCCCAAGATAGGTTACTTCCGGTAGCCAGAATTCACATTTGGAGAACTTGGCATATAGTTGATGCTCTCGTAGCTTCTCCAGCACAAGTCGAAGATGTTCAGCATGTTCTTCTTCGTTCTTGGAAAATACC
Organism: Aegilops tauschii subsp. strangulata; assembly: GCF_002575655.3. Classification (NCBI taxonomy): domain Eukaryota; kingdom Viridiplantae; phylum Streptophyta; class Magnoliopsida; order Poales; family Poaceae; genus Aegilops; species Aegilops tauschii. Next base: position 302,209,442 of record NC_053041.3, on the reverse strand, counting down.
AGGATATCATCCAGATAAACCACAACGAACTTGTCGAGGTAATCCATGAATATATAGTTCATCAGACGAGAGAAGGTGGCTGGAGCATTGGTTAAACCGAAAGACATGACGGTGTACTCGTATGAACCATATCGAGTCACGAAGGCGGTCTTTGGGATATCCTCTTCACGAACACGGATCTGGTGGTAACCCAACCTCAAGTCGAGCTTAGAGAACACTGACGAACCTGCCAGTTGATCATACAGATCATTGTTCCAAGGAAGAGGGTATTTATTCTGAATGGTAGCTTGGTTTATTGGACGGTAGTCTTGAACTAATCGGTTTGTTCCATCGTTCTTCTTGACAAAGAGAGAAGGTGCTCCCCAAGGAGAGCAACTTGGGCGAATGAATCCTTTGCGAAGAGATTTGTCCATTTCCTCCTTAAGCTCAAGGACTTCATGCGGCGGCATTTTGTAGGGTCGCTTGGCTATAGGAGTGGTGCCTGGTTTCAAGTCGATGATGAATTCGACAGCTCTAGCAGGGGGAATCCCTGGAAGTTCTTCAGGAAAGACGTCGAGGAATTCATGCACAACGGGAATGTTTTCAATGCCCTCGAGTGGTGCAGCATTCAATGCATTCAATGCACAGAGGCTTGCCTCGGCATTTTGCACCAGATGGGCTTGGTAAGTAACTATCTCATCTGAAGGGTGTAGCAGATGGACGGTCTTAGTGGTGCAAACGATTGAAGCAGTATGCGCTTTTAACCAATTCATTCCCAGAATGAGATCAATGCTACAGGACTTCAGTATGATGGGAGAGACAAGAAATTCCAGTCCTTCGATTTCAACGGGGACGTCGTTGCAAATCATGGAGGTTCGACATTGGCCCGCAGGGGTGTGTACTAAAAGTGAAGCATTCATGTCTTCGCTTCTAATGCCATGCATGAATGCAAAATCTTCTGACATGAATGAATGTGATGCACCTGTATCAAATAAAATGGATGATGGTACTGAATTTACGAGGAGTGTACCCATCACAGTAGCAGGCTGGTCTTGAGCTTCGTTGAGATCAACGTGGTTGGCATGAGCACGACCATAAGACTTAGCATTGTTGTTGCGGGGCTGGTTGTTACCACGGCCAGCTGCTGGAAGGGCCAGTTGTTTCTGGTTCTGATTCTGATAGCAGTTCCTGGCAAAGTGACCCGGTTGACCACACTTGTAGCACAGACCATTATCGGGAGTGGGAACAGGAGCCCCAGGTGGGGGAGCTGGTAGCTTTGACTTCCTAGGTGGTGGAGGAGGCAGACGCGGTGCAGCATAAGATTTCCTTGGAGCAGGTGCATTTGGACTGTACATGCTGTTCGGGATCCATATCTTTCGCTTCTGCGAGGGCGGGCCCGAAGATGAGCCAGTGTCACGGTTGCGCCTCTGAGAGCTCTGGTATTCCTGCAGACCAGTCTCGACATTGATGGCCTTATTCACCAAGGTGGCGAAATCCGCGAAGTCATGCACTAGAAGTGCGAGCTTGATGTCAGCTTGTAGTCCATCACGGAACTTCTCCTGTCTGCGAGCATCAGTTGCAATGTCTTCTTCAGCATAGCGGGACAAGTCCAGAAACACCCGTTGATAAGCTTCAACAGTTTTGTTGCCTTGGGTGAGGTTGCGGAACTCACGCTTCTTCCGGTCCATGACTCCCTGAGGAATGAAGCGGGCACGGAAAGCAGCTTGGAAGTCTGGTCAGGTGATGATTGTTCCAGCTGGCAGAGTACGCCTGTGGCTGTCCCACCATTGAGCTGCGGGTCCCTTCAGAAAGAAGGAAGCAAAGTTGACATAGCTGGCAGGGGCTACATCGGCAGACTCCATCTCATAGGTGATGTCACGGAGCCAGTCATCAGCATCCAGAGGCTGAGTTGAGCTGCGGTACACGGTTGGATTGAGGCGCATGAAATCCTGCAGAGTTACTGGGGTTGGTTGCTGGTCCATATTGGGGCGAGGAAACTGAGCCATCATATTTTCCATGAATTGGCGGTTCAGTTCGAACTGCTGGATCATACCAGCCATGTACTCAGGTGGTGGTGGGGCATTGCCACCACTACCACGACCACCTGGTCTAACCATCCTGCTAATATATAACAGGGGTTCAGCATTGAGAAATTTGCAAAGACAAGGATCATTCATGATGAAACATGCATAATGAAAGGAGCACGATAGCTACTACATAGTAGTCGGCATAACTTACAAAAGGGGTCATGCATAGAGTTCAGTACACAGAGTTCAGTACACAGTCTAAGACAACATAGGCGGCACACAGGCTCGCGGCGAATGCATCTAACACTACAAGCAAGCCTACATCAGTCCCAAGAGGTACTGTGGTGGTAATCGTAGCCCGACAGCTGGTAGTGAGGCAACCGATAGCCCTCCACGTCAGCAGACTGGGGGCCGCGGATACTCAGGTGTAGAGCTCGACGCTCAGGTGACAGAAGAGGACCAAGTGCGGGAGAGTAGCCTCCCACCTCTGGCCAACCGACACCGTGGGGCATCACGGTCCTGGCTGGGTAGATCGCAGTACGCGGTAGCTGTCCAGATCGGACAAAGGGGTGCAGTAGCGTCAAAGCACGGTAAAGGTGCTGACGGGTGGTGTACATCTCGTGGCGAAGAGCTCGGTTAGCTCGATCCAGCCCATCAGCATGCAGAACCAGGTTCTGATGGTAGAAGGGCTCTCGGGTGACAGTGGAGTAGGCAGCAGTATAGTATCCCTCCGCACCAACATCAGATGCGATAGCAATGTGCCTGAAGGGGGAGGTGTCCAACTCCCGATACTCTCCACGAAGACGTGTCAGAGCAGCATAGGCAGCATCGTGGACAGCCATATCGATGGTCACACCAACACCATGAGCGGTGTGCAGCACAGTAGTGGAGTCATACTCCCCCGAGTAGAGGTGGACGATGGCACGGTACTGCTCCTGGTTAAAGTCCTGGTACTCCTCGTAGACGGTGTACTCAGGGTGCCAGCGATAACCCAGATAGGTCATCATCTCAGCTAGCACAGCAGGTGATCCCGAGGCACCAATCGCCGTCCTGTGGTGCACGACCTGCCTCGTGGGTTCCATCTGAAAGCAAAGACGTTTCAAAGGAGTCAAATGACAGTGTGTGAATTGTTCAAAATACTATTCTAAGAAACAACTATGGCTTATCCAACTTTGGGGTGAATGCGGTCACGGGATCCTAGTGTTAGAGTTAGTAAATTCGTTTAACCCGAGTAGAAGAGAGTTCAGAGTCCCAGAGTAAAGGTCGAGGAGTAAAAAGATCCTAGTACCACCCAATGGCGACGTGGGCCCATAAGACACACAGCCATGTTAGTAAAAGTTTTGTAATGTCTAGACTCGACTTCGGCCAAGGAGTGTGGAAAGGGGGATTCCTACAGGCAGTCGGCTCTGATACCAACTTGTGACGCCCCCGATTTGACCGTACACTAATCATGCACGCAAATGTGTACGATCAAGATCAGGGACTCACGGGAAGATATCACAACACAACTCTAAAACATAAATAAGTCATACAAGCATCATAATACAAGCCAGGGGCCTCGAGGGCTCGAATACAAGTGCTCGATCATAGACGAGTCAGCGGAAGCATCAATATCTGAGTACAGACACAAGTTAAACAAGTTTGCCTTAAGAAGGCTAGCACAAACTGGGATACAGATCGATCGAGGCGCGGGCCTCCTGCCTGGGATCCTCCTAACTATTCCTGGTCGTCGTCAGCGGCCTACACGTAGTAGTAGGCACCTCAAGTGTCGTAGGAGTCATCGTCGACGGTGGCGTCTGGCTCCTAAACTCCAGCATCTGGTTGCGACAACTAGATAGAAAGGAAAGGGGGAAAAGAGGGAGAGAAGCAACCGTGAGTACTCATCCAAAGTACTCGCAAGCAAGGAGCTACACTACATATGCATGGGTATAGGTGTAAAGGGGCATATAAGTGGACTGAACTGCAGAATGCCAGAATAAAAGGGGGATCGCTAGTCCTGTCGGAGACTACGCTTCTGGTCATCTCCATCTTGCAGCATGTAGAAGAGAGTAGATTGAAGTCCTCCAAGTAGCATCGCATAGCATAAACCTACCCGGCGATCCCCTCCTCTTCGCCCTGTTAGAGAGCGATCACCGGGTTGTATCTGGCACTTGGAAGGGTGTATTTTATTCAGTATCCAGTTCTAGTTGTCATAAGGTCAAGGTACAACTCCGGGTCGTCCTTTTACCGAGGGACACGGCTATTCGAATAGATAAACTTCCCTGCAGGGGTGCACCACATAACCCAACACGCTCGATCCCATTTGGCCGGACACACTTTTCTGGGTCATGCCCGGCCTCGTAAGATCAACACGTCGCAGCCCCACCTAGGCTCAACCGAGAGGTCAACACGCCGGTCTAACCCTATGCGCGCAGGGGTCTGGGCCCATCGCCCTATGCACACCTGCACGTTGCGAGGGCGGCCGGAAGCAGACCTAGCCTAGTGGCGTTCCAGTCCAATCCGGCGCGCGCCGCTCCGTCGCTGACGTCAAAAAGAGCTTCGGCTGATACCACGACGCCGGGATACCCATAACTACTCCCGCGTAGATGGCTAGTGCGTATAGACCAAATGGCCAGACTCAGATCGAATACCAAGATCTCGTTAAGCGTGTTAAGTAACCACGAACGTCGACCAGGGCCAGGCCCACCTCTCACCTAGGCGGTCTCAACCTGCCCTGTCGCTCCGCCACAAAGATCCACTTGCGGGTACTCCTACGAGCCGACCCGACTTTAGTCATCACATGTGTCATGTACATAGTATATAAGTATATACCCGTGATCACCGCCCAGGTGATCACGGCCCGATAGTATAGCACAGCAGACGGACAAGAATGTACGGCCACTGATGGAAAACTAGCATCCTATACTAAGCATGTAGGATTGCAGGTAAAGGTAACAACAGTAGTAGCAAGGATAGGCTATGCATCAGGATAGGATATCGGAAAGCAGTAACATGCTACACTACTCTAACGCAAGCAGTATAGAGAAGAATAGGCGATATCTGGTGATCAAGGGGAGGGCTTGCCTGGTTGCTCTGGCAAGTAGGAGGGGTCGTCAACTCCGTAGTCGAACTGGGCAGCAGCAGTGTCGGTCTCGTAGTCTACCGGAGAGAAGAGGGGGAAGAAACAGTAAATACAATGCAAACATAAGCATGACGATGCGTGACATGACAATGAGCAGTGCTAGGGGTGTCCTAACGCGACAGTAGGTGGTACCGGCGAAGGGGGGGACATCTGGGAAAGTATTCCCGATGTTTTGCGTTTTCGGACAGATGGACCGGAGGGGGAAAGTTGCGAGTTCGATAGGTTAGGAAGGTGTGGTGGACGAACGGACTGCGAAACCGGATTCGTCTCATCGTTCTGAGCAACTTTCATGTTGAAAATATTTTAATCCGAGTTACGGATTAAAAGATATGATTTTCTAAAGATTTTATTAATTTATGGAATTTAATTAATTATTTAATTTAATTCGAAATTCGGATTTATGACATGAGCATGATGTCATGCTGACATCAGCAGTCAACGTTGACCGTTGACCTGGTCAACCTGACAGGTGGGTCCCACCTGTCAGGGGCTGTTACCTAATTAACTACTGTTTAGTTAATTAATTATCTAATTAGATTAATTTAAACAGGATTAATTAACTTAATTAATTTAGTTAATTAATTAATTAATTAAATTTATCTTTATTATTTGTTTTATTATTAATATTTATTTATTTATTTATTAATTTTTATTAATTAGTTTATTATTATTATTATTATTTTATTTTTTTAATAATTTCATTTATTTTATTTTTTCCTTTTCGTTTTGTGGGCTGGGCCCCGTTCGTCATAGGCCCACGGGGTTCGGGCCCATGGGGCAGTGGCTCAGGGGGGCGAGGCCCACCTGGCAGTGGCCCAGGGGGCACTGCGGGTTTGGTCCACGGGTGCGGGCGACGGGTTACGGGCGCACGCGGGCGTGGGCGCTGGCGGCCACGGCGGGGCACGGCGCCGGCCATGGCCGGAGCGGGGCGAGCCCGGTGCGTTGCGCGACTGGTGCAAGGAGCGGGCGCGTTCGGGGAGCTCGACAGAGGCACTTGGTGCGGGCGACGGCGAGCCTGGGCGAGGGGGAAGAGGCCCGGCGAGGCAGGGCAGTGAGAGGTAGGGGCGGAGCCGAGCGGCGGGCGTGCGGGCGAGGCCAGGGACGAGCCCAGGCGCGTTGGCGCGGGGCGACGGGCGCGGCCAGACGGAACAGCGCGCGCGTGCGGGCGCCGGTGAGCGAGGCCCTGGCCGAAGTGGCCGGAGCAAGGGAGGAGGAGGGGATGCCGGAGCCTCACCACGGGGCAGTGGGGTCTAGGCAGTAGGGCTCGTGGAGGGGGGGTCAGGGACGACGACGCCGGACGGGAAGAAGTCCGTCGGGGACGAGACGAGGTCAAGGCGGCGTCGATCCAGGCGGCGGGGTCGTCGGGCGAGCGGAGGACTCCAGGGAGGAGGCGACGCGGTGGCTCCGGCGAGGTGGCCGTGGCGGTGGGGACGAGTCGGGGCGTCGCGGTCGTTGCCCCGATCCAGATGGGATCGGGGGGTGGGGGAGCGAGTGAGTGGGGAGGTGGGGGTTGTCGGTGGTGGCTAGGGTTGCGGGGGGGGGGGCGAGGGGATAAGGAGTGGAGTGGGGGCCGGCCTGGTTGGCCCGAAGGCCAGCTGGGCCGCGGTCCAGCAGGGGGGGCTTCTTCCTCCTTTTGTTCTTTTTTTTTTCTGTGTTGCATTTTCTTTTCTTTTTATTTATTTTCTTTTGTGTTTTACATCATTTTAAATTAGTTAGGCATTTTCTAAAAATATGTTTTCTCCACAATCATTATCAGTGCAATATCTGGCACCCACCGAACATTTTGTTTAAATTTTTGAAAACTTTTATTATTGACATTAATTTGAATTTGAATTTGAAACGGTTTTGAATTAACCCGAGATTAATTACAGTGACAGAGGTGACGTGCCATCATTAACGTGACATTACTGTAGCATGATTATCCGGGCGTTTCACCAAGTCTTTCAGCTACTGTGCCGAGGCCACAGATGCCGATGATTGGCTCGTGGACATCAACAAGAATTTTGAATGTAGCAATGTCAGGCCTGAGAAATTTGTCAAGTTCGCTTCTTTTCAACTCAAGGATCAAGCTGCCGAGTGGTATCAACAATACAAAGATTCCAGAGGAGGTCGTGTGATTACCTGGGATGAGTTCCGCTGAGACTTCAAAGCTCACCACATTCCATAAAGTGTTGTTGAGAGCAAGCGTGAGGAGTTCCGCAATCTCAAGCAAGGCAGCATGTCCGTGTATCAATACAATACTCAGTTTCAGAAACTCTCTCGCTTCGCTAAGCAAGACGTTCCTGATGAAAAGAGCATGATCTATCAATTCAGAGGTGGCCTCAGAGAAGATCTGCAATTACCTCTCGTGCTTTTTGAGCCGACCAAGTATGATGATTTCTACAATATGGCTCTGAAGCAAGAGGCTGCTCAGCTCAAGTGTGAGGCTTCTAAGAAGAGAGTCAGGGACGCAGTTCAGTCTTCTTCTTCCTCACTAGTGGCTGCTAAGCAACAGAAGTTCTGGTTGCCTCCTCCTCCTTCGTTTCGTCAGCCTTTCCAGCAGAAGAACAAAGGTGGCCATGGATCTTCCCACCCACCAAACTCTGGCTATCAGAACAAGTCTCAGAATCAAGCTCCAAAGTCGAATGCTCCTTATCATCGTCCACTCTCAGAGGTGACTTGCAACAAGTGTCAGCAGAAAGGTCACTATGCTAACAAGTGCTTCAATCAAAGGCGTCTTCCGCCTCCTCCTCCTGGGAGATCTTCCAGCAATGCAGTGGTCAAGCATAATCCCAAGTCTGCAAAGGTGAACATGATGAATGCAGCTCAAGCGGAGGAATCTACTGATGTGATAATGGGTAATCTCTCAGTTAACGATATTCCTGCAAAAGTCTTATTTGATACTGGTGCATCGCATTCTTTCATGTCATACCCATTTGCATCGAAGCACAATTTTGACACAGAGGAATTATCTAGAGCAATGTAAGTTATTTCTCTGGCTAAGCGTTTGAGCTCTAGCATGATGGTTCCGAATGTCGGTATCAAGATGGGCGACTATAAATTTCTGGCCAAACCAATTGTTCTTGGTGACTCGGATATTGATCTAATTCTCGGGATGGACTGGCTTTCTAAGCACAAGGCTAAACTTGATTGTGCTGCCAGGGAAATTCAATTGACACACTCTTCTGAGGATGTGAGTATCTAAACCGCTCGTGATGAACCATTCGGTTGTTTTCTCTCGCTTCGTTTGTGAGTACTAAGATGTCTTTCCAGAAGAGCTTCCGGGTATGCCTCCTCACCGGCCAGTTGAGTTCGTTATCAATCTTGAGCCTGGCACTGAACCCGTTTGCAAGCGTCCATACAAGCTTGGACCCAAGGAGCTGAAGGAATTGAAGAAACAGCTCGATGAACAAGAGCGTCTGGGTTTGATCAAACCGAGTTCATCTCCATGGGGTTGCGGTGTTCTTTTTGTCCAAAAGAAGGATGGCACGGACCGACTTTGTGTCGACTACCGTCCATTGAACAAGAAGACAATCAAGAACAAGTATCCACTTCCCAACATCAATGAGCTACTTGAGCAACTCAAAGGTGCTAAAGTATTCTCCAAGCTTGACCTTCATATGGGTTATCATCAGATTCGCATTCGTGAAGAAGATATTCCCAAGAATGCATTCAGAACAAGCTTTCGTTCTTATGAATATACTGTCATGTCTTTCGGCCTTGTCAATGCTCCTCCAATATTCTCTCGAATGATGAATTTCATCTTCAACCCCTATACCAATGAATTCGTCCTGGTGTATCTCGATGATATCTTGGTCTTCTCCAAGAATAAGAAGGACCATGCCAAACATTTGCGATTGGTGCTCGACAAGCTCAGAGAGTATCAATTCTATGCGAAGTTTTCCAAATGTGAGTTTTGGCTCGATGAAGTTCTTTACCTTGGTCATATCATCTGTGCCAAGGGCATCGCTGTTAATCCCGAGAAGGTGTCGGCAATTGTGAATTGGGAACCTCCTCAGAATGTCAAGCAGCTTCGCAGTTTTCTTGGTCTTGCAAGCTATTGCCGAAGATTCGTTGAGCATTTCTCTAAGATTGCAAAGCCTCTTTCCAACCTCCTCCAGAAGCATGTGAAGTATGTCTGGACTCCTAAGTGTGACGTTGCTTTCAACACTTTCAAAGAGAAACTCGTCACAGCTCCTGTCTTAACTCCTCCTGACGAATCGAAGCCTTTTGAAGTTTTCTGTGATGCTTCTCTTCAAGGTCTCGGTGCTGTGTTAATGCAAGAGAAGAAAGTTGTGGCCTATACCTCTCGTCAGTTGAAGCCCAACGAAAAGAACTACCCCACTCATGATTTTGAGTTGGCGGCAGTTGTCCATGCATTAATAACATGGAGACATCTCTTGTTGGGAAGAAAAGTGGACATATTCACCGATCACAAGAGCCTCAAGTACATCTTCACTCAGCCCAACCTCAACCTCAGGCAAACTCGATGGGTCGAAATGATTCAAGAGTACAATCCGAGTATTGAATATACTCCAGGCAAAGCCAATGTCATTACAGATGCTTTGAGCAGAAAGGCTTATTGCAACAGCTTAATTCTCAAGCCATTTCAACCGGATCTTTGTGAAGCTTTCCGCAAGCTGAATCTCCAAGTTGTTCCTCAAGGCTTTCTTGCCAACCTCATAGTCTCTCCTACTTTGGAAGATCAAATTCGTGAGGCAGAACTCCTGGATACCATGGAGAAGAAGGTGAAACGTGGTATTGACAAGGGTCTTTCCAAATACAAGTGCTATTGCATTGATGACAGAGACAATTTATTCTTTGAGGACCGGATTGTGGTTCCTAAAGGTGATCTAAGGACAGTCATTATGAACGAGGCACACAATTCTCTTCTTTCCATTCATCCTGGAAGTACGAAGATGTACCATGACCTCAAGCAGTCGTATTGGTGGACTCGAATGAAGCGAGAAATCGCTCAATTCCTGAATGAATGTGATGTCTGTCGAAGGGTGAAAGCAGAACACCAACGACCACCTGGTCTCCTCCAACCTCTTGCTATCCCAGAATGGAAGTTTGATCATGTCGAAATGGACTTCGTGACTGGATTTCCAAAGTCGAAGCGCGGAAATGATGCTATCTTCATTGTCATAGACAAGCTTACTAAAGTGGCTCATTTCCTTCCAATCAAAGAATCTATCACAGTAGCTCAGTTGGCAGAGCTATACACCTCCAGGATTGTCTCCTTGCACGGCATTCCACAATTGATTTCTTCAGATCGTGGAAGCATCTTCACTTCTAAGTTCTGGGACTCCTTCCAGAAGGCCATGGGGACCAACATTCACTTCAGAACAGCTTTCCATCCTCAAACTAGTGGTCAAGTCGAGCGAGTCAATCAAATCCTTGAAGATATGCTCAGGGCTTTTGTTATATCCTTTGGCATGAAGTGGGAAGATTGTATTCCATATGCCGAATTCTCCTACAACAACAGCTTCCAAGCGAGTTCGGGCAAGGCCCCATTCGAGATTCTCTATGGCAGAAAGTGCCGTACTCCTCTCAATTGTTCAGAGACAGGTGAACGCCAACTTCTTGGCAACGACTTAATCACAGAGGCTGAAGAAATGTGTAAAGTCATCCGTGAAAATCTCAAAGCCGCGCAATCGCGCCAGAAGAGTTACTATGATAACAAGCACCGTGACTTGGCTTTCGAGATCGGAGAACATGTCTACCTCCGTGTCTCTCCAATGAAAGGCACTCGTCACTTCGGTGTCAAAGGGAAGCTTTCCCCTAGATATGTGGGTCCTTTCAAGATCATTGGCAAAAGAGGCGACCTCGCCTATCAACTTGAGCTTCCTTCCAACTTCGCGAACATGCACGATGTGTTCCACGTGTCACAGCTTCGCAAGTGCTTCAAGACTCCGGAGTGCACCATCAACTTCAAAGAGATTGATCTCCAAGAAGATCTGTCTTATCATGAGCACCCCGTGGCTATTCTTGTAGAAACTGAGCACAAGAATCGCAACTAGTCAATCAAATTCCTGAACGTGAAGTGGTCGCACCATTCCGACCGAGAAGCCACCTGGGAGCGCGAGGACCACCTCCGTTCCGAATATCCGGAGTTCTTTCAGTCTTAGATCTCGGGACGAGATCCTCTCGTAGTGGTGGAGTGTTGTAACACCCCGGATGTAACTTTCCATATTTGTAACTCCAACTCTTGCCATTTTCGGCTATGTGTTATGATATTCCCTTCGTGGTCGGGTTTTGTTTTTCGTTTTGCATTTTGTTCATGTCATGCATCTCATATCATGTCATCATGTGCATCTCATTTGCATACGTGTTCGTCTCATGCATCCGAGCATTTTCCCCGTTGTCCGTTTTGCAATCCGGCACTCCCACACGCACCAGCGCACCCCTCTTGTTTCTTTTCGTGAGCGGGTGTTAAACGTTCTCGGAATGGACCGAGGTTTGCCAAGTGGCCGTGGTATAACACCGGTAGACCACCTGTCATGTTTCGTTCCATTTGGAGGTCGTTTGGTGCTCCAACGGTTAACCGGGTAACCGCAAAGGTATTTTGTGTGTTGCAGCAAAACCCTCCTCCAAACAGCCCAACAACCCATTTAAGTCACCTCCATGCTCTCAGTCATTCAATCACGATCGTGTGGGAGAAAGCCGCACTCCATTTGGAGCCTCCTAGCTCCCTCTACCGATAAATATGTGTTTCCCCTCCGAAACCCGGGTCCCCAAACCCTAGCCCCGCTCCCTCCGCGCGCCGGACACGTCCGCCCGGCGCCGCCCGCAGCCTACCGGGGCGCAACACGTGGCAGTCGCCGGCGCCGCCGCCCGTGGCCCGCTTGGCCCGCGCGCGGCCCCCCGAGCCCGTCTCCTCCGCCCGCCGCTCCGTCCTCCTCCTCCAGCGCGCCCGCACGCCGCCCTCGTCCTCCCGCTGGCGAGCGCCGCCCAAGCGCCTCCGCCGCCGCCCGCCTCCGCCGGCGCCGCGCGAGTTCGCCGCCTCCCGCCGTCCTCCGCAGGTCGCCGCGGCCGCTCGCGCCCGAGCGCGCCCGGCGACCCGCTGCCCGCGCCGCCGCTTCCCTCGCCGACGTCCGGCCACCTCCCGAGCTCCTCCGCCGCGCCTCGCCCTCTTCTTCTCCGGCGCCGAGCTCCGGCCGCCTCCTCTCCCGCGCCGATCCGCACCGAACCCTAGATCTCGCAGGTTGATTTTCCCCTCTGTTGAGGATATAGACCTTAGAGTCACCCGCCAGGAGTGGCCGGGTTACTCATATGGTCATTGCTAGAAGCCCGGCGCCAAGCTTGAAGACGGTGGGCCAGAGATGGGCTTAAGACCCGGATATGGCTTAAGGCCCATAGTTACAATCGTTATCATGGTAGAACTTGTAGTGTAAGGCAAGAATAGTTGAGAGTCCGAGCCGGACAATCTTATGAGCCGGCTGGGACTCTGAGAGCTGCTGGGCGTCAGCCTCCATATATAAAGGGACAACCCGGCAGCGGTTTAGGGACAGGGAAAAGATCTCATCGAGAGCCAGGCATAGCAGTTAAGCTCCCTGGTCATCGAAACCCTAATCAATACCACCTCAACTGGACGTAGGCTTTTACCTTCACCGAAGGGGCCGAACCAGTATAAACCCTCGTGTTCCTTGTCCCGCTTAACCCCTTCAAGCTTCCTAGCGGCGATGGCTCCACGACTAAGTCCTAGCTCGAGGACATCTGCCGTGACAATTCCACGACAGTTGGCGCCCATCGTGGGGCAAGCGCACGGTGGATTTGAGTTCTTGAAGGGCAGCTTCGAAGGACTCAAGGGATACGCTGTGGGCCGGATGACCAAGAGTCGTCGCGGCAAGCTCTACATCGACGATGCAAACTGGGGCCCCGACGCCTGCTCAATTGAGTACGGGTATCGGGTCCCCTTCGGCGGAATTCATGTTTTCATCGGCAAGATTGGTGAGCCGGGCCCTGAGCCGGATCTCTGCGCCGGTCCCATCGAGACGGCTCAGCGTACACGACCCGCCCGGGCCCGTCCTGCCTTAAGGCATGCTTTTGTGGGATGTATCCATGGAGGGCCCTCTGATCGATCTAGATCTGGTGATGAGACGGCCGCCGGCTCTGACGGCGAGTCGTCCACCGATGAGTCAAACTCGTTGTATCAACTTCAAGAGGGCAGGCTCATGGGTTGTTCCGATGGTGACAGTATTCCGGACCCGTCTGAGCCGCCAAGTCAGGTTGGAGTCTTTATGGCCGGGGCACAGCCTGTTCAGAACCCTGCTGCTGGAGCGGGAAACCCGGTGCCCTCGCCGGCTCAGGTGCTAATGGATCTCAAGGACAAGATGACGGCCCTGTTAACCGCCACGGTTGACCCGGCAGATCAAGCTCAGCATGATGCGGAGGTGGCACAGTTAAGGTTGGATCTAGTGAAAGCTAAGGAGGATCTGGCAGCAGAAGGGATCAGGATGGCTGCGGAAAGGGCTGCTCTTGACGCCCAAACCCAGTTGATTCAAGCGCAGTCCTTCCGGCTCACGATGGATCAAAACGCGCCCAATGAGGTCCTGAGAAGGAGGCATCAAAAGGCCCAATCTCGACTCCCTCCGGTTTACGATCCACGAAACCTCTTCAACACGCCAGGTGCAGGGTCTAGTAACCCGCCAGGGGTCATAGTGCCCGGATCTGGGACCCCTATTCAGCCACAAGTGATGGGGCCTCCCAGATGCCCCCTGCCCCGCCTCAGTACGTGCCAATACCACCGGGTCATTATGCCAACCCGCTGGAGAACATGGTCGCCGCGGCAGCACGGCTGGCGCCTCTCCCAATTGACGGCGACTCTCCGACGGCTATTGAAACCCGCCGGGTCAGGGAACTCCTTTAGACGGCACTGGCGCAGCAAGAGGCGTACTCCTACTGCCGGGACAGGATCCACTCGACCCCTCGTCCAGGTCGGAGCCCGAGTTACAGCAGACACATGGTCTTAGCGACCGGCTCAAGTAACGTCCGACGCCATGACCCGCCCCCTGGCCATGGCCCGGCTCATAACGGAGCCTTTCACGCAGCAGACGAAGACAGAGCGCGGCAAGAGGCGGAGCAGTTGCCTCAGTTGACGGCTTACCAGACTCCCCCGGCTTATCCGACGACTTCCGCCGACGTGGGTATCCCTACCAGGACTGGGGGTGTCCGTTTTTTAGTGCCAGCTATCCGCAACGAACGTCTACCCAAGGACTTCAAAGGCCCTAGGAACGTGCCTAATTACACGGCAGACTTACAACCTGCAGCCTGGATCGAGAGTTATGAGATGGCCATGGAACTGCTGGAGGTCAGTGAAGCGGCCATGGCTAAGTACTTCACCATGATGTTAGATGGGACTGCCCGCACTTGGTTGAAAGGGCTACCACCGAATTCCATTGGGTCTTGGGCTGAGCTGAAGGCCCGGTTCATCCAAAACTTCAAGGATACCTCTAGGCAGTCTATGTCAATTGTGGATTTGACTAACTGCAAGCAGCAGGAGGGTGAGTCTACGACACATTGGGTTCGCCGGGTTAAGGAGATAATACATTCCTCGGATAAGATGGATGCCGGCTCTGCAGTCTTAATGTTGGAGCAGAATTATCGTTTTGTGCCCCTGAAGATGAAACTCGGGCGGCTTAAGCGGGACTGCAATGATATGGGTACACTGATGGCGGCTCTTGTCAAGTACGCCGATTCGGATGGTACCAAGGACCCCGCTTCAGATGATGAAAGGACAGGGAAGGGAAAGAAGAACAGCAATGGCTAAATCCCGAAATATTGCATTATGTGCTCATGTTCATCGCATCACATCTCATTACATGCTGCTCCGTTTCATGCGTGTAATATATCGAAATTTTCTTCTCGAGATGCTCTTCATTTCGTTCCATTGTACCATGCTCGTTTGAGTCCATATTGATGCCCAAATCTCTGATGCAAGAGTGCTATATGATGTTTTCTGTTGTTACTTATCAGAACTTGGTGTTTTGTTATTTTTGTTGCATTTGACGTGTGTATCTTATGGGCATGAGCTCTATAGTTGTTTTGATCTATGCCATGCCATCTTACAGAGGTGTATGCCATGTATTTTTGTGATCTATGTGGTGACTAGCACAAGCATGCAAACTAGGCTTCGTGATCTGTGACTGCTGTTATTTTGTTGCCCTGTATCCATGTGGCTACAAAGAGATCCATGCTTCTTTTGGGCGTGTTCAGTAAGCATGTTTTGTAGATATAGTTGTGCTCTATCCATCCATGCCCCTGTTTCCAATTATGGAGTGTCATAGAATGTCTTAATCTTGCTCTACTTTTGCTATAAAATGTTCCTGGCAGATTGTTAACATGATATTCAATTTTGCCAAGGTTGTTCTAGTTGATCCTTTCATGATATGAACTTGCTCTTGCCATGGTTGGCTTCATAACCATGCTATCTTGCTGTAGGTATGCTTGTTTTGTCATGCATTGCTTTGTGGTGAGTGATTCAAGCTCACCAAGATGCCTTCATAATTCTGTTCATGCCATGCTCTGTTTTTCTGCCAAGTGTGAAACCTGTTAACGAAACTTGCTATGTTTACATGAGTGCCATCATATCTTCTGATCCTTTTTGGCTCATGGTCAGTAAGGGACTTGTGTTCTATGCATTTAGTAGATTAATTCCATGCCTTCTTTTGCTATGTTAGGTTCGGTAGCATGTTGATTGCTTGCTCTCAACATTGCTACCTGATGCTAATTCAGCCATGTTCAGTATTTTCACAGTGTCTGTGAAACTGATATCTTTTGCACTTTTGCCATGTTTGTTTGAACCTGTTATGTTGTGATCTAGCCGTAGCTCAGTGCTCACTGCCATATGCTTTGCTGCTATGTTGGAGGGCTGTAGCATAGTTACTTCATGTATTCTAAGTGCTATCATGCTGTTAATCGCAGAATCGTGTCATTCTTGTTTTGCTTGCCATTTGCAAACCGTGCATCCGTTTCCGGTGATCTTTATATCGATTTCGACCGAAATCATCTCATCTTTCCAGTGGCATACTTGGTTTGCCAAGTTACTGCCTTGTTCATCTTTTTTCTTCGGGAGCATGCATATGCAACGCATATCATATCCCGCATATCATGCATGTTTTGCATCATGTTGCTTGTGCATTTCCCGTGATTGATTGTGGTTCTTTTGCTTGTGTTCTTGCTGTGGGTAGAGCCGGGAGACGAGTTCGTGAACGAGGAACCTGTTGAGTACGCTTACGAGGATCAAGCTTTCGACAACTCTGAGAACCTTGCAGGCAAGATGACCATACCCTCGAAATCACTTCTATCTTTGCTTTGCTAGTTGTTCGTTCTATTGCTTTGCTTTGCTGCGCTACCTACCACTTCCTATATCATGCCTCCCATATTGCCATTTCAAGCCTCTAACCATCTTTTCCTAGCAAACCGTTGTTTGGCTAAGTTACCGCTTTTGCTCAGCCCCTCTTATAGCGTTGCTAGTTGCAGGTGAAGTTGAAGTTGGTTCCATGTTGGAACATGGATATTTTGGAATATCACAATATCTCTTATTTAATTAATGCATCTATATATTTGGTAAAGGGTGGAAGGCTCGGCCTTATGCCTGGTATTTTGTTCCACTCTTGCCGCCCTAGTTTCCGTCATACCGGGTATTATGTTCTTTGAGTTTGCGTTCCTTACGCGGTTGGGTGATTTATGGGACCCCCTTGACAGTTCGCTTTGAATAAAGCTCCTCCAGCAAGGCCCAACCTTGGTTTTACCATTTGACCACCTACCACCTACACTTCCCTTGGGTTTTCGTGAGCCCAAGGGTCATCTTTATTTTAGACCCCCACGGGCCAGTGCTCCTTCGAGTGTAGGTTCGAATCGAGCTACCTGCGGGGCCACCTTGGGGAAACTTGAGGGCTGGTTTTACTCGTAGCTAGT
The DNA here is from genome assembly GCF_002575655.3 of Aegilops tauschii subsp. strangulata. Lineage (NCBI taxonomy): Eukaryota > Viridiplantae > Streptophyta > Magnoliopsida > Poales > Poaceae > Aegilops > Aegilops tauschii. The sequence continues at coordinate 302,192,414 of NC_053041.3, read as the reverse complement.
CTCATCCGGTGTTGCCCTGAGAATGAGATATGTGCAGCTCCTATCGGGATTTGTCGGCACATCGGGCGGCTTTGCTGGTCTTGTTTTACCATTGTCGAAATGTCTTGTAAACCGGGATCCCGAGACAGATCGGGTCTTCCCAGGAGAAGGTTTATCCTTCGTTGACCGTGAGAGCTTATAATGGGCTAAGTTGGGACACCCCTGCAGGGTATTATCTTTCGAAAGCTGTGCCCGCGGTTATGAGGCAGATGGGAATTTGTTAATGTCCGGTTGTAGAGAACTTGTCACTTGACTCAATTAAAATACATCAACCGTGTGTGTAGCCGTGATGGTCTCTTCTCGGCGGAGTCTAGGAAGTGAACACGGTTTGAGTTATGCATGAACGTAAGTAGTTTCAGGATCACTTCTTGATCATTCTAGCTTCGGGACCGTTGCGTTGTTTCTCTTCTCGCTCTCATTTGCATATGTTAGCCACCATATATGCTTAGTGCTTGCTGCAGCTCCACCTCATTACACCATCCTTTCCTATAAGCTTAAATAGTCTTGATCTCGCGGGTGTGAGCTAGCTGAGTCCTCGTGACTCACATATTCTACCAAAACAGTTGCAGGTGCCGACGATGCTAGTGCAGATGACGCAACCGAGCTCAAGTGGGAGTTCGATGAGGAACGTGGTCGTTACTATGTTTCTTTTCCTGATGATCAGTAGTGGAGCCCAGTTGGGACAATCAAGGAGCTAGCATTGGGGTTATCTTATTTTCATTTGGATTTGACCGTAGTCGGTCTACATGTGGATTTTGGATGATGTATTAATTTATTATGTATTGTGTGAAGTGGCAATTGTAAGCCAACTCTCATTATCCCATTCTTGTTCATTACATGGGATTGTGTGAAGATGACCCTTCTTGCGACAAAACCACAATGCGGTTATGCCTCTAAGTCGTGCCTCGACATGTGGGAGATATAGCCGCATCGTGGGCGTTACAATCCTCCCCTTAAGCCGCCAACCCGGCTTAATGTATGAGTATTTGGGCGGGTCAAACGATCCTCAACGGTACAGCTCTGGTAATTTTACCACTGAGGAGGGCAAATAAGCTATCAAGAGTCTGCTCGGCGAGACTCAGGAAAGCTGTAGCAAGACGGGTCTGTTACCGTTCTACAAGCTTAACCCGGCCCCACCTGTAAGTATTCCTTTATATCCGGCTTATAAACCTTTATTTTCCTTTGTACTTTGTCTTCTAACACTTCCTAGTTTTGCAGCCCGGCTCTATCTTCTAAAATAGAAAAAAGAAAACTCAAGTGGTCAAAAAGACTGGTCCAGCTCGGAAGAAGAATAAACCCACGGCTGCGACTGAGCCGGCCACCATGGGCGAGTCAGCTGATGATCAATCAGAGGTAGAACTTGATTCTCCTGGCCATCTCTTTATCGAATTAGCTGACATCTCTTACTCTTGGGATGAGGTAGCAACAAGCTGGGCTGAGGATGCTGAGGTAATTTCCATCTCTTCCGGCTCAGACTCCTTGCCTCCAAAGAAGATAAGACAGGTCATTCGGAAAGTAAGCTTTTCTCATCCAGATGCTCACCTAGACCCATACTTTATTTTTAAGATATCTCAGCATGAGTCGAGGCGCCAAACTCGGAATAGCGGCTCTGGATATCCGGTGGCCGGGTTAACTCATGAACCATCCACTCGGGAAGCAGTGTAATGAGGTGCCAAGGAGTTGGACTGTGTGGCACCTTGTTACGCCGCTTTAGACTGGAGGGTTCATGAGTTAAACCAGCCGGGGATGCGGGGGCAGAATCCAGCGTATAGGGTGGTGCTGCAGGACGTGGACACGGTCGGCGAAGCTCTCGGGGTCGGGGAGGACGTGGGGGTGCTCTGGTCGCTCCACCCCCAGCTGCCATGGCTCCGATGGAGGGCCATGTCGGGCTGGAGTTCATCATCAGGCTGCGCAGGCCCCCGCAATGTCGTCTTCGGCTTCCTACCCCTTTTGCAAGGGTAATGGAGGTTGAACAACCGCGCGGGCTGAAGCTGCACATGAGGGGTTGCTGTAATGGAAACATGCGGGCGGATGTTGAATTCCCCGCACCTCACATGATGCTTCTACATCGCAGTTGGAAAACTTTTGCATGTGCCCAAAGCTTGGCGGAGGGGCAAGTTCTCCATTTTAAGTTAATGGATGCAGAACTGCTCTCCATCAAGGTCTTCGGGCGTTCGGGTGCTCGCTTAGGGTGCTGCGCGGAAAGCTCGACCGACGACGAAACCTCCTCTTCGAGCGACAACGACGAAGAGGACACTGACAGCAAAGACGATAATGCTGAGTGGGAGGACGTTGGCTCGGACTCCTGCTGAGCGCCGGACGCTCCGTCACCGTCAGCCAGGCACCGATAGCACCACCATTTGCACATGGTCTTCTCCCCGGCAGAGCAATTTGCCGAGGGTTGGGTGTGGATGCCTCCGCCTCCTCCAGCTGGAATCCGACATGCTTCCTCTTAGACTCTGGCTTCGTCTTCCCTGCCGGTGTCCCTCCTGTCGTGTTCCGCTGGTCCTGGCGGTGGTTCTCGGTGTTCTGGGAACGGGGGTCCCCAGACTTGCCTGCCTGCGGCCCACGGCGTGGCTCCACAAGCAGGCCCGTACGGCCCATCTACACCAACGAGCACTCAAGACCCTCGCGAGGGGCCAAGCCTCGCGAGGGGCCAAGCCTCGCGAGGCGGGCGACACAAGACCTCCTCGGGAGCAGCCTCACCAGGCTGGCTCGCGAGGGGCAGAGAGATCAAGGCCAGGCAAACCTCGCGAGGTTCCAATGACGCAAGCCATGACGATCGAGACCAGGCGGGCGCCAGCGCGCATAGTGTCCTAGTTTCCTCTTTGGTGCTAAGGAGGCAAGCACAGGCGAGGAGTACCGAGGCGTCAAGCAAAGGTTTCCATATTGGTGCAACGAGACCAAGACCAGCAGGACGGCAAGACGGAGGTCATCGTGGAGCCCAGGACGGCGTCACCACCAGAGCCTTTTGCAGGCAAAGACTACTTTTGTCAGGATAAGCTGTACTAGCTGTCCCCCTTCAAACTTGGCCGTTGTGGGATCCCTTCCTGCTCAATATTTGGGAAGAGGACCAGGGCCTCTATAAATAGGACTAGCCATCATCGTAGAAGGGTCTCTCGAGAATTCTTCCAGTTCATCCTCACACGCACCAAGCACAAGAACACCTCTCCTCAGGAGGTTGTTCTTCCCCTTGTACTGTTCATCCTTAGCCCCAAAGGCAATCCACCACCACCACACTGGAGTAGGGTATTACACCACAACGGTGGCCCGAACCAATATAAATCTTGTGTCCTTGTGTTCTTTGGGTTCGGCGAGTTAGTCCGTGAGATCGTGGAGTGTGAGAGCGTGGGGGAGGGAGAGATCTTCATGCGCACCCAAGTGTTCGAACCTCACGGGTTTTGCCGGAACCCGAAATCCGACATTTGGCGCTCCAGGTAGGGGCGCTGAAGCTTTACTCTCGTCGATCCGTGCTTTGCCGCCCCATCACAACCATGTCTGACGCTCGTCGCGCCCGCGCTGAGCGTCGGGCCGCCCTTGCCGCCCGCGTCGCCCAGACGGCTCCCGTCGGCGGGCCTCCACGTCGTTTTCCGTCACCCGCCGCCAACACTACCACCGGCCTGGCTGGAAACGAGCAGCAGGCGTCCTCGCGGCACCCCTTGGTGCGGCGGGACGGTTGCACCGCCACTCCATCGCTGACCCCCGCCGGTTCGTCGTCTCACGCTCGTCGTGCTCCCACGACGCGCGGGCTGCGCTGCTCATGGCGCACGAGCTCCTGCGCTACCACCCGGTCGACGACCTCTACGAGGACTGGCTGGACCGCATCGCCGAGCTCGTCAGCGCCGCAGGGGGCTCCCCTGCACTATCCCTCTCGCTGCGTCGCCCTTCACCAGCTACAGGAGACGTGGTTCATGGAGCGCCTCCACCAGCTCAGCATCAAGACGGCGCCCTGGCGCCAAGGCGCGCGGCCCCGCGACGCTACCCACCGCGCCAGGCACCCACGCGTGAAGAAAGAAGCTGTCAAGAAGTCCCTCGACTGCAAGAGAACGCTCCACCGCTCCTCGCACCGCCACGTCCGGATCGCTTGCCGCGGCAGGGCCTCGTGCCACTTTCCGTGGCGGTGCGCAGGCACCAAGACCAAGCTCCACCTCACGGCGGGCCCCAGTGACCACGGCAGGCTGTCACGCCATCACTCCTGAGCTGCGTAGCATCGCCTGGCCGGGCAAGTTCAAGCCGGATTTGCCTCCTCGCTACGAGAGCACCCCCGACCCTGCAGAGTTCTTGCAGCTCTATGAGCTGAGCATTGAGGCGGCCAACGGCGATGAGAAAGTCATGGCGAACTGGTTCCCCATGGCGCTCAAGGACGGCGCTCGTTCGTGGCTCCTGAACCTGCCTCCGCGCTCGATCTCCTCCTAGGACGAGATGCGCGACCGCTTCGTCGCCAACTTCCAGGGCACTCGCGACCGCCCCCCGGCCGCGGGTGACCTGCGCCGCGTCAAGCAGCAACCAGGAGAGACCCTCCAGAAGTACGTCCAGCGCTTCAACAATGTTTGCCTCAAGATCCCCAAGGTGACGGACGAGGCCATCATCTCGGCGTTCTCTAATGGCGTCCGCGATGTCAAGATGAAGGAGGAGCTCGCCATCCACGAGGAGCTGTGCACATCCCTGGAGCTGTTCAACCTAGCGACCAAGTGCGCAAGGGCTGAGGAAGGGCGCCTTTCCCTCCTCGAGCTCCCAGCTGCCGACCCAGAGGAGAAGAAAGCGAAGGCCAAGGATGTAAAGCGCAAGGGAGTGGCCATGCTCGCGGCGGAGCCGGACACAAAGCGCGGTAGAGACCAGCCTGAGTCATCCAAGAGTAGCCGACCGTTCTGCGCCTTCCACAACGTGCACAGCCACAACACCAATGACTGTCAAGAGCTCAGGGCCATTCGAGATGGACACTTCGGTCGACGCCCTGAGCGCAACGACCGGGGCTACGGCCGAAGAGGAGAACGTGGCGGAGGACGCTGGGACGACCGTGGCCCACGCCAGGAGTGGCGTGACCGGCCTCGCGAAGAGCGTTGGCAGGACTAGCCTCGCGAGGGCGCCTGGAGGGATCAGCCTCGCGAGGACCGCCCTCAGGGCAACGCCGGTCTTCCTCCTTTGCCTCCACCACCAAGAAGGAATGACGACCACCATCAGGACGAGGGGGCTGGGGGCTTCCAAGAGCCGCGTGCGATCACCTGCATCCTGGGCGGAGCTCAAGCCCCAGCCTCTCCACGCATCTTCAAGCAGTTTGCTCGCGAGGTGAACGCGGTCCTCCCCAAGCTCGAGGCCACGCGCCCGCGCCATCACCTTCAGTTCGGCGGATCAGCTCAAGTGCGCGGCAACCGCTGGCACTCTCCCGATGCTTTTTTCACCCGTCATCAGCAACGTACAAGTCATTGAGACCCTCATCGACGGCGGCGCAGGGCTCAACGCCCTGTCCATCGAGACGTTCGACAGCCTTCAAGTGCCATACGATCAGCTTCAGCCTGCCAAACCCTTCTTAGGAGTGACTGACGGCTCCACCACGCCGATAGGGCAGGTCTGCCTTCATCTCACCTTCGGAGAACGCAACAACTACCGCACCGAGCTCATCGACTTCGACGTCGCTCACATCCGTCTGCCATACAATGCCATCCTCGGATACCCGGCCCTGGCCAAGTTCATGGCAGTGACACACCACGGCTACAACGTCCTCAAGATGCCAGGAAGCGGCGGGATCATCACAGTCCCCTGCGAGGAAAGAGATGTGGTGTGGTCCCTTGGGCGCGCCTTCCAAGCAGCGTCAGTCAAAGACCCCGACAACAATGCAGCTCAGTACCCTCCTGAGGTCGTCCCCAAGAAGAAGAAGCAACTACTCCGTGCCGGACCTCAGGAGAGTGGCACCGTAAGTGGTACCTCATCAGGATCAGCGCCCGCGCCTGGGGCGCCTCCCTCCCTCGCATAGGAAGGCGCACCCGGCGCCCTCCTCGGGCAGGGCTCGGGGGCTCTCTTCTGGAGGGCCTCAGACCTTGCCAATGTCACGAGGGAGGCGCTCGAGCACCACTTGGAGGCATGCTTCATGACACGTCTCCCTCAGGAGGACACGGCGCGAGGAGCGCCCAGCGCTCAAGAATTCATTGCCCAGACAACTCGAGAACCGCAGGATGCAAGAGCCATGCGCGGCGACCGCCGCTCACCGGGCGCAGCTCCCCATCCAGGCGAGGATGCCAGGCTGCGAGTCTGCATCGACATCCCAGGGCTCAACAGGGCCGCATCTTAGGAGCTCTTCTGGCCTTCGCACGTGGGGCGCAGCGAGGGCCTACCTCACAGCTACGTTCGCATGCCTTTTGGCCTGCCGAGCCTGGCGTCCGCCTTCCAGCGTAGCCTGCGGAGCATCTTGGCGGCTCAGTAGGCCAGGCACCACGCAGTCTTGGTGGAGATGGGGACGGTCCTCAAGGAACCACCTGGACCCCCAGGGCCTCCCGAGCCTCAGGATCCCGGTGGCTCATGAGGAGCAACCCCTGCACCACGCATCTTCAGCTGCCCCAACACCCCTTCTGCAACGGAACCAGGTGACATCTTTCAAGTTCTTTTAGCTGGGAGCGCCCCTCGGACTGCATCATTCCCAGGCCGCGTGGGTCCATCCCTGTGGCATGTATCCCTTTACATCTTTAGCTTACTTTGCGGGGGCTCCCCAAGGGCTGCATCATCCCCAAGGCGCTCGGGTCCGACCCAGTGGCATGAATCCTTCATGCGTTTATCTGAGCCAGTTTGCTTCTCATGCTTGATCTATCTATAATTATCACCTGCTTAACTGTCACCCAGCACGGGAGCCGCTCACGTCGGCACGGCGCTTGTGCATGGGTCCGTCCCTGCGACGCCGACAAATCTGAGCGGCCGAGCTCTGGCCCGAGGCACGCCCCGCGCGCGTCACCTCACCAGGCCCTCAGTGCCTTCATCCTCTTGCGGAGCGACCAGTGGCCGGCCGGCAATCATAATGGCAATCTGCGCCCTTCCTCGTGCTGACCTGCAGGAACCTCCTGAGGACCAGAGCAGGTGGCACCCGGGCTCCCTCTTCTCCCATGTAATCCACTTGCGCGTTAAAAGGGGGCTCCTAAGCATCGCGACTCAGGAGCTCTTACTGGCTCTCCAGCCCTCACCCCCTGGCCTTGACCACAACATCGCGACCTGGCATACCAGCGGCGGCTGAGCTCGCTCGAGGGCCGGGACCTGAGGACGTAGAGCACGAAGTAGAGCGTGGGGAAGGGGAGGAGACTCGTACGGGCCTGACCTGGCTATGCTATAACCACCTACCCACGAGTCTGGCACCTCGAGAAGGACCGACCCGAGACTGCCAAGATAAGTTTCACGCTCGGGTCAACCAATCGCTATGGCATAGAATTCTCATTTGTGTTGCCCCGTTACGGAAACGTAGTCTCCCTTCCCTACCTCTCGGTGGTCGCTTGCGCGCTAAAGGGGACCTCCTGAGCATCGCGTCTCAGGGGCTCTTACTGGACCTCGGGCCGCTCACCTCCTGGCCTTGACCACAGCATCGCGACCTGCCATGCCAGCGACGGCTGCAGCCTGCCTGGGGACCGGGACCTGTCAGCTTAGAGCACGAAGCCGTCACGAGGTTGGAAAGGGGAAACCGAGCCTGAACGGGACACGCACACGCACAATTTCATAATAAGGATAATATCAACAAAGGACGTTGTGGACCCTTACACGCCCCCGCGGGTACTCCTCGATTCCTCGCAGGGAACAAAAGGAAATAACTTCTAGGAGCCCTATCTACACGCACCCCGGTGGCTGACGCCATCATCAATAGTGGGCCACGGGAGGCTGGCGCCAATCTCATCCAGATCAGCGGCGGACGAACGCTGCGGCCTTGCTCCGGGCACGGCGAGAGCTTGGGGTCCCGTAGCTGTCGTCGGTCGTCTCCGGAGTCTCGTAGAGCTCAAGAGAATCGCTGGACTCCCGTGCATCGCTACTGCTACCAGAGGAGCCGCTGGCGGCGCGGACAGCAGGTCCTGCCCCTGCTGCAGCGCCGTCCTGATGGCCCCTTCCGAGGCAACACTCCAAGCGACGGCCTTTCGTGTCGAAGACCTTGAAGGACAGCGTGGAGGCGCCGTCGTACACGACGTCGATCACGAGGGTGCCCTCCGTACGACACACCCGAGCGACCTCACCCCAGCCTCGGGTCATGAAGATCTTGCCCGGGGAGACGGCTTCAACTTCCGCCCCAGTCGCCGGCGCGTCCCAGTCGGCGGGCTGCAGCCAAAGCTCGAGGGGCCCCCTCGGCGGCATCTCGGCAGAAAAGAAGGAAGGGAAGCGGATCCAAGTGTGCGGAGGCATCGCCGCCCACAACACAAGTTCGCGCGAGGAGTCCGCGGCATGGACTCCTGGGGCGACGGCGCGGGCTGCGGCGTGCGCGGCGCCGCTCGCCGCCTCTCCCTCCCGAGCCCCCGGCTTGGGCATACAGGGGTAATGGGTACCCAGGAGGAGGCCGCTCACACCAAGGCCTTGTCACCTCCTGCATCACCACCACATCACGGCAGCGGAACAGCCTTTTCTTTGGCGGAAGCGGCCATGGCTCATCGTGAGGAGTCTTTCCCTTCTCCGCAGTGGAAAACCTTCGGATGGGCGCCATTGGTGACACTGCAAGCAATGGAGCAAAGGGGGAGAAGCGCGCGGAATGGGAAGAGATGGGCGACGAGGGCTTTGCCCCCCTCCCCATTTATAGCAGGAGAAGGCCAACCAGCGACCCCCACGATCATAGATAATGATGGTTTTTCCTTGCATGCAGCCGGGACTCATCAAATCGGGCAGTTTCCAAGGCAGCGTGGGGAAGCAGAGACGCCCATGTCCAATCAACCACCACATGTCGACCAAGGCCGCAGGCTGTTGGGGTCCGCGGTGCTCCGCGCTTGCCCTTTGGCTTCGCTTCGAAGCCAAGTCCGAGCGCGCCTTGGGCCCGGGGGCTACTGTCGGTGTTCTGAGAACGGGGGTCCCCAGACTTGCCTGCCTGCGGGCCCATACGGCCCATCTTCACCAACGAGCACTCAAGACCCTCGCGGGGGGACAAGCCTCGCGAGGCGGGCGACACAAGACCTCCTCCGGAGCGGCCTCACTAGGCTGGCTCACGAGGGGCGGAGAGATCAAGGCCAGGCAAACCTCATGAGGTTCCAATAACGCAAGCCATGACGATCGAGACCAGGCGGGCGCCAGCGCGCACAGTGTCCTTGTTTCCTCTTTGGTGCTAAGGAGGCAAGCGCAGGCGAGGATTACCGAGCCGTCAAGCAAAGGTTTGCATATTGGTGCAACGAGACCCAGACCAGCAGGACGGCAAGACGGAGGTCATCGTGGAGCCCAGGACGGCGTCACCCCCAGAGCCTTTTGCAGGCAAAGACTACTTTTGTCAGGATAAGCTGTACTAGCTGTCCCCCTTCAAACTTGGCCGTTGTGGGATCCCTTCCTGCTCAATATTTGGGAAGAGGACCAAAGCCTCTATAAATAGGACTAGCCATCATCGTAGAAGGGTCTCTCGAGAACTCTTCCGGTTCATCCTCACACCCACCAAGCACAAGAACACCTCTCCTCAGGAGGTTGTTCTTCCCCTTGTACTGTTCATCCTTAGCCCCAGAGGCAATCCACCACCACCAAACTGGAGTAGGGTATTACACCACAACGGTGGCCCGAAACAATATAAATCATGTGTCCTTGTGTTCTTTGGGTTCGGTGAGTTAGTCCGTGAGATCGTGGAGTGTGAGAGTGTGGGGGAGGAGAGATCTTCATGCGCACCCCAGTGTTCGAACCTCAAGGGTTTTGCCGGAACCCGAAATCCAACAGTGGTGACCAGGGCATCGCCTGGCCGCTCCTTCCGCCCTTCCAGCTTCGTCCTCGCACTGCCGATCTTGGCAGGCTGCGTCCCGCAGGCCGTGACGGGGTCAGGCTGGGCTTCTGCCCAGGCACTCCTTTTGCCCTCTTCACCTCCCATTGTAGCTCCTAGGAGGAGAGGGACTAGAAAGGCATTACAGGGCACTTTTCTTTTTTTAATCTAAAAGATGTAGGCATCAGCCAATCTTTAGTTCAAATTATGTAATCTTCCATTCATGTTTTGTACCCTGTATGGTTTGTACCTGTCTATCTGCGTATTAATGAAAAAAATGTGCTTGCCGAGCGCTTGTGCATGTATCACGTTCATGCTGAGGAGTGGCTCCTCAATACTTCCAAGTAAACAAGATTTTCTGGCAAGACATTTTGCTGGCCCCTTCCGTTGCTGCCGCAGGGCCGGGCCTAAGGGGTTAGGAGCGTGGAGGGGAACCGGCCCCTCGTCAACCCCTTTCCAAATTCTACAACAACCATCCTGACCGAAGTACCTCTTCGAATCAAAGGATGGGAGCACAGATGTTGAGGGCCATAAGGGTTTTCTACACACAAGATTTTTATATGGGGGGTATGCCGTGGATGGCTAGGAGAACTTATCTGCTTTATGTTGCCGGGGATAGATACGCCAGCTTGTTCTCACTTCTTCCTTTCAGGGAGTTTATCCGTGGTAGGGGCCCTGTTCTCAGTAAAAAAGGGAATAACAGTAGCACACGATCTTATCTATATGACTATAGCAAAGTCACACTTAAATAAACATGCATGCAAGTCTAAGGCGTCAGCGCTTCATTTTATTATCTTTGCACAGGGTCTGCGCCTGGCTTTGTACAAAGGGTTACATGCACATCGGCAAGGCTTGTAGAAAAGGTGGCTGCCGGGGACTGAGCCCGACAGCCGCGCCTTACAGGTAGAACTTGCGAAGATGCTCAATATTCCATGAGTTTTGCATTTTAATGCCATCTTCGGTCTCCAGATGGGCTGCACCAGGTTTGGTGACTTGTACTACCCGCTAAGGGCCTTCCAACTTTGGCGTCAATTTGTTGGAACCCTAGGCGGACTGAACACGCCTAAGGACAAGGTCGCCTTAGTCAAGGCTCCGGGCATGAATCCTGTGGTTATGATAGCAACGCAAGGCATCATGCACAGCGGCCCAGAAACGATCTTCCTCGAGGAGCACATCATCATCATGCCGAAGCTGCTTTTGCTCTACTTCATCATAGGCAAGTACTCGAGGTCACCCGTATATGAGTTCCATGGCGAGCATTGCTTCTGCCCCATACACTAGGGAGAAGGGAGTCTGGCCGGTGGCTCGATTTGGTATCATCCAGAGGGACCAAAGAACCATTGGCAGCTTATCAATCCAACGTCTACCGCATTTCTGCAACTTATCAAATGTTCTTGTCTTGAGCCCACGCAGCACTTCAGGTTCATTCTCTCGGCTTGTCCATTGCTCTGGGGATGTGCAATGGAGGCAAAAGAGACCTTCCTCCCAAGGCTTTGGATGTACTGCATGAAGGTGCGACTCGTGAATCGGGTGCCGTTGTAAGTGATTACCCTGCTGGGTACTCCAAACGGCACACCAATCCTTTCAAGAACTTGACAGCTGATTGTGAAGTCACCTTCCTCACTGGCTCCACTTTTGGCCACTTTGTAAACTTGTCGATTGCAACGTACAAGAATTCAAAGCCCCTGGTAGCATGGGGGAAGGGGCCCAAGATATCGAGCCCCTAGATCGAGAATAGCCAGGATAAAGAGATCGTCTGGAGAGCTTGAGCTGGTTGATGAATGTTCTTGGAATAGAACTGGCAGGCTTCACACTTGGTGACTAGCTCAGTTGCATCCTGGAGCGTTGTGGGCCAGTAGAAACCCTGCCGGAAGGCTTTTCCAACCAGGGCTCTTGATCCAATGTGAGAGCCACACATACCCCCATGTATCTCTGCCAACAGCTTCAGCCCGTCTTCCCGACAGATGCACTTCAATTTCACCCCATTTGGACTCTTTCTGTACAGAGTTTCATCGACAAACTGGTACATACTAGATCATCGGTCTACTCTTTTAGCTTCTTCTAGCCCTTCAGGAAGTTCTCATGTTCGAAGGAAACGGACTATGTGCTGTGCCCAAGTTGGAGCCTGCGGCTCGAAAATAAGGACTAAAGGCACCTTTCATTCGTGGGAGCGCTCCCTTCTACCGCAAGAACTTGTGGTTCTACGGGAGGGTGCGGCTCACTAACTGAAGCAGGGTTACCCCCGCCAGCCTCTCTATCGACAGCTTTGGGGGGTTCTGTCGGGAAATGCTTGTCGGGGTTTAACTTTCTTCTTTTTCTGGCCATCGCTGAAGGGGACACTGATGGTTGAGTTAGATGGAGGACAAATGTCCCTGGTTACACATGAAGCTTTTGCGCGGCGCACTTTGACAAGTGATCGGCGATACCATTTTTTGCACGTGGCACGTGTGAGGGAGTCCTGGATTGGGGGAGTCAGCGTACTGGGAACTGGGGTACCCAGACTTGCCTGCTTGCGGCCCACGGCGTGGCTCTGTCGATGGCCTGGTATGGCCCAGCTTCAAGCACCAACAACTCAAGACCCTCACGAGGGGCCAAGCCTCGCGAGGCGGACGACACCAAGACCTCCACGAGGGCTGGCCTCCCCAGGCTGGCTCCCGAGGAGCATAGATATCTATGCAAGCTACACCTCACGAGGTTCATATGACGTGAGCCATGACAACCAAGGCCAGGCGGGCGCCAGCGGGCGCAGTGTACCAGTTTCCTCTTTGGTGCTAAGGAGGAAAGCGCAGGCATGGCATCCCGAGGAATCAAGCAAAGGTTTCCATTCCAGTGCAACAAGACCAAGACCGCCAGGACGGCAGGACGGAGGTCATTGCGGAGCCCACCGCAACGTCACCACCAGAGGCTTTTGTAGGCAAAGACTACTTTTGTTAGGATAACTTGTACTAGTTGTATCCCTTCAAATTTGGCCGTTGTGGGATCCCTTCTCACCTACATTTGGCAAGAGGACCAAGGCCACTATAAATAGGACTTAGCCACCACCATAGAGGGGGGATCATTCGGACCAGCCTCACACCCACCAGCTCATCGAGCACAAGAACACCTCACCTCTTGAGGCTGTTCCTCCACGGTACTAGTTCAACCTCAGCCCCTCGAGGCAATCCACCACAAAGTCGGAGTAGGGTATTACACCACAAGGTGGCCCGAACCAGGATAAACTGGTGTGTCTCTTGTCCATTAGATTCATCGAGCCATGCCGTGGGATCGGCGAGTAGGCAGACTGGGGAGGACGAGTTCTTCGCACGCACCCTAGAGTTCGAACCTCTCAAGGGTCTGTGGAACCCTGAATCTGACATTTGGCACACCAGGTAGGGGTGCGTCGAAGCTTCGCCTCTCCGTCCACTTTGCTTCTCCATCCGCTTCGCTTCTCCATTCAGCTCCCATGGCGAGCACCGCTCCTTCGGCCGGATCGACGAGCGCGCACAGAGGCTTTGTGGGTCTCCGGGCCTTCACCCCCGCCTTGCGGCAGGTACAGTGGCCGCCCAAGTTCAGGCCGGAGATGCCGCCACGCTACGACGGCACGGCAGATCCGGTAGGTTTCCTCCAGGCCTACGAGGAGGCCGTTTGGGAGGCCGGCGGCGACAACAAGGTCATGGCCAACTGGTTTCCCATGGCTCTCGATGGCGTACCACGCGCCTGGCTGCTCAGCCTGCCAGGATCTTCTGTGGCCTCCTGGGAGGAGCTATGCGGCCTCTTCGTCACGCGCTTTGCAGCACCGGCGCCCCTCGCCATCGCAGCCCTCCTCGGCGGCTCGCAGGCGCACCCCTCGGATCACCATTTTAACCAGTTCTTTCGCCAGGTGGGCGGCGCCTGCGTGCAACAGGGGGCTTCTCCGGGATGGGCGGCACCGAAGGCCGACCTCACCTTCGACTCAAGGGACCACCCAGCGACCACCGCGGGCATAGGCGCACTCCCGATGCGCTGCACCCCCACCATCTGCAACGTGGCGGTAACCAAGACCTCATCGATGGCGGAGCCGGCCTCAACGTGCTCTCCGTGGAGGCCTTCAGCCTGCTTCACGTACCACATGGCCAGCTCCGCCCCACCAAGCCATTCTCCTGGGGTTGTCGACGGCTTCACCCGCCCCCTGGGGCAGATCTTCCTCCCTGTCACCTTCGGCACCCGTGACAACTACCGCACAGAGCTTATCGACTTCGACATTGCCCGCCTCAGCCTCCCGTACAACGCCATCCTTGGGTACCCAGCCCTGGCCAAGTTCATGATAGCAACTCACCCCGCCTACAACCTCATGAAGATGCCCGGAAGCAGCGGCGTCCTCATTGTGCCTGGAGACACCAAGGAGGCCATGATGGCCCTCAAGCTCGCCTTCAGGGCCGCGGCGGCAGCGTGCCCAGCTGATGAAGGGGCCCCTGAGGTCCCAAGGGCTGCGCCGGCAAAAAAGAAGCAGATGTTCTCTCAAGATCGGGCCGAGACAAAGCAGGTGCCGGTTGACAAGGATGGGGCGTCAGGAGCCACCTTCACCATAGGTGCCAACCTCGCCCTAGACCAAGAAAAGGCATTGGTCGATTTCTTGCGCGCGAACAAGGAGGTGTTCGCATGGGAGCCCAAGGACCTGATTGGAGTCCCAAGCGGGGTAATCGAGCATCACCTAAGGGTGTGCCCCAACATGCGCCCGGTGAAGTAGAGGGCGCGGCGGCAGTCCACAGAGAAGCAGTCGTTCATCAGCCAAGAAACCCACAAGCTGCAAGATGCTGGTGTCATTCGGGAGGTGCGGCACCCAGAATGGTTGGTGAACCCAGTCATCGTCCCCAAGAAAGGCGTGAAAGAATGCATGTGCGTTGATTTCACCAACCTCAACAAGGCTTGCCCTCAAGACCCCTTTCTGCTTCCGCGCATCGACCAGATCGTCGACTCCACCGCCGAGTGCGACCTGCTGTGCTTCCTGGACGCATTTTTAGGGTATCACCAAATCAAGATTGCGGTGCAAGATGTTGAGAAGACGACTTTCCTGACCCCATGCAGGGTGTATTGCTACAGTTGCATGCCTTTTGGCCTGCGTAACACTAGGGCAACCTTCTAGCGGCTGATGCACATCGCTCTGGGCCAACAGCTCGGGAGGAACACCGAGGCATACGTCGATGACATAGTGGTGAAGTCTCGGGAGGCAAGAACCCTCATCGATGACCTGGAGGAAACGTTCGCCAGTCTGTGCAAGGTGGACCTGCGGCTTAACCCGGAGAAATGTGTGTTTGGCATTGTCGGTGTCTAAACCGGCCGATCTCGGGTAGGGGGTCCCGAACTATGCGTCTGAGGATCGAAGGTAACATGAGGCAGGGGACACGATGTTTACCCAGGTTCGGGCCCTCTTAATGGAGGTAATACCCTACTTCCAGCTTGATTGACTTTGCTGAGTATAAGGGTTACAAGAGTTGATCTATCTCAAGATCGTAATGGTTAAACCCTAGATGTCTAGCCTGTATAATTTGTCTTAGCCTCTCGGACTAAACCCTCCGGTTTATGAAGACACCGGAGGGACCTAGGGTTGTACAGAGTCGGTTTACAAAGAAAGGAAACTACACATCCGGATGCCAAGCTTGCCATCCACGCAAAGGAGAGTCCCATCCGGACACGGGGATGGCCTTCTATCTTGTATCTTCATGGCCCATCAGTCCAGCCCATGCCACATAGCCCGGACGCCTAGGGACCCCCTAATCCAGGACTCCCTTGGTAGCCCCTGAACCAGGCTTCAATGACGATGTGTCCGGCGCCCAGATTGTCTTCGGCATTGCAAGGCTTGTTCCTCCTCCGACTACTCCAAAGCTGTTGAACAAGAGAACTATATCCGGCTCTGTATAACAATTACAACCCTGAACCACAAGGGCAAAATAAGTCATGTCCACTGACAGCTTTTCTGGCGAGACGTTATGCCTGGCCTTATTATTACTTCGAACTGTTTTTTAGCCTCCCGCTTCGCGTTTCGAGGCGTGGTCTTCATTGACACGTCTTGTCAAAGCAGAGATCGTGTCCCCTTATTGCGGGATTCTCATAAATACGGGTTTGGGTAATCCACCCGGGTCGTTTGCACGACCCCTCTGGAATAGTCGAGTTTTAAGGCTCGTGAGGGGGTGCTTGATATTCACTGCCTTTATAAGAGGATAAGGATCCATCTTTTTACCACACGCCTTCTTCTTCCTCAACCCTTCCATCCTCGAGCTCCAGCGCCCAAGTTTCGATCTTTTCCGTCGCCACCAAACACTCCAGCCATGTCCGAATCCGGCTCGCAAGGCAAGTGGATGGCTTCCTCCATCACAGAGAGGAACATAAAGGAAGTCCAGGAGGCGGGGTACTTGGCCGCAGACATCGCCCACCGGCTCCCGGCCAAAAAGCAGACCATCCCCACTCCAAAGCCTAACGAGAGGGTAGTGTTGATCCCCCACTTTCTTCGCAGACTAGGGTTTCCTCTCCACCCTTTCATCCGCGGCCTCATGTTCTATTATGGGCTAGATTTCCACAATCTAGCCCCAAATTCCTTTCTCCACATTTCGGCGTTCATCGTCGTGTGCGAGGCGCTCCTCCGCATCCCCCCCCCCCACTTCGGCCGATGGCTTAAGGTCTTCAACGTGAAGCCGAAGGTGGTTGACGGGCAGCACGCAGACTGCGGAGGCGCCATGGTGAGAAAGCTTCCGAACGTGACCTGGCCAAAAGGGGCCTTCGTGGAGACTGTCAAGATATGGCAGCAGGAGTGGTTCTATATCACCGAACCCCGCGGCGCCAACTAGGCGGCCGCTCCTGAGTTTAGATCTGGACCCCCGATGCGGCTTGCATCATAGATTAACAAGGGCCTGGATTGGGCATCATCCGATGAAGTGATGATGCTGTAGAAGCGCATCAAAAATATGATGGAGAAGAACACCAGCCTTGCTGATGTGATCCAGGTGATGCTGTTTCGCCGGATTCTCCCCTGCCAGCGCCAGTCTCTCCACATGTGGGAGATCAATCCGGTGGGCCCTCGGACCCTGCATCGATTCTTCGGCATGACGCACGAAGAAATCTGGAAGCTGCTTTTCAAGGCCCAGAAGTCATGGCCGGAGACGACCAAAGACATCGGCCTCGACTGTGCTCATCCGGCCACTCCAGTAAGTTTTATGATTTCCGAACATAACTTCAATTTGTAGATCCAAGTGGTATGTTGAGCCTTCCATTCTTCCTTCAAGGCTGGACAAAGAAGGCGGAGCGGATCCAATGTCCGGCTCCGCTGCCTGAAGACCCAACCATTCCTCTTCTAACGAAGATGCTGGTCCCAGCGCCGTACCAGGTGCCGAAGAAGAAGGCCAAGAAGAAGGGCAAGGAGGCCAGAAGTGGCCTTCACCGAAAAGGTACTTCGGACGCTGTGTCCGGAGATACCGAAGCTCCCTCCTCCAATGAGGGGGATGAAGATGAAGAGGAAGAGGAGGAGAGCAATTCTCCCCTTAAGGGGGGAAAGAAGAAAAGGGGGGCTTCCATGGACCTAGAGGCGGAGGCGTCTAAGAAGGGGAAGATCTCCCTTTCGGACGATTCAGAATCGCACGCCGAAGCCATCCCCGAGTGGGGCCCCAGGCCGAAGCCCCTGGCCAAATGGTAAGTACTCAAAGATACTATACATATATCTAGCCTTTTACAAATTGCAGGATAACATATCATTTACGTATTTCAGTCCGACCCGTGATCTCCCCCAACAACCATCGTCTTCGGGGAACTCTTTGGCGCCGGAGATGATGGAAAGACAAACGCCTCCGTGAGCCTCTCCAGCACATGCCGCGGATGACACTGAGGTGTTGTCGCAAAGGACCTCTCCGGGCCAGGGAGAGGTGCGAAAGGCCGCGGGAACGGCGCCAGAGGGTAATGCCTCGGCTGCTGAAAACATGGGGGGCACAACCCC
This sequence comes from Aegilops tauschii subsp. strangulata, assembly GCF_002575655.3. Lineage (NCBI taxonomy): Eukaryota > Viridiplantae > Streptophyta > Magnoliopsida > Poales > Poaceae > Aegilops > Aegilops tauschii. The sequence continues at coordinate 302,174,541 of NC_053041.3, read as the reverse complement.
CATGGAAACTGACGACGGGGGCCCGGACCAGTCCGGCCCCCAGCAGAATACCACTCCGGAGACCCATGCGGCTCCGGAATCGAGCCTGCAGCCCCCTTTAAAGGAGGGGGGAGCTCCGACTCCACCGACGACCTCCATCAATCCGGAGGCGCCGGATACTTTGAGGGAAGCACTTCGATGTGCTTCCGTCGTGGAGGAGCACCGTACCCTGATGGGTACAGTGGTTGAGAAGGTTTAGTCCACAAAAAGTGGGCTGAACGAAGCTTTCACCAGCCTGCTAATAGGATTTGAGGTATGCGATGTAATATTCTTAGCCGCTTTTGCATGTGTAAAAAATATGCCTGTGTATAGGTAGTAGCCCGTGAGACTCTGTTCGGCTTTTTGAAAAAGGGGCCGGACAAAGGATCAAATATTCCGGGGATAACATACTTGTCTATTTTGATAAACTGGCTTCACTGCTAGCAGCTTTAGCCAAGGACGCGGAAGTTTCCGAACTCCAGTGGAAACTGAAGCTGGCTGATGATGAGATCGACCGTATTAACAAGCGGTTCGATGTGGCCCAAGGTATGCTTTTAAAAGACCCCGTTACAAGCCTGAATTGTAATGCAAACTCAGAGTGCAAGATCATGTGCTACTATGTGTATGCCTGTAGGCAGCGCGACCGAGGTCGAGGCCCTCAAGAGTGCCCTTGCCGAAGCCAAGGAGGAGGCGAAGGCAAGCAAAGCGGCCGCAGGCAAAGCAGCTGCGGGTTTAAAGTCCGAACAGGTCGCCCGCCGCCAGTATGAGGAGAGGGTGACCGAGGTGGAGGGAGAGCTCAAGGACGCTGCCGACAAGTGTGAGTCCTTGGAGGAGCAGAATAAGGCCGAGGCAACCGAAATCGCCAAGGCTCTCCAGGAGGCCAAGAAGGCGCGGACCGAGTCCCGGGTAGCTCGCGAGGAGATCAAGCAAGCCGAACCAATAGCGGCTGGTAAGCCTTTTCTTTTACAGAGTATATTTGGCGGTCGGAGATATGTTTTGCTAAATCGACTATGGAGTGCTCCAGACGCCTTTGCGGATCTCCCACGGAGTGCTGCCGACGCCGCACAGCATTTTCGGGCCCAAGAAAAGAACACGACGGAGAAGCTCTTCTGGTCGCAGTACCTGGCGCAGAAGCGGCTAGCGCTGCTAAACAACCAGATGATGCAGCTGGCGGAGCTGCATAGGATGTCTGGTTTGGCCATGAAGGACATCATAGTCCGGCTATGGACAACCGGACCCATTCCTAGCAGCTACTTTGGCCTGGTCAAGCGGCTCGGTGACGCCTTGCCCCGAATTGAGGTTGTGAAGTGTTCGGCGTGCATAGAAGGTGCACGATTGGCCTTTGCCCGTGTCAAGATGCACTGGGCGAAGATGAAGGCCGCCGTCGTGGCAAATGAAGGTCCGCCCGGAGGCAAGGACCATCGCAAGCCGGAGCGCTATTTTGAAGACGTCCTAGAGGGTGCCCGTTTGATAGAGGGTCAATGCTCGAAGGACATTATATTCGAGTGAATGTATCTGAATTGCCCAGACATTGTATTATAAACCAAGGCTTTGTAACATATTTATGCCTTTTATCTTAAAGTGTTTTTTCCTCCTCTGCGGCCATTTTTATCACTGAGAGTTTGCCAGTCGTTGGCTTCAGCCCCCACGTAGATACTACGGGGGTGTTCGGAATAGCACATGACCACACTTGAGCCAACGTCTTGGTCCGTAAAGGAGGTGTCAGTGCGGCGAACCAGGCAATCGGACTATGTGGCTTTATCACTCACTTAGCAATAGGAGTTTGACAATGGGACTGTAAGATAGCCCCTGGTGCGTATGCGGCTATCCGAACTTGGATGCCTTATGCGCGTGACTGGAAGATAGCCAGTCCTTCGTGTAATACAGAAAAAATCGCTGGAGATTTAGTAAGTCACCGAATTGCTGACCAGCTGTCGCCGCATCATGACAGTCAGTTTTCGGCTTTCTCTACTGAGGTGCTTGACTAGGCGAACCAGAAACCCAATCGTAGTAGTTCTCCCTTTACTATCTTAGCCGAACTAGCGGAACGTAACGTAGCAAACATAGGAGCCGGGCAACCCAACTATTGACCAAAGACATGATTCGGAGCCGATGCATATAATGCAGTATTAGGGACGCCGAAGTCTACTATGAGAGTGTTTGGACTTTCTGTTTTTGAAAATATATATGGCTGAATAGAGCCCCTGGCGAGTTAAGTCGTACCGAGGTGTATATGCCAATCTGACGTAAAGGGGGGAGACAAATTAAGAAATAAGCCAATACCGAACAAGGTTGGGTGAAACTGTTTCCATTATAGACTGACTGGTACGTCAAAACATATTTTTACAGAAGGTGCCATAAGCATCAAGGCTATTTTACATGCCGAGAACAAGGGAAAGTTGTATACAGGTCCTAAAAGGAAAAGATGATCTTGAAGATCCTTTGGACACTCTGCCGCACGTCTGCGCCGCCTTTCACCTTGGCGTATGATCCTTTGATAGGATCAACGATCGAGTATACATAGGGGGCCTGGAAAAGGGCCCTTGGTACCATCGAAAAGTGATGTGGGTTGTAAAGAACCTGAAAAATAAGAAAAAAGGGGAAGAATATGAAGGTCCGGATAGGGTCGAGCCGTATCGTGGAATTTTGTTTTTAGTATGCCTCCGTCCTTGCCCATGGTATCTTTAGTGCGTAGTTATGTACGCGCAGTACGTATACCGCTATCCGATTGGGGCTTTGACGGAGGCCGAATTGGTAATCTAGCTCTGGGCGAGCCGGACTGCCATTCTGCAGGGTAGACCGGACTCAATTGACAGTGTCCGAGGGCTTGACTGCCAATTTAGTATTCGACTCAATAAGGTCACCCTGTACTTCCGCTGCGAGGGCCGCGGTATGCTCCTCAGTATGGAGGGAGCGCTCCATGTTTTCATTAACTGTAATAACGCTAGTAAGCTTAATGCAGAACCGCATTGAAGTGGGCGAAGGCGGTTCTCCTGAGCAGTACGTGATAATCACTGCGGAAAGGGAGGACGTCGAAGATCAAGTCTTCGCTTTGGAAGTTGTCCGGCGAACCGAAGACCAGTTCCCATGTTATTGAGCCCGTGCAGCGGGCTTCTACACCAGGTATTACTCCTTTAAAGGTGGTTTTAGTGGGCTTGATTCTTGACGGATCGATGCCCATTTTGCGGACAGTCTCCTGATAAAGCAGGTTAAGACTTCTACCGCCGTCCATAAGGACGCGCGTGAGATGGAATCTGTCAATAATTGGATCGAGGACCAATGCTGCCAAACCTCCATGACGGATACTGGTCGGATGGTCTCTGCGATCGAAAGTGGTCGGACAGGCTGACCATGGGTTAAATTTTGGGGCGACTGGCTCTATGGCATAAACGTCCCTTAGTGCGTGCTTGCGCTCCCGCTTGGGATATGAGTAACGTAGATCATATTCACCGTTTTTACCTCGGGGGGAAATTTCTTCTGTCCTCCTGTGTTCGGTGGGCGAGGCTCTTTGCCGTCGTCCTGGCTGGGCGGTCCTTTCCTGTTGTAGGGTGGAACCCTAGATGGAGATCTTTCATGAATTGGAGGGGAAATCCCCAAGAACACGAAGAACATGAAGAACACAAGAGAGGGAAAACACTCAAATTGACTAGATCCAATCACACATATCCTAGATCCAAGAACACACAAGAGGTCACAATGATCCAAGAACAACAAAAGAAAGATACAAGGTACTAGTTCATCCCAATCCTATGAGGAGAGAGGTCTTGATGATCCTATGATGGGGATCCTTCCCAAGATGGGGGCTTGATATCCACTAGGGATCTTCTCCTAGGAGGTCTTGATCTCCTAAAGGAGTGGGTACAAGGAGCAAAGCTCACATAATCATCTCATATACTTTGCTATCCCTAGAAAGGAGGTGGAGGTGGTCTATTTATAGTCTAAGCCACGAAGGGGTAAGTTGGAAAGGGATACATGTGCCTCAGGCCCGATTCTGCGCGCAGGCAGGCGGTAGTACCGGACATCGGGCGGTAGTACCGCTTGTAGGCGGTAGTACCGCTCGCTCTGGGTCTTCTTCCTCCTTCTCTTCCATGCTTCTCTCGCGGATGGTGTAGTTGTACACTTGTGCTCGCACTCCTCCTCCTCGTCCATGGTATTCCGACAATACCTATGTATGCACACGAGAGGAGTGTCAAGTAGTATACCATCCTCGAAGGGGTCAAGTGAACACGCGTAAAGGAGATGATTCACCTTTGTGTATGTGAACTAGATGTCGCACGTGTCGCTTGCCGAACGGACCCTTGACATGGTGATGTCCTTAGGATGCTCCGCATCATTTCCCCTTATGTTCGGTGTTTAGCTTACTGGCCTGTTTAAAGACCCAACAATTTTTGTTGGAAGGATTGGCAGGCTTGTCAGGGGTGCCATGAATCTGGCAAGGCCGATCGAGTATTCTATCCAAATTAGATGGACCATCTTTATTTCCTTTGAATGGCTTCTTCCATTGAGCGGGTTTAGAGCCACTGAATCCGGCATTGACTGCTGTGTCTTCGGTATCTTCATTGTTGCTTCGACGCTTGTGTTTGCTGCGTCGTGGCTAGCCGTTGCCGTCTCTGGCTTCGGAGGTACCAGGGTCACTGGTGCTGTTGCTTCTACGAGCTAACCAGCTATCTTCTCCCGCGCAAAAGTGGGTAATGAGTGCGGTGAGAGCTGCCATGGACTTCGGTTTTTCTTGGCCGAGGTGTCGGGCGAGCCACTCGTCATGGACGCTGTGTTTAAAGGCCTCAAGGGCTTCGGCGTCCGGATAATCGACAATTTGGTTCTTTTTAATTAAGAACCTGGTCCAGAGTTTCCGGGCTGACTCTCCGGGTTGCTGGACTATGTGACTGTGAAGTCCGTATGCGGTTTTTGGCCCGGGTGAGGTTGTGCTTGTCACGCCAGGCCTTATGACCGTCTTCCTCGCGTTGGAGCACGCCCCCTTGATCCATAGATTGATCTGGTCTGACCAGCTCTATTGTCCAGGTCCTTACGTCGGTCGTAGGTGTAGCCCGTAGCTGCTACCTCCTTGCCTCTACGGCGGGGAGGTGCGGGCCGATGTTCGGTGTAAGTAGCCGCTCTGTCCCGCCCACGTGGTGGTCGGTCAGGTTTGTGAGCAGCTTTATACTTTGGCAGTATTGTCTCAAGAGCCTCGTCGTCAAATTGTGGTAGTAGCTTGCGATTTTGGTAGCTCTTTGTTGGGTGTTCGAGGCCGTATTCTTTGGCTGCCAGGACTTTAGTCCATCTGTCGTTGAGCGTATCCTGTTTGGCTTGAAGCTGCTGCTTCTTTTTTTAGGCTTCTCGCTGTCGTGATTAGTTGGCGCTTGAAGCGCTCTTGCTCGAGGGGTTCCACTGGCATGATGAAATCTTCGTCGCCGAGGCTCACATCATCCTCGGAGAGTGGTAGATAATTACTATCCTGTGAATCCTCGTTCCCAATTGGATCGTTAGGGTTAACGTGTCGCTCCTCCCAATCATCATGTTTGGATGTTGGCTCGACGGGGGCTTCGGGGTCTTCGGCGTTCTCCGGAGTGTTATTGTCTCCGGTGCCAGTATTACTGTCTTTATCGCGACGCGATTTTGAGCGGCGCCGCTGACGTCGATGATTTGGTGGTGCATCGGCAGGCTTGTCCTCAACCGGATCCTTCCTGCCGTTGCCGTCATCCTCTTTGGGTGTGTCCACCATATACACGTCATATGTGAAGGTGGTCGTCCAACGTCTGGTAAACGGCGGGTCATGGCCTTGTTTGTCTCCGGCATTGTCGTCCATATCATCGATGTCTTCGGAGGTGTAGTCGAGCACGTCGGTTAAGTCTTCGACAGTGGCTACGAAGTGGGTGGTGACTGGGACGTAAAATTCCTCGCTTTCAGCCCCTAGTGCGGGCTGAGCGTAGTTCGGAAGTGATTCCTCTATAATGGCGAGGGTTCGCATTAGGTCCAGGGCCTCGTTCAAAATAGAGGTTTGGATGGGGAAGCGAGTGTGGGAGCTAGGCAGGGCAGGAGCCTCCTGGCCAGGCTCACTTGACGTGGACCTCGAGAGTTTGGAGCGGGTGTCCGGGGGTGAGTCGGGCTTCTCAATAACAAGGGGAGCCCGGTTTGACTCTGGGCTTGCCGATGACGCAGTCCCCTCCGGATCTTCGGCAGCGAGCTCCATAATTGTAGAGTGTCCGACGGGCTCTAAACTCCCATCTTTGGACATGGTAGTCTGCTCTGGATCTAAGGCCAGAGCGGTGGTTGGGGTCACGAACCCTTCGAAGATCGAGTCTCCTCGGATATCAGCGACATAGTTTAGATTTCCAAAACTGATCTGATGACCAGGGGCCTAGCTGTCAATCTGTTCAAGATGGCCAATTGAGTTGGCACTTAGAATGAAGCCACCAAATACAAAAACCTGGTCGGGGAGGAAAGCTTCCTCGGAAATGGCATCGTTGTGGATGATCGAACGATCCATCGAACCTTCTGTCAATGACACAGAGGAACTCTCAATGAAAGCACCAATGTCGGTGTCAAAACCGGCCGATCTCGGGTAGGGGGTCCCAAATTGTGCGTCTGAGGATCGAAGGTAACAGGAGGCAGGGGACACGATGTTTACCCAAGTTCGGGCCCTCTTAATGCGGTAATACCCTACTTCCTGCTTGATTGACTTTGATGAGTATAGGGGTTACAAGAGTTGATCTACCTCGAGATCGTAATGGCTAAACCCTAGATGTCTAGCCTGTATAATTTGTCTTAGCCTCTCGGACTAAACCCTCCGGTTTATACAGACACCGGAGGGACCTAGGGTTGTACAGAGTCGGTTTACAAAGAAAGGAAACTACACATCCGGACGCCAAGCTTGCCATCCATGCAAAGGAGAGTCCCATCCGGGCACGGGGGAAGGCCTTCTATCTTGTATCTTCACGGCCCATCAGTCCAGCCCATGCCACATAGCCCGGACGCCCAGGGATCCCCTAATCCAGGCATCCCCTCTGGCAAGCTATTGGGCTTTCTGGTGTTGCACAGGGGGATCAAGGCAAACCCAGAGAAGGTCAAGGCAATAGAAAGGATGAGCCCGCCACAAAGTCTTAAGGAAATTCAAAAGCTGGCAGGCTGTGTGACCTCGCTGGGGCGCTGCATCTCCAAGTTCTTCAAGCTGATGAAGAAGAAGGGGTCGTTCGAGTGGACTTTGGAGGCTGACGCGGCGTTTCAAGACCTAAAGAGATACCTCACCAGCCCACCAGTGATGGTGGCGCCCCGGCCTCTTGAGCCCCTGGTGCTTTACCTGGCCGCCACGCTGCACTCTGCCAGCGCGGCGCTGGTGGCCGTCCGAGAGGAGCACCAAGCCAAGGACCTGCCACGCGACGCTGAACACTAGGACAAGACAACACAGCTTCAGGACGGTGCTCCTGAGGCCCCGGCGGCACCAACAGAGGACCAGGCCCCTCAGGACGACGCTCCTGAGGCCCTGGCTACCCCTGCAAGAGGCCAAGCTATCGAGGTCCCCCAACCTCAGGGGGTACAAGACCTCACCAGCACTTCCGCTCTCGTCGAACACCCGGTGTACTTCATCAGCACGGTACTGCGCAACGCGCGTGCGCGCTACCCAATGCCGCAAAAGCTCTTGCTCGCACTTCTCGTCGCATCACGCAAGCTGCACCACTACCTCCAAGGCCACCCGATCAAAGTCATCTCGTCTTACCTAGTGGAGAGAGTGCTCCGAAGCCCCAATGCCGCGGGGAGAGTCACGGAATGGATCATCGAGTTGCAGGCGTTCCAGTTGGAGTTCAACACAACCAGATTCATCAAGGGAGCCGCGCTCGCCGAGTTCGTGGCGGAGTGGACCGATGTCCCCAGCCCCGAAGTAGGCGAGGACCGACCCCTCTCACCAAGAAGCGAGGCACCTGACGGCTGGGTCATGTACTTCGGCGGTGCCTTTGCACGCCAGTGCGCGGGGGCTGGAGCCGAGCTCATCTCGCCCACCCAGGACAAGCTCTACTATGTCGTGCAGCTCTATTTCCAGCAGGGCGAGAAGGTCTCCAACAACATCGCGGAGTACGAGGGCTTGATCGTTGGTCTCAAGGCTATGGCAGCCTTGGGAGTGAAGCCCCTCACCATCAAGGGCGACTCCCAGCTCCTCGTCAACTTCTCCAACAAAGTATACGAGCCGAAGGATGAGCAGATGGAGGCATATCTTGCGGAGGTACGCAAAATTGAGAAACAATTCTTGGGCCTGGAACTTCAACATGTGCATCGCGGCACGAACAAGGAAGCCAATGATATCGCCAAGAGAGCGTCCAGGCGCCTGCCTCAGGAGCCCGACGTCTTCGAGGAGTGGCTCTTCAAGCCTTCAGCAGCCCCACCTGCCGCAGAAGTAACATTGCCTCAGGTGGAGCCCCCCCAGCACCAACCTCGGGAGCTACCGCCTATGGACCCACCTCAGGAGCGCGTCTGCTCCTTGCGCTTGAGCCTCAGGAAGGATGCTAGACCGAAGAGTTCAAGGCATACCTGCTTCAGGGAACCCTACCGGAGAAGGAAGAAGACGCAAAACGCGTGGCTGGGCAGGCCACTGCCTACTGCATTCATGATGGTGAGCTCTACTGAAAACGGCCAAACGATGTTTCTTTGCGATGCATCTCCAGGGAGCAGGGGTGTGAGCTGCTGACCAACATACACGGTGGGGACTGCGGCCATCACTCGTCATCGCTCACCCTTGTGGGCAAGGCGTTCCGCAGCAGATTCTATTGGCCCATGGCGCTCAATGAGGCCGTTGAGCTGGTGAGATCCTGCGAAGCCTGCCAGTACCACGCCAAGCAAATCCACTAGCCTGCTCAGGGTCTCCAGACCATCCCACTCTCATGGCCGTTTGCGGTCTGGGGGCTGGACATCTTGGGCCCATTCCCCAGAGCGCCCAGGGGGCTACCGCTACCTCTACGCCGCCATTGACAAGTTCACCAAGTGGGCGGAGGTGGAGGCCGTCTGCACTATCCTAGCCGGCTCGGCAGTCAAGTACATCAAGGGCCTTGTGAGCGGGTTTGGGGCCCCAAATCGTATCATCACCGACAACGGCTCGCAGTTCACAAGTAACCTCTTCAAAACATACTATTCTAACCATGGAACACAGATATGCTACGCCTCAATGGCACACTCCAGGAGCTGTCGAATCTCAGGTTCCGGCAAAACCCATAAGGTTCAAACTCTGGGGTGCGCGCGAAGATCTCTCCCTCACAGATCACGCCCTCACACACTCCGCGATCTCTAGGCTAGCTCCACGAACTCGCAACACAAGGGACACAAGATTTATACTGGTTCGGGCCACTGTTGTGGTGCAATACCCTAATCTAGTGTTTGGTGGTGGATTGCCTCTAGGGCTAAGGATGAACAGTACAAGGGGAAGAACAACCTCCTGAGGTGAGGTGTTCTTGTGCTTGGTGAACTTGTGTGGGTGAGGATTGCTCAAGATCAGATCGATCCCCTCCTACTGTGGTGGCTAGTCCTATTTATAAAGGCCCCGGTCCTCTTCCCAAATATTGAGCGGGAAGGGATCCCACAACGGCCAATTTGAAAGGGGACAGCTAGTACAACTTATCCTGACAAAAGTAGTCTTCGCCTGCCAAAGGCTCTGGTGGTGACGCCGTCTTGGGCTCCACGGTGACCTTCGTCCTGCCGTCCTGCTGGTCTTGATCTCGTTGCACCGATATGCAAACCTTTGCCCAATGCCTCGAACTCCTTGCCTGCACTTGCCTCCTTAGCACCAAAGTGGAAACAAGGACACTGCGCGCTGGCGCCCGCCTAGTCTCGATTGTCATGGCTCACGTCACAAGAACCTCGCGAGGTTTGCCTTGCCTTGATCTCTCCGCCCCTCACGAGCCAGCCTGGTGAGGCCGCTCCCGAGGAGGTCTTGCGTCGTCTGCCTCGCGAGGCTTGGCCCCTCGCGAGGGTCTTGAGTGCTCATTGGTGAAGATGGGCCGTACGGGCCCGTTCGCAGAGCCACGCTGTGGGCCGCAGGCAGGCAAGTCTGGGAACCCCCGTTCCCAGAACCCCGACAGTAGCCGCCGGGCCCAAGGCACGCTTGGACTTGGCTTCGAGGCGAAGCCAAAGGGTAAGTGCAGAGTGCCACGGGCCCCCACAGCCTGTGGCCTTGGTCGACGCGTGGCGGTTGACTTTGAGCTTCCGCCATCCACGAGCGAGATTCGGACGCGGTGGGTATTTGTTGATGTCGGAGTGCACAACCCCCTGCTCTCTTCTCCTCGGTGCCCGCCATTCCCAACTCCGGTTAGTGCCACCAGAGGCTCGCCGATCCTTGCCTTGTCCCTGTCTGGCTCAGGTTGAAGAGGCTGAAGGACTGCGGCGTGACTACGCCTATGGTGGTGCAGGAGTTCCTCCGGCGCCGAGTTGCTGCACTTCAGCGACACTCTCGACCGATGTGGGCCTTGCTCAGCAACAATGACCACATCAGACTTCAGGAGTCCGGGCTCCCCCTTGAGGCGCGGCGAACGGTGCTCAAGGTCCGGACAGGCGTCCCATTGCCTGACGACATGCTAGGGAAGAGTTGTCTTCTGTACTGCTGCTTGAACAAGGTGCAATTTGTGGAGCACATGCCCTCCTTCGATGAGTGGGCTGCGTCCAGTCGGCCTTGTGGGGCCCCGTGAGAACCCCATCATCATGGTCCCTCTCCTTGCCATCAGCCCCGATCCTGCCCCAAGAGTGGATGCTAGGGGCAAGTATCGTTGGAGGCTGGGGGCGCTGGTGCAGATGTGTCGATGGAGCCTAAGGCTCCCGAGGCGTCATCCTTGGGAACCCGTGATCCCCACGCTGGGGCGGCAGCTGAAGGGGCAACGCAGCCCGCTGTTCCTGAGGTCGAAGCCCCGGAGGCCTCGGCAGGTCGCTGTGAAGCGGAGCCCGACAGCTTCCCCCAGCTTGGCGCCCCCGAGGCCTCCTTGGGCGCTTCTCCAGTTGCGCCCCGAGATGGTCTCCATGTTCACCGCTTCAGCCGGCTCCGCGTGGACTTCAAGGAGCTCCGCAAGAGGAAGGAATCTCCGAGCTGCAGCAGTGGCGCCTTTGGGCCGTTGAAGCGGAGGAAGTATATCACCATTCACGAGTAAGTACCTTATCTTCGTGATTCTTTGAGTGCTGCTTCTCTTCATGACGATGGCTCTTCAGGATCCCTTCCGCCAGGGCCGCGGAATCTCCTGAGAAGCAGCCTCCTCTCGCCCCGTCTCCCCCGCTAGACTTAAGCGCTGCGAGCCCACACACCGCCCCCGGCGTGGGACCAGCCGGGGAAGCCAGCCCGCCAGCGGGGTGCCTTTAGCTCATGCCTTCGTCGCCTCCTCTTGTCGGCCTTGCTTGGAGCGTGGCCAGTGTGCCAAGGGCCCCTCCCCTGGTCTTGGACGGCGGTTGGTTGGCTTCGATCCTAGGGTCCTCTTCAGGCGGTGGATCTTCGCTCGTCTGGGCCCCTCGCGTGGCTGGACCGGCAGCCGGGCAGGCGCCAGCCCCCAGCCCCCCGCTGCTAGGGGGCGTGCCGCTTCGGGCCCCGTCCGCGTCCCCCGCGGCGGAGGACGGAGTCAGCGGCATGCTCAAGTCTGCGCAAGAGAAGAGCATCGTCCGCCACGAGCTCTTTCAGGAGGTGATGGGCGCGATGAACCGGCTTGGTGAAGAGCTCGTGGATGTGGACGCGCGCCTTGTGGCCGAGGGTCTTCGTCTGGCGGAGGAGCGGCATATGCTGAAGGTGGCTATCAACCTCGGGCGCCACCAGCGCGAGCTTGATAATGCGAAGGCCGAGGCCTTTCTCGTAGCCTCGCGTGAGGCATGCTCTCGAGCTCAGGAAGAGGCCCGGGAATCTGACCGCCGTCGCGAGGCTGCGTAGAAGCGTGCGTGGGAGCTCCAAGCCTGGAGCGCCTCCTTGGAGCGGCAAGTGGAGGCACGTAGGGCCGCCCTTACGTCGTTGAGGGGGACACCCGCCGAAGAAGAAGAGATCCGGAAGCGCGAGGAGGCCACCACAGCCGCCCTCGTCTCGGCGCACGCGGAACTGGCCTCCGCCCGCATCGAGCTGCTCTCTCTTCAGCAGCGGGTCGCAGACGCCGAGTCCGTTGCGCAGCAGAACAAGGAGGAAGTGCTCCAGCGGCGGACACTGGAGCACGTGCATGCCCCCGTGCTTGAGGGCCTCAGGAATAGGGCCAACTCGGCATTGGGCCACATCTGCGATGAGAACTGAAAGTGCTAGTTATCTACTAGAGGGGGGGTGAGTAGGCGATTTTTATGAAAGTCTTCAAAACATGGAAGTTTCGAAGACAAACAATAGAAATGAACCTATTAACATGCAGTGGAAGGTAGACTACACTAGGCAAGCCATAGTCAAGTATTCAATGAAGTGAAAGCACGAAGACTATTAGCAGCTAGGCAGTATGGATCAGGATGGAAGATAGTATGAAGCCAATCAGAACAAGTAGTTACACAGTGAAGTCAAACAGATAGTGCAAGCAGGCAATGACTTCACAAAGACAAACTGTAAGTAAAGAGAGGGAGAAGATAGAACCAGTCTCTTGTTGAGGACAAGGATTTGTTGGACCAGTTCCAGTTGCTGTGACAACTGTACGTCTGGTTAGGGAGGCTGAGATTCAACTCAGAAGACCGCGTCTTCACCTTATTCCCCTTGAGCTAAGGACACCCAGTCCTCGCCCAATCACTCTGATAAGTCTTCAAGGTAGACTTCCGAACCTTCACAGACTTCGTTCACCGGTAATTCACAATGACTCTTGGATGCTCAGAACATGACGCCTAACCGGCTAGAGGATTCACAGTCCTCAAGTGTAACAAGTCTTCAGGTCACGCGGACAGAAAGACTTCTGTGATGCCTAACACTCTTTGGCTCTGGGTGTTTTGGGCGTTGTCCTCGCAAGGATTTCTCTATCTCAAAAGCTTCGGAGGTGGGTTGCTCTCAAACGACAAAAGTCGTGCACTAACTCTGAGCAGCCACCAATTTATGTTGTAGGGGGTGGGCTATTTATAGCCACTAGACAACCCGACCTGATTTGTCCGAAATGACCCTGGGTCACTAAGGAACTGACACGTGTTCCAACGGTCAGATTTCAAACACACGCGGCAGCTTGACTTGGGCTACAAGTAAAGCTGACTCATCCAGCTCTGGATAAGATTTTCTCTCATTGTCTTTCCTCGAAGACATAGGATTTGGTTGAGCATCACTTCAGTCACTCTGACTTTGTTCACTTGGACTCCACTTAACAGTACGGTGGTTCCTATGACTCAACAGAGAAGAAAAGGAAACTACGAAACAACTATGTCTTCGCACTCCATAGTCTTCACGTGAATGTCTTCTCGAGTCAAAAACTTTGATGTGATTGTCTTCACATACCACCATTGTCTTCAATGTCTTCATACATTTTTAGGGTTCATCGCCGGTAGGTAAACCGAATCAATGAGGGACTACTACCTGTGTTATCTTGCAAGTCTCACAAACACAATAGTCCCTCAACCAGGTTTGTCGTCAATACTCCAAAACCAACTAGGGGTGGCACTAGATGCACTTACAATCTCCCCCTTTTTGGTGATTGATGACAAACTGGTTGAACTTTTCAATGGGGATAAAAGTATGTGAAATTGTAAGGATTTAATGTATTGTCTTCATAAGTAGCCAAAGGCTCCGCCTGAAGATGTGCATACAAGTATTTTGCTTTTGGAATGCAAATGCACATGGCAGGTTGTACCTGTGGAAATCCTCTTCAACTTATGAAGGCAATTCATCATGCATGAAAAGATATAACGAAGATAATGACATGCATAATAAAAAAATGGACGTCTGCAATATGACTTCGTGCGGGATTTATCTTCGCACATGCGGAATTTATCATCGCATCACAGAATAGCAGAAAAAGTAGCAGACGACCATCAAGTTTAAGTGTTACAACTCAAAGAACCAGAAGTATCAAAAGCGAGAGTTGTAAGCACTTGGCAAAAGTATAGCAACCACCCATATGGACACGCTTGAAGACTATCAACTCATATGCTTCTCCCCCTTTTGCCAGTAAGGACCAAAAAGGTTTGAAGACATAGAGCCTCTACTCGTTTCCATGAGGAGAAGGTGAAGCAGCAGGGTCATCATTGTGGTTCGATGGTGCAGAAGAACTTGGTGCTGTGTCGATACGCGCCGAAGTTGGAGGTGGTGAAGTAGCATCATCTTCGTCATCAATGACTATGGCATTAACAGTTGCTGCAGAGCAGGAGTACTCAGAGTTTTCGAGCGAGGGAGTTCGACGCAAGACAACATTCCTGGGAGGAGTGGAATCAAACTTGAATCTCTCTGTGAAGCCATCGTCTTCAAGATCACCTTCAGCACTAAGCAATGTCAGACTCTTCCACGACCTCCGACAGGTTTCATGAGTGACAAATGCATTCTTGGTGGCAACGTTGCGAATGCGATTGACATCCACCAAGAGGCTTTGCATCTGACGCTTCAGCCAGTCGTGATGCTTATCCTATTTTTGATGCAGGGCAACGAGAAGCTCTCGGTCATTGAGAACATGAGAACGCTTTCGAGGCCTTTGAGCAATTGTGCTTTCAGTGGCTTCAGTATGGGCACGATGAGGTGCACGTGTATTGCCAGCCAAAGGATAAACATGAGTAGCAGCCAGAACTCCTTCAATGGGTTGAGTGAAGCTTTGATGATTGGCATTGTGAAGATTAATTGGCTCCTTGGCAGGCTCTGGGTAGATGGCTTCGACGGATAGATCAACCTCTGGCAAGAATATGAGATGATTGCGTGCAGAAGGCTGATAGTTGACAGCAGAGTGAAGCTTGATAAGGCGCATAACCCATGGAGCATAGAATTTCAAACCAAAGAGATCAGAGCCAGATGCAGCCAATTGCCTGATGAAGAAGTCTTGAGCATTGAAGCTGATGCCATTGAAGATATAGAAAACCAATGTTTTCATTGCTCCTTCAAGCTTCGCTGCAGGAGAATGTCCCTTGATAGGCCATAGAGTTCCCCTGATGATATGATAAATAGTGCGGGGCAGATACTCTAGGTCTTCAACAAAGAATTCCCTTGGATATTCAGCATCGCGTGGCAGTGGCTTCATCATGCTCAGCATTTGGCTCATGTTGGGCTCGAGCTTCTGGAAGATGCTCTCCAAAGCATTGCGGTGAAGCTGACAACCATGTTCATATAGTTCACCTGGAGTGGGCAGACCAGTGAGCTCGATAATATCAAGAGCTTTGGCTTCGTGGTGTACATTGCCTGTCATCCACTCAAGGATCCATGTCTTCGGATCCCTGTTGTAGCCGCGAATGTGGAGGGTGGCATAGAATTGTAGCAGAAGCTCTTCGTTCCAGTGCTCTTTATCAGTCACAAATTGTAGCAGACCAGCATCTCTGAAACAATCAAGGGCTTCTTCTAAGAAGGGCAGGCCACCAATAGCTTTGCAGTCTAGACGCATATGGGGAAAGATGCGCCCTTGATCATAAAGAACACAAGAGTAGTAACTGCGTTGTTGATAGCTCCAGAACCGATCAGATGAAATTCTTGGCTTTGAGTATGGGTTCTTGTCGTTGTCAAAGAAGGTGTTGTGTGCAATGAAGCCATTCACATTGAAAGATCCTAGTGAAGTTGCAGTACCTGGAAACCTTGGCAGCCTTGGTTTTGGCTTCTAGACCTGAGGCCTGTGCTCCACATGATAGTCAAATTGAGGTCCGGGAGCAGGAGGAGGAACCAGGAACCATAACAGGTTGGCCGCGATCAAATGCCAGCTCATTAGTGTGTGGCCTTGGAGGCGGTACAGGAGCATCGGCATTGACATGAGCTGCAAGTGGTACAATGGCTTCAGGTGCAATATTGACTCCAGGTGCATTAGAAGCTTCAGGCTCATTCACTTCTGGCGCCACATTAACTTTAGCCGCCACATTTGCTTCAGCCATGACAATGTCATTGGCTTCAGTATTTGTGTTGGTGGCCGCCTTAGTATTAGCAACCTCCACTTGAGTAGCTGGAGGGTCGGACACGTTCTCCTCGAGAACAACTTCTTGGTTGGACGGGGGTGTAGCAACACGTTCTTCTTCTTGACGGGGTTCTTCTTGTTTATCGGCTGATGCAGCCGGAATGTCTTCAGCAGCTTCGGCTTCAGACTCTGAGACGTTCGCAGTAGGAATGGCTTCAGGGAACACTTGGCGTGATACTGAGGTGCGGTGCTCTTCTCCTTCTGGAATGCTCGACAGAGCGACTTGTGGCCTTGGTCCTTTGCGAAGCCTGCGAAATGCGGGCGACGCATGTGGAGAGGGAGTTGGCTGGGTCACAAAGTCGTCATCATGAAGCACCGGAGTGGTGACTAGAGTTGGGGGAGTACGCGCCGATTCTTCTTGACGGGGGGAGACTTGAGGGTGATCAGCCCATGAATCATCCTGAGCGATTGGCGTCAATGGACGACCAATGCTGATGAGCTCGCTGTTCGTGAGAACAGGCGATGATACCGTTTGGTGCTCAATCTGAGGAAGGACTTCGTCATCATCTACATTGTCTTGGGGACCAATGTCTTCAGCTGCGGTGTGGTCAACAGCTGGATCTTCTTGAGCCTCAGGAGCCTCTGTGATAGCAGGCTCGTGAACTATCAAACGACGCTCTTGGTGTGCGGACGCAGGACAAGCAAGTGAGATTGGCTCGACGACAAGGGGCTCTGTGGGAGCAGCCCGATCTTTCTTCTTTGTCTTTCTCTTCTTGGTAGGTGGAGCATCGTCAGTGGTGTTCTTGGACTTGCGCTTTCTGGCTTCGGCTTCAGCTGCCCTTGTTTTCTTGAGTCCTGAAGCTACTGTGGGGACCTTGGGCTTCACGCCTGTCATACTAGCGGGGAAGACAATGCGAGGTTCTTCCCGCCTGGATGCTTCAGCTGGGGCCACAGTAGGCTTCTTCTTTTTGGCAGCCATCTTGGGGTCGATGCCAGGACACCCAAGTGCCTTGCGCTTCTTGGCTTCATTGTGAGCTTGAACACATTTGGCAGCGAGGTGTTTCATTCGCTCTCGTGAACCTTTTTGCTTCTTCACGTTTCTTGTGAAACGCCTCCTTGAAGTTTTGGACATCAGACACACTGAGCTTGGCCATGTGCTTCTTGAACTGAGCTTTCTCATAGTCAATTTTGTTCTTCAGTTCAACAATCCTCTGAGCTAGAGCCAGCTCAGGAGCAATGGCTCCATGGAAGGAGACGCTGAGGCCAATTGGGAGCTGAAGATCATCAAAACTTAGGTTTGGACTGTCAAACCACTCATCAATGAAATTGTTCAACATGTCCACGTCAAAAAGGGGCAAATAGTTGAAGATTTCCGCCTCTTGCTTGCTCTTAATCTGCAGCTCAAGAGCATCATCGCCAAAACCGTCGTCACTAGATAGATCAATGGCTTCAGTCTCATTCCTCAGAACGACAGCTGGGGTCAGTGCTTGACCAGTAATCTGCATGGGCTTCTTCTTCTTCTTCTTCTCAGTCTTGGAGATGCGAGAGACTTCTTCAGAACGCACACTTGGTGTAGGAGGAGCAGTGGCGAGAGGCTTCGCACGCGAAGCGCTTGGTGCAGCAGCAGGTTTCGAAGCCTTTGGTTTCTTTTGCTTTTGAGGCTTCGGCGGAGCAGGAGCTTCATCTCCAGACTGATCCACTGTGGCTCTCTGAGCGGCGATGTAGGAGAGGAGACCATTAAAGTTGTGGAAGGGGCTGATGACATTGGAATTGGCATCACGTGTGCCATCAGCCCGCGGAGGAGAAGGACCTGGATTGAAATTGCATCCGAGACTCTTCTTGTTCTTTACGGCAGAATCCTTGGCAAACTTGTAGTTGCGCTTGAACAAACTGTCTTCACGACACCATAACAAAGACGATGGGTCGGCATCAGCAGGCTATGGTCCACGGACCATTCAAGGGTAGAAACCCTGAGCAATAGCTTCATATTTGGTCTTGGGTTGAAGATTTTTGTAGAGAATATCCCCCCCAAGGACGCTTGATGGCATTCTTTTCAGCATATTCCTTGGTGACAATCTGTACTTGAACCATTGCTCTGCCCAATATCTTCGAATCCATTGGATTCGAGTTTTGCGTTGGTCATAGCTCTCTTCAGGATCAGTTTTGTATAACTCATAAAGATCTTCAGGCAAATCCATTGAAGTGCCCCCGCGGCACTGTCTGCCTCCCTTCCTTGCTGACTTTTCTGTGGACAAGAACTAGCTTCGGGAGAATTGATGTGATGCTGTAAGAATTCTGCAAATGAATGCAGACTATGAGAACCAAGGGATTCTCCCACGGACATGTACCTGTGATAGCATTAGAGATGCGAGGGAAGGGGAAGAGGTCATATGCATTCTCAGAAGATTTTGAAGATAAATCAGTTTTGAAGACATTGACCTCATAGCGCGAAGACATTCACTTATATGTTGGGAGTTGGTTCCAGATTTGTACGAATCCAAGAATAGGTACAAGTGAGGAATCTAACTATGTGTGAAGCATAAGTGAATATACTAGGCATATTATGAGATGCAGAACAGGATAGATCCAAATTTGTAGCCACAGAAACCACTTTTGGTGAAGAAGGATGAATCTATCGGATCAAAAAGGCAGTAAAAGTGAGTTTTAATTACCACACGATGAACTGCTAGACGGAGTAGAGAGGAGGCCGAGCAGTTCGATCTTCCGTGCCCTAACTTGGCGACGGAGGACACCTACGGCGGCGGCGGAGAAGACGAGGTCCGCGGCCGGCGTGAGGACGGCGTCGGTGAGGTCGCGGCAGCTAAGCGCTTTGTCGCCGGCGTCTTCGGGAGCTAGCGGTGGCTCTAGGGTTTGTCGAGGTGGAGAGGTGGAAGAAAGATTTTGACCGCGATGTGATGTGTATTTATAGGGAGAGGGACAGCACAACGCAATTATGCAGGTGCCCCTGGCGGTTCACATCTGAGAGACACGTGGCGAACATGCAACACATTGGAAGTTGTTCCATGTTCCCACGCACGCCTGAACTGTCGGGTGGTCGTTCCGGCTTCTCCGGGTTTCAGGCAATAAGGATTGAGCATTTAAAACAGATTCAACGTTGGTCTCTGTATCTTCAGCTGACAAGGACGCAGAGAAGACATTCGACGGTTTCAATAGAATGCATATGATTTGGATAGATAGAATTTGAGGTAGAAGCATAGAAGAGGTTAGGGTCCGATCACATTCACTTAGTCCAAAAGATTCAAACGAGAAGACATAGTGATAAGTGAATGCTGTAGAGGACAGAACACAAATATATGTATATATCTGAGTAAGACTAAATCAACAAAGTGAAGATCAACAAGAAGACAAATCAATGTTGAAGATAAATCAAATACGAAGACTTAGCAAATTCAACACCAAGAGAAAACACTTCAAACAAAAGTTTGGTGGTGGCGTTACCCACCGTATAGGAAGTATTAGACCCAGACACGGCGCACAATTATCGTGGCGCTCCGAAGTCAAATTCCGCATTAATGTATTCACACTCAGTGTGTAAGTCTTCATTAATTGAAGATATACATTACTTCATGTGTTGCACATCTAAGTCGTCAACATGCATAAGTGTTAGGATGTGTGCCTAATCACAGGACATTCGAGGATTCCAAGATATTTAGCTCACACCGCAACTTGCAAAACCTTTTCTCATCCAAGGGCTTTGTGAAGATATCTGCCAATTGGTCTTCAGTGTTGACGTGAATGATATCAATATATTCCTTCATGACATGATCTCTGAGAAAGTGATGACGAATCTCAATGTGCTTTTGTTGCGGAACGTAGTAATTTCAAAAAAAATCCTACGCACACGCAAGATCATGGTGATGCATAGCAACGAGAGGGGAGAGTGTTGTCCACGTACCCTCGTAGACCGATAGCGGAAGCGTTAATACAACGCGGTTGATGTAGTCGTACGTCTTCACGATCCGACCGATCAAGTACCGAACGCACGGCACCTCCGAGTTCAGCACACGTTCAGCTCGATGACGTCCCTCGAACACCGATCCAGCCGAGTCTTGAGGGAGAGTTTCGTCAGCACGACGGCGTGGTGACAATGATGATGTTCTACCAACGCAGGGCTTCGCCTAAGCACAGCTATGATATTATCGAGGTGTAATATGGTGGAGGGGCACCGCACACGGCTAAGAGATCAATGATCAATTGTTGTGTCTCTGGGGTGCCCCCTGCCCCCGTATATAAAGGAGCAAGAGGGGAGGCGGCCGGCCTAGGAGGAGGGCGCGCCAAGGGGGGAGTCCTACTCCCACCGGGAGTAGGACTCCTCCTTTCTTTGTTGGAGTAGGAAAAGGGAAGGGAGAAGGAGAAAGAAGGAAGGGGGCGCCCCCCTCCCTAGTCCATTTCGGACTAGTCCATGGGGAGGGGTGCGGCCACCCTTTGGGGCCTTTCTCTCCTTTCCCGTATGGTCCATTAAGGCCCAATACGAATTCCCGTAACTCTCCAGTACTCCGAAAAATACCCGAATCACTCGGAACCTTTCCGAAGTCCGAATATAGTCGTCCAATATATCAATCTTTACATCTCGGCCATTTCGAGACTCCCCGTCATGTCCCCGATCTCATCCGGGACTCCGAACTCCTTCGGTACATCAAAACACATAAATTCATAATATAACCGTCATCGTAACGTTAAGCGTGCGGACCCTACGGGTTCGAGAACTACGTAGACATGACCGAGACACCTCTCCGGTCAATAACCAATAGCGGAACCTGGATGCTCATATTGGCTCCCACATATTCTACGAAGATCTTTATCGGTCAGACCGCATAACAACATACGTTGTTCCCTTTGTCATCGGTATGTTACTTGACCGAGATTCGATCGTCGGTATCTCAATACCTAGTTCAATCTCGTTACCGGCAAGTCTCTTTACTCGTTCCGTAATACATCATCCCGCAACTAACTCATTAGTTACAATGTTTGCAAGGCTTTATAGTGATGTGCATTACCGAGTGGGCCCAGAGATACCTCTCCGACAATCGGAGTGACAAATCCTAATCTCGAAATACGCCAACCCAACAAGTACCTTTGGAGACACCTGTAGAGCACCTTTATAATCACCCAGTTACGTTGTGACGTTTGGTAGCACACAAAGTGTTCCTCCGGTAAACGGGAGTTGCATAATCTCATAGTCATAGGAACATGTATAAGTCATGAAGAAAGCAATAGCAACATACTAAACGATCGAGTGCTAAGCTAACAGAATGGGTCAAGTCAATCACATCATTCTCCTAATGATGTGATCCCGTTAATCAAATGACAACTCATGTCTATGGCTAGGAAACATAACCATCTTTGATCAACGAGCTAGTCAAGTAGAGGCATACTAGTGACACTCTGTTTGTCTATGTATTCACACATGTATCAAGTTTCCAGTTAATACAATTCTAGCATGAATAATAAACATTTATCATGATATAAGGAAATAAATAATAACTTTATTATTGCCTCTAGGGCATATTTCCTTCAGTCTCCAACTTGCACTAGAGTCAATAATTTAGTTCACATCGCCATGTGATTTAACATCAATAGTTCACATCACCATGTGATTAAGACCCATAGTTCACATCGTCATGTGACCAACACCCAAAGGGTTGACTAGAGTCAGTAATCTAGTTCACATCGCTTATGTGATTAACACCCAAAGAGTACTAAGGTGTGATCATGTTTTGCTTGTGAGATAATTTTAGTCAACGGGTCTGTCACATTCAGATCCGTAAGTATTTTGCAAATTTCTATGTCTACAATGCTCTGCACGGAGCTACTCTAGCTAATTGCTCCCTCTTTCAATATGTATCTAGACCGAGACTTAGAGTCATCTAGATTAGTGTCAAAACTTGCATCGACGTAACCCTTTACGACGAACCTTTTGTCACTTCCATAATCGAGAAACATATCCTTATTCCACTAAGGATAATTTTGACCGCTGTCCAGTGATCTACTCCTAGATCACTATTGTACTCCCTTGCCAAAATCAGTGTAGGGTATACAATAGATCTGGTACACAGCATGGCATACTTTATAGAACCTATGGCCAAGGCATAGGGAATGACTTTCATTCTCTTTCTATCTTCTGCCGTGGTCGGGCTTTGAGTCTTACTCAATTTCACACCTTGTAACACAGGCAAGAACTCTTTCTTTGAACGTTCTATTTTGAACTACTTCAAAATCTTGTTAAGGTATGTACTCATTGAAAAAACTTATCAAGCGTCTTGATCTATCTATATAGATCTTGATGCTCAATATGTAAGCAGCTTCACCGAGGTCTTTCTTTAAAAAACTCCTTTCACACACTCCTTTATGCTTTGTAGAATAATTCTACATTATTTCCGATCAACAATATGTCATTCACATATACTTATCAGATATGCTGTAGTGCTCCCACTCACTTTCTTGTAAATACAGGCTTCACCGCAAGTCTGTATAAAACTATATCCTTTGATCAACTTATCAAAGCGTATATTCCAACTCCGAGATGCTTGCACCAGTCCATAGATGGATCGCTGGAGCTTGCATATTTTGTTAGCACTTTTAGGATTGACAAAACCTTCTGGTTGCATCATATACAACTCTTCTTTAATAAATCCATTAAGGAATGCAGTTTTGTTTATCCATTTGCCATATTTCATAAAATGCGGCAATTGCTAACATGATTCAGACAGACTTAAGCATAGATACGAGTGAGAAACTCTCATCGTAGTCAACACCTTGAACTTGTCGAAAACCTTTTTTTTGCGACAATTCTAGCTTTGTAGATAGTAACACTACTATCAGCGTCCGTCTTCCTCTTGAAGATCCATTTATTTTCTATGGCTTGCCGATCATCGGGCAAGTCAACCAAAGTCCATACATTGTTCTCATACATGGATCCCATCTCAGATTTCATGGCCTCAAGCCATTTTACGGAATCTGGGCTCACCATCGCTTCTTCATAGTTCGTAGGTTCGTCATGGTCTAGTAACATAACCTCCAGAACAGGATTACCGTACCACTCTGGTGTGGATCTCACTCTGGTTTACCTACGAGGTTTGGTAGTAACTTGATCTGAAGTTACATGATCATCATCGTTAACTTCCTCACTAATTGGTGTAGGAGTCATAGGAATAGATTTATGTGATGAACTACTTTCCAATAAGGGAGCAGGTACAGTTACCTCATCAAGTTCTACTTTCCTCCCACTCACTTCTTTCAAGAGAAACTCCTTCTCTAGAAAGGATCCATACTTAGCAACGAATGTCTTGCCTTCGGATCTGTGATAGAAGGTGTACCCAACTGTCTCCTTTGGGTATCCTATGAAGACACATTTCTCCGATTTGGGTTTGAGCTTATCAAGATGAAACTTTTTCACATAAGCATCACAACCCCAAACTTTAAGAAATGACAACTTTGGTTTCTTGCCAAACCACAGTTCATAAGATGTCGTCTCAACGGATTTAGATGGTACCCTATTTAACGTGAATGCAGCTGTCTCTAATGCATAACCCCAAAACGATAGTGGTAGATAGGTAAGAGACATCATATATCGCACCATATCTAATAAAGTACGGTTACGATGTTCGGACATACCATTACACCGTGGTATTCCAGGTGGCGTGAGTAGTGAAAACTATTTCACATTGTTTTAACTGAAGGCCAAACTCGTAACTCAAATACTCTTCTCCACGATCAGATCGTAGAAACTTTATTTTCTTGTTACGATGATTTTCCCCTTCACTCTGAAATTATATGAACTTTTCAAATGTTTCAGACTTCTGTTTCATTAAGTAGATATACCCATATCTGCTCAAATCATCTGTGAAGGTCAGAAAATAATGATACCTGCTACGAGCCTCAATATTCATCGGACCACATACATCTGTATGTATGATTTCCAACAAATCTGTTGCTCTCTTCATAGTTCCGGAGAACGGCGTTTAGTCATCTTGCCCATGAGGCACGGTTCGCAAGCATCAAGTGATTCATAATCAAGTGATTCTTAAATCCCATCAGTATGGAGTTTCTTCATGCGCTTTACACCAATATGACCTAAACGGCAGTGCCACAAATAAGTTGCACTATCATTATTAACTTTGCATCTTTTGGCTTCATTATTATGAATATGTGTATCGCTACGATCGAGATCCAACAAACCATTTTATTGGGTGTATGACCATAGAAGGTTTTATCCATGTAAACAGAACAACAACTATTCTCTAATTTAAATGAATAACCGTATTGTAACAAACATGATCAAATCATATTCATGCTCAACGCAAACACCAAATAACACTTATTTAGTTTCATCACTAATCCCGAAAGTATAGGGAGTGTGCGATGATGATCATATCAATCTTGGAACTACTTCCAACACACATCGTCACCTCGCCTTTTACTAGTCTCTGTTTATTCTGCAACTCCCGTTTCGAGTTACTACTCTTAGCAACTGAACCAGTATCAAATACCGAGGGGTTGCTATAAACACTAGTAAAGTACACATCAATAATATGTATATCCAATATACCTTTGTTCACTTTGCCATCCTTCTTATCCACCAAATAGTTGGGGTAGTTCCGCTTCCAGTGACCAGTCCCTTTGCAGTAGAAGCACTTAGTCTCAGGCTTAGGACCAGACTTAGGCTTCTTCACTTGAGCAGCAACTTGCTTGCCGTTCTTCTTGAAGTTCCCCTTCTTCCCTTTGCCCTTTTCTTGAAACTAGTGGTCTCGTCAACCATCAACATTTGATGTTTTTTCTTGATTTCTACCTTCGTCGATTTCAGCATCACGAAGAGCTCGGGAATTACTTTCATCATCCCTTGCATACTATAGTTCATCACAAAGTTCTACTAACTTGGTGATGGTGACTAGAGAATTCTGTCAATCACTATTTTATCTGGAAGATTAACTCCCACTTGATTCAAGCGATTGTAGTACCCAGACAATCTGAGCACATGCTCACTGCTTGAGCTATTCTCCTCCATCTTTTTGCTATAGAACTTGTTGGAGACTTCATATCTCTCAACTCGGGTATTTGCTTGAAAGATTAAATTCAACTCCTGGAACATCTCATATGGTCCATGACGTTCAAAACGTCTTTGAAGTCCTGATTCTAAGCCGCTAAGCATGGTGCACTAAACTATCAAGTAGTCATCATATTGAGCTAGCCAAACGTTCATAACATCTGCATCTGCTCCTGCAATGGGTCTGTCACCTAGCGGTGCATCAAGGACATAATTCTTCTGTGCAGCAATGAGGATAATCCTCAGATCACAGATCCAATCCACATCTTTGCTACTAACATCTTTCAACATAATTTTTCTCTAGGAACATATCAAAAATAAACACAGGGAAGCAACAACGCGAGCTATTGATCTACAACATAATTTGCAAAATACTATCAGGACTAAGTTCATGATAATTTTAAGTTCAATTAATCATATTACTTAAGAACTCCCACTTAGATAGACATCCCTCTAATCCTCTAAGTGATCACGTGATCCATATCAACTAAACCATAACCGATCATCACGTGAAATGGAGTAGCTTTCAATGGTGAACATCACTATGTTGATCATATCTACTATATGATTCACGCTCGACCTTTCGGTCTCAGTGTTTCGAGGCCATATCTGCATATGCTAGGCTTGTCAAGTTTAACCTGAGTATTCCGCGTGTGCAACTGTTTTGCACTCGTTGTATTTGAACGTAGAGCCTATCACACCCGATCATCACGTGGTGTCTCAGCACGAAGAACTTTCGCAACGGTGCATACTCAGGGAGAACACTTTTATCTTGAAATTTTAGTGAGAGATCATCTTATAATGCTACCGTCAATCAAAGCAAGATAAGATGCATAAAAGATAAACATCAGATGCAATCAATATAAGTGATATGATATGGCCATCATCATCTTGTGCTTGTGATCTCCATCTCCGAAGCACCGTCATGATCACCATCGTCACCGGCGCGACACCTTGATCTCCATCGTAGCATCGTTGTCGTCTCGCCAACTATTGCTTTTACGACTATCCCTACCGCTTAGTGATAAAGTAAAACAATTACATGGCGATTGCATTTCATACAATAAAGCAACAACCATATGGCTCCTGCCAGTTGCCGATAACTCGGTTACAAAACATGATCATCTCATACAATAAAATATAGCATCATGTCTTGACCATATCACATCACAACATGCCCTGCAAAAACAAGTTAGACGTCCTCTACTTTGTTGTTGCAAGTTTTACGTGGCTGCTATGGGCTTAGCAAGAACCGTTCTTACCTACGCATCAAAACCACAACGATAGTTTGCCAAGTTGGTGCTGTTTTAACCTTCGCAAGGACCGGGCATAGCCACACTCGGTTCAACTAAAGTGAGAGAGACAGACACGCGCCAGTCACCTTTTAAGCATCGAGTGCTCGCAACGTTGAAACCAGTCTCGTGTAAGCGTACGCGTAATGTCGGTCCGGGCCGCTTCATCTCACAATACCGCCGAACCAAAGTATGACATGCTGGTAAGCAGTATGACTTATATCGCCCACAACTCACTTGTGTTCTACTCGTGCATATAACATCAACGCATAAAACCTGGCTCTGATACCACTGTTGGGGAACATAGTAATTTCAAAAAAATTCCTACGCACACGCAAGATCATGGTGATGCATAGCAACGAGAGGGGAGAGTGTTGTCCACGTACCCTCGTAGACTGATAGCGGAAGCGTTAATACAACGCGGTTGATGTAGTCGTACGTCTTCATGATCCGACCCATCAAGTACCGAACGCACGGCACCTCCGAGTTCATCACACGTTCAGCTCGATGACGTCCCTCGAACTCCGATCCAGCTGAGTGTTGAGGGAGAGTTTCGTCAGCACGACGGCGTGGTGACAATGATGATGTTCTACCGACGCAGGGCTTCGCCTAAGCACCGCTACGATATTATCGAGGTGTAATATGGTGGAGGGGGGCACCGCACACGGCTAAGAGATCAATGATCAATTGTTGTGTCTCTGGGGTGCCCCCTGCCCCCGTATATAAAGGAGTAAGGGGGGAGGCGGCCGGCCTAGGAGGAGGGCGCGCCAAGGGGGGAGTCCTACTCCCACCGGGAGTAGGACTCCTCCTTTCCTTGTTGGAGTAGGAAAAGGGAAGGGAGAAGGAGAAAGAAGGATGGGGGCGCCCCCCTCCCTAGTCCAATTCGGACTAGTCCATGGGGAGGGGTGAGGCCACCCTTTGGGGCCTTTCCCTCCTTTCCCGTATGGCCCATTAAGGCCCAATACGAATTCCCGTAACTCTCCGGTACTCCGAAAAATACCCGAATCACTCGGAACCTTTACGAAGTCCGAATATAGTCGTCCAATATATCGGTCTTTACGTCTCGGCCATTTCGAGACTCCTCGTCATGTCCCCGATCTCATCCGGGACTCCGAACTCCTTCGGTACATCAAAACACATAAACTCATAATATAACCGTCATCGTAACGTTAAGCGTGCGGACCCTACGGGTTCGAGAACTATGTAGACATGACCGAGACACCTCTCCGGTCAATAACCAATAGCGGAACCTGGATGCTCATATTGGCTCCCACATATTCTACGAAGATCTTTATCGGTCAGACCGCATAACAACATACGTTGTTCCCTTTGTCATCAGTATGTTACTTGCCCGAGATTCGATCGTCGGTATCTCGATACCTAGTTCAATCTCGTTACCGGCAAGTCTCTTTACTCGTTCCATAATACATCATCCTGCAACTAACTCATTAGTTACAATGCTTGCAAGGCTTTATAGTGATGTGCATTACCGAGTGGGCCCAGAGATACCTCTCCGACAATCGGAGTGACAAATCCTAATCTCGAAATACGCCAACCCAACAATTACCTTTGGAGACACCTGTAGAGCACCTTTATAATCACCCAGTTACGTTGTGACGTTTGGTAGCACACAAAGTGTTCCTTCGGTAAACGGGAGTTGCATAATCTCATAGTCATAGGAACATGTATAAGTCATGAAGAAAGCAATAGCAACATACTAAACGATCGAGTGCTAAGCTAACGGAATGGGTCAAGTCAATCACATCATTCTCCTAATGATGTGATCCCATTAATCAAATGACAACTCATGTCTATGGCTAGGAAACATAACCATCTTTGATCAATGAGCTAGTCAAGTAGAGGCATACTAGTGACACTCTGTTTGTCTATGTATTCACACATGTAACAAGTTTCCAGTTAATACAATTCTAGCATGAATAATAAACATTTATCATGATATAAGGAAATAAATAATAACTTTATTATTGCCTCTAGGGCATATTTCCTTCAGCTTTGTCTTTGAGTGCTGAACTGGGTTGTTGGCAATCATGATGGCGCTTTCATTGTCGCAGTAGAGTGGTACTTGTTTCAGATGGATGCCATAGTCCTTGAGCGTTTGCTTCATCCGTAGAAGCTGAGCGCAGCAAGATCCAGCAGCAATGTATTCATATTCAGCAGTGGAGAGCGATACACAGTTCTGCTTCTTTGAAGACCAACAAACAAGTGATCGTCCCAGAAAGTGACATGTGCCTGATGTAGACTTGCGGTCCACCTTGTCATCAGCATAATTAGCATCCGAGAATCCAAATAGATCAAATTCTGAGCCCTTTGGATACCATAATCCTAGTGTTGGGGTGTAAGCCAAATATCGAAGAATTCGCTTCACAGCTAAGTGATGTGATTCCTTTGGTGCCGCTTGGAATCGGGCACACATGCAAACACTAAGCATGATATCTGGCCTAGATGCATATAAATAAAGTAAAGAACCAATCATGGAGTGGTATACCTTTTGATCGAAGTCTTTACCATTGGCGTCAGGACCCAGATGAATTTTGGTTGGCATTGGCGTCGTGTAACCTTTGCAGTCTTGCATTCCAAACTTCTTCACGCAGTCTTTGCAGTATTTCTCTTGAGATATAAAGATTCCGTTGCTCTGCTGACGAATTTGAAGACCAAGGAAGAACTTCAGCTCGCCCATCATGGACATCTGATATTGCTCTTGCATCATGTGTCCAAACTCATCACTCTATTTCTGGTTAGTGCAGCCGAAGATAATGTCATCCACATATATTTGGCACACAAATAGTTCACCATCATATGTCTTCGTGAAGAGTGTGGGATCCAGGGAACCAGGTTTGAAGCCTTTGCTCTTCAGGAAGTCTTTGAGTGTGTCATACCAAGCGTGAGGGGCTTGTTTGAGGCCATACAATGCCTTGTTGAGCTTGTATACCATATCAGGATGTTTTGGATCTTCAAAGCCAGGAGGTTGTGTAACATACACTTCTTCTTCAATCTTGCCATTGAGAAAGGCAATTTTCACATCCATCTGATGTAAAAGGATGTTATGATGGTTTGCATAGGCTAGCAGTATGCGAATGGCTTCAAGCCTAGCCACATGAGCAAATGTTTCATCGAAGTCTATCCCTTCAACTTGAGTGTGTCCTTGAGCAACGAGACGAGCCTTGTTTCTGACAACTTGACCATGCTCATCTTGCTTGTTGCGATATATCCATTTGGTGCCTATTATGTTGTGCTTGCGAGGGTCAGGATGTAACGCCCCAAATTCGATGCGCCACGTGTCTTTTGTTTATTCGTCGTCTTTGCCATGTCATTTGCTTGCGTGTTGCATTTTGCCATGTCATCATAAGCTTTGCATCCTCATGTTTTCAGAACATGCATCTGGTCTTTTTCCCCGTTGTTCGTTTCGCGTTCTGACATTCACACGCACCCGTGGCACCTCTCAGGCCTCGTTTCGTGAGTGGCTTAAAAATGTTCTCGAAATGGGATGAAACTTGGCGTGCGGTGTTGTTTTAGAGTAGGTTGACCGCCTGTCAATTTTCGTTTCATTTGGAGGTCGTTTGACGCCCTAACGGTTAACCGTGTAACCCCGAAACCCCTCTCTCTTTGCAGCCCAGCCCCCTTCACCACAGCCCATTAGTCCATCCAAACCCCCTCCATACTCTCGGTCGTTGGATCGTGATCGTGTGGGCAAAAACCGCTCCCCATTTGGACACTCCTAGCTCCCTCTACCTATATATATGCCCTCCCCCTCCATTTTCGCAGTCCAAACCCTAGCTTAGCTCCTCCGCGCCGCCGGACATGTCCATCCCGCGCCGGACATTTCCACCGCCGCCCGCAGCCAACCGGAGCCCGCCACGTCTCGCCCCCGGGGCCCGAAACCGCCGCCACCGCAGCCCGCGAGCGCCCGCGCGCCGCCGTCCGCCCGATGCCGCAAGTCCCGTGCCCGAGCTCCTCCCGCCGCCTCGCCTTCGTTGCTCCTCGCCCCGGCAGCCGCGCCGGCGAGCGCCGCCGCATCCGGCGAGTCGCCAGACCTCCAGGTCGCCCTGCTCCTCCCTACTCCCTCTCCTTCCTCTCCCCCCGTGCTCATCTCCCTCTCTCTCCCGTGATGCAGAAGGCCGCCATGGATGGCCACCCCAAGCTCCAAGACCAGCCAGCGCCGCCCCGAGCTCCGTCCACCGCCGCCCTTGCCCGGATCCGGCCGCCCACGACCGGATCTACCCATTCCCGGCCTCCCCGACGCCTGCCGGAGTCCCACGCCGCCCCACCATCACCGTTGACTTCCGCCGGAGCCGTCCAGTACGAGGAATGGAGCAGGCCCGATCTAGGTCCCGTTTTCGCGCTGGTAGTTTTCCACGAAGTCCTCAGAAATATCATCTCATGTGTGCATTTTCATCGTGCCTTAACATCTTGCTCGTAACTCCGTTTTGCATGTATAATATATCCAAATGTTCATTTTGAGATGATATTCATTTCATTCCATTGTGGCATGCTTGTTTGAGTTCACCTTGATGCCCTAATCATCGTTGCAAAAGTGCTATATGATGTTAACTGCTAAAACTTGTTGCAACTCGCTGATTTGTCATTTTTGTTGCATTTTGCGTGTGGATCCTATGGGCATGATGTCTATATGTTTATGAGAATTTCTATGCCATATTTACAAGGAGCAACTCTTGTATTTTTAGAAGATATGTGGTGACTAGCACAAGCATGCAAAGTAGGCTCCATGATATTGTTGTTTTCAGGCACTTAGGATTTTGCCAAGTCCTTTTCCTGCAGTTGTAAACTTGTTGCTACCATGATATCCATGCACATTTTGAGTTAGTTCAGTAAGAGTGTTTTGAGCATGTGGTTATGATCTATCCATTCATGCCGCTGGTTGCAATTATGGAGTGCTCTAGATTGTAATTACCGTGCTCAACATTTGCTATATTTTATTCCTGGCAGATTGTTATCATGTGATTCACTTTTGCCATGTGTGTTGCTAGTGATACATGTACCCTATGGACTTGATATTGACATGCTTAGCTTCAAATATGTCTAATTACTGTTGGTTACCTTGCGATGCCATGAAATGCTTTGTGGTGTGTGTCATGAGCTTGCAAAGTTGCAATCATGAATCTGTTTCTGTCATGCTCAGTTTTTCTACCAAGTCTGAAACTGTTCATATGATTTGTCATGTTTGCATTGTTGCTACCATAAATTCCATGCATAATCTGGAGGCTCCTACTTGACATGTTTTGACGTTCATGTTATGCTCTATCATTTCATGGCTTTTGATGCATCATATAAGTCATGTAGCATAAGTTTTTATTGCCATGAACATTCCTAAATGATGTTCCAGTTTTCTGTTAACTTCATGATGCCATGTTGTGAGCTTGGTATGGTTTGATCTATGCCTCTTTTAAAGTTCCTCCAATTACATGAATTGAAGTATGCTATGAGTACTTTACCCACATGCCAATTTTGTTAATTTTAGACTTCATATGACCTCTGTTCCAAACTTGTCAACATGCTATGCTGATGTTGCTGTTTTACCCTTGCTGAAACTGTTATCATTTGCAATCTTGCCATGCCCTTTTGAGCATGTTCTAGCGGTTTCTAGCAGTAGCTCAGTGTTCATGTTTTGTGATGCTTCACCGGTACATTAGGTCCATGCCATTTTATTTCATGTTGAGGTGCCGTAGCATGTTGTTTTTATGCTTGCAAGTTGCCTAATTGTTGTTTTGGACAGCTTGTCCTTTAAACTTGTTTCATGTGTATGTGTTGAACCGTTGCTCCGTTTTGAGTGCGCTATATGAAACTTGCGTAGTTTCGCATGTAGCTTCATGTTACCTTGTTGCATCCATGTTTTGGAGTGTGTGCTTGATGTTTGTATGCATTTTGCACCAATGTCATGCTTAACTTGTTTCGATCATATCTTCTAGGCCGTAGCTCCGAATTAAATGAACTTTATATGTAACTTCTCTAGAAATTCGTGTAGATTGTCTTGGTGCTATTTAACTTAATGTTTAATAACTTTAACTTAATGTTTTGTTCAGAACAGTACCAATTTCGAAATTTGCATATGGGGTCTTTCCGGAATTGCTCTATGTTGTTCCCGGCCTCATTTAAACTTGCTTTGATGTGTTGTTCTTGTATGCATCATCTCTTGACATGAGTAGCATCATGTAGTCTTGTCATGCATCATACTTGGTTTAGCATCATGTCTTGTTTATGTGTTGTGTGTTTACCATGTTGTTTGCTTCTTCCCGGTTGTGATTCTTCTCGTTAGTTCCCGTTTCGTTGCGTTCGTGAGGATTCGTTCGACTACGCTTGGTTCGTCTTCGTGGTTTCGTCTTCTTCATGGACTCATTCTTCTTCCTAGCGGGATTTCAGGCAAGATGAACGTCACCTTGGATCTCATTACTATCATTGCTATGCTAGTTGTCTCAATGCTATCGCTATGTCGCGCTACCTACCACTTGTCTATCAAGCCTCTCAAATTGCCATGAAAACCTCTAACCTTTTCACCCTCCTAGCAAACCGTTGTTTGGCTATGTTACCGCTTTGCCCAGCCCCTCTTATAGCGTTGCTAGTTGAAGGTGCAGTTGCAGGTTGTTCCATGTTGGAACATGGATATCATGAACTTCGTTGGGATATAACAATATCTCTTATTTAATTAATGCATCTATACACTTGGTAAAGGGTGGAAGGCTCGGATGCATGACTGGTGTTTTGTTCCACTCTTGCCACCCTAGTTTCCATCATACCGGTGTTATGTTCCTTGATTTTGCGTTCCTTACGCGGTTGGGTGTTATGGGAACCCCTTGACAGTTCGCTTTGAATAAAACTCCTCCAGCAAGGCCCAACCTTGGTTTTACATTTGCCTAACAACCTATTACCCTTCCCTTGGGTCGGCCAACCCGAGGGTCATCTTTATTTTAACCCCCTCGGGCCAATGCTTCTCTAAGTGTTGGTCCGAACTAGAGCCACTTGCAGCGCCACCTCAGGGAAACTTGAGGTCTGGTTTTAGTTGTACGTAGTGCTCATCCGGTGTTGCCCTGAGAACGAGATATGTGCAGCTCCTATTGGGATTGTCGGCACATCGGGCGGCTTTGCTGGTGTCGTGGTTTTGTCATGGCAGATGTCCTAGAGAAAGGACTTAGTCGTGGAGCCATCGCTACGGGTTAACTTAAAGGGATTAAAGCGGACAAGGTACGCAAGAGAGTTTTATACTAGTTCGGCCCCTTACGATGAAGGTAAAAGCCTACGTCTAGTTGTGATGGAATTGCTGGGGTTTCGATGACCATGGAGCGAATACGCTTTGCCTGAGTCTCGAGTTGTTGTTTGTTGTCCTTGAACCGCCGTCGGGTCGTCCCCTTATATACATGGGTTGACGCCCATCGGTTTACAGAATCACGAGGCCGGCTCATAATCATGTCCGGCTCGGTCTCTGCTACTTCTATCTTACAACACAAGTTTACATATCAATGTCGGTTTATGTCTACGGGCCTTAAACCGGCTTTGGGCCCTGGGCCTTCATAAAGCGTCACCGTCTGTCTTCATGGACTTCAGATACACATGAACTACTTATGGGGTTAACCCGGCCTCTCCTGGCCGGTTTACGCCCAGTGGTAATATCCCCAACATTAGGCCCCAGATTGATTTGAACTGGTTCATGTCAATCCTCAATACTTAAGAAAATTTCTTCTTCAACATCTTCACATGATCTTGTGAACCGCCGTGACATCATCTTCTAGGATCATGGTAACCCGCCGTGATGTCACCTGTTATTTAAAACTGTGTATAATCCACCTTCATTAATGAGCCTCCGACAATCGAGGCGACAGCTCTGCCTCATATCCAAAATTTAGGCTCCTCGATTTACGCGCCTGACGCTTATCTTTCTACCCTTATAAATAGGGCCAGGGGGTCTTTCCATTTTTTCCCCTCGTGCCTCTTCGCATCGTCGTCTTCCTCGCGCCGACCGACCCTCCAGCTCTGCCGCCACTGTCATCCTTCGCCTCTGCTTCGACAAAGGCCGCTGCATCAACCTGATCGTATCAGAGAAAAGCGGTGATCCTCCGCAGCTTCCTCCTGCACCAGTAAGTCCCTCTTCTTCTCGCCCTAGATCCGCCATTGGGGTTCGGTGTTCTTCATAGCTTGAAGTTGTTCTTCCTTCGGTAGCACCAATGGCCGGTTAGATCTGACTATTTTCAGCGCCTTTTGTAGTTTATACTCCTTTCTTCTTGTTAAGGCACCTGCTTGATATCCAACTCATCTGAACTCACTGAACTTTTTGAGTGCTTGATATTAGACCAGACTATATTTTGATTATCCAACGCACGACAGATCTGAAATTCTCATGCCAAACTGTGAAACTTATATTTCCCTTCACTTATACATCTTTATACTTATACTTTTAATGCCAAATTAGGCGGTTTAACTTCACAGATAAAATGATAACCCGGTAGATACCATTAGTCCCCTGTTGAACTGCCAATGCATTCATCATTACACTGTTTCCATTGTCAGACTCCGGTTTACGAATAACCAAATCTGGTTTATCAATATGCTTGTATCCTTATACTGCTGTATAGTTGTCCACTGTAAATCTTAAACCGGCAATAATCATGTATCAGATTTCCATTGCCATGGCCAAGCAAGTCTATGAATGCAATTGGGCTTCCTCTCGAGTAACCGAAGAGCAGTTAAACAATCTTGTTAAAACGGGTGCTTTAGCCAAAAAAGATGTCATCCACAGGAGGGTCCCTGGCCTGGAAAGTCCTCCTACACCCAAGGACGGAGAGGTAGTCGTGTTTGCTGATCATCTCGGACGAGGTTTTAGCGCTCCCGGTTCAAAAAAATTCCGAGATGTACTAACCAATTTTCAGCTGCGCCCTCAAGACATCGGTCCCAATTCCGTGACCAACATCTGCCACTTCCAAGTCTTCTGTGAGGTTTATCTGCAAGAGGAACCTATAGTCGAACTGTTTAGGGATTTCTTTCACTTAAACTGTCGCACAGAGTTCTCGGATGGACCCAATACGGAACTGGGCGGAATGGCGGTTCAGAAAAGGAAGGAAGTCACCTTCCCTCATCCCAAACTCCACAGTCACCCCAAAGAGTGGAACCAGACTTAGTTTTATTGCATGGATACATCTCCACCTGATGAAAACCCCCTGTCGGGTTACCGCCCTGAACATCTTAGCAACACACATCCTTTTCCTCAGAGGTTGACGGCAAAACAAAGGGCCAACTATGCTCCCCAATTATCAAAGCTTAGAGCCTTCATGGCGAACGGTTTGACAGGAGTTGATCTTGCTCGTTGCTGGATAAGCTGGAGTATTCTGCTCTTAAGCTGGCGCTCCGGTTTGATGTGTGAGTATACAGGGAGTTTGAAGGATGCTCAACGGCACATTGACATTCAGCTTCCAGATGCAGAAGTCACTGAGGCTGTAAAGAAAATGCTGAATGAACCGGAGGCTGTCTGTGCCCAAACCGGACTACTCCCTTTCTGCGCTTTCAACAAACCGCCAGCTGTAAGAATCATATAATCTTTTTATCTGAAGTTGCTTTTGTCCAAATATTCTCTGAAAGTGTGACTATTTTCTGACAGGGTGATGACCCATTATGGAACAAGAAACCACCATAAGACAAACCGGTCAAGCCGCAAGATAAACCGGTCAAGCCAGTTCGTCCAAAGACCAAGGTTATCAAAAAAACCTGCCAAGAAAAGGACCACTGCATCCTCCGAGCTACCAGCTGATGATGATCTGGGTAATCCGGAATCAGAGGTAGAACTTGACTCTCTTGGTTCATTTTTCGTACATCTCATTGACAATGATTATTATCAGGAGGATGCTGAAGGCAGTCATGCTGATGATGTAGAGGTAACCATTCTTTCCTCCGATTCAGATCTTCTGCCAACATCAAAAATCCGTCAAGCAAACCGGAAAGTAAAATTTTATCACCCCCTTGCTTACTTGGACCCAAACTTTCTTTTGAAGACGCAGCAGCACGAGGCTCGCCGCACAACCCGGCACAGCGGCCAGGTAGTTACCTCCACCGGTTTACCGAACAGTCCGGTTCGGAAACACCGATCAGAGGTCTCTTATCCCATTTGTTGAGGATGTAAGCCTTAGAGTCACCCGCCCAGAGGGGCCGGGTTACTCATAATGGTCACCGCCTGAAGCCCGGCGCCAAGCTTGAAGACGGTGGGCCAAAGATGGGCTTAAGACCCGGATGTGGCTTAAGGCCCGTGGTGACAACCGCTATTATGGTAGAACTTGTAGTGTGAGGCAAGAATAGTTGAGAGCCCGAGCCGGACACTCTTATGAGCCGGCCGGGACTCTGAGAGCTGCTGGGCGTCAACCTCTCTATATAAAGGGACGACCCGGCGGCGGTTTGAGGACAGGAAAGATCTCGTCGAGAGCCAGGCATAGCAGTTAAGCTCCCTGGTCATTGAAACCCTAATCAATACCACCTCAACTGGATGTAGGCTTTTACCTTCACCGTAAGGGGCCGAACCAGTATAACCCTCGCGTTCCTTGTCCCGTTTAACCCCTTTAAGCTTCCTAGCTGCGATGGTTCCACGACTAAGTCCTAGCTTGAGGACGTCTGCCGTGACAATTCCATGACAGTTGGCGCCCACCGTGGGGCCAGCGCATGGTGGATTTGAGTTCTTGAAGGGCAGCTTCGAAGGGCTCAAGGGATACGCTGTGGGCCGGATGACCAAGAGTCGTCGCGGCAAGCTTTACATCGACGATGCAAACTGGGGCCCCGACGCCGGCTCAATTGAGTACGGGTACCGGGTCCCCTTCGGCGGAATTCATGTTTTCATTGGCAAGATTGGTGAGCCGGGCCCTGAGCCGGATCTCAGCGCCGATCTCATCGAGACGGCTCAGCGTGCACGACCTGCCCAGGCCCTACCTGCCTTGAAGCATGTTTTTGTGGGATGTGTCCATGAAGGGCTCCCTGATGGACCTGGATCTGGTGGTGAGACGGCCGCCGGCTCTGACGGCGAGTCGTCCACAGATGAGTCAAATTAGTTGTATCAACTTCAAGATGGCAGGCTCAGGGGTTGTTTCGATGGTGACAGTATTCCGGACCCGTTTGAGCCGCCGAGCCGGGTTGGAATCTTCATGGCCGGTGCACAACCTGTTCAGAACCCTGCCGCTGGGTCAGGAAACCCGGTGCCCTGGCCGGCTCAGGTGCTGATGGATCTCACGGACAAGATGACGGCCCTGTTGACCGCCACGGTTGACCCGGTGGATCAAGCTCAGCATGACGCGGAGGTGGCACAGTTAAAGTTAGATCTAGTGAAAGCCAAGGAGGATCTAGCTGCGGAAGGGATCAGGATGGCTGCGGAGAGGGCGGCTCTCGATGCCCAGACTCAGTTGATTCAGGCGTAGTCCTTCCGGCTAACGATGGATCAGAACGCGTCCAATGAGGTCATGAGAAGGAGGCATCTAAAGGCCCAATCTCAACTCCCTCCGGTCTACGATCCTCGAAACCTCTTCAACACGCCAGGTGCAGGGTCTAGTAACCCGCCAGGGATCATAGTGCCCGGGTCTGGGACCCCTGGTCGGCCACAAGTGATGGGGGCTCCCCGGGTGAACCCTGCCCCGCCTCAGTATGTGCCAATACCACCGGGTCATTACGCTAACCCGCTGGAGAACATGGTCGCCGCAGCAGCACGGCTGGCGGCTCTCCCAATTGACGGCGACTCTCCAACGGCTATCGAAACCCGCCGGGTCAGAGAACTCCTTCAGACAGCGCTGGCGCAACAAGAGGCTTATTCTTACAGCCGGGACAGGATCCACTCAACCCCTCGTCCAGGCCGGAGCCCGAGTTATAGCAGACATATGGTCTCTGCGACCGGCTCAAGTAATGTCCGACGCCATTACCCGCCCCCTGGCCATGGCCCGGCTCATAACGGAGCCTTTCACGTAACAGACCAAGACAGAGCACGGCAAGAGGCGGAGCAGGTGCCTCAGTTGACGGCTTACCAGACACCCCCGGCTTCTCCGATGACTTCCGTCGACGTGGGTATCCCTACGAGGACTGGAGGTGTCCCTTGTTTAGTGCCAGCTCTCCGCAATGAACGTCTACCCAAGGACTTCAAAGGACCTAGGAAGGTGCCTAATTACACGGCTGACTTACAACCTGGAGCCTGGATCGAGAGTTACGAGATGGCCATGGAATTGCTGGAGGTCAGTGAAGCGGCGATGGCCAAGTACTTCACCATGATGTTGGATGGGACTGCCCGCACTTGGTTGAAAGGGCTACCGCCGAATTCCATCGGGTCTTGGGCTGAGCTGAAGGCCCGGTTCATACAAAACTTCAAAGACACCTGTAGGCAGTCTATGTCAATTGTAGATTTGACTAACTGTAAGCAGCAGGAGGGTGAGTCTACGACACATTGGGTTCGCCGGGTCAAAGAGATCATACATTCATCTGATAAGATGGATGCCGGCTCTGCAGTCTTAATGTTGGAGCAGAATTGTCGTTTCCTGCCCCTTAAGATGAAACTCGGGCGGCTTAAGCGCGACTGCAATGGTATGGGTATGCTGATGGCGGCTCTCGTCAAGTACGCCGATTCTGATAGTACCAAGGACCCCGCTTCAGATGATGAAAGGACAGGGAAGGGAAAGAAGAACGACAATGGCAAGGGTCCTCAGCATAACCCGGGGAACCAAGGAGGTGGCAAGCGTAAGGCCGACGGCAGCCTAGAGATCGTGGCCAACGCCAGCTCATAGGGTAATAACCAGCGACGCAAGGGGAGGCCACCTCCCCGAGCCGGCGGGTCAGCCCCAACGCTGGAGCAGCTGTTGAATGAGCCCTGTCCAAGGCATGGCTCTAGAGAGAAGCCAGCTACTCATCTATGGAAGGATTGCGCAATCATGAAAGCCTTTAAGAATTCCAATGCCTTTAATGGCAACCATGGCCCGAGCGGCGGCTCAGGCGCTGGCGGTTTTCATGGCCCGGGCGGTGGCTCAAATTCTAATCCTCAGAACGGTCAAGGGGGCTTTAATCAGCAGTCTGGCCAGGGTCATCAACAGCACCAGGGGGGCTATCAGACCAACCCAAAGCAGCTTAACGGTGGACAGTATCATGTATTTACCACCAGTCTTTGTAAGCGAGATCAGAAGCTTCATAAGAGGGCTGTGAATGCGGTTGAGCCGGCGGTTCCACGCTATTTAAGATGGTCTGAGCAGCCTATTGTGTGGAGTAGGGAGGATCACCCTCCCCGGGTTGATAATCCGGGTCATTTGGCCTTGGTGGTGGCTCCTCAGGTGGGAGGATATAAGTTCACTAAGGTGCTCATGGATGGAGGCAGCAGTATCAACATCCTCTATTATGAGACTTCCCGTCGTATGGGGTTGATTGATAAGAACCTCAGCCAGTCAAACACTATTTTCCATGGTGTGGTAGCTGGTAAGTCGGCTTATCCAGTTGGCAAGATCGAGTTGGAAGTGGCCTTTGGAGACGAGTACAACTACAGGGTGGAAAAATTGACCTTTGAGGTGGTCAAGATAAGAAGTCCGTATCATGCCATATTTGGGCGGCCGGCTTATGCCAAGTTCATGGCTCGGCCGTGTTACGTGTATTTATAGCTCAAGATCCCGGGTCACAATGGGACCATTACGGTTCACAGCAGCCGGAAGGTAGCCTTGGAGTGTGAGGAAGGCGATGCAGCTTATGCAGAGTCTATTTGTGCAACAGAGGAGTTGAAATTTTACAAGGACAATGTTGACCCAACAGATATGACCTCTCTGAAGAAGCCGACTACGGAGCATGAGCCGGCAATGAAATTTAAGTCGTCTGATGAGACTAAACTTGTTGATTTCGTTCCAGGTGATTCATCTCAGCAGTTTAGCATCAGTGCCAATCTGGATCCGAAATAGGAAAGCGCGCTCATCGAGTTCATCCGTGAGAATAGGGACATTTTTGCATGGAAACCTTCTGACATGCCAGGTGTACCTAGAGAACTCGCTAAGCACACTCTCAATGTTGATCCGAAATTTAAGCCGGTCAGACAGTTCCTTCGGCGGTTTAATGAAGAGAGGCGGAAAGCCATTGGTGAAGAGGTGGCCCGGCTCTTGGCGGCTGGGTTTATTGTTGAAGTCTTTCACCCTGAGTGGTTAGCTAACCCGGTGCTCGTGCTCAAGAAGAATGGCACCTGGTGGATGTGTGTGGACTACACGGACTTGAACAAGGCATGTCCGGCTGATCCTTTTGCGCTTCCCCATATTGATCAAATCATTGATGCTACGGCGGGTTGCGAGCGCTTAAGTTTCTTGGATGCTTATTCTGGATATCATCAGATTAAAATGGCAGTTAAGTACCAGGAGAAGACGACGTTCATCACTCCCTTTGGAGCCTTCTGCTATGTGTCTATGCCCTTTGGACTCAAGAGTGCACAGGCAACTTATCAGCGTTGCGTGCAGAACTGTCTTCATAACCAGATTGGGCGCAATGTTCATGCCTATGTGGATGATATTGTGGTTAAGTCCAGGGAGGAGGAAACTTTGATAGATGATCTAAGGGAAACCTTTGATAATCTCCGGGTCTACAAGATGATGCTTAACCTGGCCAAGTGTGTTTTTGGTGTTCCTGCAGGCAAGCTCTTGGGTTTCTTGGTTTCTAATAGAGGCATTGAAGCTAACCCGGGGAAGATCAAGGCAATCCCCTCTCTGGCTAAGCCGGCCTGTATAAACGATGTCCAGCGCCTGGCGGGTCGTATTGCTGCTTTAAGCCGGTTTATAAGCCGTTTGGGTGAGAAGGCCATGCCATTGTACCAGTTGATGAAGAAAATTGATGACTTTGTCTGGAATGATGCTGCTAATACTGCTTTTGAGGATTTGAAGAGACAGCTGGCAGAGCCCCCAGTCCTTGCTGCTCCGGTTGACAAGGAGCCTTTATTACTATATGTAGCTGCTAACACACGGGCCGTTAGTGTGGCTGTGGTGGTGGAGCGCAAGGAAGAGGGTAAGGAGCATCCGGTTCAGCGGCCGGTTTATTATGTCAGCGAAGTGCTCATCGAGTCCAAACAGCGGTATCCACACTGGCAGAAGCTTGTTTATGGTGTGTTCATGGCAAGCCGGAAGCTTAAGCACTATTTTCAAGGTCACCCTATCACTGTGGTTAGTTCTGCCCCCTTGGAGATATCATTCAAAACAGAGAGGCTACGGGGAGAGTGGCTAAGTGGGCTATAGAGCTTGGGCCTCATGGTCTAAAGTACGTGCCACGCACTGATGTTAAATTTCAAGCTTTGGTGGATTTCATCAATGATTGGACAGAGCTACAAGTGCCCGAGGAAAAGCCAGATAATACATACTGGACTATTCACTTCGATGGGTCCAAGCAGTTGGAGGGCTCGGGGGCTGGAGTCGTATTGGCTTCCCCTAAAGGTGACAAGTTCCACAATGTGCTACGGTTGATGTTTCCTTGTACTAACAATGCGGCTGAGTACGAGGCCTTGCTCCATGGTCTTCGGATGGCTAAAGAGATGAGCTTGAGCCGGGTAAGGTGCTTCGGCGACTCAGACTTAGTGGCTCAACAGGTATCAGGCAAGTGGGATTCCAAGGACCCTCTCATGGCGGCTTATCGCCGTGAAGTTGATGCTATTGCTGGACACTTTCAGGGTTACCAGGTAGAGCACATCGATCGCAGGAAGAACGAGGCGGCTGATGCTTTAAGCCGGCTGGGCTCTTAGCGAAAACCGGTGCCGCCTAATACTTTCCTGGACGTCTTGCATAACCCTTCTATTAAGTTGCCTACAGAGGAAGATTTGGCTGTCCCTGACCCGGAGGCGCAGTTGGTGGCGGCTCTCCACATCATCCCGGACTGGACAGTGCCTTATCTGGCTTACATGACCCGGGGAGATTTGCCTGAGGATGAAACTTTGGCCAGACAAATAACCCGGCGGTCTAAGTCAATGGTTGTTATCAATGGTGAGCTGCATCGCCGCAGTGTTACGGGAGCATTCCAGCGCTGTGTCTCCCCTGAGGAAGGTCAAGAAATCTTGCGTGAGATTCACGAAGGGGATTGTGGCCATCATGCCGGCTCAAAATCCCTTGTGTCCAAGGCTTTTCGTCATGGTTTTTATTGGCTGACGGCTCACGCTGATGCGGAAGACTTAGTCGGTAAATGTGATGGTTGCCAGAGGTTCTCGCGACGGGCTCATGTGCCGGCTTAGGAGCTGAGGATGATACCAATCACTTCGCCATTTGCGGTCTGGGGGCTTGATATGGTTGGGCCTTTTAAAAGGTCCAAGGACAAGAAGACCCACCTTTTGGTGGCAGTTGACAAGTTCACAAAGTGGGTTGAGGCAAAGCCAGTTAGCAAGTGTGACGCAGCCACAACGGTTCAGTTCATGAAAAGGGTGATATTTCGCTTTGGCTTCCCACACATCATTATAACTGAGAATGGTACCAATCTGTCCAAGGGCGCCATGGAGGAGTTTTGTCAACGAGAGCATATTCGACTTGATGTTTCA
The DNA here is from genome assembly GCF_002575655.3 of Aegilops tauschii subsp. strangulata. Classification (NCBI taxonomy): domain Eukaryota; kingdom Viridiplantae; phylum Streptophyta; class Magnoliopsida; order Poales; family Poaceae; genus Aegilops; species Aegilops tauschii. The sequence continues at coordinate 302,131,704 of NC_053041.3, read as the reverse complement.
TCAGTGGCTCACCCTCAATCCAATGGTCAAGCTGAGAGAGCTAATCAGGAGATTCTGAAAGGCATCAAGCCCTGGCTTTTGGTCCCTTTGCAACGGACGCCGGGTTGTTGGGTGGAGGAGTTACCCTCTGTGTTATGGAGCATCAATACTACTCCTAACAGGTCTACGGGTTTCACGGCTTTCTTCATGGTTTATGGAGCGGAAGCAGTCCTCCCCAGTGACATCCGTCATGACTCGCCTCGCGTGGCGGCTTATGTTGAGGCGGATAATGAACAGGCGCGCCAAGATGCTCTTGACTTGTTGGACGAACAGCGTGATGTGGCAGCAGCTCGATCAGCGATTTACCAACAAGACCTGCGCTGTTATCACAGTCGCCGGGTTAAGTCCCGGGTCTTCCAGGAAGGTGATCTGGTGCTCTGGCTCATCCAAGATCAAACAGATGCGCACAAGCTATCCCCGCCTTGGGAAGGACCCTTTGTGGTCAGCAAGAACTTGCACAACGGGTCATACTACCTTATTGACGTTCGGGAGCATAAAGATTCACGTAAGTCGGAGGAAGAGACACGTCAGCCGTGGAACATAGCTCAGCTTCGGCCTTATTATACTTGAGCCACCGGCTCTCATAATGTACATATTTCTATAGCCATGTACATATTATGATAAGCAATAAAGCAGGACCTCTGTCCTTTTTTCTCCTCCAAAAGGTAACTGTGTTGTTTTCATTACAAGATTACATGGTAACTTGGAGGTGGATCCGGCTTATGATCGTATTCGAATCTAGCCGTACGCAATAAAGTCACTTGGGGGCTTCCTGTTCAAACATAGGTCGTATTCGAACCAAAGAGAACATAGTTGTCGATACCCATTTGATTGGCAAAGTGCCGAGCTCATTGGGGAGTTTTCTTTGATCATATTTGAATCATAGCTCAACCCCCTTTGGGAACCGACGTGGATCGTATTCGAATCAGCGTCGTTAAACAACTTTTAAGGTCATTTGGGGGCTTCCTGTTCAAACATGGGTCGTATTCAAACCAAAGAGAACATAGTTGTCGGTACCCTCTTGATTGGCATCGCCAAACCCGCTGGGGGCTATATGATCGCATTCGAATCTTAGCATAACCCCTTTGGGACGGGTCTCTGGTCGTATTCGAACCGGAAGCCCCTAAGCCTTTCTGATTTACAACGAGTTCTTCTGATTGTCTCAATATTGTGCACGGTGGTTCTTGTTCGGCCGGCTTAACTTTGATTCACAGTGCTAGTCGCACACAATCAGCATTACCAAGACTCGTAAACCGGAGGTGAGGTACCAACCTTATTATCCGGGTTATATAATCCGGAAGTGTACTTGAAGGCTGGTAAGTGTGTTATTACGGTTATATCAAGGACATGATTGAGGACCAGTCTTTCGTGACTTAGATCTCTATTCCGGGTTATATGTACGAGACTACGATTCTCAGTGCGGTAAGCCGCCTAGAGACTTGTGATTTGTTTTTCTATGCAGTATAGTTAAAGACAACTATTTGAGCTTAAGGAAAATGAATGATCAATTATGACCCGGAGGAATATAAGGAAGTAACTTCAATGGAATTCAGCATTCAACACGTGCACAATGGCACGACAAAGTTAAAATGTTGGTCCTATTCTATTACAAGACTCCCCGAGTCCAAAAGGGTGAAGCATTGTTTAACAAGCCGCCTTAAAAAAGTCAAGATGCCTGCCGGGTCGAAGCTTCCGGCTCATCCCTCTCCGCGCCTCCGGTTGTTCCTATGACCTGGAAGGTTGATGATTTCCAGTCAATGCCGCTCAGAGCTTCAAATTGAGCTTCCTCGTCAATTAACCCGGCCGGGTCAATTTCCGGGGCAAAGGTATGCTTACGAGTCGGCGGGACTAGGCTGATGGCTTCATAACGCGGAGTGGGGATCCTCTAATTCTCTGCATCGTAGCCGGGCTAGTACTTGGTCAGATCAGTGTCATTCCCAATCAGGGTGGCCACTGGGCGCACGATCTTCACACAAGCAGCAAAGTCCTTTTGGTCAAAAGGAGTGCCGTCTTCCTTCAAGCTGGGGTAGCCAAGTGCAATGTCCGCCGGGTCTAGCTCTGGCAGGAAAGCCTTGGACCGGCTCAGAGCAGCTATGGCTCCGGCTCTTGCAGAAGCCCGTCGCAGCTCTTGAACACGCTGAGGAAGAACGGCCAGCCGGCGAAGTACTTCTGCCAGGTGAGTCGGAACCTCATTGGATAGGGCCACCACGGCCAAGGCGCGCTGTGACCCGGTGTAGAGTTGCTCCACCAGAGTGTACACGGCCTTCAACTTCGTCAGCACATTTTGGTTGAGGTTGGCGCTTCTTGGACCTGTTTAATAGAGTAAGGTAAGCCGCTGGCAATGATGGGAGTTACGAGACATAAAGATTATAAACTTGATGAAAGTCGGTGGAATAACTTAGCGAAGATTGCGGCGACCATCTGTGACACGTGGCGCTTTAAGCCGGAGAGTTCGGCGGTTCTCTCCGTCAGAGCCTTCTCCACCTGTTCGGCCCGGCTCACCAGAGTAGCCTTCTCTTCGGCCCAAGTCTTCCTTTCAGCTTCAAAGTTCTTCTTCAGCTTCTCTTGAGCAGCAATACTGGACTCAAACTTGGCGTTGGCCTTCCGGGTCTCAGTCTCCTGAGTCTTCAGGCGGTTCTTCAGATCAGAGATATCAGCCTCGAACTTCTTGCAAGCAGCCTATACAAGTTCCGGATTATAGTATGAACAATTATTATGCGATTTTAAAGTCCCAAGCACTTTCCAAGCAAAGACACTTGGCACTTGGGGGCTAATGCATGTCGAAAGTTTCTATCTACAAATTACCGGTTCATGGAAGTAAGCCGGAACTTAAGTCTACAACATATTCTATCATAAGTAGTAGACTTGGGGGGCTAGAGTATGGTAAAGATAACTATGCGGTAAGCAATAGAGTGGTACCTCAGACTTGTGCTATATCTGATTCACCATGTCGATCTCCAAATCCGGGCTCTTGTGCACCTGACTAACATAGCCGGAGACGATCTCTCCGATGCTCAAGTTAGCATAGTTGGTGAGGTCCAGATTGGCCCGGCGGCGCTCTAGCAACTCTTCCTTGGCAGAGCACTTGGCCAGCACAGTGGGTCTCCTCGGCTCAACAAACTCCGTCCGGGTGATTACCACGTCCGGGTCATCGGCCGGCTGAGCCGGGCTGGAGGTCTCCGGATTAGCAGAAGTCTCGGCGATTGGCTTGTCGGTTGGAGCAGTGGCTTCAGGAGCAGAGGCAGCTGGCGGCTCTTGAGCGGCAACCTCCGGCTCAGTCACGACCGACTCTTCCACCGGCTTATTCTTCTTTGCTCTTTTACTGAGCTTTGCTTGAGCACTGAAAGGACAAAAGGTTAGTACAAAAGTATGAGTAAAGATAAGCACAGCAAGAGATGATCATCATTACCCGGGTACGGTCTTGAAAGCCGGCAGATTCGACTGCATCGAGTCGCCGGAGGAGGGTGAAGTTTCCTGATAATTCGAGTCAGAAGAATTGAGCGGTTGACGTATAACACCCGCCAAAGGATGAAAAGGATATAAGTTGGAGATAACCTCGGTCCGGCGTTTCCTTGATGCCTCAGGTAAGCCAGAGGAGAGGTCAGCATCCTTGTTGGTCCGGGTGTGCCGCCGGCTCTCATGAATCTGTTGCTTCAAAAGAAATTGAGGATCTTGATAAGCTAAAGGATGTGAAAATATTACTTTCCGGGTTACTCTTCGGACTTTCAGCCTTGGCAAGGGCTCCGAGTCGGAGGAAAGTGTCATTACCTCTTCAATCACCGGGTTACTTGCTCCGGTGTCATCCTGCTGATGAACAGTATTGATAAGGTGGACAGGAATAAAACAAGAAATACAACAAGAGTTTACAGGTTCAGGGGTTACCTTTGACTCGGAGCTGTCGCTTAGTTGCAGCAGCTCTGAAGCAGTAGGCCTGCTTCCCTTCTTGTGGGGAGCGGCTCTCTTGGCGGCTTTCTTAGCCTTCCTGGCCTTCTTGGCCGCCTCATGGTCATACTTGACCTTCCAGAATTTATCATCAGCCTGAAAAATACCATGGAGATTTCTTAAGGTTCAGATGAAAGCTATCTAAAGGAGAAAATAAGATGTTTAAGATCAGCGGCTTACCGCTGGGGCCGCGTTGGTCTTGCAGAAGGGGCTTAAGCCGGTCCTCCCGCAGTCTGCCAAGCTCTCATTTAAGAGGGCCTTGGTCATGTCTTCAGCAACGTCTTCAGGAAGATCGTTGCGGCTGTGTCGCAGGGGGTCATCTTTCCGGCCCGTGTAATCACACATTAAGCCGGGGCGGCGGCTCAAGGGGATCACCCGCCACGAGATCCAGACCCGGACCAGATCAATGCCATTGAGGCCATTTCCCAGGAGAGCCTTGATTTTGTTGATGGTGGGGATCAGAGGTTGGCGCTCCGCCTGAGATAGCTTGTCTGACAGAGGGTGAGTTGGTTCCAGACGCGAGGGGCGAAAGCCGGGCAGCGGGCTCTCGTCAGCCGGCGAAGCGTCCTGGCAGTAGAACCACGTCTGGTTCCGGTCCTTTGGGTGGCTTGGTGGCTCGGCGTAAGGGAAAAGGCAGTCTCTCCGGCGTTGAATGGAGATTCCACCAAGTTCCAGGCTCGGTCCGTTGGCGCACTCATTTTGGCGGTTCAAATAGAATAGTTCTCTAAAGAGCAGAAGGCTGGGCTCTTCTCCCAGGTAGACTTCGTAGAATACTTGGAAGTTGCATATGTTTGACACGGAATTGGGCCCTATGTCTTGTGGCCGCAGATCAAAGAAATTCAGCACATCTCTAAAGAACTTTGAGCCGGGCGGTGCGAAGCCCCGGCTCATGTGATCAGCAAAAATTACCACCTCCCCGTCCCTTGGCTGTGGTCTCTCCTCTGATGGGTCGGGGGCACGGTAGGACATGACGTCCTTCTTGGGCAGGTAACCCGTCTTCACAAAGTCCGCTAAGGTCTCGTCGGTGACGTTGGACCTCATCCAGTTGCACGTGATGGGTGCTTTGGGAGCTTTGGGAGGCATGGTGAAAGTCGGAAGTCTATGATAAAAGGAAATGTCCGGTTTAATTATAAGCCGGAGGAAATTTTCAGTTCAATGTTTACAGTGGCGGCTTATGGAGGGGCCTAATGACATATAGCTAAGTGCATCGGGTTATCTAAGCCGCTGGAGGTATTTAGAGTAATTTAATTGTCTACAGTTTTATCATAAATAAGCCGGAAAATTTCACGGCGCGTGGTTTATTTTGAGCCGGAAGGTTTTACGGCGCGTGGCTTCTTTGAGCCGGAAATGTAAGCCGCCATAGATCAGCAGATGCAGTTTTTTACTAAGTGGGGTGAAAACAAGTTTCACAGATCGCAGTGAAAATTTTGGATCAAAATGGTCGACTAAAAGGAAAGGTTTCTAGACCTAAAACAGACGCAGAGGAAGTTCATAAGCTTGAACGGAGCCTTTATGCAGTAAGAAGGGATCTATGAACATTGGAAACAGGCGTGAAACAACTACAGCAGCAGTCCTATGCAGTCAGAGATCAAGAAAGGTGGTAAAAATAAAATCTACCGAGAACTCGCGAGGAACGGCGAAGAACACGGGAAGAACAGCAGGAGCCTAATGTGGATCTACTCTACGGAGTGGCGAGAGCTTATGGGTGCTGGTGAGTCGCGGGGGTCGCCGCCGTGTTCTCTGGACACAACAGGTTGATGCAGCGGCCGGAGTCGGTGAGGACGAGAAGACCCGCGGTGGCGGCGGCAACGGAGCTCGAGTGGAAGAACAGTGGCAAGAGGAGGAAGACGAGTGGCTGGAGGCTCATCGGGCCGGACTACTTATAAGGGCAAGCTCATAAGTGGGCGTGAGAAACGAGGAGGTCACGGCGCGGTTATCTCACCATAAAAACGCCTTGATTTTCGGGATGGCAGTAAAGATAAGATCCGTTGCGGATATGGTGGAGTAAAAAATGGACTTGATGGAAGATGACGTCACGGCGGGTTACCCGGAATCCAGAAGATGACGTCACGACGAGTTATAGCCTTCACACAATGGTAAGCCGGAGATTTTCTGTCGAAAGGATTCAAGATTGACGTGAGCCGGCTCAAATCAATCGGGGGCCTAATGTTGAGGATGTAAGCCTTAGAGTCACCCGCCCAGAGGGGCCGGGTTACTCATAATGGTCACCGCCTGAAGCCCGGCGCCAAGCTTGAAGACGGCGGGCCAAAGATGGGCTTAAGACACGGATGTGGCTTAAGGCCCGTAGTGAGAACCGCTATTATGGTAGAACTTGTAGTGTAAGGCAAGAATAGTTGAGAGTCCGAGCCGGACACTCTTATGAGCCGGCCAGGACTCTGAGAGCTGCTGGGCGTCAACCTCTCTATATAAAGGGACGACCCGGCGGCGGTTTGAGGACAGGAAAGATCTCGTCGAGAGCCAGGCATAGCAGTTAAGCTCCCTGGTCATCGAAAACCTAATCAATACCACCTCAACTGGACGTAGGCTTTTACCTTCACCGTAAGGGGCCGAACCAGTATAACCCTCGCGTTCCTTGTCCCGTTTAACCCCTTCAAGCTTCCTAGCTACGATGGTTCCACGACTAAGTGCTAGCTTGAGGACATCTGCCGTGACAATTCCACGACACCATTGATACTTCATGCCCCAAAGCAGGTTGTTTCCGCCAGCCTCTTAACCCGTCTGATTCAAATTGTCAGGGTACTTCTCACACATCTTCTGGCGAGTCGTCGGCCACAAAACTTCCACCTCTCAAAACGGTTCTTGGGTGAGCTATACACTTGTTGTTATCCTTGATGTTGCTATTTTGATATACTATACTGATCCTCATGTTTCTTTTTCTCAGCGCCAAGCCCAGACCCAGCAAGAAAGCTCAGTTGAATAAACCGGCTGATGAAGACGTGGCTGTTGAACCGGAGAAAACTCCAGATCCTGAAGAGACCAACATTGATGCCATACTGAATGACCCACCGCCTCAAGATCATGACTTCGTTGCTGAGCAGGCAGAAGTTGACACTACAAGCCATGCTGACCAGCCAACCAGCCCTGTCTGAACTGACAATAAACCGGCAAGTCCAGTTAAAAATACTGACAAACCGCCAACCCCAGTAACGGCTGCTGATGACAAAGATGATGACATTATGATTACTGGCACTGGCCATACTGCTCCGGGCAATCCTGTCGCTTTGTCAAAGCATACTTCCAAAGATGAGCTCTCTGCAATTGGCAAAGGCAAATGGAACGCCGATTTGTCAAATTATGCCCATCTGAATGTTCAAGACCTTCACTCTGGCTTCCTGCACCGTCTGTACACCAGCCGTGACAATGAAGCCGGTTTGGTAAATATGATGAAGGAGCGATATGAGGTAACTTCATAAGTGTTTCTCTCTTATATTTAATTGCAGCTTATCAACTCCAGTAGCCCCCAAGTGACGGTTTAAGATACCAATTTAAACCGGGACTTAGTAACAATTTCCTGTTTGCAACAATGCATCTTAACTTCACTGATGTAGCCCCCAAGGGCCGGTTTAACTTTATAAAGATGAACCGGGACTTTGTAGAAGAATTCCCATATCAGCATTTTATGAGAAAATACACATTAGCCCCCAAGTGCCAAGCTTAATACTTGTATTGTGCTTGGGACTTGTAAAAAATTCTGATAAAGAGCAAATATGCATTAGCCCCCAAGTACTAAGGGCATAACTTGTTATGTACTTGGTACTTCAAATATCTATTGTCAACTTATTATATATCTGGCTCTTTGTAGGCTGAACTGAGCAAGAAGGAAAGCCAAACCGCTGATCTGCAAGAGAACCTCAAGTCCCAACAAGTTGAAAATGTTCGGGAACGTAGCAGAAATTCAAAATTTTCTACGCATCACCAAGATCAATCTATGGAGTAATCTAGCAACGAGGGGAAGGGGAGTGCATCTACATACCCTTGTAGATCGCAATGCGGAAGCGTTGCAAGAACGCGGATGAGGGAGTCGTACTCGTAGCGATTCAGATCGCGGTTGATTCCGATCTAAGCACCGAAGAACGGTGCCTCCGCGTTCAACACACGTGCAGCCCGGTGACGTCTCCCACGCCTTGATCCAGCAAGGAGAGAGGGAGAGGTTGGGGAAGACTCCATCCAGCAGCAGCACGACGGCGTGGTGGTGATGGAGGAGCGTGGCAATCCCGCAGGGCTTCGCCAAGCACTGCGGGAGAGGAGGAGGAGGGAGAGGGGTAGGGCTGCGCCGAAAGAGAGACGTTCTCGTGTCTTGGGCAGCCCCAAACCTCAACTATATATAGGGGGAGAGGGGGCTGCGCCCCGTTAGGGTTCCCACCCCAAGGGGAGGCGGCCAGCCCTAGATCCCATCTAAGGGGGGCGGCCAAGGGGAGGAGAGGGGGGGCGCCACTAGGGTGGGCCTTAAGGCCCATCTGGGCCTAGGGTTTGCCCCCTCCCATCCTCCCATGCGCTTGGGCCTTGGTGGGGGGCGCACCAGCCCACCTGGGGCTGGTCCCCTCCCACACTTGGCCCACGCAGCCTTCTGGGGCTGGTGGCCCCACTTGGTGGACCCCCGGGACCCTCCCGGTGGTCCCGGTACATTACCGATATCACCCGAAACTTTTCCGGTGACCAAAACAGGACTTCCCATATATAAATCTTTACCTCCGGACCATTCCGGAACTCCTCGTGACGTCCGGGATCTCATCCGGGACTCCGAACAACATTCGGTAACCACGTACATACTTTCCCTATAACCCTAGCGTCATCGAACCTTAAGTGTGTAGACCCTACGGGTTCGGGAACCATGCAGACATGACCGAGACGTTCTCCGATCAATAACCAACAGCGGGATCTGGATACCCATGTTGGCTCCCACATGTTCCACGATGATCTCATCGGATGAACCACGATGTCGGGGATTCAATCAATCCCGTATGCAATTCCCTTTGTCCATCGGTATGTTACTTGCCCGAGATTCGATCGTCGGTATCCCGATACCTTGTTCAATCTCATTACCGGCAAGTCTCTTTACTCGTTCCGTAACTCACATCATCCCGTGATCAACTCCTTGGTCACATTGTGCACATTATGATGATGTCCTACCGAGTGGGCCCAGAGATACCTCTCCGTTTACACGGAGTGACAAATCCCAGTCTCGATTCGTGCCAACCTAACAGACACTTTCGGAGATACCTGTAGTGCACCTTTATAGCCACCCAGTTACGTTGTGACGTTTGGTACACCCAAAGCATTCCTACGGTATCCGGGAGTTGCACAATCTCATGGACTAAGGAACTGATACTTGACATTAGAAAAGCTCTGAGCAAACGAACTACACGATCTTGTGCTAGGCTTAGGATTGGGTCTTGTCCATCACATCATTCTCCTAATGATGTGATCCCGTTATCAATGACATCCAATGTCCATGGTTAGGAAACCGTAACCATCTATTGATCAACGAGCTAGTCAACTAGAGGCTTACTAGGGACATGGTGTTGTCTATGTATCCACACATGTATCTGAGTTTCCTATCAATACAATTGCAGCATGGATAATAAACGATTATCGTGAACAAGGAAATATAATAATAACCAATTTATTATTGCCTCTAGGGCATATTTCCAACAGTCTCCCACTTGCACTAGAGTCAATAATCTAGTCCACATCACCATGTGATTAACACTCATAGGTCACATCACCATGTGACCAACATCCAAAGAGTTTACTAGAGTCAACAATCTAGTTCACATCTCTATGTGATTAGCACTCAATGAGTTCTGGTTTGATCATGTTATGCTTGTGAGAGAGGTTATTTAGTCAACGGGTCTGAACCCTTCAGATCCGTGTGTGCTTTACGAATATCTATGTCATCTTGTGGATGCTACCACGCGCTATTTGGAGCCATTTCAAATAACTGCTCTACTATATGAATCCGGTTTACTACTCAGAGCCATCCGGATTAGTGTCAAAGTTCGCATCGACGTAACCCTTTACGACGAACTCCTTTTCACCTCCATAATCGAGAAAATTCCTTAGTCCACTAGATACTAAGGATAAGTTCGACCGCTGTCATGTGATCCATTCCTGGTTCACTATTGTACCCCTTGACCAACTCATGGCAAGGCACACTACATGTGCGGTACACAGCATAGCATACTGTAGAGCCTACGTCTAAAGCATAGGGGACGACCTTCGTCCTTTCTCTCTCTTCTGTTGTGGTCAGGTCTTGAGTCTTACTCAATACTCACACCTTGTAACACAGCCAAGAACTCCTTCTTTGCTGATCTACTTTGAACTCTTTCAAAATCATGTCAAGGTGTGCGTTCTTTGAAAGTATCATCGGGCGTCTTGATCTATCTCTATGGATCTTGATGGCCAATATGTAAGCAGCTTTATCCAGGTCTTCCTTTGAAAAACTCCTTTCAAACAACCCTTTATGCTTTCCAGAAATTTTACATCATTTCGGATCAACAATATGTCATTCACATATACTTATCAGAAATGTTGTAGCGCTCCCACTCACTTTATTGGAAATACAAGTTTCTCATAAACTTTGTATAAACCCAAAATCTTTGATCATCTCATCAAAGCGTACATTCCAACTCCGAGATGCTTACTCCAGTCCTTAGAAGGATCGCTGGAGCTAGCATACCTTTTAGCATCCTTAGGATGGACAAAACCTTTCTGATTGTATCACATACAATCTTACCTTACGAAAACTGGTAAGGAAACTTGTTTTGACATCCATCTGCCAGATTTCATAAATGCAGCTAATGCTAACATGATTCCGACGGACTTAAGCATCGCTACGGATGGGAAAAACTCATTGTAGTCAACTCCTTGAACTTGTGGAAATACTCTTTGCCACAAGTCGAGCTTCATAGACGGTAACATTACCATCCACGTCCGTCTTCTTCTCAAAGTTCCATTTATCTCGGATTTCATGGCTTCTAACCATTTGTCGGAATATGGGCCCACCCTCGCTTCTCCATAGCTCATAGGTTCATCGTTGTCCAACAACATGACTTCCAAGACAGGATCACGTACTACTCTGAAGTATTACGCATCCCCATCGTCCTACGAGGTTTGGTAGTGACTTGATCCGAAGTTTCATGATCACTATCATAAGCTTCCACTTCAATTGGTGTAGGTGCCACAGGAACAACTTCCTGTGCCCTGCTACACACTAGTTGAAGTGACAGTTCAATAACCTTATCAAGTCTCCACCATCCTCCCACTCAATTCTTTCGAGAGAAACTTTTCCTCGAGAAAGGACCTGTTTCTAGAAGCAATTACTTTTGCTTCCAGATCTGAAATAGGAGGTATACCCAACTATTTTGGGTATTCTATGAAGACGCATTTATCCGCTTTGGGTTCGAGCTTATCAGCCTGAAACTTTTTCACATAAGCATCGCAGCCCCAAACTTTTAAGAAAAGACAACTTAGGTTTCTCTAAACGGTGTCGTCTCAACGGAATTGCGTGGTGCCCTATTTAAAGTGAATGCGGTTGTCTCTAATGCCTAACCCATAAACGATAGTGGTAGTTCGATAAGAAACATCATGGTATGCACCATATCTAATAGGGTGCAGTTATGATGTTCGGACACACCATCACACTATGGTGTTCCAGGCGGTATTAATTGTGAAACACTTTCCACAATGTCTTAATTGTGTGCCAAACTCGTAACTCAGATACTCATCTCTATGATCATATCACAAACAATTTATCCTCTTGTCACGACGATCTTCAACTTCACTCTGAAATTACTTGAACCTTTAAATAATTCAGACTTGTGTTTCATCAAGTAAATACACTCAGCATCTACTCAAATCATCTGTGAAGTAAGAACATAACGATATCCACTGCATGCCTCAGCACTCATTGGACTGCACACATCGAATGTATTACATCCAACAAGTTGCTCTCTTGTTCCATCTTACTGAAAACGAGGCTTTTCAGTCATTTTGCCCATGTGGTATGATTTGCATGTCTCAAGTGATTCAAAATCAAGTGAGCCCAAACGATCCATCTGCATGGAGTTTCTTCATGCATATATACCAATAGACATGGTTCGCATGTCTCAATCTTTTCAAAAACGACTGAGTCCAAAGATCCATCTACATGGAGCTTCTTCATGCGTTCTATACCAATATGACTCAAATGGCAGTGCCACAAGTATGTGGTACTATCATTACTATTTTATATCTTTTGGCACGAACATGTGTATCACTGCGATCGAGGTTCATTTCAGGTGCAAGACCATTGAAGGTATTATTCAAATAAACAGAGTAACCATTATTCTCCTTAAATGAATAACCGTATTGCGATAAACATAATCCAATCATGTTTATGCTCAACGCAAACACCAAATAACAATTATTTAGGTTTAACACCAATCTTGATGGTAGAGGGAGCATGCGATGCTTGATCACATCAACCTTGGAAACACTTCCAACATACATCGTCATCTCACCTTTAGCTAGTCTTCATTTATTCCGCAGCTTTTATTTCGAGTTACTAACACTTAGCAACTGAACCGGTATCTAATACCCTGGTGCTGCTAGGAGTACTAGTAAAGTACACATTCATATAATGTATATCCAATATACTTCTGTCGACCTTGCCTGCCTTCTCATCTACCAAGTATCTAGGGTAGTACTGCTTCAGTGACCGTTCCTCTCATTACAGAAGCACTTAGTCTCGGGTTTGGGTTCAACCTTGGGATTCTCCACTAGAGCAGCAAATGATTTGATGTTTCAGGAAGTATCCCTTTTGCCCTTGCCCTTCTAGAAACTAGTGGTTTTACCAACCATCAACAATTGATGCTCCTATTTGATTTCTACTTTCACGGTGTCAAACATCACGAGTTGCTCAAGGATCATCATGTCTATCCCTGATATGTTATAGTTCATCACGAAGCTCTAATAGCTTGGTGGCAGTGACTATGGAGAACCATCACTATCTCATCTAGAAGATCAACTCCCACTCGATTCAAGTGATTGTAGTACTCAGACAATCTGAGCACATGCTCAACGATTGAGCTTTTCTCCCTTAGTTTGCAGGCTTAAGAAACTTGTCAGAGGTCTCATACCTCTTGACGTGGGCACTAGTCTGAAATCCCAATTTCAGTCTTCGGAACATCTCATATGTTCTGCGACGTTTCAAAACCGTCTTTGGTGCCACAATTCTAAACCGTTAGCATTACTCACTGAACTATCACGTAGTCATCAAAACGTGTATGTCAAATGTTTCGCAACATCTACAGACGACGCTGAGGTTCAGCACACCGAGCGGTGCATTAAGGACATAAGCCTTCTGTGCAGCAATGAGGACAATCCTCAGTTTACGGACCCAGTCCGCATAATTGCTACTACCAACTTTCAACTAAATTTTCTCTAGGAACATATCTTAAACAGTAGAACTGAAGCATATGACATAATTTGCAAAGACCTTTTGACTATGTTCATGATAATTGAGTTCATCTGATTAATGAACTCCCACTCAGATAGACATCCCTCTAGTCATCTAAGTGATACATGATCCGGGTCAAACTAGGCCCTGTCCGATCATCACGTGAGACGGACTAGTCATCATCGGTGAACATCTCCATGTTGACCGTATCTGCTATACGACTCATGTTCGACCTTTCGGTCTCTTGTGTTCCGAGGCCATGTCTGTACATGCTAGGCTCGTCAAGTCAACCTAAGTGTTTCGCATGTGTTCCGAGGCCATGTCTGTACATGCAAGGCTCGTCAACACCCGTTGTATTCGAACGTTAGAATCTATCACACCCGATCATCACGTGGTGCTTCGAAACAACGAACCTTCGCAACGGTGCACAGTTAGGGGGAACACGTCTCTTGAAATTTTTAGTGAGGGATCTTCATATTTATGCTACCGTCGTTCTAAGCAAATAAGATGCATAACATGATAAACATCACATGTAATCAAATAGTGACATGATATGGCCAATATCATTTTGCTCCTTTGATCTCCATCTTCGGGGCACCATGATCATCTTTGTCACCGGCATGACACCATGATCTCCATCATCATGATCTCCATCATTGTGTCTTCATGAAGATGTCACGCCAACGATTACTTCTACTTCTATGGCTAACACGCTTAGCAATAAAGTAAAGTAATTTACATGGCGTTATTCAATGACACGCAGGTCATACAAAAAATAAAGACAACTCCTATGGCTCCTGCCGGTTGTCATACTCATCGACATGCAAGTCGTGATTCCTATTACAAGAATATGATCAATCTCATACATCACATATATCATTCATCACATCTTCTGGCCATATCACATCACATAGCACATGCTGCAAAAACAAGTTAGACGTCCTCTAATTGTTGTTGCAAGTTTTTACGTGGCTTGTATAGGTTTCTAGCAAGAAAGTTTCTTACCTACGTAAAACCACAACGTCATATGCCAATTTCTATTTACCCTTCATAAGGACCCTTTTCATCGAATCCGTTCCGACTAAAGTGGGAGAGACAGACACCCGCTAACAACCTTATGCAACTAGTGCATGTCAGTCGGTGGAACCTGTCTCACGTAAGCGTACGTGTAAGGTCGGTCCGGGCCGCTTCATCCCACAATGCCGCCGAAACAAGATAAGACTAGTAACGGCAAGAAGAATTGGCAACATCTACACCCACAACTACTTTGTGTTCTACTCGTGCATAGAAACTACGCATAGACCTAGCTCATAATGCCACTGTTGGGGAACGTAGCAGAAATTCAAAATTTTCTACGCATCACCAAGATCAATCTATGGAGTAATCTAGCAACGAGGGGAAGGGGAGTGCATCTACATACCCTTGTAGATCGCGATGCGGAAGCGTTGCAAGAACGCAGATGAGGGAGTCGTACTCGTAGCGATTCAGATAGCGGTTGATTCCGATCTAAGCACCGAAGAACGGTGCCTCCGCGTTCAACACACGTGCAGCCCGGTGACGTCTCCCACGCCTTGATCCAGCAAGGAGAGAGGGAGAGGTTGGGGAAGACTCCATCGAGCAGCAGCACAACGGCGTGGTGGTGATGGAGGAGCGTGGCAATCCTGCAGGGCTTCGCCAAGCACCGCGGGAGAGGAGGAGGAGGGAGAGAGGTAGGGCTGCGCCGAAAGAGAGACGTTCTCGTGTCTTGGGCAGCCCAAACCTCAACTATATATAAGGGGGGAGGGGGCTGCGCCCCCTCTAGGGTTCCCACCCCAAGGGGAGGCGGCCAGCCCTAGATCCCATCTAAGGGCGGCGGCCAAGGGGAGGAGAGGGGGGGCGCCACTAGGGTGGGCCTTAAGGCCCATCTGGACCTAGGGTTTGCCCCCTCCCACTCTCCCATGCGCTTGGGCCTTAGTGGGGGGGCGCACCGGCCCACCTAGGGCTGGTCCCCTCCCACACTTGGCTCACGCAGCCTTCTGGGGCTGGTGGCCCCACTTGGTGGACCCCCGGGACCCTCCCGGTGGTCCCGGTACATTACCGATATCACCCGAAACTTTTCCGGTGACCAAAACAGGACTTCCCATATATAAATCTTTACCCCCGGACCATTCCGGAACTCCTCGTGACGTCCGGGACTCATCCGGGACTCCGAACAACATTCGGTAACCACGTACATACTTTCCCTATAACCCTAGCGTCATCGAACCTTAAGTGTGTAGACCCTACGGGTTCGGGAACCATGCAGACATGACCGAGACGTTCTCCGGTCAATAACCAACAGCGGGATCTGGATACCCATGTTGGTTCCCACATGTTCCACGATGATCTCATCGGATGAACCACGATGTCGGGGATTCAAATCAATCCCGTATGCAATTCCCTTTGTCCATCGGTATGTTACTTGCCCGAGATTCGATCGTCGGTATCCCGATACCTTGTTCAATCTCGTTACCGGCAAGTCTCTTTACTCGTTCCGTAACTCACATCATCCCGTGATCAACTCCTTGGTCACATTGTGCACATTATGATGATGTCCTACCGAGTGGGCCCAGAGATACCTCTCCGTTTAAACGGAGTGACAAATCCCAGTCTCGATTCGTGCCAACCTAACAGACACTTTCGGAGATACCTGTAGTGCACCTTTATAGCCACCCAGTTACGTTGTGACGTTTGGTACACCCAAAGCATTCCTACGGTATCCGGGAGTTGCACAATCTCATGGTCTAAGGAACTGATACTTAACATTAGAACAGCTCTGAGCAAACGAACTACACGATCTTGTGCTAGGCTTAGGATTGGGTCTTGTCCATCACATCATTCTCCTAATGATGTGATCCCGTTATCAATGACATCCAATGTCCATGGTCAGGAAACCGTAACCATCTATTGATCAACGAGCTAGTCAACTAGAGGCTTACTAGGGACATGGTGTTGTCTATGTATCCACACATGTATCTGAGTTTCCTATCAATACAATTGCAGTATGGATAATAAACGATTATCGTGAACAAGGAAATATAATAATAACCAATTTATTATTGCCTCTAGGGCATATTTCCAACAGAAACCTCCAAAGCGAAGGAAGAATTGACCTGCGCTCTAGGCTCTATGGAGAAACTGAAAGAGGGCTTCAACAAAGAGCGGGCGGTTTGGGAGACTGAAAAATCCGCTTTGATAAAAAGGGCTGAAAAAGCAGAAGCCGCTCTTAAACCGGTGGTTGATGAACTGACCGGCGTAAAGCGGCAGATTCATGCCATGACTGCTGCTGTGTTCGGTTAAAGATCCTTGCTTTATACTTTCAACATATCTTCCCATGTGTTGTTGGTATACTGACGTTTATAATGATGCAGGAACTCGTATTAGCCATCTAGGCTCTGACGTACAGAAGAAATTGAAAGTGGATCATCTGCACCGCTTCACACAATAAACCTCCTCCAACATTGATCAAGGACACCTTAGAAAGGCTATCCATGATGCCTGCCCGGGTTGAAGAACTAAAGAAAGCTGCGGCAAGGGCCGGAGCTCTGAACGCTCTAACCCGGGCAAAGGCGTGGGTGCCTGATCTTGATCCAGTGGATGTGGCTAAAGGCTTCCCAAGCTTAAAAGAAGACGGACCAGAATTTGGCCAGGAGGATCTCTGCGCCATAAACTAGGAAGTACGTCCACTGGCTTGTCAATTGGCTGAAGAAGCTGATCTCTCATACTATCAGGCAAGTTATGATGACAAGAATAGACGGATTGCTGCGCCAATTCCGGAAGCGCAAAATCTGATCCCTCCAATCCGTAAGCACACTTATGCCCCTGATATTGAACCGTCCACCCTTATAAGCGAAAAAGTTGTGTTCCAATTGTTAACTGGAATCAACTGGACAACTATTGACTTCCAGCCGCTGGGTAGAGACGAAGAGGATGAACCGGTGCAAGATGAACCGCAGCCAACAGGGCAAGCTGGTGATCAATCATGATCCGGAGGCCGGTTTAGCCTTCTACATGCTGCAACACGTATTTGAGAAAACCATTATCCTTTTGGGCACTAAAACGCCTTGTAATAGGCTAGTTAAAACACTTGGTCTGTTATGCCTTCGTGCATATTTATCTGCGACTGATGCTTGCTTAATCCGACATGCTTAAGATATGATGTTCATAATCCATAGCCATTTATTCAAGTTGTTCCTGCAGATAAGAAGCTAAAAGGGCCCTGGCGGTTTACCACCGGGCGGGTCATGATACCCAAATACATATATATGACCAAGGTTGTAAAGATAACCAAATATGGAAATATATGATACCTGTGACCTTTAGGCATAGTGTTGGCTGACCAACTTTGTAGTGAGGGTCATAACCCTAATCCGGAGTATAAGTAACTCCTGTTATATGATGTTGGTTGACAATAAAACTGTTCCGGGTTATGATAAACACCGGTTTATTCTATACTGGTGACTTTGAGTCAAAACCAGACTGGGCTGATAGTCTCCGGATTATAACTTGATCATGTACTGACAACTTGTAGTTGACAGCCTAACCGGGTTGATAAACACCGGTTTGAAAACATCACAAATCTTATCAAAAGAAAGAAAAACTTAGCAAAAGGCAAATAAAACCCATGTAGTCGAGGCTTTTCACGGGCTGCCAGGCCCCAAATTTGAGGCTTTTCATGGGCTGCCAGGCCACTGAGTTAAACCATTTTTGCAAAGCCTTTTAAGATGGTCCTCAATCCTTAACCAATCATCATTTTAACTTGACAAGTTCAGGGTCTTCATTTTAGAGTAACTTGTCAAAGTTCGATGGGTCATACCAGGTTTACCTAGGCGGAGTGACTTACTTAAATAGGCAGGTTAACCCGGGGTTTTAGGTGTATACACCAGGCTTCCAAGCCATGGCTTGATAGCCTGTTACAAGTGTAGATTCTTAGTTCATTTCGACAGCAAAGAATCCCCAAGCAACATTGTGAGCTGTGCTCAGTGGGTGCCTATGTTTGAGCTGTTGTTTTACAACACTCTCTTTGGCCCCGGATTGATGTGGCTTTGAGCCGATCAAGAGGTGTGACTGTGGTTCGGATACGACCAAGCCCCCAAGTGATGCTGTGGCATTGCGCCGATAAAGAGTTGTAGCTATGGTTCGGATACGACCAAGCCCCCAAATGATGTAATACAAAGCTTTGAAAAGCTGAATCAAGGGGTAAACCGGACGCCGCTTTATAAACAGAAGCTCCATGTAACCACACATGATGTAAGAAAATCAACAGATACCCCGCTTTAGCTGAGGTTTCGGTTTATTATATTGATCATAATATACACATTGTCATAATATGTACATAAGCAGAGTCTATGGCTCAAGTATAGTAAGACCGAAGATGAGCAATATTCCACGGCCGGTTGGTCTCCTCCGATTTACGTGAGTCTTTGCGCTCTCGAACATCGATTAGATAATATGACCCGTTGTGTAGATTCTTGCTGACCACAAAGGGTCCTTCCCAAGGGGGGATAGCTTGTGCATGTCCGTCTGATCCTGGATGAGTCGAAGCACCAAATCGCCTTCTTGAAAGGTTCTAGTTCTAACCCGGCGGCTATGATAACGACGCAGATCTTGCTGATAAATCGCCGAACGGGCTGCCGCCATGTCACGCTCCTCATCTAACAGGTTAAGAGATTCCTGCCGTGCCTTCTCGTTGTCAGCTTCAACATATGCCGCTACACGAGGTGAGTCATGACGGATGTCACTAGGAAGAACCGCTTCCGCTCCATAAACCATGAAGAACGGTGTGTATCATGTCGATCTGTTGGGTGTGGTATTGATGCTCCATAACACAGAAGGTAACTCCTCAACCCAACAACCCGGCGTCCATTGCAAAGGAACCATAAGCCGGGGTTTGATGCCTCTCAAGATCTCTTGATTGGCCCTCTCCGCTTGACTATTGGACTGGGGGTGAGCCACTGATGACATGTCAAGCCGGATGTGCTCACGTTGACAGAACTCCTTTATGGCACCCTTTGACAGATTGGTACCATTGTTTGTTATAATGCTGTGTGGAAAGCCAAACCGGAAGATCACCTTTTTTATGAATTGAACCGCCGTAGCTGCATCACACTTACTAACTGGCTCTGCCTCCACCCACTTCGTGAACTTATCAACCGCCACCAAAAGGTGGGTCTTCTTGTCCTTGGATCTCTTGAAAGGCCCAACCATATCCAGGCCCCAAGTTGCAAATGGCCAGGTGATTGGAATCATCCTCAATTCTTGAGCCGGTACATGAACGCGCCATGAGAATTTCTGACAGCCATCACATCTTTTGACCAAGTCCTCGGCATCAGCATGAGCTGTCAACCAATAGAAACCCTGAGGAAACGCCTTGGCCACCAAAGATTTTGAACCGGCGTGGTGACCACAATCTCCTTTGTGGATCTCACGCAAAATATCATGGCCTTCCTCAAGAGACACACAACATTGAAATGCCCACGTCACACTGTAATGATGTAACTCTCCATTGATAATAGTCATGGACTTGGACCGCCGGATAATCTGCCTGGCCAAAGTTTCATCCTCTGGTAACTCGCCCCAGTTCATATACGCCAGATATGGAACCGTCCAATCCGGGATAACATGAAGAGCTGCCACCAACTGAGCCTCCGGATCAGGAACAGCCAAATCCTCTTCACCAGGGAGCTTGACAGACGGATTATGCAAAACATCTAGGAAGACATTAGGTGGAATCGGTTTACGTTGGAATCCCAGGCGGCTTAAAGCGTCCGCCGCTTCATTCTTCCGCCGGTCCAGATGATCCACCTGATAACCTTTAAAGTGACTTGCAACAATATCCACCTCACGACGATATGCTGCCATTAGTGGGTCCTTGGAATCACAAGTGCCGGACACTTGTTGAGCCACCAGATCCGAGTCACCGAAGCACTTAACTCGGCTCAGGTTCATCTCCTTAGCCATCTGAAGACCATGGAGTAAAGCCTCATATCCAGCTGCATTGTTAGTGCAAGGGAACATTAAACGGAGAACGTAACAAAACTTATCACCTCATGGGGAAGTTAATACGACTCCAGTCCCCGAGCCCTCCAATTGCCAGGACCCATCAAAATCAATAGTCCAATAAGTATGATCCAGCTTCTCCTCTGGCGCTTGTAATTTTGTCCAATCATTAATGAAATCCACAAGTGACTAAGATTTGATCGTCGTTCAGGGTACGTATTTCAACCCGTGAGGCCCGAGCTCTATAGCCCACTTAGCAATCCGGCCAGTTGCTTCCCTGTTCTGGATTATATCTCCCAACGGAGCAGAGCTGACCACCGTGATGGGATGACCTTGGAAATACTGCTTAAGCTTCCGGCTTGCCATAAAAACCCCATACACCAACTTTTGCCAATGCGGGTACCTCTGCTTGGAATCAATAAGTACCTCACTGATATAGTAGACTGGCCGTTGAACCGGATATTCCTTTCTGGCCTCCTTGCGCTCCACCACAATAGCCACACTAATAGCCCGGGCGTTAGCTGCCACATATAGCAACAATGGCTCTTTGTCAACTGGAGCTGCGAGAACCGGCGGATTAGCCAGCTGCCGCTTTAAGTCCTCAAATGCTTCATTAGCGGCGTCACTCCAGACGAAGTTATCCGTTTTCTTTAGCATCTGGAATGGCCTTCTCGCCAAGGCGACTGATAAACCGGCCAAACGCGGTAATCCGTCCTGCCAGGCGTTGAACATCATTGATACACTTCGGTTTGGCCAAGGAGGTGATGGCCTTGATCTTTTCCGGATTAGCTTCAATACCCCAGTTAGACACCAAAAAACCCAAGAGCTTGTCTGCAGGTACACCAAAGACGCACTTGGCCGGATTAAGCATCATTTTGTAAACCCGTAGGTTATCGAAGGTTTCCTTCAAGTCATTAATCAATGTCTCCTTCTTCCTTGATTTCACCACAATATCATCCACATAGGCGTGAACATTGCGGCCGATCTGTTTATGAAGACAATTCTGCACACACTGTTGATAAGTCGCCTGGGCACTCTTGAGCCCAAAGGGCATGGACACATAGCAGAAGGCTCCAAAGGGAGTTATGAAGGCTGTCTTCTCCTGGTCCTTAACTGCCATTTTGATCTGATGATAACCACAATATGCATCCAAAAAGCTCAAACGCTCGCAACCCGCCGTAGCATCAATAATTTGATCAATACGAGGGAGGGCAAAAGGATCTGCTGGACAAGCTTTGTTAAGGTCTGTGTAGTCCATACACATACGCCAAGTGCCGTTCTTTTTAAGGACCAGCACCGGATTAGCCAACCACTCAGGATGGAATACTTCAACGATAAATCCAGCCGCCAAGAGCCTGGCTACTTCTTCTCCAATAGCTTTGCGTCTTTCTTCATTGAACCGGCGGACAAACTGCTTGACCGGTTTATACTTGGGGTCAACATTGAGAGTGTGCTCAGCGAGTTCTCTCGGTACACCTGGCATGTCAAAAGGCTTCCATGCAAAGATGTCCCGATTCTCACGGATGAACTCGATGAGCGCGCTTTCCTATTTCGGATCCAAGTTAGCGCTGACGCTAAACTGCTTGGACGAATCGCCAGGCACGAAGTCAACAAGCTTAGTCTCATCAGCCGATTTAAAATTCAGGGCCGGATCATGCTCTGTAGTTGGTTTCTTCAACGAAGTCATATCTGTCGGATCAACATTGTCCTTGTAAAACTTCAACTCTTCTGTCGCACAAACCGACTCAGCATAAGTCGCATCACCTTCTTCACACTCCAGAGCAATCTTGCGGTTCCCATGCACGGTTATAGTTCCCTTGTGACCCGGCACCTTGAGCTGCAGATAGACATAACAAGGTCGTGGCATAAACTTAGCATAAGCTGGCCGCCAAATAGGGCATGATACGGGCTTCTGATTTTCACCACTTCAAAGGTCAAGGTTTCTGACCTCGAGTCATGCTCATCTCCAAAAGTCACCTCCAGAGCTATCTTACCAACAGGATATGCCGACTTACCAGGCACCACACCATGGAACACCGTATTGGATAGTTTAAGATTTTTATTTGTTAACCCCATGCGACGGAAGGTTTCATAATAAAGGATATTGATACTACTCCCTCCATCCATGAGTACCTTAGTGAACTTATAACCTCCCACCTGAGGTGCCACCACTAGAGCCAGATGACCCGGATTGTCAACCCGGGGTGGATGATCTTCTCTACTCCACACAATCGGCTGCTCGGACCAGCGCAAATAACGGGGCACCGCCGGTTCAACGGCATTCACCGCCCTTTTATGAAGCTTCTGATCGCGCTTGTCCAAGCTAGTGGTGAAGACATGATACTGTCCGCTATTCAACTGCTTCGGGTTGCTCTGGTAACCCGACTGCTGCTGCTGCTGATTGCCCTGATGATTATAGCCACCTTGGTTACCCTGATTACTTTGATTGTTATGTCCACCCTGATTGCCGTGGAAGCCTGAACCGGAATTTCCTCCACCATAACCCGGCCCATGAGACACGGGGCCCGAACTGCTTCCCGGTCCATGATCATACCGGAAAGAATCAGAATTTTTGAACTCTCGCATGATGTAACAATCCTTCCAGAGGTGCGTGGACGGGATCTCCTTCGTCCCATGGTTCAGACATGGCTGGTTCAACAGATAAGACAAACGGTCCGGATTAGGACTTGGCCCTCCACCGAGCTGGGGCGGTTTACCCTTACGCCGCTAGCCCTTGTCATGTGTATTAGTATTAGCCACAAAGTCTAAACCATGGTCCGCCTTATGCTTGCCGCCGTTTCCATGACCCGCCGGGTTGTGGTGCTGCCCCTTGGTGTTGCCGCTCTTTTTTCCCTTCCCTGTCTTATCATCGTCAGACTCGGGTTCCTTGGTACTATGAGAGTCGGCATACTTCACCAATGCAGCTATGAGAGTTCCCATGTCATTACAATGACGTTTGAGCCGTCCCAACTTCAACTTCAGGGGTTCAAACCGGCAATTGCCCTCCAATGTTAAAACTGCGGTGTCAGCGTTGATGCGGTCCGATGAATGCAAAATCTCCGAGACCCGGCGCACCCAACTGGTTATTGACTCTCCTTCCTCCTGGACACAGGCAACTAAGTCCACAATTGACATGGGCTGCTTGCATGTATCCTTGAAATTCTGAATAAACCGGGCTCTCAACTCGGCCCATGACCTGATAGAATTAGCCGGTAAGCTCTTTAGCCAAGTGCGGGTCGTCCCTTCTAGCATCATGGTGAAGTATTTTGCACACGTCGCATCATCCACATCCAGCATCTCCATGGCCATCTCATAGCTTTTGACCCATGTTTCAGGGGATAAATCGGTGGTGTAATTCGGCACCTTGTGCGGGCCCTTGAAATCCTTGGGCAGGCGCACATTGCGCAATGCTGGGACGAGACACAGCACTCCCAAAGAACTAGAGGTAACCCCTGGTTCCACCGATGTGGTTGGACGAACCAGAGTAAGCTGACGGGCTTCATGCTGCGCCGCTAACTCGGCTTCTCTGCGTGCCTGAGCCGGGTCCACCACCTCCTGAGCATCACCAGCACCACCCGCCGGGTTATTGCCATGGGGCGGATCACGGTTCCGCGCGTTGCTTGACACTACCGGTTCATCCATACGCCTGCTGTAACTCCGACTTGGACGGGGAGTGGAATGAATCCGATCGCGGCTATATTAATAAGCCTCCTGTTGAACCAAGGCTGTCTGAAGAAGCTCCTTAACCCGACGCGTCTCGACCGCCGCCGGAGAATAGCCTTCGATCGGGATGGCCGCCAGCCGTGAAGCGGCAGCGACAATGTTGTCCATCGGGTTAGAGTAATGACCCGGTGGCGTGGGGATATGCGGTGTTACAATGTTGTTCTGACGAGGCGGATCCACCAAACGTGGCTGAACCGGCGCACCTGCTCGAAGTGCATCCGCCCGGTTTACCACCGGCGGATTACTGGTCCCTGCTCCTGGGGTTTTAAAGAGATTTCTAGCTTCATAAACGGGCGGCAGGCGAGATCTGTACCTCCTCTTCAGGACTTCGTTCGAGACACTCTGATCCAGCATAATCCGGTAAGCTTGTGCATCCAAAGCGGCCCGCTCCACGGCCATCCTGGTATCCTCAGCTGCTAAGTCGGCTTTGGCCTGGGTGATCTGATCTTTCACTTTCGTGATTTCCGCATTGTGTGCATCCTGATCCGCCGGGTTAACCTCCGCCATCTGTGTTGCCAACGCATCAAACAAATCAGATAGAACCTAAGCTGGCGGTCGCACAGGGCCTCCTGCCCCGGCCGCTGTTGCCGCTGTCGATCCGGAAATCATCGCCGCTGCGGTCGAAGAGTGGAGCGCCAGTTGTGTACCGGCCATGAAGATCACAACCCGGTTTGGCAGATCAAAGGGGTCCGGAATACTGTCGCCATCGGAACAGCCCCCAATCCGGCCATCTTGTAACTGATATAATGACTCAGTCTCTCCGGTCGATGACTCGTCGCTGGAATAAACGACGGTCTCACCACCAGATTCCGATCTATCCTTAGATTCCTCTCCATGGATAACTCCCACGAAGGCACGCTTCATGACAGGCTTGACCCGGGCAGATCTCGCACGCTGAGCCGTTTCGACGAGGTCGGTGCAGATGTCCGGCTCAAGGCCTGGATCATCGATCTTGCCCATGAAAATGTGTATGCCACCAAAGGAGACCCAGTACCCGTACTCGATTGAGCCGGCCTCGGGGCCCCAGCCTGCATCGTCGATGTAGAGCTTGCCGCGACGACTCTTGGTTATCCGGCCCACAGCGTAACCCTTGAGTCCTTCGAAGTTGCCCTACAAGAAGTTGAAACCATCGTGTGATAGTCCCACGGTGGGCGCCAACTGTCATGGTTTTGTCACGGCAGATATCCTAGAGAAAGAACTTAGTCGTGGAGCCATCGCTACGGGTTAACTTAAAGGGGTTAAAGCGGACAAGGGACGCAAGAGAGTTTTATACTAGTTCGACCCCTTACGATGAAGGTAAAAGCCTACGTCTAGTTGTGATGGAATTGCTGGGGTTTCAATGACCAGGGAGCGAATACACTTTGCCTGAGTCTCGACTTGTTGTCTGTTGTCCTTGAATCGCCGCCTGGTCGTCCCCTTATATACATGGGTTGACGCCCGTCGGTTTACAAAATCCCGAGGCCGGCTCATAATCGTGTCCGGCTCGGTCTCTGCTACTTCTATCTTACAACACAAGTTTACATATCAATGCCGGTTTATGTCTACGGGCCTTAAACCGGCTTTGGGCCCTGGGCCTTCATAAAGCGTCACCGTCTGTCTTCATGGACTTCAGATACACATGAACTACTTATGGGGTTAACTCGGCCTCCCCTGGCCGGTTTACGCCCAGTGGTAATATCCCCAACAGCTGGTCTTGTTTTAACATTGTCGAAATGTCTTGTAACCGGGATTCCGAGACTGATCGGGTCTTCCCGGGAGAAGGAATATCCTTCGTTGACCGTGAGAGCTTGTGATGGGCTAAGTTGGGACACCCCTGCAGGGTATAAACTTTCGAGAGCCATGCCCGCGGTTATGTGGTAGATGGGAATTTGTTAATATCTGGTTGTAGTAAACTTGAAGTAAACTCAATTAAAATATACCATAAGTAGTACAGGATCACTTCTTGATCATTTCTAGTTCGCGGCCGTTTGCGTAGCTTCTCATCTTACTCTTGTATTCGTAAGTTAGCCACCATACATGCTTAGTCGCTGCTGCAACCTCACCACTTTACCCCCCTTCCTTACCCTTTAAGGTTTACTAGTCTTGATACCCATGGTAATGGGATTGCTGAGTCCTCGTGGCTAACAGATTACTACAAAAACAGTTGCAGGTACAGGTTATGCGATGCTCATGACGCGAGAGCGATGTTTACTTGTGTTGGAGTTCTTCTTCTTCGTCAATCTTGGGTTAGGTTCCTGGTCGGTAGCCTGGGCTAGCAGGGTGGATATTGTTTGAGTTTCTGTTTATGTTTCATCCGTAGTCGGATGTTGTTCTCTTGTATGATGTTGATGTATTCTTAGAGCGTTTGTGCCTTATGTATCTATCCCCAACTATTATGGAATGGTTTGATGTAATGATATCCACCTTGCAAAAGCGTTTCAATATGCGGGTCTATCATTGGTGGGACCTTCGAGTTCCTCTCGGATAGGGTCGCATATTGGGCATCACACAGGACGCTTGACTAGTTCCCATACATTGTTCAGCTTGAACTGTTGAAGCTCTTCTTGCATAGCTTGAATCCCTTCAGGTTCCATGAAGGCTTTAGCAACTTTCTTAGTTTCTGATATTGAGACGAATGCAAAGTGCCCACAGAAATTTGCTAGCTGTGTTGCTCTTGAACGAGTGAGTGGACCAGGTGCATTGATGCTATCAATTATCTTCTCAATCTGTACTTCATTTGCAACACGAGGATGAACTGGATGAAGATTTTGCTCTTGCTGATCACTGTCATCATTTGGAGGATTGTCTTCAGGCTGAGCATTGACTTCAGGTTGATTAGGTGCAGAAATGATAAGTTCCTCTTTAGCCTGTGCCTCAGAAGGTATGATCTCTCCAGTTCCCATGAGCTTGATGGATTCACTAGGTGGATCTTCATCTAGCACATTTGGCAGGTGCTCTCTTTGCGAGCTGTTAGTCTCATCGAACCGCACATCTACAGTTTCAACCACTTTATAGTGAAAGAGGATGAAGACTCTGTAGGAGTGTGAATCCTTTCCGTAACCAAGCATAAAACCTTCATGTGCTTTCGGTGCAAATTTTGAAGTGTGATGTGGATCCTTGATCCAGCACCTAGCACCAAATACTCTGAAGTAACTGACATTTGGCTTCTTACCAGTTAGGAGTTCATAGGATGTCTTCTTCAGAAGCTTGTGAAGATAAACACGGTTGATGACATGGCATGCAGTATCAATGGCTTCGGGCCAGAACTTTCTTGGTGTCTTGTATTCATCAAGCATCGTTCGAGCCATATCAATAAGTGTTTTGTTCTTGCGCTCCACATTGCCATTCTGCTGAGGTGTATACGGAGCGGAGAACTCACGAGTGATGCCCAATGTATCCAGGTAAAGGTCGAGGCCGGTGTTCTTGAACTCTGTGCCGTTGTCACTTCTGATATGCTTGATCTTGACGCCATAGTTATTCATGGCACGGTTGGCGAAGCGTCTGAAGACATCCTGGACTTCAGTCTTGTAGAGGATTATATGCACCCATGTATATCTTGAATAATCATCAACAATGAAGAAGCCATAGAGACAAGCAGTAGTAGTGAGAGTAGAGTAGTGAGTAGGGCCAAATAAGTCCATGTGTAGCAGCTCGAAGGGTTGAGATGTCGTCATGATTGTCTTCGAGGGATGCTTGGCCCTAGTCATCTTTCCAACTTCGCAGGCACCACATAGATGATCTTTCTTGAACTTGACGGCCTCGATGCCTAGAACGTGTTTCCTCTTCGCGGGAGTGTACAAGTTCCTCATGCCAGCATGCCCTAGCCTCCAATGCCAGAGCCACCACTCTGAAGCTTTTGCTAGAAGACATACGGCAAGCTGTGGTTCTGCTGAGAAATCTACCATGTACAAATCATCTTTTCGATACCCTTCAAAAACTAGAGACTTGTCAGATTCCATTAGTACAAGGCAGCAATATTTTCCAAATATCACAATCATGTTCAAGTCACAAAGCATTGAGACAGACATTAAGTTGAAACCAAGGGATTCAACAAGCACCACTTTATCCATGTGCTGATCCTTTGAGATTGCAACTCTACCTAGACCCAATACCTTGATTTTACCAGTGTCAGCAAATGTGATGTGGCTCTTGTCAGATGGACGTAAGGTTGAGTCCATGAGAAGAATTCTATCACCAGTCATGTGGTTAGTGCATCCACTGTCCATAATCCATTCTGAAGACTTTGGTGTCATACCCTACAGTACAGTTAGGGGGATAGGCTTCACCAAGAGTATTGTGAAGCATCAACATTTGACGGACAAGAGGATTATCAAAGCTCAGATCAAGGTTAGGACTGATAGGATGATTGGCAAGTGATTCAGGAACAAAATACATAGTAAGACCATTTGGGCATTTTATCTTGCACCCCACAAGATGTTTTAGGTCCCCAGCAAAAGCATCGGACACCTTTGATTTCCGGCTGGAGACCTTTCCCTGCAAAAGAGATTTAAGTTTTCTTAACCACCCACATTTTCAGGGGTGGCTTCAAAGCAATGAGTCTAAGTGCAGCATCTGAGAACTTCGGCTTTGGAGCCCTATAAAATAGCCTTGCACGAGGTGAATAATACTCATATGAATAAGCAAAAAAGTTCGTAGTTTTATGAACATAGCGGTTTGAAGAAACACACTCATATTCATACATCTGAGTATGATTTCCCAGCAAAACATTGGCGTTAGGGTGACTCGAATGAGTCCTCTGTCTGTATGAAGCCTTTGGACCATATGAAGCCTTTGGTCTGGGGTTTGTCTTCTTCCCTTGTGGTGTCATGATGACATTCACAGGAAGATTCTCAAGACATCTTTTGGGCACCCAGATCTTCTTCATAGGTGGTCCATTCCTGCAGTTAGTACCAATATACCTGGCAAACACTTCACCAGTCTGATTCTTAAACAGTTTATAGTTTGCATCAAAGGAATCATCAATGACAATTGGGTTAGCACAGGTGAAGCCAGATAAAGTGGATGGGTCCACTGGAGGTCCCTTTGCAGCAACCCATGTGGTTTTGGGGTACTGCTCAGGCTTCCAGTAAGAACCATCAACATTCATTTTCCTCTCGAACCCAACACCCTCTTTCCTGGGTTTTCGGTTCAGAATCTGCTTTTTGAGGACATCACACAGTGTCTGATGCCCTTTGAGACTTTTGTACACCCCTGTCTCAAGTAATGTCTTCAACCTAGCATTTTCATCAGCAATAGCAATGGCATCCTCAGCAGAGGGGTTAGTTACCACATCAACAGTTGAAGGTATTGCAACAGTAGCAGCAGTAGAACATTCACCAACAGAAGTGCCGTTATCATGCTCAAGGCATTTTAGACATGGTGGTTCAAATCCTTCCTGAGAAGGACTGGTCTGTTGAGCACGAAGTGACTCGTTTTCTGTTTGAAGATCTTCATGAACTGCTCTCAATTTCTCAAGTTCTTGCTTCCTTTGAAGATAATCATAGGAAAGCTTTTCATGAGTTGTTGAGAGCGTTTCATGATGACTTTCAAGTTCCTCATACTTAACATGAAGATTTTTTATGTCTTCAATTAAGAACTGAGATCGGGTCATCTCCGCATCCAACAGGTCATCGCTTTTGTCTAACAATTTTTGAATATGTTCCATAGCTTTCTGTTGTTTAGTTGCAATTTTAGCAAGTGTTTTGTAGCTAGGTTTGGATTCACAATCAGAGTCATCTTCACTTGATGTTTGAAAGTAAGCATCGCGTGAGTTTACCTTGGCACCGTGTGCCGTGAAGCAGTAGGTGGGAGCGGAGTCATCCTTGTCGTTGGCATCAGCGTTGGTGACGGAGCCATTGTCTTCAGTGTTGAAGATGGACTTGGCAACGTAGGCTGTAGCTAGAGCCAGACTTGCAACGCCAGAGTCGGACTCCTCCTCAGACTCCATCTCCGCCTCCTCAGAAGCAGACTCCTCCTCTGAATCCATCTCCTTGCCAACAAAAGCACGAGCCTTGCCAGATGACCTCTTCTTGTGTGATGAAGACTTTGGTGACGACTTGGAAGAAGACTTTGAGGATTTCTTCTTCTTCTTTTCATCAGAATCATATTCCTTGCTCTTCTTCTTCTTCTTGTTTTCATTGTCCCACTGCGGACACTCAGAGATGTAGTGACCAGGTTTCTTGCACTTGTGGCATGTTCTCTTCTTGTGGTCATGAGTAGATGCTTCATCATTTCTTGAGCTGGATCGTGAAGACTTTCTAAAGCCTTTCTTCTTAGTGAACTTCTAGAACTTCTTCACAAGCATAGCAAGCTCCTTTCCAATGTCTTCAGGATCACCAGAACTGCAGTCAGATTCTTCTTCAGATGCGGAAACAACCTTTGCCTTCAAAGAGCGAGTTCGGCCATAGTTGGGACCATAGATATCTCTTTTCTCAGATAGCTGAAACTCATGTGTGTTGAGCCTCTCAAGTATGTCAGACGGATCAAGTGTCTTGAAGTCAGGGCATTCTTGAATCATCAGGGCTAGGTTGTCAAACGAGCTGTCAAGTGATCTCAGGAGTGTCTTGACGATTTCATGCTTGGTGATCTCAGTGGCGCCAAGAGCATGAAGCTCATTTGTGATGTCAGTGAGGCGATCAAACGTGAGCTGGACATTCTCATTGTCGTTTCTCTTGAAGCGGTTGAAGAGGTTGCGAAGGACACTGATCCTTTGATCTCTCTGGGTTGAGACGCCTTTGTTGACCTTGGAGAGCCAGTCCCTGACCATCTTCGACGTTTCCAGAGCACTCACACGGCCATACTGTCCTTTGGTCAGATGACCACAGATGATGTTCTTGGCAGTAGAATCCAGTTGAACGAACTTCTTGACATCAGTAGGGCGACACCTTCACCAGTCTTGGGAACGCCGTTCTTGAAGACATACCATAGATCGACATAAATGGCTTCAAGATGCATTCGCATCTCATTCTTCCAGTAGGGGTAATCAGTGCCATCGAAGACGGGGCAAGCAGCAGAGACATTGACTATCCCTGCAGTCGACATAGCTAAAACTCCAGGTGGTTAAACCGAATCACACAGAACAAGGGAGTACCTTGCTCTGATACCAATTGAAAGTGCTAGTTATTGACTAGAGGGGGTTGAATAGGTGATTTTTATGAAAGTCTTCAAAACATGGAAGTTTTGAAGACAAACAATAGAAATGAACCTATTAACATGCAGCGGAAGGTAGACTACACTAGGCAAGCCATAGTCAAGTATTCAATGAAGTGAAAGCACGAAGACTATTAGCAGCTAGGCAGTATGGATCAGGATGGAAGATAGTATGAAGCCAATCAGAACAAGTAGTTACACAGTGAAGTCAAACAGATAGTGCAAGCAGGCAATGACTTCACGAAGACAAACTGTAAGTAAAGAGAGGGAGAAGATAGAACCAGTCTCTTGGTGAGGACAAGGATTTGTTGGACCAGTTCCAGTTGTTGTGACAACTGTACGTCTGGTTAGGAAGGCTGAGATTCAACTCAGAAGACTGCATCTTCACCTTATTCCCCTTGAGCTAAGGACACCAGTCCTTGCCCAATCACTCTGGTAAGTCTTCAAGGTAGACTTCCGAACCTTCACAGACTTCGTTCACCGTTAATCCACAATGACTCTTGGATGCTCAAAACGCGGCGCCTAACCGGCTGGAGGATTCACAGTCCTCAAGTGTAACAAGTCTTCAGGTCACGCGGACAAAAGACTTCAGTGATGCCTAACACTCTTTGGCTCTGGGTGTTTTGGGCTTTGTCCTCGCAAGGATTTCTCTCTCTCAAAAGCTTCAGAGGTGGGTTGCTCTCAAACGACAAAAGCCGTGCACTAACTCTGAGCAGCCACCAATTTATGGTGTAGGGGGTGGGCTATTTATAGCCACTAGGCAACCCGACCTGATTTGTCCGAAATGACCCTGGGTCACTAAGGAACTGACACGTGTTCCAACGGTTAGATTTCAAACACACGCGGCAGCTTGACTTGGGCTACAAGTAAAGCTGACTCATTGAGCTCTGGATAAGATTTGCTCGCATTGTCTTCGCTCGAAGACAGAGGTTTTGGTTGAGCATCACTTCAGTCACTCTGACTTTGTTCACTTGGACCCCACTTAATAGTACGGTGGTTCCTATGACTCAACAGAGAAGAAAAGGAAACTACAAAACAACTATGTCTTCGCACTCCATAGTCTTCACGTGAATGTCTTCTCAAGTCATAAACTTCGATGTGATTGTCTTCACATACCACCATTGTCTTCAATGTCTTCATAAATTTTTAGGGGTCATCTCCGGTAGGTAAACCGAATCAATGAGGGACTACTACCTGTGTTATCCTGCAATTCTCACAAACACATTAGTCCCTCAACCAGGTTTGCCGTCAATACTCCAAAACCAACTAGGGGTGGCACTAGATGCACTTACAAGAACGCCCCTCATCCCCGCACGACCGACTACGCCAGCCATCTCCACTTCTTCACCGACGTGGTGATGCGCCTTGAGAATCATTCCGAGAGGGCTCGCCAGCTTGTTCAAGAGAGGAGCCGCGGTCTGCTGAGGCACGCGTTCTCCCGCGTCTTCAGCCATCTCCAAAACACCTACCCCCACTTCGATTTTGACGCTGCCATTGCCCCCATTCCGGAGGCCATCCGGGACGACCTGGCGCGGTGGGTGGAGGACAATGTGGGTGCGGTGGTTAGGGCCTTCGCTTCCGAGGACGACGCGGTGGTCATCGCGGCGGATGAAGGCGATGTGGTTGATGATGCTGACGGTGGTGTTGGTGAAGGTGATGGTGAGGCTAGCGATGATGATAGCGACGCCAGCGACGCGCCTGAAGGCGACCCAGGGGACGCGGCGAGCGAGTTGTCCGACTGATCCCGTGTTCCCCTGCTGTTTATCCTGCACACAAAGCTTGGGCGCGGCCCTAGAGGTTGTAAGAGCATTTTGGGAGGGGGAGCCCCTCATGTAAACAGATTACTGTCCCTATTTTTGAGCAAAGCCGAACAGGTGCCTTCGTATGCTCACGAGTCCCGTGGGGAGTTTGTTGATGTAATTTACCTTGACCTGGGCAGGTTCCGAACTGACTCATCAGGTTGTGAGTTCCTGAGAAGCTCCTGTGGCGCCTGTCGATCAACCTGAGAGGGCTTCGCAAGGAGCAAGCGCCAGCCGTGATAGGGCACGCGCGTGGCGCGCACGTGCCATGCCCAGCCCCGCTTGCGAGGGGCTCGCGAAGGGAAAGCAATAAGCGCGAACTCCAAATTAAGGCAAGAACCAGATAGCAAGAAATCGAGAAAAGGCACCCCCGCACACATCAATGAAAATTCAACTTCAACTTAAATCCAAATCCAGAAGGTGGGGCTACAGAAAAGGGATCCAAAGCAAATGGCCGCGTCCGGCGCCTAGTCTAGTCTTCATGTCTTCGAGTCTTCTCACCAGCATGGAGCTAAGTGCTGCCACTAGGACGTGGGAGGGAGCCCTCGAGGCCCAAGGGCGGCACTCCTGAGGCTCCGGGGCGTGTACAGCCCCACTCATTATTACGTGAGAGTGTCACGAGCGGAGACCTACACAGGCGTCAGCCTTACTTCATATCGCCAGACGAGGGCCCCGCCTTGCGCCACCCTCTACCACCGTTCGGACGACCAGAAACTAGGACGGCAGCAAAGGGGGCAGAGGGGACGCCAGCGGCGACCACGGGTCCTCTGCTAGGGGATTGCTCGCTGGCGCCTCCCCGGCAGAGGGACTACCTCCGGGCGACGCCTTGCTCCGTGCGACGCGGAGAGGGGCCTTGCTCCTGGCTCCTCCCGCGCAGCCCCCAGTGGGTCTCTCCTGGTGAGGCGGATATCGCCGTGCCGGAACCATCGCCTGGTGCTGTGACCTGATTCACTTGCGACTCATGGTTAGCGTAAGCTTGCCCCTGAGAGATTAGTGGTACCCTGTATCTGTCATCGACAGCGCGGTTTGTGGGGCTCTCTGGTGGCTCCTGGAAGGCCTCAGCTCCTAACGCCTCCTCCTCCCAACCTGGTCCGAGGAACGAGCCGGAGTCATCCTCCGGCGTGTACTCCTGGTCCATCATGCCTGGCACGTAGGCCTCCGAGGCCGCTACCCCGAAGACCTCGCCGAAGTGCCCCACGCTCCATGTCGCCCCACCCGTCACGCCGTCCTGAGGATGGTAGGGCGGTGCTCCGATGGGGCCGTGTGCGGCAACGCTCGTGCCCGCATCCATTTGGGGTGGTGCGGGCGCGACGGGGCGCCCTCCATTGGGGATCGCGTTGATGTCGACAAGGCATGTGGGCGCGGCGAGGCTCGTCGTGGGATCCGGCCGCTGCCTGAGGCGCGAGCTGGTAGCAGAAGGGCGACGCTCCCGTGGCCGCTGCGTCCAATAGCTCGGCGACGCGTTCCAGCAGCGCATCCCGGCCGCTCTCCATCAGTCGGCACTGCAACAGCTCCGGCGCCACCGTGAGTGCAGCCCGCATGTTCGCCTGCTCCCACCGGGTGTGTGGCGCAGTTGCCGCGACGTGGCTTGCGGCCCTTGCAGCAGCTCGCGCTTGTCATGGAGTAAGGGCGAACGGCACCTGGCCGCGCCGCCCGCGCCCAGCAGCGTTAGGTGGCGCTCGTGCCGCCTGGAGCGCGGGGTTGAGGTTTTCTTGGGCAGGCGGCGCCGCCCGGGCTGGCCAGGCTGCCCAGCTGTCGGCGTCGGTCCTTGGGTCGCCGGACATCGGAACCGCGGAGCATTGGTGGATCAATTGGCGGGGAAGAGGCTCCAGCGCACCCCTACCTGGCGCGCCAAATGTCAGATCTCGGGTTCCGGCAAAACCCTTAAGGTTCGAACTCTGGGGTGCGCGCAAAGATCTCTCCCTCACAGATCACGCCCTCACACACTCCACGATCTCTAGGCTAGCTCCACGAACTCGCAACACAAGGGACACAAGATTTATACTGGTTCGGGCCACCGTTGTGGTGTAATACCCTACTGTAGTGTGTGGTGGTGGATTGCCTCTTGGGCTGAGGATGAACAGTACAAGGGGAAGAACAGCCTCCTGAGGTGAGGTGTTCTTGTGCTTGGTGAACTTGTGTGGGTGAGGATTGCTCAAGATCAGATCGATCCGCTCCTATTGTGGTGGCAAGTCCTATTTATAGAGGCCCGGGTCCTCTTCCCAAATATTGAGCGGGAAGGGATCCCACAACGGCCAATTTGAAAGGGGACAGCTAGTACAGCTTATCCTGTCAAAAGTAGTCTTCGCCTGCCAAAGGCTGTGGTGGTGACGCCGTCTTGGGCTCCACGGTGACCTCCGTCCTGCCGACATGCTTGTCTTCGTCTCGTTGCATCGGTATGGAAACCTTTGCCTGATGCCTCGGAACTCCTCGCCTGCGCTTGCCTCCTTAGCACCAAAGTGGAAACAAGGACACTGCGCACGCTGGCGCCCGCCTGGTCTCGATCGTCATGGCTCACGTCACAAGAACCTCGCGAGGTTTGCCTTGCCTTGATCTCTCCGCCCCTCGTGAGCCAGCCTGGTGAGGCTGCTCCCAAGGAGGTCTTGCGTCATCCGCCTCGCGAGGCTTGGCCCCTCGCGAGGGTCTTAAGTGCTCGTTGGTGAAGATGGGCCATACGGGCCCGTTCGCAGAGCCACGCTGTGGGCCGCAGGCAGGCAAGTCTGGGAACCCCCGTTCACAGAACGCTGACGGGAGCAACGGCCAAGACAAGCGCACAAACGTGGAGGTCCTAAGGGGCCTCAAGGCAAGAACCTTCAAGAAGAAGCTCGATGCCTGCGGTAGTGGCTGGCTCGACGAGCTCCAGTCCGTGCTATGGTCCATCCACACCACCGCAACCAAGCCAACCCGCGAAACTCCATTCTTCCTCGTCTACGGAGCCGAAGCGGTTCTCCCACATGAGGTCAAGCATCGCTCCACGCGGGTCTTGGCGTTTGATGAGGCATGCCAGGACGCCACGCGGGGGATGGACCTCGTGCTAGGGGAGGAACGCCGCCGTCAAGCCTTGCTCCGGGCGGCAAGGTACCAGTAGGCGCTACGGTGGTACCACTGGCGCAGCGTCCGCTCCAGGACGCTCGAGGTGGGTGATCTCGTCCTGAGGCGGGTGCTCTCCGTGATGAGACGTGTTTGTCACAGTAGGTCACGTTTTCTGTCATGCATGTACATCCATGACGATTTTATGACAGGATCAAGATAGTCATACCTGTGCTGTCGTAGAAGTTTTCCATTACATTACCAAAATTATCATGACGGAAGTGTCCACTTCCATGACGATAAATGCCGCGTCATGGAAGTGCTTTCGTCAAGGGTGACCGACACATGGCATCCACCGTAACAGGTCGCCGTTAAGCTATCGGGTCCGGTTTTGGATCCGATAACCCGCTAACAGCCCAGACCAATGAGGATTTTCCACGTGTAAAATTCTCATTGGCCGGAGGAAACACGTGTTGGCTCACCGTTAGGACAGATGTCATCCATGCATTGGACAGGACGCGCCTATGAAACGTCGACACGTGGTAGGGGCCAACAGAGGACCATATAGGTTAAAAAGGCCGGCCCAGTCAAAGGCCCGTAGTACTTACTCAGGTACTAGTGCACCAGCCCAATAACGGCCTATTTAATAAAGGCCCATTTACGGTACGAAGCCAGATTTGGCCCGTAAATTGTTCATCGAATATTTGGGCCCAATTACGGCCCAGTGACTTTCGGCCTGTTAGAGGCCCGATGTAGACATGGGTGTCGGTGTCATAACCGGCGGATCTCGGGTAGGGGGTCCCGAACTGTGCGTCTAAGGCGGATGGTAACAGGAGGCGGGGGACACAATCTTTACCCAGGTTCGGGCCCTCTCAATGGAGGTAATACCCTCCTTCCTGCTTGATTGATCTTGATGATATGAGTATTACAAGAGTTGATCTACCACGAATCGTAGAGGCTAAACCCTAGAAGCTAGCCTATGATTATGATTGTTGTTGTCCTACGGACTAAACCCTCCGGTTTATATAGACACCGGAGGGGGCTAGGGTTACACAGAGTCGGTTACAAGGCAGGAGATCTACAGATCTGAATTGCCAAGCTTGCCTTCCACGCCAAGGAGAGTCCCACCCGGACACGGGATGAAGTCTTCAATCTTGTATCTTCATAGTCCAACAGTCCGGCCAAAGGATATAGTTTGGCTGTCCGAGGACCCCCTAATCCAGGACTCCCTCAGTAGCCCCCGAACCAGGCTTCAATGACGATGAGTCCGGCGCGCAGATTGTCTTCGGCATTGCAAGGCGGGTTCTTCTCCAAATTCCAAGTACCTATCGAGTAGTGTCCGGCTTCCCATAAATGTTGCACTCCTTGGCTTCCGCGCCTAATAATGGCTATCTCCCACGTGTCGAGCGAATGCGAGAAGCCAGGGCATTTTTACATTTGCCACCCTAGCCATGTGAGTAAATCGTCTATTTAATGAGCTGGAGATCCTCAGATCCAGATCACTCCATCCTCCATAGCGAGTATCCATCGGAGTGCGCCCGGAAAAATCCATCCTATCATGGCCGGTCATCGCAGCTCCTTCTCTCGCTCTCGTAGCCCTAAGCCAGGCAACTGGAAGAAGTGTTCCGTCTCCCACAGACAGTTAGTAGAGTTACAGACCCAGGGGTTTCTCCCTCCTGCGTATAT
Organism: Aegilops tauschii subsp. strangulata; assembly: GCF_002575655.3. Lineage (NCBI taxonomy): Eukaryota > Viridiplantae > Streptophyta > Magnoliopsida > Poales > Poaceae > Aegilops > Aegilops tauschii. The sequence goes on along the minus strand of NC_053041.3, from coordinate 302,093,880 downwards.
GGTCCCCGTCCGAGCTGGACTAGCCACTTACAATGGCGGGGAGCAAGCGGAGAGCTTTCCCAACCCATCTATGGGGGAGCGGGTATGCCTTGTCCCGTACTTATTAAGGGGACTTGGATTTCCAATCCATCCGTTCCTCCGTGGGCTCCTGGAGTTCTACGGCCTCCAGCTGCACAATTTTACTCCTGCCTCCATATTACACATCACAGGCTATGTCGCCCTTTGCGAGCTGTTTTTGGGATGTGAAGCTCATTTCGAGCTATGGAAGAGGCTATTCTACCTCGTGCCCCGTACACAGGAGGGGTCAATATATCAAGTAGGCGGAGCCGAAATATGGCGCATCGCCGGGACCAGATATCTGTCCGGTACTCTGAAGAAGACATCCGAAGACCGGCCTTCGGAGTGGTTTTATATGGAGGACGTCCCCCTTCCAGACCCTATTCGGAGGGGCCTTCCTGAGTTTGATAACGCCCCTCTGAAGAAACGCCGCAGCTGGCGCCCTCGGAGTCCCCAGGAGGAAGATAACAGGGAGGTCCTGTACATGATGGGCCGGATACAAATGTTGGCCAAATCAGGATTGAAAATAATCAAGGTTATGTCATTATGTATAATGCGGGGGGTGCAGCCACTTCAATATCGGGGACAACCCATGTGGCACTTCAATGGAGAAGACGATGCCACCCGCTACGGTCGTAAAGGTCCGGACTCAGTCGCTGCTCTAGCGAAAATACTGTCCGATTTATATAAAGGAGAGGTAGAGGAGTTCATCCACATTAAGCCACGGGATGGATTCTCCATGTACAACCCCCCGAACTGGGTGAGCTGCTACTTTTTACTCCAGACCTTCCCGCATTCTTTATTGTAAATATTTACCTTGCTATTTCATAGCAGGAACTGCAAAAAGCTGTGAGGGAGGTCCACAGCCCATCTCCACACTCAGAGGACCCTGACCGGGCCCTCGACCCCAGACTCGAAGAAGATCCAGACACATTTGTGGAGCTCATCGACAGGACATTCTATCAATTGAGCTGTGACGGTGCCTTGGTGGCCATCATAGCCGATTATCCCGGACTTCTCCCTGCATCGCATGTAAGTAAAATCGGAGTCCCAACTTCCGAGAAGGATCACATTTTTTGCACTTCACCTACCACACACATTTGGTGTCTTACAGGGAAGGCCCTCGGGACGCCATGCCAAACCGCAGTGGCCCATCAACAAGGGGCACCGAAACCGGGTAGGCTTAAAAGGAAGGCGGTCAGGACTGAGACGCCGTCGCAGAGGTATGAAAAAGAACCCCGCTCCGTGGTTGTCGTCTTTCATAATAAAATAACGTCCATGTTTCTTTAGCAGAAAAATGCTCGCCGGACTATATCCGGAGAGCCTGCCGGCCGCGCCTCCACCAGCCGGGCTCCAGCGCCCCCGTCAGTTTGTTGTATGACCAAGTAAAATTAGCCGCAAATTATTCCCAATAGGATTGTAGGCTAGACAGCCTGTTGGATGGTATAGAAGAAGAATTTAGTCAGTAGAAGTGACTGTGTACTTCAAGTGACATATATTGTCCCTAGCCGGATTGTAAATCATTTGTCATGGCAGACTTTCGCTTCGACCTCCGGACCCGACAGTCCGGAGTGTATCCGAATACCCGCTCAGTTATGTAAAAACTGGGGTACGCGTGGAAACCAGGCGTAGGGGTCATAAGTGCTTGAACAGACAAGTACCCAACTAGCTGTGTTATATTACATGGATAGTAAGAAATATCTTCCAGGGAGAATAGTTCCGTTAAGGGTTCCTTTCCCGGGGTACACATGCATTAATGTGCATGTCCGAACTGCGAAAAGAGACGCGGGATATAAACATCTGGGGGCATGTATTGCAATAAATAAAAGTCATCTTTTGTTCACCGACCGAATATTCCCTTAAGAACGCTAGCTTTCGGCTTCACCCAGTCTGAGGTACACATCCGGCTGATCCGGCAGTAACAATCGCAGAGGTGCTCCCCTTATGCCCTAGCCGAATTAACGGGAACGTAGGGCATAAACACAAGAGCCAGGCAACCCAGCTTGGCCAAAACTTAAGTCATATCGATGCATATAATGGCGAATAAAAGGTACATGTGGAAAAGTAACACATGTGCGGGGGGCATAGAGCCCGGAACATAGTTATATTAAGCTTCTGTAAAAGAAGCCCCCAGGTATAATGAGCACGGCTAGCGCGTCAAGATTGTGTCGTTACGACATATTTTAACCTTTTAAGGTCGTGAAGAAAAAAGGGAAGAAAGAAAGAGAGAAAAGACAGATAACGGATATGTAAAAAATTGATGGAGGTAAGGAGACGAACACATAGTCCGGCACTAGGCGTAGAACCTTCGGAGTCTGGCTGCGTTCCATGGGTTTGGCTCGAGTCGATTGTCCGATGCATCCCGCGGACGGTACACTCCACCGGTCAGAACCTTGTCAATAACGAAGGGGCCTTCCCATTTGGGCTTGAGCTTGTTCTTTTTCTTCTCCGGTAGGCATAGAACGAGTTCACCAACGTTATAAGTTTTGGCCCGTACTTCTCTGCTTTGATACCATCAAGCCTGCTGCTGATAGAATGCGGAACGGGCTTTTGCCACGTCACGCTCCTCCTCCAGGGCGTCCAAACTGTCATGCCGATCAAGCTCGGCTTCTTTCTCTTCGTACATGCGCACTCGAGGTGAGTCATGAATTATGTCGCAAGGCAGTACCGCCTCTGCGCCGTACACCATAAAGAATGGTGTGTATCCGGTAGTGTGATTCGGCGTGGTCCGCAGCCCCCATAGTACGGAGTCGAGCTCCTCTACCCAGTGCGTATCTGATTCCTTCAAGGATCGCACTAATCTGGGTTTAATGCCGCTCATGATAAGACCATTTGCTCGCTTGACTTGACCGTTAGTTTGCGGGTGATAGACAGAAGCATAATCGAGCTTAATGCCCATGTTGCTGCACCAAATTTTTACCTCGTCGGCTATAAAGTTCGAGCCGTTATCTGTGATGATGCTGTGGGGGACGCCGTAACGGTGTACAACCCCGGATATGAAGTCTATCACTGGTCCAGACTCGGCCGTTTTAACTGGTTTGGCTTCTATCCATTTGGTGAATTTATCCACCATGACCAATAAGTATTTTTTCTTATGGCTTCCCCCTTTAAGGGGTCTGACCATATCAAGCCCCCAGACCACAAAGGGCCAAGTAATGGGGATTGTTTGGAGAGCGGTAGGTGGCATATGGCTTTGGTTTGCAAAAAGTTGGCAACCGACGCAACGTTGAACGAGGTCCTGTGCGTCTGCTCGGGTCGTCGGCCAGTAAAAACCCGTATGGAAGGCCTTGCTTACAAGGGCCCGCGCTGCGGCGTGGTGGCCGCCAAGTCCAGCATGAATTTCTGCCAAAAGTTGCCGTCCTTCCTCTTCGGAGATGCACCTTTGAAGTACTCCGGTAGCGCTTTTCTTGTAAAGCTCTCCTTCGTGGACCTTGTAGGCTTTAGACCACCGCACAATGCAACGTGCCTCGTTTGGGTCCTCAGGGAGTTCTTGCCTAGTTAGGTAGGGCAAGAAGGGTTCTGTCCATGGGGCGTTGACAGCCATAATCACGTGGGCCGAAGGTGTTATTTCGGTGGCAGAGCCTCCAATTATGTCAGAGTGTTCGGTATCTGGTGTTGTGGACTGGTCCGGACTATTGTTGCCGGTCTCTCTTTCCCATACCACGGATGGCTTAAACAGCCTTTCCAAGAAGATATTAGGTGGGACAGGGTCGCGCTTAGCACCGATGTGAGCGAGGATATCCGCCGCTTGATTGTTTTCCCGGACCACATGGTGGACATCAAGCCCCTCGAACCAAGCTGACATTTTAAGGACGGTGTTGCGATAAGCCGCCATTTTTGGGTCCTTGGCATCAAAGTCTCCATTTATTTGAGATATTGCGAGGTTCGAATCGCCCCGCACCTCTAGGTGTTGAATGCCCATGGAGACTGCCTTCCGGAGACCATGCAACAGGGCCTCGTATTCTGCTGCATTGTTGGAGTCTGTGTATAATATTTGGAGTACGTATTGGATTGTATCTCCTGTGGGGGATGTCAAGACGATGCCTGCCCCCAGACCAGCCAGCATCTTAGAGCCATCAAAGTGCAAGATCCAATTGGAGTACGCGCCCGACTCTTTAGGGAGTTCGGCTTCAGTCCATTCGGCAACGAAATTAGCCAGTACTTGTGACTTAATGGCTCGTCATGGTTTGTATGTTATGTCGAATGGGAGGAGCTCAATAGCCCATTTAGGAATCCGGCCCATGGCATCGCGGTTATTTATTATGTCGTTGAGTGGTACTTCCGAGGCCACCGTAATTGAACACTCTTGAAAGTAGTGTCGTAATTTCCGGGATGCCATGAAGACCGCGTATGCTATATTTTGATAATGTGGGTACCGTGATTTACATGGAGTGAGGACAGTGAATACGTAGTATACCGGCTTTTGAAGCGAGAACTTATGTCCTTCCGTTTCTCGTTCGACGACGAGCACTGCGCTTACAACTTGGTGTGTTGCCGCTATATATAAAAGCATTGCACTACAAAAAAAAGACACATCCGTGACATTTTGGGCCGAACGGAAAAAAATTCTGTCATACATATGACACTTCTATGACGATAATTGTGACAAAACCCGGTATCATCATAGATGTGGTGGGCTCCTACTTCTATGACAAAAAATCATGACAGAAAATGGGCTTTTCGTCCTGGGCGGGCCGGACACGCAGCTGCATGACATTCTTTGGGCCGTCCATGACGGAAAAAACCGTGGTAGAAGCGAGGGGGAGGAAAATTTTGGGGAGTTCCCGGTTACGGTGGGAGGTCGGGGGCCGAGCGATGCGCGTTTCTCTCGTACACGTACGCGCGTGTGTGCGAGGCGTTGGCTCTAATTGAACCCGAGCGAGGCTTTGGGCTCTAACTGAACCCGAGCGATTGCACTGCAGGCTACACGTTACTGAACCCGAGCGATCGATCGATGGCTGTTAACTGAACCCGATCGAGCGATTCCTTCGCTACTGCTGCTAACTGAAGCCGATCGATTGGATGAACAGTGAGCGTTGCGGGGGGGTTGGATGGATAGTGAGCGGTGGCGTTGCCTCTGGATGAACAGGACCCCGTGGTGTGGAGGGCTGGATGAACAGTAGACGGTGGAGGGGTGCCCGTGGAGGGGTGGTTGAACAGGACCCTGTGGTGCGGAGGGCTGGATGAACAGTAGACGGTGGAGGGGTGCCCGTGGAGGGGTGGTTGAACAGGACCCCGTGGTGTGGAGGGCTGGATGAACAGTAGACCGTGGAGGAGTGGTTGAACAGTAGCCGGTGGAGTAGCGCGCGGTGGAGGCTGGATGAACAGGAGCCCGTGGAGGCTGGAGGAGGTCGACGGTAGCCCGTGGAGGCTGGAGGAGGTCGACGGTGGAGATGAACAGTATCCCGTGGAGTCCCATTTTGCGGTACGCCACACCCCTCCCGATCAACAGGACCCCCGTTTTGACCGTAGCGCTCCAACACAAGTCCGTTTCCTCCGTTTTGCGGTACGCCACACCCCTCCTGATCAACAGGACCCCCGTTTCGACCGTAGGAGGTCCGTTTCCTCCGTTTTGCGGTACGCCAGACCCCTCCTGATGAACAGGATCCCGTTTCGAACGTGGTCGGTCGAACACCAGGCCGTTTCCACCGTTTTGCGGTACGCCAGGCCTCGTTTCCATCGCCTGTTCCGTCCAAGCCCTCCCGATGAACACGACCACGCATTCCGTTCCGCCCAGCTAGTTGGCTCCCACGCGTTCCGTTGCCTCCCGATGAACACGACGCATTCCGTTGCCTCCTCATGAACACGACGCATTCCGTTGCCTCCCCATGAACACGACAACGACACTGTTTCTTCGTTCCGACCCAGCCATGTACACGAACCCTGGCCGTACGTATGCGCGAGTAGGCGTTCGAGACCCTGCCCGTATGTACGTACGTGGCCGTATTTTCTTTCATGCACCCTGGCCGCATGCTACGTGCGCGCCTCTACTATGACACGTACGCACATCTACTACGACACGTGTGCGCCTCTACATTGACCAGTATATATGTATGTACACGTTCGCGACCAGAATGACAACGCTACGTACGCTTCGACCAGGTGGGTCCCGACTGTCAGGCACTTCCTTGCCTGCGAAGATGTAGCTGGTGGGTCCCAGCAGTCAGGGGGGCGAATTGTTTTTTGTTTTGCCCGGATGCACTTCCTTGCGTGCGAAGGTGTAGCTGCTGGGTCCCAGCAGTCAGGGGGGAATCGTTTTGTTTTTTTTGCCCGGACGCACTTCCTTGCGTGCGAAGATGTAGCTGGTGGGTCCCAGCAGTCAGGGGGGAGAATCTTTTTTTCGGACGCACTTCCTTGCGTGCGAAGATGTAGCTGGTGGGTCCCAGCAGTCAGGGGGAAACGTTTTTTTCACGAAATACGGTGGCCCGTCCGGTGGGTCCCCGCTGTCAGGTGGAGGAATAATTATTTTGCGCGTAATAAGGAGGCACTTCCTTGCTGCGGCCGTGGACCCAGCTGTCAGCCTCTCCATGTACAGTCCACGTCCGGTGGAAGCCATTCCTTGACCACGTTGACCACGCCGCACCGAGAGCACCAGGGCGGTGGACGACGGCGAGGCCTAGGAAGGGGACGACGCGGAGCCGGGGAAGACGCGACAGTGGATGCCCAGTCGTAGAGGAGTATGAGGGTTCACTCGTTCGGCTGCGGTGTGAGGCTGCCGTCGCCGCAGAATAACAGGGGGTGTGGGTGCGTAGAGGGATGGCCTGGCCAGTGGTGGGAGTAGTAGGGGCCGGTGAGGCCTCCGCGGCATCACAACCGGCCATGGGCGGCAGGAGCAGGCGGCACGACCGGCGCTGCTTTGGGCGGCAGGAGCAAGAAGACCAGAGGTTCAAGAAGCACTACGGCCGTTGGATGGACATCGTACGGTCACTGGAGCTAGAATCATTCATATATTGACTAAAGTTGACAAAGGCTTCCGTCCCAGTCGACTTAGTAGGCCCACAAGTCAGCCTCCCACCAAGGTGGGTCCTAGCTAGCAGGGGTATTCATTTTTTGTGCGTAATAAGGAGGCACTTCCGGTGGGTCCGAGCTGACAGCGGGGGGAATGTTTTTTTCACGAAATATGGTGGCCCGTCCTGTCGGTCCCAGCAGTCAGGTGGAAATGTTTTTTTTCGCGAAATACTGGTGGCCCCTCCGGTGGGTCCCTGCTGTCAGGTGGAGGAATAATTATTTTCCGCGTAATAAGGAGGCACTTCCTTGCCGCTGCCGTGGACCCAGCTGTCAGCCTCTCCACGTACAGTACTCTTCCGATGGAAGTCGGTCGTTGACCACATTGACCACGCCGCGCCGAGAGCATCCCGGCGGTGGACGACGGCGAGGCCTAGGAAGGGGACGACGCGGAGCCGGGGAAGACGCGGCAGTGGAAGCCTGTGCGGAGAGGAGTACGAGGGTTCACCGGTTCGGCTGCGGTGTGAGGCTGCCGTTGCCGCAGAATAACAGGGGTGTGGGTGAGTAGAGGGATGCCCTGGCCAGCGGTGGGAGTAGTAGGGGGCGCTGAGGCCTGCGCGGCAGCACAGCCGGCCACGGGAGGCGGGAGTAGGCGGTCCCGCCGGCGCTGCTTTGGCGGGTGGAGCAAGAAGATCAGAGATTGAAGAAACACGACGGCCGTTGGATTGACATCCAACGGTTACGTCTGCTAGAATCGTTTGTTGACGTATATAATAACTAAAAAAATCTTGCATACGCGTCAACTAAACAGGCCCACAAGTCAGACCACTCCCTCTTTTTTTTAATAATTTATATATAGCTCATGGCAACTTCTTATGCAATTTATTGCAGTCATTTTTTTTGGTTGGCCAGGGCCAATTTCGCATATTTCTGTGGGTTCCAAACTATTTTTAATACCCAAATGTCGAGCCAGATTTAAAGTACTTTGAAGATAAATTTAAATTAGGTTAAGGCCCAGTGAAATAGGAATCTGAAAATGTGAAAAAATTCAGAAATTATAAAGTAATTGCCAATTTGTCATCTGTTTTTATATTTACAACCCATTTCATATTACTTTCAAGATTTGCAGGCGTCTTGAAAGAGTTGCAGCCCATCAGGGCATAGAAAAATAAGTAGGCCTGGATTGGGTATTCTTCAGAAAAATAAACTGGGCTCATTTTCACAAAGAAAAAATAGCTGGGCTGGTCACATGGTGAACATAAAATATAAGCCTGGGCTAGACGGGCCACAGCCCAGTTCAAACCCTGCTCCGTCTCAACAATACCAAACAAAAAAATACTGCTCGAGTAGCTACGTCCCAGGTGTCAGCCGATCTTGTGTTGTTCTCTTGTCTATTGACTATATACGCTCACAATGTCGTGGGTCCCAGATGTCAGGAAAACACTAGGAGGAAGCATTTTATTTTTCCATACACTGACGTGGTGGGCCCCTACTGTCATCCTCTCCACGTACTTCTGCCGATTCCTGTTGTTTGTTGACCATGTTGACAACGTGAGAGGGCGGCGCCGCGGCAAGCGCACCAAAGCACGGGGAGGACGGCGGCGTTAACGATTTAGGAGATGGTGGGGTGGCGATGCGTGCGCCGAGGCGCAGCCAGCCGTGAGAGGCGGAAGCTGGCGGCCCCGCCGGCGCTGGTTTGGTTTCGGCGGCTGGAGGAAGACAGGACTGAAGAAACACGACAGATTGTAAAAGCAGCAGGAGTACTTAACAACCTTAACTGAAACCAGCAGGGGCACTTAACAACCAAAGCTGAAAGCAACGTGGTCAATAAACAGGATATTCGCTTTAGAGCCATGGAAAAGCATGAACATAATCTTCTGTCCTATTCTCCAAGATGGACGGGCCTTCATTATTTGAGACCACCCATGAATAAGTATCTTTTCACCTCCAAGGGGAATTGAGTAGGTCGACATAAACATCATGTTGTGACCAAGCGCAAGTCTGACCCGACCATGGTCAGGCATCTATATAGGAACAATAGAACTCGGCAGTTCCTGTTTCAAGAAGATCACAGCTGTAAAACTGTGTATAAGCAATAGTTTATGAACAACATATATAATAGAAAATAGCTCGTACCATAAGTTTCTCGACACAGTTGGACCTGTTCAACGAGTGCAGCAGTGGCACACATATCCCACGTGGCCTTCCACCATTGAAACGCCCCACATGGACCTCAAGACGATCAATAAAGTGTAGGAACTTGTGGATGTCGACCCAGTCAACTTTAGTGCCATTAGTAATAGTCGAGTTATTACAGAGTAACAAATGAGCAGACTGCTTAACTCTGAAAAAACCTACACGTGCCACCAATTATAAGAAAATATTAGTTAGAAGTAGCATCTTCGTGAGAGATTTGTTGCTACTTCTAAAGTTAAATTGTGACTAGTTAGACAGAATAGGTGGATGAAGAAGTAATCGAGGCAACAAGCAAGAACCAGATACAAAACTAACATGGATGAACAATTGGAACGACGTCGGGGTGGAAGATCGCAGTGAAGATGAGACCAGGTTCTGCTATTTCCATCAACATTCGTGCGCCAACTTTCAGTCCGTAACACTTGAGAAAGTTTATCCAAGTTCGGCCATAAAAAAAGCAGCGATCTTCTTGGTTCATGAACCCAACTCGGAACTTATATCCATGGCTTGTCTTCACTGTGACCATTAAACTAGTGTATTCAGTTATGGCAAGGCCGAGCATCTTGAGTACATGTGTTCTGGCTGAGCAAATAATACACTGCAGGAAAAATAATATGAGAACACAGCATGTTCGAAAAAACCCCACCCTCCCGGATAGAAAAGAGGATTCTAGGAACATACTGTGCGTGTTTCAAAATTTTGTGTTAGGATGAGAAGGAACAAGTGTGGTGTCTCGCCGAGGGCGCAGAAACCTGTAGGGTACTCGCACTTTGGGCACTGCAAATGAAACACACTAGATTCAGTAGGAAGAAAAATGCATCAACGGCAACGGCTGCCATCCTAGGATTACCAGCGACCAAGGGACTTGGATTTATCGGGGATGGATGAAGAATTCGTACCTGGTTCTCCATGAGAAAACCCTATGCAATCGCCGAGAGGGGGTTTTCTCTGAACAAGCAGACGAGGGAGAAGGGGATTCAGGCCCAGTGAAATATTGCCGCTTCGTCCGTCCAGCTTACTGCTAAAGCTAGAAAGGGGGGTTGTGATTTGACGGCTCATTGGGCATTACTGCGGCTACGACCGGGGTGTGTCTACCGTGAAGTTGTGCACTCTAATTTGTGCATATGGCACGTGGACCCCGTTGCCGGTTGCCCCACATATCAGCGAAAGGAAGTAGAAAGACAGGAGTAACTAGTTACACATAAATATATTTTTTGACACAGAGATACTCCCTCTGTAAAGAAATATACAAATCTTTTATATCACAGGCTCACCTTGCCGAGAAATATACTCCCTCTGCAACGCACGGGCATTATGGGGGTTCAGCTTTTTTTATGGGGGTTCAGCTGAGAATATAATACTCAGATAGGCTCACGGTTCTGGACTTTGGGCCGCAGGCCGACCTTGCATGTTTGGGGGGCCATGTGTTCTACCTCAGCGCTTTTCATATTGCAAGCGATCGGTACGGTGCTGGTTTTAGATGTTGTCGCAAGGCGAATACACAAAATTGAATAAAGCACGACAGCTGTTGGAATGAAATCGAACAACAGTTCCTAACCAGCAATCAGAGTTGCAATTCTATCAATGATATACCATGTGATAAATAATACTGCCGTACTACTTATACACACAGGACACTTGTTTCACCATGCCAGATTATTACATCAAAATCTCTCGGAGGATAGATCAGTTCGGCAGTTGCGTGCTGCTACTGAAGAATTTCAAAGTTGATTTGGACCAGCTCTCCTTGCCGAGAAAGTTCGATTTTGACATCATCCCCTACCGCAAGATATGATTTAGATTTGAACCTTGACCATCCTTTAGCATCAATCATCATGCGACCATCCTTTGTACTTACGGTATATTTAGCAGGTTCATTCACACCAAGGCTGCGCATGGTAAGTGAAACTTGGTCGCGGTCGCCCGGATTGTTGAACGACTCCCTCGTTGCTCTAGGAATTCTCTGTTTGCAAACAAGAAGACATACCCAAACAGTTAGATCAACACAGTGAATCATGTGAAACAACATGGAAAGAAAAAAGAACGAAGCACTTGGGCGGCCAATGCTTACCAAGAAGGTGGACATGTCGGTTTTTGTAAGGACTTTGGTATATGAAGTGCGTACTGCAGCCCAGTCTGTTGCCGGTGCAACTGCATGGGCCGGAGCAGATGCAAGTGCAAGTGTTGGTGCAGGTGCCAAAGCCGCTGCTGCTGCCGGAGATGGTGCTCCTTGTAGAGCTGGTGCCGGTGTCGGAGTAGGTGCCGGTGTCGATGCCCGATCCTCCGGTAGATCAGACTGATCCGCTGACGCGGTCGGTGCCCAATCCTCAGCTGGATCAGACTGAGCTGCTGCCGCTGTCAGTGCTAGAGCAACTGCCAGTGCTCAATCTGTGCGAGACAGCGGCGATCGTGTCTAGTCTGCTATAATCAGCTTTCTGACTTGACTAGGATCCATGACCGTGATCCAGTTTTTTTCTTCATTTCTTTTAAACACGAGAAGGACTAATTGTGGCGTTTTTGCTAAACCAAACTGCAGTTCATCATAGGGATTCAGCTTGTACTCAGACAATAGACTGATCCAATTTTTTCCAGTAATATAAGTGATGGACAGTGCCTTCGTTACTGACACGACATAAGAAGTGAAACCTGCAAAAATAGCCATCGTAGAGCAAACCAAACGGTTTATTCTGTGATGAATGTCACATGGGAAAACCTGCATCGTAAAATTGCAGGAAAAGAAAGAAAACATGACATTAAATCGATAAGATTTAGACAGTAAATCAATAAGATTTACTTGATGTGACACGAGTGAATCCTTACCAGGAAATCACTATGTTTAAGTACTAAACAGAAGATTGATCGTCCAACTACGCGTGGCATGCAGGGGCCCCACCTACTCCCACAAGCAGGACAGTCCAAAGGTCGTGACAAATCGTATGGACCCAACATCCATGGGACTGGAAATCCTGGTGGGTGCGATAAACCCTGCAATGCATACATATATTGGAGTGTAACCATAATTGATAAACCGTCCTCACAAAAAATATGATCTGGATACTTCAAAATATACAGACTGAATTGAGTGGACAGATATTAACATAGACCGTTCACACACCAAAAGCGGCAGTACTAATAAACAATACAGGGTTCACAAACACAAATCAAGTACTGAACAATAGTACTTACTACAGACAAGCAAAGTTGCACTAACTAAACTCTGCAGACTATTTCTTGCCACCGACCTACGGGATGAACCCCGCATAACTGACTAGGCCATGGACTTCGTGTGAGATGTCTACATGCACCATCACCATCTTGGCAACCTTGGAGAACCTAACAGAGTGGTCTTTCCACTCATAAACATGATGATGAAGACAGGCCGCATCAGATTTGTTGGGAAGCTTTACAAGAACCACACCCTTCGTAATCGAAGGCACAGCCAGGAAATTGTTGTGGTCAAGTACAGCCTCGAGAACACGCCTGACAACAATGCTACAGGAAAACACTAGTTCAGGACACGTGGCGACAAGGACACAGCAGCTGGATAGTTCAGCAGTAGAACTCATCATCAGGTCTTCCAGTTCACACGGCATGACTTTGAGAACTTCATCTCCACCGCGGACCTGGTTCTAATTCAAACAGAAACCATATTTTATTACTACCTCCGTGCAGAAATATAAGATGATTTTCGATATTATACTCCATATATGACTACATATACGCACAGAAATGAGTGAACAAAGACACTAGAACATGTCTTCAAAGGCATGAGAGCAGAGGGATTACATGCAATATCCATAACACAAGTTACTGAGGCACATATACCCTCTTAAAAGGTAGCATTGATGTTCATAAAGGACTCCCTCCGTCCCAAAATTCTTGTCTTATATTTGTCTAGATACGGATGTATCAAGTCACATTTTAGTATTAGATACATCCGTATCTAGACAAATCTAAGACAAGAAATTTGGGACAGAGGGAGTAGTTGAAAGTAATCTATAAGAAATCAGTGTCAACCTCTCGCATGTTTTGGTCAAAAGAGGAATTTAGAACCGTCATTTGGCACACTAAAATCACATGCAAGATCACCCAGAAAGTTGTACTACCAGTACTAGTACTGCGTGTTAGATGAAAAAACACGATCAAGATCAAGAAAAAGATCGTCAACAAGAGACATTACCTGGACTTGCTTAATGAGGGATCCCGGAGAGGGGGGCTTGGACAGGGCGATGGCTTTGAGCTTGTCCGCGGTAGTCTCGGCGGGGTGCTTGCGCTTCTTCGTACCATGAGCCTCGACGGTTTTGGCCAGAGCCATAGACATCACGTCGGCCGGTGCTCCGGCATCCATCCAAGAGAGGAAGCTGAGAGAGAAGAGTGAAAGGAGGAACGAGATGAGGGAGAAGCGAAGCGAGTGGGGGTTTTCTTCAAGAGAGGAAGCTGAGAGAGAAGAGTGAAATGATGGTTGCTTCGTTCGTCCAACTTACTGCTGGAAAGGAGGGGGTTTTGTGATTTGACGGCTGGGCATTACTGCGGCGGTTCGATCGGAGTAGTCTACCGTCACTCTACTACGGAGTAATTTAGTGCATGGCTGGTGGACCCAGGTGCTGGCTATCCCACACGTCGGCGAAAGTGAGTAATTTAGTGCATGGCTGGAGGAGGATCCGCACGGTATAGTGTGTCCACTATTTTTCTGAAGAAAAAAATGATTACAGCAAGCGTTTCCACTCTTACGACGGAGGAGTGCGAAACACGGCAGCCACTTGAACATGCACAGTGCTCCTACTACTAGGCATGTGCAGTGGTTCATACGTCAGTACTACACAATCTTGTTGCTAGTGTAGTAAGATATGAGGATAACAAATGATGTTGTGCGCATGTCAACTACTCCTATATGTAACATAGTACCGCTTTTTTCGACTGTCCGGTCGAGAATGAACGGTGAGATCAATGTTAACAGAACTAGGTCCACAACGCACGGAGAGTACGGTGCTACAGTACTCCACGAAACATGAACCATATGAAGCACGAATAGTGTTAGGCAGGGTGTATGAAGGGTGCACGGGATGGGAGAAAAAGTTCCCTTCTCGACCCACTTTTGGGTGTTTGGCAGAGTGCATGAAGGGTGCATGAGTCCACACTAGTAGGTTGACAAAAATACACGAAGAGGAAACAACTATATTGAGATGAGAATGCAACCAAACACACCCACACGCTTTGTGCTACAGTGCCTGATCTGCACCGTCTGAGTTTGATCCAACGGTCATGTTGCGCCGAGACATGGACATGCCCATGCAAAGGGCGCCTAAACACCACTGAAGTCCCTCTGCTTCTCGAGGCGCACGACGTTGGTGATGCAGGGTGCAACCGCCCGCAGAGCCCGCTCCCGGTCGACGGGAGCCAGCTCATCAAACACGGCGTCCAATGGCACGAATGGATTCCGGTGACGGAGCCCTAAAAGGATTCGCCCGGCAACGGCGACGGCAGCTCGCAACCCCTCCTTGTCCAGCTCAGCCCCCACCATCGCGCGGAGACGGCTCAGCTCCTCGGAGATATAGGTGAAGAAGGAGACCAGGTCAGGAAGCCGTAGCTCGTTGAAGTCGACCGGGTGGTCGAACGGGTTTAGCCCGACGGCCGGCATCGTCGCGCTAGCACGACGGTAGGCATCGCGCAGCCGCAACACATGCGTGCCAACTTGGTTCACCAAGTGGCGGAGGCGATCCTGGACCTCGTCACGATCGGCCCGCTCGCGCTCCAGCCGGCTCCCTGACGGCCTATCGTATCTCCCGCTTTCTGCAGCAACGCCGCCGACGCCTCGAGCATCTTTGTGGTGGACGCCTGCCGCTTTTGAAGCTCCGTGAACTCCCGCACATAACGGAGGAGCATGGCACTCCTCTCCTGCTTGAGCTCACGGAGCTCCACGTCCTTGGCCTTGAGCTCCGCATCCTTGACATGGAGCTCCTGTGTCAGGCGCCTCACCTCGGACTCCGTGATCTGCTGCGCCGCCATGGCACCAGGTAGAAGCAATGGGGAGAGGAAGCAAAGGGGGCGAAACGGCTGAAAGGCAATGCAATCTACGGGAAGGCGGAGGGAGCGGGGCATCTTTTGGTTTTCACCATGGTAAAACACCTGTCGACGACTTCTCACATCAGGGAGCAGTGGGTTTTTACAGGTGGAGTCATCGTGACTAATTGCTGCCGCGCCTGCTCCCGTGAATCAAAAAATTGAAAATCCTGCCGCGCCTGCTCCCGTCAATCAAAAAATTAAAAATCCTGCCGCACCCAAACACCAGAGCAACGCCGCGGTGGATATTTAAATTTACCTGCCGGCAAGTAGATAAAAAGGGGTGAAAAAACAAATGTGGCGGCGGCCTAGCTAATCGGTCGAACTAGCCCAACTAGCTAGCCACCGTGCTTCACTGATGTACTCGGCGGGAAAGGTGGTCTTTCGTGATTTGGCGACTCATTTACTTGCTTCGGCGCTACGACCGAGGAGGACCCAGAAAACGCACGGTAGGGCATCCCACGTCAGGAAGAATATATGCGTGCACCACCCGGGAGGAACCTGAAACCGCGCGGTAGGGTGTGGCACATCTCGGCACGGAGGAAAAATGTGCGTGTAAAAATATACTGTATCAGACGTAGTACCTATGGTTCGACCTCGGGACCCAGCCAGTTGGTCGAAAACACCCCACTAGCCACACAGCTTCATCATGCAAACGTGGCAAGGAGGATAGATGTGGTTAGCTCCGTCTCGACCAACCACAACGTCTCTTGTTCTAGGCGATTCTTCTATTTTCCAAGCTTTTTTTTTAGTTGTAATAACACCACGGCAAGCTAGCGCCGCTCTTCGTGTGTGCCGGTGCAAAGGTTAGACGATGGAGAGAAGAGAGATTGAGATCGCAGACCTGGGACCCACCAGTAAGTGAGACAATGGTCACGCACGTGTTGACGAGGCACTCCCTCTACTCTACTCAACGCAAGTACTGTATAAAATCAAGTTATGGGACAAAGCCACCAACCGTTCGTTTTTTCAGGCTATCGACTTACGCTTTGTAGTCCAGGTTGCCAGTTCGAATCTCGTCTTTCAGATTTGTTAGTTTTAGGTCCAAATTTGATTAATGACAAGTGGGACCCCCGTGTGTTGTTTCGATATTTCAGTGTAGGATGGTTTTTTTGAACAAACACTTTGCGCGGTTAGACAAGTAACGGCACGAGTTACACGTATTTTGCAAGTTTACGAACAAAAATGACAGCGGCATAGAATATCACATCCACCCCGCAACTTAGATACTATGGTGATACGAGTTTTTACACCGTTGGAAGTGAGATCCAATGGCTTGGGAGTAGTCTTTGTAATTATGCGCAATTTCCAAACTCTCCAAAGGTTTTTTTTGCAAATAAAACATTCACGCCTCGTGTGTGCCGCTGCATCTTCGATCCAACAGCTCCCCGGTGCTCATATTAGGTGCTCCCCGTAGCTTAATTACCCGCTACGGTGATATGAGCATCTAGGTCGTATGATCAGTGATCAGATGGCACATGCGTAGTACTTGTACTTTCTGCGCATTTCCCAAACTCTATCAGTCGTATATTGCAAAGACATTCAAACCTCCTACTGTGGGCCGTTAGATCTCAGTGAACTCGTATCACCATAGAATCTACGGTGCGGGAGCACCTCATACTCTCCCGTGCGAGAAAACATAAGGTGCTATCGTAGCTTGGATGCTACGGTGATACGAGCTTGGAGGTCGTTTGATCTGAGATCGAATGGCATCTGAGCAGTCTTTGTGCTTGTAAGCAGTGGCCGAACTCTTTTGGGGCTTTTTTGCAAAAAACCATTTGAACCACCGAGGAGGTGTTGGGTCACAAATCCAACGCCTCCGAAGAGCTTGTATCACCAAAGCATCTAAGGTGTGGTAGCACATGATATTCTTACATAGAGGAGAATATGATGTCCTCCTTCATCTTAGATGCTACGGTGATACGAGCTTCAAGGTCGTTGGATATGGGATCAAAGGGCATCTAAGTAGTTTTTGTACAAATTGTGTGCAATTCTCAAACTCATCAAGGTTTCCTGCAAAAATATTAAGACACATCATGTGAGCTGCTATATCTCAGATCTACAAGCTCCAAGCAACTTGTATCGGCATATAGCATCTAAGGTATGGGGGCACATGATATTCTCCCGGGGAGGAGGGGTGGGGGTGCACAACCAATCGGTGGTTGGGAGGGTGGGGACAAATATAATCTAAACAACCCTAAACAGAGCTCCACAATTTTATCTAAGGTCGAGGGGTTGACCCCCGACAATCATAGCTCTGCCTAAACACAACATTTGCATGTACTGTAGTACTAGACTTAATATTCATGTTTCATTTTCATGTTCATTTTAAATATTGAACTGAGGACCATGGATGTCTTACATTTTACTCCCTTCATTCCTAAATATTAGTCTTTTTAGAGGCTTTCAATGGACTGGCACATACGGATGTATATAGACATATTTTAGAGTCTAGATTCACTCATTTTGCTCCGTATGTAGTCACTTGTTGAACTCTCTAAAAGACTAATATTTAGGAATAGAAGGAGTATTTTTGAATTCGTGTCATACATGCATGGTTTGGAAAAATAGATGCACTATACTTATTGGATTGTTGTTGTGTTCGTGCGTGTGTGTCTGTGTGTGTGTGTGTGTGTGGTCATATGCTTGATACATACAAAGTTTTCCCACCTCCATATTGTTCACCTTTTAAATTTGAATTTGCATTGAAAAACTTACTAGGGATACCATGAAATGTGAAATCCACGTTGAGATCACTATATCACAAACTCACTCTAATTCAACAACTCGTCATAAATCAATTACCACGTTGAGATTAGTATTTGCAAGGAAAATACGGGTATTGTAATACACATAGATTCGTTCGGCAATTTAAAAGGTTCCTTTCGTATTCTCGAATGGTAGGACCCAACGGCGTACCAGCCAGACCTTGGCTCGTGTTGATCCTAAAAAAACAGGGCTCGTGTCCTTCGGTGGGGTGCGTGGTACACACATTAGGCAACCCCAACCAGTCGAGCCTCGGTGTTTCAAGTCGAAATATCTGGCGGCCAGAATTCCAGCTCTAGGAAATTCCCCTCATGTCCCCGGTCCATAATGACTACCGATGAACAACGGAGGGATGCTTTAGTAACTAGACAACGTTACCTACCGTGCCGAGCACGGTTCAATTCCCTCGGTCGCCGCTCGTCAAGATCACCCGTCAACTGCATTGCCTAGTACTACTACTACTACTACACCAGGATGAGCACAGAATTGAGCCCATTTGTTCGTGCCTAGTACTTGAGTTAATATATAAGGCAATGCACTATTACGGAGGGATTATCCTTTTACTCTTCATATATAACTTGTCTGAAGTCTAACTAAGCAAAATGTTTGACCAAATCCTTTCTTAAGAAATACAACAGGACAGATGTACGGCTTGAAAATTTATTGCATGATGCAGGTTATGATATTGTTTCGAATCCTGGATCTTAAATTTCAGAAAATCCAAAAGTGAGCATAAATTCTTGAAACTAAGCATGGTCACGTGATATGGCACAAATATTACTTCGTAAGTTTTTTCTTCAATTTGAGACAAGCTGCTTATGACAAGTTGCACAAATGAAGAGCCAAGGTATTTTGGAACAAAGACCTGTCACGTTAAGGCAAACGCTTTCACTATTGAAACCGTGGGCGTTTACATGCCGCCACGAGTCCCCGCTTCTCATCGGCAGGTGCCGTCCGAGCAAGCGTGTGAGTCGACGGGAGGCGTGCGAGCAGACCGCTGCGTCGGCTGTCAGGGAGGCGTGCGAGTAGACCGTTGTGCAGGCTCACCGGGAGGCGAGACCTTTGACCAGGCTCCGCCGCCCACCGTCGTCCCAACTGCTCCCACTTTTAATGTCGCCGGCACCGCAGTTTAAAATCAACCCCGCACTACCCGGTATCGCTACAATTCTCTCTCTTCCTCTCCGATTCTCCTGTCGTCTACCTCCAACTAGCCTGACCTAAACGTACGCCATGCCGCATCACGATGGTCTACCCTTAGTGTTCCAGTTTCCTGAGGAAGACACCCAGCCGGAGTCTCAAGAACATAAGGCGCTTTGGGACGAGCTTGAACTGGCCTTGCAGGAAGACGCTGCGCCTGTCCCCGCTCCCGTTCCGGCTCCCGTCGCCCCGACTGCGCCAGCGCCCATCCCCGTGGCAATGATGGGCTGGGAGCCGCACATTGTCGCCGAGCTTAATCCCACGGGGTTCCATGAGGTCCCCGCCGACTTTCACGGGCCCGTGCACCTGCCAGCGCATGCGCCTGCGCGTGCACTGGCGCGCACGCCCGTGCCAGTGCCCGTGCACCTGCCAGCGCATGCGCTTGCGCGTGCACTGACGTGCGCGCCCGTGCCGGTGCCCGTGCACACGAATGTCTCCGTCGCGCCATTGACAGTGCCTGTCCCCGCGCGGGTGCCAGCGCCCCCTCAGCGGCATGGATGGCCGCCGTCGACCGCTTCCTTGCACCAACGCCAGTCGCCTCCTCCCGCCAGTTGACTCGCTGCGAAGTCCAGAACATTTTGGCCTTCCTTGAAGCTAGGCCAACGTCCAGGAGTACGCCAACAACGGCGCAAGACGCCGCCGTCGCCGTTGGTTAGTGGCCCGACGACACACAGAGCACGGCAGAGGAGCCGCTTCCCACCGCGAGACGCCCCCGCCGCCGCCGCGTAATCTAAATTTGCCATGAAAAACGTTCGGATTGCCATGCTTAAAATCCGAACGTTTATCATTTCCATTTATTTTATATCGATCGTCATATAATTTAAAGTCAGAGTCAGACTGAACGAAATGTATGGTTTGATCGATTGAATGTTCTGCTAGAGCCGTATCAAATTAAATATAAAACGTCATCAAGCCATATGTATTCCTTGTCATCCAACGACCTAGACTGCTTCAATGTCGAGCGCTCAACACGTTTAGCGTCCAGTTAATTTCATGCCAAAAATAGTGCTAATCACATGACAACACGCAAATAATATCCTAGTAGTTAATATCCGCATGTACTTAATATACTTCCAAATTAACGTGCATTGCACGTACACACTGACTAGTGCTGCTAGTACGTGAAACTGGTGTCGTGACTTGTGAACGCGTCCAGATATGGTCAACGGCAACATCGCCCGCGAGTTCTTCCTGTTTGCTCGTGCGTCTAAACGCAGAAGGGGAGGAGAGAGGGAGCACACATGGAACCCACCAGTAAGTGAAGGTGAATAGTACTAAATAATATTACATGTTATCCATTAATTAGGTTGTGGTAATATAAAAACATTATGTGAATAAAGGGGGTACAACAAACATTGCTATTCTACGTTTGTTGCCTATTGACGTGCGGCTTGAAGGCCCGGTCGCATGTTTGATCCTCGTCCTTTATTTTTTAATTTGTATATGGGTCCAAATTTGTTTCATGACATGTGGGCCCCTCGGTGTGTAGTTTGTAGCACTTTAATTTGTGGGTCGAAATTTGTTCCATTCGAAGTGGACTATCGGTGTGTAGTTTTGTAGCTTGTTTATAATAATTAAAGAGAACAACATAGTTTTTTGAATAATACCATGGTGTGACGTTGAAGGCGAGAAAGGTCGTGCGAGAGAGCGATGACCGAGCCAGAAGGAAATCAACTAGGGGAGTTGCGTGGGTTGCAACGGTGTTTGGAGTAGTTGTGGGCCGAATGCTACGAAAATATAATCTAAACCGACTGGAATAAATGCCTACACAAATTAATCCAAGGTTGGAGTGCCCCTCGCAATGTAAATAGCTCCGCCTTTGCGAGGGATGGAGAGGTAGTAGCTTCAACGTGTGGAAGATACAGTGTGAGAAAGCGAGGTCAATCGAGAGACATATAGATAGAGAGACAAAGTGAGTGTGGTCCGATATTCATTGAACAAATATATATGCTCTGGAGAGATATTGTCCGATTGAGCTTTTTGGCAAGGGTGAGGGCTGTAAGATAGAGGTTGAGAGTTGATCCAGTCACAGACGTGTAGATATATTTTGTGCGTGGGAGGAAGCAAGGTCAATCGATCACATAGGGTCGCCGTGCGATCGAAAGAGTGAGACGGGTTGGAGAGAGTGACCTAGATAGACGATGTGCGTGAGAGAGTATACAATGTGAATAGGTCGAATTGGGCTCAAACATGGTGATATATCGTTTTTGTCCGAGAAAGAGCGAGGTCAATCGAGACATACAGAGAGAGAGAGAGAGAGAGAGAGATTGAGTGAGCGTGGCCCACCATGAGGTCGAAAGAGTGGCGGCGGCTTGGATGGACTGACCTAGATAGACAATCTGCGTGAGAGAGTATAGAGTGTGTCGATCGAGGCCCGAACAGGGAGATATATCATTTGTGTGTGAAAGAAAACGAGGTTAAAGGAGACTCAGATAAAGAGAGCGAGATTGAGCGAGTGTGGCCCGCCGTGCGGAAGAAAGAGTGAGACAGTCTCGAGGGAGTGACCTAGATATACAACGTGCGTACGAGAGGTTGGGGGGCTAGATAGGCAATGCATGTATTTAGTGTGAGAGGGTGAGAGGGAGAGGGGGGGAGAGAGAGCTCGGCATGGGGTGCAATGGCGGGTGTGTGAGGTAAATACATTTGGTAACAGAGTGGAAAAAGGGGTTGTGTAGTTGAGAGACTTAGAGATCGAAACATGGAGAGAAAGAATGAACGTGTGTTGGAAACCGATAGCTTCCTAACGTGGTTAGGAGAGGAAGATTGACCAATACAGGAAGTATGTAGCGTTTGTGCCGGGGGGGCTAAAAACAACATTTGAATGTACATAGTACGAGACTTAATATCGATGTTTCAATTCGGTGTACATTGTAAGATTTGAACCGAGGACCAGGCATACGGGTAATTATTTTGAATTCGTGCCATACTAAGTTTCGAAAAGTTGACATTGACTCAGTTTGTTGTGCTATTTTGTAGGTCATATGTTTGAATCCATCCAAAAAAATTCTCACTATCATGGTGTTCATCATATACATATGAATTTGTATTAAAAAAGTAGCTTGGATACAGTGAAATGCGAAATCCACGTTAGAATTGGAGATCGCTACGTGACACACACTGTAATTCAAATAACTAACTACGTGACACACACTCTAATTCAAATAACTAATTATGTGACACACACTCTAATCCACGTTAGTGTGGGTACCGTTTCGATTTTTTTTCAAATAACTCCTCATTAATTAATTTATAGTACTCCCTCTGTTCACTTTTATAAGACCTTGAAGACATTTCATACAATGTGCAAAACAGTTCATTTTAAGTTGTCTGAAATGACTTACAAAAGTGAACGGATGGAGTATCTCGTTTCGAATGACAAATTATTGCAAGGAAAACATGGGCATGGTAATACATACAGATTCGTTTGCAAATGAAAGAAGATTCGTTTGCATTCTCAAATGTAGGCGCACCAGGCAGACCAGGGTCGTGTCGGGGTGGACGCTGCTTCGGTGCCTTAAAGGCAACTGCCTTTGGGTCACTGACATGTGGGCCAGCCACCTGTTGGGCCCACATGTCATGGACACAAAGGCAGGTGCCTTAAGTCACCGAAGCATAGTCCTGTCGGGGTGGTCGCGTGTGTCGGACGGACGCGTAGCACCCAGCCACCCACCCCCCTCCCCCCCAAAAAAAGGACGACGACAATATAAGTTCGCGCTTCCACGTTTCGGATTGAAATATCTGGCGGCCCCAATTCCAGCCCTGCAAAATCTCTCTTCTCCATCGTCCCCTTCCGCGCCCAGATTGCTCAAATCCCTAATTTGCCGCCAACCCACGAATCTCCCCTCGTCTCGTCTCTTTCCCCACCGTTCCCCACCTTTGTGTCGGACGATGACGGTGAGACGACGGTCGCGCTTCACCACCGCACCGGAGCTACCTCATCTACGCCCTCGTCCACCGCATCGGGTGGTCCACCGACAATGTCGGCCGCCGCAACCGACGTGCCTCACAGACATCGAGTTCCACCGCATTAGGTGCGCTTCACCGACGCCGTCTCCCAGCTCACCGGGGCTACTTCACCGAGCACATCGTTGCACCTCCGCCCCCCGAGGCCGTTGGGGCTTCACCAACGGTCTCATCCATCGCATCGTAGCGCTCCGCTGCCACTCAAGATCTGCATCCGTGCGCGGCCAGCCAACGCCAGCGCATCACCCTCGACGGTTCTGAAGTGACCCGCACTCTAGCTAGGCGAGCATGCCCAAACGCCGGCCCGAACTAGGTATCCACTCATCACTCCCTTGTGCACTGTTCCGGCGATGTTTGGATATCCTTTCACTGCTCTCTTAGCTTACACGCCTATGCAACTCAGACTTTAACTCTTATTTCTTCTGGAGATATCATCTGAAACAAGCAAATCCATTTTTTAGCGAAGCATGACGGCGCTACGAGATCTGGTACACATCCTGCACACCCGTATAACCTTGTAAGTATCCGTCCTCCGGTACAACATCAAGGTCGATTCCTCTTATTTGATCAACCATTCGCCGTGTCAAAAATGCAGAGGGGGATGCAAGGAGCACAAGGCCTGCACATCCAAGCAAGTGGTAACATGGACTTGTACATGGAACATCCCAAGCGCAAGCAGAGCTGCAGTGAGCCTGTACAACGAGCTAGCGTAAGTCCCTGCATTTCATTTAATTTGTACTGGCATTCGTGTATGATTTGTGTGCAGTGGCTGATCCACGAATTCAAGTTACCAGGGGCGAACATTTAACTTAAAAAATACGAAGGCACTTGCACTCCGGAAATCAACATAACTTGAGAAATGTGAAGCTACATGCACTTTGAAAACCAGCTAATGATCCAAAGTACTTCATATTATAAACACTAAATGATGCAAGCACCAAAAAACACAAAATGTAACATGGTGTACAAGGACTACAAACATGGTCTGTACCTGCTTGAATTATTCGTTCTCTGGCTGAAAATATCGAAGTGTAATTGCACGTATAACTAGTGCGCAAACTGCATATCAATATATCTATCCTGCACAAGTATGGCAATAGTTTCAAACAACATATTAGAAAAGTATTTATGCTATGTTGTCATGATACGGGGACTTTCTGGTAGATGGCCTCGACGTTTCCTCAAGCTATGAAAATGCACTATAATTTTGCTTGTCATCAATGCCTACAAATCTCTGTCTCTCTCAACATAGTAGATCATCATTAGACACTAAATCCTTCAATGAGCTTGCAAAATGCTTGCATTAGATCCCTCATTAGACACTATATGTTCATCACCAGGAGCATGTAAAATGTTTGCATCAAATCCTTCATTAGCAGTCTGTTCATTAGACACTTCAGGCTCAACAACAACATGAGCTTGTATGTTTGCACCGGAAACTTGATTAGATACATCAGATTCAGTGAGTTCAGTATTGATTGGGGGAGTTATAAAATAAGTAGAAATTGGTTTCATTTTCTCATAGATTCCCTACATACAAGCAGTTTTACAACACCGTCAGGTTTAACTATTGGCCAGAAATTGAAGAGTTCAATTAGATATAATCAGGGATGTGATGTACCTGCTCGTTGCGCATGCTACTCTTGCAAGCTGCGACTGTCCGTTTGCGCAAGCTCGATGCCATGCCCGTGCTGCCGCCGCTGCCTCCCACGCAGGCTACACCCAGGGTTGGATCTTCATCTTCTTGTCCTTCTGTTTTCTTGAAGCCCGGCGACCGCCCTCCAACGAGGGCGCGAGGAAGTGCTGTGTCGGTCTGTCCAGCGGCGGCTAGGTTAGGAGCGAACCAGACTGGAGGCTGGAGTGAATGAATTGGGATTTTTCCTGCTGTCGATCGATAGGGGAGGCGCTCATTTGGGCCGCGAGCCTGCTATAGGGCCTGCCTTGCACTTATGTTATTGGCCCATCCAAATTGAAACATTTTTCTTCATTTTTTACATTGCCTGCTCGTGCGTTGGGACGAACAAAACTAGCGTGGGCCAACCTGGACGACTCAAACTAGATGCACACTTTCCAGCCACCTGAGGCGGCCGCCCATACCAGCCCCTATGGTGGCGTCGCCCCTTTTTGCGTGTATGATTGGATAGTGAAAAATATTCCAGTGGCGCTTTCGATTTACCCAAAGAATGGTTGAATTGCTTGTTTCTATGAACTGAGTTCGCTAATAATGTGAAGGATACCAGTCTTTTCATCCTATTGTAGATTGCTTAGATCTCGATATGCCAAAAGTAATCACATGAAATATACAGTAAAAGCCAGTGTGATGTGTTTGGCTACAACTATTCTGACTACACGTCCTCATATAACATATCAAGGATGCACCATCTTACCAGATTAACCATTCGACTTACCCATGCAGTGTGCGAAGAAAGAAGTATTGGGACTGCATATCCAAGCAATTGATGCCATGGACTCCTTCGTACAACCTTGTAAGTTAAAAATAAGTTGCAGTGTGCCTGTACAAAGAACTAGCGTAAGTTCAGTTACCTGCTTCTCGGAATTTTAGTTAGCCACTTATTGCAAAATTGTTCAATTACGTTGCTTGGCTTAATTTAGTTTGCTACTGATTACATAATGGCACAGCCTGTTAATCATATAGTAGACTGCGCCTATCTATGTGTTTGATACTTACTGTTAAGAATTACCTGTTTGCCTTAACTTAAATATCTACTTGTTTGTTTAACTGCCTTGCTGCTGCAACAGCGGGTTACAATGATGTTAATAACTACTTTTCAGCATCCAATTGAAACTCTTTAATTCCTTGTTTGTTTAACTGGTTTGCTGTTATAACTCCCAGTTGAGATGTTTTGCTACTTCAACTTTTCTGAATCCAATCGGAACTTTAATGGCAAAATAGGTTAGCCCAAGATCAAAGAGCGAGGCCCCATGGACGTTGCATCATCCCACAGCAGTGGCACCGGCCCAATCGTGCATTATGAATTGCCAACTGCTGATGCTCTAGAGGCTAAACTAGTGGTAGAAAGAGATTCTGCTTCTGCACTTAGAGATGAAGTTGACATGTTGAGGAAGCAAACAGCACAATCACAAGCAGTACTCAAGACAACCATTAAATATTTGGTGGATTTCAAAACGAAGCAAGCTGAGACTGACCAGATTGTTAAGGTCCTGAAGGAAAAAAGGAAATTAAATTCCTACTTGGTAAATCATAGGTGAAATGTTCTTTCCAAAGTTGAATAACCTTTGTGTTGTCTGTTCATGTAATCAATCAAACCATTTGTTTTAGAGATCATGTAATAATTGTTTTTTTTGGTTTGTAATTTTATTTGAGCACAAGTCTGTATCAATTGATAAGACTCGGAGACATTTCATTTGGATTGTTGTGCCAGACCTACAAATATGCCAATCGGGCTGAATGTGCATTCAGCAATAGTAGTAGTATAGATGGACCATAAGTGGCACGCATTGGAAAGGGCCAAGATGCTGGCTAAAAAAAGGATGTTGTTGTAGCCAAAAAAAGTACATCGGCCTGGCTTATGTATGTTAGTTGATATTATTGATTCATATACTCCATAAGTGTTTATATGTCTGTTAGTTCTGTACATTCTTGGTTGATTGACTCGGTATTTGAATCTTGATACATCGCTTGTGTACATATCTAAATGGGAGTACACATTATGCTGCGTGTGACATTTGAGTTGGACATGAAGTGTTCCAAATATTCGAATTCACCTTAAACTGGGGTCTAGTTTCTGAATTTGAGTATCGGCATTTGTAAACCATATTCATATATGACAGTGGAATACATCTTTGTCGTCCTTTTGAAGATATATAAAAACACATAGAATGATTTATAAAGATTCATATAGGAATACAAAATGGATTCGAATTTAGTTGCCAGGGTAAACGTGGATGCTTATTGTCCCAAAATTCGAAAGAAGCAGCAAAATGTCCACTCCCACGTCAGCTGCCCGAAGCCAAGTGTTTGGGAGATGGAAATTACTGTCTACCCATTACACGGACAATCCATCGGCCCGATTTCCACTGCTCTAAATAGGGGTAGGTTAGTAACTTCAATTAGACGTGACACGACCGCCTCTGAGCCCATTCCGACACGGTGGGCGTCAAACATGGGCGGCAAAACTCATTTGATTAAAGCTTGTCCGAAAGACCTATGTTTCTCCCTCCATTCCCCATTCATACACAGTGGGCGGCAAAACAAACTCGACTCGGCCGAAATCGATGTAGGCAAATATTTCAATAGGGGCAGGTTTGTAACTTCACTCAGACGTGACATAACTGCCTTACCTGTCAGCCCCGTTTATACACCGTGGGTGCCAACCATGGGCGCCAACCACCCTCTCCTCGCCCGAAATCGCTCTGGGCAAATATTGGCAAGATGCGAGATTACCGTCCTATCCCCAACCGACGAGACGTCCAAATTTTAAACGGGGGCTAAGTTCATAACTTTCCCATATTTCAGACAGGCGCGTCCCAAAAAAATGGTTCCCCGTATCTCTCCCTCCATTTTCCCATTCATACACCGTCCGCGCTAGAACACCCCATCCCCACACCAGCCTCCGTCCGCCACCCCATCCATCGCTGCCGTCCGCCACCACATCCATCGCCACCGTCCTCCACCATACCAGAGCGCCTACCAAGACCGTGTCGTCCACTGCTAGACATGGATGTTTCTCATCCATGGCGACGGACCATTAGCATTGCATCGCGTCCTCTCGCTTCATCGGCGCCGTCGTCCTCTTTGCCGGGGCCGCTCACATGACCTTCTCTTCCACCGCAACGGGACTTATGCCCCGATGCACCCGTCTACCGTCGCAGATCTGCTTCAATGCCACCGACAGCCATCACACCCCCGATGCCTACACGGTGCCGCAAGAGAGGTGGTACTTCATATCTCCTCAACTTTTTGATCTCAACCAGAAAATAGATCTTAACTTGGTTACTCTACTTTCTTTTCAGCTCTTAGAATTTAGTTCTTAGTTCGAAGCAAACAATGGATGCTAAATATCATTTCTCCGGTTTGCAGCTTCAAATCTGCCATGGCACAGCCATAATACGGTTTAATTGATCATGCTTAGGGTTTAATTGATCATGTTGGTTCCGTGGTGGTTTCTTTAATAGAAATCGGAGGGGAAACCCTCTTTTGCTAAAAAATATGCTTAGAGTTTCCCCCTTTTATGATCACTATATGATTAGAATACGTGCTTCGTGTCATAATAACACTGCTCCACCCATCAAGCTAAACAAGCTTAGTTGTTCAAATACGAATCTGATATTATTAAAATAGAGTTGTTTAATTGGTCAGCTAAATGTTCCTAAATTAGTTTCGAAAAAGCATGTTTGCCGCTTGGGTGTGTATCTCTACAGGGTGCCCATGGTGGGCCGTACCACCCTGGGATTTTGGGTCGTCCCAGGCCCCGATTCCCCTCTGTTCTGCTGCACGCTTCCGATCTCTACTCGCCCCCAGTCGCCTGCCTCGCCGGCGACTTGCCATCCCCGGACGGCATGACTCTAGGAGGAGACGCCGGACTAACAGGAGGCCAGGAGCCGCTCGCCCAACAGCGTCACCGCTGCCCGGGCGCGCCGCCGTGCCTACCTTCCCAGTCCGTTCAGGGCTCAGGCGTGCAGCACCCACCAAGCCAACCCGATTTATCCTGAGATACGTCCTCAACACTCAGCAGCCACTCCTCATCACCCATTTTCTAATTGATTCATTACTCATTAGGCAGGACTGTCATTAGGGTTTGTTGTGTGCTCAGTGCTACCTACACTTAATGGTTCAGATGTATTTCGGTAATCTTTAGTACCTCTAAAGTTCACAGGGTTTTCAAAATTCCGGCCCTCGGAACAGAAAGTAGTCATTTTGGATTGTTGGTCGTAGTGACATTGACCCAGATTACTACTGCAAGCCAGGTTTGTTGACAATTTTACTTGTCTTTCTTACTCATTTGATATAATATCCAATTATTCAAGTCGATTAGTTGCAAACAATAAGTGCTAGACAAACTTCTTCACTCAGATTTTGGATGGTCTCTTACTGCAGTTACAATTCTGCATACTTTTCCTAGTAAGCTCACAAGTAATTGATTGATTCACTACATCTATGCTTGCCTTGTCATATTTGTTGTCAATATTCTTTTAGGGTGGACCACCCTGTTTCTAAATACTAGAACCGTAGACATGAGTGAATAGTATTTCTCTATGTGATCTCTTCCATCATGTGTGGGTAACGAACACTGCATTGTATAGAAAGAAAGTGTCATTTCCAGCTTTTACATAGGTTTCGATCTTTTACATGGAATACAATCTGCCTACTTGCTTTGTGTCGCACTACCAACACTCCACCCTTGAAGCTAAACATTACGCCACTCATAATTGCTTAGTTTATTTGTTCAAATACGAATTTCATATGATTCTAATGTTCCTACTTCAGTTTTGACATGTGTGCCTGCCTGTATAGAGACATAAGGGGTTTGTATTTCTGTGTGTGGTCTGGTCAGCACGGTTGGGGAGGTGAACTTTGCATATGCAGGGGTTTATAGGGAGACACTCTCCGAGTTGAATCCGCAATGCATTCCATAGATAATCTGACTACTTTTTATGTTTTCATGAATCTCATATTCTGAACAGCATCATAATGATTATGAGCTTGCGCGCATGAAAAGAATAAAGCAGAACAATGCCATGGCTGTCAAACTTGGCATTAAGGGACTGAAATCAAGTCTGGATGCAATGCAATGCAAACGCTCTCCACCTACAGATTCATGCTCAGAATATGATCCTAACAGTGATTCTGAGCTAGAGGGAGACCTAAGTCAATGTAGCTCCCTAGTGGAGGAGTCAGAGGAAGATGCCCTATCTTATTCACCCATCAAGGTACTTGCTCTAACTTTCCAAGGTTACATTGCTCGCACATATCTTGCAACTGATGCTTTGCATTGCTTCTACTTTGTTGAACTGCCATTAGCTTAGTTTACACATCGTGTATGTGAATACGCCCTGCCTATCCATTTTCAGTACATATTCCATCTGTCATCATACCATATTTATCCATTCAAATGTTTTTCTTGTGTATCAGACGTTCAAAAGGAAGAGGGTGATTGCTGATCGTGGAGGAGCACAAGCAAAGTATTTGGAAAAGGTAGTGGCACCTGATAAATCAAATAGCCCATTAGGTGTAGTTGCAATATCACCTGACCCACAAAATACCCCAACTCTAGCAGACTCTAGCCCTACTACACTGGTCATTTCTGATGTCCCAACTCAACAGATCCCAACTGCAGCAAACAGTATGATTATGCCAGTTGACATAGCACCAGCTGTACGACGCAAAACCCCCATTCCAGCAAAGAGTACACCAAATCCAGTTGCCAAATCCCTTCTCGAACCAGAGAGAGCCCCAATTGTAGCAAATAGGACCCTTGTTCCATTTCTTCCCAGTTTAGAAGACGAAGCTTATGTTGTTGTCAGGAACTTTGTGCGCATCTTTCCTTCATGGAAAGATTATACCGCAGACACAGAACAATTTCCAGTCTTCCTCCGCAACTTACGCGTAAGTAATGTACTAATGTTATTCATGGTCATTACTACATATGTTTCTACCGACAGAAGACACAAGATTTCATTCTTTTAAATAGGCGAGGAGCAAACTGGATTGTGATGACGAGCAAGGGTTGGTTGCACTTTTCAAGCACTCGTTGATGAAGTATCGTTCCTACCTGAGGCAAGAGCACTTCGATGGCAAGCCTCTAAACGAAATTTCTATAAAGTCTCCGGTGCTACATTTATCCGACGGTGACTGGAATAATCTTGTTACACATTGGTCTCAGCTGCAGTGTAAGGTACTGTCTATGATATCACATCACAATTTGAACTACATTTTTGCATTTGCCTTAATGTCTCACTTGTACAAAAACTGTTAGCAGAAGAACATTCGTTCTCAAGGGACCACAGAATCTCGCAACTATACTGCACACTGCATTGCTCTTGTGAGTACCTCTTACCCTGTATGACCATACTTACTTTCATAGTTGTTTGATTATGTAGCATCACTGCACATGTTAGCCTCGTAATCATCCATTTGGTGGACATTATAAGATCCGTATGGACTCTTACATAAATTTAGAATCAACCCAATACTTTTGAAGAGGTTTAGCTCTGCAGTCCTCTTGTAAGGACTAAACGTGGTCTATCACTGTACTAACATTAACAGCTACTCCCTCCGTCCCATAATATAAGAACGTTTTGTACAGTACACCAGTGTTCAAAACACTCTCGTATTATGGGAAGAGGGATTGGTTCATTTTGTAGCATTCTGCATCTTATCTCCCTCGCCCACCATTTACTATAAAAGATCAGGTCTATATTTAATCTTACCAACAAGTAGAATACACACCAATGCCAGTGCAGAAGTGTAGCCCATTGCTCTTGTCAGTACATTTTGTCCTGTAACGCTTATACTTCCAGGGATTGGTAGTTGATTATGTAGCATCAATCTCCATCTTATCTTCATTATCCTCTATCCCTTCCAGTATTATCATATCTATAATTACTCTCTACAAAATGTAGAGTACAGGCAATGCTTATGAAGAAGATTCAGTGCTGAAATTCTTGAGTTATCCTTCCCTTGACATGGAGAAGGGCATTATAAAGCCGGTGTTAACTGTTAATGTAAGTCAGTCCTTCTAAAGCCTTTATCCTCAACTGTTGTTTAATTTGCTCATACTCCCTATCGTTTACTGCTGTTTAGTTTGTTGTTTCTACCAAGATGCATGTTCGTAAGAACCGTAAGTTCTAAGTTTTACTTGTAAAACCAAATTCCTTATTCAGACCATGCACATTACTTAATACTCCCTATATGTATGCTTGTTTTTGTGGATCTATAATCCAGTGTGTGCTGAAGTAGCCCACGTTTGCACCTTGTCATCTCCTGTTTTATCTTACTGATGTGGCTGATGATATGAACAACATGCCATGCACATTATCCAAAATAGATACAATGATTTTCTTTGCCCTTCATCTATGCTTGTTATGTTGACATGGTAATCCAGTAGTGGGTGAAGCTCCCCGCATTATGAACAATGCCAAATTATGCTATTGATATTTTGAGCTTACTCTTTATTTTCTAATTTGAAATTGGATAGAATTGACAGAACAGCTATCATCTTTGTTTATACACGTGCAAAACCTGTCATCTCTCTGCTTTGTTTCAGGGTGATATGCCTGATGGCATGCACAAGTCTGCTGAAGGCTGTGAGACAAACCCAACATATATTGCAGCAAAGAAGGCAAAACATCTTGAAGATAGCGAGACAACCCCAAAGTCTTGTCTTGATGCAGTGTTCAAGTTACTTGAGACTAACAGTCAGACAAGTTCACAGAATTCGTTGTCTGAATCAGTTCGACTTCTTCAGTCCCAAGTTCTAGCAGAAAGGCATTCTGCAACTCAACTTCGACTTGAAGTCCTATCTCTAAGAAAGATTGCGGAGAACACCAATGAGAACCACATCACTAAATAGCTACACCTGGAAGCTATGACCGACATGCTAGGCCGGTCTCACAGCCTTGCTCGGCAGCTTGCGCAGCAGTTCCCCCGCAAGGCTAACCTTTCTTGAACTGTCTTGGAAGTGGTCTCGGTTCAGTATTATTTTGTTACGCTGCAATGGTGCCCAATTTTTGTAATCTGCTTCTTCGTTGCGCTTTATGATCACTGGTGGCGAACTTTGATGCCCAGTGGATGTAATATGTGTAATAGCCGTGATAGCCTAGCATAAGTTGCTTGCTTATTTATTTCCTTGTTGTCTTGTTTATTTGTTTGCTTGTAGTCAGTGCAGTTATTTTTCCGCGGTTTGCTGGTGGCTGCAATAACCTATTTTTTAAAACTAGGCCACAATAACCACGGGCTAATATTTACTGTAGTGACACTGGGCCTCCTACGGGTTGTAGAAACAGTGGGCCTTCTACGGGCCGTAGAAACAGTAGGCCTTCTACGGGCCGTAGAAACAATGGGCCTTCTACGGGGCGTATCATCAATGGGCCTTATACGGGCCGTATGATCGATTGGCCAAACATGGGCCAATAACAGGCTGCATTATGCCCATAAACGGTCTAGAGTTGGAATCGTCCATTCATGGGCCGACCATAACGGGCCATCGTTAATAGGACGTATTTGATGACGCTATGAAAATGGCCCAACGTATTAACGGACCACAAACGGGCCGACTGTAACCATGGGCTGAATTTGGCCCACAAGCAGAAAATGACAGTAACGGGCCGTCAGTAAACGAATGCTGGAAATGAGCCCAAGAATAAATGGGCTCTGAGAAGGCCGAAAGATAACATGGGCTGGAAACGGCCCAACGGAATAACGGGCCGTTAATGGGTATAAAGTGATACACTGTTCATTACGGGCCAGTTTCACCACGGGCCATTAATGGGTGTAAAGTGATACACTGTTCATTACGGGCCAGTTTCGCCACGGGCCGTTAATAGGCCAAGAGTTACATAGGGCCTCATATGGGCCGAAAGACGTCATGGGCCATACATGGGCCAGAAGTGAAAACGGGCTGGAATCATATTGGATGGCCCAGATGACGCTACTGGGCCTAATTCGGATAGGGCGTAACAGGCCTTGGGTTAGCGGGCTGTAAATGGGCTATATGCGAATATGCCGTTAACAAGCTTTCCATGGGCCGGCCCGCCACCTTTTGACCAAGTCAAACGGGCCGGTCTTTTCACAGGAATGGGCCTCTGTTGGGCCGTGCCACGTGTCGACGTATCATAGGCGCCTTCTGTCCAATGAGTGGATGACATCTATCCCAACGATGAGCCGACACGTGTTTCCTCCAGCCAATGATGATTTTACACGTGGAAAATCCCCATTGGTCGGGGCTGTTAACGGGTTATCGGATCCAAAACCCGACCCGATAGCTTAACGGCGTTCCATTACGGTGGCTGCCACATGTCGGTCACCCTTGACGAAAGCACTTCTATGACGCGCGATTTATCATCATGGAAGTGGACATTTCCGTGATGATAATTTTGGTAATGTCATGGAACACTTCTACGACAGCACAGGTATGACTATCTTGATTCTGTCATAAATTTGTCATGGATGTACATGCATGACAAAAAACACGACCTACTGTGACAAACACGTATCATCACGGAAGTGTATTTTTTTGTAGTGTTGGTTCGCCGACATTTGGCGCGGCCAAGATTGGGTTGGTAGCCAGGATGGCTTTTATTTCTTCCAATCCGGCCGTGGCTGTATCCATCCACTCGAAGTGTTCGGTGCGTCGAAGAAGGCGATAAAGGGGTAGTGGCTTTTCTCCTAATCGGGAGATAAAGCGGCTTAAGGCAGCCACGCATCCAGTTAATTTCTGGATTTTCTTGAGGTCAGTTGGGATGGCCAACTGTGACAGAGCTCAGATTTTAGCCGGATTTGCTTCAATTCCTCTACTGGAGACGATGAAGCCCAGGAGCTTTCCGGCGGGCACGCAGAAAACGCATTTTTCCGGATTGAGCTTGATGTCGTATGTTCGGAGATTGTCGAATGTGAGCCTCAAGTCGTCTATTAAGGATTCGACGTGTCTGGTTTTGATGACCACGTCGTCTACGTATGCCTCCACTGTTTTGCCAATTTGTGTTTCCAGGCATGTCTGAATCATGCGTTGATAGGTTGCACCGGCGTTTTTGAGCCCGAAAGGCATGGTGTTGAAACAGAAGGGGCCGTATGGAGTGATAAATGCCGTTGCGGCTTGATCGGACTCCGCCATCTTAATTTGATGGTATCCGGAGTATGCGTCGAGGAAACACAATGAGTCGTGTCCTGCGGTAGCGTCGATAATTTGATCGATGCGAGGGAGGGGGAAGGGATCCTTGGGGCAAGCCTTGTTAAGGTCCTTGAAATCGACACATAGGCCCCAGGATTTGTCCTTCTTTGGTACCATCACCAGGTTTGCTAGCCAGTCCGGATGTTTTATTTCTCGAATGAATCCGGCCTCAAGTAACTTGGCTAGCTCCTCTCCCATGGCTTGTCGCTTAGGCTCAGAGAAACGCCGAAGAGTTTGCTTGACTGGCTTGAACCCCTTTAGAATGTTAAGGCTATGCTCGGCCAGCCTGCGTGGGATTCCTGGCATGTCTGAAGGATGCCAGGCGAAGATGTCCCATTTCTCGCGCAAGAACTCCCATAGTGCGGCGTCTACTGTGGGGTTTAAATGTGCCCCGATGGATGCTGTTTTTGTAGGGTCCATTGGGTGGACTTGGAATTTGACTATTTCGTCCGCTGGTTTAAAAGAGGTGGACTTGGGTCTTTTGTCGAGTATCACGTCGTCCCTGTCCACTGTGGAGCGCAGCGCGGTTAGTTCTTCAGCCCCAAGGGCTTCGGATAACGCCTCGAGGGCTAGTGCGGCGGTTTTATTTTTGGCGCGGAGTGCTATGTCCAGATCACTAGCTAGAGTGATGATTCCATTAGGCCCGGGCATTTTGAGCTTCATGTACCCGTAATGGGGTATAGCTTGGAAGATCGTGAATGCCTCCCGTCCTAGAAGGGCGTGGTATCCGCTACTGAACGGGGCCACTTGGAATGTGATTTCTTCGGACCTATAATTCTCCGGCGTGCCGAATACCACATCTAGTGTGATTTTTCCTTCACATCATGCCTCCCGACTAGGGATGATCCCTCTGAAGGTCGTGCTGCTTTGCTCAATGCGGCTCCTGTCTATTTCCATTTTTCGAAGAGTCTCCTCATAGATGAGGTTTAATCCGCTGCTGCCGTCCATGAGCACTTTAGTAAGCCGGATGCCGTCCACAATTGGACTAAGGACCAAGGCGGCTGGTGCTCGGGCTGTTCGGAATTTAGGTTCGTCACTGGCATTGAAGGTTATAGGCGTATTGCTCCATGGATTTATTGCTGCCCCGTGGCAGACTTCGGCAAGGCTGCGGAGTGCTCGCTTACGCCTATTATTTGAGGTGAAGGTCTCGAAGACTGTCAATACTGTATTGTTATTGTCCATGGGATGGTGCTCTGCGGTATTGTTGATGAGGAGATCCTCACTGCTCTTAGCCACCTGCCGGAGTATCCAACATGCTCTAAGGCTATGTGTTGGCATGGTATCTGGCGTACTGTGAATTTTGCATGGCCCGTTGAGCCATCCCTCCAATATAGTTCCACGCCCTGCAGTGGGCTTTTGTTTCTTTGTAATTAGATCGGGTGACTTACGAGAGTACACCCTTTTAGTTCGGACAGGGGGTTTAGTGAGAGCCGGAGGATCCCAGAATTTTGTTTGGGTTTTCCAGGCGCTTTCCATCGCACAGTACTTCTGTACTATGGCCGCCAAGTCAGCGAAGTTTGCTATGTCACGGCGACTTATGGCGTTGAGGATTCCCTTGTCCGTGCAGTTTTTGCAAAAGACTGAAATTGCGTCTTCCTCGCGACAGTCCTTGACCTTGTTCATTACAAGGAGGAATCTGGCCCAATAGTGATGTACTGTCTCTTGGGGCTCTTGTCTAATGTGGGAAAGATCACTTATATCTGGGTCGGTGGGTAGATTTAAGTCCGAACCCTGACCCGATCTGAGACCCAGGGGTGGATGAGTTTCCGATCTTAGAAGTTCGGGCTCCGGGATGTTGCCCAATAGGTCTGGCCCGCTGTCTGATTCTAGGTTCAAAGCTTGGGCCATGTCCTCCCATAGACGGGTATCCGGCTCGGAGAGCTCGGGAATCCGGACATAGTTTGTCCTCAAGATAGAGGAAGAATCGCTGCGTTGCTCCTCCACCACCGCTATCTGATGGGTGACCGGCGGAGAGTTAATCTCCCTTTGGTCGGGTTTAAGCCCGATCCAATCATAGTCTATAGCGACTCCCAAGGCGGCGATGCGATCCAAGAGCTCGTTCAAGGAAGAGAGCTCCATTGGATCCATCTGCTCGGCGAATTCCGAGCCGACGCGGAGGCTGTTTTCGATGACCCGAGAAGTCATCGTTGGCGCAACGGCCGAGTGGGCGGTCATGACGAAACCGCCTAGTCAGAGAGTTTGGCCTACAGCCAGGGCTCCCCCAGAGATGATGTTGTCCTTGACAATGAGACGAGCCATCAAGCCTTATGATGACGGCACAGTGGAACTCTCAATGAAAGCACCAATGTCGGTGTCAAAACCGGCGGATCTCGGGTTGGGGGTCCCGAACTGTGCGTCTAAGGCGGATGGTAACAGGAGGCGGGGGACACAATGTTTACCCAGGTTCGGGCCCTCTCGATGGAGGTAATACCCTACTTCCTGCTTGATTGATCTTGATGATATGAGTATTACAAGAGTTGATCTACCACGAGATCGTAGAGGCTAAACCCTAGAAGCTAGCCTATGATTATGATTGTTGTTGTCCTACGTACTAAACCCTCCGTTTTATATAGACACCGGAGGGGGCTAGGGTTACACAGAGTCAGTTACAAGGGAGGAGATCTACATATCCGAATTGCCAAGCTTGCCTTCCACGCCAAGGAGAGTCCCACCCGGACACGGGATGAAGTCTTCAATCTTGTATCTTCATAGTCCAATAGTCCGGCCAAAGGATATAATTCGGCTGTCCGAGGACCCCCTAATCCAGGACTCCCTCAATGGGCCCATTTCAGCCCGGTGTGTCTTTCGGCCTGGGAATGGCCCGTTCTGCCCATGGGCCATATACGGTCCGACGCAACATCCGGCACACTAACAGCCCCGTCATAAAGGTGGCAACAGTTCAGCCCAACGTGACTTTGGTCCTGTTAAAGGCCTGTCGTATAATTCAGCTCGTTGATGCCTGTACAGCTTTGGGCCTGTTAAAGGCCCATGATATCAGTGGGCCAACTAAGGCCTGAGATATGTTTCGGCCTGGTAACGGCCCGTCATATAACTGGGCCAAAAAAGGCCTGGTCTACATTTTAGCTTGCTGAAGGCCCGTCGATGACTAGTGAAAATTGAGGCCCAACATGCATTTCGGCCTGCTAAAGGCCCATGGTTTCTTTGGGCCGTAACAGGCCAACAGAATATCCAGCCTGTTAATGGCCCAACGCTACATGGGCCAAACTAAGCGCTGGGTCCAGAAAAGGCCCAACTAAAAATTGGGCCGAATATAGGCCGGAGTAAGTTGTCGGCCTGGCGCAAAGTGTGAAGGCCCCAATGGCCATTCGGGACCAAGAAATATGCAGGCCGTCCCAATTGTGGTCCTCTAAAACCTAGGCCCGTTAGAGACGAATGTTTCGGCCCGGTTGACTACATCAGATTTTTTTCAGATAGCAAGTGATGGCAGTAACTAGTAGGAATTAAGAACAAACCTACTCTATACAATAAAGAAATTACGGCATAGTAAGTTAGAATAAACCTACACTATACAATAAAGGATTTATGGTATATTACATCCACTGGGCATCAAAGTTCGCCACCAGTGATCATAAAGCGCAACGAAGAAGCAGATTACAAAAACTAGGCACCATTGCAGCGTAACAAAATAATACTAAACCGAGACCACTTCCAAGACAGTTCAAGAAAGGTTAGCCTTGCGCGGGAACTGCTGCGCAGCTACCGAGCAAGGCTGTGAGACCAGCCTTGCATGTTGGTCATAGCTTCTAGGTGTAGCTATTTAGAAATGAGGTTCTCATTGGTGTTCTCCACAATCTTTCTTAGAGATAGGACTTCAAGTCGAAGTTGAGTTGCAGAATGCCTTTCTGCTAGAACTTGGGACTGAAGAAGTCGAACTGATTCAAACAGCGAATTCGGTGAGCTTGTCTGACTGCTAGTCTCAAGTAACTTGAACACTGCATCAAGACAAGACTTTGGGGTTGTCTCGCTATCTTCAAGATGTTTTGCCTTCTTTGCTGCAATATATGTTGGGTTTGTCTCACAGCCTTCAGCAGACTTGTGCATGCCATCATGCATATCACCCTGAAACAAGCAGAGAGATGACAGGTTTTGCACGTGTATAAACAAAGATGATAACTGTGCTTTCAATTCCATCCAATTTCAAATTAGAAAATAAAGAGTAAGTTCAAAATATCAATAGCATAATTTGGCATTGTTCATAATGCGGGGAGCTTCACCACTACTGGATTACCAGGTCAACATAACAAGCATAGATGAAGGGCAAAGACAATCATTGTATCTATTTTGGTTAATGCGCATGGCATGTTGTTTATATCATCAGCCACATTAGTAAGATAAAACAGGAGATGAGAAGGTGCAAATGTGGGCTGCTTCACCACACACTGGATTATAGATCCACAAAAACAAGCATACATATAGGGAGTATTGAGTAATGTGCATGGTATGAATAAGGAATTTTGTTTTACAAGTAAAACTTGGAACTTACGGTTCTGGCGAACATGCATTTTGATAGAAACGGCAAACTAAACAGCAGTAAACGATAGGGAGTATCAGCAAATTAAACAACAGTTGAGGATAAAGGCTTTAGAAGGACTGACTTACATTAACAGTTAACACTGGCTTTATAATGCCCATCTCCATGTCAAGCGAAGGATAACTCAAGAATTTCAGCAAACAATCTTCTTCATAAGCATTGCCTGCACTCTACATTTTGTAGAGAGTAATTATAGATATCATAATACTGGAAGGGATAGAGGATAATGAAGATAAGATGCAGATTGATGCTACATAATCAACTACCAATCCCTGGAAGTACAAGCATTACAGGACAAAATGTAGTGACAAGAGCAATGGGCTACACTTCTGCACTGGCATTGTCTGTGTATTCAACTTTTTGGTAAGATAAAATATAGATTCTATATTTTTTAGTAAATGGTGGGCGAGGGAGATAAGATGCAGAATGCTACACAATGAACCAATCCCTCTTCCCATAATACAAGAGTGTTTTGAACACCGGTGTACTGTACAAAACGTTCTTATATTATGGGACGGAGGGAGTAGCTGTTAATGTAAGTACAGTGATAGATGACGTTCAGTCCTTACAAGAGGACTGTAGAGCTAAACCTCCTCAAAAGCATTGGGTTGATTCTAAATTTATGTAAGAGTCCATACGGATCTTATATTGTCCACCAAATGGACGATAACGAGGCTAACATGTGCAGTGATGCTACATAATCAAACTGCTATGAAAGTAAGTATGGTCATACAGGGCAAGAGGTACTCACAAGAGCAATGCAGTGTACAGTATAGTTGCGAGATTCTGTGGTCCCTTGAGAATGAGTGTTCTTCTGCTAATAGTTTTCGTACAAGTGGGACGTTAAGGCAAATGCAGAAATGTAGTTCAAATTGTGATGTGATATCATAGACAGTACCTTACGCTGCAGACGAGACCAATGTGTAACAAGATTATTCCAGTCACTGTCTGATAAATGTAGCACCAGAGACTTTATAGAAATTTCGTTTAGAGGCTTGCCATCGAAGTGCGCTTGCATCAGGTAGGAACGATACTTCATCAACGAGTGCTTGAAAAGCGCAACCAACCCTTGCTCGTCTTGACAATCCAGTTTGGTCCTCGCCTATTTAAAAGAATGAAATCTTGTGTCTTCTATCAGTAGAAACATATGCAGTAATTACCATGAATAACATTAGTACATTACTTACGCGTAAGTTGCGGAGGAAGACTGGAAATTGTTCTGTGTCTGCGGTATAATCTTTCCATGAAGGAAAGATGCGCACAAAGTTCCTGACAACAATATAAGCTTCGTCTTCTAAACTAGGAAGAAATGGAACATGGGTCCTATTTGCTGCAATTGGGGCTCTCTCTGGTTCGAAAAGGGATTTGGCAACTGGATTTGGTGTACTCTTTGCTGGAATGGGGTTTTTGCATCATAGAGCTGGTGCTATGTCAACTGGCATCATCATACTGTTTGCTGCAGTTCGGGTCTGCTGAGTTGGGGCATCAGAAATGACTAGTGTAGTAGGGCTAGAGTCTGCTAGAGTTGGGGTGTTTTGTGGGTCAGGTGATATTGCAACTACACCTGTCGGGTGGTTGGTGCGACATATGCCAAGGGATGGCTTATCATTGTGGGAGCCAATAAAACGTCGCCGGTGCCTGGAAACGGGATGAGGCGAAGACATGCACGCCGGCGGATCTTACCCAGGTTCGGGGCTCTCCGAGGAGATAACACCCCTAGTCCTGCTCTGCGGGGTCTCCGCATGATCACTAGATCGATGAAAGGTAGCTACAATCGCTCCTAGAGCTGTTGAGATCAAGGGAGGAGAAGAACAAGGCTAGCTCTTGCTTCTCTCTATCTATGGTGTGTGTGCTATGCTTAGAAGGCAACTCTATGCTCAGAGGCCAACCTGCTCAGAGGCCAACCCTTTGCATGGGTGCTCCGGGGGGTTTATATAGGCCTACCCCCCGGGGGTACAATGGTAATCCGGCTGGGCTCTGGCCCCAGCCGTCAGTGTCTATGCTCGCCGGCTTCTCCGCCGGCTGCTGGGTCCCGCCGGCTGCCGGCTACTTGGTCGACAGGCCGGCCCCACCGCCTAGGGTCTTGTCGGCGGCTGCTTACTGTAGCCGCGCCTCTGATGACGAGGGCTTTGTTGAGGTAAGCGGGGCTACAGTGGGCCGCCTCGGGGGCTATCACTGTAGCCTTACCTCGTCTTGTCTCCTTAATGGGGCTCCTGCTTCGAGGAAGGGAGTAGCCGGCTTCTGGAGGCCGGCTATGCTCTTGGCCGACTGGGAAAGGCCGGGCCGCCTTCATGCCTCTCTCTGGCTGAAGGGGCCCGCCGCCCGCGGGCCGTACGGGAGTCGGTCGTGGGTGACGTCGAGGCCAGCATGGCTACAGTGCCGAGCCGCGCGGGAGACGGCCGTCCTGTACGGCCTCCTGTAGCCATGCCCGCCTCGGGCTTTGGGGGTAGTGGGCCGCACTGTGGCCACACCCCGTCGTGTCGCCGTTATGTGGGAGTGGCTTGGAGTGGTTGTGGTCTCGGCCGGCTCTTTGGAGTCGGCGTCCTTCTTGGCCGGCTTCTTGGAGTCGGCCACCCCGTAGTCGTCCTGGGGAGGAGTTGGTGAGGCTGGGTCGCCTTCCGGGAGTCGGCTTCAGAGGTAGCCGGCCTGGGAAGGCGGCCCAATGCTCGGAGTGCTTGGAGGCCTGAAGGCCTGATAATTTTTTCAGAAGAACCAGGGGCAGTCGGTTAGGCTACCCGTGGCCATTTACTCTGACAGTAGTCCCCGAAGCTGATTGGGCTACGAGGTGGAGTGGGGGTTGAGAAGCTCGATCAGCTTCCTATCGTGACAAGCCGGCAGCTGGGAGCCGGCCTTGGTCAGGCGCGCCGCCTGAGTCGAAATCTTCTGGAGTCGGAGGGCGGGAGCCCGCTGGCCGTGCACCGGGCCGCGGGCCGGCCACGGGCCGTCGGCGAACCACGTGGCCGGAAAGCCTGCCAGCCCACGCGCGTGACGGGACGTCGCCGCAGGGAGGGGGCCCGCCACGTCCGCGCCCCGGCCCAGGCGCGGATCCTTTGTATCCCGAAACCGCCCGCACGTTCCGTGCGGCAGTTTCGGCTCGCATTTATGCGCAATAATTGCGAGACGTGGTGGGAGTGGGCGTAGTCAATCCCACGTCTCCTCCCCACGTCCGGCCTCTTCGGCCTCGTGAGGCTATAAGTAGGGGGAGGTGGAGGGCGGCAGGCCCTCGCACGCTCCTCCTACTTCCACCATCTTCTTCCTCTTGCCAGTTCTTGCGACAGCGCCTCGCCGCCGCGCTCTTCCACCGCACGCTCCTCCGCCGCCGTGCTAGCTTTCGCCATGCCTCCCACCGTAGAGCAGCTTGGCGGGGATTGGGACGGCTCCAACGTCCATGACGACCACGTCGACTTCCTCCGCGACACACGGCGGCTGCCCACCGCGGACAAAGTGGAGGTCCGCCTCGCGCCGACGAAGGAAATCAGGCCGGCGGCGCAGGAGGGCGAGCGGGTGGTCTTCCGCTCGCACTTCTTGCGCGGCTTCGGCCTGCCAGTGAGCGCCTTCTTCCGCTCCTGGCTCGAATTCTATCAGCTCCAGCCGCACCATCTCACCCCCAACGCGGTGGTGCTGCTGTCCGCCTTCGTCACCCTGTGCGAGGGCTATCTCGGCGTCCTCCCCACCCTTGAGCTCTGGGGGGAGTTCTTCCAGTCGAAGCTAGGCACGCGCACTAAGGGCGTGCCGGCTCATACTGGCGCCTCCATCGCGTCGCGGAGATCGACTGCCGACAACCCCTTCCCCGTCATCACGCTGATCCAATCGGTGAATAAGTGGCAGAAGTCGTACTTCTACGTGCGGAACATCGCTCCACGGGGCGACTACATCAACCTGCCAACTTACGTAGCTGGCCCACCGGCGGGCAGGCTGCCCCAGTGGTCCTTCCGGGCGGTGACGCTGTCACCGGCTGGAAACGCCGCCATCGCCCGACTGCGGGTGATGGTCCAGTCGGAGGGCCTAACGGGGCCCGATCTTCTGGCTGCGTTCGTCACGCGCCGGGTTCTTCCGCTCCAGAGCCGGCCTCATCTGATCTGTCAGATGAGCGGCCAGCTCGATCCGAGCCGAATGTGCACCAAGGAGATGCCGCGCCATGAGGTCGCCTACATGGTGAACTACCTTGCAAACTGCCAACTCACTGAAGAGTGGCAGTTCGGCAAGGAGCCATATAGCCGAGCCAATCCTCCGCCTACGGTATGCTCCCCTTGTCTCTTTTTCTCTCTCTCTCAGCCTTGTTGCCGAGCATCTCTTGGCCGACTCTGACTTAGTCGGCTTGTTCTTCGACAGAGCCCTCTGCTTCGGCCGGCCGGTGGGTCAGACACGGAGCGCCCCTTCGTCCCCGACCGGACCGAACACGACCTGGAGGACCCCGACCTGGGGGCGGTCCATATGGACGACGCCGTCGAGCCGGGCGGTGGCCAAGCCGGCGGCGAAGCAGGCGGCTCCGGGTTCACTGCCACCTTTGACGACTGGCCGGACGAGGATGAAGCCGAAGCCGTCCCGCGCCGCCAGCCGGCATCGGGACGCGGCGCGGGCTCCTCCGCCGCGCAGCCTGCTCGGGGTGGAGGTCAGAAGCGTCGCGCCGCCCAGGGCTTGTTCGGCAGCCGGACGAAGAAACCCAGGGGCGGGGCGGCAGCCACCAGGAGGGAAGAGGCGGCCGCGAAGGCGGCTCGTTTCCGCAAAGTGGTGAAGCAACCGCAGACCGTGTCGGCGTAAGTTCTCTTTCTCTGTGTACTCTCTTTCTTTCTTTCTTTGGTGGTTCTTGAACTCTCGTCTTTTTCTTCAACGATCAGAGATCCGTTGTCACTTGAGCGGGCGGCTGCCGGCTCCGTCGTCGAGTCGCCAAGGGTCTCTGGGAACACCACCCGCCGCATGGACCCCCACGCCGACCTCCAGGAGGCGACGGAAAGGAACGCGCGGGAGGCGCGGGAGGAGCAGGAGGCACGGGAGGCGGAGGCACGGAAGGCGGCCGCCGCCCAGGCGGCACGGGAGGAGGAGGCGGCGAAGGCACTCGCCGAGGCCGCAGCCAGGGCCCAGGCAGAAGCCGAGGCCGCGGCGGCGGCAGGGGAGGTTTTGATGGTCACCCCGCTGCGCGTCATGGCGCCTGGGGG
Organism: Aegilops tauschii subsp. strangulata; assembly: GCF_002575655.3. Lineage (NCBI taxonomy): Eukaryota > Viridiplantae > Streptophyta > Magnoliopsida > Poales > Poaceae > Aegilops > Aegilops tauschii. The sequence goes on along the minus strand of NC_053041.3, from coordinate 302,049,118 downwards.
CTTGGAGCCCTCGCCAGGGGGAGCCAGCAGCGACGAGCCGGGGCTAGGGGGAAGCGGCGACGACGTCATCATCTTGGAGAAGGCGCCGGAGCCGACCCCGCCAACTGGGGCGGCCCAAGGCGGCCGGCCTGATCCGCCGCCTGCACAGTCGGCGGAGGGCGAGCCGGCCGCGAGGGTTGAGATGGCGGTTAGGATTCCGCCAAGCCGGCGTGCGGGGAAGGCCGCGTCGGAGCCGCAGAAGGCTGCGTCGGAGCCACAACCGGCCGTGGGCTCCAGCTCGTCAGCCCAAGATGCGGAGGCGGCCAACACTACCTCGGGGTGGACACCAGGCGGAGGGACGGCCGTGGTGAACGTGGCTGCACAAGACGTCCGGACCCGGCTCCAAGGCCAAGCCGCGGCACTGAGGCAGTTCACCGACGAGTTCCTCGCAACGCGGGCGGCCATCCGGGTTAGTATTCCCCATCTTGCTTCTTCTTGACTTTGCTTTCTCTTCTTGATCTTGATTTCTTCCGTGGGGGCGCGTCAGCGCACCCACTGGGTGTAGTCCCCGAGTTCCGAGTCGGCTGCTGAGCAGGCGGCTTGGAACTTCTTGGAGGATTTGCCTTTGCTGTTTTCGTTCTCACTTCGGTCTTCTGTCCATCTTGCAGGACTACCACAACCTTCGAGCGGCTGCCTTCAACTCCCAGGCTCAGGAGCTGACTCAGAAGACCGCCGACCTTACTGAGAGCCGAGGTATGTGACTTGATCTTTATCTCATGTGGGGGCGCGTCAGCGCACCCACTGGGTGTAGTCCCCGAGATTCGGGCCGACTGCTGAGCAGTCGGGTCGGATCTTCCTTGATGACTTCTTACTGTTCTTCTTCTTCTTTCGACTTTGCAGCGGCCAATGCCAGTCTGAGGGCACAGCTGGGGGAGTCCCAGACTGCTCTTCGTGCCAAGGATGCCGAGCTCGCCGCCTTGGTGTAGGAGCGCGACCGCCTGGTCAAGAAGCTGGCCGACCAGGAGGAAGGCCACAAGGCGGCGCTGAAGGCTGCGCAGGATCGCGAAGCCGCTCTCCAGGCCGAGTTCGAGACGGAGGCGGCCGGCTAGGCTGAGGCCAGGCAGACTCTGGTCTCTGGCTACGGCCAGATCGAAGATCTGGTTGACGGTAAGCCGCCTACCTCTCCGTCCTTTCTTGCCGTCTGCCACTTTGGCTTGCTTTCTGATTTTGGTGTTCTTCTCTTCCTTTCTTCTTCTTTGCGCAGAGTATTTCCCTGGCTATTCGACTGCCGCCAACCAGGCCATCGAGGCCCGTCGCCAGGCGCGGAGGCAAGCCGGCTTTGAAATCTCGCCAACCGCCGGCCGCTCGCTGGAGGAACAGCTCCTGGCGATCCAGGCTCGCATCCAGCCGGCTCACCGACTGCTCCGACGGCTTCAGCGTGCCGGGGCGCAGGTCTTGGCCGCCCTCTGGCCCGGCCAAGCAGTTCCTCGCACCCCCAGTCGGACCGCCGACTGGCTGGAGGTGGCAGTCGGCCGCTTCGAGGCTTGGAAGGCGGCGGCGGCTCGCTCCGGTGCCAGGCGGGTGCTGGAGTTTGTCAAGGCCTGGTATCCCGGCCTGAACCTGGAGCAGCTGGCTACCTGGCGGCAGCAAGCCAACACGGAGCTGGAGCCGGCACGGCCGGCCATCATCCGGCGGGCTTCGGCGATCGCCGACTACACCGACACCAGCGTCTTCACCCCCGAGGTGGACGACAATGGAGTTGCCCAGCCGGAGGAGTGGTTCGGGCTGGACCCAGCGTACGGCGAAGACTCGGCGGAGGAGATCGACTCCTGCGACGAGGGCGAAGAGGAGGAGGAGGAGGGTGAAGACGCCGAGCCGGCTGGTGGAGTAGCCGACTAGCCTCAGTCTGACCGCGCCTCCAGCACCACGTCGCGCGCCTCCACGCCTCTTGCCGCAGGTGGTGGTCAAGCCGGGGCTTGCTAGTCGGCCACTCCTTCAGCCGGCGAGGCCGCCTTCACCGACCAGCTCGGCCTCCATGTCGCGCCCTAGTCTGCCGTCTTTTGCTTTTCCTGTCTTGTTACTTTTTTAGAACAATGTTTGGTTAAATTCGCACAATTCCACCCACTGGGTGTATTCGAACTTATGTCTGTTGCCGGTCTGTTGGTGGCTTTATGTATATATAACTTATGCATTTGGTCTTTCCTTGTACTTTTTGCTTTTTGTCCTTCTGCTTTTTCCTTTGCCGCCCTCCCTTGGTTGCCGCCTCCCCAGTCAAACAGTTGCTCTGCAATCTGTAGCCGGGGGGGTGCCTGGCTGATTGGGGAGGGGGAAGTACTTTAGCTCTGCTGGACTAAAGCTAAGTTTTTTAGGAAGCCGGCCAGCCGGCTGCTCTGGTAGCCGGCAGGCATATTTGGAGGCCGTCTCTTTGCTATATAGGTTCGTTGTTCCTTAGCCGTTTTTCGTGTGGGCGTCCTTTCTGTCTTTCCTCTTGCTAGTCGGACAGTCAGTTCTTTGAGCTGCGACTTTCAACAAGAGAGGACTCGGGAGCCGGCGCACTACTTTTCTGACTTTAGGAAAAACTTTCAATATAGCTCAAGGCGGCCAGTCCCCGGGCTGACTAGTCGAACCCGGTGCCGGACAAAAATTCAAAATGTAATAATACATTCATGGACATGACACTCGTCATTCATAGATAAATAAAAGGCAGTCCCCGAGTACTGTTCGGGGGGCCTGTTGTTTGTACTTAATACAAAAGGGGAGCGTGATACATACTGCTTTTCAGCTGTAAAATCGTCTTAGGAGGTTTGCGTTCCATGGTCGCTCCGACTCCTTGCCGGAGTCATCTCTCTTGCGTGCTCTTGGTTTTTGCGTGTCGATCAAGTAGTAGGAGTCGTTGCCGAGTGCTTTGCTGACGACGAAGGGGCCTTCCCAAGGGGCCGAGAGCTTGTGCTGGCCGGCTGTTCACTGGATCAGCCGGAGCACAAGGTCGCCCTCTTGGAAGGATCTTGGCTTGACCTTGCGGTTGTAGTAGCGGCGCAGCCCTTGCTGGTAGATGGCGGACCGGCTGAGGGCTAACAGCCGGCCTTCTTCCAGTAGGTCGACGCCGTCTTCTCTTGCTTCTTTGGCTTCCTCCTCCGTGTACATGGTGATCCGAGGCGAGTCGAACTCGATGTCTGTTGGGATGACAGCCTCGGCACCGTACACGAGGAAGAATGGAGTGAAGCCGGTTGACTTGTTGGGTGTAGTGCGCAGGCTCCAGAGGACAGCCGGCAGCTCTTCGAGCCAGCAGCCGGCCGATCGCTCCAGTGGTACAACCAGTCGGGGCTTGATGCCAGAGAGGATGAGTCCATTTGCTCGCTCGACCTGGCCGTTTGACTGCGGGTGGGCAACGGACGCTAAGTCCAGTCGGATGCCCTGCGTCGCGCAGAAACGTGCCAGTGCTCCTTTGGCAAAGTTCGTGCCGTTGTCGGTGATGATGCTGTGCGGCACGCCGTACCGAGTAGTGATGTCGGTGATGAATGTTACGGCAGTCGGCCCATTGAGCTTCTTAATCGTCTTTGCTTCAATCCATTTCGTGAACTTGTCCACAGCAACAAGTAGATGTGTCAGGCCGCCGCGGGCTGTCTTGAAGGGGCCCACCATGTCCAGTCCCCAGACGGCAAAAGGCCAGGTGAGGGGAATGGTCTTGAGGGCGGAAGCCGGCAGGTGTTGCTTGGAACTAAAAACTTGACATCCTCTGCAACTCTTGACTATTTCTTTAGCATCCTCCAAGGCAGTCGGCCAGAAGAAACCGTGGCGGAAAGCCTTGGCCACGAGGGATCTTGAGGCTGCGTGATGGCCGCATTCGCCTTGGTGGATATCTTTGAGGATTGCCACTCCTTTTTCTGGCTCGACACAACGCTGGAAGACTCCAGTGACGCTGCGCTTCACAAGCTCTCTGTTGATTATTGTGTATGCTGCGGCTCGTCGTTGCACTAATCTTGCTGAGATCTCATCAGCCGGCAGCTCTCTGCTGACTAGGAACTTGAGGATGGGCTGGGCCCATGAGGGAGCTGTGACTTCTTCTTCTGTTAATGTGGCCACCATGACTCGGGTGGGTGGGTTGGGTGTTGCATTGGAGTCGGACACCGCTTCTTGTGTCGTTGCAGTCCCCGAGCCGGGTTCTGAAGTCCCCGGGCCGGGCGCGACTACGGCAGTCCCCGGGCCAGTCGTCGAACTCCCCGTGCCGCCTGCGGGATTTCTCCAGTCGGATCCGGCTGTTTCTGGTGCAGGCGGTACGAAGATGGAATCCGACTCTGGAGACGGCTTGATGGATGGCTTGAGGAGGCGCTAGAGGGAGACGCCAGTCGGTATGGCTTGTCGGGTGGAGCCGATCCGTGCTAGGGCATCTGCTTGGTCGTTGTCGGCCCTTGGCACGTGAAGGAACTCGCACCCTTCGAAGTATCCGCTTATCTGCTGGACGAGGAAACGGTAGCTCGCCATGTTCGCGTCCTTGGCGTCCCAGTCGCCAGATGATTGCTGGACCACCAAGTCTGAGTCGCCGTAGCACAGGATCCGGCGTATGCCGAGTTCTTTGGCTAGCCGGAGCCCGTGTACGAGCGCCTCGTACTCGGCGACGTTGTTGGAGGCGGCGAAGTGGATCTGCAGCGTGTACTTGAGCTTGTCGCCTTTGGGAGAGGTGAGGACGATGCCGGCTCCCAAGCCGGTGCGCATCTTGTACCCGTCAAAGTGCATCCGCCAATGGGTAGAGTCGGGAGCCGGCGGTAAGTACTGGGTCTCGGCCCAGTCGACGAGGAAGTCGGCCAGTGCTTGCGACTTGATGGCGGTGCGGGGTTGATAGAAGATCGTGTAGGGCGCCAAGGCAATGGCCCATTTGGCCACCCGGCCGGATGCATCCCGGCTGCCTATGATCTCGGCGAGCGGGGCAGTGCACACGACCGTGATGGGGTGCTCTTGGAAGTAGGGCTTCAGTTTCTTGGCAGCGAAGTACACCCCATAGCACATCTTTTGGTAGTGCGGGTAGTTTTGCTTTGAGCTGGATAGTACTTCGCTGAGATAGTAGACCGGCCTCTGGACTAGCTGGGCTTGGCCTTCCTCCGGGCGCTGGACCACAACAACAGTGCTGACGACTCGGCTAGTCGCGGCGATGTAGAGGAGCATGGGCTCCTTTTCAGTCGGCGCAGCCAGGACAGGCAGAGTGGTCAACATTTTCTTCAACTCATGGAAGGCTTGGTCGGCTTGATCATTCCACTCAAAGTGAGTGGACTTCTTCATGAGTCGGTACAGGGGGAGAGCCTTTTCTCCTAGTCGGCTGATAAAACGATTCAGGGAGGCTAAGCAGCCAGTGAACTTCTGCACATGTCGCAGCTTGGTGGGAATTGCCATCCTCGCGATGGCCTTGATCTTGACGGGGTTGCACTCAATGCCGCGTTCGGAGACCAGGAAGCCTAGCAGCTGGCCGGCTGGCACTCCGAACACGCACTTCTCTGGGTTGAGCTTGATTTGGAATCGGCGCAAGTTGGCAAATGTTTCTTTCAGGTCTTCCAGCAAGGTACCGCGCTTCTGTCTTCACCACAATGTCGTCTACGTAGACGTGGGCATTTCTGCCGAGTTGTTTCAAGAGACATTTCTGCATGCAACGCTGAAAAGTGGCACCGACATTTCTCAAGCCGAATGTCATTGTCAGGTAGCAGAAAGCTCCAAAGGGTGTGATGAAGGCAGTCTTCAGGCGGTCAGCCGGGTCCAACTTGATCTGATGATACCCTGAGTACGCATCCAAAAAACTTAACAGCTCGCATCCGGCTGTGGAGTCTATCACTTGTTCAATCCGTGGCAGAGCAAACGGATCCTTTGGGCAGGCCTTGTTCAAACTCGTGTAGTCTATACACATACGCCACTTGTTATTCTTTTTCAGAACCAGAACTGGGTTGGCAAGCCACTCTGGAAAGAACACTTCCATGATAAAGCCGGCTGCAAGGAGCCGGGCTATCTCTTCTCCCACAATTCTTCGCTTCTCTTCTGACAGTCGGCGGAGGGGTTGCTTGACCGGCTTCGCGTCAGCTCGGACATGTAACTTGTGCTCGGCGAAATCCTTCGGGACACCCGGCATGTCCTTTGGGGACCATGCAAAGATGTCTCGATTCTCACGGAGGAAGTCGACGAGCTCGCCTTCCTATTTACTGTCCAAGTTCGCCCCAATGACAGCGAACCTCTTCGGGTGCTCCGGGTCCAGAGGTATCTTCTTCGTCTCTTTTGCAGGCTGAAAGGAGCCCTGCGCATCACAATCCTTGGGGTTGGGGGACAAGGCCGGCTGCTTGCCGGCCATGGCCACAACCCGCTCCAACATCTTCTTCTCTTCCGCCACCACGAGGGACTCGGCCAGCCGGCTACTGGCCATGGCGCACTCGATGGACTTCTTGTAGTCGCCGGCTACCGTGATGATCCCCTTCGAGCTCGGCATCTTCATCTTCAGGTAGGCGTAGTGGGGCACAGCCATGAACTTGGCCAAAGTAGGCCGGCCAAGTAGTGCATGATAGGGGCTCTCCAAATCCACTACCTCGAACCATATTGCTTCCCGGCGAAAATGATCTTTGTCTCCGAAGAGAACATCCATTTTGATCTTGCCGATTGGAGAGCAAGACAGGCCGGGTACGATACCATGGAAGACGGTGCGGCTCGGCATGAGCTGCTTCGCTTTGATGTTCAGCTTTTCCATGGTATCGCGGTATAGTATGTTGATACTGCTTCCGCCGTCTATCAGGACGCGGGAAAATCTGGCAGCTTGCCTCTCCGTCGCGAGGGTGACGTCCAAGACCATTGCATAGGAGCCAGGCGAAGGCATCACCTCTGGGTGGTCAGCCTGGCTCCAGCTGATTGGCTTTTCTGACCAGTGCATGAACTCGGCGGTGCTAGAGGCGACTGCATTCACTTCTTGGTGCTGCCGGCGTCGGCTGCGCTTGTCGTCGGCTTGACTAGTGAAGACGACGTAGGCGGCGTGCTCTTCGGGGAATTCGTCTTGGATGGCGCCGACTGCCGGCCGAGCCGCCGGCTGCTGAGGGGCTGGAGGCGGCGGGCCGAGAGGCGGAGGCGGCACCATTCCTTCGCCCTTGGTGATGCGGGTGAGCCAGTGGCATTTCCAGGTTGTGTGGTTGGATGGCTTCGCGCCGCTGTGGAACTTGCAGGGGGCATCGAGCGCTTGCTCGTAGGAGAAAGACGGCTGCCAGGGCGGCCGGCCACCCTTCTTCTTGGGAGCGGGCCGCTCTTCGGGCTGCTCGTCTTCAACTGTGTCCACCTGCCGACTGGAGGAAGTCGGCATGGGGCCCTTTCGCTTGTGGTCGTTCTGGTAGGGGCGCCGATTAGGGTCGCCAGCCAACGTCTTGGGAGCCGGAGCAATTACTTTCCCCGAGGCGTCCACTCGGAGCTCGGTCTTCATTGAGGAGTCGGCTGTGGCGTACTTGTCGGCGATGACTAGTAACTCGTCGAGGGTAGCCGGCTCGTCGCAGAGGAGTCGGTGCTTGAGGAGGGTGCCCTCTCGGCACCTGGCGGTGAAGTACTCGATGGCCTGGACCTCGTGCACTCCCTCGCAGGAGTTGCGGAGCTCGGCCCATCGCGTGAGGTAGTCGCGGGTCGACTCGTTGGGCCCTTGGACGCAGAGGGAGAGCTGGCGAGGCTTGGGAGGCCGCTTGTAGGTGCTGGTGAAGTTGCGGACGAAAACTTCGGTGAAGTCCAGCCAACTGTTGATGCTGTAGGGCTTGAGGCTGTTGAGCCATGTGCGCGCCGTGCCTTGCAGCATGAGGGGGACGTACTTCACGGCGACGCGCCGATTGCCGTTGGCTATGCTGACGGCCGTGGAGTAGTCGATGAGCCAATCTTCCGGCTTCACTGAGCCGTTGTACTTGGGCGTGTCTCTGGGGAGCGAGAACCCTCTGGGGAAGGGCTCGTCGCGGATGCGGGGGCCAAAGCATGGCGGGCCGACATCGTCTTCTTCTTCTAACGCCAAGGATCGAGCAAGGCGGTCGATCCTGTGGCGGGCGTCACTCTCGCCGACTCCTTCTCGGCGGCCGAGTCGGTCGCCAAGAGTCAGATGTGTGATGGGCGGCGGAGTGAGGCGTCTTTCTCTTCGAGGCGGGGGAGGAGGCAGGTTTCCTTGGTGCTCTACTGCTCGGGGGCGGCCATCCGCGTCGCGCTCGATGGTGATGCGAGTCCGGCTGCGGCTGGCAGCCGGCTCCTTGTCTTTCTTCTGGCGCGCGCCGCTCGCAGTCGGCGAGCGGGACGTCGCGGCGTGCTCCCTGCGCGGGGGAGGACTGTCAGCACGGGCGCCGGCTTCGTGCCGTTCTGCAGCCGCGTCGATCAGCTGCTGGATCCGTCTCGTCATGTAGGGGAGCTCGTCGGCTCCCAGCCCATTGAGCTCTTCTGCAGCCGCCTGAGCGGCTCGCAGATTCTCGAGCGGGGTGGCGCAGACGGGGCGATCTGCGCCCAGCATGCTGGCAACGGCCGCGCCGCGCTTCTGGACGAAGCCGGCTCGGCTCGGTCGCTGGGCGGCGGCGTGCCGAAGGCGGCGCGGTCAACTTCGCGCTGGTGAGCCTCGGTGAGGCGTCTCATCGAGGCTATCTTCTGGCCCTCCGCGATGAGGGAAAGGCGGCGTGCCTCCAGGGTCTCGGCGTCGGCGTCGGCCGGGATGGGGACGGAGAGGTCGTGCATCGCCGCTTGCTGAGCGTCACGGGCATTCTCGCCCGAGTTGGAGACGTGGCTGATGACCAGCACTTCGGTGACAGCGCTGCTGCCGCTGTCAGCTCGAGGGAGCGGGTCGTCGAAGACCACCACGTCGGAGGGGTAGGCGTCGAGCGACGCGGTGTCGGAGTCGATGAGCATCGGGTCGGTGGAGCCGACCGACTCCATGTCCGCAGCAGGCTCGCTGGAGACGTGAAGTTGGTCGAGGAGGCTGACGAGGCGGTTCTCGGGGTAGTCGGTGCCTGCGTCGGATGCAGGCTCGTCGGAGAGGCGAGTCTCCCCGAGCAGATCGGCAAGGCGGCTCGCTGCGCAGGCGTCGTCGACGCCTTGCAGCGCGTCGAGGCAAACGCCATCGGGCGCAGCAGGCTGGCTGCGCTCGCGGGGGAGGAAGAGGGTTCCCGTCCAGAACAGGTCTCCGGACGACGGTGCACCTGGCCCCACGGTGGGCGCCAAATGTCAGGTGGTTGGTGCGACATATCCCAAGGGATGGCTTATCATTGTGGGAGCCAATAAAACGTCGCCGGTGCCTGGAAACGGGATGAGGCGAAGACATGCACGCCGGCGGATCTTACCCAGGTTCGGGGCTCTCCGAGGAGATAACACCCCTAGTCCTGCTCTGCGGGGTCTCCGCATGATCACTAGATCGATGAAAGGTAGCTACAATCGCTCCTAGAGCTGTTGAGATCAAGGGAGGAGAAGAACAAGGCTAGCTCTTGCTTCTCTCTATCTATGGTGTGTGTGCTATGCTTAGAAGGCAACTCTATGCTCAGAGGCCAACCTGCTCAGAGGCCAACCCTTTGCATGGGTGCTCCGGGGGGTTTATATAGGCCTACCCCCCGGGGGTACAATGGTAATCCGGCTGGGCTCTGGCCCCAGCCGTCAGTGTCTATGCTCGCCGGCTTCTCCGCCGGCTGCTGGGTCCCGCCGGCTGCCGGCTCCTTGGTCGACAGGCCGGCCCCACCGCCTAGGGTCTTGTCGGCGGCTGCTTACTGTAGCCGCGCCTCTGATGACGAGGGCTTTGTCGAGGTAAGCGTGGCTACAGTGGGCCGCCTCGGGGGCTATCACTGTAGCCTTACCTCGTCTTGTCTCCTTAATGGGGTCCTGCTTCGAGGAAGGGAGTAGCCGGCTTCTGGAGGCCGGCTACGCTCTTGGCCGACTGGGAAAGGCCGGGCCGCCTTCATGCCTCTCTCTGGCTGAAGGGGCCCGCCGCCCGCGGGCCGTACGGGAGTCGGTCGTGGGTGACGTCGAGGCCAGCATGGCTACAGTGCCGAGCCGCGCGGGAGACGGCCGTCCTGTACGGCCTCCTGTAGCCATGCCCGCCTCGGGCTTTGGGGGTAGTGGGCCGCACTGTGGCCACACCCCGTCGTGTTGCCGTTATGTGGGAGTGGCTTGGAGTGGTTGTGGTCTCGGCCGGCTCTTTGGAGTCGGCGTCCTTCTTGGCCGGCTTCTTGGAGTCGGCCACCCCGTAGTCGTCCTGGGGAGGAGTTGGTGAGGCTGGGTCGCCTTCCGGGAGTCGGCTTCAGAGGTAGCCGGCCTGGGAAGGCGGCCCAATGCTCGGAGTGCTTGGAGGCCCGAAGGCCTGATAATTTTTTCAGAAGAACCAGGGGCAGTCGGTTAGGCTACCCGTGGCCATTTACTCCGACAACACCTAATGGGCTATTTGATTTATCAGGTGTCACTACCTTTTCCAAATACTTTGCTTGTGCTCCTCCGCGATCAGCAATCGCCCCTTCCTTTTGAACGTCTGATACACAAGAACTACATTTCAATGGATAAATATGGTATGATGACAGATGGAATATGTACTGAAAATGGATAAGCAGGGCGTATTCACATACACGATGTGTAAACTAAGCTAATGGTAGTGCAACAAAGTAGAAGCAATGCAAAGCATCAGTTGCAAGATATGTGCGACCAATATAACCTTGGAAAGTTAGAGCAAGCACCTTGATGGGTGAATAAGATAGGGCATCTGCCTCTGACTCCTCCACTAGGGAGCTACATTGACTTAGGTCTCCCTCTAGCTCAGAATCACTGTTAGGATCATATTCTGAGCATGAATCGGTAGGTGGAGAGCGTTTGCATTGCATTGCATCCAGACTTGATTTTAGTCCCTTAATGCCAAGTTTGACAGCCATGGCATTGTTCTACTTTATTCTTTTCATGCACGCAAGCTCATAATCATTATGATGCTATTCAGAATCTGAGATTCATGGAAACATAAAAAGTAGTCAGATTATTTATGGAATGCATTGCGGATTCAACTTGAAGAGTGTCTGCCTATAAACCCCTGCATATGCAAAGTTCACCCCCCAACCGCGCTGACAAGACCACACAGAAATACAAACCTCTTATGTCTCTATAACAGGCAGACACACATTTCAAAACTGAAGTTGGAACATTAGAATCATATCAAATTCGTATTTGAACAAATAAACTAAGGAATTATGAGCGGCATAATGTTTAGCTTCAAGGGTGGAGTGCTGGTAGTGCGACACATAGCAAGTAGGATCATTTATTCCATGTAAAAGATTGTAGTCTATGTAAAAGCTGGAAATGACACTTTCTTTCTATACAATGCAGTGTTCGTTGCCCACACATGGTGGAAGAGATCACACAGAGAAATACTATTCACTCATGTCTACGGTTCCAGTATTTTGAAACAGGGTGGTCCACCCTAAAAGAATATTGAGAAAAGCTGGAAATGACCCTTTCTTTCTATACAATGCAGTGCTCGTTGCCCACACCTGATGGAAGAGATCACACAGAGAAATACTATTCACTCATGTCTACGGTTCCAGTATTATGAAACAGGGTGGTCCACCCTAAAAGAATATTGACAACAACTATGATAAGGCAAGCATAGATGTAGTGAATTAATCATTTACTTGTGAGCTTACTAGGACAAGTATGCAGAACTGTAACTGCAGTAAGAGACCGTCCAAAATCTGAATCAAGAAGTTTGTCTAGCACTTATTGTTTGCAACTAATCGACATGAATAATTGGATATCATATCGAATGAGTAAGAAAGACAAGTAAAATTTTCAACAAACCTGGCCTGCAGTAGTAATCTGGGTCAATGTCACTACGACCAACAATCCAAAATGACTAGTGTCTGTTCCTAGGGCCAGAATTTTGAAACCCTGTGAACTTTACAGGTACTAAAGATTACTGAAATACATCTGAACCATTAAGTGTAGGTAGCACTCAGCACAAAACAAACCCTAATGACAGCCCTGCCTAACGAGTAATGAATCAATTTGAAAATGGGTGATGAGGAGTGGCTGCTGAGTGTTGAGGACGTATCTCAGGATAAACCAGGTTGGCTTAGTGGGTGCTGCACGCCTGAGTCGGACTGGGAAGGTAGGCACGGCGGCGCGCCCGGGCAGCGGTGACGATGTTGGGCAAGCGGCTCCTGACCTCCTGTTAGTCCGGCGTCTCCTCCTAGAGTCATGTCGTCCAGGGACGGCAAGTCACCGGCAAGGCAGGCGGCTGGGGGCGAGTAGAGATCGGAAGCGCGCAGCAGAACAGAGGGGAATCAGGGCCTGGGCCGACCCAAAATCCCAGGGTGGGCCGCGGCCCATCGTGGGCACCCTGTAGAGATACACACCTGAGCCGCGAACATGCATTTTCAAAATTAAATTAGGAACATTTAGCTGACTAATTAAACGACTCTGTTTTAATAATATCATATTTGTATTTGAACAACTAAGCTTGTTTAGCTTGATGGGTGGAGCAGTGCTATTATGACACGAAGCACGTATGCTGATCGTATAGTGATCATAAAAGGGGGAAACCCTAGCATTTTTTGAGCAAAAGAGGGTTTCCCCTCCGATTTCTATTAAAGAAACCACCACGGAACTAACATGATCAATTAAACCCTAAGCATGATCAATTAAACCCTATTATGACTGTGCCATGGCAGATTTAAAGCTGCAAACCAGAGAAATGCTATTTAGCATCCATTGTTTTTTCGAACTAAGAACTAAATTCTAAGAGCTGAAAAGAAAGTACAGTAACCAAGTTACGATCAGTTTTCTGGTTGAGATCAAAAAGTTGAGGAGATATGAAGTACCACCTCTCTTGCGGCGCCGTGTAGGCATCGGGGGTGCGATTGTCGGATTCTGGGTTCCGGCAAACCCTTGAGGTTCGAACACTAGGGTGCGCACGAAGATCTCTCTCTCCCAAGCTCGCTCTCGCAACGATCTCAAGGCCTAACTCAACGAACCCAAAGGACAAGAGACGCGAGGGTTTATACTGGTTCGGGCCACCGTTGTGGTGTAATACCCTACTCCAGTGTGGTGTGGTGGATTGCCTTGTAGGATGAGGATGAACAAGTACAAGGGATGAATAGCCTCCTCAGGAGAGGTGTTCTTGAGCTCGGTGAGCTGGTGTGTGTGAGGATGGTCTAAATGATCCCCCCTCTCTAGGGTGGTGGCTTGTCCTATTTATAGAGGCCCCGGTCCTCTTCCCAAATATTAGGCGGGTAGGGATCCCACAACGGCTAATTTTGAAGGGAGACAACTAGTACAAGTTATAGTCACAGCCCTAGAATTGTTTGTAATTAGTTGCATCAGCATCCATGCTTCATGTCTAAATTTCTTTGAAAGTTGAAATGGGGAATGATCAAACCCTTGCAATTTGAAATCCAAATAAGTCCAGCTTAAAAAATGTATTCAATGAACCCAAAATGCCCTCATCAATGTTTGATAATTTTGGAAAGGCTTTGATTCCAAACCAAAAATAGTGAACATTTTTGTGGAATATTTTGGATCATTGGATTAAATCATAAAGTATTTGAATTGGGGCATTTAAATGCTATAAATATTCTAAATACTCCAGTAATTCCGAAATTTACTGTGAGGCTTTGGAATAATTCCACTAGTCCACAGAATAATTTCCAGAAGCAGTAAAAATGGATTAGTATTTTTACTAATTCAAAACAGAGCAAAGCAATTAGAAAACATAAACTAAATAGAAAACCGGAGAGAGAGGGCATTGTACCTGGCAGGACACTTGCCTGGCCCAGCTAGCGGCCCAGCCCACGCGGCCACCTGCCAGTCATCGTCCTCCTCCAGCCAGAAGGACGAGAGCGCGTGGCCACCGTGCGCAAGCACACGCCCCGGGCACCTCCTGCTTGCCGCCTCCCCCTGGACGGCCTAGAGTCGCCACGGTACCCCCCGGACCCCTCTCACTCCTCCCCGCACTTTCCTCCCCTCCTTTGCTCCCTCCCCTCTCTCTGTTCGTAGGCGCCTGAGAACGCCGACAAGCACCGCCGCGTCCACCGCCTCGCCCTCGCTTCTCCGACCGGTCCACGAGCTCCGTCGTCGACCTCTATGTCGTCTCCGCCGATCCACGCAACCGGAAGGCCCTTGGAGCGTCGTCCCCGACCTCTTCTTCCTTCCTCGGATGCCCGAGATCGCCGCCGACGCCCCGCCTGCTCCAGCCCTTCCCCGAGCCCGCTTCGGTGCCCCCTGCACTCGTTGTGAGCCAATACGCCGAACCCCTCTCTCCCCGTGCTCTATTTCCCTCTCTAGCCGTTGTTCCCATCGAGCCCGAGAGCTCGGCTCCGCCGGCGATGTCGCCACCGTGGCCTGAGCTCGACCCAGCTGTGGCCTTGCACCGCATCATGCTCCTGGTGCCTCCAGGAGGCCGCCTAGCCCCTTTGCTCACTCGCCTGCTTGCTCTAGCACCGCGCCCGTGCAGGCAGTAGCTCCGGCCGCCGCCCCGCTCACTGCCGTCAGCGATTCCGGCCACCCTAGCACCACCCACCACCACTAGTCGATGCGCCTGGTCGCGCTGCATCTGCAGGACCCAGCCGTGCGAGCTCCCGTCGCCGGAGTTGCCCGGACGGGCAACCCCGCCGTGTCCCGATTAGCACCGGCGGCTAACCGCCGTTTTGGATGACGTGGACACGTAATTAGGGGCTCATGCGCCACTAATTAAACCCCACAGTCACTGACACTGGACCCCACCGGATAACTGATCCCCGGTTTAAAAATAAACCCTTTTGGTTAAAGCCACAGACAATGACAAGCGGGTCCCGCCTGTCAGGTTTGACTTGGACCGACCCTGTTGACCAGATGATGTGAGCATGACCTAACGCTGACACAGTAAATATTTTCTGGGATTTTAAATAAATCAGAGATGATTTATTTACCCCAAACTTCTAAAAATCATAGAAATTCAACCGTAACTCCAAATGAAATAAGTTATATATGAAAAATGATCAGAAAAATCCAATCTATCCATCTGTACAATTTTCATGCATGTTAGAACAACTTATAGCTGCTGTTTAGGACCAATCATATAAATGGCATTTGAATATCCACATATGGAGTTTGAATTTGAATCTTGGATTCAAACCAACTCCATTTAACTCGTTGCTAGTTGCATTAGCTCAAATCCAAGCATATTGACATGTCATGATCATGCATCATATTGTTGCATTGCATTGATTGTATTTCCTCTTGTTTGCCGGTGTTGGTTCCCACTTGGTAGACGTGGTTCCGACGATGAGTTCGATGACACCGATGAAGAGCTATACTATCTTCAGAAGTGCCAGGCAAGCAAAACCCCCTTGTTCATTTTGATAAAATCCCACTCTCTCGCTTCTGCTCTCTTTTACTGCATTAGGACAAAAACGTTTCAACTGTTACATGCTGCGGTAGTTGAACCCCTTTCCTCTGCATGACCTGTCATTGCCACAGTAAATAGATGAAACTCATTAGCATGAGTAGGAGTTGTTTGAGCCCTGATGTGCCTACTCATTCATGCTTGTTGTCATGCCTGCTACTGCTTAGAGTTGAGTCAGGTCTGATTCATCGGGGATGAATTGGAAGTTGTGAACATGTCCTACTGTTGAGAACTAAGTGTGTGAACCCGATTTGGTAAATGTAGCGGTGAGAGGCCATGTAGGAGTACATGGTGGGTTGTCTCATTGAAACCGTCCTCAGGAACTGAGTTCTGTGTTCGTGATCCATGAACAGGTACTACCACACATTGGGTTCCGGTAACTCGGCCCCTCTCGGCTTATTAATCAACCTGATCTCTGTCCAGGAGTTGCAACTAGTTTCTGGTGTTTGTAGGTAGTACTAGTAGTCTACCAAGTGGCACCCGGTACAGGTGGGCTTGGGACAGACTAGGCACAGTGGCATGATGTACCAAGTGGCACCCGGATGGTGGGCTTGGGAACCCTGCTCACATCGTTTGGGGCCGTGAGCGACACCCCGGCCGGATCTCCTTGCGGATGGAACCCGAACAGGCGATAAACCTGGACTAGAGACTTGTGTGGTTAGTCAGGTCGTGGCCGACTCCCTCGCCAGGCTTCCGCTTGAAGGTTGCCGAGATACACGACGTGTACATGGTGGTAAGTGGCGAGAGCGTGTGTGAAGAAGTACACCCCTGCAGGGTTAACATCATCTATTCGAATAGCCGTGTCTGCGGTAAAGGACTTCTGGGTTGCCTGTACAGTTCATAGACAAGTGAAAGTGGATACTCTAAAACACGCAAGATAAGCGTGAGTGCTATGGATGGCATTCTCGTAGGGAGACGGGAGCGGATCCATAGTGGTGTATTGATATGGTGAATATGTGGACTCGTGTGCGCCACCTCAAAAGAGTTACTTGCAGTCGTAGTTTAGGATAGCCACCGAGTCAAAGCTGGCTTGTTGTAGTTAAACTCCAGCACCCCCTTGTTGATACTGATGCATATGTAGCTAGTTCTGATGTAAGTCTTGCTGGGTACATTTGTACTCACGTTTGCTTAATTTATGTTTTTGCAAAGAGACTTCAGTCTTGCTAGTAGTTCCGTGTGGACTTCGACGTTTAGCTTGTAACCTCAGCTACGAGCTTGTACCTTGGGAGGGTCTTGTAGTTAGTCAGGCTTCTCAGCCTTTTTATTTTGTACATGTTTCTACTCAGACAAGTTAAGCTTCCCACATGTGCTTGTTGCTTGTATGCTCTGTATGTTGGGTCATCAGACCCATGTTTGTATTATCTGGCTCTTCGGAGCCTAATGAATTAATACTTGAGTTGTAGAGTCATGTTGTGATGCCATGTTGTATTTGCACATATCGAGCATATTGTGTGTATGATTGAAATGCTTGGTATGTGTGGGATCCGACATCCTAGTTGTCTATCCTTGGTAGCCTCTCTTATGGGGAAATGTAGTCTAGTGCTTCCACTAAGCCATGGTAGTCTGCTATAGCCCGGTTTACCGGAGTCCTGCTAGCCCAGTTGCTACTGCTCCGGAACACTTAGACTGGCTGGCATGTGATCCACTTTGTTCCTGTGTCTGTCCCTTCGGGGAAATGTCACGCGTGACCTCCGGAGTCCTGCTAGCCTGCTACAGCCCGGTTTCCCGGAGTCCTGTTAGCCCGGTTGCTATAGCCCGGATTCACACGCTGATGACCGACACGTTCGATGTTGGTTCATGTATGCCTGTCCCCGTAAGTTAGTGCCACTTTGGGTTCACGACTAGTCATGTCGGCCCGGGTTCTCTGTCATATGGATGCTAGCGACGCTATCATATACGTGAGCCAAAAGGCGCAATCGGTCTCGAGCCAGGTAAGGTGGCACCCGTGGGAATACCGTGCGTGTGGCCGCAAAGTGATATGATGTGTTACATGCTAGATCGGTGTGACTCAGGATCGGGGTCCTGACAGCGTTGGTATCAGAGCCTGACTACCTATAGGATTACCAAGCCAAACTGGCTGAAGTCGTGTCTAGAAATGCTTTAGTTATGTAAGGGAATTGATTGTGGAAGGGAACGTAAGGCTCCTTTTACTCCTTTACCTTATGCCCTTCTGATCTGAGTCAACCACTTCTTTTCTACAGGGATTAAGAACTAGGCTTCTCTTCTTTGTATCAGGATCACGTGTTACTAATCCGTAGAATCTTAGGATTGATGGTTCCAGGCCTCAATTCAGTCTCTACTACTTTTAGTATGTTGTCAGCTGAACCAGAACCTTGATATGATGTTGTTGAGTGACTATGCAAATCCTTGTGAATGTCTCAAATCTTTTTCTGAGCATTTACAGCCGTTATTCTGTCCGAGTTATCCCAGGTTTCAAAATAGTCTGATGCATTTGCAAATTCCTTCTTTCCGTTCCCGATGTTTCTATGGGCCAGTTTAACCACACTAATCGGAGAGTTGAGGTACTCTGTTGCCTCGACATATATGTTGGAGCTATTATTATGACCCTAGGTGTCTTAGGGAGTCACCTAGTAATCTAGCCATGTTTTGTGTTCCCAGTGTGATGATTCTGGCCCCCATTCTCGAAAGCAACCCGTGATGCCACTTAGTTAGTAGGCATTCTATTCCTAGGTTTTTGAACCCGAGATTCACTCTACTTACCTCGTGTTGACAGTGTTTGCTAGTTCCTTTAGGGTATTAGTAACCTTGCGCGGTCCGTGGTACATCGTTCTTCCAATACCATGAACCAATATGGCAGGAATTCTCTTGAACCAAAAGATCACAACAGGAGTGCTTTCGATGAGTTCTCCATTCTATATTGCGACTCTGCCAGTTCAACCTTTCTGCATGGATTATCCAGAAGAAATAACATGCTAGTCCATGCATCCATAACTCAGAAAATCATATATTCCTTGAGTTGTCCCTCTTCCGTTGTATCCCGACCTCCATCTATCAATTGATAGTCAGGAGTAGTTGTGCATCTGTGTTATCGATGCCTATTATTCTTGTGGTCCGTCAAGCGATTCTATTCCGGAATGACTAGGAGAAACAAACTCCGGTACCTTATCCATTTCTTGGATTGGGTCAAAGCAGTTGTATTCCGCAGATCAAATGCCAACCCAGCTTTTTGATTATGTTCTACCCTGAAGTATTACCGTCTTATGTCAAGAATGTCATGAGAATTCCACCACCTCTTATGAATTCTTGACGCAGTGATACCTCTTGCCATCATTGTTCATTCCTCGGTTCCCATGTTATTGTAACTGGAATGCCGACAAGTGAATCGTGATGTGTGAGCTCGCGATCAAGTTGAGCTCGCGATCAAGTTGGTTTTCTTATAAACCACCCCTTATCCAAGAATCTGTGTTGGATACCCCTGAGCTAGTTGGTTAAGCTAAACAACAACTTGGAGAGTTGGAAGATAAAAGCTTACCTAACTTAGTTCATTTAAAGGGATGTCTTGTGTTGAGTGTGTGTTGAAAAAATATGATATCTTCATCGATTGATCCTCGTGATCAATTGTCGGCGCTATTGTCTTATCCAATCTTTGATTTGCGCATGGGCTATCGTCAAATCAATTCAGAACCAACGATAATCATAATGTTGTCTTACTCGTGGTTGATCCTCGAGCATACACCATTACATCTTTTGGTCTGACCAATACTATTACATTGTTCACATAATGGTGTAATTCCAGTGATATGGAAATTTCAATGAGTTGTTGTTGAGCCCATCAGCAGCATCTTGTCTCCTCCATGATTCATGTTGAACATTGATCTAGTGTTGGAAACTTTGTAAGCATTGCCTTCTTGTTCCGCTCATGAGGTATATGTTTTGGTGAAAGAAGTGACTTCCTCTAATTCATGTGCATTTGATGCAAGTTGCCGCCGTGAATTCAAGAATGTCAATGTTGCTTCACTAGGAATCATGCCAAGTCAGTCATGCATTTGTGCGAAGTATTCTATGGTTTGGTAGATTAATTACCTCCACTCCATATGTGTTCCTAGCACACCAAGCCACTGATTGATTTGTTCGAAGAAAAGGAGTTAAGTGCTAATCCATGGTAATGCACAAGACTTCGATATCCTCAATGATGGTTCCCAACCTGAACTTGGTAGTATTTTATTATAAGACTACTACGTGGTCATGCTTGTCTTGGACAGCATGCTCACATGTGTGTAGCAGAGCCAGCTCATGTTTTGGATCTTGCTATCGTAGTTCATCTCCTGAGAATCTCGCAACGCCATCTCATCGATTTGTGTTGCAAACTTCCATTTTTCTTTCTAGACTTCATGAGTCTGGAATGTCCTGACCCCAACTAGATCTGAATCTCAGGCAGATATGATGGTTGGAACATTTCCCAAGAACTATACTAATGGTCTCTCTGTAACCCGGTAGGTGGATGTCGTGGCCAACACACCCAGCCGGAAGACCTATTATTGTAGTATCTTGATTGAGAAAGTTGGCCACCTCCCCATAAGGATTTCGTAGGATTTACTTCTGTAGTTTTCCTTATGGATTCTTGTGCTCCCGAAGTCCAGCCTTTACTTGATGGCCATGTTGAGCTTTTAAGCATGACAATGTAGCTAGATCATCAAGGAGAACATTAGAAGCGGAGTGCTAAATGTCTCTCGGTCGATCATCCAGATTTCGTTCCCTTGGCCTCACTAAGGTGAAATATGAGAAAGTGTTGTCTTCCGTTGCATCTGCATTGTCCATCACAATTCATCATGGTAGTAAGATCTGTTGCCAGGATCCTCGGCATGGATGTTGGTAAGACCTTGATGAGTATGGAAATGCTCAAATTCTTGAGAGCACACTCATTCACTAGGTTATATCCTCGATATCAATTGGGATGTGCCTCCCGTTTGCCGAGTTGTTATATAGCCATAGTTTCCTTTCGGAACTGAGTATGCCATTTCCCCGAACCCCTTCAAACGATCATCGTGAATTGCTCAATCTCCGAGGAGATCGTTTCCTGTGGAATATCCTTTCGTCGTCATTGAGTTGAGTGAAGATCTCGAGAGCAAGGATATTAAGATCAACATGAAGCAAGGAAGCAGCGTTCCTATGAAGGGCAGTTGGATCATGGAGATTGTGATAGTTTTGTGACCCCCTTTCCTCTTACCTCACGTCTTGAATCTCGGGACGAGATTCTTGTTTAGCGGGGGTGAGTTGTCACAGCCCTAGAATTGTTTGTAATTAGTTGCATCAGCATCCATGCTTCATGTCTAAATTTCTTTGAAAGTTGAAATGGGGAATGATCAAACCCTTGCACTTTGAAATCCAAATAGGTCCAGCTTAAAAAAATGTATTCAATGAACCCAAAATGCCCTCATCAATGTTTGATAATTTTGGAAAGGCTTTGATTCCAAACCAAAAATAGTGAACATTTTTGTGGAATATTTTGGATCATTGGATTAAATCATAAAGTATTTGAATTGGGGCATTTAAATGCTATAAATATTCTAAATACTCCAGTAATTCTGAAATTTACTGTGAGGCTTTGGAATAATTCCACTAGTCCACAGAATAATTTCCAGAAGCAGTAAAAATGGATCTGTATTTTTACTAATTCAAAACAGAGCAAAACAATTAGAAAACATAGACTAAATAGAAAACCGGAGAGAGAGGGCACTGTACCTGGCAGGACACTTTACTTGGCCCAGCTAGCGGCCCAGCCCACGCGGCCACCTGCCAGTCATCGTCCTCCTCAAGCCAGAAGGACGAGAGCGCATGGCCACCGCGTGCAAGAACACGCCCCGGCCACCTCCTGCTTGCCGCCTCCCCCTGGACGGCCTAGAGTCGCCACGATACCCCCTTGACCCCTCTCACTCCTCCTCGCGCTTTCCTCCCCTCCTTTGCTCCCTCCCCTCTCTCTGTTCATGGGCGCTTGAGAATGCCGACAAGCACCGCCGCGTCCACCGCCTCACCCTCGCTTCTCCGACCGGTCCACGAGCTCCGCCGTCGACCTCTATGTCGTCTCCGCCGATCCAAGCAACCGGAAGGCCCTCGGAGCGTCGTCCCGACCTCTTCTTCCTTCCTCGGATGCCCGAGATCGCCGCCGACGCCCCGCCTTCTCCAGCCCTTCCCCGAGCCCGCTTCGGCGCCCCCTGCACTCGCTGTGAGCCAATACACCGAACCCCTCTCTCCCCGTGCTCTATTTCCCTCTCTAGCCGCCGTTCCCATCGAGCCCGAGAGCTCGGCTCCGCCCGTGATGTCACCACCGTGGCCTGAGCTCGACCGAGCCGTGCCCTTGCACTGCATCATGCTCCTGGTGCCTCCAGGAGGCCGCCCAGCCCCTTTGCTCGCTCGCCTGCTTGCTCTAGCACCGCGCCCGTGCAGGCAGTAGCTCCGGCCGTCGCCCCGCTCACCGCCGTCAGCGATTCTGGCCACCCTAGGACAACTCACCACCACTGGTCGACGCGCCTCGTCGCGATGCATCTGCAGGACCCAGCCGCGCGAGCTCCCGTCGCCGGCGTTGGCCGGACGGGCAACCCCGCCGTGTCCCGATTAGCACCGGCGGCTAACCGTCGTTTTGGATGACGTGGACACGTCATTAGGGGCTAATGCGCCACTAATTAAACCCCACAGTCACTGACACTAGACCCCACCGAATAATTGATCCCCGGTTTAAAAATAAACCCTTTTGGTTAAAGCCACAGACAATGACAAGCGGGTCCTGCCTGTCAGGTTTGACTTGGACCGGCCCTGTTGACCAAATGATGTCAGCATGACCTAATGCTGACGCAGTAAATATTTTCTGGGATTTTAAATAAATCAGAGATGATTTATTTATTTCAGAAAATACCCCAAACTTCTAAAAATCATAGAAATTCAATCGTAACTCCAATGAAATAAGTTATATATGAAAAATGATCAGAAAAATCCAATCTATCCATCTGTACCATTTTCATGCATGTTAGAACAACTATAGCTGCTGTTTAGGACCAATCATATAAATGGTATTTGAATATCCACATATGGAGTTTGAATTTGAATCTTGGATTCAAACCAACTCCATTTAACCCGTTGCTAGTTGCATTAGCTCAAAACACAGCATATTGACATGTCATGATCATGCATCATATTGTTGCATTGCATTGATTGTGTTTCCTCTTGTTTGCCGGTGTTGGTTCCCTCTAGGTAGACGTGGTTCCGACGATGAATTCGATGACACCGATGAAGAGCTATACTATCTTCAGAAGTGCCAGGCAAGCAAAACCCTCTTGTTCATTCCGATACAATCCCACTCTCTCGCTTCTGCTCTCTTTTACTGCATTAGGACAACAACGTTTCAACTGTTACACGCTGCGATAGTTGAACCCCTTTCCTCTGCATGACCTGTCATTGCCACAGTAAATAGATGAAACCCTCTAGCATGAGTAGTTGTTTGAGCCCTGATGTGCCTACTCATTCATGCTTGTTGTCATGCCTGCTACTGCTTAGAGTTGAGTCATGTTTGATTCATCGGGGATGAATTGGAAGTTGTGAACATGTCATACTTTTGAGAACTAAGTGTGTGGACCCGATTCGGTAAAGGTAGCGGTGAGAGGCCATGTAGGAGTACATGGTGGGTTGTCTCATTGAAACCATCCTCAGGAACTGAGTTCTGTGTTTGTGATCCATGAACAGCTACTACCACACATTGGGTTCCGGTAACTCGACCCCTCTCGGCTTATTAATCAACCTGATCTCTGTCCAGGAGTTGCAACTAGTTTCTGGTGTTTGTAGGTAGTGCTAGTAGTCTACCAAGTGGCACCCGATAAAGGTGGGCTTGGGACAGACTAGGCACAGTGGCATGGTGTACCAAGTGGCACCCGGATGGTGGGCTTGGGAACCCTGCTCACATCGTTTGGGGCCGTGAGTGACACCCCGGCCGGATCTCCTTGCAGATGGAACCCGAATAGGCGATAAACCTGGACTAGAGACTTGTGGTTAGTCAGGTCGTGGCCGACTCCTCGCCAGGCTTCCGCTTGAAGGCTGCCGAGATGCACGACGTGTACATGGTGGTAAGTGGCGAGAGCGTGTGTGAAGAAGTACACCCCTGCAGGGTTAACATCATCTATTCGAATAGCCGTGTCCGCGGTAAAGGACTTCTGGATTGCCTGTACAGTTCATAGACAAGTGAAAGTGGATACTCTAAAATGCGCAAGATAAGCGTGAGTGCTATGGATGGCGTTCTCGTAGGGAGACGGGAGCGGATCCATAGTGGTGTATTGATATGGTGAATATGTGGACTCGTGTGCGCCACCTCAAAAGAGTTACTTGCAGTCGTAGTTTAGGATAGCCACCGAGTCAAAGCTGGCTTGCTGCAGTTAAACTCCACCACCCCCTTATTGATACTGATGCATATGTAGCTAGTTCTGATGTATGTCTTGCTGGGTACATTTGTGCTCACGTTTGCTTAATTTATGTTTTTGCAGAGAGACTTCAGTCTCGCTAGTAGTTCCGCGTGGACTTCGACGTTTAGCTTGTAACCTTAGCTACGAGCTTGTACCTTGGGAGGGTCTTGTAGTTAGTGAGGCTTCTCAGCCTTTTTCTTTTGTAGTTGTCTGTACTCAGACAAGTTAAGCTTCCGCATGTGCTTGTTGCTTGTATGCTCTGTATGTTGGGTCATCAGACCCATGTTTGTAATATCTGGCTCTTCGGAGCCTAATGAATTAATACTTGAGTTGTAGAGTCATGTTGTGATGCCATGTTGGATTTGCACATATCGAGCATATTGTGTGTATGATTGAAATGCTTGGTATGTGTGGAATCAGACAACCTAGTTGTCTATCCTTGGTAGCCTCTCTTATGGGGAAATGTAGTCTAGTGCTTCCACTGAGCCATGGTAGTCTGCTACAGCCCGGTTTACCGGAGTCCTGCTAGCCCAGTTGCTACTGCTCCGGAACACTTAGATTGGCCGGCATGTGATCCACTTCGTTCTTGTGTTTGTCCCTTCGGGTAAATGTCACGCGGTGACCTCCGGAGTCCTGCTAGCCTGCTACAGCCTGGTTTCCCGGAGTCCTGTTAGCCAAGTTGCTACAGCCCGGATTCACACGCTGATGACCGACACGTTCGATGTTGGTTCATGTATGCCTGTCCCCGTAAGTTAGTGCCACTTTGGGTTCACGACTAGTCATGTCGGCCCGGGTTCTCTATCATATGGATGCTAGAGACACTATCATATACGTGAGCCAAAAGGCGCAAACGGTCCCGGGCCAGGTAAGGTGGCACCCGTGGGAATACCGTGCGTGAGGCCGCAAAGTGATATGATGTGTTACATGCTAGATCGGTGTGACTTAGGATCGGGGTCCTGAAAGTTATCCTGACAAAAGGTGGTCTTCGCCTGCCAAAGGCTCTGGTGGTGACGCCGTCGTGGGCTCCGCGGTGACCTCCGTCCTGCCGTCCTATTGTATTGGTCTTGTTGCACCAATATGGAATCCTTTGCCTGATGCCTTGGGACTCCTCGCATGCGCTTGCCCCTTTAGCACCAAAGAGGCAACTGGTACTCTGCACCCGCTCGTGGAGGCCGGCGGTTGGCCTCCTTCTAGCTATAAATGAGGAGGGGCGGAGCCCCCGTCACTCATCTCCTGCTCCATTCCACCAGTTTCTTCTTCTTCCTCCTTGCTCCGCCGCCTTGCAGCGACACTCATGGCGCCGATACGGAGATTCTCCGCTGCTGAGAGGGGAAAGACCCCCCGCGAAGAGCTAGGGCCGCTTCCGCCAAAGAAGAGGCTGGCTCGCCCTCGCGACGTCGTCGTGAGGCCGGAGGTCACGAGGCCTTGGTACGAACGGCCTCCCCCCAGCTATCCGCTGCCCTTGTATGCCAAGGTAGAGGGCTCCGGAGGAGGAGGCAGCGACCGGCGCCGATCGCGCCGTGGCCGTGGTGGCCGTGCCGTGGCGGTGCGCGCTGCTGCCCCGCGAACCCACGCCGAGGGCTCCTCGCGCGAACTTGTGGTGTGGGCGGCGATGCTACCGCACTCCTGGATCCGATTCCCGCAATTCTTCTCCACAGAGATGCCGCCGAGGGGGCCACTCGAGCTGTGGCTACAGCATGCCGAGTGCGATGCCCCGGCGACGGGAGCGGAGGTTGAGGTCGTCTCCCCGGGCAAGATCTTCATGACCCGCGGATGGGGCGAGGTCGCACGTGCTTGCCGTGCGGAGGGTGCCCTCACCATCCACTTCGAGTACGACGGTGCTTCCACGATGTTCTTCAAAGTCTTCGACGAGGAAGGCCGCCGCCTGGAGTGCTGTCCTGGAGGGGGCCATCGGGACGGTGCAGCGGTAGGCGCTGGGCCCGCCGCTGGCCTCGCCGGCAGTTCCTCCGTTAGCAGCGATGGCGCTTGGGAGTCCAGCGACTCTCCCGAGCTCTACGAGACTCCAGAGACGAGCGACGATAGCTACGTGCCCTCGAGCTCTTGCCACGCCCGGAGCGCGGCAGCGGCGTCCGCCCGTCGCCGCCGTTGATCTGGATGGGGTTGGCGTCGGCCTCCCGTGGCACACTGTTGATGATGGCGTCGGCGGCGACACTTGTAGATACGGCTCCTAGAAACCTTCTTCTTTTGTTCCCTACGAGGAATCGAGATGAACCCCATGGGGGCGTGTAAAGGATCTGTAGTGCCTTTTGTGTTAATATCGTCCTTATTATGTAGATCTAAGATCGTGTGTCTTGCTTTGGCTTGGTCCCCCTTTCCAGCCTTGCGGTAGGTTAGTGCTCTACGCCGACAGGTCCCAGTCCCTAGGTAGGCTGCAGCCGTCGCTGGTATGCCAGGTCGCGATGCCGTGGTCAAGGCCAGGAGGTGAGCGGCCCGAGGTCCGGTGAGAGCTCCCAAGGCGCGATGCTCAAGAGGTCCCCTTTAGCGTGCAAGCAACTACCTGAAGGTAGGAAAGGAAGGCGGCTTCGCCGTAGCAAGGCTGTAAGAGATGGGAATCCTGTGTCGCAGCGCTAGGGTGGCTTGAGTGTGAGACTTATCTTAGCGGTCCAGAGTCGATCCCTTGTGCAGCGCCAGATTCGTGCGTCAGTTGGGTCAGGCTCACGCATGCTTCCCCCTCCTTCCACGTCCTTCTATGTGCTCTACGTCCTCGGGTCCTGGCCCTCGAGTGAGCTCAGCCGCTGCTGGTATGCCAGGTCGCGATGCCATGGTCAAGGCCAGGGGTGAGGGCTGGAGAGCCAGTAGGAGTTCCTGAGTCACGATGCTCAGGAGCCCCCCTTTAACGCGCAAGCGAATTGCGTGAAAAAAGAAGGAGCCCGCGCTGCCGCCCATTGCCAGCCTCCAGAGATTCCTCCAGGTTAGCGCGAGGGAGGAATGCAGATTGCAACCGTGCTTGCCGGTTTGCCACTGGTCGTTCCGCAAGAACATGAAGGCACTGAGGGCCTGGTGAGGTGACATCCACGGGGCGTGCTGCGAGCCAGAGCTCGACCCCTCAGGTTTGTTAGCGTTGCAGGGACGGACCCGAGCACAAGCGCCGTGCCAGCATGAGTAGCCCCCGTTGCGGGGTGAGCAGAGGGCCGATCGGCAGCGCGGGTGGCCGTGATGGGTGACAGGCAAGCAGGTGATAATCATGAAAGGACTCAAGCAATGAGGCAGGTTAGCTCAGATAGATGCAAGAACGATACATGCCACTGGGACGGACCCGAGCGGCCTGGGGATGATGCAGCCCAAGGGGCGCTCCCAATAGAGTAAGCTAAAGATGGAAAAGGATACATGTCACAGGGACATGCCCATGAGACTTGGGGATAATGCTGCCCGAAGGGCACCCCCAACTGAATGAACTGGAAAGAGTCACCTGATACCGTAGCTGGAGTGGTGTCGGAGTAGCCGAAGATGCGTGCCGAAGAAGTTGCTCCTCACGAGCCGCCAGGGTCCTGAGCCTCAGGAGGCTCCGTAGGCCTGGGTGGCTCTTGAAGAACTATCGCCATGTCTGTCAGGACAGCGTGATGCCTGGCCTCCTGAGCCGCCAGAATGCTCCACAAGTGGCGCTGGGAGGTGACAGCCGCGTTCGGCAGGCCAAATGGCATGCGAACATAGCTGTGAGGTGGACCCTCACACCGTCCAATGCGCGAAGGCCAGAAACGTCCCCGAGATGCGGCCCTGTTGAGCCCTGGAATGTCGATGCAGACGCGCAGCCCACCATCCTCGCCAGGATGGGGAGCTGCATCGGGTGGCGGGCGGCGGTCGCCGCGTATGCTCCTCGCCTCTTGAAGCTCCTGAATCGCCTTGGTGATGAACTCCTGAGCACTAGGCGCTCCACGCCTTGTATCCTCTTGAGGGAAACGTGCGGTGAAGCACGCCTCCACATGGTGCCCGAGCGCCTCCCTCGTAACGTTGGCTACGTCTGAGGCCCTCCAGAAGAGAGCCCCCGAGCCCAGCCTGAGGAGGGCACCGGGCGCGTCTTCCTATGCGATGGAGGGAGGTGCCCCGGCTGCGGGCGTAGATCCTGAGGTGGTGCCGCTGGAAACGCCGCTCTCCTGAGGCCCTGGGTGCTTGGGGATGGCTTCTGGAGGGTACAGGGTGCCTTCATTGTCGGGGTCTTCGGCTGCTGCAGCTTGGTAAGCGTGCTCGAGGGAGCACACCGCCTCTTTTTCTTCCCAGGGGACCGGGATGATGCCGCTGCTCCCTGGCATCTTGAGGACTTTGTAGCCGTGGTGGGTCACTACCATAAACTTGGCCAAGGCTGGATACCCCAGGATGGCGTTGTACGGTAGGCGGATGTGGGCGACGTCCAAGTCGATGAGCTCGGTGCGGTAGTTGTTATGCTGGCCGAAGGTGACAGGGAGGCGGACCTGCCCTATCGGGGTGGTGGAGCCGCCAGTCACTCCTGAGAAGGGCTTGGTAGGTTGTAGCTGATCGTATGGCACTTGGAGGCTGTCGAACGTCTCGACGGACAGGACGTTGAGCCCTGCGCCGCCGTCGATGAGGGTCTTGGTGACTTGAACATTGCTTATGATGGGTGAACAAAGCATCGGGAGGGCGGCGGCAGTTGCCGCGCACTTGAGCTGGTCTGATAAGCTGAAGGTGATGGCGCACTTGGACCACCTGAGAGGGCGCGTGGCTTCGAGCCTGGGAAGGGCCGCGTTCACCTCACGAGCAAACTGCTTGAAGATACGCTGAGAGGCTGGGGCTTGAGCACCACCCAAGATGCAGGCGATGGCACGAGGCTCCTGGAAGCCCCCAGCCCCCTCGTCCGGACGATGGTCATCATTTGTCCTTGTTGGTGGTGGCAGCGGAGGGAGGCCTGCGTTGCCCTGAGGTCGGTCCTCATGAGGCTGGTCTCTCCAGGCGCCCTCGCGAGGTGGGTCCTGCCAGCGGTCCTCACGAGGCCGGTCCCGCCACTCCTGGCGGGCGCCATAGTCGTCCCAGCGTCCCCCACTTCGTCCTCCTCCTCGGCCATAGCCGCGATCGCCGTGCTCAGGGCATCGACCGAAGCGCCCGTAGTGGATGGCCCTGAGCTCTTGACAGTCGTTGGTGTTGTGGCTGTGAACATTGTGGAAGGCGCAGAACGGGCGGCTGGCCTTGGATGACTCGGGGTGGTCGCGGCCACGCTTCATCTCTGGTTCCGCCGCGAGCACGGCAGCCCCCTTGCGCTTCACATCCTTGGCCTTGGCCTTCTTGTCTTCCTGGTCAGCAGCTGGGAGCTCGAGGAGGGAAAGGCGCCCTTCCTCAGCCCTTGCGCACTTGGTTGCCATGTTGAACATCTCCAGGGCCATGCATAGCTCCTCGTGGATGGCGAGCTCCTCCTTAATCTTGATGTCGCGGACGCCATCAGAGAACGCGGAGATGATGACCTCGTCCATCACCTTGGGGATCTCGAGGCGGACGCTGTTGAAGCGCTGGATGTACTTCTGCAGAGTTTCCCCTGGCTGCTGCTTGATGCGCTGCAGGTCGCCCGCGG
The DNA here is from genome assembly GCF_002575655.3 of Aegilops tauschii subsp. strangulata. NCBI lineage: Eukaryota > Viridiplantae > Streptophyta > Magnoliopsida > Poales > Poaceae > Aegilops > Aegilops tauschii. The sequence goes on along the minus strand of NC_053041.3, from coordinate 302,019,831 downwards.
CCGGCGGGCGGTCGTGAGTACCCTGGAAGTTGGTGACGAAACGCTCGCGCATCTCGCCCCAGGAGGAGATCGATCCCGCGGGCAAGTTCAGGAGCCACGAGCGGGCACCATCTTTGAGGGCCATGGGAAACCAGTTCGCCATGACTTTTTCGTCGCCGTTGGCCGCCTCGATGCTCAGCTCATAGAGCTGCAGGAACTCCGCGGGGTTGGGGGTGCTGTCGTAGCACGGAGGCAGGTCTGGCTTGAACTTGCCGGGCCAGATGACGCTTCGCAGTTCGGGAGTGAAGGCACGGCAGCCTGCTATGGTCACCGGAGCCCGCCGCAGAGGCGGAGCCTGATCTTGATACCCCCGCGCCGCCGCCGTAGGCAGCGCGCGGTCTTGACGTGGCAGCGCTGGGAGTGCAGGAGCGTTTTCTTGCGGCTGAGGGACTTCTTGGCAGCTTCCTTCTTCGCGCGCGGGCGCCCGGCGTGGTGGGTCACGCCGCGGGGCCGCGCGTCTTTGTGCGAGGGCGGCGTCTTGATGCGGAGGTGGTGGAGGCGCTCCGTGAGCCATGTCGCCCGCAGCTGGGGGTGGACGAGGCACTGAGAGAGATGGCGCAGGAGAGCCCCCAGCAGCGCTGACGAGCTCAGCGATGTGGTCCAGCCAGTCCTCGTATAGGTCATCGACCGGGCGGTAACGCAGGAGCTCGCTCGCCATGAGCAGCGCGGTCTGCGCGTCCGTGGGTGCGCGACGAGCGTGTTACGATGAGCCGGCTGGAGTCCGCAACGGGGTGGCGGTGCGTCCATCTCGCCGCACGGAAGGGTGCAGCGATGAAGCTTGCTGCTCGTTCCCGGCCGGGCCGGTGGCAGCGTTGGCAGCAGGCGAGGGAGAACGGCAGGGAGGTCCGCCAACGGGCGCCATCTGAGCGACACGGGCGGCGAGGGCGGCCCGGCGCTCAGCACGGGCGCGGCGAGCGTCGGCCATGGTTGCGGTGAAGCAGCAGAGCGTGGATCGACGGAAGAAAGGCTTCGGTGCACCCCTACCTGGCGCGCCAAATGTCGGATTCTAGGTTCCGGCAAACCCTTGAGGTTCGAACACTGGGGTGCACACGAAGATCTCTCTCTCCCAAGCTCGCTCTCGCAACGATCTCAAGGCCTAACTCAACGAACCCAAAGGACAAGAGACGCGAGGGTTTATACTGGTTTGGGCCACCGTTGTGGTGTAATACCCTACTCTAGTGTGGTGTGGTGGATTGCCTTGTAGGCTGAGGATGAACAATTACAAGGGATGAACAGCCTCCCCAGGAGAGGTGTTCTTGAGCTCAGTGAGCTGGTGTGTGTGAGGATGGTCTGAATGATCCCCCCTCTCTAGGGTGGTGGCTTGTCCTATTTATAGAGGCCCCGGTCCTATTCCCAAATATTAGGCGGGAAGGGATCCCACAACGGCCAATTTTGAAGGGAGACAACTAGTACAATTTATCCTGACAAAAGGTGGTCTTCGCCTGCCAAAGGCTCTGGTGGTGACACCGTCGTGGGCTCCGCGGTGACCTCCGTCCTACTGTCCTGCTGGTCTAGGTCTCGTTGCACCGATATGGAAACCTTTGCCTGATGCCTCGGGACTCCTCGCCTGCGCTTGCCCCTTTAGCACCAAAGAGGCAACTGGTACTCTGCACCTGCTGGCGCCCGCCTAGCCTTTATCGTCACGGCTCACGTCATGCGCACCTCACGAGGTGCCCCTTGCATAGATAGCTCCGCTCCTCAGGAGCCAGCCTAATGAGGCTGCCCCTAAGGAGGTCTTGGAGTCGTCCGCCTCGCGAGGCTTGGCCCCTCGCGAGGGTCTTGAGTGGTTATTGATGGAGATGGGCCATACCAGGCCGTTGGCTGAGCCACGCCCTGGGCCGCAGGCAGGCATGTCTGGGTACCCCCGTTCCCAGGACGCCGACAGCGATGGCTGTCCGTGGCGTTGAAGCAGATCTGCAACGGTAGACGGGTGCATCGGGGGATAAGTCCCGTTGCGGTGGAAGAGAAGGTCGTGTGAGCGGCCCCGACAAAGAGGACGACAGCGCCGATGAAGCGAGAGGACGCAATGCAAGGCTCTTGGTCCATCGCCGTGGATGAGAAACGTCCATCTCTAGCAGTGGACGACGCAGTCTTGGTAGGCGCTCTGGCTTGGTGGAGGATGGTAGCGATGGATGGGGTGGAGGACGGGGGGCGATGGATGGGGTGGCGGACGGAGGAGGCTGGTGAGGGGATGGTGTTCTAGCGCGGATGGTGTATGAATGGGAAAATGGAGGGAGAGGTACGAGGAACCATGTTTTTGGGACGTGCCTGTCTGAAATATGGGAAAGTTATGAACTTAGCGCCCGTTTAAAGTTTGGACGTCCCGTCGGTTGGGGATAGGACGGTAATCTCGCATCTTGCCAATATTTGCCCAGAGCGATTTCTGGCGAGGAGAGGGTGTTTTGGCGCCCATGGTTGGCGCCCACGGTGTATGAACGGGGCTGACACGTAGGGCGGTTGCGTCACGTCTGAGTGAAGTTACAAACAAGCCCCTATTGAAAATATTTGCCTACATCGATTTCGGCCGAGTCGAGTTTGTTTTGCCGCCCATCGTGTATGAATGGGGAAATAGAGGGAGAAATAGAGGTCTTTTGGATGAGCTTGAATCAAATGTGTTTTGCCGCCCATGATTGGCGCCCACCGTGTCGGTATGGGCTCAGAGGCGGTCATGTCACGTCTAATTGAAGTTACTAACCTACCCCTATTGACAGAAGTGGAAATCAGGCCGATGGATTGTCCGTGTAAGGGGTAGATAGTAATTTCCATCTCCCAAAGACTTGGCTTCGGCCAGCCGACGTGGGAGTGGACATTTCGCTGATTCTTTCGAATTTTGGGACAATAAGCATCCACGTTTGCCCTGGCAACTAAATTCGAACCCATTCTGTATTCCTAGATGAATCTTTATAAATCATTCTATGTGTTTTTATATATCTTCAAAAGCACGACAAAGATGTATTCCACTGACATATATGAATATGATTTCCAAATGCCAATACTCGAATTCAGAAGCTAGAATCCAGTTTAAGGTGAATTCGAATATTTGGAACACTTTATGTCCAACTCAAATGTCACACGCAGCATAATGTGTACTCCCATTTAGATATGTACACAAGCGATGTATGAAGATTCAAATACGAGTCAATCAACCAAGAATGTACAAAACTAACAGACATATAAACACTTACAGATAGGGATCAATAATATCAACTAACATACATAAGCCAGGCCGCTGTATTTTTTTTGCTAGAAGAGCATCCTTTTTTAGCGAAGCTAGTACAACATCTTGGCCCTTTCCGATGCGTGCCACTTATGGTCCATCTATACTACTATTATTGCTGAATGCACATTCAGCCCAATTGGCATATTAGTAGGTCTGGCACAACAATCAAAATGAAATGTCTCCGAGTCTTATCAATTAATACAGACTTGTGCTCAAATAAAATTACAAACCAAAAAACCAAAAAACACTTATTACATGATCTCTAAAACAAATGGTTTGATCGATTACATGAACAAACAACACAAAGGTTATTCAATGATGGAAAGAACATTTCACCTATGATTTACCAAGTGGGAATTTAATTTCCTTTTTTCCTTCAGGACCTTAACAATGCGGTCAGTCTCAGCTTGCTTCATTTTGAAATCCACCAAATATTTAACGGTTGTCATGAGTACTACTTGTGATTGTGCGGTTTGCTTCCTCAACATGTCAACTTCACTCTAAGTGCAGAAGCATAATCTCTTTCTACCACTAGTTTAGCCTCTAGAGCATCAGCAGTTGGCAATTCATGATGCATGATTGGGCCGGTGCCACTGCTGTGGGATGATACAACGTCCATGGGGACCTCGCTCTTTGATCTTGGGCTAACCTGTTTTGCCATTAAAGTTCCGATTGGATTCCGAAAAGTTGAAGTTAGCAAAACATCTCAACTGGGAGTTATAACAGCAAACCAGTTAAACAAACAAGGAATTAAAGAGTTTCAATTGGATGTTGAAAAGTAGTTATTAACATCATTGTAACCGGTTGTTGCAGCAGCAAAGCAGTTAAACAAACAAGTTTTGCAAAAGGTACCTGTTGTGGCATTGGAGTTTCTCTTGGATCCTGAAAAGTTGAGTAGCCAGTAACGTGATTAGAGCAACCAGTTGCAGCAGCAAAGCAGTTAAACAAACAAGTTTTGCAAAAGGAACCTGTTGTGGCATTGGAGTTTCTCTTGGATCCTGAAAAGTTGAGTAGTCAGTAACTTGATTAGAGCAACAACTTACAGCAGAAAACCTGTTACACAAATATATTTTTGAAAATGTGCCTGTTGTGCAATTGGACTTCCAATTGGATCCTGAAAACTTGAAGTTGGTAAGATGATTACAGCAACAAGTTAAAGCAGCAAACCAGGTAAACGAGGAAGTTTCTGATAACATACCTGTTGTGCCAATGGAGTTTTAGTTGGATCCTTCAAACTTAAATGTTAGCAATCAATAAATAAAGTTTTGCAAGAGCCATAAGAAACTAACATCAAACTAGTGAAACTTACCAGTTTTGGCAATGTATTTGATTACACATGAACTAGTAAAACTAACAAGTTCTTGGCAGCGTATTAAAGTAACAAGTCGGTACCGTTTACCAGTAACACAGACATCTGTAAATTTCTTTGATGTAAGCAAAATGATTCCAACACATATATAAGTTAAAAAGACGGTGTCCCTCATATAAACATGACAGTTGTCTATCTATGAACATGCAAACATTACTAGTGCAAAAAGTGATAACAGCAAACCATTTAAACAAACAGGGTATCAGAACGTAAATTACACGTGAATTCTGCTACACCCTAGAAGTACATATGACCAGCTATCTACGTGCTTAAGTAGCTATTTAAGTTCAGGCAAACAGGTAATTCTTAACAGTAAGTATCAAACACATAGATAGGCACAGTCTATAATAGGATTAACAGGCTATGTTATTATGTAATCAGTAGCAAACTAAATTAAGCCAATCAACGTAATTGAACAATTTTGAAATAAATGGCTAACTAAAATTCTGAGAAGCAGGTAACTGAACTTACGCTAGCTCTTTGTACAGGCACACTGCAACTTCTTTTTTGCTTACAAGGTTCTACGAAGGAGTCCATGGCATCAATTGCTTGGATACACAGTCCCAATACTTCTTTCTTCCCACACTGCATTGGTAAGTAGAATGCTTAATCTGGTAAGATGGTGCGTCCTTAATATGTTATATGAGGACGTGTAGTCAGACTAGTTGTAGCCACACACATCACACTGGCTTTTACTGTATATTTCATGCGATTACATTTGACATATCGAGATCTAAGCAATCTACAATAGGATGAAAAGACTGGCATCCATCACATTATTGGCGAACTCAGTTCATAGAAACAAGCAATTCAACCATTCTGTGGGTAAATCAAAAGCGCCACTGGAATATTTTTCACTACCCCAATCATACACGCAAAAAGGGGAGATGCCACCATAGGGGCTGGTATGGGCGGCCGCCTCGGGTGGCTAGAAAGTGTGCACCTAGTTTGAGTCGTCCAGGTTGGCCCAGGCTAGTTTTGTTCGCCCCAACGCACGAGCAGGCAATGTAAAAAATGAACAAAATCATTTCAATTTGGGTGGGCCAATAAGGTAAGTGCAAGGCAGGCCCTATAGCAGGCTCACGACCCAAACGAGCGCCTCCCATATCGATCGACAGCAGGAAAAATCCTAATTCGTTCGCTCCAGCCTCCAGTCTGGTTCGCTCCTAACCTAGCCGCCGCTGGACAGACCAACACAGCACTTCCTCGTGCCCTCATTGGATGGCGGTCGCCGGGCTTCAAGCGAATGGAAGGACAAGAAGATGAAGATCCAACCCTAGGTGTAGCCTGCGTGGGAGGCAGCGGTGGCAGCACGGGCATGGCATTAAGCTTGCGCAAATGGACAGTCGCAGCTTGCAAGAGCAGCATGCACAACAAGCAGGTACATCACATCCCTGATTATATCTAATTCAACTGTTCAATCTCTCGCCAATAGTTAAACCTGACGGTGTTGTAAAACTGCTTGTATGTAGGGAATCTATGAGAAAATGAAACCAATTTCTGCTTATTTTATAACTCCCCCAATCAATACTGAACTGACTGAATCTGATGTATCTAATCAAGTTTCTGGTGCAAACATACAAGCTCATGTTGTTCTTGAGCCTGAAGTGTCTAATGAATAGACTGCTAATGAAGGATTTGATGCAAACATTTTACATGCTCCTGGTGATGAACATATAGTGTCTAATGAGGGATCTAATGCAAGCATTTTGCAAGCTCTCATTGAAGGATTTAGTGTCTAATGATGATCTGCTATGTTGAGAGAGACATAGAGATTTGCAGGCATTGATGACAAGCAAATTATAGTACATTTTCATGGCTTGAGGAAATGTCAAGGCCATCTACCAGAAAGTCTCCGTATCATCACAACATAGCATAAATACTTTTCTAATCTGTTGTTTGAAACTATTGGCATACTTGTGCAAGATAGATATATTGATATGCAGTTTGCGCACTAGTTATAGGTGCAATTACACTTCGATATTTTTAGCCAGAGAACGAATAATTCAAGCAGGTACATACCATGTTAGTAGTCCTTGTACACCATGTTGCATTTTGTGTTTTTTGGTGCTTACATCATTTAGTGCTTTATAATCTGAACTACTTTGGATCATTAGCTGGGTTTCAAAGTGCATGTAGCTTCACATTTCTCAAGTTATGCTGATTTCTGGAGTGCAAGTGCCTTCATATTTTTAAGTTAAATGTTCGCCCATGGTAACTTGAATTCGTGGATCTGCCACTACACACAAATCATACACGCAGGCCAGTATGAATTAAATGAAATGCAGGGACTTATGCTAGCTCGTTGTACAGGCTCACTACAGCTCTGCTTGCGCTTGGGATGTTCCATGTACAAGTCCATGTTACCACTTGCTTGGATGTGTAGGCCTTGTGCTCCTTGCATCCCCCTCTGCATTTTTGACACGGCGAATGGTTGATCAAATAAGAGGAATCGACCTTGCTGTTGTACCGGAGGGCAGATACTTACAAGGTTATACGGGTGTGCAGGATGTGTGCCAGATCCCGTAGCGCCGTCATGCTTCGCTAAAAAATGGTTTTGCTTGTTTCAGATGATATCTCTAGAAGAAATAAGAGTTAAAGTCAGAGTTGCATAGGCGTGTAAGCTAAGAGAGCAGTTAAAGGATATCCAAACATCGTCGGAACAGTGCACAAGGGAGTGATGTGTGGATACCTAGTTCGGGCTGGCGTTTGGGCATGCTCGCCTAGCTAGAGTGCGGGTCACTTCAGAGCCGTTGAGGGTGATGCGCTGGCGTTGGCTGGCCACGCACGGATGCAGATCCTGAGTGGCAGCGGAGCGCTATGATGCGGTGGACGAGACTGTTGGTGAAGCCCCAACGACCTCGGGGGGCGGAGGTGCGACGATGTGCTCGGTGAAGTAGCCCCGGTGAGGTGGGAGACGGCGTCAGTGAAGTGCACCTGATGCGGTGGAGGTCTGTGTCTGTAAGGCACGTCAGTTGCAGCGGCCCACGTTGTTGGTGGACCACCCGGTGCGGTGGACGAGGGCGTAGATGAGGTAGCTCCGGTGCGGCGGTGAAGCGCGACCGTCGTCTTCTTCGTCGTCGTCTGGCATAGAGGTGGGGAAAGAGACGAGACGGGGGGCGATTTGAACTTTGCTTAGGTTGGCAGCGAATTAGGGATTTGAGCAATCTGGGCGCTGAAGGGGACGGTGGAGAAGGGAGATTTTGCTTGGGGCTGCCAGATATTTCAATCTGAAACGTGGAAGCGCGAACTTATTTTGTTGTCATTTTTGGGGGGGGGGAGGGGGAGGAAGGGAGGGGGTGGGTGGCTGGGTGCTAAGCGTCCGTACGACACACGTGACCACCACGACACGACCCTGGTCTGCCTGGTGCGCCTACATTTGAGAATGCAAACGAATCTTCTTTCATTTGCAAACGAATCTGTTTATATTACCATGCCCGTGTTTTCCTTACAAATAATTAGTCATTTGAAACGAGATACTATAAATTAATTAATGAGGAGTTATTTAAAAAAATTGAAACGGCATCCATGGTATCCACACTAATGTGGACTAGAGTGTGTGTCACATAATTAGTTATTTCAATTAGAGTGTGTGTCACATAGCGATCTCCAATTCTAACGTGGATTCCGCATTTCACGGTACCCACGCTACTTTTTTAATACAAATTCATATGTATATGTTGAACACCATGGTAGTGAGAAAACATTGGATGGATTCAAACATATGACCTAACAAATAGCACAACAATCGAGTCAATGTCAACTTTTCCAAACCTAGTATGGCACGAATTCGAAATAATTACCCATATGAATGGTCCTCAGTTCAAATCTTACAATGTACACCGAATTGAAACATCGATATTAAGTCTCGTACTATCTACATTCAAATGTTGTTTTTAGCCCCCCCCCCCAGCACACACGCTACATACTTCCTGTATCGGTCAATCTTCCTCTCCTAACCACCTTAGGAAGCTATCAGTTTCCGACACACGTTCATTATTTCTCTCCATGTTTTGATCTCTAACTCTCTCAAATACACAACCCCATTTTTACACTCTATTACCAAATGTATTTACCTCACACACCCGCCATTGCACCCCATGCCGAGCTCTCTCTCTCTCTCCCTCCCACCCTCTCTCGCTAGATACATGCATTGCCAATCTAGCCCCCCAACCTCTCGCACGCACGTTGTCTATCTAGGTCACTCCCTCAAGACTGTCTCACTCTTTCTTCCGCACGGAGGACCACACTCTCTCAATCTCGCTCTCTTTATCCGAGTCTCGATTAACCTCATTTTCTTTCACACACAAATGATATATCTCCCTGTTCGGGCCTCGATCGACACACTCTATACTCTCTCACGTAGATTGTCTATCTAGGTCAGTCCATCCAAGCCGCCCCCGCTCTTTCGACCTCATGGTGGGCCACGCTCGCTCAATCTCTCTCTCTCTCCCTCTCTCTCTCTCTTTGTATGTCTCGATTGACCTTGCTCTTTCTCGGACACAAACGATATATCTCCATGTTTGAGCCCAATTCGACATATTCATATTGTATACTCTCTCACGCACATTGTTTATCTAGGTCACTCTCTCCAACCCGTCTCACTCTTTCGATCGCACGACGACCCACATTCACTCAATCTCTCTCCCTTTATATATGTAATCGATTGACCTTGCTTCCTCCCACGCATAAAATATATCTACATGTCTGTGACTGGATCATCTCTCAAGCTCTATCTTACAGCCCTCACCCTTCCCAAAAGCTCAATCGGACAATATCTCTCCAGAGCATATATATATCTTTTCAATGAATGTCGGACCACACTCACTTTGTCTCTCTATCTATATGTCTCTCGATTGACCTCGCTTTCTCACGCCGTATCTTCCACACATTAAAGCTACCTCTCCATCCCTCGCAATGCCGAAGCTATTTACATTGCGAGGGGGACTCCAACCTTGGATTAATTTGTGTAGGCATTTATTCCGGTGGGTTTAGATTATATTTTCGTAGCATTCGGCTCACAACTACTCCAAACACCGTTGCAACCCCCGCACCTCCCCCAATTGACTTCCCTCTGGCTCGGTCATCGCTCTCTCGCACGTCATTTCTCGCCTTCAACGTCGCACCATGGTATTATTGCAAAAACTCTATTGTTCTCTTTAATTATTACAAATAAGCTACAAAACTACACACCAATAGTCCACCTGGAATGGAACAAATTTTGACCCACAAATTAAAGTGCTGCAAACTACACACCGAGGGGCCCACCTATCATGAAAAAAATTTGGACCCATATACAAATTAAAAAATAAAGGACGAGGATTGAACATACCACCAGGGCCTTCAAGCCGCACGTCAATAGGCAACATACGTGGAACATCAATGTTTGTTGTACCCCCTTTATTCATATAATGTTTTTATATTACCACAGCCTATTTAATGGATAACATGTAATATTATTTTTAGTACATTAATGGAACCGGCTCGTTAGCATGTACTATTCGCCTTCACTTACTGGTGGGTTCCATATGTGCTCTCTCTCTCTCTCCTCCCCTTCTGTGTTTAGACGCACAAGCAAACACGAAGAACTCGCGGGCGATGTTGCCGTTGACCATATCTGGACGCGTTCACAAGTTACGGCACCAGTTTCACGTACTCCCTCCGGTCCTTTTTAGTCTGCATATAAGATTTGTCTGAAGTCAAACCTCATAAAGTTTGACCAACTTTATAGAAAAAATACCATCATTCACAAGGTAAAATCAATACCATTAGATGCATCATGAATTTAATTTCCATATCGTAACTTTAGAATTGTAGATGTTCATATTTTTTCATATAGATATGGTCAAACTTTATGAAGTTTGACTTCAGACAATTCTTATATGCAGACTAAAAAGGATCGGAGGGAGTACTAGTAGTACTAGTCAATGTGTACGTGCAATGCACGTTAATTTGGAAGTATATTAAGTGCATGCGGATATTAAGTAGGATATTATTTGCGTGTTATTATGTGATTAGCACTATTTTTGCCATGAAATTAACTGCACGCTAAACGTGTTGAGCGTTCGACATTGAAGCAGTCTAGGTCGTTGGATGAGAAGGAATACATGTGGTTTGATGACGTTTTATATATAATTGATATAGCTCTAGCAGAACATTCAATCGATCGAACCATAGATTTCATTCGGTCTGACTCCGACTTTACATTCATACGACGATCGATCTAAAATAAACGGAAATGATAAACATTCGGATTTTAAGCATGGAAATCCGAACGTTTTTCATGGCAAATTTAGATTACGCGGCGGCGGCAGGGACGTCTTACGGTGGGAACCGGCTCCTCTGCCGTGCTCTGTGTGTCGTCCGGCCACTGACCGACGGCGACCACGACGGCGACGGCGGCGTCTTGCGTCGTTGTTGGCGCACTCCTAGACGTTGGCCCTAGCTTCAAGGAAGGCCACAATGTTCTGGACTTCGGTCTCCAGGAGCGAGTCAACTGGCGGGAGGAGGCGACTGGCGTTGGTGAAAGGAAGCGATCGACGGCAGCCATCCATGCCGCTGAGGGGGGCACTGGCACCCGCGCGGGGACAGGCGCTGGCAATGGCGCGACGGAGACATTCGTGTGCACGGGCACCGGCACAGGCGCGCACGTCAACGCACGCGCAGGTGCATGCGCTGGCAGTTGCACGGGCACCGGCACGGGCGTGCGCGTCAGTGCACGCGCAGGCGCATGCACTGGCAGGTGCACGGGCGCGTGAAAGTCGGTGGGGACCTCATGGAACCCTGTGGCATCAAGCTCGGCGACAATGTGCGGCTCCCAGCCCATCAATGCCACGGGGACGGGCGCTGGCGCAGTCGGGGCGACGGGAGCCGGAACGGGAGCAGGGACAGGCGCGGCGTCTTCCGGCAAGGCCTGTTCAAGCTCGTCCCAAAGCGCCTTATGTTCTTGAGACTCTGGCTAGGTGTCTTCCTCAGGAAACTGGAAGACTAAGGGCAGACCATCGTGATGCGGCATGGCGTACGGTTAGGTCTGGCTGGTTGGAGGTAGACGACAGGAGAATCGGAGGGGGAGAGAGAAGATTGTAGCGATACCGAGTAGTGCGGGGTTGATTTTAAACTACGGCGCCGGCGACATTAAAAGTGGGAGCAGTTGGGATGAAGGTGGGCGGCGGAGCCTGGTCAAAGGGCTCGCCTCCCGGGGAGCCTGCGCAGCGGTCTGCTCACACGCCTCCCTGTCAGCCGGCGCAGCGGTTTGCTCGCACGCCTCCCGTTGACTCACACGCTTGCTCGGACGGCACCTGCCGATTAGAAGCGGGACTCGTGGCGGCACGTAAATGCACACGGTTTCAATAGTGAAAGCGTTCGCCTTAACGTGACATGTCTTTATTCCAAAATACCTTGGCTCTTTATTTGTGCAACTTCTTATAAGCAGCTTGTCTCAAATTGAAGAAAAAAATTTACGTAGGAATATTTGTGCCATATCACGTGACCATGCTCAGTTTCATGAATTTCTGGTCACTTTTGGATTTTCTGAAATTTAAAATCCAGGATTCGAAACAATATCATAACCTGCATCATGCAATAAATTTTCAAACAATAAATCTTTCATGTTGTATTTCTTAAGAAAAGATTTGGTCAAACATTTTGCTTAGTTAGACATCAGACAAGTTATATATGCAAGTAAAAGGATAATCCCTCCGTACCAGTGCATTGCCTGATATATTAACTCAAGTTCTAGTAGGCACGAACAAACGGGCTCAATTCTGTGCTCATCCTGGTGTAGTACATAGTAGTACTAGGCAATGCAGTTGACGGGTGACCTTGGGTAGCGGCTATCGAGGGAATTGAACCGTGATCGGCACGTTATATAACGTTGTCTAGTTATTAAAGCATCCCTCCATTGTTCATCGGTAGTCATTATGGACCGGGGACATGAGGGGAATTTCCTAGGGATGGAATTCTGGCCGCCAGATATTTTGACTCGAAACGCGGAGGCTCGACTGGTTGGGGTTGGCTAATGTGCATACCACGCACGCCACCAGAAGGACACGAGCCCCTTTTTTTTAGGATCAACACGAGTCAAGGTCTGACTGGTACGCCATTGGGTCCTACCATTCGAGAATACGGAAGGATCCCTCAAAAAAAAAGAATACGAAAGGATCCCTCAAAAAAAGAATATGAAAGGAATCTTGTAAATTTCCGAACGAATCTATGTGTATTACAATGCCCGTATTTTCCTTGCAAATAGTAATCTCAACGTGGTAACTGATTTATGACGAGTTCTTGAATTAGAGTGAGTTTGCGATATAGTGATCTTAACGTGGATTTCACATTTCATGGTATCCCTAGTAAGTTTTTCGTTGCAAATTCAAATTTAAAAAATGAACGGTATGGTGGTGAGAAAACTTTGTATGTATCAAGCATACGACCACGCACACACACAACAGCAATCCAATAAGTATAGTGCATCTATTTTTCCAAACCATGCATGTATGACACGAATTCAAAAATACTCCTTCTGTTCCTAAATATTAGTCGTTTAGAGATTTCAACAAGTGACTACATACGGAGTAAAATGAGTGAATCTACACTCTAAAATATGTCTATATACATCCGTATGTGGCAGTCCATTTTTTCCGAAACGGAGATTTTTTTTCCGAAACGGTGGCAGTCCACTTGAAATCTCTAAAAAGACTAATATTTAGGAACGAAGGGAGTAAAATATAAGACATGCATGGTCCTCAATTCAATATTTAAAATGAACAGGAAACTGAAACATGAATATTAAGTCTAGTACTACAGTACATGCAAATGTTGTGTTTAGGCGGAGCTATGTAGATTGTCGGGGGTTAACCCCTCGACCCTAGATAAAATTGTGAAGCTCTATTTAGGATTGTTTAGATTATACTAGTCGCCAACCCGTGCATTCGCACGGGCTAGCATATTAATTGCGGGGACAAATGAAGAAAATGTACGGTTATTCGTGGGCTTAATGAATGTAATACTGGATACAAAGATTGCTAAATGTGTTCTTTTTTGAAACTGCAATTTATCTTTAGATTTTTTCGATTAAAATTAAAGTTAAATGTAAAACTAAAATTAGTACCATATTCCTTAACTTACTACTTCTTTGCATGATGGTGATCAGTTCTAGAACACCTTAGAAAACTCCTTGGGCGAATCATATACTCAACTGTTAGATTTGCTATGATTTGTAGTTGCTTTTTATGATGGCATTATATGTGTTCGATTGAGATTGAAAGTTTTTCTTTTTTAGTAATACTCTCTCGAACGCTAACATGGATGTATTTAGGAAGTAGTTTATTTGCAGGGATTTGTGATGTCCATTAAGAATAAAATTGTTAGGAGATACCATTTTTGTTAGTGAATTAAAAATGGCCCATGAACTACTTCTGTATCAAAATATAGGACTTTTTTAGGCTAAGTCCTATATTTTGATACAGAGAAGGTAGTTTTATTACACATTTTTTTAATATATGAAACCAAATGTAATTAGTAACAATTGTATTTTGTGTACAACTAAAAAAATGTATTTTCTGTAGTGAGTGACACCGTGGCTGCTTAGATGTGCGTACTTTTATTAGTCACAGATTTTTGCTAGCATGAGCGGCGGGTTCGGCGGCCGCGGTCGGCGCTGCCGTGCTGTCTAGTGAGCTCCTCTGACCGGCGCCATGAGAGCAGCTGCGCCGGTGGCTCTCGTGCACAGCGCGTGCATCGGTGACCTTCTAAAGTCCTCCTTCGCGAACTACATCGCATCGCCGGCCGGAGCGCCGGCCATCTGGCCGTTCCCCTTTGCGGTGTGGTACGCCGTCTCCGCCGCAGCTGCAATCTCCTCCGGCGCCAGCGTTGTTGAGCAGCGTTTCTCATCCAGCAGCAGCGCTGGCGGCTCCTATCCATCTACCAAAGAAAGGAGCATTATCTTATCCAGCGCCAGCGTTTGTACGAACAGGTGCGTATCGTCCCTTTGCCTTACCATTTCCTCAATCTATTAAATAAATTTGAGTAGCGTATGTCTGCATCCTGCTGTACAGTGTACTTCAGAGACGATGGTGGAGGAGCCATCAAGGAGATTGCTGGGCAGATGCAGCTACGAAGTTACTTGTTCCAGTATTTTGTTTAGCAATTACATTGTCCAATTTTCTATTATTTGTGAGGCCGGATATGTATTGCTAGGCTATGTAAGAAATAAATGTTATAGTAATTGAGAAAATGATCTTTGTTCCTTAATGGTTCTGTAACTTTAGAACCACGTCCCTGATGCATATACATATATAACTGATATTGATTTTGTGAAATCAGTTGTGAGCCCTTACCCCAATATTTTTGTTTGCCTGTAAATGCAGAGAGAAGTACCTTGGTGACAAATAAAATATTTCAGAGACAACTATTTAAAACAATTTTAAAAATTCAATTTAAAAAAGATAAGGCTGCTATGTCTTCAACACATTATATTTAGTCATATAAGAATGGTTGTACCTGCTGTAATTCTAGCTATTGAAAAACAAATATCTATAATATATCCTTGAAAACAATGTTTTCTGCAACCTTGTCGGATCGACGCTCTTCATCTGGTATGAGTATCCGCAATCCATTTCTGCTGGTAACCCTTGACATTGCAACATAGAGCTGTGTGAACACTTGCCTTTGTAAGTAGAGTCCAACCTTTTTGAGAGATTGCCCCTGACGTTTGTTTATAGTCATAGCAAAGCACACTGATATTGGGTATTGTCTCCTTTTCAGAATGAAAGGCCATTCTGAATCACTTGGTGACATAATAATTCGTGGGATGTAAACTTTGTCGCCAATGTTAGTACCTGTTATGACCTGGCCTTCGATGAAACGCTTCTCTAGCTGTGTTATTGTTAGTCTTGTCCCATTGCAAAGTCCTGCACTTTGATTGAAGTTACTCATAGTCGTAAGCATTACTGGTAATCCTACTTTCAGCCTCAGTTCATGGTCTGGTATTCCAAAAAATGTTAGACTATTTAGAAACTCGGATGAATTCAGACGCATATTTAGGATCTCTTTACAGATGCAGAAATGATATGTTCCCTTTCCCCCTTTGGAATAACTGGTAGGATTCGCCTGAAGTCACCTCCCAAGACTACCGTCATTCCTCCAAACAGTCTATGCTCAGCATCCTCATTTGTGAATCGAAGTATGTCTCTCAAACTCTTGTCTAGTGCCTCAAAACAGTGCTTGGGTGTCATAGGTTCTTCATCCCATATTATCAGTGAAGTTTTCTTTATTAGTTTCGCGAGAAATGTTCCTTGCTTGATGTTGCATGTCGACTCGTTAGTGATCTTGAGCGGAATGTGAAATCTTGAATGAGCTGTTCTTCCACCCTGTAAAAGAAGTGTTGTTGTACCACTTGAAGCTACTGCTAGAAGCCTAGAACTATTTTTCCTCCAGATCTTAATTTTCTTGTGACTGCTTTCCGCAAAAATGTCTTTCCAGTTCTGCCATATCCGTCAACGAAAATCAATTTTCCAAGACTGCTATTACCTGATTCTATTATAACAGCAAAAGCCATCCTCTGATCTTGATTTAGCTTTTGCAGTAACTCTGTGTGCTCTATTCTTAATGAATCTTTATCTTAGTTTAGTTCCTCGTTTACTAATCTATTATTTATATCTTGAAGAATTGAACTATCTGGTAGTGGCATTCCTGGAAAATCTTTGAGGGACTTACCACCTTTGGTCAACAGGTGTTCCATCTCTGCCAAGAGGAGCCTCTTTATTTGCGCTGAGTTGAGTTCTAGGGCCTGAAAATTGAGTATTCTTCTTTGCCAACGTTGGATGTCCTCAGATAGTAATTCCCAGTTTGTTTGCCACAACTTTGCAGGATCCGTTACCTTGCAAAATCAAAGTATCGTATAGAAAAGTTGGCGCATTTGAGGAGCAGAGGCCCAATGGGATGCTTCCTTGATGCAGTCATCCCACTCCTTGTCGTCATTAAGTAGCCCAAGAGCATAACATGCAGATTTGTATGTTGGATGTACAACCCCATCAACAGTTCGGGTTTCTTCATAGAATCTGCATCCTTTCATGGTACTAGATGACCAGTTGCGCCCATGGCGCAAAGGCCAAGAGCAAGCCAAATATTGAAAGAGTGTGCATCAAAATATGTAGACACGGAAGGAAACATATGAAAATTAGTATGGATTGATAATAGTCATACGGACAGGATTATCATAATTTTTTTTACATAAGATCCAAAATGATGCCAGATATAAAAGTCTCAATAGGTACTTATAGTAATACCAAGTTACGTAGCAAAGGACTACTGTGACCTGCTTAGATTGGATAGACATCATGCAAAGACCCTTGGAGGTGCACTTGAAGGTGAAAGCATATGTACACCCTTTCTTCATGTTTGCCTTATGGAAGAAGCTGCTCTAGTTCATTGTGAGTGTAGCCCTGTTGTCGACGCCCTTGATAAAGAGGGTCGTGACACTGGTAGTCCCATCTGCTGTACTGATTGGTAGCTCATCATGATCAGCATCCATGTGCGGGAAGAGGCTTCTCTTAGAAAAGTGTTCGCTAAACTTTCGTGTAACTGTTAATTCAGTATCATGTAGTGAACAACATAAAACATAAAAACCATGGAGAAAATGGCATTCAAGGATAGGAATTTCGTCAAAGGAGAATCAAAATATATGACAGGGTAGCCGCCTAACTGTTTTATCAAACAGCAGAAAAGATTATTTACCCTAATACACAGTTCTTTCATGCTTTCTCATATATAGAGAATAACTATAAATTTTAGAATGTTATGTTATATCTATACATCAGATCACACAGACACATGGAGCTGCACAACAGCTACATCTTACATACAAAACTACTGGCACCAAAAGCATGGTCGATAAATCTATAAACTCTGCTGCTCTGCAGTTTTACAACGAAAGAGATAGCAGTAACACCAAACCTAAGTAAACCACTCTGTACGTATCAGCCACATCCTGCTAAATTGCGTAGGTAACTTTGCTGGTTCATCCCCTTAACGATACACATACAACACTCTTTTGTTCAAAAAACAAAAACAAAATGGCATAGATATCCTTCTCTGAAGCTCAAATATATCAGTGATATTAACGGAGAGCACATTCACCTACCAAAGGGTATATATTCACTTATATCAAATATCTGCATATGAACAAAATGAAAATACCAGCCTACTTTACCATCTACCTCTCGACAACGAAACAAAACATAATACATTATGTAATCGAAAAATCATTCTTTTCAAAGGTCCAGAAGAGTTAAAGGAGGCAATGCAAGGGAAAACAATGAAGGATCAGATGATTACTGGATTGATACAGTATCCAAGTGTTAACATATATAGTGGAAGTTCAAGCATGAGCTCACTCTTCTTTTACCAAATAGAAAAGGTGTGACTTGTAGAATGAAGAATCGATGAAAGAAAGTAAAGGCTGTGCAGAGTACCATTATTTCGATTCCCATGGTGAATTTCCATACAAAAGAAATCTTCAGCTTGATTGTATCTTTAGGACAAAACAACTCAACCAAACAGTATGCAATCAGCCGAGCTCGCATTTTCTGCACATGGAAATAACAAAACAGTCTCAATCAGGTTACCTTCTACAGAAATGATTGTCTATTAAAATCCACACATAATCAAGAGAAAACAGGTCGCATATCCATCAAATTAAATTTCTTGCACATAGTAGAAAAATGCCCTAAAATATGATCATGCTTTCTAGTACTCGCTGCCTGGAACTAACATGATCTAAATCAGAATTTTCGACAATTAATATATAAATTATAAGGTATAGTAGATGAAGCTAGAATTGGGCAATAATCACACAATTTGTTTGTAAGAAATCCAAACAGAATATTTGAATCATAATCTCTGAACATAAACTTGGGACAAACCAATGACATTAAAGCGAAGGCATTGGAATCAAATATGAACCAAGCAGTGAACATTTATTCAAGCTCAAGCTTACCGTATACCTTTTCACCCACTGTGATTAACATTCTTCCTACTAATCCTTCGTACACCCAGTGCCGCGCTCCTCATCTCCCGGTCTAACTGCCGCATCATTCAGCATTGTACACCAAGTGGGGCCCTCCTCATCTCCTGCTCCTCTGCAGTTTCAACATTAGTAATAATTGAGAAACACCTACAAAGGTGGAATTGACATCAGCCATAAATCACAAATTCTAGGCAAAGAAAGAGAATTCCTATAAAGCAAGTATCAAAATATTGCTCCCTCCGAGATACTGCAAACAAAGAGCTATAGTTTTGAATATGATAATAGAACATCACTTCCGTTAAGCATAACAATGGAACAAAACACCATGTGTCTTACATTCAAGGATAAAAGGAGGCATCATATACACACGTGCTAGTATGCTAGATAGTACATTTTAAGTCTGGTAACATTGAAGTAACCTGGAAGCATATCTCAGCAAAAAGTTCCAAAGAAAGTGATTAGAGAATCTTCAAGCAGAACCTCTGAAAATAGGCAAGAATAAAAGAAATCTCACTGGGTAAGACATTACAACAAACAAGTACTGGCAACCGGCACACAGCAGCCACCTCGACCCAGGCTTAATCTATCTCAGCAAAAGAAATTACACCTAAGGAAAAGAACTTGCAAGCATGTTCTTACTATGTGAGCACAGAGAACAGAAAAACTGGTTTATGATCCCACAATGCTACTAAATTCCTTGGCCACAGTTAAGGTGTTGTTCAACACCATCACCAAACCTGGAGTAAACTGCGCTTATCTCGGCAGTAGCCACACACCGGTGCCAGCTACGCAACAGCAGCGGCGAGGAGGCTGGCGGCACACTCGAACAACCATTCAAAGCTCTTCAGGTTGTCTATCTCTCTGAAATTCCTCTCTTTTACCAGAAATTAGACACGGTCAAAAAGTCAAAGAAATAAAGCATTGTTGTCTTTCTTACAGCAAAAAATACACTGCTGGTAACAGGGCTAGGCACAAATATGCAAACCAGACATTTTGCGTGTTTAAATCATGAATCGGCACACAACGCCATAACAAAAACTTAGTGAGAGATCGTTCATATTAACAGCAAGTGCTCCTACTCTCCTGGTGAAGATATCCGCCCGATCCAAAATCATGGCGCCTCGAGCGCCGGGCAGGGAAGGTGGCGGTGCGAGAGCAGGGGAGGCGAGACAGCGCGGAGAGAGGAGAAGAAGGGCTCGAGGACGGAGAGGTCCTATGGAAAATTGAGAAATGTACACGATCAGTTTACTGCATTGTAGTACACCTGTAAACATTGAAATCATGTCGGAAGATTATGACATAATATACAGACATTTATAAAATTGACAGTTGACACATGATGTATCATAACCTAAGTTTTGCCAGCTGTAGGCTATTAGAGAAGTGATGCATCACTACTACTTATTAATCCTGATGAAAAGGCTAGAGTAAGGAATTGATATATAAGTATTAAATTCAAGCCAGCACAAAGTATGGTTCTATCCATCCTGTTTTGGCACATAATATTTAATGTATAAGGAGTAATGCTAAAAAGAAATGCCCCAATTTTCCTAGAAAAAAATTTGGTGCATCACTTATATTTTCAGTTTCAATTCATTCGGCCTATAGATTGAGTTATGCTTAATGTATGGAACTGAATTGTATGTACAATGCTTATTTGGATTTTTACAAAATTATATCTTATAGTGACATCAGTGCTACTACTCAAGGCTTTTGTTGTAAATGAGTTGTGGAGAACTGCAGATTCAAATGGTTGGAGAGCATCTTCTGCAGCACACACCTATTGCCTCATCTTGTGTCATTCTGTGTGATGGCAAAATATAATTCGTAAATGCGATCTCTCTACTTGCAAACCCCACCAAAAGAATCTGAGAGCAATGTGTATTTGTGTGTCTGGTGCAATGGCGGCTTGACCCAACAAGGCGACAACAGCTGGTGCTCGCGTTTGTAACCTCAAAGGAAAAATGTGTGTGAGAGAGAGGGGGGGGGGGGGCTCACATGCGCACTTGGGACGGGCTATCCAGTCTCACCTGATTTTGCTGCCAACTTCCATCAGTACGCCTCCTCCTTTGCATCAACCATTAGTCATCACTCATCTATCAGAACCTGGAAACGAAAAAGATTAAAAGATTGTGCCCATTAGGTAGCAAAACAACAACCACCTTAGCTAGTTCCATCATGCAGCAGGACTAACTATGATATGAATTTGAACCAAAGTTGAACAAGGCGCATACAGGACCTCAAAGGGAATCTGAGATGTCACCCAAACAGCCATTGCAAACTACAAAATTTAGTAAGCTCCTACACAGGAAAGAACCTGGGAGTCCAGTGGCATCTATCTAGAGCTAGATGACTCCACGAAATCGCACGTACAGGAGGTTCCGCCTAGACACAAACGTACTGTTGCTAGTATAGGAACCAATCAAGCTGCCTGTGTGGTTGAGCTAGCTTAGTATGTACAAATAGATGGGATCATTGAGAACCGGGGAGGCAGGGAAGGGGAAGAAGAAGAGCATAGAAGAGATGGATTCCATCAACAGGGAGGGCCGCTGTGGGGGGAGGGGGGACGCGAGAGGAGGGAAGGCACGGGATGGATCTCACCGGCGCCGTCGAGGAGAGGAAAGAGAAGGGCGCGGGAGGGAGACCACCTGCGCCACCGCCGACCGCCTCTGGACGCCGCCTCGGTGTGGTGGGTGGGGTTGTGGAGGGCTCACGCGTGGGGGAGTGGAGAGGTGGAGCTGCTCCTGCCGCCGTGCGTGAAGAAGAGGCCGGAGCCCACCGCGGCTGCCTCCGCGCCCACGCGCCTCGGATCTGGCTGCCGCGCCACCGCCTGGTCCTCCTCCTCACGCATCTTCCCCCTCCCTCTCCTCGCTCTCCTCACTCCCCGCGACCAGCGCGCTGGCGCCGACGGGGAGAGGAGAGGAGCCGACGGCCGTGGCCTCCTCCTCCTCACGCATCTGTCTCCTCCCTCTCCTCGCTCTCCGCAAGCCGCGACCCGCCCACTCGCACCGATAGGGAGAGGAGAGGACCCGGCGGCGGCAATAGGGATGAGGGCGGGGGGAGGAGACGCTGCTGCCCGCCCTGTCGCTTCTCCTTTTTCTCTGGTTGTGCTGCTGCCCGCTCTGGATGGCCTGCAGCCCACGATCATTGCATCCCACCCCTCTTTTCCAGCATAATAAGCACACGCACGCACGCAGCGACTGAAACAACGGGCCCGCGCTGTATATTGGCCCACACGTCATCAACTCTAAAACGAACCAGCAGCCCACAGTCGACGCCTTGCGGGAGACAAGCGCTCCAGTCCACTCCTCTTTTTACCGCAGAGCATCTCTTTTTCTCACATGCATGCACGCATGCAACGCACACTGCACGGCTGGCCCATGCAGATGCGTGGCCCATGTGTCATCCACTAAGCCGCAAAAACACAGAGTGAGCTAGAACTGACGGCCAGATCTTTGACAGCCAGCCAAAAAGTACTGAAAACTTTACACCGATGCATATTGGGTGAACCAGATCGAAGGCAAAACGCGATGGCCTCAGGTATGCGGGTAGCGTAGAAGGGTTTATATGTTCAATTTAGGAGCATTCTCAAGTAGTATTTTTAACCGCTTGTTGGTTGTGCATACTAAATCCTGCCTATGTTTTTTTTCCCACCATGTTTTTTCCTCCATTCTTTCTCTTTTGCATGCCAAGTCCATTTGGTTGGAAACTGTGCATACGTCAAACTGAGAGCTTCGTCATGCAATTGGTTGACTGTTATCCATTCTGTGAATATTGTCTTTTCTATGTTAGGGTGAGATACAATTTTATCTAAATCCACCGAGTCCAGGAATACCATAACATGTTCATTCTCTAGGTGAAATTGTAACCTTTCAACCGCAGGCTCTCTATACTGAAGAGGAAACTGAAATATGTGCCATGAGGCTTCACATTCGGATATGTGCCAAGCATCAAGGTACCTCTTGATTTCGTCGTCCCTGTTTGTTAATTTGGCACCTCTTGCTTCTCTTTGTTGCTCTTCTGTTTCATCTTCATGATTTGTAAACACTGAGTTCCAAGATTAAAAACTTCCTTAAATGAAGAAAATGATAATGGAAATTAGCCATTCGAAAATGTCTGGCTGGTATGTATTATGAATATCCATATAGCCAATGCTTATATAGATATATGTTATCATGTCTATACTGTAAGGTTCAAAATTATCAGACATATCTTAATAAGATAATGATTATTGTAAGCAGAAAATGTTCACATCAACATAAGTTTGAAGATCAATGAAATCTAACTCGTGGCAGTGGGAAAGAAACATTAATAGGACTAATAATTACCTAGACCTCTTGTCTTGAGCTGGCGGTGAAGTTTCAACATAATCTACTTGTGTGTCCTGACAACTTTGTCATGACCAATATATGGATATATTTGTAAAATTTATAAAGTTAGTACAAATTTGAGTCATCTATTTTGGAACGGAGGGAGTAGGAAGTAGTCATAATTTCATAATCCAGAAACTCTTTCCATGCAAGTCCAGAAGTCATATTTCAGGATTTCACTAATGGGAAATGTAAACAGGAGACGAAATTCCCACATCACCAACTGAGAAACATTTTCCTCTCCAAAGCTTAATATGGAGATTTAACAATTCTACATTGGTATTCTTTGCTGACATCAATTTTTTTTGCAACAGAATTAATTTTAGTCTGCTCACTACCACCTTTTTTCATCAAGGTAGCTACGGACAAAATCTAACATAAGGCATCTACAAAACTGCATGTACCTACAAAATAAAAATGATATCCACATGAAAGTAAATAATTGATTTTATTGCTAGATCACTTGTTTCCTTCAGATACAAAATATAGTGTGCTAGCACACTTAGTGAAAGCTAAAGCAATTATCTATGAACCCCACAGATATTTAAAACTTTAACATTGATCTGATAACCTTAACTGTGTAACTGCAAAAATAAATAAGATATATAGTTGAACTTGTAAAAATTGGGACATAACTTTCAAAACCTAAGTGGCAAAGAGATTTTCCCCCAATTGTACATATGCAATGTATTCATACCAGTGTAGATGGGTGTGCTCATTGGCTCGTGTACGTACCAGGGGAGAGACTGTTTCAGGCCATTAGCAAGTCGTACATGCACACATGACAATGACTTGGCACATCTGCATTGTATTAGAGCAGTAAATTCATCGTCGATCTTAGTTGGTAATTAGATAGTTTAGTGGCTGAATGCACTAACCAAAATCTATGAACTAATCTAATTATACCAATGGAACAAAACATTAATACTTACATATAGTATATGGTAATCTGCTTGATCTGCTTGTAGATATCATCCCAAGCACACTATACGGAGTACGGAGCGGACAGGACACACGATGTGATCGGCTCTCCGGCGCCGGCGCCGCTCCGGCGCAGCACGTGAACTCAAACCGAGTTTGGGGTGTGAATCTTGCATGCTGCCAATCCATTGTAGTTCCTGGAATTTGCCCTGACCTAGGTCCGTTGCTGGCTGCCTGCCTGGATACGTGCCTCCCAGCCTGCAGTCAACGATGTAATGTGTAAGATTTGGATTGTGGGTCGTGCTTTTTCATTGATAATTGTAGTGGGTGCTGATGAATCTTGATGTCAAGGACAGCTAAAAGATGGCACCCGTAGATGGAAAGAAAGATGAACACCGGCGCTAGGGCTTTAGCTCAACAAAACCCAATAGGAAAGAAGAGTTTGCTAATATAACAGGAGAATAAAGGCTACAGGTTACTTTCGTGCGGATTGGGGCCAGCAGCAACTGCTGACGAACGTGCACTCTGAAACCTTGCCAACAACGGCAATCGCCGAGGCTGCTTCAAACTGCTATCCGCCTATCCGTGCACCACCTCTGCTGCATCAAAAACCACGAGATCGATTTATTTATTGGGCTGAAAACGGTTTCAACATTGTAATATACTGTAGTTATAACCTGAAATCCGTGAAAATTAAAAGTTTGGGGGCAAAGAGGATCGGGGAGAGAAAAATGTTACATCGATTCGAGGATGAGAAGTGGTGTTTTGGCTCTCGCCCATCTGTCGATGAGGGAGAGAAGAAGCGAGGGGTTACGTCGATGCCGTTGTAGAGGAGAAGCGACCGATCCTGCTTGCACGGGTCGGTTGCTCTTTTATTTTTGGCGGAGATGTTTTTTCTACAATGGAGATGGATTTGTTTTGGTAGAATTTTAATTGGCCTACGCCATCCTTTTCATTGGCCTATGTGAGCCTATTGGACATGTCTTACGTGAGCCCATTGGACTTGTTGTCCATGTTGAAAAAGTCTCTAGCATTATCTAAAAAGAAAATTCATAGCGTTAATCTGCACCGTAATAATTCGGTCCCACCAGATGAACGTGCCTAATTAGTATAGATATAGATTTGTCCCCACCCTCCCAAACACCGATTGGTTGTGCATCCCCCTCCTCCCCGGAAGAATATCATGTGCCCCCACACCTTAGATGCTATATGCTGATATGAGTTGCTTGGAGCTTGTTGATCTGAGATATAGCAGCTCATAGGATGTCTTAATATTTTTTACAGGAAACCTTTATGAGTTTGAGAATTGCACACAATTTGTACAAAAACTACTCAAATGCCCTTGGATCCCATATCCAACGACCTCGAAGCTCGTATCGCCGTAGCATCTAAGATGAAGGAGAACATCATATTCTCCTGTATGTAAGAATATCATGTGCTACCACACCTTAGATGCTTTGGTGATACAAGCTCTTCGGAGCCGTTGGATTTGTGACTCAACAACTCCTCGGTGGTCCGAATGTTTTTT
Organism: Aegilops tauschii subsp. strangulata; assembly: GCF_002575655.3. Lineage (NCBI taxonomy): Eukaryota > Viridiplantae > Streptophyta > Magnoliopsida > Poales > Poaceae > Aegilops > Aegilops tauschii. Next base: position 301,994,361 of record NC_053041.3, on the reverse strand, counting down.
TGCAGAAAGGCCCCCAAAAAGTTCGGCCACTGCTTACAAGCACAAAGACTGCTCAGATCAAACGACGTCGAAGCTCGTATCACCGTACCATCCAAGCTGCGAGAGCACCTGCTGTTTTCTCGCACGGAAGAATATGAGGTGCTCCCGCACCGTAGATTCTATGGTGATACGAGTTCACGGAGATCCGACGGCTCACAGTAGGAGGTTTCAATGTTTTTGCAATATACGCCTGAGAGAGTTTGGGAATTGCGCAGAAAGTACAAGTATTACTGATGTGGCATCTGATCACAGATCATACGACCTAGATGCTCGTATCACCATAGCGGCTAATTAAGCTACGGGGAGCACCTACTATGAGCAACGGGGAGCCGTTGGATCCAAGATGCAGCGGCACACACGAGGCCTAAATGTTTTATTTGCAAAAAAACCTTGGAGAGTTTGAAAATTGCGCATAATTACAAAGACTACTCGCAAGCCATTGGATCTCAGTTCCAACGATGTAAAAACTCGTATCACCATAGCATCTAAGCTGCGGGGTGGACGTGATATTCTATGCCGCTACCATTTTTGTTCGTAAACTTGCAAAATACGTGTAACTCGTGCCGTTACTTGTCTAACCGCGGAAAGTGTTTGTTCAAAAAAACCATCTTACACTGAAATATCGGAACAACACACGGGGGTCCCACTTGTCATTGATCAAATTTGGACCTAAAACTAACAAATCTGAAAGACGAGATTCGAACTGGCAACCTGGACTACAAAGCATAAGTTGATAGCCTGAAACAACAACGGTTGTTGGCTTTGTCCCATAACTTGATTTTATACAGTATTACGTTGAGTAGAGTAAATGGAGTGCCTCGTCAATACGTGCATGACCGTTGACTCGCTTACTGGTGGGTCCCAGGTCTGCGATCTCTCTCTCCTCTCCATCGTCTAACCTTTAGACACACGGGCACACACGAAGAGCGGCGCTAGCTTGCCGTGGTGTTATTATAACTAAAATAAAGCTTGAAAAATAGAAGAATCGCCTAGAACAAGAGACATTGTGGTTGGTCGAGACGGAGCTAACCACACCTATCCTCCGTGCCACGTTAGCATGATGAAGCTGTGTGGCTAGTGGGGTGTTTTCAACCGACTGGTTGGGTCCCGAGGTCGAACCATAGGTACTACTACGTCTGACACAATATATTTTTACATGCACATTTTTCCTCCATGCCAAGACGAGCACACCCTACCGCGCGGTTTCGGGGTCCTCCCGGGTGGTGCGCACATATATTCTTCCTTGCCGAGACGTGGGACACCCTACCGCGTGTTTTCTGGGTCCTCCTCGGTCGTAGCGCCGAAGCAAGTAAATGAGTCGTCAAATCATGAAAGACCACCTTTCCCGCCGAGTACATTAGTGAAGCACGGTGGCTAGCTAGTTGGGCTAGTGCGACCGATTAGCTAGGCCGTCACCACATTTGTTTTTTCACCCTTTTTTTAATCTCCTTGCCGGTAGGTAAATTTAAATATCCACCGCGGCATTGCTCTAGTCTTTGGGTGCGGCAGGCGCGGCATTGCTCTAGTTTAAATATCCACCGCGGCATTGCTCTAGTTTTTAATTTTTTGCTTGATGGGAGCTGGCGCGACAGTAATTAGTCATGATGACTCCGCCTGTAAAACCCACTGCTCCCTGATGTGAGAAGTCGTCCACTGGTGTTTTCCCATGGTGAAAACCAAAAGATTCCCTGCTCCTCGGCTGGCTCCCTCCGCCTTCCCGTAGATTGCATTGCCTTTCAGCCGTTCCGCCCCCTTTGCTTCCTCTCCCCATTGCCTCTACCTGGTGCCATGGCGGCGCAGCAGATCACGGAGTCTGAGGTGAGGCGCTTGACACAGGAGCTCCAGGCCAAGGATACGGAGCTCAGGGACAAGGACGTGGAGCTCTGTGAGCTCAAGGAGGAGAGGAGTGCCATGCTCCTCCGTTATGTGCGGGAGTTCACGGAGCTTCAAAAGTGGCAGACGTCCACCACAAAAATGCTCGAGGCATCGGCGGTGTTGCTGCAGAAAGCGGGAGATACGATAGGCCGTCAAGGGAGCCGGCTGGAGCGCGAGCGGGCCCATCGTGACGAGGTCTAGGATCGCCTCAGCCACTTGGTGGACTAAGTTGCCACGCACATGTTGCGGCTGCGCGATGCTTACTGTCATGCCAGCGCGACCATGCCGGCCGTCGGGCTAAACCCGTTCAACCACCCCGTCGACTTCAACGAGCTGCGGCTTCCTGACCTGGTCTCCTTCTTCACTTATATCTCCGAGGAGCTGAGCTGTCTCCGCGCGATGGTGGGGGCGGAGCCGGACAAGGAGGGGTTGCGGGCTGCCGTCGTCGTTGCCGGGCGAATCCTCTCAGGGCTCCGTCACCGGAATCCATTCGTGCCATTGGACGCCGTCTTTGACAAGCTAGCTCTGCGGGCGGTTGCACCCTGCATCACCAACGTCGTGCGCCTCGAGAAGCAGAGGGACTTCGGTGGTGTTTAGGCGTCCTCTACATGGGCATGTCCATGTCTCGGCGCAACATGACCGTTGGATCAAACTCAGACGGTGCAGATCAGTCCTGTAGCACAAAGCGTGTGGGTGTGTTTGGTTGCATTCTCATCTCAATATAGTTGTTCCCTCTTCGTGTATTTGTGTTAACCTACTAGTGTGGACTCATGCACCTTTCATGCACTCTGCCAAACACCCAAAAGTGGGTCGAGAAGGGAACTTTTGCTCCCATCCCGTGCACCCTTCATACACCCTGCCTAACACTGAGTCGTGCTTCATATGGTTCATGTTTCGTGGAGTACTATAGCACAGTACTCTCCGTGCGCTGTAGACCTAGTTCTGTTAACATTGATCTCACCGTTCATTCTCGACTGGACAGTCAAAAAAGCGGTACTATGTTACATTACTGTTCATATAGTTGACATGCGCACAACATCATTTGTTATCGTCATATCTTACAACACTAGCAACAAGATTATGTAGTACTGACGTATGAACCGCTGCACATGCCTAGTAGTAGGAGCACTGTGTATGTTCAAGTGGCTACCGTGTTTCGCACTCCTCCGTCGTAAGAGTGGAAACACTTGCTGTAATCATTTTTTTCTTAAAAAAAACAGTGGACACGCTCTACCGTGCGGATCCTCCTCGACGGTCGTCGGGAACCTTGCTACTCACTTTCACCGACGTGTGGGACAGTCAGCATTGGGGTCCACCAGCCATGCATGAAATTACTCCGTAGTAGAGTGCCCAACTACACGGTAGACTACCCCGATCGAAGCGCCGTAGTAATGCCCAATGAGCCGTCAAATCACAAAACCCCCTCCTTTCCAGCAGTAAGTTGGATGGACGAAGCAACCATCATTTCACTCTTCTCTCTTAGCTTCCTCTCTACCCAACTCGCTTCTCCCTCATCTTGTTCCTCATTTCTTCAAGAAAACCCCGACCTGCTTCTGCCATTGTTCTCTCCCAAAGAAGGAAAGGTGAGCGCATCAATGGTGTTGATTCTGGCCAAGTCCCGGTCTTGCAACCCTAAGACTGATCCTATAACTCCATCTCTGTTCTTCTTTTGGGTTTGTGATTATGGTTTCTTTTATTTTATTTCTATTTGATAGTTTCTTGATGGACGCTGGAGCACCGGCCGAAGTGATGTCTATGGCTCTGGCCAAAACCATCGAGGCTCTTGGTACGAAGAAGGGCAAGCACCCCACCGAGACTACCGCAGACAAGCTCAAAGCCATCGCCCTGTCCAAGCCCCCCTCTCCGGGATCCCTCATTAAGCAAGTCCAGGTAATATCTCTTCTTGACGATCTTTTTCTCGATCTTGGTCGTATTTTTTCATCTAACACGCAGTACTAGTACTAGTAGTACAACTTTCTGGGTGATCTTGCAAGTGATTTTTGTGTGCCAAATGACGGTTCTAAATTTCTCTTTTGACCAAAACATGCGAGAGGTTGACACTGATTTCTTATAGATTACTTTCAACTACTTTATGAACATCAATGCTACCTTTGAAGAGGGTATATTTGGCTCAGTAACTTGTGTTATGGATATTGCAAGTAATCCCTCTGCTCTCATGCCTTTGAAGACATGTTCTAGTGTCTTTGTTCACTCATTTCTGTGCGTATATGTAGTCATATCACTGGTACAGCGACGTGCTATACAAACGGTTTTTAACCCCTTTCCGCGACGGCATTTGGAACCGTCACCAAGTGAGTGTGGGCGATAGGGGGGTCCTTCCCACACGACCCAGAAACCGTCGTGTGCGATCGGGCGAGGCATCGAAACCCAATCATTTCCATAGGTATGTACATCCCACACGGTGAATCCCAGAAAATCATTTCCGTAGGTGTGTACATTCCACACGGTGAATCCTAGAAAAACATTTCCGTAGGTATGTATATCACACACAATTTTTTGTGTGGAAACGTTTGTGCAAGGTGGCCTAACGCAAACAGTTCGCTGCCGGAAGCCGTGTGTGATTGTTAGTTGATCGAACACACCTACTTTCTAGAAACTGTGCGGGTTGTTTGAGTTCATCGCCCACGGTGCAGTCCGAGTAACCGTCTGCAATAGAAAACCCCAATAAGCAGGGTAATTAGCCTATTATTGATAATCCATGTACTAATCAAATTGATATTTCTTATAAAAGACGCCAGATATTTCATATCCGTATAAAAGCAACCATGATTTCATAATTGAATTACATCAGATAGCTTCGGCACTCAGTTACGCCATTACGCAACAGCACCAAGTTTCACATGCACCACCAAAAACCTTTGGAAAGTAGCATCATACACGGTAAATAGACAGATGAATCTCATCTGGGAAACTGCAGAAGCAGAAGGCAAATATTGAGCCTTCAGTGATGTTGAATGTCCTTGCATTTTAGGCCAGTGGCTATGGATAATTGTCTGCCCAACATTCGTCCTCTTCAGCAAGACTTCAATATTGTACCGTGGGTGTTGAATGAATACCTCCCTCGCCACTTGACCATGCAGGTGGTTTGAGAGGAATCATCGGTGAACTGCTTTGAAAAGTACTGAAAACAAAGCTATGCATAATTCGCTGTTGTAAATTTTGAATGGCGCAAGGGGTAAAAACAACGTCAAAGAGTTGGTACCATCCTATAGTTGACTGATGTCTTCTTCATTGTGCAAACAAAGATCTTGCTGTTATTCGTCGCAAGTTTCTTCATCCTAACAATCTTTCTGAGTTTCTTGACTTGACTGATATTCATGGACATCTCATTTCCCCATATGCAAAATGGGTCAAACAGTGGGTCTAAGCCTATCACAGCAGGACCTACATGTGCAAGACCAAATTGTAAGAAACCTAAATATTAGAATGATTCCTGCAAGTGCACAATAATGTGCTATTAGCCAAAGGACCCTGCTTGAACAAACCTCGATGGTAAACCGCAGTGTCTCCCATTGTTTCTCTGCAACACACATAAGGAAGATCTTGATCAGGTTAATTGAGAGTTGCCATACTATCAGTAGAATATGTATTGTGTACAGCCAAATTCGATTGGTGTCACATGCATAACCATACAAAATTGTACCCACATCAAATGAAAATCAAATTGCGGAACTGAACCAAACAGTTAAATGGACGGCAGACCAAATGAACCAAAATAGTTAACTGAGCATGACATTGCAGAATAGAAACATGTACTAGAAGATAAGACAGTTAACAAAACAAACAATGCTTGAGAACAGTAGTACGAAATGTAGCAATTGTTGGACCAAAGTGTTAACTGAACATTACATTTTAGAGGACCAAACTGTTAACTGAACATCAGATTGCATATTAACATTACAGAGGATAAATCACTAGAAGGCACTGGCGGTGGCCTCGAGAAAACAATACGAACTGTATTTTAAAAGTAGACAACCGCGTGGCGGTGTCAACGGTGGCCTCGAAGACGAGCTGCTCCTCCAAGATCTGGCGGTCGACACGCATGGCAGCCATAGCGACCTCGTGCGCGCGTGCGGCCGCATGCTACTAAGCTCCATGTTATACTGTGTGCAAAATGGCTGTGGGCGACGCTTAATTGGAGGAGGGGGCAGTGATCTCGGTGGAAGGTGTCGCACCGTCGGTCGGGGCATGTGGGACGGGAAAGGAGGAGGATGGTGTGGGTGGGGTGTGGATTACCTGACCATATCGACGAGGCCGCGCAGCAAGAAGAAGGGTCGGTGGCGAGGAGGCCGGCAGCAAGAAGGGTCGCCGACGAGGAGGCGGCGCTGCAAGAAGAATGGTCGGCGGCGAGGAGGCGGCGCTGCAAGAAGAAGGGTAGCCGACGAGGAGGCAGCGCTGCAAGAAGAAGGGTCGCCGGCGAGGAGGTTGAGCTGCCAGTAAGCAGAAGTGAAGGTTTGAACTTGGAAAGCAAGGAGGAACAGTGGAAATGTGGCTTTTGGTAGGAGGGAGGGGGCGGGGAGATAGATATTTCCGCGGTGGCAAAAAATTTCGCTCGGTGCCGCGAGAAACTGGCGCGCAAGTGTGGTTCAAGCGGGGGCGGTGGACTGTAGACGACGAAGCTTCCTGCGTAAGCCAGCCAAGACGGTGCGCCAAGATATTTTATATCGCATCCCACATGATTCTTTCTAGTAAACTATTTGTGGTACACCTGATTTTATTCATTATGTTTTGGAAGACAAAATGGTGTTAGAGAGGGAAAGGGTGGTGTTTGAATTGCTAGAACATTTACGTACAGTGAGCATGCAACTAGTACATGAGTGTCGTGTTTAAATTGGAATTATTCCGGGTTCGTTTAGCATTTTTATGCAATAATTGAGTTTGTGGGCATTTAATGTGCATAATTCAAATTTGAAATACAAGCACATGCTCCAATGCATCAAAGTTTGTTGAAAAATCACATGTGTATCTTTGGGTGAATTTATAGGTCCTATGCAATAAATGGGAATGAAATTCAAACATCTAAGCATCGTGGCTCGGCCGGAAAGATTGAGAAACTTGGTTTTTTAATTCCTGTAAATCCAAAACATGCCTGAAAATCATGAAACTTGGCATGGTGTCATGACATGGCACCAACATGCTGCGGTAATTTTTTTGGCCGAATTGGGACAAGATTTGGTGTAAGCTTCTTGCAAACCAGAGCTTCCCTCAAGCAGGCTCGTGGTTCCGAGAGGGAACGTGTCACCTCCGTGTGCGAAATGACATACGTACACTTCCTTCTCCCGCCTTAATTTTTGTACACTGGCAAATTAGACCAAATAGAAGTATCGTGCTAAATTTATGAATTATTCCGGGTTCGTTTGGCCTTTTTTGTACATTAATTGAGTTTCTGGGCATTTAATGTGCATAATTCAAATTTGAACTACAAGCACATGCTCCAGTGCACCAAAGTTGGTTAAAAAAATCACATGTGTGTCTTTGGGTGAATTTATAGGTCCCATGCAAGAAATGGGAATGAAATTCAAACATTTGGGCGTCGTGGCTCGGCCGAAAAGATTGAGGAACTTGGTTTTTTAATTCCTGTAAATCCAAAACACGCCTGAAAATCATGAAACTTGGCATGGTGTCATGACATGGCACCAAAATGCTGCGGTAATTTTTTGGCCGAATTGAGACAAGCTTTGGTGTAAGCTTCTTGCAAACGGGAGATTCCCTCAAGAAGGCTCGTGGTTCCGAGAGGGAACGTGTCACCTCCATGTGCGAAATGAGATACATACACTGCCTTCTCCCGCCTTAATTGTTTTACATAGGCAGATTAGACCAAATAGAAGTATCATGCTAAATTTTGGAAAATTATTCCGGGTTCGTTTGGCCTTTTTTATACATTAATTGAGTTTCTGCGCATTTAATGTGCACAATTCAAATTTTAACTACAAGCACATGCTCTGGTGCACCAAAGTTGGTTGAAAAATCATATGTGTGTCCTTGGGTGAATTTATAGGTCCCATGCAAGAAATGGGAATGAAATTCAAACATCTGGGCGTCGTGGCTCGGCCGGAAAGATTGAGAAACTTGGTTTTTTAATTCCTGTAAATCCAAAACACGCCTGAAAATCATGAAACTTGGCATGGTGTCATGACATGGCAACAACATGCTGTGGTAAATTTTTTGGCCGAATTGGGACAACTTTGGTATAAGCTTCTTGCAAACCGGAGCTTCCCTCAAGAAGGCTCGTGGTTCCGTGAGGAAACGGGTCACCTCCGTGTGCGAAACGAGATACGTACACTGCCTTCTCCCGCCTTAATTTTTTACACAGGCAGATTAGACCAAATAGAGTATCGTGCTAAAATTTGGAATTATTCCAGGCTCGTTTGGCCTTTTTTATACATTAATTGAGTTTCTGCGCATTTAATGTGCACAATTGAAATTTTAACTACAAGCACATGCTCTGGTGCACTAAAGTTGGTTGAAAAATCATATATGTGTCCTTGGGTGAATTTATAGGTCCCATGCAAGAAATGAGAATGAAATTCAAACATCTGGGCATCGTGGCTAGGCCGGAAAGATCGAGAAACTTGGTTTTTTCATTCTTGTAAATCCAAAACACGCCTGAAAATCATGAAACTTGGCATGGTGTCATGACATGGCACCAACATGCTGCGGTAATTTGTTTGGCCGAATTGGGACAAGCTTTGGTGTAAACTTCTTGCAAACCGGAGCTTTCCTCAAGAAGGCTCGTGGTTCCGAGTGGGAATGTGTCACCTCCGTGTGTGAAACGAGATACGTACACTGCCTTCTCCCGCCTTAATTTTTTTACATAGGCAGATTAGACCAAATACAAGTATCGTGCTAAATTTTGGAATTATTCCGGGTTCGTTTGGCCTTTTTTATACATTAATTGAGTTTATGCGCATTTAATGTGCATAATTCAAATTTGAACTACAAGCACATGCTCCAGTGCACCAAAGTTGGTTGAAAAATCACATGTGTGTCCTTGGGTGAATTTATAGGTCCCATGCAAGAAATGGGAATGAAATTCAAACATCTGGGCATCGTCGCTTGGCCGGAAAGATTGAGAAACTTGGTTTTTTAATTCCTGTAAATCCAAAACACGCCTGAAAATCATGAAACTTGGCATGGTGTCATGACATGGCACCAACATGCTGCGGTAATTTTTTTGGCTGAATTGGGACAAGCTTTGGTGTAAGCTTCTTGGAAACCGGAGCTTCCCTCAAGAAGGCTTGTGGTTCCGAGAGGAAACGTGTCACCTCCGTGCGTGAAACGACATACATACACTACCTTCTCCCGCCTTAATTATTTTACCCAAGCAAATTAGACCAAATAGAAGTATAGTGCTAAATTTTGGAATTATTCCGGGTTCGTTTGGCCTTTTTATACATGAATTGAGTTTGTGCGTATTTAATGTGCATAATTCAAATTTGAACTACAAGCACAGTGTCGGGGGAAACGACACCTATGGGATCACAGGTGGCGGGGCGTGGACCTGCACAAAGAGCAGGTCTAAAAGATCAGGGGATTTTTACCCAGGTTCGGGCCGCAAACGATGCGTAATACCCTAGTCCTGCTTTCGTGTATATTTGGTGTTCTTGAGCTCTTGAACTAGCTGCGGTGCATGCCCAGTCCAAAAAGTCTGAATCCTTCCTCAGTACGCCTCGGTCCTCGTTTTATATGTCAAAGGGGTCACTACAATGGCACACAGGAGGTGGAAAGTATCTATAGTGTACAAGTTTATCGCCTGGCACCGTAGCACAAACGCATTCAATGTGTCGCCTACGCGCCCTCTCACTTTATCGGGGACGGCAACAAAGCCCGTCCCGTCCGTCGCCGCCTCGTCTGGCTCCGACGCACGTCCAAGCTGTCGAGGCATGCAGCGCCACGCTGGCTGGCTGGCTGGCTGCTGTGCTGGTGTGGTGACAGGGTCTTCACGAAGATCTGCATGTCACCACGCAGGTGCTTGACTGGTCGGCCTAGAAGCTACATACTGCCACGCAGGTGCTCGCCTAGTTGGCGGGCTGGTTGCCGTGTTGGCACGGGCGCGGGGCAGCGAAACGTTGGTGGGTGTGGGCCTGGTTGTGGCCCCGCAGATGCCCCGACAAGGGTCTTGCCGGGTTTTCACGGGCGTCCCCGCCAAGGGTCTTGCCGGGGTCTCGTGGCCGTCCCGACAAGGATCTTGCCGGGGGTCTTCGTCTGTCCCCGACAAGGATCTTGCCGGGGGTCTTCGTCTTCTGGTTTTCATGTATATTTGCAGGCCCTTGGTCTTCCATAATGATCTGCATGCCACCACGCAGGCGCCCCTGAGCCTTGGTCCTGATGTTGCCGATGGTGTCAGAACTCTCAGGCCCAAGGGTGGCGGCCTTGCTGGTGTTGGGCAAGTTGCCCTGGCAAGGCTCTTGCCGGCGCTGTGTAGGCCGCCCCAGCAAGGGTCTTGCCGGGGGGTCCACCTTGCCCCTATTCTCTTCATGCTACTGGCTTGAGTACTGCCTTGGCGCTCTTGTTCCTTCCCTTCCCCTGCTCCGCCACGCACGGCCGTAGGTGTGGCTACGACTGCCCGTGCACAAGTAAAGGGGTACAGAAAGGCCCCTACTTTTGTACACCGACACACAGGCTCCAGTGCACCAAAGTTGTTTGAAAAATCACATGTGTGTCCTTGGGTGAATTTCTAGGTCCCATGCAAGAAATGGGAATGAAATTCAAACATCTGGGTGTCGTGGCTCGACCTGAAAGATTGAGAAACTTGGTTTTTTAATTCCTGTAAATCCAAAACACGTATGAAAATCATGAAACTTGGCATGGTGTCATTACATGGCTCCAACATGCCGTGGTAATTTTTCTGTCTGATTTGCGAAGGCGCACACATTAACAATCAACAAAGTCATTTTGGAACAAGTGCTGTCACGTTACAAATCGGAAACACAAGTATTATTGAAACCGTGGGCGTTCTACTTACCAATTACGTGCCGCCACGCGTCCCCTTTTTTTATTGGCTAGGAGGTGTCGTGTGGGGTAGCTATTTGAGTACGGGAGGCGTGCGATCAGACCCCTGCGCGTGCTCATCAGGAGGAGAGCCCTTTGACCGCTACCCGCCGCGCACCTCCCTCCCAACGTCTTCATTAATGGCGCCCGAGCCCCTGTTCTACGGCGTGGCTATATGTCTCACTGGACTGAGATTTAAGAGAGAAAAATGAAAATCTGAAAAGAAAGTTTTGCACGGATCTTGATGTAAGATCTGACGGACCTGTATAGCATCGACTGCGACTTATAGCAAGCATGATGAATATAAGGACAATGACAGTGGATAATAATTGTCTTACATATTTAGGAACATAATTAAAAAAAAGCCACATGCGGCAACGCCCGAAATACACAAGGGCAAAAGAAGAAGGAAGATAACAATCTGGCTCGCTGATCTCTACGTTGCTGCTGGTCGCGGGAACTAGTCTCCGCAGCGAGCGGCGATGAGCTCTTTCTTGTCCTGAAGATGCTGCTTGAGAGCATCCACGGATTCCTCCACCAGCCTTCTGCGCTCAATGCACAGCATGGAATTCTCATCCATAAGTTTCTTGACGATGACGCCGGTCCTCTTCAACAAGCAGTGGTCTCCTCCTGCTGCTCCGCACTTCCGACGATCTTCGCCCTCAGCAGGTCGTGCTCGGCCTGGAGCTTCGCATTGCTCTCATTTAGTTGCCGGATGACGCCGATAGCCTCTTCAAAAGAGTCTTTCATGTCGTCCCGCAACCTCGCCCAGCTGGAGATCTGATCCATCTGGCTATGGACGATCGCATGCATGCGCTTGTAAGAGTCCTCGCCTGCCCGCGAGGCATTTTCCCAGGCTGCCGCGGCGCGGGAGGACATCTCTGCTGCATTCGTGGTGCGGTGGGACATCTCTTCTGCTTCCGCCGCACGGCCGGACCAGACTGTCGCATCGACGACGCGGGCGGGACCTGCGTGCTGCTTCGGCGGCGCGGCGGGACCTCTGTGCTGCTATGGTCGCGCGGCGGGACGTGCCGGCTGCGTTCGGGGTGAGTCGGGACATCTCTCGTGCTTCCGCTTCCATGCTCGCATCTCCCTGGTGGCAATCTCTCGACCCAGAACTCACGCTGGCCATGGCAGACGCAAAGGGAACGATGATGAATGACTTGTTTGTTTTTGTGGATGAGGAGTTGAGGAAGAATGTGTAGTCATCTTGGAGTAGTAGTATTTATAACCGAGTAGTAATACACTCCTAAGTGGGAAACCGTTTAGGTTTTGATCGGTGTGAACAGGTTTGCAATTTGGAATGTGACGGGACGCATGCTCAAAATTTACTGACGGTTATAAGTGCGGCACTATTCCCGAAGGCGTAACATGGGCACGTACGCCTTCTGGGCCGCGTACGTGGCGTTTGCACCATAGGGTGCACCGCAATAGGCAATGTCAGCACACGTCTTGTTCCAACAACCGTGCACGCTCGTTATTACCATCACACACGCTTCTTTTAATTAGAATGTGTGTGCCCATATAGCGCACACACGTTGATCTATCTAACTGTTTCAGTTTGTTGTGGCTAATCGCAAACAGTTCATCCATGTGAAGTGTATGCCATCAATGTCACGTCCCTAGCCTTGCTATGCACTTGGACTAGCTTGGTTGCTGCATCATGTCTAAATTTCATTTAAAGTTGAATTGGGGATTGTTAAACCCTAGCACCAAATGAATTCAACTAGGTTCAAAATAAAAATATTTTCAATGAACCCTAAATGCCTTTAAAAAATGTTCATTATTTATGGAAAAAGGTTAAAACCTTCACCAGAGGTCATGCACATTTTTCCAAGCCATTTATGGTCTTTGAATTAATTCAAAGATATTTGAATTGGAGCAATTTGGATGCTATATATATTTCAAATGCTCCAAAAATGTTGGAAATTGTTAAGGGTCACTGGAATAATTCAGAAGTCACCCATAATTATTTCCAGGATTTTATGAAATGGTTTAGTATTATTACTAAATCACAACAGAGCAAAAGAAATAGAAAAATAGAAATAAAAGAGAGAGAGAGAGAGTTACCTGGCAGCCCACTTACCTGTGCAGCCCAGCCGGCCCATCTGGCCATGCCAGTCCTCCTCCTCCTTGCGCCAGAAGGACGAGGGCGCGTGGCCTCCGCACGCCAGCATGCGCGCGGCCACCTCCTGCTTGCCGCCGCTGCTGCTGGAGGGCGCCAAGAGCGCCACGACACCCCCTGCATCTCCCCCCTCTCTGGTTCCTCCCTCTCCCCCCCAGCGCTAGCGCCGCAGCCAGAGCACGTAGGCGTGCTCAGCGCTTCCTCAAGAAGCCGCAGACCCCACCAGTTCGCCTCGAAACGCGCTGTAACGCCGAAACCGCCGAGACCCGAACTCCGGCCGCCGCCCTGCTCACCGCCGGCGCTGCTCCCGGCCACCCCGCTGCCTCCCGTCCGGTCCTTTGGATGCGGACGAGCAAGAGCTACTCCCCGGTGCCCTTAGCTCACCAAACCACCACCCGTAGCTCAAATCCGAGCCGAGCCGCCGTCGTTTTGGTCGCCGCCGGCAAGGCTCCGGCGACCGATGACGTGGCACCGTCATTAGGCGCTAACCCCGCTGCTTAAACTGCCCACAACCACTGACAGTGGGCCCCAGGCCTGGTCAAACCTCAGACAGCGCTGGGTTGAACCGGGATTAGCCCTGTGTCGCTGACGTGTGGCCCCCACATGTCAGGTTTGACCTGGGTCAACCCAGTTGACCGCTGACATAGGCATGACGCAATTAATCCTTTTCTGGATTTAAAATAATTCAGAAATTCCAGAAAATCCTATAAACTTCTAAAAATCATAGAAAATAATCTATAACTCAGATGGAAAACATTTATATATGAAAAATGATCAGAAAAATCCAATCTATCCATCTGTACCATTTCCATGCATGTTAGAACAACTTATGACTACTGTTTAGGACAATTCAATTAAATGGCATTTAAGAAATCACATATGGAGTTTGAATTTGAATCTCTGATTCAAGCCAACTCCATTTAACTTGCTGCTAGTTGCATTAGCTCAAAACACATTCATATTGCCATGTCATAGCATGCATCATATTGTGCATTGCGTTGATCGTGTTTCTTCTCTGTTTGCCGGTATTGTCCCCTCTCGGTAGACGTTGCTTCGACGATGCGATCGATGACACCGATGAAGAACTATACTATCTTCAGAAGTGCCAGGCAAGCAAAACCCCCTTGTTCATTTCGATACAATCCCACTCTCTCGCTCCTGCTCTCTTTTACTGCATTAGGACAACAACGCTTCAACTGTTACTTGCTGCGGTAGCTGAACCCCTTTATCCTCTGCATGACCTGTCATTTCCACAGTAAATAGATGAAACCCACTAGCATGAGTAGGAGTTGTTTGAGCCCTGATGTGCCTACTCATTCTGGCTTGTTTGTCATGCCTGCTATTGCTTAGAGTTGTGTCAGGTCTGATTCATCGGGGATGAATTGGAAAGTGGTGAACATGTCCTACTGTGTGAGAGCTAAGTGTGTGAACACGATTTGGTAAAGGTAGCGGTGAGAGGCCATGTAGGAGTACATGGTGGGTTGTCTCATTGAAACCGTCCTCAGGAACTGAGTTCTGTGTTTGTGATCCATGAACAGTTACTACCACGCATTGGAATGCTTAAGTGCCCCTCTCGACTTATTAATCAACCTGATCTCTGTCCAGGAGTTGCAACTAGTTTCTGGTGTTTGTAGGTAGTGTTAGTAGTCTACCAAGTGGCACCCGGTACAGGTGGGCTTGGGACAGACTAGGCACACGTGGCCTGGTGTACCGAGTGGCACCCGGATGGTGGGCTCGGGAACCCTGCACACATCGTTTGGGGCCGTGAGTGACACCCCGGCCGGATCTCCTTGCGGATGGAACCCGAATAGGCGATAAACCTGGACTAGAGACTTGTGTGGTTAGTCAGGTCGTGGCCGACTCCCTCGCCAGGCTTCCGCTTGAAGGTTGCCGAGGTACACGAGGTGTACATGGTGGTAAGTGGCGAGAGCGTGTGTGACGAAGTACACCCCTGCAGGGTTAATATGATCTATTCGAATAGCCGTGTCCGCGGTAAAGGACTTCTGGGTTGCCTATAACAGTTCATAGACAAGTGAAAGTGGATACTCTAAAATGCGCAAGATAAGCGTGAGTGCTATGGATGGCATTCTCGTAGGGAGACGGGAGCGGATCCATAGTGGTGTATTGATATGGTGAATATGTGGACTCGTGTGCGCCACCTCAAAAGAGTTACTTGCAGTCGTAGTTAGGATAGCCACCGAGTCAAAGCTGGCTTGCTGCAGTTAAACTCCACCACCCCCTTTGTTGATACCGATGCATATGTAGATAGTTCTGATGTAAGTCTTGCTGGGTACATTTGTACTCACGTTTGCTTATTTTATGTTTGCAGAGAGACGTCAGTCTCGCTAGTAGTTCCGTGTGGACTTCGACGTTTAGCTTGATACCTCAGCTACGATCTCGTGCCCTCGGCAGGATCTAGTAGATAGTCAGGCTTCTCAGCCTTTTTCATTTATAGTTGTCTGTACTCAGACATGTTAAGCTTCCGCATGTGTTTGACTTGTATGCTCTGAATGCTGGGTCATGAGACCCATGTTTGTAATATCTGGCTCTTCGGAGCCTCATGAATAAATACTCTGAGTCGTAGAGTCTTGTTGTGATGCCATGTTGTATTTGCACATATCGAGCATATTGTGTGTATGATTGAAATGCTTGGTATGTGTGGGATCCGACAACCTAGTTGTTTATCCTTGGTAGCCTCTCTTATGGGGAAATGTAGTTTTGTGCTTCCATGAGCCATAGTAGTCCGCTACAGCCCGGTTCACCGGAGTCCTGCTAGCCCAGCACTACTGCTCCGGACACTTGACTGGCCGGCATGTGATTCACTTCGTTCCTGTGTCTGTCCCTTCGGGGAAATGTCACGCGGTGACATCCGGAGTCCTGCCTAGCCTGCTACAGCCCGGGTTCCCGGAGTCCTGTTAGCCCAGTGCTACAGCCCGGATTCGCACGCTGCTGACCGACATGCTCGATGTTGATTCATGTATGCCTGTCCCCGTAAGTTAGTGCCACTTTTGGTTCACGACTAGTCATGTCGGCCCGGCTTCTCCGTCATATGGATGCTAGCGACACTATCATATACGTGAGCCAAAAGGCGCAAACGGTCCCGGGCCATGGTAAGGCGACACCCGTGGGAATACCGTGCGTGAGGCCGCAAAGTGATATGAGGTGTTACCGGCTAGATCGATGTGACTTGGAATCGGGGTCCCGACAATCAATCGCAGACACTTTGATCTGGCTGACCCGTTTCTGTTCTGTTGCCTAATCGCAAACAGTTAACCCTTCTGAAGCGTATGCCCTCAATCACACACACCTTGATCTGGCTGACCGTTTCTTTTGTGTTGCCTAATCACAAACAGTTCATCCGAGTGAACAGTATGATGTATATCGCACACGCGTTCATCAGGCTGCCCATTTCTTTTGTTCTGCCTCATCGCAAACAGTTCATTGGACTGAACCGTATGCCCTGCATCGCACACGCAACTAAAATCTGAACCGTGTTTGATGGCTCCGCCATCGCAAACGTTTTGCACCTTTTTTGACGGTTCTTTTACACCACCGTTTGCGATTATTGCATCGCACACAGTTTCGTCGAAGGGTCTCTGATCGTAGTGTCGCGTTAGCAGCATCCTGCAGTAGTGTATATGGAGTAAAATATCGAAAATCATCTTATATTTATGAACGGAGGTAGTAATAAAATATTTGGTTTCTGTTTGAATTAGAACCAGGTCCGCAGTGGAGATGAAGTTCTCAAAGTCATGCTGTGTGAACTGGAAGACCCGAGGATGAGTTCTACTGCTAAACTATCCAGATGCTGTGTCCTTGTCGCCACGTGTCCCGAACTAGTGTTTTCCTGTAGCATTTTTGTCAGGCGTGTTCTCGAGGCTGTACTTGACCACAACAATTTCCTGGCCGTGCCTTCGATTACGAAGGGTGTGGTTCTTGTAAAGCTTCCTAACAAATCTGATGCGGCCTGTCTTCATCATCATGTTTATGAGTGGAAAGACCACTCTGTTAGGTTCTCCAAGGTTGATGAGATGGTGATGGTGCCGGTAGACATCTCTCACGAAGTCCATGGCCTAGTCAGTTATGCGGGGTTCATCCCGTAGCTCGGTGGTAAGAAATAGTCTGCGGAGTTTAATTAGTGCAACTTTGCTTGTCTGTAGTAAGCACTATTGTTCAGTACTTGATTTGTGTTTGTACACCCTGTATTGTTTAGTACTGCCGCTTTTGGTGTGTGGTGAGTCCCGAGAACAGTCTATGTTAATGTCTGTCCACTCAATTTAGTCTGTATATTTTGAAGTATCCAGATCATCTTTTTTGTGAGGACGGTTTATCAATTATGGTTACACTCCAATATCTGTATGCATTGCAGGGTTTATCGCAGCCACCGGGATTTCCAGTCCCATGGATGTTCGGTCCATACGATTTGTCACGACCTTTGGACTATCCTGCTTGTGGGAGTAGGCGGGGTCCCTGCATGCCACACGTAGTTGGACGATCAATATTCTGTTTACTACTTCAACATAGGATTTCCTGGTAAGGATTCACTCATGTCACATCAAGTAAATCTTATTGATTTACTGTCTAAATCTTATTGATTTAATGTCATGTTTTCTTTCTTTTGCTGCAATTTTATGATGCAGGTTTTGCCATGTCACATTCATCACAGAATAAACCGTTTGGTTTGCTCTACGATGGCTATTTTTGCAGGTTTCACTTCTTATGTCGTGTCAGTAACGAAGGCACTGTCCGTCACTTATATTATTGGAAAAAATTGGATCAGTCTGTTGTCTGAGTACAAGCTGAATCCCTATGATAAACTGCAGTTTGGTTTAACAAACACGCCACAATTAGTCCTTCTCGCGTTTAAAAGAAATGAAGAAAAAGACTGGATCACGGTCACGGAGCCTAGTCAAGTTAGAAAGCTGATCATAGCAGACCAGACACGATCGCCGCTGTCTTGCACATCGGTACCACCTTCAGCAACGGATCGAGCACCGGCAGTTGCTCTAGCACTGGCAGCGGCAACAGCTCAGTCTGATCCAGCTGAGGATTGGGCACCGACCGCGTCAGCGGATCAGGCTGATCTACTGGAGGATCGGGCATCGATACCGGCACCTGCTCCGACACCGGCACCAGCTCTACAAGGAGCACCATCTCCGGCAGCAGCAGCGGCACTACCAGTCGGACTGGCACGGGCACCAGCAACGGCTTCGGCACCTGCACCAACACTTGCACTTGCATCTGCTCCGGCCCGTGCAGCGGCAACGGAACCAGTAGTTGCACCGGCAACAGACTGGTCTACAGTTCGCACTTCATATACCAAAGTCCTTACAAAAACTGACATGGCCACCTTCTTGGTAAGCATTGGCCGCCCAAGTGCTTCGTTCTTTTTTCTTTCCATGTTGTTTCACATGATTCACTGTGTTGATCTAACTGTTTGTGTATGTCTTCTTATTTGCAAAAAGAGAATTCCTAGAGCAACGAGGGAGTCGTTCAACAATCCGGGCAACCGTGGCCAAGTTTCTCTTACCATGCACAGCCTTGGTGTGAATGAACCTGCTCAATATACCGTAAGTACAAAGGATGGTGGCATGATGATTGATGCGAAAGGATGGTCAAGGTTCAAATCTAAATCATATCTTGCGGAAGGGGATGATGTCGAAATAAAACTTTCTCGGCAAGGACAGCTGGTCCAAATCAACTTTGAAATTCGTCAGTAGCAGCACGCAACTGCCGAACTGATCTATCCTCCGAGAGATTTTGATGTAATACTCTGGCGTGGTGAAACAAGTGTCCTGTGTGTATAAGTAGTACGACAGTATCGTTAATAGAATTGCAACTCTGATTGCTGGTTAGGAGCTGTCATTCGATTTCATTCCAACAACTGCCGTGCTTATTTATTCAATTTTGTGTATTCGCCTTGCGACATCATATAAAACCAGTGCCGTACCGATCGCTTGCAATATGAAAAGAGCTGAGGTAGAACACATGGGCCCCCAAACATGCAGGCCCACCGGCCCGTGGCCCAAAGTCCAGAATCGTGAGCCTGTCTGAGTATTTCTCAGCTGAACCCCCATAATGCCCGTGCGTTGCACGTAACATCAAGATGCATTTGTATGAGTATTTTATCTTGTGAGAGAAAAGGATGAACGAGGGAAGGCCTTATTTGCAAATGTGGAGAGGTGTGTGGGTACCTTTTTGCAAAATTGCCATAGTTTCCTTCCTATCCGTCAGATATAAATCGGACGGACTATATTGCAGGATGGCAGGCACACCATCATCACCAAATCGTCTATACTGTGTTAAAAAACTCTGTTTTTTATAATTATATATGTTATATATATTCGCCTTGATTTTTCTTATGTATAAAGTCGTGATATAAGAGATCTTTATATTTCTTTACAGAGGGAGTATCTCTCTGTCAAAAATATATTTATGTGTAACTAGTTACTCATGACTTTTTACTTCCTTTCGCAGATATGTGGGGCATCTGGCAATGGGATCCACGTGCCATATGCACCAAATTAGACTGCACAATTGCATGGTAGACACACCCCAGTCGTAGCGCCGCAGTAATGCCCAATGAGCCATCAAATCACGAAAACCCCCACCTTTCCAGCTTTAGCAATAAGTTGGACGGACGAAGTGGCAATATTTCACTGGGCCTGAATCCCCTTCTCCCTCATCTGCTTGTTCAGAGAAAACTCCCACTCGGCGATTGCATAGGGTTTTCTCATGGAGAACCTGGTACGAATTCTTCATCCATCCCCGATAAATCCAAGTCCCTTGGTCAGGGGTAATCCTAGGATGGCAGCCGCTGCCGTTGATGCATTTTTATTCCTACTGAATCTAGTGTGTTTCATTTGCAGTGCCCAAAGTGCGAGGACCCTACAGGTTTCTGCGCCCTCAGCGAGACGCCACACTTGTTCCTTCTCATCCTAACACAGGATTTTAAAACGCGCATAGTATGTTCCTAGAATCCTCTTTTCTATCCGGGAGGGTGGGGTTTTTTGAACATGCTGTCGACTAATTTGGATATTTGGATTGCTATATTTGGATAAAAGGTACTACTACCATGGTCAACCCTGACGCGAAGGAGGAAATTATTTCTAGATTTGGATATAGGGAATACATTGTGTTCTCATATTATTTTTTCCTGCAGTGCATTCCTTGCTCTGCCAGAACACATGTACTCAAGATGCTCGGCCTTGCCATAACTGAATACACCAGTTTAATGGTCACAGTGAAGACAAGCCATGGATATAAGTTCCGAGTTGCGTTCATGAACCAAGAAGATCGCTGCTTTTTTTATGGCCGAACTTGGATAAACTTTCTCAAGTGTTACAGACTGAAATTTGGCGTACGAATGTTGATGGAAATAGCAGAACCTGGTCTCATCTTCACTGCGATCTTCCACCCCGACGTTGTTCCAATTGTTCATCCATGTTAGTTTTGTATCTAGTTCTTGCTTCTTGCCTCGATTACTTCTTAATCCATCTATTCTGTCTAACTAATCACAATTTAACTTTAGAAGTAGCAACGAGTCTCTCATGAAGATGCTACTTCTAACTAATATTTTCTTATAATTGGTGGCACATGTAGGTTTTTTCAGAGTTAAGCAGGCTACTCGTTTGTTATTCTATAAGAACTCGGCTGTTACTGATGGCACAAAAGTTGACTGGGACGACATCCACAAGTTCCTAGACTTGAATGATCATCTTGAGGTCCTTGTGGGGCGTTTCAATGGTGGAAGGCCACGTGGGATATGTGTGCCACTGCTGCACTCGTCGAACAGGTCCAACTATGTTGAGAAACTTATGGTACGAGCTGTTTTCTGTTATATATGTTGTTCATAAACTCTTGCTTATGCACAGTTTTACAACTGTGATCTTCTTGAAACAGAAACTGCCCAGTTCTATTGTTCCTATACAGATGCCTGACCATGGTCGGGTCAGACTTGCGCTTGGTCACAACATGATGTTTATGTTGACCTACTCCATTCCCCTTGGAGGTGAAAAGATACTTATTCATGGGTGGTCTCAAATAATGAAGGCTCGTCCATCTTGGAGAATAGGACAGAAGATTATGTTCCCGCTTTTCCATGGCTCTAAAGCGAATATCCTCTTTATTGACCACATTGTGAGATGAAGCCGCTTTTAGAAGGTTGTGGATGCGCGGGGTGGCGCCTGGGCCTTGTCCTAGGGCTTGGCGGCCTCACTCTTTTGTTAACTGTAGGCAAAGTAGCACTGTTCGAGGTGTGCTTTGTACGGTTGAACCTGTATAAGTACTCATACTGCTTTCAGCTATGGTTGTTAAGTGCCCCTGCTGGTTTCAGTTAAGGTTGTTAAGTACTCCTGCTGCTTTTATAGTATGTCGTGTTTCTTTAGTCCTATCTTCCTCCAGCCGCCAAAACCAAACCAGTGCCGGCGGGGCTGCTTGCTTCCGCCTCCCACGGCTGGCTGCGCCTCAACGCATGCATCGCCGCCCCACCGTCTCCTAAATCGTTAACGCCGACCTCCGAGGCCTCGCCGTCGTCCTCCGTGCGCTTTGGTGCGCTCGCCGCCCTCTCGCGTTGTCAACATGGTCAACAAACAAGAGGAATCGACAAAGGACTTTACGTGGAGAGGATGACAGTAGGGGCCCACCATGTCCATGGCCGGACGCAAGGAAGTTCCTCATTTTTTGTTATATATACTCCATTGTCAGCATATGGAAAAATAAAATGCTTCCTGCTAGTG
Source organism: Aegilops tauschii subsp. strangulata (assembly GCF_002575655.3). Lineage (NCBI taxonomy): Eukaryota > Viridiplantae > Streptophyta > Magnoliopsida > Poales > Poaceae > Aegilops > Aegilops tauschii. Next base: position 301,972,572 of record NC_053041.3, on the reverse strand, counting down.
GTTTCCTGACATCTGGGACCCACGACATTGTCAGCGTATATAGTCAATAGACAAGAGAACAAGACAAGATCGACTGACACCTGGGACGTAGCTGCTCGAGCAATATTTTTTTGTTATTGTTGAGACAGAGCAGGGTTTCAACTGGGCTGTGGCCCGTCTTTCCCAGGCTTATATTTTATGTTCACCACATGACCAGCCCAGCTATTTTTTTGTGAAAATGAGCCTAGTTTATTTTTTCTGAAGAATACCCAATCCAGGCCTACTTATTTTTCTACGCCCTGATGGGCTGCAACTCTTTCAAGACGCCTACAAATCTTGGAAGTAATACGAAATGGGATGTAAATGTAAAAACAGATGAGAAATTGGCAATTACTTTATAATTTCTGATTTTTTTTTCACATTTTCAGATTCCGATTTCACTGGGCTTTAACCTAATTTATATATATCTTCAAAGTACTTTAAATCTGGCTCGACATTTCGGTAATAAAAATAGTTTGGAACCCACAGAAATATGCGAAATTTCATTTAAATTTTTAACCCTGGCCCTGGCCAAGAAAAAACGGATTGCAATAAATTGCATAAGAAGTTGCAATGAGGTATATATAAATTATAAAAAATATAGGGAATGGTCTGACTTGTGGGCCTATTAAGTTAACACGTATGCAAGATTTTTTTACTTATTATATACGACAATAAATGATTCTAGCGGACGTAACCGTTGGATGTCAATCCAACGGCCGTCGTGTTTCTTCAATCTCTGATTTTCTTGCTCCAGCCGCCAAATCCAGCGCCGGCGGGACCGCCTGCTCCCGCCTCCCGCGGCCAGCTGTGCTGCCGCCCAGGACTCACCGCCCCCTACTACTCGCACCGCCGGCTAGGCCATCCCTCTACTCACCCACATCCCTCCACTGCTGTGGCTTCGCCGCCTCCGCGTCATTCCCTTCCTGGGTCTCGCCGTCGTCCATCGCGCTGGTGTTCTCGGCACGGCGTGGTCAACGTTGTCAACAAACAACAACATCGGAAGAGGGATGTACATGGAGAGGCTGACAGTTGGGACCCACAAGGTCCATGGCCGCACGCAAGCAAGTACCTCCTTATTACGCCAAAAATAATGAATACTCCCGCTGACAGCTCGGACCCACCAGCTATATCTTCGCACGCAAGGAAGTGCCTCCTTATTACGCACAAAAAAATGAATACTCCCCTTTCTAGCTGGGACCCACCATAGTGGTAGGCTGACTTGTGGGCCTACTAAGTTGACACGGACGGAGGGCTTTGTTAACTTAGTCAACAAATGATTCTATCACCAGTGGCCATTGGATTGTTAACATCCAACGGTCCTCCTGCTTCTCCAACCTTTGATTTTCTTGTTCCAGCCGTCCAAACCACCGCGTGCTCTTGCCTCCCATGGACGGCTATGCTACCGCGGAGGCCTCACCGCCCCTATTACTCCCACCGCTGGCCAGGCCCTGCAGCGACGACAGCCTCACACCGCAGCCGAACCAGTGAACCCTCGTACTCCTCTCCACGTGGGAATCCACTGCCGTGTCTTCCCCGGCTCTGTGTTGTTCCCTTTCTAGGCCTCGCTGTCGTCCATCGCCTTGGTGGTCTCGACGCGGCGTGGTCAATGTGGTCAACGTACGACTTCCATCGGAAGAGTACTATACGTGGAGAGCCTGACAGCTGGGTCCACGGCCGCAGCAAGGAAGTGCCTCCTTATTATGCACAAAATAATGATTCCTCCACCTGACAGCAGGGACCCACCGGACGTGCCACTGTATTTCGCGAAAAAAACCTTTCCCCCTGACTGCTGGGACCTACCAGCTACATCTTCACATGCAAGGAAGTGCGTCCATATTACAGGCAAAAAAAATGATTCGCCCCCCTGACTGCTGGGACCCACTAGCTACATCTTCGCACGCAAGGAAGTGCCTGACAGTCGGGACCCACCTGGTCGAAGCGTACGTAGCGTTGACATTCTGGTCGTGAACGTGTGCGTACATACGATCGGTCTATCTGCAGGCTACAGCAATGAACCGTGGCCGTGTAAGGAAGGGCACGTGTCGTAGTAGAGGTGCGCACATAGCATGTACACGTACGTACAACAGCCAGGGTGCAAGAAAGTAAGTACAACCACGTACGTACATACGGGCGGGGTCTCGAATGCCTACTCGCGCATACGTACGGCCAGGTCTCGTGTAGACGGCTGGTTCGGATCAGAGAAACTGCACCGTCGTCGTGTTCGCGGGGAGGCAACCAAATGCGTTGTGTTCATCGGGAGGCAACGGAATACGTCGTGTTCATCGGGAGCCAACCGGCTTGGACGGAACAACCGATGGAAACGAGGCCTGGCGTACCGCAGAACGGAGGAAACGACCTTGTGTTCGACCGACCACGGTCTAAACGGGATCCTGTTCATCGGGAGGGGTCTGGCGTAGTGCAAAAGGGAGGAAACGAACTTCTCTTGGACCTCCTACGGTCGAAACAGGGTCCTGTTGATCGTGAGGGGTGTGGCGTACTGCAAAACGGAGGAAACGGACTTGTGTTGGAGCGCTACGGTCAAAATGGGGGTCCTGTTCATCGGGAGGGGTGTGGCGTACCACAAAACGGGACTCCACGGGATACTGTTCATCTCCACCGTTGACCTCCTCCAGCCTCCACGGGCTAATATTCATCCACCGTCGACCTCCTCCAGCCTCCACCTACGACTGTTCATCCACGGGCTCCTGTTCATCCAGCCTCCACCGCGCGCTCCTCCACCGGCTACTGTTCAACCAACCCTCTCCACGGGGTCCTGTTCAACCACCCCTCCACGGGCAACTGTTCATACAGCCCTCCACCGGCTACTATTCAACCAGCCCTCCACGGGGTACTGTTCATCCAGCCCTCCACGGGGTCCTGTTCATCCACCCCCCAACCGGCTCGATCGGGGTCCTGTTCATCCAGTGGAAACGGCCTCTACTACCACGGGGTCTTGTTCATCCAACCCCCCACCAGGAACTGTTCATCCAAAACCCCAACAACGCTCACTATTCATCAAGAGGCACCAGGTTCGATCGGCTTCAGTTAGCAGCAGTAGTGAAGGAATCGCTCGATCGGGTTCAGTTAACAGCATCGATCGATCGCTCGGGTTCAGTAACGCGTAGTCTGCAGTGCAATCGCTCGGGTTCAGTAGGCGAACGCCTCGCTCGGGTTCAGTTAGAGCCCAACGCCTTGCACCCACACCCGTACGTGTACGAGAGTGAGGGAGTCCCGGATTAAGGGGTCCTCGGGCGTCCGGCCTGATATCTATGGGCCGGACTGATGGGCCGTGAAGATACGAAGACCGAAGACTATATCTGTGACCGGATTGGACTTTCCTTGGCATGGAAGGCAAGCTAGGCGACCAACTATGAAGATTCCTTCTTATGTAACCGACTCCATGTAACCCTAGATCTCTCCGGTGTCTATATAAACCGGAGAGCATAGCCCGGATAGGGGACATTCATTACCATATACACATAGGCTAGGCTTCTAGGGTTTAGCCATTACGATCTCGTGGTAGATAAACTCTTGTAACACTCATATTCATCAAGATCAATCAAGCAGGAAGTAGGGTATTACCTCCATAGAGAGGGCCCGAACCTGGGTAAACATCGTGTCCCCCGTCTCCTGTTACCATCGATCCTAGACGCACAGTTCGGGACCCCCTACCCGAGATCCGCCGGTTTTGACACCGACATTGGTGCTTTTATTGAGAGTTCCGCTGTGCCGTCGCCAAGAGGATTGATGGATCACCTTGTTTTCAAGGATAATATCATCTCCAGAGGAGTCCTGGCCCTAGGCCAAACTCTATGGCTGGGCGGATTCGTCATGACCGCCGGGTCGGCCCTTAAGCCGACGATGACCTCTCAAGTCATCGAAAATCGCCTCTGCGTCGATCCCGAATACTCCGCCCGCATGGATCCAATGGAGTTGTCGTCGTTAAATGAACTCCTGGATCGCATGGCCGCCTTGGGGGTCGCTACAGACTACGATCGGGTTGGGCTTAAACCCGACCAGAGAGAAATCAAAACTCCGCCGATCACCCATCAGATAGCGGTAGTCGAGGAGCGGAGCAACTCTTCTACTATATCGAAGACGAACTATGTTCGGATCTCCGATCTTGAAGGGCCGGATATTCTCCGGCAGAAAGGCATGTCCCGTCCCCCGAACATGGAGTCGGACGATGAGCTTAAAAAATCAGTCGATATCCCGGAGCCCGAACTGCCAGGTCCGGTAGATCTTCAAACCCCGGATCCAAAATCGGGCCAGGGTTCGGATTTCGCTCCACCCACCCACCCGGACATAGATACTCTCATGAGCATCAAACAAAAGTCTCAGGAAACGGTCCACCACTTCTGGGCCAGATTCCGCTTTTTCAAAAATAAGGTAAAAAATTGCCGCGACGAAGACGTGATAGCGGCATTCCGCAACAATTGCGCGGACGAAGGAATCCTCAACGCCATCAATCGCCGCCGCATACCGAAATTTGCTGACTTAGCAACCATCGTACAAAAGTACTGCGTGATGGAAAGCGCCTGGGAAACTCGGGCAGCTCGCTGGGAACCACCAGCCCCAACCCAACCCCCCCAGGAGAAAAGGGTGTACCCTCGTGGCACGCCGAGTCCGACAGTCAAAAAACACAAAGCCGCCATACGGCACGACACCGTTCTGGAGGTGTGGCTCGATGGCCCATGCAAAATACATGCAACAACAGATACCGTGGCAACCCACAGCCTTAGAGCATGTTGGATACTACGACAGGTAGACAAGAGCGGCGAGGACATCCTTATAAAGGACGCTCCGGGACAGTACCCCCCAGAAGATGACGACCCAAGAGTATTGACAGTCTTTGACACATTCGCTTCAAATAACAAGCGCAAATGGGCACTTCGCGAGCTCAACGAAGTCTGCCAAATTGCCGTAATAAACCCATGGAACGACACGGCTATAACATTCAACGCCGGCGACAAACCAAAGTACAGAACAATACGAGCACCAGCTGCATTAGTCCTCAGCCCCATCATGGATGGGTTTCGACTCACCAAGGTCCTCTTGGACAGTGGCAGTGGACTAAATCTCATTTATGAGGACACACTCCATAAAATGGAAATAGATAGGAGCCGCATCAAACAAAGTAGCACAACCTTCCGGGGAATTATTCCTAGTCGGGAGGCGTGGTGCGCGGGCAAAATCACACTTGACATGGTATTCGGCATGCCGGAGAACTATCGGTCCGAAGAAATAACCTTCCAAGTGGCCCCCTTCAGCAGCGGATATCACGCCTTATTGGGGCGGGATGCTTTCACACGCTTCCAAGCTATACCTCACTACGGATATATGAAGCTCAAAATGCCCGGACCAAACGGTATAATCACTCTCGTCAGTGATCCGGACATAACACTGCGTGCTGAAAACAAAACCGCACCCCTGGCCCTGGAAGCGCTATCCGAAGCCCTCGTGGCCGAAGAATTAGCTGCACTACGCTCCACAGTGGACAGGGACGATGTGATCCTCGACAAACGCCCCAAATCCACCTCATTCAAACCAGCAGAAGAAATAGTCAAATTCCAGGTCCACCCAACGGACCTCAAGAAGACAACATCTATCAGAGCCCAACTGACACCAACAGTTGACGCCGCACTACGAGAGTCCCTGCGCGAAAACTGGGACATATTTGCCTAGCACCCTTCAGATATGCCAGGGATCCCACGCAAGTTGGCCGAACATAGCCTCAACATATTAAAAGGATTTAAACCAGTCAAGCAAACACTACGGCGCTTTTCCGAACCCAAGCGACAAGCCATGGGGGAGGAGCTGGCCAAGCTCATCGAGGCCGGATTCATTAGAGAAATCAAACATCCGGACTGGCTGGCAAACCTGGTGATGGTACCAAAGAAAGATAAATCCTGACACCTGTGTGTCGATTTCAAGGATCTCAACAACGCTTGCCCTAAGGATCCTTTTCCCCTTCCCCGCATTGACCAAATCATTGACACCACCGCATCACATGACTCACTGTGTTTCCTCGATGCATATTCTGGATACCATCAAATCAAAATGAAGGAATCCGATCAAGTTGCAACAGCATTTATTACCCCATACGGGCCGTTTTGCTTCAACACCATGCCTTCCGGGCTCAAGAACACCGGCGCCACCTACCAGCGCATGATCCAAACATGCCTCGAGAAACAGATCAGCAAGATGGTAGAAGCTTACGTTGATGACGTCGTCATTAAGACTAGGCACGTCGAAACATTAATAGACGACTTACGTCTCACGTTTGATAACCTCCGGGCATATGACATTAAGCTCAACCCGGAGAAGTGTGTCTTCGGAGTCCCCGCTGGAAAACTGCTGGGCTTCATAGTTTCCAATAGAGGAATTGAAGCAAATCCAGCTACAATCCGAGCTCTGTCACAATTAGCTACACCAACAGACCTCAAACAGGTCCAAAAGCTGGCAGGATGCATGGCAGCACTAAGCCGCTTTATCTCCAGACTAGGAGAAAAGGCACTCCCACTCTATCGCCTCTTACGGCGCACGGATAACTTCGAATGGACAGACGCGGCGACTGCCAGACTGGAGGAAATAAGGACCCTCCTAGCAAGCAATCCAATCCTGGCTGCACCAAACGCAGGCGAACCCATGTTGCTATACATATCGGCAACGCATCAAGTGGTGAGCGTCGTGCTCGTCGTCGAACGAGAACATGACAGACACAAATTTCTGCTCCAAAAGCCGGTATACTACGTATCCACCGTCCTCACACCATGCAAATCCCGATACCCTCACTATCAAAAGATAGCATATGCAGTCTTCATGGCATCTCAAAAATTGCGACACTACTTTCAGGAGTGCTCGATCACAGTGGCTTCTGAAGTGCCCCTCAATGATATAATCAAGAACCGGGATGCAACGGGCCGGATTTCCAAATGGGCCATTGAGCTCCTGCCATTCGACATCACGTACAAACCACGTCGAGCCATCAAATCCCAGGTACTGGCTGACTTCGTCGCCGAATGGACAGAGGCCGAACTCCCTAAAGAGTACGGCGCATATTCCAATTGGGTGATGCATTTTGACGGCTCCAAAATGTTGGCAGGGCTGGGGGCGGGCATCGTATTAACGTCCCCCACAGGAGATATCGTCCAGTACGTACTCCAAATATTATACACAGACTCCAACAACGCAGCCGAATACGAGGCCTTGCTACATGGCCTTCGGAAGGCCGTATCAATGGGCATACAACGCCTGGAGGTGCGTGGGGACTCAAACCTCGCAACATCCCAAATTAATGGAGACTTTGATGCCAAAGATCCAAAGATGGCAGCTTATCGCAATGCCATCTTGAAGATGTCGGCTCGATTCGAGGGACTCGAATTTCATCACGTCGCCCGCGAAAGTAATCAGGCGGCAGACGTCCTTGCTCGCATCGGTGCTAAGCGCGACCCCGTCCCACCTAACATCTTCCTCGAATGGCTCTTTAAGCCATCCGTGGTGTGGCAAGGGGGAGACAGCAACGACAGTCCCGTTCCAAACACAAACACAGATAGTGAACACGCCGATATCATCGGAGGCTCAGCCACCAAAATAACACCATCGGCCCACCTCATCATGGCAGTCATTGCCCCATGGACCGAACCATTCTTGGCCTACCTTAATAGGAAGGAGCTCCCAGAAGATCAGAAAGAGGCTCGCCGCATCGTCCGGCGTTCGAAGGCCTATAAAGTTCACGAGGGAGAGCTCTACAAGAAAAGCACCACCTGAGTCCTTCAAAGGTGTATCTCTGAGGAGGAGGGGCGGCAACTCTTGGCAGAAATTCACGCCGGTCTCGGTGGGCACCACGCCACAGCCCGGGCACTTGTCAGCAAGGCCTTCCGGACAGGATTTTATTGGCCTATGGCCCGGGCAGACGCACAAGACCTCGTCCAGCACTGCGTTGGATGCCAACTCTTCGCCAACCAAAGCCATATGCCCCCAACCGCCCTACAAACAATCCCCATTACATGGCCCTTTGCGGTCTGGGGCTTGGACATGGTTGGACCCCTTAAAGGGGGAAGCCATAAAACAATATCTGCTAGTCATGGTGGACAAATTCACCAAGTGGATAGAGGCTAGACTAGTCAAAAAGGCCGAGTCCGGACCTGTGATCGCATTTATATCCGATTTGGTGCACCGTTACGGTGTACCGCACAGCATCATCAGTGATAACGGTTCCAATTTCACAGCTGATGAGGTGAAAAGCTGGTGTGCTAATCTGGGCATTAAGCTCGATTATGCCTCTGTCTACCACCCGCAAACAAATGGTCAAGTCGAGCGAGCTAACGGTCTTATTATGAGCGGCATCAAACCCAGGCTAGTGCGGTCTTTAAAAGAATTAGACAAACACTGGGTCGAGGAGCTTGACTCCGTACTCTGGGGGCTGCGGACCACGCCCAACCGTACTACCGGATACACACCTTTCTTCATGGTGTACGGTGCAGAGGCGGTATTGCCCTGCGATATTATACATGACTCACCTCGAGTGCGTATGTACGAAGAGAAAGAGGCCGAGTTGGATCGGCATGACAGCTTAGACGCCCTGGAGGAGGAGCGCGACATCGCCAAAGCCCATTCAGTATTTTATCAGCAGCAGGCTTGAAGATACCAAAGCAGAGAAGTACGGGCCAAGACTTACAATGTTGGCGAACTCGTTCTACGCTTGCCGGAGAAGAAAAAGGACAAACTCAAGCCCAAATGGGAGGGTCCCTTCATAATCGATGAAGTTCTTACCGGAGGAGCGTACCGTTTTCGTGACGCGTCAGACAATCGCCTAGAGCCGAACCCCTGGAACGCGGCCAGACTCCGAAGGTTTTATGACTAGCGCCGCACCCTTTGTTAGTCTCCTTCTCTCCTATAGTTCCCATTACTTTTTCTCCCTTTTACACAATTCTTTTTTTTCACTTTAAAGCTCTCATTCAGCTTGACCGAACACTGCTGACGTACACATTCTTACATATGTACGCCCATCATACCTGGGGGCTTCATTAACAGAAGCTTGTTAATACTATTTTCCGAGCATCAAGCTCATCATACATATGCGTTCTTCCCGTATGTCTTTTCTTCACCATTATATGCATCGATATGACTTAAGTTTTTGCCAAGCTGGGTTGCCTGGCTCCTGTGCTTACCCCGTTCCCGATTGTTCGGCTAGGTGGTAAAGGGAGCACCTCTACGATTGTTACTGCCGGGTTATCCGGATGTGTACCTCAGACTGGGTGAAGCCGAAAGCTAGCGTTCTTAAGGGAATATTCGGTCGGTGGATGAAAAATACTCTTTGCACTCACTCTATTGTGAACCCCCAGAAGCTATACACACTGTGATTTTTACATCACAATTCGGACATGTCTACTACTGCATGCACACCCAGGGAAAGGAACCCTTAACGGAACTATTCTCCCTGGAAGATGTTTCTTACAATCTCAATGTAATATAACATAACTAGCCGGATACAACTTGTCTGTTCAAGCAACTATGACCCCTACGCCTAGTTTTCCAAGCATACCCCGGTCTATTCGGCCGTGAGGGTATTCGGAAACACTTCGCACCATCGAGTCTGGAGGTTGAAGCGGAAAGGTCTGCCATGACAAATGCTATACAATTCAGCTAGAATTACATAGGGTAAGGAAAGTACATAGTCATTGGGACTCAAACACTTCCTTCTCTATACCGTCCAACAGGCGGTCTAACTTACAATCTTGTTGGGAATATTTTGCGGCCACCTCTACCTGGTCATACACTAAACTAACGGGAATTTCTTCCCCATTCGACCCTAGCGGTCCGACCGAGCCATGTGATTAGGATCAAGCTTGGTATACCGAGTTTTCACCATGGCCCAAGCTTCTCGCGCACCCTCTCAACAGGCCGATATCTTCCATAATCGGATACGGCGCTGCGCTCCTTTGAACAGCTCTACGAGCTCCTCCATACTTCCTGGATGGGAGGCGGATGACCATAAGGCCTTGGCAACGCTCCGCATGGCCAGCCGAGCATGCTCGTGCACCTGCGACAGTCTTTGCAGCAGATCGTCAGCTGATCCAGACACCTCCTCTTCAGGACGTCCCGTCAATATACCTGCAATCATAATTATATCAGTTCTATCTACCTCCGAACTACTTTAACAATAGTTCGGACACATACTGAATATGCCGCCCCGCGGCTTCTTGTTCTCCTTCACGGAATCAGCTAGCTAGGCCCGCACATCCTTCAACTCTTCGCCTAGCTGGGTTTTGCAATCCTGGAGCTGGTTTTTCTCAACAATGGCCTGCTTCAGCACACATTCGCCCGTAGCATGTAGCCTCTTGGCTTCTTGTTCATTCGCTTACGCGACTTCCAACGCCTCTTGTAGTTCCTCTGACAATCATGTCATGATATAGGCAGGACTGTTAGCATTGATGGCATATGATTATATTTTCTCGATGGAGGGGAAAATTACCAGGCGACGCCTTTTTGGACTTTTCCAGTTCGGCGGTAGCAGCATTTAGCTGCACCCGACATTGTTCCAGCTCTTGGGTCAGCAGGTTGTTTTTCTCTGTAAGAACCTGGTCATACAATGGTCCTTAAATCAGTTGTACCAACTGCTTTCAGTCCCGGGGCCTACGGGTATATGGCTATCCTTTTTTGACAAAGAGAACTTACCTGCACATCTGTCAAATATTGCCTCATGGCTTTTCTAAGCCCGTCTCGAGCAGCTCGGATGTATGCGTCGCCCGAGCTAAAGGCATGAAATGCCTCGTCCGAGAACTTTGGGTCTCGTAAAACAGCTCTGCAGTGCCGATGATTCATGGCGCTCTCTACTTCTAAATTGGTAACAGACAAATTGTCCAAACCCTCGACCGAAGGGCAGTCCAGCTTTGTTCCTACATCGGCTCCCGTCTCCCCGACTGGATCTAAATCCTGGTTGTTGGGAGCGCGGCCGGCCAGACCCCCGGACACAGTTCGGCGAACCTTTTTCCTGTAATCAAACAGGCGCATAGGTCACAGTTGGACACGGCCACTGAAAAATATATTTATCCGTACCTCCTCGACGAGGGCCCGGCGGTGCCTTCACCGGCCCTCCTCTTTGAAGGCCTGCCCGGCGCAGGAACCGATTTCCTCGGTATCGTCAAACGCCTCCCCTGTAAAATGCGCGACAATACGGTGGGTGAGGCAGAGTACGAGCACCCTATCAAAGGAGGTGTTTCTTGTTTACTTACTTGTGAAACAGGAAGAAGACCGGGGTAGTCGGCGATGATGGCCACTTCTGTGCCATCATAGCTCGTCTGGTAAAACACCCCCTCCGAGAGCACCACAAATATATCCGGATCCTCTTCAAACCCGGGATCAAGCTCCCGGTTGTGGTCCTCCGGCTGTGGGGCGGGACTATAAAATCCCTCGGTGACCTTTCGCCAGTGCTGTCATAAGCAAACAAACTAGAAATTTATCAATGGTAATTTGGAGATGGAAGGAGTAAAAACAGAGGGGTTGGGCCATAACCAACTGGGAGGGTTATACATAGAGTACCCGTCTCTAAGCTTGATGCGAAGAAATTCCTTTTCCTCCCCTTTGAACAGTTTGGCTAATATCTTAGCCAAAGCGGCAGGGGTATCCGAACCTTTCTTGCCACAGCGAGAGGCGTCATCCTCCCCATTGTAGTGCCACATGGGAAGCCCTCTGTATTGAAGCGGCTGAACCCCTCGCGCTATGGAGATCGCCATAACCTCGATTACTGTGAGCCTAGACTGAGCGAGCTCTTTTATCTTGCTCATCAGCTGACGAACCTCCGCGCCGTCTTCTTCTTCCAGACTCCGGGGATGCCAACTGTGGCGTTTCTTCAGCGGGACGCCCGCCAATTCGGGAAGACCCTTTCGAACCGGGTCAGGAAGCGGGACGTCCTCAATATAGAACCATTCGGAGGGACATCCATCTGGTGCCTTCCTTGGTGTGCTGGATGGATATCCGGCATCAACGACGCGCCACACTTTGGCTCCGCCCACCTCAAATATTGACCCTTCGTGATTGCGCGGGACGAGACAGAACAACTTTGTAACGCCCATGATGCGGCTATATCTCCCACGTGTCGAGGCACGACTTAGAGGCATAACCGCATTGTGGTTTTGTCGCAAGAAGGGTCATCTTCACACAATCCCATGTAATGAACAAGAATGGGATAAAGAGTTGGCTTACAATCGCCACTTCACACAATACATAAATAAATCATACATCAATCAGAGTACACACGTAGGTCCGACTACGGAACCAAAATAAAAGAAGACAACCCAACTGCTACATCCCCGATCGTCCCAACTGGGCACCACTACTGATCAACAAGAACAGAAACAACACAACGAACAAGATCTTCATCGAGCTCCCACTTGAGCTCAGTTGCGTCATCTGCACTGGTATCATCGACACCTGCAACTGTTTTGGAAGTATCTGTGAGTCACGTGGACTCAGCAATCTCACACCCGCGAGATCAAGACTATTTAAGCTTATAGGAAAGGATGGTGTAGTGAGGTGGAGCTGCAGCAAGCACTAGCATATATGGTGGCTAACATACGCAAATAAGAGCGAGAAGAGAAGCAACGGAATGGTCGTCAACTAGTAATGATCAAGAAGTGATCCTGAACTCCTTCTTACGTCAGACATAACTCAAAAGCCATGTTCACTTCCCGAACTCCGCCGAAAAGAGACCATCACGGCTACACACACGGTTGATGTATTTTAATTAAGTCAAGTGTCAAGTTCTCTACAACCGGATATTAACAAATTCCCATCTGCCACATAACCGCGGACACGGCTCTCGAAAGTTTATACCCTGCAGGGGTGTCCCAACTTAGCCCATTATAAGCTCTCACGGTCAACGAAGGATAAACCTTCTCCCAGGAAGAGCCGATCAGTCTCGGAATCCCGGTTTACAAGACATTTCGACAATGGTAAAACAAGACCAGCAAAGCCGCCCGATGTGCCGACAAATCCCGATAGGAGCTGCACATATCTTGTTCTCAGGGCAACACCGGATGAGACATCCTACGAGTAAAACCAGACCTCGAGTTTCCACGAGGTGGCCCCGCAGTCTACTCAGTTCGGACCAACACTCGAAGGAGCACTGGCCCCGGGGGGTTAAAATAAGATGACCCTTGAGTCTGCAGAACCCAAGGGAAAGGGGATAGGTGGTAGCAAATGGTAAAACCAAGGTTGGGCCTTGCTGGAGGAGTTTTATTCAAAGCGAACTGTCAAGGGGGTCCCATAAATCACCCAACCGTGTTAGGAACGTAAAATCAAGGAACATAACACCGGTATGACGGAAACTAGGGCGGGAAGAGTGGAACAAAACACCAGGCATAAGGCCGAGCCTTCCACCCTTTACCAAGTATATAGATGCATTAATTAAAATAAGAGATATTGTGATATCCCAACATAACCATAATCCAACATGGAGCAATCTTCATCTTCACCTACAGCTAGCAACGCTATAAGAGGGGCTGAGCAAAAGCGGTAACATAGCCAAACAACGGTTTGCTAGGAAGGGTGACAAAGGTTAGAGGTGGTTTCATGGCAATTTGGGAGGCATGATATAGCAAGTGGTAGGTAACGCGGCATAGCAATAGAGCGAACAACTAGCGAGCAAAGATAGAAGTGATTTCGAGGGTATGGTCATCTTGCAACAACATGAAGGAAGAAGGAAGGGAGAGGTGATGATACATGGCATGGCTTGAGAGAGAGATAGTAAGGGCTGATGCACCCACAACATGAAAGTAACATGTAACATAAGGATGAGTGCAATGCACATGATAGGCATGGGAATTATTTTGCAAGTGTGTTCCGGTTAATTCCAAACTAATGGAATATTTATAATAGCTCCATAAATATTAGGAGGATATGTTATAAAGAGAAATCACCATGTGAATTCCCTCGATTTAAATGGACCGAAGATCCATGCAATTTATTTAGGTGGGTTTTTATGCAAAGATTAATGACATGATGGCATGATGACATGATGCAATGCAAAAATAAAAGAGCAAGCACCGAGAGAAACACGTGGTGATCACGAAAATAAGGAAGTCTTCTGAAGCGTCGGTCTCGGGGCGTTACAACACTCCACCACTACAAGAGGATCTCGTCCCGAGATCTAGGATGGCACCGGAGATAAACGGAAGGGGAAGAGAAGAGGTAAAACTAATTGCTTCTTTGACAAATGAGTGAAACCAAAGAACCTTGAGAGGTCGCAAAGCTTGAAGAAATGACACGACAGAGGTGAACAAAATTGAGAAGACTCCGGTAGAAAAGAGAGACAAGGAACACCATGTGAACCTTGAGGTTAATTGACACGATAGATATTTAAACCACTCCGGTTAAAACAAGATAGGGAAGGAATAAGAATGATATAATTTGGGCAGCACTCCGACTATAAATGGAAGGAATTGAACATGATCTTGACAAGATGAGAGGATACTTAATGAAATCAACATCACACTGCCTCCGGAACAATGCATGATAGTTAGATAGTTGGAGTGAATAGAACGAAGAATGAAACCAACATCTCCTACCATAAATGGATTTTTAAAGAGCATCCTTACGAAGTAGGATTGAACAGAGTTGTTGGAAAACCAACAACGAAAAGAATAAGCTTGTAGTGGGCTTATGGAAACATCTCAACATTATGAGGTGACAAACGGCCACTAAAGGAAGCCATTGGTTTGAGTGAGAGCACCAAGGCGATGAAAAACTTCTTTCACCAAGAGGATAGGAGAAAACTTGGATCATTGATAAGCACCATAATAGCAACATTCCTTAGGGAAGGCTTTAGGTGAAACATGACACAAGATAAATCCAACAAAGAGATTGGTGGATTTAAAATATCTCATTCTTGACAACATGTGAAACATGGAACATGGATGGAAATTGTCAAGAAGGACATAACACCACCTCAAAAGATAAGAGAGAAAGAATTGCACTTCGGAATGCAAGATGAAGAATGCTTGAACTTCTCAAAACAAACATGTGTTGAGCACCATGTTTATTTTAGAGTATAGCTTGACGGATCTTGACTCCGAGAGAAATCTTGAAGAACAATTGAAGAATGAAACGAATCCTTGATGAGCCACCATGTAGAGCCTCCATGAAGAACTCCGGTAATAAAAGAATGATCAAACGAAATGGAAACTTGAAAAGAACTCCGGGAGAAGCCTTGCAATGATTAGATGAAGCTTTGAAATGATATAATTGAAATAACTTGGAGCTCCGGAAAGAAAAGATGAACAACTTGGAGCCGAAAATTTGATAACATGAACGAACTCCAGAAGAAGGAATTAATCACTTGGAGGAAACAAGAATAAGAATTACATTACGCGTATCCTTCACCAATTTAAATTGATGACAAGCAACGGATCTTGCATACTACTTATTCTCGTAGAAAGGATTAAGATAGATATTGCGCAAACTTGGGAAGGCCTTCATCGAACCACCGGTAGGATTGAAACAACGAATAAATTGATATGTGACGAAGGAAGAGAAATCTTGAACGAACCACCGTAAGAATTGGAAATGAAAGTAGCAAAGGCACAATTCACCGGGAAGAATTGGAAAACGAAAGAAGATACTTGAGGGGATTTAGATACAAGTGAACGAATAGATGACGAGCTGAATAGAGACTACTTGAATGATGCACCGGTAAGATTTGGAGAATGAGAGCTGAAAGCTGGAATGAATAATTCCGAGATGATGGCCTTTGGATGATCAAGAAACGAAAACAACTCATGAAAATGCTCCGTATGGGTATGAAAAGAATTCTCGCAATCGAAAACAATTATGAGAGGATGGCATCAAGTTAGAACTATGAATCTTCAAGAGAACGGACCAAGATTCGAGAGAAATTCTTCTTCGGTCTTCAAATATTGAGAATGACGATGAGAAACACCACCATGAATTATTATGGCACTTCGGAACCATGAAGAATAGAAAGGTTGAATCACAATGAAAAGAATTTGAAAGATCTTGGAGAAAGGCATATGACTGATGATACTTCATTCTTCCATCCAAAATTCGAAAAGAATTTGGGAATAGCTCCGGGGAAATTAGAAGAGTCAGGTAAGATCCTGGGAAAAGACCTGTGGGTTAGGGCCCACTCAGAAGATACACCGTTGAAATGATTACTTGAAATGGAGATTGCACCAGTTGAATTAAATGGCTTGAATGAGGTAACAACCTTGAAATAGTTAGAATTGATGCGGAGTGGAAATGCGAATCTTCTGAGAAACCTTCAACACTCCGGAACATATGGAAAGCGAGAGGTGAATGATTAAGAGATACACCGACATGAGAAAACATTTGAAACAAGGAAAGGAATGATCGACAAAGCTTGAATTTAATCCACCGGAGAAGAATACAAGAATGAAGAATGATGAACTTGAAGAACATCTTCCTGAGAATCACCGGATAAGAACATTGACGGAAAAGAATGGAGAGACTTCCCATCTATAAGATGGATACTTGATTAAGAAATCTGAGTCCTTGAGGAAAAAGGGTGGGAGGGCGGGAAAACAAAGGCAACTTGGGGCAGATGAAACAAACAACGTTGAGAAAACTCATTATTGATCTTCCGAATGGGGAGAATTATGGGATCATCTCGAAGAGAAACGCACCGGTTGGAAATAGAATTAAGATGGCAAACTCGATGATCAAGAAGGATTAGTATCCACATAGCAATATGAGAACACCGTTTAGGAAAAATATGGATTCAACATTTGACTTCGAAGCAACTCGAATACCACAAATAAAACAAAACAAAAAACCAAGGATTTGGCTTGCAGAATAAGCCGGAACAAACATATGATAGAGATTTTGTCCGAAGTTTTCGTGGTGGGGCCCACACGGGCTCAATCGTACAGCACCATCATGTACAAGGCTGTGCACATGACATACGAAGCGTCCCCGAGTCGGCATAGCCAAGGACCACTTAAGACACTACGAGACCACTGTAAAACCAATCGTGGAAAGGCGGACCACTAGACGTCGAACCCCAATCTCATATCATGCGTCTGACGGAAAGATATCCTAGGAGCTACTTGAATTCCCACTTATAAACTCCCGAAACTTTCTGGTTATGCAATCAGGTGTTGGGGATACAGGGGACACAAAATATATCACCCAAACTAACAATACCTAGATCCAGCTGTATCCATCCTTCAACACATAACCAAGAAACCTTCGGAAATCATTTACCTCAACCTTCAAAAAGCATCCGTTATATGAGTTATGGCAATACTCCCGAACTCCTGCCCCGGTACTGTGTGGCGTCGAGGTGATCTCACCAACAACTGCATAAAAGAGATTTCGATGTCGGCGAAACTCAGGTATTCCAGAACTGCAACGATAAAATTGTGACGACAACACCTCGGAGCTCAACTCCCCGGGACACTGCCACAACCCCTAAATGTCAGGAGGCACCAAGAACAATGTTCTCGTCACAAAACCATCGGAACGATTCCAAGATACCCGCATGATCCTAACATTTTTTTAGTGAAATTTGAGAAGAGAAGAGTCAAAACTTCTACGTCAGGAGATCTCACCAGAGCGACGAAGGGACTGAGGAGTAAAATGAATCCTACTCTCTGATATATATAATCCTAAGACTCAAAACATTTTTGTTCTAGACTCAACAACGCCAGCGATTCGATCAAGCAGGGGGCTCCTAAGTCGGGGATAGCTCTGATTACCAACTTGTAACGCCCACGATGCGGCTATATCTCCCACGTGTCGAGGCACGACTTAGAGGCATAACCGCATTGTGGTTTTGTCGCAAGAAGGGACATCTTCACACAATCCCATGTAATGAACAAGAATGGGATAAAGAGTTGGCTTACAATTGGCACTTCACACAATACATAAATAAATCATACATCAATCCGAGTACACACATAGGTCCGACTACGGAACCAAAATAAAAGAAGACAACCCAACTGCTAGATCCCCGATCGTCCCAACTGGGCACCACTACTGATCAACAAGAACAGAAACAACACAGTGAACAAGATCTGCATCGAGCTCCCACTTGAGCTCAGTTGCGTCATCTGCACTGGTATCATCGACACCTGCAACTGTTTTGGAAGTATCTGTGAGTCACGAGGACTCAGCAATCTCACACCCGCGAGATCAAGACTATTTAAGCTTATAGGAAAGGATGGTGTAGTGAGGTGGAGCTGCAGCAAGCACTAGCATATATGGTGGCTAACATACGCAAATAAGAGCGAGAAGAGAAGCAACGGAACGGTCGTCAACTAGTAATGATCAAGAAGTGATCCTGAACTCCTACTTATGTCAGACATAACTCAAAAGCCATGTTCACTTCCCGGACTCCGCCGAAAAGAGACCATCACGGCTACACACACGGTTGATGTATTTTAATTAAGTCAAGTGTCAAGTTCTCTACAACCGGATATTAACAAATTCCCATCTGCCACATAACCGCGGGCACGGCTCTCGAAATTTTATACCCTGCAGGGGTGTCCCAACTTAGCCCATTATAAACTTCCTCCACAACTAGAAATGAGCCTCGACGCCCAGGAATAGTTCACACAAAGCGACGTAACCCGCGATGTGCAGAATAGAGGCCGGAGTGAAGTTGTGCAGCTGGAGGCCGTAGTACAGCAGAAGTCCTCGAAGGAACGGATGGATTGGAAATCCAACGACTCTTAGAAGGAAGGGGACAAAACACACTCGCTCTCCCCCAGACGGATTGGGAAAATCCTCTGCCTGAGTCCCCTCATTGAAGGAAGCGAGCCCCGTCCGAACAGGGACTAGATCTGCAGGGGGAAGGAATCCCTGCGTTTGCAGCTTCGTCAATTGGCTATGAGACACAGAACACCTCTCTCACTCCCCTTTCTCTGGGCCGGGACAAGCGGAGGAGCTGGGAACGCTGGCCATGCTAGAATGGTCTCTCCCAAGAAGTCTCTGGGGATTTCTTCTGCGTAGTGCTGAACGGATCTAGGATCCAATCTATTTAAATAGGCGCCCTTCCTTGCGTAGACAGGATGTTATTCGCAAAAATACCCTGACTTTCCACATTCGCTCGACACCTGGAGAACGAAGATTACTTAAAACGCGCACAAGCCAAGGAGACAACATTGGATCAATGGACGAATACATTACTTGGAGATCATCGAAGGAGGAACCCGCCTTGCAATGCCGAAGACAATATGTGTGCCGAACACCTCGCTATTGAAGACTGGTTCGGGGGCTACTGAGGGAGTCCCGGATAAAGGGGTCCTCGAGTGTCCGGCCTAATATCTATGGGCCGGACTGATGGTCCGTGAAGGTACGAAGACCGAAGACTATATCTGTGTTCGGATTGGACTTTCCTAGGTGTGGAAGGCAAGCTAGGCGACCAACTATGAAGATTCCTTCTTATGTAACCGACTCCATGTAACCCTAGATCTCTCCGGTGTCTATATAAACTAGAGAGCATAGCCCGGATAGGGGACATTCATTACCATATACACATAGGCTAGGCTTCTAGGGTTTAGCCATTACGATCTCGTGGTAGATCAACTCTTGTAACACTCATATTCATCAAGATCAATCAAGCAGGAAGTAGGGTATTACCTCCATAGAGAGGGCCCGAACCTGGGTAAACATCGTGTCCCCCGTCTCCTGTTACCATCGATCCTAGACGCACAGTTCGGGACCCCCTACCCGAGATCTGCCGGTTTTGACACCGACAGAGAGAAACGCGCATCGCTCGGCCCCCGACCACCCACCGTAACCGGGAACTCTCGGATATTTTCCTCGCCCTCGCTTCTACCACGGTTTTTTTCGTCATGGACGGCCCAAAGAATGTCATGCAGTTGCGTCTCCGGCCCGCCCAGGACGAAATGCTCATTTTCTGTCATGATTTTTTGTCATAGAAGTAGGAGCCCACCACATCTATGATGATACCGGGTTTTGTCACAATTATCATCATAGAAGTGTCATAAGTATGACAGAAAAAAATTTCATTCGGCCCAAAATGTCACGGATGTGTCTTTTTTTGTAGTGTCAGGGAAGGGCTGCATTAGCTCTCACCCATGTGGGAGGGCCCGTTTAGGATTGCCCGCGTCTCTAGGCCTGGCACCGCGCGCCTGGAGACGCAGGACGGGATCCCCATCCAGAATGCTTGGAACATCCAGCACCTCCGGAAGTTCTACCCATGAAGCAAGGCCCAGTGCTTGTGAAGGTCTCCACTCGTGACACTCTCACGTAATAATGAGTGGGGCTGTACACGCCCCAGAGTCTCCGGAGTGCCGCCCTCGGGCCTCGGGGGCTCCCTCCCACATCCTAGTGGTAGCACTTAGCTCCGCGCTGGTGAGAAGACTAGACTAGGCGCCGGACGTGGCTGTTCATTTGCTTGATTTCTGTAGTTGGTTTGCAACCTTTTAATGGAGTTGGAGTTCTAGCATTTCTCGATTGCCAAGTTGGGTTTTCTCCTTTTTGCTCCGCTCTCCTGTTTGTCTTGGATCAGGGAGAATGGCAGTTGCCCGTCGCTCTCCCTCATGCGCCTCACGCGGGGGTTGGGCAGGTGTGCGCGTGCGTTGGGCTCGCCCACGCCATGAACACACCTCGCCAAAGCCCTGTCACACTAGAGCCTCCGCTTCCTTGATCTTCGCAAGGCGCCCTCGAATGAGCTCGTGATATACGCAACCTCTTAAAGTCCATGCCCCCGGGTACTGCGACAGGCCACGCTAATCCATGACTAGCTCGTGCCCGAGGGCTCGCGCAAGAAAGAACAAGACACCTGACAAGTTTTCTAACAAATCTGCAGCTTGATGATGTCTCTTGAGCCCAACGGCTCCTGAGTCGGCAGCAAGGGGGACCTCACCAGATGCTGAAGGGCGCACCCTCGCGAGGTGGGAAACTACCGCGAGCTTACCAAGCTAAGTTATCCTACTGCACCTACTCGGAACATGAACACCACAGCAGAACACAAGAACAATAAACATAGCATAGTGGCATAAGTACCATGGTTCATTACACACCCCAGCAGGGCACTCTACTTTTTTCAAAATGCAGGAGAAAGGAAAGGTTAAATAGAAGCGGTCCGCACGACCACAACAGCTCCGGAGGCCGGGCTCCGGAGGCCGTCGGGCTCAGCCCGAGCTTTCCTCCCGCTTCATCGGAGCATGGCGACGAGACGATCCGTCACCTCCCTCGAAGCGAGCACGGCGAAGTGGCGGTTGGTCGTAGCCACTGCTGCTCGTGCTCTCGCTGGAGGAGGGGCCGCCGCAGCTGGACGAGCCGCAGCCGTCGCCAAGGGCAAGCTCACCCTCAGCATCGTCATGGCCACCGTCAAGGCCAAGCTCATCGTCACCGCCGTCGTCCTCGGGGCAGCATCCTGTGCGACGGCCGTCTTCCCCAAACACCCTCACGTAGAGGGTTGTGACGCCGTCGTACTTAAGGTGGAGGGTGCACTGTTGGAAATATGCCCTAGAGGCAATAATAAATAGTTATTATTATATTTCTTTGTTCATGGTAATTGTCTATTATTCATGCTATAATTGTATTGTCCGGAAATCGTAATACATGTGTGAATACATAGACCACAACGTGTCCCTAGTAAGCCTCTAGTTGACTAGCTCGTTGATCAACTGATAGTCATGGTTTCCTGACTATGGACATTGGATGTCATTGATAACGGGATCACATCATTAGGAGAATGATGTGATGGACAAGACCCAATCCTAAGCATAGCATAAAAGATCGTGTAGTTTCGTTTGCTAGAGCTTTTCCAATGTCAAGTATCTTTTCCTTAGACCATGAGATCGTGCAACTCCCGGATACCGTAGGAGTGCTTTGGGTGTGCCAAACGTCACAACGTAACTGGGTGACTATAAAGGTGCACTACGGGTACCTCCGAAAGTGTCTGTTGGGTTGGCACGGATCGAGACTGGGATTTGTCATTCCGTGTGACGGAGAGGTATCTCTGGGCCCACTCGGTAATGCATCATCATAATGAGCTCAATGTGACTAAGGCGTTAGTCACGGGATCATGCATTGCGGTACGAGTAAAGAGACTTGCCGGTAACGAGATTGAACAAGGTATTGGGATACCAACGATCGAATCTCGGGCATGTAACATACCGATTGACAAAGGGAATTGTATACAGGATTGATTGAATCCTCGACACCATGGTTCATCCGATGAGATCATCGTGGAACATGTGGGAGCCAACATGGGTATCCAGATCCCGCTATTGGTTATTGACCGGAGAGGCGTCTCGGTCATGTCTGCATGTCTCCCGAACCCGTAGGGTCTACACACTTAAGGTTCGGTGAAGCTAGGGTTGTAGAGATATGTGTATGCGGAAACCCGAAAGTTGTTCGGAGTCCCGGATGAGATCCCGGACGTCACGAGAGGTTCCGGAATAGTCCGGAGGTGAATAATTATATATAGGAAGTCAAGTTTCGGCCACCGGGAAAGTTTCGGGGGTTACCGGTATTGTACCGGGACCACCGGAAGGGTCCCGGGGGTCCACCGGGTGGGGCCACCTATCCCGGAGGGCCCCGTGGGCTGAAGTGGGAAGGGAACCAGCCCCTAGTGGGCTGGGCGCCCCCTCATGGGCCTCCCCCCATGCGCCTAGGGTTGGGAACCCTAGGGGGGAGCTTCCCACTTGCCTTGGGGGGCAAGGCACCCCCTTTCCCCCTTTGGCCGCCGCCCCCCCTTGAGATCCCATCTCCAGGGCCGGCGCCCCCCCAGGGGGTCTATATAAAGGGGGGGGAGGGAGGGCAGCAACCTACAGCCTTGGGCGCCTCCCTCCTCCCCTGCAACACCTCTCTCTCTCTCTCGCAGAAGCTCGACGAAGCCCTGCCGGAGACCCGCTACATCCACCACCACGCCGTCGTGCTGCTGGATCTCCATCAACCTCTCCTTCCCCCTTGCTGGATCAAGAAGGAGGAGACGTCGCTGCACCGTACGTGTGTTGAACGCGGAGGTGCCGTCCGTTCGGCACTCAGTCATCGGTGATTTGGATCACGGCGAGTACGACTCCGTCATCCACGTTCATTGGAACGCTTCCGCTCGCGATCTACAAGGGTATGTAGATGCACTCCTTTCCCCTCGTTGCTAGTAGACTCCATAGATGCATCTTGGTGAGCGTAGGAAAATTTTAAAATTATGCTACGATTCCCAACATGCACCTCCCGCTCAGGCCACGCGCACGGGCTAACGCCTGCCAGCTGCGGGTCAAGGCCACGTTCCCGGCGGCGGAAACTTCGACCCCGACCCATGAAGCCTTGCTGCAGAAACCGTCAGCCCACAGCCAGAGGCCGTCAAGGCCAGCAACCGGCAGCTCACCCGCGAAGAAGCGGGGGAGCGAGAGCCAGGTGCCGGTTGGCCTCTCCGACCACACAACAAACTACGGAAGCACCTCCGCCGAATGGAAGCGCGACCGAGGAGGCTGGACAACCACGGAGCGCCTCCCTCCATCACAGGGGCTGCTTCGCCCCTGGCAGCTCCCGCCGCGAGAAGAAGCGCCACCGCGGCCACTCGAGGCGCACCCGCGCCCCTGAGGAGCCACCGCAGGCGTCGCGGCATGCTTGCGGGGGCGACCTCGCCTCTCTTGGGCGGCGACGAGCCGGGCCCCTTCTTGGGGGCCTTCCCTTTCTTGGCAGCGGAGAAGTTCCTCGTCGGTGCCCATGGGTGCTACAACGTGATGGCGAGGCAAGAAGGAAGAAGAAGGAGCAGGTGGCGAGAAGATGGAGATGAGCAAGGGGGATCTGCCCCTCCCCTCCTTTATAGCCAGAGGGAGGCCAACCGCCGGCCTCCACGATCACACACAATGATGGTTTTTCTCTACATGCAGTAGAGTCTCGTCAAGTCAAATGGTTGCCGAGGCAGTGTGGGGAAGCGGAGACGCCCATGTCCCATCAATTGCCACAATGCAACCAAGGCCGCAGGCGGTTAGGGCCCGCGGTGCTCCATACTTGCCCCTTGGCTTCGCCCTGAAGCCAAGTCCGAGCGTGCTTTGGACCCGGGGGCTACTGTCGGCGTACTGGGAATGGGGGTACCCAGACTTGCCTGCCTGCGGCCCACGACGTGGCTCTGTCGACGACCTGGTATGGCCCAGCTTCAAGCACCAACAACTCAAGACCCTCGCGAGGGGCCAAGCCTCGCGAGGCGGATGACACCAAGACCTCCAAGAGGGGCAGCCTCCACAGGCTGGCTCCCGAGGAGCGGAGATATCTATGCAAGCTACACCTCGCGAGGTTCATATGACGTGAGCCATGACGACCAAGGCCAGGCGGGCGCCAGCGGGCGCAGTGTACCATTTTCCTCTTTGGTGCTAAGGAGGCAAGCGCAGGCGCGGGGTCCTGAGGAATCAAGCAAAGGTTTCCTTTCCGGTGCAACAAGACCAAGACCGCCAGGACGAAGGTCATTGCAGAGCCCACCGTAGCGTCACCACTAGAGGCTTTTGCAGGCTAAGACTACTTTTGTCAGGATAACTTGTACTAGTTGTCTCCCTTCGAATTTGGCCGTTGTGGGATCCCTTCCCGCCTACATTTGGGAAGAGGACCAAGGCCACTATAAATAGGACTTAGCCACCACCATAGAGGGGGGATCATTCGGACCAACCTCACACCCACCAGCTCATCGAGCACAAGAACACCTCACCTCCTGAGGTTGTTCCTCCACTGTACTAGTTCATCCTCAGCCCCTCGAGGCAATCCGCCACAAAGCTGGAGTAGGGTATTACACCGCAAGGTGGCCCGAACCAGGATAAAATGATGTGTCTCTTGTCCATTAGATTCATCGAGCTAGGCCATGGGATCGGGGAGCAGGCAGACTGGGGAGGATGAGTTCTTGGCACGCACCCCAGAGTTCGAATCTCTCAAGGGTCTGCGGAACCCTGAATCCGACAGGGGGTCCTCGAGTGTCCGAGCTGTGTGATATTGGCCGGACTAATGGGCTATGAAGATACAAGGCAGAAGACCTTCCCCCGTGTCCGAGTAGGACTCTCTTATGCGTGGATGGCAAGATTGTCGTCCGAATATGTAATCTCCTTCCTCTGTAAACCGACTATGTACAACCCTAGGCCCCTTCGGTGTGCATATAAACCGGAGGGTTTAGTCCGTAGAGACTATCAGAATTTACATAGGCTAGACAGCTAGGGTTTAGCCATTACGATCTCGAGGTAGATCAACTCTTGTAACCCCTATACTCATCAAAGTCAATCAAGCAGGAAGTAGGGTTTTACCTCCATCAAGAGGGCCCGAACCTGGGTAAACATCATGTCCCCTTTGTCTCCTGTTACCTTTGATCCTCAGACGCCCAGCCCGAGATCGGCCGGTTTTGACACCGACATTGGTGCTTTCATTGCGAGTTCCACTGTGTCGTCGGCAGAAGGTTCGATGGCTCATTCGATCATCAACAACGATGTTGTTTCAGAGGAAACTTTTCTCCCTAGTCAACTTTTTGTGTTTGACGGCATCGCTCTGCGTGCCAATTCAATTGGTCCCCATGAACAGATCGACAGCTATGCCCCTGGTCATCAGATCAGGTTCGGGAGCCTGAATTATGTCGCTTTTATCCGAGGAGACTTGGTCTTCGAAGGGTTCACGGCCTCGACCGCTATTCCTCATCTTCAAGAAGGAAACCCGTTGGATCCATCATCAGGCACCGGTCAAAGACCAACTATCACCCCCACCCTGGCCTTCGATCTAGAGCAGACCACCTCATCCGAAGATGGGAGTTTGAAACCCACCAAACTCTCTCCTACTACGGACCTCCGTGCCGGAGAGCCAGAGGCAGCCATGTTATCGGCGGACCTAAAATCAAACAGGACTCTCCCTGTCGTCGGAAAGCCGAACTCACCTTTGGATGCTAACTCCAAGATCTCGAGGTCTGCGTCCATTGAGCATAATCAGGTGGCGTTTACCATGCCCAGCTCTGCTGGTCCTCGGCTTCCCGTCCAGCCTTCACTCTTAAACGAGGCTCTGGACTTAATGCGATCTCTCGCCATCACAGAAGTGTCACCTCCGAACTACGCCCAGCCCGAACTAGGGGCTGAGTGCGGGGAATTTTGCGTCCCACCCACCACCCACTTGGTAGCCACTGTCGAGGACTTAACTGACATGCTCGACTACGCCTCTGAAGACATCGATGGTATGGACAACGATGCAGGAGCCGACCCAGGCCAAAATCCGCCTATCACCGGGTGTTGGATGGCCACCTCCGCATACGATGTGTATATGGTGGATATTCCTAAAAAGGACGACGATGACGGCAGAAAGGATCCGATTGAGGACAAGCCCGTCGAAGCACCATCAAAATGTCAACGTTAGTGGTGCCGCTCCAAATCGCATCACGAAAAGGAAAGGAACACCGGCACCGGAGACAACAACACTCCGGATGATGCCGAAGATCCCGAAGACCCCGCCGAGCCTGCGTCCGAGCAGGATGAATGGGAGGAGGGACAAGTTAACCCCGATGAGCCTGTCGGGAATGAGGATTCGGAGGATAGTAACTATCTACCGGTCTCCGAGGAGGATGTCAGCCTCGGCAACAAAGACTTCAACGTGCTAGAGGAACCCCTCGAGCAAGAGCGCTTTAAGCGACAGCTAATCGCAACTGCGAGGAGCCTAAAAAAGAAACAACAATAGCTTCAAGCCGAACATGATACGCTCAACGACTGATGGACCCAGGTCCTAGCTGCCTAGGAATACGGCCTCGAGCGCACAACAAAGAGTTATCCGATGCGTCGGCTACTGCCACAATGCGATGATGAGGCCCTTGAGCCAATACCGTCAAGATACAATCACGCTGATGAACCAGGCCGACCACCACATGGACAAGACAAAGCGACTGCCTATGCCGAACACCAACCCGCGCCACCTCACCGTCGAGGAAAAGAGGTAGCGGCTCTGGGCTACACCTATGACTTACGCCAGGACCTAGACAATAGAACCGGTCAGGCTAGATCAATCTATGGATCAAGGGGGTGTGCTCCAACGCGAGATGACGGCCATCAAGCTTGGCACGGTAAGCATAACCACACTCAGGCTGAAAATCGAACACGGATGTCATCCGAACTCCGTCATGACGTTGCCCAATATAGAGGTGCCGCACACCCCTTATGCTTTACCGATGAGGTAATGCACCACCAGTTCCCAGAAGTGTTTAAACCCGTAAATATTGAAGCATATGATGGAATGAAAGATCCCGCTGTATGGATTGAATACTTTCTTATCCACATTCACATGGCTCGTGGTGATGATCTCCACGCGATCAAATACCTCCCCATAAAACTAAAGGGACGAGCACAACACTGGTTAAACAACCTCTCAGAGAACTCTATTGGCAGCTGGGAAGATTTCGAGGATGCCTTTCGAGACAACTTCCAAGCTACTTATGCCTGGCCACCGGACACCGATGACCTTAGTCACATAGTCCAATAACCCGGAGAGTCAGCCCACAAACCCTGGAATCGGTTCTTAATTAAAAAAACAAATCATTGACTGTCTGGACGCCGAAGCCCTAGCGGGCTTTAAACCTAGCTGTCAGCATTCTGGGAACGGGGGTCCCCAGACATGCCTGCCTACGGCCCACGGCATGGCTCCACCAGCGGCCCTATACGACCCATCTTCACCAGCAAACACTCAAGACCCTCGCGAGGGGCCAAGCCTCGCGAGGGGGACGACACAAGACCTCCTCGGGGGCGGCCTCACCAGGCTGGCTCGCGAGGGGCGGAGAGATCAAGGCAAGGGGCACCTTGCGAGGTCCCTGTGATGCAAGCCATGACGACCATGACCAGGCGGGCGCCAGGTGGGCGCCAGCGCGTGCAGCGTCCTCATTTCCTCTTTGGTGCTAAAGAGGCAGGCGCAGGCGAGGAGTCCCGAGGCATCAGACAAAGGTTTCCATATCGGTGCAACGAGACCAAGAGCAGCAGGACGGCAGGACGACAGGACGGAGGTTACCGTGGAGCCCAAGACGGCATCACCACCAGAGCCTTTGGCAGGCGAAGACCACCTTTAGTCAGGATAACTTGTACTAGGTGTCTCCCTTTGAATTTGGCCATTGCGGAATCCC
This sequence comes from Aegilops tauschii subsp. strangulata, assembly GCF_002575655.3. Classification (NCBI taxonomy): domain Eukaryota; kingdom Viridiplantae; phylum Streptophyta; class Magnoliopsida; order Poales; family Poaceae; genus Aegilops; species Aegilops tauschii. The sequence goes on along the minus strand of NC_053041.3, from coordinate 301,944,473 downwards.
TTCCCGCTCAATATTTGGGAAGAGGACCAAGGCCTCTATAAATAGGACTAGCCACCACCATAGAGGGGGGGATCTAGATCGGCTGGAGAGGCACCACACCAGCCCACCGAGCACAAGTACACCTCTCCTCAGGAGGTTGTTCTTCCCTTGTAACTGTTCATCCTCAGCCCAAGAGGCAATCCACCACACCACACTGGAGTAGGGTATTACACCACATCGGTGGCCCAAACCAGTATAAATCTTGTGTCCCTTTGTTCTTTGGGTTCGACGCGCTAGGCCTGGCGATCGTTGCGAGAGCGAGCTAGGGGGAGGGAGAGATCTTCGTGCGCACCCCAGTGTTCGAACGTCAAGGGTTTTGCCGGAACCCGAAATCCGACATTTGGTGCTCCAGGTAGGGGTGCGCCGGAGCCTCTCTTCCGCCAGTTGATCCGCCGACACTCTGCGATTCCGATGTCCGGCGACCCGAGGACCAACGCCGACCACTGGGCAGCTTGGACAGCCCGGGCGGTGTCGTTCGCCCAAGAAGACCTCAACCCCGCGCGCCAGGTGGCACGCGCACCGCCAAATGGTTTGGGGCGCGGGCGGCACGGTCAAACGCCATCCACCCTTACTCCACGGCAAGCGCGGGCAGCTGCAAGGGCCTCAAGCTACGCCGCGGCCACGGCGCCGCACACTCGACGGGAACAAGCACACATGAGGGCCACGATCATGGTGGCTCAGGAGCTGCTGCGATGCCAACTGATGGAGAGCAGCCAAGACGCGTTGCTGGAGCGCGTCACCAAGGTATTGGACACTGCAGCTAGGGGTACGCTGCCTTTCTGCTCCTTGCTTACACCCCAGACTGCGACCGGATCGCACGGTGGGCCTCGACGTGCCGCGCGCCCCCGGGCGCACCAGGAGGTTTCGTCGGCATCGGCACAGCCCACAGCGCTGGCCACCCAACTGCGCCTGTGCCTTCCCCAATGGGTGCAGGCAAGAGCATCGCCACCCACGGTCCCGGCAGGATGCCGCCCTACCACCCTCAGAGCGGCACATGGGGCTGGGTGGCGTGGAGCGCGGGGCACTTCACCGAGGTTTCTGGGGCGACGGCTCCGGAGGCCTATGTGCCCTGCATGGTGGACCAGGAGTACACGCCAGAAGATGACCCCGACATGTTTCTCGAGCCGGGTTGGGAAGAGGAGACGCTGGAAGTTGAGGCCTTCCAGGAGCCACCCGGGAACCTCGCCGACCAAGCCGGCGACAACAGCTACATGGTACCACTAATCTCTCAGGAGCAGGCTTACGCTAACCATGGGTCGCAAGTGAATTAGTTCACAACGTCGGATGACAGCCCCAGCACGGCAGCCCCCCTCTCACCGAGGGAGGAGCACTGGGGGCTGCGTAGGAGGGGCCGGGAGCAAGGCCCCTCCCCACGTCGCACGGAGCAAGGCGTCGTTCGGAGGTAGGCCCTCTGCCGGGGAGGCGCTGGTGAGCCTTCCCCCTGGCAGAGGACCCGTGGTCGTCGAGTGCGCCGCTAGTGTCCCCTTTACCCCTTGTCATCGTCCTGGTTTCCGGACGCCGCAACGGTGGTCGAGGTAGGCACAAGGCGGTGCCCTCGTTTGGCGATATGAAGCAGGCTCACGCCTGTGAAGGTCTCCGCTCGTGACACTCTCACGTAATAATGAGTGGTGCTATACACGCCCCGGAGTCTCCGAAGAGCCGCCCTCGGGCCTCAGGGGCTCCCGCCTACGTCCTAGTGGAGGCGCCATGCTCCGCGCTGGTGGAAGACTCGAAGACGAGAAGCGTAGCTAGCTGTCGGATGCGGCCATTTGCTTTTGACCTCTTTTCTGTAGCCCTGTTTTCTGGCTTTGGATTTAAGTTTGAAGTTGAATTTTCATTGGTATGCGCGGGGGGTGTCTTTTCTCGTTCGTGCGATTTCTTGCGATTTGGTTCCTTGCCTTGATTCGGAGTTTGCACCTACTGCCTCCCCCACGTGAGCCCCTCGCGAGCAGGGGCTGGGCACGGCACACCCGCGCTGCACGCACGTCCTGCCATGGCTGGCGCTTGCTTCTCGCGAGGCCCTCTCGCATGGAGCAGCAGGCTCCTCAGAAGCTCACGACCTCACGAGCCAGTTCGGAACTTGTCCTGGCTAAGGTAAATTACAGCAGTGAGCTTGCGGCGGGACTCGCGGGCCCAAGAAAACACATCTCCAGCTTGGCCTAAGGAATAAAAGTAGTAATCTATTTACATGAGGGGCTCCCCTCCCAAAATGCTCTTACAAGTCCAAAGAAGAAGTTGTTGTGTTGAAGTTGGACTTTGAAAAGGCTTTTGACCTAATTGAGCACTCTACAATCATTGACATCCTCAAAGCAAAGGGTTTTGGAGAAAGATGGATTGGCAGGATTAAAATGTTATTCACCTCTGCCTCATCACAAGTGCTACTCAATGGCATTCCTAGGAAAAAGTTTTACTATCTCAGAGGAGTAAGACAAGGGAACCCACTCTCCCCCCTTCTTTTCGTGCTTGCTGCTAACCTCCTACAGTCAATCATGAACAGAGCTATGAACCTGGGTCTTCTCACACCTCCTTTGCAAGTGCAGTCATGTCCAGATTTTCCTATAGTGCAATATTCTGATGACACTTTGATTCTCATGCAAGCTGATGCCACACAGCTCCACTGTCTCAAAGCCTTAATTCACACTTTTGCTGATGCCACTGGTTTAACGGTCAACTACAACAAATCAAACCTCATTTCAATCAATGTGATTGATGATAAAATGGAAATCTTGACTGGTACTTTGAACTGCAAGAAGGGATCATTCCCTTTCAATTACCTGGGCATGCCTCTCGGGCTTTTAAAACCAACAGTGGAACAATGTTTGCCTTTAGTGAGCACAATTGCCAAAAAACTGGTGGGTCTATCTTCTTTTATGACTCTTGCTAGCAGGTTGCTTCTGTTCAAGTCAGTTCTCAATTCTCTTATTATATATTTCATGGGCTGCCTTGATGTGCCTGTAACCATCAGAATTCAGGTTATCAAATACCTAAGGCATTGTCTTTGGAGAGGACCAGATCTAGAGGATCACAGGCCTGCTATGGTAGCTTGGTCCACTGTTTGTAGACCTAAAAATCAGGGTGGCCTTGGAGTGATGAACATTTTTGTGCAAAATCAAGCTCTTCTTCTCAAAAACCTACACAAATTTTACAATAGGGAAAACATCCCATGGGTTAACCTCATTTGGGAGGCTTACTATGACAACGGCATCCTACCAGGGCAAAAATGGGAAGGATCTTTCTGGTGGAAGTGTAATTTGAGGCTCATTGATAGTTATAAATCCATGGCAAGATGCACAATTGGTGATGGTAAATCTGCCCTGTTTTGGTCTGACCTCTCGCACTCTGCTTGCCTGAATCAATTCTTTCCTCACCTTTACTCCTTTACCAAAGACCAGAACATTTCAGTGCAGAGGGTACTTCAGTTTGAATATTTGGAAGACTTGTTTCACCTGCCACTTACTGAGGAAGCTTTCATGAAATTTGAACTGATGGAAGAGATTTGTGAAACATTAAGAGGATCTGAATTTAGAGAGCACTTGGACTCATGGAGCTATACGTGGGGTAATAATACTTTTTCTGTGGCCAAAGCTTACAAAATTATGATAGGAGTAAAAATTGTTCCAGCACACTTCAACTAGATTTGGAAGAGTTCTTGCCAGCCAAAGCACAAGGTATTTTTTTGGAGACTGCTACATGATAGACTGAATACCAGGAAGCTGCTCAGGAGGAAAACTTTTCATCTGGACAATTACAATTCTGCTACACTCAGCTGTCAGCAGGAAGAAACTCTGCAACACCTTTCTTGGACTTGTCCTTTTGCTTCAACTTGCTGGGACATCCTATGCCCCACCAGACAAAGAAATCTAACCATCATGGAAGCACTTCCAGACCTAAGGGGTAATCTACAACAACCTTTTTCTATGGAGATCATTATCATTGCATCATGGGCCATTTGGATTATCGGGAATGATAGGATATTCAAAAACATCCCCACCAGCATTGACAGATGGAAATTCATCTTCCTTTCAGAGCTCCACCTGCTCAAATTCAGAATCAAGGAGAAATTTGCTACTACCTTCATTGCTTGGTTGGACAGCCTTGTCCTGTAATTTGCTGTTTTTTGTCTAGTAGGCCTTTATTTATTTTTTGCTTTTTTGGGGGCTTATCTCAAACCTTGTATGATTGTATACTCTTTGTTTTATTAATAATATAAAAATTGCAGTGGGGTTTTGCCCTACTGTGTATAGTCAAAAAATGCTCTTACAACTTCCAGGGCCGTGCCCGAGCTTTCGCATGCAGGGTCAACGACAAGGAAGCACGGGCTCAATCAGACATGTCACTCACTGCATCCTCCGGTTCGCCCTCAGACGCGTCGCTGGCGTCGCCGTCGCCGTCGCCGTCGCTGGCATCACCGTCACCATCGCCGGTGCCACCCTCACCATCGTCGACCACGTCACCTTCATCCACCGCGACCACCACCGCGTCGTCCTCGGAGGTGAAGGCCCTAACTAGAGCATCCACATTCTCTTCCACCCAGTGAGCCAGGTCGCCCCGGATGGCCTCGGGTATAGGGGCAATGGCGGCGTCAAAATCAAAGTCGGGTAGATGTTCTGGAGGTGGCTGAAGACACGGGAGAATGCGCGCCCGAGCAGGCCACGGCTCTTCTCTTCAACAAGCTCGCGAGACCTCTCAGATCGGTTCTCCAGGCGTGTCACCACATCAGCGAAAATGCGGAGGTGACTAGCATAATCATTCGCATGGGGATGAGGGGCATGTTCGTCGCAGATGCTGCCCAGTGCCGCGCTAGCTCTGATCCTGAGGCCTTGGAGCATGGGGGCGTGCTCGCGCTCCCGCGTCTGCCGCCAAAGCGCTTCCTCCCTCCTCTGCTGCGTGAGGGACTCGGCGGCAGTGACCCGCTGCTGGAGTGGGAGCAGTTCGGCGCGGGCAGAGGCCAGTTCGGCCTGCACAGAGATCAAGGCGGCAGCGGCAGCTTTCTCGAGCTGCTGCGCCTCTGCCAACCTCGACCTCAAGGCAGAACCCCGGCCATCAGCTTCAACTCCCACAAGCTCCGCCTTCATGCCATACCTGTTGTCGAGGTCAGCGCGAGCCTCCGCTACCCTGCTGTCGACCTCCTCCCGGATCCTCGCCTCGTGCGCGTTAGCGGCATCCACCGCTTGGGCAACCTGGCGCTCCCTCGTCTCCAACCTCTCAAGCTCAAGGCTGCGCTCCGTGGCTTCCAGCGCCAGCGTCTCCTCGCGCTTCCGGATCTCTTCCTCCTCGGCAGGCGTCCCCTTCATCGACGCTAGGGCGGCCCTGCACGCCTCGACCTGCAGCTCCAAAGAGGCGTTCAAGGCTAGGAGCTCCTGCCTGCGCTCCTCGGCGATCGCGCGGCGGCAGTCGGCCTCCCTGGCCTCCTCCAAGGCTCGGGCGCTGGCCTCGCGGGAGGTTGCCAAGGATGCCTCGGCCTCCGCATTGGCATGCTCACGCTGGAGACGCCTGAAGTTGATGGCTACCTTCAGTTGATGCCACTCCTCCGCCAGCCGGAGACCCTCGGTTCAAGGCGCATGTCAACATCTGTGAGTTCTCCGCCAAGCCGGCGCATCGCGCCCATTGCCTCCTGAAAGAGCTCGTGGCGGACAACACTCCTCTCGCGCGCAAGCTTGAGTGCACGACCAGGCCCATCTCCCGCAGCAGGGGTTGCTGAAGGGGCCCAAAGCGGCTCGCTCCCTCCCAGCAGGGGGCTGGGGGCTGGCGCTTCCCCGATCACCGTCTGGGCCATGGCGGAGGCCTGGATGGGTGAGGGCCCACGGCTCGAAGTAGAAGCCAGGATCGAAGCCATCCAGCCGCCGTCCACAACCAGAGGGGGAGCCCTTGGCACGCTTGCCGCGCCCCAGACGAGGCCATGAAGGAGAGACAGAAAAGGCGTGCGCTTGAGGCGCCAGGCTAGCGTGCTTGCCTCTCCGGCCGACCTCGCGCCGGGTGCGGCACGATGGCTTGGGGCGCTCAAGGCCAGCGGGGGATTCGAGGCAGGAGGAGGTTGCTTCCCGGAAGACTTCGTGGCCCTAGCAGAAGGAACCCTAAGGAGCCACCGTTAGAGGAGAAGCGGCACTCAAGAAATTACAAAGATAAGGTACTCACTCGTCTATGGCGATATACTTCCTATGCTTCAACGGCCGGGCGGCACCACTGCTGCAGCTTGGAGACACTTTCCTCTTGCAGAGCGCGCCGAAGTCCAGATGGAGCCGGCTGAAGCGTTGGACGCGGCAACCAGCACAGGGCGCGGCTGGCGAGGCGCCCGATGAGGCGGCCTCGTGAGTGCCGGGCTGAGGGGAGCCCTCGGGAGCCTCGTGCAGCGTCGACGCGTCAGTGCCAGCGCCCCTGGCCTCCAGCTATGCTCGCCCCCTGCATCCACTCTCAGGGTGAGTTCGATGCTGGTGGCAAGGAGGGGGACCACGGAGATAGGGTTCTCGCGGGGCCCTTCAAGGCCGACTGGACACAACCCCCATTCATCGAAGGCGGGCATCTGCCTCGCGAACTCCACCCTGTTTGAGCAGCAGCACAAAAGACAGCCATCCTGCGACATATCGGCTGGCGAGGGGTCGCCCGCTAGGACCTCGAGCGTCGTTCTTCGTGCCTCGGGCGGAAGCCCTGACTCCTGAAGCCTCATGCGATCCTGGCCACCGGACATGACCCACATCGGCCAGGAATGGCACTGGAGTGGGGCGACGCGGCGTCGGAGGAACTCCTTCACCACCATGGGCGCAGTCACACCGAGATCTTTCAGCCTCTTCAACCGGAGCCATATGAAGACAAGGCGGGTGTCCACGAGCTTCTTGTGGCCCAGTGGGAGCTGGGAAAGGCGGGCGCCGACGGCGGCGAGAGCAGGCACTACAAAAAAATACACTTCCGTGATGATACGTGTTTGTCACAGTAGGTCGCGTTTTTTGTCATGCATGTACATCCATGAGGATTTTATGACAGAATCAAGATAGTCATACCTGTGCTGTCGTAGAAGTGTTCCATGACATTACCAAAATTATCATCAAGAAGTGTCCACTTCCATGACGATAAATCGCGCGTCACAGAAGTGCTTTCGTCAAGGGTGACCGACACGTGGCATCCACCGTAACGGAACGCCGTTAAGCTATCGGGTCGGGTTTTGGATCCGATAACCCGTTAACAGCCCCGACCAATGGGAAATTTCCATGTGTAAAATTCTTATTGGCCGAACGAAACACGTGTCAGCTCATCAGTGGGTCAGATAGGCGCCTATGATATGTCGACACGTGCCACAGCCCACCACTGGCCCATTTAGCTTACAAAGCCGGCCCGTTTGACTTGGTCAAAAGTTAATGGGCTGGCCCATGAAAACCCTGTTAACGGTCTCTTCGCAAATAGCCCATTTTACGGCCCGTTAACTCATGGCCCGTTAGGCCCTAAAGGAAATCGGCCCGACAACGTCATGTGGGCCGTTGAATATAACACCAGCCCATTTCAATTTCGGCCCATGTATGGCCCACGACGTCTTTCGGCCCATATGAGGCCTTCGTATCTTTCGGCCCTTTACAGGCCCACGGTGACTCTAGCCCATAATGAACAGTAATTTTCTTTATACCCGTTAACGGCCCGTGATTTACATGGGCCGTTTCCAGCCCGTGTTAGCTTTCGGCCTATTGACGGCCCATACGTTCTTGGGCTCATTTTTGGCCCTCGATTACTTCCGGCCCGTTACTGGCCTGTTCCCCTAATGGGCCAAATTCGGCCCATGGCAAGAGTCGGCCCGTTACTGGCCTGTTCCCTTAATGGGCCAAATTCGGCCCATGGCAAGAGTCGGCCCATTACTGGCCCATTACCCTAATGGGCCAAATTCGGCCCATGGCAAGAGTTGGCCCGTTTCTGGCCTGTTAACCCGTTGCGCCGTTTCCAGCCCGTCCTATATTCTGGCCCATTAACGATCCGTTATGCCTGTGATAGAATTAAGCCTTTGCTGTCCTACGGCCCGTTAACGGCCTGTTACCGTGCTGGGCCGATACCAATTATGCCCGATTACGGCCCATGTAGACCCATTTATCCGACGGCCCGAGGCCCACCGATTACAGGCCCATTTATCGACGGCCCGTAGGAGACCCATGGATCCTACGGCCCGTATATGGCCCATGGTAGTTGCGGCCACTAGCAAACCAGGGAAAAAGAAGACTAGGAAATAAATAAGGCCGAAACTAACGCTAGGCTATTAAGGCGATTGCACAGATTACATCCACTCGGCATCAAAGATCGCCACCAGTGCAAATATAGGGAACACCTACACTATACAAAAATGGCTTGCTGTTTTCTTCAGCCGGTGGCTGCACGTTAAGAATAAATTTTGTATCGCACCAAAACAAATTACAACTATATAACAAAAGGAAGGTTGGCATAAAACTTAACAGACTAGCAGATAAATGCACCACCAGAAGTTCAGAAGCTCAGTTCATTTGACCTGACTGTTATGTTTTCATGTTGTATTGTCCGATGGAGCACCATAACCCTCGCCTTCATTTCCCCTAGGCTCCTGAACAACACAGCAAATGTCTGATAGTCTGGTTTCAAAACCATGCATATCTTGACGACATTGAGCAATGTTTCTCCTTGTTTCACAAAGGGTCTCTGTTAGGGAATGGACTTGTGTCTGGAGCGCAGATACAACATTGCTTTGAGCTTGCATATCTTGATCATGAGGTAGTTTGGACGATATTGCCTTAACAACCAACCCAGTATTACGCAGGAACGTGCTTTTGGCACTGTTAGTGGACAGGTACTGACCCACTGCAGCAAGAGCTGACATTGCGGTTATAGTTGCCTCGCCACCTTCAGAAGGTGGCGGTTCCACCATTTTTTCCATAGCTTGCTGAAAAGTTGAGGTTTTACATTAGTAGTACCAGAACAGAAGATATTAAGGAGGCAGCAAAACCAAACAAAATAGCTTTGGTCTATATACAGAACTTATTCTGGTGAACCCTTGTAAAATATTAGTTGTATTTTATTGCAAAGTACATAATAAAACCAGGTTCCAAACACATGACCATGTACCATCGCTAATGTATTGTCTATTTCTTCACATTGTATTGAGGGCTAAGGATAAAGAGACGAAGTTTATAATACGGTAAGCATAGTATGACATCATTCATATCACAAAACAACTGAGAACAGACAAATAGGCAATTGTAACGTTGTGTGGGCAAGTCCAGCACGGAACTAGATTACGGGTCAAGATCAAAGGAACATCACTCCTCTCTTTTAAACCTTGTAAGGTGTAATGATACGCTAAGACAATTGTGTATAAAATTGAAAAGAGTAATAGACATTGGCTGCAAACCATGCAGTTCAAGGCACAAGTCAGAGTAAGTAGTAGTTAAAAGGCATGAGGATTAAGGACTTACAACAGCGGCTTTGACTGGTGTAGTCATGCCCTTCTTCTTGCTGGTGTGACAGTCCTTGAAGATTTCCACAACATTTGGTTCAGGTACTTTTTGGTCCTTGCGGGCTTTCCTCTGCATTTCGAACAAGTCAATATAGATCTGATAATATGGTACAGCGAAAAGAGTGAAACAACAGCTAATTACAAGAGCCTCATAGTGTGCAATATAGCTACGAGATCCTGTCGTCTGTTGGAATTTCACTTTCGTACGGTTGGCCTTGTTCTTTGAACAGTTCACCTACAAGAAGATAGATTTGTGTGGCACATGCGTAAATAGGACTTCAACATGTGATCTGATCACATATATATAATGTACCTGATACTTTGGATCAGACTAGTGTTTAACAAGGCCCCTCCAGTCTTCATCCGATATATTTTCCACTGGAGATGTTTGGGAAAGTTCACTGTTAGCCTTGCCTTCAAAGTGAGTTTTCCTCAAGTTATACCGATACTGTCATAGAGCAGACTTGAAAACATGGGTGCAAGCTTGTCTGGTTGCATCATCTTGGCTATCCAACTTGAACCTCATCTGTCGAAAATTATGGGAGTCTCATTATCAGCAACCTAGAAAGTATGGGACAGAGCAAGATGATATTACTAGTTTCCATACATAACCATACTTACAGATAAATGGTCGAGGAAGGTGTTGAACTGGGTTTCATCTTTGTCATTCCTGTACTGAATCCATGTTGGGAGGATACGTACATGACACCTAACGGCAACCGCTGCCTCTGATACTAACTTGGCTGACTCTGTAGCATCACGTGGCCTTTTTAAACCTGCCTCAAAACGGATCTCCATTCTTCCTCCTCTAGATTTAGTTAACCTATCAAGCATTATCCCTGATGTTTGTTTCCTCTTGCGCCTAGGTGCTAGTCCAACAACGAACATAGGAAGTGTTAGTGTACATCAAACTGTGAGACTACATATAAAGAAGCATGCAACTGTAACTTGACTCCAGCAACTACCTTCTTGCTGTTGAAGCTCACAAGGTTCATCTGATATTGCCAACTCGTCTTGTGTCAAGAGTGCTTGGGAAGTAGTGTCAGGTGGCAAGGGAGCTTGGGAACGTGCTGCTAGCTCAGTTGATGCACGAGTAAGTCGTGCAGCTGGTAGTACTGTGGTAGGTGTTGCAAGAACTAGGGCTGTCTCTGCTTGTTTGGTGGCAGCTATTTGTTTCTGTTTGACTTTTTTGGCAACTCGTGTAGCATGGGATGCCGTGTTTGTAGAATTTTCCGCTAGACTTTGACCTTCTATTGCACCATCAGTACCAGCAGAATCTGCAGGATTCATCCGCTTCTCATTCCCTGCCATTCTGTGCTTCTTCCTCTTTCTCTGTGCCATGTTAAGTCAAGCCGACAAGAAAAACGAATAACAATTTAGTTCTTCAGAACAAATTGATGCGTGATGCAGACGAACTGAACTTTGATGTTAGACAACCACATGATAGGAGGATGTAATATGTATGAAAAATAGGACGGAAGAGATAACCAGAACTATGATGTGTAAACTAAGAAGAAGACATTTCACCAAATTAGAAGCAATGCAATGGAAGGTAGACACCATATGAAAGATGCTACAAATATCGCTCTGCCAAGTTAACAGTGTCTCATCATAAATGGCGTTTAAACAAATGTGAAGCAGTACAAGAAATAAATCATATGCAAGATGCAAACAACATCACACTACGATGTTAGAGGTCTCTCGTCATTAGTGCCATTGCATATTCACAGCTTATGATGTGTAAACTAAGGAGAAGGCATTTCAACAAATTAGAAGCAATGAAAGCTAGACACCATATGAAATATCACTCTACCAAGTTAGAACTGTCTCGTCATTACTGCCATTTCAACAAATTAGTAGTACAAGCTAGAAAAGAATGTGAGATGTAACCTATATCACACTCCGAAGTCAAACGTGTCTTATGATAAGTGATTGTTGCAGGTTACACAACAGTAGTAATTTGATGTAAGAACATGGTGTGATAGACAGATATTGTATGTTCTAGAAACAGGAACACGTGTCTTATTCAAGTATAATGTGTAAAGTAAGAAGATGGAATTCAACAAAATTAGAAGCAATACAAGCTAGACATCACACATAACATGCAACCACATATAACAGTGCCAAGTTAGAGGGAGCACCGGTGATGCTGCACTAGGGGAGACGTGCTCATCATAAACGTAGCTTTGTTGAGTGTCTATGCATGTGTTGTCTTGGAAATCATCTTGGGGGTGTGGAGGAGCAGAAACTGTAGAGGCCCTCCGTTCGGAAGGAGCACCTTTATCCGCTGCCTTGCTAACTTCCTTCCGCTTTATTGATTTTGAATTGTCAAGTAAAACCGACAAGAAAAAGCAATAAAATTCTCTATTCAGAACTCATTCATGCATGATACTGACAATCACTACTTTGATGTAAGGCAAACACATGATACCAGGATGGAATATGTACGAAAAACAGGCCGGCATGGCATGTTCACAACTGTTTGTGTAAACTAAGCAGAAACAATTCCAGCAAATAAGAAGCAATGCAAGCTAGACACCACATGAAAGATGCAACCAATATGAATCTGCCAAGTTAAAAGCGTCCCATCATAAATGGAATTTCAACAAATTAGAAGCAGCGCATGCTATAAATCATATGAAAGATGCAACTAATATCGCACTGCATATACTAAAGGTGTCTCGTCATGTTGATTGATGCGGGATACAAAAAAAACAATAGTTTTATGTAAGGACATGCTTAATAGACAGATGTACTATGTACTAAATACAGGAAGGCATGTCACATTAACAGGTATAATGTATAAGCTAAGTAGACTAGCACATGCAGTTTAACCAGATTGGAAGAATTACAATCTAGACACCATATGCAACATGCAACCACATATCACGCTGCCAAGTTAGAGCAAGCACCTGCAATGCTAGTGTAGGGGAAATGCTGTAATCAACTACAGAGCTACGTTCACTATCTTCATCTAGCATTTCTGTTTCTTGAGAATCATGTCGGGAGGCTGACGCTGCATTCTTTAAATGAGGAGTAGTCCCCTTGCCTGCCTGCCTCATCATAAGTGATTGATGAGGGATACACAAGAACATTAGTTTGATGTAAGAACATGGTTAATACACAGATGTACTAGTATGTACCAAAAACAGAAAGGCATGTCATATTCAAAGGTATAATGTGTAAGCTAAGCAGATGCAATTTAACCAAATTGGAAGCAATACAAGCTAGACATCCGGCTGGAGTGGTGAGCATGATCATCTAGGACCTGAGAGCCTGGTGGGAGGCGGGCTGCTTCGCCACCATCGCAGATTTTTAGTTTGCTTCCAGGTGATGCCTATCTTTGCTGGGCTTGTCACTGGCTCGGCCAGTGCCCTGACTAGCTATTTGTCTTTTGGTGCTCACGGGATGGTGGTTCATGTAAAAACAATATCTTTCCTTATCTTACTGACTTCAGCCTTTCGAATACAAGCTAGACACCATATGGAACATGCAACCACATATGACACCGTGAAGTTAAAGCAAGCACCTGGGATGGTGGTTCATTGCGAGCGAGGTCATCAACTCCAGAGCTACGTTTACCGTCTCCATCTGCTGACACTGCACCCTTTATAGCGCTGTAACGTGTCTTGCCTAACTGCACACGAAGCTGGAGCGACTTCTCTCTTTTCTTTTTGGCTTCTCTCATGGCAGCAGAGTCTGAAATACCCTTGCATAAAAACACAATAGTGAGAGTAAGGGTGAAGTGTGTGCAGAACTAGTGCACTGTAAAAGTAGCAGATAGCAGGTGGCTGAAAAATAAATGACATGAGACATATGATAGCTCTACAACATTGCATGGCAAACAAAATTAGATTCTACTCCGTATGATTTTGTAATATATGAGCACAGGAAATGCAGGTACTCCTCCAGCACACCACCACATGTGGTCATATCTAAGATAACAGTCGACTGAAATAAAATAGGTCAGTCGATTTTTTAATGAACCGTCCGATCTATAAGGAACGGGCAGATGACCTTCGTCTACCTCCCGCCAGTCACTATTGACGATCTTTCTCGAACCGCCAGCGACCACCGGCCCAGACCCCTGCCTCCGCCGCCCCGCCCTCCCATCGACCTCACACCACCGCCGTGCTTGGCAGTGCCCCCAGGCCATCCCTTTAATCCCGGCCGACCTCCAGATCGGGTGCCAGTAGCTCTAGGCCGCACACTCCCCTAAGATAAACACCAAGGCGCTGCTTCCCCGACGTACTAGCGCCTGTTACGCCGAGGAATGCTTCCGCTAATTGGGAATCAACTGGCCAGAAATTGAAATTCAGGGGGGCGACGGACCTCTAGCTAAGGTGAAATAGTATATGAGGAGAAACCTTGTGCATCGCGAGTTACTAGGAACATCTAGTATCAAGAAGAAGCGGCCAACTAGTGTCTTCTGTGGGATGAATACCGTGCAAGCAGAGACGTAAGATTTGCACGAATAAGAGAAGAGGAGTACCTTTCTCGGTTGCCGGTGTGGTCACCTCCACATGTCCCGCCGATCTTCTTCTTCTTACCGGGGAAACCGATGTTCTGGAGGGTGCAGGCTTGGACGAACCCATGGCCAAATTGTTGACTGTGTTGCCGTGGCCATATGTCGGCGGAGGGGAAGCAGATCCGAGGCGGCGAAGGATGGCGTAGCAGGAACAGCTCCGGTGCGGTGGAGGGTGGCGAAGTTGGAGCTGCAGCGGTGAGGCGCAGGACGGCGTGATTGAACTGGCTCGGGTACGGACGGCTCGGCCTCGGCTTCAACTACTAGCCGTGGAGGGCGTTGCGGTTGAGGTTGCGGTGGACGACGATGTCGGGGTATCGGCTCCGGCGTGATGGAGGAGGGCGGCGGTTGATGGGTGGGATGGGGTGGCGGACGGAGGACGCCAGGGTTTCGCGGCTGGTGGAGAGGTAGTTTTGGCGCCCACGGAGTTCGAATGGGGAATCAGACGGGTGGGGGGAACCATGTTTTGGTCTGGGACGCGCTTGTTTTTGGCTTTTTTGAACAGAAGATGGGACGCGCTTGTTTGAAATTTGGGGAAGTACAAACTTTGCCCCCACTTAAATTTCAGACCTACTACGGGTCAGGGGTAGGATGGTAATCCCAGGTGTCCCAAATAGTGGGCGGGAGTGATTTCGGCCACGCGCATGTGTGCTTAGGCGGCCATTGTGTATGAATGTTTTTCGGATGCGGTTGCGTGGCGTCTAGATGAAGCTACAAACCTACCCCGGTTTAGACCTTTGGACGTCGGGCCGGTAGGTTTCACAGGTCGGAGTTATTAGAAAAGTAATTTCCTTGTACTACCAAACATTGGTCTCACGCGGTTTCGGGCGAGTAGAGACTCTTTTGGTGCTTCATTCGAAATTTTGAAACACAAGCATTCACGTTTAGAGTACTCTTGAACTATGAGGATTGACCTAAATAGACAACGTTATATTTGACCTTGTATGTTTGAAAACCTCATTAAATTATCCGCTTCTTTTTGAAATTTTGACACTTGAAAATCCTATAACTACGATTATTTTGGAATGGAGGAGCTAAATTTGAATCTATTTTGTACACGACTACATGTGCTATTATGTACAAAATCAGAGCAAAGATTGGTGCCCCCATAATTTAGGCATGGTTTACAAATGCCATGATATCAAATTCAAATAATTGAATGGACTTCATGTTGAATTTGATTTTTTTAAACCACCTTAAGTTGAATTCAAATGTATGCTAGTTCATAGGTAGCTATTTATAATGTCCATTGTGTAACTTTCGTATGTCTAATGTGCTTTACACACACAACATGAACTATACTCACGTTTATATTCGATTGCTAAAGCGATGCATTGTCTGGAGTTGAAAATACTAACTATGTGGATCAATTGTGTCGAATAATAACATAGACATGCTCAAATTCAATAGAATCTAGATGTCTGATGGATCAATGACCGCTCCTTACGCGAATTGCAAATATCATGATCCCATCCTAATATTTGGATAAAATTTATATCTTTAATCAATGTGTAGAGCAGTCTTTTACGTGTAGTTTCATTCTCCATCGGTGGTCTCTCACACATGCTCACACACTCTCTCCCGAGGTGTCTTTCTCGCACACATGCTCTAGATATAACCCTCCCTCCCTCTCGTAACCATTTACAACTGTTTTCACTAACCTTTATCACAAGCACTCTTCCTCTCGCAAACATACACACGCACAATCCTCATCGACCCTTTCTATATACATGGACCTGCCTACGTGTCTCATGTACGCACATTAACTTTACGCCTGTCTCTCACGCATTGTCTCACACCTCTCTTCCTAATCGACGAGTATGATTCTAGCAGAGCATTCTGTAGGATGCCCCTTAAAGTTAGGTTGGATGAATAATAATATCAGAGATAAAGGGGTTACCTTAGTCCGAGAACCTAGGGTTACAAATCCTAGCCAGCTTTGTCAGTGGACATAGAGTCCTTCACAATTCTGCTATCTTTGTCTTGTACGACTAGTCATCCATGGGTCTTCCTAAACGCGTCACGGGCCGACCAATGTGGCGCAGGTCGGAACCGAACGAAGGGCCTCACCTCGACCCACCGGACCTCACGCGGTGACACACCCTCTGCCCCCACGTCTCATTATCCTCTCACACCCACACATACTAACACAAACACCACACACACAGAAAATTTCTCCTGGTGCCTCTATTCCCTCCCCCCTTGCATATACACACTCAAGGGAATGGAATCTCTTGTCATGACGTCATATTCGTCTCTCTCTCTCTCTCTCTCTATACCACTCTCATTTCTCGTGCTATCTCTCCCACGCCCCCCCGTCGGCCCCTCTATCCATGCCTCTCTCGAATACGTAATACACACACATACCTCTCTAGGCCCCGCCAAATGCATCAACTACACATTCACACATGTTACATCACGTACCCCATTGATCTAAAAAGCCCTCTCTTCACGTTTATTTCGCATACAACATTCCTTTTGAATAAAGTGTGGCCAAAAAATTATTTTAGAGTTTCTACATATATACAACATTACAAAGTTATATGGAGGAGTACGAACGCTAATTTGCATTGCATGGTGCCCACAATGATATTTATTCCGCACTGTGAATTTGTATATTTTTATACTATATACAAAGTTAGTCATAATAAAGAGAAACGAAGAGCATCTCTCTCTCTCCATCGCATACCCCCCTGTACGCCCCTTTCACGTATGCACACAAAACTATCTCCAGGTCCTCTAAAAGTAATCCCCCGGAAAATTCACACATGTTTCATCTTTCTCTCGCGATATATGCAATGACGATCATTGTATTTGAAGCGAAAGCACGATACATACATTGGACTTCAGAATCCACTCATTACGGTCACCATTTACGTTTAGTGGTTATTATATAGTCACGGGCTCACCGTACAACTCTGTATTTGCTCATGACATGACTAGTTGACCAGTTAAACGCTCCATGTGGCACCTCTAGTGTTGCATCACATTATCTCACTACCATCGTGCCCACCCGTCGACTTGTATCTACTCTACATCTACACTCTTATAAAATACATAAAATACACTCTTATAAAAAATAGAGTTGGTGATGATGGTGTGCCTGCCATCCTGCAATATAGGCCGTCCGATTTATATCTGACGGATAGGAAAGAAACTATGGCAATTTTGCAAAAAGGTACCCACACACCTCTCCACATTTGCAAATAAGGCCTTCCCTCGTTCATCCTTTTCTCTCACAAGATAAACAAGTCATACAAATGCATCTTCATGCTACGTGCAACGCACGGGCATCTTGCTAGTAAGAATGAAAACAAACGACAAAAAAATATTTTGACGGTGGTTCGAAGTCATGACCGCGGGCACAGCGGACAAGGTGGCCTTGTATTGGTATGCTGAGCCGTCTATTTTAACACACAGGAGCTGGTGTGGTGATTATACACACACGCACGCATGCACATGAACTGCATCCACGCAACACTCACACAAACACATGCAGCCACGCATGCACGCAACAGTCACACGTACACATGCAGCCACGCACGCACGCAACACTCAAACGCACATACGCACGCATGCATGCACACACCAGTACACCACACGACCAACACACACTCTCATGCTCAAGTGCTCAACCTACACGTGCATGCGCACACATCAGGCCCTGACAGACACATACACAACCAGGTGATTCCCGCGCACGGGTTGGAGCCTTGTCGCGCGTGCGTAAATTTGTGTTTATCTGACCTTTTGCCTATGCGAACTGACAGGTGGGACCCACAAGGAACGTGGTCAATTTAACTAGTCAACATGGCGCCACGTAGACCATTTGGCCGGTCAACAGAGTGCAATCTGATGCTGAACTATGAGCAAGTGAACGTATAATCACCGCAAAACGTATATAGTGACCGTAATCAGCTTATTCTGAAGTTCGGTGACCGTATTACACTTTTCTCTTTGTAGGCCCTCCAAAACTACATCTCTAAACGTTCTCGCATGTTACATCTAACAACTATGCAATACAGCACTACTACTACACTCTAACACAATAAATCATATGTGTTTTTAGTTTTACTAGATATCACATTTTTACTTGTAAATACTCAGTTTGCATAACTTAAAATTGCCTTTGAAATGTATGGCCAGTATCATCTACCGCGCGGGAAAAATCCCGCCCTTTCCTGTTTAATCGGGTTTGTATCGATGGATCGTGCGAAACAGCAAAACTATAGTACTATACAGTACTACAAGTGACATTTCACTGGGCCGTCGTGTCGTCTACTCCTCCGTCGTAAGAGTGGAGCGCTCGCTTTCATAAATCTTCTAGTCCCTTTCGCCGACATGTGGGACATCAAGCTACCGGGTCCACGTGCCATACCGGAATACAGTGCAGAGCAGCCGGGGTGAAGCACCCCAGTCATGGCGCCGGCGTAGTAATGAGCAATGAGGCGCCAAATCACTAGCTGCACCTTTCCTGCAGTTAAGTTGGAGGGACGAAGCAACCATCATTTCACTCGTTTCTGAATCCGCTTCTCCCTCATCTTCTTCAACTTAACCACGCATTGCTTCTGTCGTTGTTCTGCCTCATGTGGGATGTGGATCGGCTTGGTAAAGCACTGACACGTGGGACCGCATGTCAGCAAACCGCCAGGACAACGTCCTCCAAAAATAAGAAGCCTAATCCTAGACTTACAAAGGGCTACGTAGCTGCTACGTATACTTTCCATCTAATCTATATATGCCCCCCTGATTTTCAGGTGCGGTGGGCCTAATCCTCTCCTTTAATCCAATCAAATAGTCCCACATCACACCAGTTCGTAACTTTACGTAAACCATTACGTGGATGTAGCATTGCTCAAATAAGAAACCTCCCCCGCCATCCGCGCGGCAAAATCACCTCCTATTTACTAATCTTGATTCTATAATATTTTAGATCAATATAATTGAGATTTGTATAGATAGCACACAGGAGCAAAACCAAGTGGTATGGATAAGGGCATCCACAATGTGTAGCCAAATGTGAAAATAGCTTTTGGCATCGTGGGAACCATTGTGGACGGTGTTGCCAAAGCCAAAAAGATGGAACCAAAGCTCACTGATTGATTGATTGAAGGAATAGAAAAATGCAACGTCTCTCCTCTTTCTCCCATGCTTGGACGCATGTAGTACAGTATAGAGCACAGAGTCTACTCCCCTGTCCCTTCTATCACAAATCACAAAGTAGTGAGGCGTCAAATCACAAAAGCACGGACGAAGCAACCATCATTTCACTCTTCGCTGACTCCGCTTCTCCATCGTCTTCTTCGAGAAACCATCTCACCACACTAGTACTCCTAGTAGTACTAGTAAAGGACTTCCTGGATGCAAATAAGGCGGTTGTCTCGGCTTACAGGCGGCACTTGCGAACGACTTACCGTGGTCTCCCTCAATGGTGTTCTCCGTCGAACGCACTTCGCCAAACCACCCAAAAAAAGATATCGTCGACGTCACCGCAATGTGGAAGGAAGTCAAATATAGTTACTACCTCCATTTTTATGTACACAAGGCCAGTATATCAAAATTACAATTTGCAAAGGGCCACTAACACTAATCGAGCCAAAATTTATGGGGTTAGCAACCAAGGACATTAATATCCCCTGCATGCATGCGGAAGTGAGAAGATTGGTTTGCATGGCGCTGCATTAATCAAGCGATGAGGAGTGAGATGGTTAGCTCTTTGGTCTTTGGAGAAAAAATACGCATTAATTGACACGTGAAACAAGGATTTGTATCGATTAAATTCCGCGAAGGAAAACCCCGCCTTTCTTTTTTAACACTAGTACTCCTAGTATGTACATATTTATCCTGTTTGGGTCTAGGCCTTGCATTGCCAAACTTCGCCACACATTTTTTCCAAGCTTGCCTAAAGTTTTCAAAATGAGAAGGAGGTACACTTGCGCACGGCTGTCGCGGTCGCACCGCACCCTCACACGGTCGCTCCTGCACGCCGCGGTCGCACTGCACCCTCACACAGTTGCTCCTGCACGCCGCAAACCCAACCAAGGGAACGCACCCTCACTGACATGTGCTGTCGCATGTGAACAAACCAAACTCAGCCATCCTATCGCTGACACATAATTTTCGTTCATAGAGTATGTTTATCCAACCGCATGTTGGGGAGTATCTGTACGACCCGTGCGGTGGTCTGTTGGGGAAGAAGAAGAGGTGAGGAAGAAGGAAAGAAGGGTTAGGAGACGTAAGATATTCATCCAACCGCGTGAAATGGTAGACTGACCCAAGTCAGGCGACTTGCATAACAAATATATGTTTTTACACAGCAAAAGATCCATAAAACAACAACATAAAGAAAAACTATCACAGCTCGCAGAAAGAGATGGCCTCGTCGTCTTTAGCCGCCGGCGCGAACCAGTCGTCGCTGCCGACGTGTGTCTCCGCACCGTGGTTGTCCTCGGCCTCCAGCTACTCGTTCAAGTGGAGCGTGCGGGCGCTCTGCATGGACGAGAGCACAGCCCGGTTCAAGTCGAGGACGTCCGGTTCCGCCTGCAGGAGGGCCTCTATGGCAGCGGCATCCGCGCGCTCCGTGTCGAGTCGAGCCTCCGCCGCCCGGTTCAAGTCCAGGACGTCCGGTTCCGCCTGCAGGAGGGCGTCGATGAGAGCGGCATCCGCGCGCTCTTCATCGAGTCGAGCCTCTGCCACCTGGTTCAAGTCCAGGACGTCCGGTTCCGCCTGTAGGAGGGCCTCGATGGCAGCGGCATCCGCGCGCTCCGCCTCAAGTTGAGCCTCCGCCGCCCGGTTCACATCCACGACATCCGGTTCCGCCTGCAGGAGAGCCTCGATGGCAGCGGCATGCACGCGCTCCGCGTCGAGTTGAGCCTCTGCCTCCCGGTCCTCCTTTAGTATCGCCATGTTGAACCGTTGGTCCGCCTGCACCATGGGGGACTTGGACGCCGGCACAAAGTTGACGTCCATCGTCTCATACCCATCGGGGGCCTTCTGCGCCGCGACCTCTGCCATGAACATTGGATCGGCTTCCTCCTCCTCGTAGCTTGGCTCCAGAGAACTCGGGGATTGGCCCGCCGCAAAGCGAGCTTGGGAACGGAGGTCCGTGGCGCCGACCGCCGCCGCGATTTCTGCGCGGCGCTCCGGCGTCAGCATCTTGTAGTAGGTGATCTTGCGGCGCACCATGGCTTTCCGGCGAACTAGGGGACGCTTGATGCTGGCTAGGGGATCGAAAGGTGGGGAAATGGGCTGGAGATTTGGTGTGGTTTTAGGGCAGTGGCTGGCGTAGGCCGAGCAGCGAAGGTTCTGGTGTGAATAGTGGTCCCGGTGACGACCGGTCAATCGGTTTTGACTGTACATCGCTCTTGTCGCGTTCGCGTTGCAGCCCGGCACGCTGGACCCTCCACGTCGCTCACCGAATGGAACGCGCTTCGTCTTGTGTTTTCGCTCGCTTGTGGGACCGCAGTTGAGAGCAAACCGACGTCCCTCCCCCTCCCCCTCCCCCACCTGCGTCATTTATTATACCACCACTCCCTCCGTTTTATGCGGAGTAAATAAAAACAGAGGGAGTATACTACGGATGAGGATCCCCTGACGTGGCCAAACCCATTGAGTAACTGACATGCGGGGCCTAGCAAGCATGGGGTCCACCAGTAAGTGACCGAAAGGGAGGGCAAGGCAGGGATACCTACGTCAGAGGATCAACTTCCACTATACTACTTTGACCAAATGTTAGAGTAATAATATATGACATGCAACTTACACAAAGCATACGGTCAAATTCGTATGTGAAAGGAGTTTCCAATGATATAATTTTCACATTATACATCTCATGTACTATTAATCTTGTCAATAGTCAAATTGGAAACCATCTCGAGTACAAATCTAGGAGTAGGTACGAACCTAACAATATTGATTGGGCATTGTTGAATGTTGATACCTTTTTGATCAAAGTAGAGATACTTTGACTACACATAAAACTTATATGTAAACTAGAAAGGATAGGGGGAGTATATTGTATGTTCAAAAACGAAACGAACATTGAATACCCTTTATATATGATTTGCGGATGCTATGATCACCGGTTCAAAATTTTGAATCCGCCTTAGGTATCACGTGCCCCCACTCGCTCCCTCTTGATTTCATCTTGGGGTCCGGAGATCTATTGAAAGAGGACTAGGGTGGGTACATGCGAATGATACTCGGCAGAATGTTCAAATGAGGCATGCGGGAGGATGGACTTGACTGGAGGGCGACATGATCGATGGAGAAGAGGGTTGGAGAGGAATGAGAAATAAGCAAACGCCACATGATTATACTTGAACGGCTCAAATAAACAATAAGTTGTCTCGCTTGGCCTACATAGTGAAAGGCCTAATGCGCAATGCGGAGCACTGATGCTCGAATATGGCCGGGAAAATAGGGAAACCGACATGTGGGGCACACCCGTCGGGACGATGTAGCGCAGACTAGTCCATTGGAGGAGCTGGCCCACGACCTCCTCGCCACCGACAACCGTTCATGTGGGTCATTGGGGCAAACAACGGGGCGCAGCTCCAGCACCGCCTCTGGACACGGCGACCGCGGTGAGCGACACGCTCATATCGTTGCTAGACACGGTCGGTTTCAGTGTGCCGAGGGTGGCGTTAGTGTTGTGGCATGACCAACGGTATGTTTGGTTTGTGCCCAAGGTTGCCCCATCAAAGAATTGGGTAGCCAAAATTTTGGTTGAGGTATCGGTTGCCCATGATTTGACCGACATTGGCAAGAAAAATGAACTAGAGTTGGCTAGAGTTCAATGGCATGCCAAAGAAATGGCAACCATCCAAACAAAGACCAATCTTTGGGTCATGACCAAAATTTTGGTTGAGGTATTGGTTGCCCATGATTTGGCCGACATTGGCAAGAAAAATGAACTAGAGTTGGCTAGAGTTCATTGGCACGCCAAAAAAATGGCAACCATCCAAACAAAGACCAATTTTTGAGTCATGACAAATTTTTTGGTAAGGTGCACTTTGGCCACAATCCAAACACACCCCAACACCCGGCTCGTCGACGATGCACGGGGCGCCGCGACGCGTCCGCGGAGTGGTGTAGCCCGGCCAACTGCATCCTCTGGACCTGAGACCATGCCGGGTCGTCTTGCTTTTTCAATGACATGCGGGGATCGCATGTGAGCAAAGGGCATCTCCAACGTTGCCACGATCGCAGCTGACTACCCTGGCACACCAAAACCCTCGTCCCTCACGCCGTCGCGCGGTGCGTTCCCAGCCGGCGCCAGCTGCCCGCATTCATGTCGTCCGTTCGTATGTCGTCGTTAAGAGGCTCGGTGCCCGAGGAACCAACTCCGGCGACTTAATGATGCACCCGGACGCTTGGCCTCACCGGAATGCGCTACTTAAAGCGGCAACGCCCAGCTAACCTCCACACCATAGCGCATCGTCCTCCTACCTGGCACCACATCCGCCATGACCGCAAGTGTGAACGCTCTGCGGGAGAGCTTGTTTTCGGGGATGAAGCTCGAGGTCGCCGCCCTCGCTCAAGTCGCCTCTCGCGACACAATAGCGGCGCAGCCGGACGCGGACGTGACCGCACAAGCGGTGGCCATGCTGGCGGCCGACGATGGGAGCACCGTCAGCCACGCGTCCTACTTGCCGCTGTCCAACGTCCGGCACCGCCGAGGTCGGGGACTCCTCCGACGATGAGTAGGGCATGGGAGGCGGCAGGGCATGGTGTGCCAACTGGCCGGTCCGTATCCCGTGTTCTACTCTTCCTCGTCGGAGACCGCACCTTCACTTCACGGTTCTTGAACCCCGCCCCCGTACATAGAGATCGCAGATGGAGGACGTCGGTCGCCGCCGTAGAATAGGTTTAGGGTCGGGTTTCTTTTATTTTTCTGTCCTATAAAAGTTCGAAATGTAATGAAAATCTGCCGTGTTTGCATTAATCTCGGCCGGTGTATATGAACTTTCACAATAATATACATATTGTAGGAGTACTAGCAAGATGCCCGTGCCTTGCACGGAAGATCAAGATCTTGTGGGAGAAAAGGATGAACGAGGGAAATCCTTATCTGCAAATGTGGAGAGGAGTGCGGGTAAATTGTCATAGTTTCCTTCCTATCCGTTAGATATAGATCGGACGACCTATATTGCAGGATGACAGGCACACCATCATCACCAACTCTGCTTTTTATTGAACCGAGACAAATCTAACATGCAAAGTAAAATAAACACATAGGGTCTATACATACACAAATTATCTTAGGCACTCCAATAGTACATCCACTACACATTCACGCATTTCACATCTTTCTACATCTACGGGAACCTACGAAAGGGTTAACGTAAATTGCCTCTCTCTCTCCTCCCCTGATTTTCATGGTGGTGGGCCCCTCCCTCCCCCCAATCTACAATCAACAGCTCACACGTTTCACATTACGTTAATTACATAACTGGGATTACATAGGTGTAGCATTACTCGTCCTAAAAAACCCAACTAAGCCAACCTCCCAGCATATCGCGCGGGAAAAGACCCGGCCGCGCCGTTTTAGTCGGGATTACCGGATTACTAGTAGTAGTATCGATGGATTGCGCGAAGCAACACAATTTTTTTTGAGGGGGTGAAGCACCTAGTTTAAAAGGAAAAAAGGCGGTACACTCACAGCACTCCTGTCGCGGTCGCATTGCACCCCACACATGTTCGGTCCTGCACACGGCTCACGCAAACGGAACGCTCTTCGGCTTGCCTCTTCACTGACATGTGGGGCTGCACTTGGAGAAACCGACCATGCGCCAAACTCCCCCCACCCACCGCGCGAAAATCCTCCCCCCACACCCAAAACACCCCCCCAAATCCAATTCAACCGCCCTTCGGCCAACTAGCCAATAATATTCCCCAAACCCCCCTCCCCCCTGTCCCCCTCCACTCCATTCGCTCCGGCAAAGCCGCCCTCCCCGCCGCGCCGATACGTCGGCGACGCGGTTCAGCGATCCTCTCGCTCCCACAGTATGCTCTCGTAGGCTGCCGTCCTTTAGCCGCGCCGCCACCTCTGGCTACGTTCTTGTGGAGGCGCACGGCGGTCAGCGCCGCCACCGCTGGCGACGTTCGTGTGGAGACGGACGGCGGTCAGCTTCTCCCATGGTTCGCGCATTCTAGACCGAGGCCCCGTTCATGTCGGTGTAGCGCTGAATGTTAGCTGATAGACGCTGTTAATCTCACTGTTTGCTGAAGTTGTTTACTGTCAATATGCTCTTCTTAAGAAGCGTCCTTGCCCTGTTCTGCACTCAATCTGCTTAGCTGAGATGGCATGCCAAGGCTGATTAGTTGCTAAAATATCCTGCCATATATTTATTGTGACATAGATTGCCATGGTCTAGTAGCCAATCTGTTAGGTGAAATAGCTCTACACCATTTTATACTCGATCTTTGTTGCTGCGATGGCCTTCGATAGTTCGATGGCTGTGTGCTCGGCCTCATTGACTGCTGAAACAGCCTGCCATAATTTGGCACTCAAATATGTTTGCTGAATTATCTTCACATATATTTCGTTACTTAGATCTGCTCGTCCAAATATCTTGCCATAGCTTTAGACATCGACCTAGGTATTTTTTTCTGGACTTCATAAAAAAGGATATATGTTTTTCCTGTAATATCTAGTAGAAGAACTAATTTGTATGTCTAACAGATGGACAAGACTTGGATAACTTCTGCTCGAAGATTCTCCGCTGCATATGTCGAGGGGGTTGAAAAGTTCATGAACTTTATCAGAGCTGAGTACGGTGGTCCGAAATCAGATGTGCTCTGCCCGTGTAGCAGTTGTATGAATTCAGTTACAAGACCCCAGTCAACTGTGCAAAATCATCTACACTTGTATCGGATGTCGGTCACATATACTAGGTGGGTTCATCATGGTGAAGTTGTGAACGTCAATGTTATTGACTACGTGGAAGCAGCAGATCAACCTGATGCACAGGTGGAAGAGGAGGAGGAGGTGGTGGTGGCGGAGACAGTGAGTTTGACCAACATTGAAACAATGCTACGAAATGCTCGTGCATTCCGTGAACTTTCACCTGCAGAAGAAAAATGGTGGGCCCGCATGTTGGAACAATGCAACGTTGCTGTCACCCTAGGAAATAAGCTGTCAGTATTCTCAGCTATGGTCACCTTTCTTCAGGTGAAGACATCTGAGCGGATGACCAACAAATCATTTGATGCGATGTTGGCTGCTTTCCGTGAATCTTTCCCAGATGCGTCTAAGCTGCCACACACCTACAGTAAAATGAAGAATTTCCTTCGTGCAGTTGGAATTGGATATGATATGATCCATGTTTGTAAGAATAATTGTGTTATGTTCCGGAAGGATTATGCCAACTTAAGTGAATGCCCGAAATAAAAATCATCAAGATGGCGATGATGTGAAGAGGATTCCTCATAATGTTCTGAGACATTTTCCAATTATACCAAGATTGCAGAGGTTGTTTCATGATGCTGAAACAAGAGAGGATGTACTGTGGCATTCTAGGAACCAGGAGTACAGAGATCAGAATGTAATGAGCCATCCATCTCATGGTAGTGAGTGAAAAAGCTTCAATGATAAACACAAAGAGTTTGCTGTTGACCCGAGACACATTAGACTTGGCTTAGCTTCAGATGGATTTAACCCATTTGGCCACCAGAGCGCCACATATAGCATGTGGCCAGTGCTTGTTATCCCTTACAACATGCCTCCAAATGTCTGCACCAAAGAATCAAACTACATGATGGCCTTGCTCATCCCAGGTCCAAAAAGTCCTGGAAAGGATTTTGATTTGTTCATGGAGCCTCTTGTGGAGGAACTTCAATAGCTATGGAAGGGTGTTCTCACTCGAGACCTATATAGCAGCCCACCAGCTGATTTCTTTCTGTGTGCTGTTATAATTTGGTGCATCCATGATTATCCGGCTTTGGGCACTATGTCAGGGCGAACGACACATGGTTACAATGCATGTGTTCACTGTGACAGGAATCCGCTGTCATACGCAATACTTATCAATATCTGTTACATTTGACACCGCCGTTTCCTTGCCAAGGACAAGCCGCATCCTAGAAAATAACGAGGACATGTGTTCAATGCAAAGCATGAAAACCGTGATGCGCCAAAGAGGTTCACCGCCGATGAGTTGCAAGTGGAATTAGAGAAGGTCAGGCATATTACACCAAGAAACCATCCTGGTAATGGTAGCGGGAAAAGGAAGCGTGGCAGGGTAGAAGAGAGATTATTGTTTACCCGCAGGTCCACTTTGTGGGACTTGGAGTATTGGAAAGATTTAGATCTGCGGCATAATCTTGATGTGATGCACATCGAGAAAAATATATGTGACAGCATTATCGGCACACTTCTTAATATTGAAGGCAAGATGAAAGATACCTTAAAATCTAGGATTGATTTGACACACCTGGGTATCAGAAAGGATTTGCAGGTGTAAGATGAAGGTATACCACGGGATATGGCACCAACTGTGTACATCTTGGACAAGGTCAAAAGAAAAGAATTCTGCGAGGTCCTGTCACGTGTGAGATTCCCACATGGATTTGCTTCCAACCCTGAAAGGAGAGTCAGTGCAGATGGAAACAAGGTACAAGGGTTGAAAACTCATGACTGCCACGTCCTACTTCAAAGGGTTTTACCTGTTATCCTTAGAGGATTGGGCCGCCCTGACTTATACAGAGCAGTTGCAGAGTTGGGACAATTCTTCAGGGAACTCTGCAGTAGGAATATCAGGATAGATGCCTTGGAGCGTCTTAGAGACAAGATACCAACTATCCTATGCAACCTTGAGAAGATATATCCTCCAGCCTTCTTTGATGTGATGGTGCATTTGGTTGTTCATCTACCTGATGAGGCACTACTTAGAGGTCCAGTACAGTATGGCTGGATGTACCCTATTGAAAGGCGGCTAGGCACTTTCAAGGGCTATGTTAGGAAACAGAGCTAGACCCGAGGGTTCCATTGCAGAGGCCTACATTGCTACAGAAGCGTTGACATTCTGCTCAAAATACATTGAAACAGCTGACCAGCTTAGCAAAGAGGTGGGTGAAGGCAATCCCGGGCTCAATGTTTTCGATTATTCTGTTCGAGTTACAGGGAAGAGTCGACAAGAGGACAAACCTAAAGATTTGGACAAAATGGTTTGGTATGTGTTGAATAACTGTCCTGAGATACTACCTTATATCAAGTAAGTGCAGTACTGCAGCTTATACATCATAATCTACTAAACTTGCAGCACATTCTTATATATTTAGATGTGTGACGCGATCACTATGTTGTGCAGCATCTACAAAGAGGAGTTACTGCCGCAAAATCCAAGAAACATTGACAAACTGGTTATGGCAGGATTTGCGAAATGGTTCAAGAACCATGTAAGCTTTTGAAGTGCACTATCAGTTTTTTTAATATATTGAGTACATAAGATGATCAGCTTGTCTATTTTCTAACCATAGGTTAAGATGATGCGGGAGGATGGGCAGGCAGTTGATGATGCCCTTTACTCACTAGCAATGGGTCCTGATACTCGGGTAAGACATTATGAATCTTGCGTTGTTGGAGATGTGCGCTACAACAACCTTGCACGAGACGAATGCAGGAAGACACAAAACAGTGCCATCATGAGCACGGATACGTATGACAAAGAGACAACTGAAATGTATGCTAACATAACAGCATTGTTCAGTTGCAGTATATATCCAGTTTCGAGGATCATCGGTGTGTGGTTCTGTTGTGCTGTCGTTGGTATAACCTGTTTTCCAGGATCGCAAAACCCAGAGCTGATGATTACTTCAAATCCATCAATGTCAAGGCGGCGTACCAGACCAACGAGCCTTTTATTTTGGCAAATCAAGCAACACAGATATTTTTATTGGAAGACACATTTGCACGTAGCGATGACTGGAGAGTATTGCAAAGGTTTGAGCAGAGGAATTCGTCTAATGAAGTTGCACAACAAGATGATGCTTACACTGCTCCTGATGTACAAGATAACACATATGTTCCTAATATCTTCGAGAACCATCACGTCAATGACGCCGGCGAAAAGATTGCTTGTCGTGTTGTGGACATACAAGAGTTGATCAAGAAGAAGCCAACATTCAAGGACGTTGAGGATGAAGAAGAAGATGACACCGTGGGGAATTACGATTCAGACTGATACACATGGCGAAGATGTTGACGCTGCTGCTGCGGATGATGATTACATTGCTTTTGTCGTATTTGCCTGTCAGAAGATGTTTTTTTATCTACTATGTGAAATTGTGTTTGCTATGACAACTGAAACCTGATGAACATGTTGTTTAGTATTTTGTTTTGAGAACATCACTTGTTATGTATGCTGATTTGTGTTTGGTGATTGTATGACAACTAAAACATGATGACATTGTTGTTTAGTTGTACTCATATTTGGCTGTGAAACTTGAATTTGATGACATAGTTTGCTGTTGGACTACAATTTGCTCGACGTCTTCGAATGAGAACAAAGCTGACTCGACAGGGCCTCTGCTATTTATTTATTTATATGAGCAAAAGGGGATACCCCCTGATTTCCGTTAATAGAAATCATTAGATGTTCACAACACTACACCCAGCCTGCTACACAGGTTTCATTCATTACTAGTTTCATCAAAGTTCTCATGTCGTAGCCACTGAATACATCACGAGTTCTACATACACTACAAATAAAGAGACAATCATCCTACAGAGCACATTGATTTTGCCCATTATCTTCACAAGCTCTTTCATCTCCTCATTGCTATCAAGGCCGTTCAACAGCTGTTGCTTGGCCATGATCAGAGGAACTGCATCTTTAACCTTTTGCTCTGCATCTTCCTCTTCTGCCGTTCCTTCAGTTACTTGTCCAACACCCCAACCTGTTGCTATTGGGATCCCTCGGCTAACCAAATAATTAGCGTAGTTGCATTCCCCCACATCAGCAACTTCCCAGAAATACAAATCACACGAATCTTCCCTTTTCTGCACGAATCAAATTGGAAGATCATCAACCAAACTATTAAAAAAATCAGCAACTGAAAGCAGCAGAACAACACTTAAACATATTATTACCCCATGATTCGGGCATTTGTAGAAGACTCGGCCAGGGTTGCGGATTGTGGTTGAGACGCGACGGATGACTCTGCGTGATTTGCAGCAGTGGCACCACACCAACGGCAGCGGGTTGCGATGAGCAATCGGCTGCGGTACGTGTGCCGGTGGGGGTGTGATGAGACCCACAGGCGATGGTACGGGTGGCGACTTGCCGCATATCTGGTTGTTGCCTGCTGAAGAGAAGGTGGACGAGCAGCCAGCGGACATGGTTACTGCGGCCAGAGCTTCTGATGCTAGGCAGAGTAAGTAGAGAAGAGGAGAAGCGAACGTTGGATATGTCAGTTTCATTACTTGCAGTGTAGCATAGCACCATATATAGTGATAGTCTAGGTTTGGATTCGAACCAGCTACAGGAGGGACCTCCTTGTTTTGCGAAAAAAATTATTTCTCCACCTGACAGCTGGGACCCACCGGCTGTATCTTCGCACGGAAGGAAGTGCCTCCTTGTTTTGCAAAAAAATTATTCATCCCGTTGACAGCTGGGACCCGTCAGATTTGGTGACTCACTTGTGGGCCTACTAAGCGGACGTGTACGCACGGCTTTGTCAACTTAATCAACAAATGATTCTAGCAGCTGGACCGTTGGATGTTAATCCAACAGCCGTGCTCCTTCTTCAACCTCTGTTCTTGCTCTTGTCTCCCATGGGCGGCACCGCGGCTATGCTGCCGCGCACCCGAACCAGTGAAGTTTCCCACTCCTCTCCATCTGCGACTCCACTGCCCCGTCTTCCCCATCTCCGGGTCGTTCCAGTCTGGGTGCGCTCGGCACGGTGTGGTCAACATGGTCAACAACCGAGAGTCATCGGAAGATGACTGTACGTGAGAGGCTGACAGTGGGGACGCACCACGCCCATGGACGCATGCATGCAACGGAACACGGCGAGGTCAACGTGGTCAAGGAACGACTTCCATCAGAAGTATACTGTACGTGGAGAGTCTCAGCTGGGTCCACGGCCGCAGCAAGTAAGTGCCTCCTTATTACACGGAAAATAATGATTCCTCCAACTGACAGCAGGGACCCACTGGACGGGCCACCGTATTTTGCGAAAAAAACGTTTGCCCCCTGACTGCTGGGACCCACTTGACGGGCCACCATATTTTGCGAAAAAAACATTCCCCCCGCTGTCAGCTCGGACCCACCGGAAGTGCCTCCTTATTACGCACAAAAAAATGAATACTCCCCCTGCTAGTTGGGACCCACCTTGGTGGGAGGCTGACTTGTGGGCCTACTAAGTTGACGGGGACGAAGGGCTTTGTCAACTTAGTCAATATGAACGATTCTAGCTCCAGTGACCGTACGATATCCATCCAACGACCGTAGTGCTTCTTCAACATCTAGTCTTCTTGATCTAGCCGCCCAAAGCAGCGCCAGTCGTGCCGCATGCTCCTGCCTCCCGTGGCCGGCTATGCTGCCGCGGAGGCCTCACCGCCCCCTACTATTCCCACCGCTGGCCAGGACCTGCAGCGACGACAGCCTCACACCGCAGCCGAACCAGTGAACCCTCGTACTCTTCTCCGCGCGGGCTTCCACTGCCGCGTCTTCCCCGGCTCCGTGTCGTCACCTTCCTAGGCCTCGCCGTCGTCCACCGCCGTGGTGCTCTCCACGCGGCGTGGTCAATGTGGTCAAGGAACGACTTCCATCGGAAGAGTACTGTACGTGGAGAGGCTGACAGCTGGGTCCACGGCCACAGCCCAGTTTTTTTGTGATTTGCCAAGTAAGTCACTTTGTCAGGCCTATTGGGCTGCAAATCTTTCAAGACGAGGAGAGCTTTCATTCGGCTGGCCGAGAAAATGGCCCATCAGTAATGAGAAATGGGCTGTACATTTTTAAAACACATCAAACCGGCAATTAGTTTCAAATATCTTTTTTTTTCATTTCGAGATTTTAAATTACATTAATTTTTATGCGTGGAGAATTTGTTGGATTTTATATTGATATACATTTATTTTTAAAATCAGTTTCAATGTGAGTCGAAATTTCGGGATTAAAAACAGTTAGGACCGCACCGAAATATGCAAAATTTCGTATTATTTTTTAACCGTGGCCACAATATGGGCTGTAATGCTAACAAAAAGAATATGGGCTCCAAAAAAACCTTAATAATTAGCAAATGGGCTGTAAATTATTAGAAATAATGGCAGATGGGCTGTATGCTGCTTTCCATAGATTTGAGGCTTTCCTAAAAAAAGGTTGACACACAAGCAGTGACTGTTGGATGGCCATCCAACGGCCGTCGTGCTTCTTCAATCTCTGCTCTTCCTACTCCACCCGCTCAAACAAGCGCCGGCGGGACTGCCTGCTCCCTCCTCCCCACGGCCGGCTCTGCTGCCGTGCAGGCCTACCGCCCCACCGTACTCCCATCGCTGGCCTAGCCATCCCTGTACTCACCCACACCTGCTGTTATTCTCCGGCGACGGCAGATGAACCAGTAAACCCTCGTACAGTCGTACTCCCCTCCGCGTGGGAAACAACTGCCGAGTCTTCCCTGCCTCCGTGTCGTTCCCTTCCTAGGCCTCGCCGTCGTCCACCGCCCTGGTGCTCTCGGCGCGGCCTGGTCAACATGGTCAACGACCGACATGCATCTGAAGTGGACTGTACGTGGAGAGGCCGACAGCTGGGTCCACGGCCGCACGCAAGGATATGCCTCCTTATTACGCGCAAAATAATGATTCCTCCACCTGACATCAGGGACCCACCGAAAGGGCCTCTGTATTTCGCGAAGAAACGTTACCGCCGCTGACAGCTCGGACCCACCAGCTATATCTTCGCACGCAAGGAAGTGCCTCCTTATTACGCAAAAAAAATGAATACTCCCCCTGTTAGCTGGGACCCAGTATAGTGGCAGGCTGACTTGTGGGCCTACTAAGTTGACGGGGACAGAGGGCTTTGTCAACTTAGTCAATATGCACGATTCTAGCTCCAGTGACCGTACGATGTCCATCCAACGGCCGTAGTGCTTCTCAACCTCTGGTCTTCTTGCTCCAGCCGCCCAAACCAGTGCCGGTCGTGCCTCGTGCTCCTGCCTCCCGTGGCCGGCTGCGATGCGGTGGAGGCCTCACCGCCCCCTACTACTCCCACCGCTGGCCAGGGCATCCCTCTACTAACCCACACCCCCTGTTATTCTGCGGCAACGGCAGCCTCACACCGCAGCGAACCAGTGAACCCTCGTACTCCTCTACGCGTGGGCATCCACTGCCGCGTCTTCCCCGGCTCCGTGTCGTCCCCTTCCTAGGCCTCGCCGTCGTCCACCGCCCTGGTGCTGTCGGCGTGGCGTGGTCAACATGGTCAAGGAACGACTTCCATCGGACGTGGACTGTACATGGAGAGGCTGACAGCTGGGTCCACGGCCGCAGCAAGGAAGTGCCTCCTTATTACATGCAAAATAATTATTGCTCCACCTGACAGCGGGGACCCACCGGACGGGCCACCGTATTTCGCGGAAAAAACGTTTGCCCTTGACTGCTGGGACCCACCAGCTACATCTTCGCACGCAAGGAAGTGCGTCCGGGCAAGAAAAAATGATTCGCCCCCTTGACTGCTGGGACCCACCAGCTACATCTTCGCAGGCAAGGAAGTGCCTTACAGTCGGGACCCACCTGGTCGAAGCGTACGTAGCGTTGTCATTCTGGTCGCGAACGTGTACGTACATATATATTGGTGGATGTAGAGGCGCGCACGTGTCGTAGTAGAGGCGCGTACGTGTCGTAGTAGAGGCGCGCACGTAGCATGTACACGTACGTACAGCGGCCAGGGTGCAAGAAAGAAAATACGGCCACGTATGTGTACATACGGGCGGGGTCTCGAATGCCTACTCGCGCATACGTACGACCAGGGCTCGTGTACATGGCTGGGTCGGAACGGAGAAACAGCACCGTCGTCGTGTTCATGGGGAGGCAATGGAATGCGTCGTGTTCATGGGGAGGGGTGTGGCGTACCGCAAAACGGAGGAAATGGACCTCCTACGGTCGAAACGAGGGTCCTGTTGATCGGGAGGAGTGTGGCGTACCGCAAAACGGAGGAAACGGACCTCCTACGGTCGAAACGGGGGTCCTGTTGATCGGGAGGGGTGTGGCGTACCGCAAAACGGAGGAAACGGACCTCCTACGGTTGAAACGGGGGTCCTGTTGATCGGGAGGGGTGCGGCGTACCGCAAAACGGAGGAAACGGACCTCCTACGGTCGAAACGGGGGTCCTGTTGATCGGGAGGTGTGTGGCGTACCGCAAAACGGATGAAACGGGCCTCCTACGGTCGAAATGGGGGTCCTGTTGATCGGGAGGGGTGTGGCGTACCGCAAAACGGACGAAACGGACCTCCTACGGTCGAAACGGGGGTCCTGTTCATTGGGAGGGGTGTGGCGTACCGCAAAACAGGACTCCACGGGACACTGTTCATCTCCACCGTCGACCTCCTCCAGCCTCCACGGGCTACCGTCGACCTCCTCCAGCCTCCACGGGCTCCTGTTCATCCAGCCTCCACCGCGCGCTACTCCACCGGCTACTGTTCAACCACCCCTCCACGGGCACCCCTCCACCGTCTACTGTTCATCCAGCCCTCCACACCACAGGGTCCTGTTCAACCACCCCTCCACGGGCACCCCTCCACCGTCTACTGTTCATCCAGCCCTCCAGCACACCACGGGGTCCTGTTCATCCAGAGGCAACGCCACCGCTCACTGTTCATCCAAACCCCCTCGCAACACTCACTGTTCATCCCAGAGGCAGCATCGATCGGCTTCAGTTAGCAGCAGTAGCGAAGGAATCACTCGATCGGGTTGAGTTAACAGCAATCGATCGATCGCTCGGGTTCAGTAACGCGTAGTCTGCAGTGCAATCACTCGGGTTCAGTTAGAGCCAACGCCTCGCACACACGCGTGTACGTGTACGAGAGAAACGCGCATCGCTCGGCCCCCGACCTCCCACCGTAACCGGGAACTCCCCGAAATTTTCCTCGCCCTCGCTTCTACCATGGTTTTTTCCGTCATGGACGGCCCAAAGAATGTCGTGCAGCTGCTTCTCCGGCCCGCCCAGGATGAAAAGCCCATTTTCTGTCATGATTTTTTGTCATAGAAGTAGGAGCCCACCACATCTATGATGATACCGGGTTTTGTCACAATTATCGTCATAGAAGTGTCATATGTATGACAGAATTTTTGTTTCGTTTGGCCCAAAATGTCACGGATGTGTCTTTTTTTTGTAGTGAGGGGGCTGAGCACGCCAACATCCACATACACCCATCGTGTCCGAAACCCGCTCGCAGACGGTGGGAGGTCAAAGTCAATTCCCAAGCCGGCCATTGCAGCCACGTCCTGGAAGCTCAGGCATCCCGAGCTTTGGCGAGGATCAGTCAGGTGCAGCGAGAAGAAATGGCGTAGTAGGGCCACGGAAGGAGCAATGCCCACCATAGCCTCGCAGACGAAGGCGAAGACAGCAAGAAAGGCGACTGATTGGGGACCCTGGTGCAACATATGGATCTGATAGTGGGAGAGCATGACGTTGAAGAAGGCGGAGAAGGGAGGAATCAGGCCAGCCCACAAGGTGTCGATGAAGCATTGGACCTCAGTGGTTGTCCTGTCGACGGAGGCGCGGGGTGCAGGCCTGGCCACCGTCCTCCCCCATTCGTAGAAGTCAGTGGCGAGCGCGGGGCGCACCTTGTCCATGGCCTCCTGGTTGAGCACCAATGACCGGCCCACAGCGGGTTCAATGGCTGGAGGTGGCCCGGCTAGAGACACAGACTTCTTCTTTCCCTTCTCCGTTCGGCGAGGCGCCATGGCGACAAGGAGGGCCAAGCTCGGAGCAGATTGGAAGAGGAGGTTGCCAATTCGGAAAGGCAGGAGACTAGGAGGGGCGCGTCGCCAAGCAATGGGGGATAACTATGTAAATCACGGTGGCCGCCTAGCTAGGCGGATATCAAGGCTGCGTGGGGAAGCGGAGACGCCCACATCCAATCAATCGCCACGTGCCAAGCGGGGCCGCAGGCTGTTGGGCCCGCGGCGCTCCACACTTGCCCTTTGGCTTCGCCTCGAAGCCAAGTTCAAGCGCGCCTTGCGCCCGGGGGCTACTGTCGGCATTCTGGGAACGGGGGTCCCCAGACTTGCCTGCGTGCGGCCCACGGCGTGGCTCCACCAGCGGCCCTGTACGGCCCATCTTCACCAGCAAACACTCAAGACCCTCGCGAGGGACCAAGCCTCACAAGGGGGACGACACAAGACCTCCTCGGGGGCGGCCTCACTAGGCTGGCTCGCGAGGGGCAGAGAGATCAAGGCAAGGGCACCTCGCGAGGTCCCTGTGACGCAAGCCATGATGACCATGACCAGGCAGGCGCCAGCGCGCGCATCATCCTCGTTTCCTCTTTGGTGCTAAAGATCCAGGCGCAGGCGAGGAGTCCCGAGGCATCAGGAAAAGGTTTCCATATCGGTGCAATGATACCAAGACCAGCAGGACGGCAGGACGGAGGTCACCGTAGAGCCCAAGACGGCGTCACCACCAGAGCCTTTGGCAGGCGAAGACCACCTTTAGCCAGGATAACTTCTACTAGTTGTCTCCCTTTGAATTTGGCCGTTGTGGAATCCCTTCCCGCTCAATATTTGGGAAGAGGACCAAGGCCTCTATAAATAGGACTAGCCACCACCATAGAGGGGGGGTCTATATCGGCTGGAGAGGCACCACACCAGCCCACCGAGCACAAGAACACCTCTCCTCAGGAGGCTGTTCTTCCCTTGTAACTGTTCATCCTCAGTCCAAGAGGCAATCCACCACACCACACTAGAGTAGGGTATTACACCACATCGGTGGCCCGAACCAGTATAAATCTTGTGTCCCTTTGTTCTTTGGGTTCGACGCGCTAGGCCTGGCGATCATTGCGAGAGCGAGCTAGGGGCAGGGACAGATCTTCGTGTGCACCCCAGTGTTCGAACCTCAAGGGTTTTGCCGGAATCCGAAATCCGACAATAGCATCCACGATGAATGGATCGCCCGACACCTCGGTCAAGAAAAGCCGAAGTCTATGGCAGCCCTTACCGCACTCATGACCCGCTTCTGCGTGGGAAAAGATAGCTGGTTAGCTCTTAG
Organism: Aegilops tauschii subsp. strangulata; assembly: GCF_002575655.3. Lineage (NCBI taxonomy): Eukaryota > Viridiplantae > Streptophyta > Magnoliopsida > Poales > Poaceae > Aegilops > Aegilops tauschii. The sequence continues at coordinate 301,907,248 of NC_053041.3, read as the reverse complement.
AAGCAACAGCACCAGCGACCCTGCCTCCTCTGAAGCCAGGGATGGCAACGGGAAGCCACGACGCAACAAACATAAGCGTCAGAACAACAATGAAGATACTGAAGATACAACGGTCAATGCCCGATTCAGTGGCTCTAAACCCGGTCAGTGGAAGAAGCCATTCAAAGGAAATAGGGATGGTCCATCTAATTTGGACAAAATACTCGACCGGCCTTGCCAGATTCATGGCACCACCGACAAGCCTGCCAATCACTCCAACAGAAACTATTGGGTCTTTAAATAGGCCGGTAAGTTAAATACTGAACATAAGTGGAAAGGGCCGCCAGGCGAGGACGATGATAAGTCCCGCCTGCCGAACACAGGGGGACAGAAGAAATTTCCCACTGAGGTGAAAACAGTGAATATGATATATCTCACGCATATCCCCAAGAGGGAGCACAAGCGCGCACTAAGGGACGTCTACGCCATAGAGCCTGTCGCCCCAAAATTCAATCCGTGGTCAACTTGTCCGATCACCTTCGATCGCGGGGACCATCCGACCAGTATCCGTCATGGAGGTTCGGCAGCCCTGGTCCTCGATCCAATCATTGATGGATAACATCTCACTCGAGTCCATGTAGGAGTACATGGTGGGTTGTTTCATTGAGACCGTCCCTAAGAACTGAGATCTGTATGCGTGATTTAAGATTCAGCTACTACCACGCATTGGGCCCGAAACCAATGGACCCCCTCGGCTTCTTAATCACCCTTGTCCTCTGTCCAGGAGTTGCATGTAGTTTCTGGTGTTTGTAGTAAGCTGGAGGCCGTGGACATCGCTGACCAAGGGGTGGGCTGTGATGCGGTAGGCTCGTGGCCCGGTGTACCGAGTCGCCCGTTTGGTGTCTCGGGAACCCTGCACACATCGTTCGGGGCCGTATGTGGAAACCTCGGCCGAACTCCCTGCGGATGGAACCTGAATAGGCGATAAACCTGGAATAGAGACTCGAGTGTTTAGGTAGGCTGTGGCCGACACCCTCGCTGGGCTTCCGCTTGAAGGTTGCCGAGTTATAAAACTATTCGAATAGCCGCGTCCGCGGTAAAGGACTACTTGGTCGCTTATGCAGTTCATAGACAAGTAAATGGATACTATTAAAAGCCTCAAGATAAGTGTGAGTACCGCGGATGGCCCTCTCGTGGGATGACGAGGGAGGATCCACGGTGGAGTATTGAAATGGTATGTAGTGGACTCGTGTGCGAAAACTATTTCACAAGTGGTGTCTCATAGGATAGCTTAGCCAAGAGTCAAAGCTGGCTTGCTGCAATAACTCCACTACCTTCTTGAGAATGAACATGTATAGTAGGATCTGTTGTAAGACTTGCTGAGTACCTTTGTACTCATGTTGCTTCAATTACTGTTTTCAGACGACAACACCGCCCCTTCCGATGGGTTCTATGTAGAACTCGACGACGACGAGTGACTTGCCACCCAGGTGGTGATCTAGGCTTGTGAAGGGCCTATGTAGATAGACAGGCTTCGTCAAGCCTTCTTTCTTTCTAACGTCTGTACCCAGACAGTTTGCTTCCGCATGTGCTTGTATGATTGTATGACTTGAGTGTCGGGTCATGTGACCCCTATCTATATGAACAAGTTATGTAAGGCTCTCCGGAGCCCTTTAAATAAAGTACTTTGAGTTGTAGAGTTTTGTTGTGATGCCATGTTGTATTTGCACATATCGAGCATATTGTGTGTATGATTGAAATGCTTGGTATGTGTGGGATCCGACAATCTAGTTGTTTATCCTTGGCAGCCTCTCTTATGGGGAAATGTAGTCTAGTGCCTCCTTGAGCCATAGTAGTCCGCTACAGCCCGGTTCACCGGAGTCCTGCTAGCCCAGCACTACTGCTCTGGACACTCGACTGGCCAGCATGTGATTCATATCGTTCCTGTGTCTGTCCCTTCGGGGAAATGTCACACGGTGACATCCGGAGTCCTGCCTAGCCTGCTACAGCCCGGGTTTCCGGAGTCCTGTTAGCCCAGTGCTACAGCCCGGATTCACACGCTGCTGACTGACACGTTCGATGTTGATTCATGTATGCCTGTCCCCATACGTTAGTGCCGCTTCGGGTTCACGACTAGCCATGTCGGCCCGGGTTCTCTGTCATATGGATGCTAGCAACATTGTCATATACGTGAGCCAAAAGGCGCAAACGGTCCCGGGCCATGGTAAGGCGACACCCGTGGGAGTACCGTGCGTGAGGCCGCAATGTGATATGAGGTGTTACAGGCTAGATCGGTGTGACTTGGAATCGGGGTCCTGACTGCGCCGGGTCACACGGCCATGCTGGTCCGAGTGATGGTTGAGACAGGCTATCGTTGGTATCCCGAGTATACCGTCGAGGAGCAGTTTCGAGACTTTAATCAAAGTCAATATCTTTGCACAGTCAGGATTTACCCTTCCTACCCTGGATCCACTGAACCCCTCCATTGCTCTTATGGACTTGGGGTTACCGTCGAGATGTCCGTGCAGGACGCAGCTTACTCAATGATGACTATCATGCGAGCCAGAACTGCCTTGCTTCAGAACACCGACTTCCGCTATATGCCAGCAGCACTCCCTGGGGCACAGGGTACTATCAGGCTACTTACTGTGATCCTATCCATGAGGATTCACTACTCCGCACCACCATCGAGATGCTTGAGGACAAGGACCGTGAGAATCGTGCCTTGCGAATGGAGCTCTTTAATGCCCGTTCTGATCACTGGGCCACTCTGACACGGTTTGCACCTGCCGTGCAGGCTGGGTTTATGGACATGAGGGACTTGTACCCCGTGCGATCTGGTCTGCCAGAATGTATGGAATGGTGTGATGTAGGAGGCATCACCCCTCCTCGTGGACCCCGTCTGCCACCGTTTGTTGGACCAAGGCCACACCCGAGTCCTTATGGACCGCAAGCTCCACAGGACCGACTGTTTCAAGATGATCATGTTCAGCTCCCAGGACATGGTGGTGACTTCTATGAAGATTACTATGGAGACGTCTGAGTTGGTGGTAGTTCCACTAGTATTGTAACAGTTGTATTCTCCACAGTCCTGCGTGTCTTGTGGGATACGACTTGGTGTGTATCACGTTCCGGAGGTGTAGAAAAATAATGTATAGGAGCTTGGAATGCCTCTGATGAGATGTATCGTCTTTCATCATAGTTGTACCCTAGCCTGGGCTTGTACTAAACTATGTATGGTGTGTATGACCGTTGGTATATGTATGTCGGTTGCTATGTTACCATGTCATACTGATGATCATCTCTGCATTCCGTGTTATCCATTACATTCCGCATTTCCCTGCCAAGATTTTGCCATCCTTGTCTAAACCGTTGTTTCGTTTCTCCTAGGATGGTTAACACCCGCAACAACCCTGCCGTCCAGGCGCAGGGTGAAACCAATGCAGCTAGGGGGGAGAATCTGCCCCAACTGCCTTCACTGGCCGAAGTTATGCTGGAGGCAGAAAGAAACAAGCGTGAGACTAACCGCTTGCTAGAGCGAATTGAGCAGAATACTACACGTCACCAGAGGAACGACCTGGTGTCCATCAATGACTTTATCAAGTTGTACCCACCGAAGTTTAACCATTCCGTCGAGCCCCTTGATGCGGATGATTGGCTTCGCAGCATCACCCATAAGCTACGTTCTGCCAACGTAGCTGAAGCTGATAAGGTTACCTACGCTGCCTATCACCTCGAAGGCCCTGCTAGCCTTTGGTGGGAAAACTTTGAGGCTATGCGCCCAGCCGGCCAAATCACTACTTGGGTTGAATTCAGTGAGGCTCTCCGTGGGCATCACATTCCGGAGGGTCTCATAGATCGTAAGCGGGAAGAATTCTGCAACTTCACCCAAGGCAGACTGACTGTGGATGCATACAGCCGTGAGTTTGGAAATCTAGCACGCTATGCTCCTGAAGAGGTATCCACCGACGCCAAGAAGCAGGCAAGGTTCCGCAAGGGACTTAGCCCCGAGCTTCGCCGTGATCTTTGTCTGCACGAGTGCACCTCCTTCCAGAAGTTGGTCAATAAGGCCATCAGTGCCGAGACAGGACAGACTGACTATGACGCTACATGCAAGCACTCTCGCGATTTTGGCTCCTCATCCGGCTCCGGATCCCAGAAGCGCCGGGTCTGGATTCCAAACACTGCTCTGCCACCTAGGTTCACTCCGAGGCCATCCTTCGAGGCGCCTCGCCCCAACCAGCAGTATGCATCGCCCAAGGTCTATGGTGGCCCCGCTGCTAATGCTGCTCCACGCCCCAATGTTATGACATGCTTCAAGTGTGGAGAAACGGGTCACTATTTGCGCGAGTGCCCCCGAAAGAACCCCAATCAACCTGGACAGTCCGTTGGCCGTGGTAAGCCAGCAGGAAAGACTTACTACACCAAGCCAGCCACCACTGCACGTGGCCATGTCAACTATGTTTCAGCTGAAGAAGCTCATGAGGATCCCAACGTCGTCCTTGGTACGCTCCTTGTTAATTGCCATCCGGCAACTGTTCTTTTCGATACTGGAGCATCTCATTCATTTATCTCTGAGAGCTATGCTCGATTGCACAACACCACATTTAGTGACATGCCTACCTCCATGGACATTCAAACTCCTGGTTCTAGATGCCAAACCTCTAGGATAAGCCATGGAAATGAAATTCTTGTCGACAGATTGGTCTTCCTTGCATCACTAATAGCTCTCAAGTCCTCAGACATAAACATCATCTTGGGTATGGACTGGATGTCAGCTCATTATGCTAAGATTGATTTCTCTACTAGAACTGTTCAACTCACCCATCTGTCGGGCAAGACAGTCAATGTTTTGACCCGAGTGTCTAAGCGTCAGCTTTACTCATTAAATGCCAACCCTCTTCCAGACCTCGAAGATGTGCCGGTAGTCCGTGACTTCCCGGATGTCTTCCCTGAAGAACTGCCAGGTATTCCACCTGACAGGGATGTCGAGTTCGTGATAGACCTTGTTCCAGGAACCGTCCCAATCTCTAGAAGACCTTATAAGATGGCACCCCTAGAGCTAACCGAGCTTAAGAAACAACTCGATGAGTCCTTGAAAAAGGGTTTCATCCGACCTAGTTCTTCTCCGTGGGCTTGCCCCGTCCTCTTCGTCAAGAAGAAGGATGGTACGGATCGGATGGTTGTAGATTACCGACCTGTCAACCTAGTCACTATCAAGAACAAGTATCCGCTTCCCAGGATCAACAACCTGTATGATCAGCTCGCTGGATCCTCAGTCTTCTCTAAAATGGATTTGAGGTTGGGCTACCATCAAATCAAAATCAGGAACGGGGACATTCCTAAAACGGCCTTTGTTACTCGTTATGGCCAATACGAGTACACCGTCATGTCTTTCGATTTAACCAATGCTCCAGCCACCTTTTCTCGGTTAATGAACTCAATCTTCATGGAGTATTTGGATAAATTCGTCATGGTATACCTCGATGATATACTCATCTACTCCAAGAGTGAGGAAGAACATGCCGAGCATCTAAGGCTAGTACTGACGAAACTTCGAGAGCATCGCCTTTATGCTAAATTCTCTAAGTGTGAATTCTGGTTGCCAGAAGTGACCTATCTAGGCCATGTAATCTCTGGTAAGGGTATTGCTGTCAATCCCGAGCGAGTTCAAGCCATCCTTGACTGGACTCCACCTGAATCGGTCAAGCAAGTTCGGAGTTTCCTTGGTTTAGCGAGCTACTGTCGCCGCTTCGTCGAGAATTTCTCCAAGGTTGCTAAACCCCTAACTGAACTCCTGAAGAAAGATAAAAAGTTCGAGTGGACCCCACAGTGCGAGTTCAGCTTTTAGGAACTGAAAAGACGCCTGACATCTGCCCCCGTACTCATACCACCAGATTTTTCTAAGGACTTTGTTATCTATTGCGACGCCTCGCGACAAGGACTAGGTTGCATACTCATGCAAGATCGTCACGTGATTGCCTACGCTTCCTGACAGTTGCGTCCACATGAGGATAATTATCCCACCCATGATCTACAGCTTGCAGCCGTAGTCCATGCACTCAAAACATGGCGACATTACCTTCTCGGTAATCGTTGCGAGATCTTCACCGATCACCAAAGTCTGAAATACATTTTCACCCAACCGGATTTGAATCTCAGGCAAAGACGTTGGGTCGAGTTGATCACAGATTACGACTTAGGAATAACTTACACCCCGGGCAAAGCCAACGTCATGGCTGATGCGCTAAGCCGTAAATCTTACTGTAACAACTTGATGTTACAACAAAGTCAACCACTTCTCCATGAGGAATTCTGTAAGCTTAACCTTCACATTGTTCCTCGAGGGTTCCTATCCACCCTGGTGGCGAAACCCACCCTTACGGATCAGATCATCAAAACTCAGAAGGTAGATCCGGGGATCTCCCGTATTAAGAGAAACATCAAGAAAGGAGTTGTGGCTTGTTTCTCCGTTGATGACCAAGGTGTTGTGTTCTTTGGAGACCACCTAGTGGTTCCCAAGGTACGCAACCTGAGGCGATTGATCCTTAAGGAAGCTCATGAATCTCCTCTCACCATTCATCCCGGCAGTACCAAAATGTATCAAGACCTACGCCAGAGGTTTTGGTGGACTAGGATGAAGAGAGAAATTGCTCAATACATTGCTAATTGCGACATCTGCCATCGTGTTAAAGCAGAGCATCAACGGCCTGCTGGCACCCTTCAGCCTCTGGCTATTCCTGAATGGAAATGGGATAAAGTCGGTATGGATTTCATTACCGGGTTTCCCAGGACCAAGAGAGGGAATAATGCTATCTTCGTTGTTGTCGATCGTCTTTCCAAAGTAGCCCACTTCCTACCTGTTCGTGAGAGTATAACCGCTAGCCAGCTAGCAGACTTGTACATCTCCCGAATAGTGTCTCTTCATGGTGTTCCATTGGAAATTAACTCAGACCATGGAAGTCTCTTCACCTCTCGATTTTGGGAAAGTTTCCAAAATGCTATGGGAACTCGTCTCTCTTTTAGCACCGCCTTTCACCCTCAATCAAGTGGTCAGGTAGAATGAGTTAATCAAATTCTGGAGGATATGCTCCAAGCTTCTGTCATCTCGTTCGGCATGGATTGGGAGAAATGCCTTCCATTCGCCGAGTTCGCTTATAACAATAGTTACCAAGCTAGCTTGGGCAAAGCTCCTTTCGAGGTTCTCTATGGACGAAAATGTCGAACGCCTCTTAACTGGTCAGAAACCGGGGAAAGACAACTCTTTGGCCCGGATATGATTCAGGAAGCAGAAGAGCAGGTTCACATTATTCGTGAGAAATTGAAAACAGCCCAATCTCGCCAAAAGAGCCATTATGATCGCAAACATAAGGCTATGACTTTTGAGGTTGACGAGAAGGCTTACCTTCGGGTTACTCCTTTAAAGGGAACCCATCGATTCGGTATCAAAGGCAAATTGGCTCCTCGTTACATTGGACCCTTTCGCATTCTTGCCAAGCGAGGAGAAGTTGCCTACCAATTGGAACTACCTCCGCATCTTTCCAAGGTTCATGACGTCTTCCACGTTTCTCAACTCAAGCGTTGCTTCTCGGATCCTATCCGTGGAGTGGACCACGAAACGCTTGATCTCCAAGATAATCTCACATATCGGGAATATCCCGTTCGAATCCTTGATCAAGCCGAGCGTACCACTCGACGCCAAAACATCAAGTTTCTCAAGGTTCAATGGTCACACCATTCCGAGAAAGAAGCTACTTGGGAAAGGGAGGATCGTCTTCGACTTGAGTACCCCACCTTCTTCCCAACGGATCCTAAATCTCGGGACGAGATTCTTTTGAGTGGGGGTGAATTGTCACATCCTAGCTAGTTCATGCATTAGAGTGTTGCATCATGTCTATTTTTCACAGAAACTTGAAATGGGGATGCCAGAAACCCCCAGCACCCCCCCTGAAACAACTAGGGTTTACTAAAATCCTTTTCAATGAACCTGAAATGCCCTCCATAAAAGTTCACCATCTTTGGTCCTTGCTAAAACCTCTGCCAAAATGGTTTCATGTTTTTGGAGGCCATTTTGGATTTTTGCAAAAGCCATAAGTATTTGCATTTGGGCAATTTAAATCCTATAAATATTTTCAAATGCCCAAATAGTCTTGAAGGTATTTTTAGGCTGTTGAGAATAATTTCAAAGGTGCCTCAGAATATTTTCAGGATTTTCCTAAATGGAATAGTATTTTTACTATTTCAAAACACAGAACAGAAATAAATAAAAAAGGAGAAAACAGAAAGCAAAGAAGGACTTACCTGGCAGCCCACCTGGCGGCCCAGCACTGTGCTGGCCCGCGCCGGTCAGCTGCCTGCTCTCGCCAGAGCAGGCAGAGAGGTGACGCCGGCGAGCGCGAGCTCGCCATGGCGCCACCTGCTTGCCGCCTCGCCCGTGGACGAGCTGGACGACCCTTCACGACGTGCCCCAGAGCCCCTGGACACTCCCTTTCTCCCCCATCGCCTCTCCCTCGCCTTCCTCCACCATGGCCGACGCAGCCGCTGCCACCTCGCCGGAGTAGCCGTGCCCATCGTCGTCCTCGCGCCGTCCCACCGTCTCCAACAGCTCCGCCGTCGCCTTCTCCTTCGAGCAGGTCGAGCCCCGAGCGCTCGCTTGCCCCGAAGCCTCTGCTCCAACCTCGCCTTCGCCCCGAGCGCTCGCTTGCCCCGAAGCCTCTGGACGTCGCCGGCGGCTAAACGCCGGTGAGTCAGCGTGGTTTGACCACGGGTTGACTCCCCAAAGTCACTGACAAGTGGGGCCCGCCTGCTAATTAATCTGAGTTAGAGTTTAAAATTAATCCTAATTAGTTAATTACCTAACAGTGACACTGACACAGGGGACCCACACGTCAGGTTTGACGTGGACGACCCCGTTGACCGCTGACGTCATCATGACACACTGCTGACGCAATAAGCAATTTAATTACTGGAATTATTCTTATATTGGAAATTCCAGAAATTATCACAAACTTCAAAAAATCATAGAAAATAATCTATAGCTCAGAATGAAAAGATTTATATATGAAAAATGATCAGAAAAATCCATTCTATCCATCTGTACTGGTTTCATGCATGTTTAAGCAAGATAACCTACTGTTTAATGCAGAATAAGATAAAGCACTAACATGGGCCATTTATGAACTTGGAATTTGAATATTTGATTCAAAATAGTTCAAACCCATCTGGTCTTAGTTGCATTAGCCCAATACATCCATTTTGCCATGTCTCATGCATGCATCATATTGTTGCACTTGCTTGGTGTTGATTGTGTTTCGGTATGTTCATTGTGGTAGGTCCTGCCTCCGAGGATATTCAGGAGTATCCAACTGAAGGGCAGTATCCCACCACCACTCTGTCAGGCAAGCAACCCATTGATCATTTCGATACAAACCCATCTTCTCGCTTCTGCTCTCATTTACTGCATTAAGACCACGCGATTCAAACTGCTGTGTGTTGCGGTAGTTGAACCCACTTTCCTTTGCATGACCTGTCATTGCCACAGTAACTAGATGAAACCCACTAGCATGTGTAGGAGTTGATTGAGCCATGTTGTGTTCCTACAATGCTATGCTTGCTACGCTTAGAGTCGTGTCAGGTCTGGCTCATCAGGGTGATGAACTAGAGTGAAAGTGTGTGTCGGTAATGAGAGTGAGGTGTTGAATACGATTTGGTAAAGGTATCGATGGGAGGCCATGTAGGAGTACATGGTGGGTTGTTTCATTGAGACCGTCCCTAAGAACTGAGATCTGTATGCGTGATTTAAGATTCAGCTACTACCACGCATTGGGCCCGAAACTAATGGACCCCCTCGGCTTCTTAATCACCCTTGTCCTCTGTCCAGGAGTTGCATGTAGTTTCTGGTGTTTGTAGTAAGCTGGAGGCCGTGGACAGCGCTGACCAAGGGGTGGGCTGTGATGCGGTAGGCTCGTGGCCCGGTGTACCGAGTCGCCCGTTTGGTGTCTCGGGAACCCTGCACACATCGTTCGGGGCCGTATGTGGAAACCTCGGCCGGACTCCCTGCGGATGGAACCTGAATAGGCGATAAACCTGGACTAGAGACTCGAGTGTTTAGGTAGGCTGTGGCCGACACCCTCGCCGGGCTTCCGCTTGAAGGTTGCCGAGTACACACTGTGTAAACGGTGGTAAGTGGTGAGAGCGTGTGTGACGAAGTACACCCCTGCAGGGTATAAAACTATTCGAATAGCCGCGTCCGCGGTAAAGGACTACTTGGTCGCTTATGCAGTTCATAGACAAGTAAATGGATACTATTAAAAGCCTTAAGATAAGTGTGAGTACCGCGGATGGCCCTCTCGTGGGATGACGAGGGAGGATCCACGGTGGAGTATTGAAATGGTGTGTGGTGGACTCGTGTGCGAAAACTATTTCACAAGTGGTGTCTCGTAGGATAGCTTAGCCAAGAGTCAAAGCTGGCTTGCTGCAATAACTCCACTACCTTCTTGAGAATGAACATGTATAGTAGGATCTGTTGTAAGACTTGTTGAGTACCTTTGTACTCATGTTGCTTCAATTACTATTTTCAGACGACAACACCGCCCCTTCCGATGGGTTCTATGTAGAACTCGACGACGACGAGTGACTTGCCACCCAGGTGGTGATCTAGGCTTGTGAAGGGCCTATGTAGATAGACAGGCTTCGTCAAGCCTTCTTTCTTTCTAGCGTCTGTACCCAGACAGTTTGCTTCCGCATGTGCTTGTATGATTGTATGACTTGAGTGTCGGGTCATGTGACCCCTATCTATATGAACAAGTTATGTAAGGCTCTCCGGAGCCCTTTAAATAAAGTACTTTGAGTTGTAGAGTTTTGTTGTGATGCCATGTTGTATTTGCACATATCGAGCATATTGTGTGTATGATTGAAATGCTTGGTATGTGTGGGATCCGACAATCTAGTTGTTTATCCTTGGCAGCCTCTCTTATGGGGAAATGTAGTCTAGTGCCTCCTTGAGCCATAGTAGTCCGCTACAGCCCGGTTCACCGGAGTCCTGCTAGCCCAGCACTACTGCTCTGGACACTCGACTGGCTGGCATGTGATTCATATCATTCCTATGTCTGTCCCTTCGGGGAAATGTCACACGGTGACATCCAGAGTCCTGCCTAGCGTGCTACAGCCCGGGTTTCCGGAGTCCTGTTAGCCCAGTGCTACAGCCCGGATTCACACGCTCCTGACCGACACGTTCAATGTTGATTCATGTATGCCTGTCCCCATATGTTAGTGCCGCTTCGGGTTCACAACTAGCCATGTCGGCCCGGGTTCTCTGTCATATGGATGCTAGCGACATTGTCATATACGTGAGCCAAAAGGCGCAAACGGTCCCGGGCCATGGTAAGGCGACACCCGTGGGAGTACCGTGCGTGAGGCCGCAATGTGATATGAGGTGTTACAGGCTAGATCGGTGTGACTTGGAATCGGGGTCCTGACAGAAGAGTTGTATATGATGCAACCGGAAGGTTTTGTCGATCCAAAGGGAGCTAACAAAATATGCAAGCTCCAGCGATCCTTCTATGGACTGGTGCAAGCATCTCGGAGTTGGAATATACACTTTGATAAGTTGATCAAAGGATATAGTTTTATACAGACTTGCGGTGAAGCCTGTATTTACAAGAAAGTGAGTGGGAGCACTACAGCATTTCTGATAAGTATATGTGAATGACATATTGTTGATCGGAAATAATGTAGAATTATTCTGCAAAGCATAAAGGAGTGTTTGAAAGGAGTTTTTCAAAGAAAGACCTCGGTGAAGCTGCTTACATATTGAGCATCAAGATCTATAGAGATAGATCAAGACGCTTGATAAGTTTTTTTTCAATGAGTACATACCTTAACAAGATTTTGAAGTAGTTCAAAATAGAACAGTCAAAGAAAAGAGTTTCTTGCCTGTGTTACATGGTGTGAAATTGAGTAAGACTCAAAGCCCGACCACGGCAGAAGATAGAAAGAGAGTGAAAGTCATTCCCTATGCCTTGGCCATAGGTTCTATAAAGTATGCCATGCTGTGTACCAGATCTATTGTATACCCTACACTGATTTTGGCAAGGGAGTACAATAGTGATCTAGGAGTAGATCACTAGACAGCGGTCAAAATTATCCTTGGTGGAATAAGGATATGTTTCTCGATTATGGAAGTGACAAAAAGGTTCGTCGTAAAGGGTTACGTCGATGCAAGTTTTTGACACTAATCTAGATGACTCTAAGTCTCGGTCTAGATACATATTGAAAGTGGGAGCAATTAGCTAAGAGTAGCTCCATGGAGAGCATTGTAGACATAGAAACTTGCAAAATACTTACGGATCTGAATGTGACAGACCCGTTGACTAAAATTATCTCACAATCAAAACATGATCACACCTAAGTACTCTTTGGGTGTTAATCACATAGCGATGTGAACTAGATTATTGACTCTAGTAAACCCTTTGAGTGTTGGTCACATAGAGATGTGAACTATGGGTGTTAATCACATGGTGATGTGAATTTTTGATGTTAAATCACATGGCGATGTGAACTAGATTATTGACTCTAGTGCAAGTGGGAGACTGAAGGAAATATGCCCTAGAGGCAATAATAAAGTATTATTTATTTCCTTATATCATGATAAATGTTTATTATTCATGCTAGAATTGTATTAACCGGAAACATAATACATGTGTGAATACATAGACATACAGAGTGTCACTAGTATGCCTCTACTTGACTAGCTCGTTAATCAAAGATGGCTATGTTTCCTAGCCATAGACATGAGTTGTCATTTGATTAACGGGATCACCTCATTAGGAGAATGACGTGATTGACATGACCCATTACGTTAGCTTAGCACCCGATCGTTTAGTATGTTGCTATTGCTTTCTTCATGACTTATACATGTTCCTATAACTATGAGATTATGCAACTCCCGTTTACCGGAGGAACACTTCGTGTGCTACCAAACGTCACAACGTAACTGGGTGATTATAAAGGTGCTCTACAGGTGTCTCCAAAGGTACTTGTTGGGTTGGCGTATTTCGAGATTAGGATTTGTCACTCCGATTGTCGGAGAGGTATCTCTGGGCCCACTCGGTAATGCACATCACTATAAGCCTTGCAAGCATTGTGACTAATGAGTTAGTTGCGGGATGATGTATTACGGAACGAGTAAAGAGACTTGCCGGTAACGAGATTGAACTAGGTATCGAGATACCGACGATCGAATCTCGGGCAAGTAACATACCGATGACAAAGAGAACAACGTATGTTGTTATGCGGTCTGACCGATAAAGATCTTCGTAGAATATGTGGGAGCCAATATGGGCATCCAGGTCCCGCTATTGGTTATTGACCGGAGAGGTGTCTCGGTCATGTCTACATAGTTCTCGAACCCAAAGGGTCCGCACGCTTAACGTTACGATGACAGTTTTATTGAGTTTTGATGTACCGAAGGAGTTCGGAGTCCTGGATGAGAACGGGGACATGACGAGGAGTCTCGAAATGGTCGAGACGTAAAGATCGATATATTGGATGACTATATTCGGACTTCGGAAAGGTTCCAAGTGATTCGGGTATTTTTCGGAGTACCGGAGAGTTACGGGAATACGTATTGGGCCTTATTGGGCCATACGGGAAAGAAGGAAAAGGGCCTCATGGGTGGCCGCACCCCTCCCCTTGGTCTGGTCCGAATTGGACTAGGGAAGGGGGGCGCCCCCTTCCTTCCTTCTCTTTTTCCCTTCCTCTTTTCCTATTCCATATGGGAGGTGGAATCCTACTAGGACTAGGGAGTCCTAGTAGGACTCAACACTTGGTGCGCCCCCTCCTAGGGCCTGCCTCCTCCTCCCTTGCTCCTTTATATACGGGGGCAGGGGGCACCCCATGAACACACTTGATATACGATATTTTAGCCGTGTGCGGTGCCCCCCTCCACCAGATTACACCTCGATAATACCGTCGCGGAGCTTAGGCGAAGCCCTGCGTCGGTGGAACATCATCATCGTCACCACGCCGTCGTGCTGACGAAACTCTCCCTCAACACTCGGCTGGATCGGTGTTCGAGGGACGTCATCGAGCTGAACGTGTGTAGAACTTCGGAGGTGCCGTGCGTTCGGTATTTGATCGGTCGGATCGTGAAGACGTACGACTACATCAACCGCGTTGTGATAACGCTTCCGCTGTCGGTCTACAAGGGTACGTGGACTACACTCTCCCCTCTTGTTTCTATGCATCACCATGATCTTGCGTGTGCGTAGGAATTTTTTTGAAATTACTACGTTCCCCAACACTAGCATGGCGCGGCAGCGGGCGTCGAGCCTGCCTTCGGTCCTGCTGACAGCTCCTCCAGCAGTGGTGACGATTCCTGGGAGCACAGCAGCTTTCCCGAGCCTAGCGATTCTCCGGAGTCGAGTGAAGATAGTTACGTGCCACCGAGCTCTCGCCGTGCCCGAAATGCGGCAGCGGCGTCCGCTCGGCGTCACCAGTGATGCCCGGTAGCCCGGGCTCCTTGAAGTTCCCTTCTTTTGTTCCCTGCGAGAAATCGAGACAAACCCCGTGGGGGTATGTAAAAAACTTGTAATGCTTTTGCTCGATGTTTACTACTCCTAATAGAAGGTTGCAGCTGTGTGTCTTGCTTCGGCATTGTTCCCCCTTTTCATTCTCGCGGTAGCTTAGCGCTCTACGCCGGCAGGTCCTAGTCCCCAGGCAGGCTTCGGTCGTTGCTGGTATGCCAGGTCGTGATGCCGTGGTCAAGGCCAGGAGGTGAGCGGCCCAAGGTCCGGTAAGAGCTCCGGAGGCGCGATGCTCAAGAGGTCCCCTTTGGCATGCAAGCAACTCCCTGAAGGCCGAAAAGGGAAGCGGCATTGCCGGAGCGAGATTGCGAGAGTCAAAAATTCCGGACAGCGGGTTCACGCTGATATGTATAGGTGACTTATCTTAATAAGCCTGAGGTGATTCCTCTGTGCGGCACCTGATTGTGCTTTAGCGGTGGTGCTACCAGGTAGGGCTCACGCCGGCCTCCCCTTTTTCGCTCATCTAAATGCTCTACGTCCTTGGGTCCCAACCCTCGAGCGAGGCTCAGCCGCCGCTGGTATGCCAGGTCGCGATGCCGTTGTCAAGGCCAGGGGTGAGGGCTGGAGAGCCAGTAGGAGCTCCTGAGGCGCGGTGCTCAGGAGCCCCCCTTTAACGCGCAAGAGAATTGTGTAAAAAAGGGACGGCCGGCGGGGCCGCTTGTAGTTAAGCTTTGGAGATTCCTGTGGGTTAGTCCGAGAGGAGAATATAACTCATAATCGTGTTTGTTGTCCTGTCGCTTATCTTTCTGCAAGAAGATGAAGGCACTGATGATCTGGTGAGGTGACGTGCGCGGGGCGGGCCGCAAGCTAGAGCTCGATCTCTCGGATTTGTCAGCATTGTAGGGACGAACCCGAGCACAAGCGCTGTGCCAGCAAGTGTAGCCCCCGTTACGGGATGAGCAGGAGGCCGGTCAGCAACGCGGGAGGCCGTGAATGGCTATAAACAACAGGGAAGTGGGTGTAACATAAATCATCTGATGGATAAGGTAGAGCTAGTTCTGATAGATGCAAAACGATACATGCCGCAGGGACAGACCAACGCGGCTTGGGGATGATGTAGCCCGAGGGCCGCCCCCAAATGGATAAGCCAGAAAATGTCACCTGGCACCGTTGCTGAGGAGATGTTGAAGTAGCTGAAGACGCGTGCTGAAGAAGTCGCTCCTCACGAGCCGCCTGGGTCCTGAACCCCGGGGGGCTCCGGAGGCTCAGGGGACTCGTGAAGAATCGTCGCCATCTCCGCCAGGACCGCGTGGTACCTAGCCTCCTGAGTCGCCAGAACGCTCCGCAGGTGGCGCTGGAAGGTAACAGTCGCGTTCAGCAGGCCGAAAGGCATGCGAACATAGCTATGAGGGGGGCCCTCACACCGACCAACGCGCGATGGCCAGAAGCGCTCCTGGGACGCGACCCTGTTGAGCCCTGGAATGTTGACGCAGATGCGCAGCTCATTATCCTCGCCAGGACAAGGAGCTGCGCCAGGTGGTGGGCGGCGGTCGCCGCGCATGGCTCCCGCCTCTTGAAGCTCCTCGGTTGCCTTGGTGATGAACTCTTGAGCACCTGGTGCCCCGTGCCTTGTGCCCTCCTGGTGAAAGCACGCGCTGAAGCACGCCTCCACGTGGTGCTCGAGCGCCTCCCTCGTGACATGGGCTAGGTCAGCGACCCTCCAGACGAGATCCCCAGAGCCCTGCCTAAGAGGGGCGTCGGGCGTGCCTTCCTATGCGAGAGAGGGAGGCGCCCCATCCGTGGGTGCAGGTCCTGAGGTGGTGCCGCTGGACACACCGCTCTCCTAAGGTTCTTAGCGGAGCAGCTTCTTATTCTTCTTGGGGACAACCTCAGGAGGGTAGACGGTGCCTTCAACGTCTGGGCTCTCGACTGCCACAGCCTGGTAGGTGCACTCGAGAGAGCACACCGCGTCCTTCTCCTCGCAGGCGATCGTGATGATGTCGCAGTTCCCTGGCATTTTGAGGACATTGCAACCATGATGAGTCACCTCCATGAACTTGGCCAGGGCTGGATACCCAAGGATGGCATTGTATGGAAGGCGAATGTTGGTGACATCGAAGTCGATGAGCTCAGTGCGGTAGTTATCGCGCTTGTCGAAGGTGACAGGGAGGTGGATCTGCCCTATCGGGGTGGTGGAGCCGTCGGTCACTCGTGAGAAAGGCTTGGTGGGCTGCAGCTGATCGTAGGGCACTTGAAGGCGGTCGAACGTCTCTATGGATAGAACATTGCGCCCCGCACCACCATCGATGAGGGTCTTGGTGATGAGGACGTTGCTGATGACAGGCGAGCAGAGCATCGGGAGGGCACCGGCAGTTGCCGCGCACTTGAGCTGGTCGGACGAGCTTAAGGTGATGGTGTACTTGGACCACCTGAGCAAACGCGTGGCCTCGAGCCTGGGGAGGGCCGCGTTCACCTCGTGGGGGAACTACTTGAAGATGCGATGAGAGGCTGGGGCCTGAGCGCCGCTCAGGATGCAGGCGATGGCACGAGGCTCCTGGAAGCCCCTAGCCCCTCGTCCTGGTGGTGGTCGTCGTTCCTTCTTGGTGGCGGTGGCAGCGGAGGGAGGCCGGCATTCCCCTGAGGACGGTCCTCATGAGGCTGATCTCTCGAGGCGCCCTCACGAGGCTGGCCCTGCTAGCGTTCCTCATGAGGCTGGTCGCGCCACTCCTGGCGAGGGCCGAGGTTGTCCCAGCGTCCTCCATTTAGGCCTCCTCCGCGGTCGTAGCCTCGATCGTTGCGCTCGGGGCGACAACCGAGGCGCCCGTCGTGGATGGCCCTGAGCTCCCGGCAATCATTGGTATTGTGGCTGTGTACGATGTGGAAGATGCAGAACGGACGGCTGCCCTCTGATGGCTCTGGGTGGTCACAGCCGCGCTTCATCTCTGGTACAGCCACAAGCACGGCCGGTCCCTTGCGCTTCACATCCTTGACCTTGGCTTTCTTGTCATCTGGGTCAGCCTCCGGGAGCTCCAAGAGGGAGAGGCGACCCTCCTCGGCTCTTGCACACTTGGTTGCCATGTTGAACATCTCCAGAGCCGTGCACAGGTCCTCGTGTATGGCGAGCTCCTCCTTCATCTTGACGTCGCGGATGCCATCAGAGAACGCCGAGATGATAGCCTCATCCGAAACCTTGGGGATCTTGAGGCGAATGTTGTTGAAGCGCTGGATGTACTTCTGCAAGGTCTCCCCTGGCTGCTGCTTGATGCGCCGTAGGTCACCCACAGCCGGCGGCCGGTCACGAGTGCCTTGGAAGTTGGCGATGAAACGGTCTCTCATCTCGCCCCAGGAGGGATCGATCCCGCGGGCAGGTTCAGGAGCCACGAGCGTGCGCCATCCTTGATTGCCATGGGAAACCAGTTCGCCATGACCTTCCTGTCGCCGTTGGCCGCCTCGATGCTCAGCTCGTAAAGCTGCAGGAACTCAGCAGGGTCGGGGGTGCCGTCGTAGCGTGGAGGGAGGTCGGTCTTGAACTTTCCCGGCCAGACGATGTTGCGTAGCTCGGGAGTGAAAGCACGACAGCCCACGGTAGTCACGGGAGCCCGTCGTGGAGGTGGAGCCTGATCTTGGCACTCATGCGCCACTACCGCAGGTGGCGCCCGGTCATGACGTGGTGGTGCTGGGAGCGCAGGAGCATCTTCTTGCGGCCGGCCCGTGATGAGCGTGAGATGATGAACCAGCCGGAGTCAGTGGCGGGGTGGCCGTGCGTCCGTCACGCCGCACATAAGGGTGCAACGATGAAGCTTGGCGCTCGTGCCCCGCCGGGCCCGTGGCGGCGTTGGCAGCATGCGATGGAGAACGACGGGGAGGCCCGCCGGTAGGCGCCGTCTGGGCGACGCGAGCGGCGAGGGCGGCCCGACATTTAGCACGGGTGTCGGTGTCAAAACCGGCGGATCTCGGGTAGGGGGTCCGAACTGTGCGTCTAAGGTCGATGGTAACAGGAGACGGGGGACACGATATTTACCTAGGTTCGGGCCCTCTTGATGGAGGTAATATCCTACTTCCTGCTTGATTGATCTTGATGAATATGAGAATTACAAGAGTTGATCTACCACGAGATCGTAATGGTTAAACCCTAGATGTCTAGCCGGTATGATTATGATTGCCTCTATAGACTAAACCCTCCGGTTTATATAGACACCGGAGGGGCCTAGGGTTGTACAGAGTCGGTTTACAAAGGAAGGAATCTATATATCCGAACGCCAAGCTTGCCGTCCACGCAAAGGAGAGTCCCATCCGGACACGGGAAGAAGTCTTCTGTCTTGTATCTTCATAGCCCATTAGTCTGGCCCATGTTACATAGTCCGGACGCCTGAGGACCCCTTAATCCAGGACTCCCTCAGTAGCCCCTGAACCAGGCTTCAATGATGATGTGTCCGGCGCGCAGATTGTCTTCGGCATTGCAAGGCAGGTTCCTCCTCCGAATACTCCAAAGCAGCTTTCGAACACCAAAAACGTGTCCGGCTCTACAAAACAAGTACCACACACAACCATAGAGAGCATAATATTTCACGAATCCAATCTACTAACAACTTCTGCAGCGTGACATCACGTCCCTGCCCGGTCCTTATTTCGAACCATTTTTTAGCCTCCCGCTCCACGTTTCAAGATGCGGTTTTATTGGCACGTCTTGTCAAAGCAGAGATCGTGTCCCCTTATTGCGGGATTCTCATCAATACGGGCGTGGGTAACCCAACCGCCCCATTGGCAAGATTCCTTGGGAATAGGCAAGTTTCATGGCTTATGAGGAGGCGTTCGATATTCATCGCCTTTATAAAGGGGGCACAGACCCGTCTTTTCCCTCTACGCCTTCCTCCACTTTTCCAACCTCGAGCTCCAGCACCCGGGTTTCAACTTAATCGCTCCAAGCCTCCCAGTCATGTCCGGACCTAGCCCTCAAGGCCGGTGGGTGGCCTCCTCTGTCACAGAGGAGGATATCGCGAACCTCCGGGCGGCAAGGTACCTGACCGCGGAAATCCTCCACAGGCTCCCTGCTAAGGGGCAGGTAATTCCTACACCCAGATGCGGCGAGAGAGTCGTATTCATCTCCCACTCCTCCGGGGGCTAGGGTTCGCTCTCCACCCCTTCGTTCGTGGCCTCATATTCTATTACGGGCTAGATTTTCACGATCTAGCTCCGGACTCCTTTCTTCAGATCTCGGCGTTCATCGTCATGTGCGCGCATTCCCCCACACTTTGGCTTATGGCTCAAGACCTTTAATGTGAAGCCGAAGGTAGTCGACTGGGAGCAAGCGGAGTGTAGCGGTGCAATGGTGAGCAAGCGGAGTGTGGCGGTGCAATGGTGAGCAAGCTCGCCAATACTCCTTGGCCAAAGGGCTCCTGCACAGAAACTTCCAACCTATGGCAGCAGGAGTGGTTTTACATCACTGAACCCTGCGGTACCAAGTGGGCAGCGACACCTGCGTTCCGATCTAGCCGTCCATTACGACTCGCGTCATGGATTAATAAGGGGCTGGATTGGGGATCAATTGATGAAGTGCAGACGCTACAAAGCCGTATCCGGAGTCTCCTTGAAAAGGACACCGCCCTCATCAATGTGATCCAGGTAATGCTAGTCCGCCGGGTCCTGCCATGCCAGCGACGGCCTCTCCGCCTGTGGGAGTTCAATCCGGAAGGACCACGGACCCTTCAGCACTTCTTCGGCACAACACACAGAGGGATGTGGAAGTTATTCTTCGGGACCCGAAAACAGTGGCCGGATACAACCGAAGACATCGGCCTCGAATGCAACCATCCGGATACCTCGGTAAGCACTCGACTCCTGAACACAACTTAGTTGATTATCCCGTAACAATATACTGAGAAACCTTTCTCCGACCAGGGCTGGATAAAAAAGGCGGAACGAATTAGGTGTTCGGCTCCACTCCCCGAAGACTCAGCTGATCCTGTGTTGACAAGGATGCTGGCCCCAGCACCGTATCAAGTGCCAGTGAAGGAGGTCAAGGTGGAGGGAAGAAAGGCCAAAGGTGGCCTCCACTCGAAAGGTACACCAGACGCTATGTCCGGGGAAACTAGAACTCCCTCTTCTGAAGACGAAGGGGACGAAGAAGCTGATATCTCTCCTCCCCATGGGAAGAAAAGGACTGCCTCCGAAGATTTGAAAGTGGAGGCTCCCAAGAGAGGGAAGGTGTCCCAGTCAGCCGGTTCAGAAGACGATGCTGCACAGTTCCTCCGTAAGGACAAGACTTTAGCCGAATCGTAAGTGAACAAGGGTGTTTTAGACAAATCCTGTTCTTTTCAGGTCACAAGGGTATCATCTTAAATACATGTTTGTACTCCGGCCTGTAGTCTTCCTCACCAGTCCTCCTCCTCGGGTGACCTCCTCCCAGAGATGATGGAAAGCGAGATGCCTCCACAGGTTTCCTCGCCCTTTAGGGCGGACGACTTCGAGGTGTCATCCCGGAGGGTCTCCCCCGATCACCAAGTGGTGCGGGGGGCAATGAAGACAGCGCCCGAAGGTGATACTTCGGTCGCCAATTGTCCGGGGTATGCAGCCCCTATGGGGACCAAAAGTAAAGGCCCCAAACTACCCAGTTTACAGCCGAAGATGACTCTAGGGTCGAGTAAATCTATCCCCTCGAAGGGAGTTCGTACTCCGGAAGCCGCTTCCAGGAATCCGGAAGCGCCGGATACATTAATGGGCATGTTGCAGAATGCGTCCATCTCAGAGGAACATCGTACCTTAATGGGTACGGTAGTTGAGAGGATTCTATCTGTGAGTAGCGGATTGAATGAAGCCTTTACAGGCCTACTAAGAGGCTTCGAGGTATGCAATGTAATATCTTAACCACTCTTTACATGCAGAATGCGCCTGTGTATAGATAGTAGCCCTTGAGACTCTGGTCGGCTTCCACAGGGAGGCGATCAGAGGATCAAAAAGATATGCTCAGGAAATGACATGATTAATTTGGAAATAGGCTGTTATGTCAATGGCGACTACCCCTGCCGCAGAAGTTGCAGATTTACAGCAAAAACTTGAGTCAACGGATGAGGGCATTACTCTTATTAACAGGCGTCTCGACGAGGCACAAGGTATTTCTGGGGCAGTCAGCTTATGCATGTATAATTATATGAGCATGAAGCTGAGAATTATATACTGGGACATGCATAATTGCAGATGGTGCTGCTGCGGTTGAGACCCTTCGGGCTGAAATTGCCCGGGCCAAGGAGCAAGCTAGAGTGAGCAGTGCGGCTATCAAGAAGGCAACTGCTGATTTAAAGGCCGAACAGGCCACTCTGTGCCAGTGCGAGGAGAGAATATCTACCATGGCGTGAGAGCTAAAGGATGCCACTGCCCAATGCAAGTCACTCAAAAAGGATAACAAAGCCAAAACGGCCGATCTCGACGAGGCCTTACAAGAGGCGCGAGAGGCACGATCCGAGTCAAGAGCGGCTCAGGAGGAGATTCGCCAAGCTGGGGAGATAGCGGCTGGTAAGCCCTTTCTTTTACAGACTAACTTCGGCAATACGAAGTATGCCCCGCTTAATCAAATGTGGAGTTCTCCAGACTCATTCTTGGACCTGCTGAAGAGTATCGCCGATGCGGCACAGTTTTATCAAGCGCAAGACGAACATACAGTGTAGAAGCTTTTCTAGTCACAGTTCAACGTGCCAAAGCGTCTGTCGTTGCTGAACGAACAAATGGCCCAGTGGGCCGAGCTCCACAAGGTGTTCGAAGCTGCCATGGAGGAAGTCATGGTCCGGCTGTGGTCAACTGAGCCACTTCCGAACAGTTATTTCGGCTTGGTGCAGCGACTTGTTGATGCGGTCCCACGTATCAACACCGTGAAGCGGTCGGCGTGCATTGAAGGTGCACGGATGGCCTTTGCCCGTGTCAAGACATACTGGGCAAAAATGACGGCCGCCGATGTTGCAGCAAAACAGTCCACCCGAGGGCAAGGAACATCGCACGCCGGAGCATTATTTTGTAGATGTCCTAGAAGGCGCCCGCTTGATAGAGGGTCAGTGCTCGAAGGATATTATGTTCGAGTGAATGTACTGGAATTGTGATAACAATATTATGATATATTAAGGATGTTTATATTTATGCCTTTTGCCTGAAAGGCATTTCCTCCTGTGCGGCCATTTTTTTATATAATCTGAAGGTTTGCCAGTCGTCGGCTTCAGCCCCCTCGCATATAATGCGGGGGTGTTCAGAATAGCAACTGACTAGACTTGACCCAACGTCTTGGTCCGTGAAGGAGGTGTCAGTGCGGCGAACTAGGCAATCGGACTATAGGGCTTTAACACCTTCACTTAGCCATAGGAGTTTGACGGTGGGTCTACGATATAGCCCCTTGTATGTACGTGGTTATCCGAATACGGCTGCACTACATAGGTGACCGGAAAACGGTCCTTCGTGTTATACAGAAGAAATCGCAAAAGATTTTATAAGTCGCCGAGTGGTTGACCAGCTCTCGCCGCATCATGACAGTTAGTTCTCGGGTTTCTCTACTGAGGTGCTTAACCGGGTGAACCGGAAACACAATCGCAGTAGTTCTCCCTTTACTACCCTAGCCGATATAGCAGAATGTAAGGTAGTAAGCACAGGAGCCGGGCAACCCAACTATTGACCAAAGACACGATTCGGAGCTGATGCATATAATGCCAAAACTCGTGACGCCGAAGTATGCTGTAGAGCTGTTCAGACTTGTTGGCAATTTAATATGTTGCCGTATCGAGCCCCTGGCAATTAGTGTCGAGGTGTGTATGTGAAACCACCAAAAAGGTACAATACAGCTCTATGAGAAAAAGTAAGTACTGAAGACGGATTATGTCCACTGGAATCTGATTGATACGTCGAGCGCAATCTTACAGATTATAACACCTCTACCCAGATCATTTTACATGCCTGGGGTCGAAGGCTGAGGAGAAAGGCTATATCCAGGTTTTAAATAGAGTGTTTTGGTCTACAAAAAATCTTTTGGACCTCCTGTCGCACGTCTGCGCTGCCTTTGCCTTAGCGAAGAAGATTCCCTAAAAGGAGCAATTTTTGGTTGCTTGGATGAAACCGGGCTCCGAAAGAGTCCTTGCAGGTCCATAGGATGAACAAGTTTTGATTCATCTGTGACAAAATATTAGAAATAGTTTAAAAAGGAAGGAGAAAAGCTGTAGGAGGACGAACCGTGCCGTAGGCCTGTCCGTATTGTGTCTCCGCCGACGACCAAGGTATTTTAAGTGCATAATTATGCATGCGGGATGTGAATTTCGCGGGCATATGCAGTGAATGACGGAGGCGGAACTGCTAATCCAGCTCTAAAATTGACCGTTCTTGTGTAGTAGAGGCCGGTGGCTTAATGGCCAATGATGTATGTGGTTTAACGAGTCCGCTTTGTACTTCGGCTGTGATGGCTGTGGTATACTCCTCCAAACAGAGGGGGTGTTCCATGTTTCCATTGATCGTTATAACGCCGCGTGGACCAGGCATCTTAAGCTTTAGATAGGTGTAGTGTGGGACCGCATTGAAACGAGCGAACGCGGTCCGCCCAAGCAGTGCATGGTATCCACTACAGAACGGAACAATATCGAAGATCAATGCTTCGCTTCAGAAGTTGTCCGGCGAACCGAAGACGACTTCCAGTGTGATTGAGCCCGTACAGTGAGCTTCTTCGCCAGGTATTACACCTTTGAAGGTAGTTGTGGTGGGCTTGATCCTTGAGGGATCAATGCTCATTTTGCGAACAGTGTCTTGATAGAGCAAATTAAGGCTACTGCCGCCGTCCAGAAGGACTCGTGTGAGATGGAATCCATCAATGATTGGATCGAGGACGAGAGCTGCCGAACCTTTGTGACGGATACCTGTTGGGTGGTCATTGCGATCAAAAGTGATCAGACAGGTTGCCCATGGGTAAAATGTTGGTACGACCGGCTTTATGGCGTAGTCATCTCGTGGTACGAGCTTGTGCTCCCTCGTAGGGATATGCATCACAGATATCATGTTTACTGTTTTTACTTCAGGGGGAAATTGCTTTTGTCCCCCGGCGCTTGGCTGGCGAGTTTCCTCGTCTCCGCTGTCACTAGGAGGCCCCTTCCCTTTGTGTTCAGTGTTGAGCTTGCCTGCTTGTTTGAAAACCCAAAAATTTCTGTTGGTATGGTTGGCGGGTTTGTCAGGGCTGCCATGAATTTTACAGGGCCGATCCAGTATCCTATCTAAACTGGACGGGCCATCTTTGTTTGCCTTGAATGGCTTCTTCCGTTGACCGGATTTGGAACCACTAAATCCAGCTTTGACCACCATGTCTTGGGTTCCTACATTATTATTTCGATGCTTGTTTTTATAGCGTCGAGGCTTGCCATTGCCGTCCCTGACCTCAGAGGTGCCAGGATCGCTGGTGCTATTGTTTCATCGAGCCAGCCAGCTACCTTCCCCCACGCAAAAGCAGGTCATCAGTGCGGTAAGAGCTGCCATAGATTTTGGTTTTTCTTGGCCGAGGTGACGGGCCAGCCACTCATCCCGGACGCTATGTTTAAAGTCCGCTAGGGCTTCGGCGTCCAGACAGTCGATGATTTGGTTCTTTTTAATTAAGAACCTAGTCCAGAGCTTCCTGGCTAACTCTCCGGGCTGTTGAACTATGTGACTTAGGTCATCAGCATCCGGAGGTCGAACGTATGTACCTTGGAAGTTGTCACGGAAGGCATCTTCCAAGTCTTTCCAGCTGCCAATAGAGTTTTCAGGCAAGCTGTTCAACCAGTGTCGAGCTGGTCCCTTGTGTTTTAGTGGGAGGTATTTGATGGCATGAAGATCATCACTGCGGGCCATATGAATATGGAGAAGAAAATCCTCAATCCATACCGCAGGTCTGTTGTCCCATCATATGATTCGATGTTCATGGGTTTAAACCCTTCTAGGAATTCGTGCTCCATTACTTCATCAGTGAAGCAAAGGGGGGTGCGGCGCCTCTATATCGGGCCAAGTCGTGACGCAGCTCGGATGGAGTCCGTCTGTGGTTTTTGGCCCGGGCGTGATTATGCTTGTCACGTCTGGCTAGATAGCTGTCGTCGCGGGTTGGGGTGTGCCCCCTCGATCCGTAGATCGATCTGGTCTGACCTTCTCTACTATCCAGGTCTTGCCACAGGTCATATGTATATCCCCGAGCTGTTACATCTCTACCTTTACGGCGAGGTAGTATGGGTTGGTGTTCGACTTGAGTTGCCGTTTTGTCCCGGCCACGAGGTGGTCGGTCAGCCACATTATGTGCTGATGGTGCGGACTCGAGGGCCTCGTCATCAAATTTGGGTAGCAGTTTATGCTTCGGACAACTTTTGGTTGGGCGCTCGAGGCCGTATTCCTTGGCTGCCAGGACATTAGTCCACCTATCGTTGAGCAGATCTTGATCAGCTTGAAGCCGCTGTTGTTTCTTTTTTAGGCTCCTTGCAGTGGCAATTAGCCGGCGCTTAAATCGCTCCTGCTCGAGAGGTTCCTCAGGTACGATAAATTCTTCGTCACCAAGGCTCACCTTGTCCTCGGAGAGTGGGAGATAATTACTGTCCTCCGAGTCTTTGTTTATGGCCTGTTCGTTAGGGCTAACTGGCCCATCTTCCCGATCGTCCTATTCGAAAGTTGGCTCGACGGGGTCTTCTTTGTCTTCGGCATCGTCTGGAGTGTTGTTGCCTCCTGTGCCGGTATTGCTGTTTTTTCCACAGCGTGATTTAGAGCGGCTCGCTGACGTCGGCGCTTTGGCTGTGTCTTAGGAGATTTATCCTTGACTGGATCTTCTTTATCATCGCCGCTACCCTCTTTGGGTGTATCCACCATGTACACGTCATACAAAGAGGTGGTCGTCCAGCGTCTGGTAAACGGCGGGTTTTCGGCCTGCTCCTCTCCAGCATCATCGTCCATACCGTCGATTTCTTCGGAGCCGTAGTCGAGCATGTCAGTTAAGTCCTTGACAGTGGCTATGAAGTGGGTGGTGGGTGGGACGTAAAATTCCCCGCTCTCAGCCCCTAGTCTGGGCTGGGCGTAGTTCGGACGTTGCTCCTCTGCAATGACAAGGGATCACATCAAGTCCATAGCCTCACTTAAAGGCGAGGTTTGGCCAGGGAGAAGAAAATCCGTGGAGCACGGCGGGAAGGAAACTCCTTGGCCGAGCTCACACGATGCTGACTTCGAGGGTTCGGAGCCAGTGTCCGGAGAGGAGTCCGGCTACATGATGGTTGCCAGCAACACTACTTCCTCCGGCTCTCCCGTGCTGGGCTCAATGGTCGCAGACAGTCCGGGGGCTCAGTAAACCCGTCTTCGGACCTGGCGATGCGCTCTGGATCTAAGGCCAGAGCGGAGGTTGGGGCCGTGAACCCTTGGAAGATCAAGTTTCCTTGGATATCAGCGACATAGTCCAGATTTCCAAAACTAATCTGGTGACTTGGGGCGTAGGTGTCGATCTGCTCTAGATGGCCAAGCAAGTTGGCCCAAAGTGCGAAGCCACCGAATACGAAAATTTGGCCGGGGAGAAAAACCTCCTCCAGGGCCGCATTGTTGTAGATGATGGATGGAGCCATCGAACCTCCTGATGACGACACAGTGGAACTCTCAATGAAAGCACCAATGTCAGTGTCAAAACCGGCGGATCTCGGGTAGGGGGTCCCGAACTGTGCGTCTAAGGTCGATGGTAACAGGAGACAGGGGACACGATGTTTACCCAGGTTCGGGCCCTCTTGATGGAGGTAATACCCTACTTCCTGCTTGATTGATCCTGATGAATATGAGAATTACAAGAGTTGATCTACCACGAGATCATAATGGCTAAACCCTAGATGTCTAGCCAGTATGATTATGGTTGCCTCTACGGACTAAACCCTCCGGTTTATATAGACATCGGAGGGGCCTAGGGTTGTACAGAGTCGGTTTACAAAGGAAGGAATCTATATATCTGAATGCCAAGCTTGCCATCTATGCAAAGGAGAGTCCCATCTGGACACGGGAAGAAGTCTTCTATCTTGTATCTTCATAGCCCATTAGTACGGCCCATGTTACATAGTCTGGACGCCCGAGGACCCCTTAATTCAGGACTCCCTCAACGGGCTCGACGGGCGTCAACCATGGAAGCGGTGGAGCGGTGGCGAGTCGATCGGCGGAAGAGAGGCTCCGACACGCCCCTACCTAGCACGCCAAATGTCAGATTCAGGGTTCCGCAGACCCTTGAGAGGTTCGGACTCTGGGGTGCGTGCGAAGGACTCGTCCTCCCTAGTCTGCCTACTCACAGATCCCATGACCTAGCTCGATGAATCTAATGGACAAGGGACACAACAGTTTATCTTGGTTCGGGCCACCATGCGGTGTAATACCCTACTCCAACTTTGTGGTGGATTGCCTCGAGGGGCTGAGGATGAACTGGTACAGTGGTGGAACAACCTCTGGAGGTGAGGTGTTCTTATGCTCGATAAGCTGGCGTGTGTGCGGTTGGTCCCAATGATCCGTCCTCCTCTATGGTGGTGGCTAAGTCCTATTTATAGTGGCCTTGGCCCTCTTCCCAAATGTAGGCGGGAAGGGATCCCACAACGGCCAAATTCAAAGGGAGACAACTAGTACAAGTTATCCTGACAAAAGTAGTCTTTGCCTGCAAAAGTGTCTGGTGGTGACACCACGGTGGGCTCCACGATGACCTCCGTCCTGCCGTCCTGGCGGTCTTGGTCTTTTTGCACAGGAATGGAAACCTTTGCTTGATTCCTCGGGACTCCGCGCCTGCGCTTGCCTCCTTAGCACTAAAGAGGAAACTAGTACACTGCGCCCGCTGGCGTCCGCCTGGCCTTGGTCGTCATGGCTCACATCATATGAACCTCGTGAGGTGCAGCTTGCATAGATATCTCCGCTCCTCGGGAGCCAGCCTGGGGAGGCTGCCCCTCGTGGAGGTCTTGGTGTCGTCCGCCTCGCGAGGGTCTTGAGTTGTTGTTGTCGAAGCTGGGCCATACCGGACCGTTGATGGAGCCAGGCCATGGGCCGCAGGCAGGCAAGTCTGGGTACCACCGTTCCCAGTACACCGACAACGGTCGATTTCATCATCAGCCAGCTTCAGTCTCCGATTGAGGTTGGAAACTTCAGCGGCCTGGGCAGTTGCCGCCAACAGGGAAGCCTGTTATAAAATAGATAAGTACGTCACCTCTACCGAATACTATGTGATCCTCTGTTCGGCTTTTTTCAAAAACCGGACAAAGTCTCAGGGGCTACTATCTATATACAGGTATACTTCCTTTATATGAAAAACGGCTTGAGTATTACGTCGCATACCTCGAAGCCTGTTAGCACGCTGGTGAAGGCTTCGTCCAGTCCGCTCTTGGCGGACTGAACCTTCTCAACCACCAAACCCATCAGAGTGCGGTGTTCCTCCACGATGGAAGCACGTCGCAGTGCTTCCACCAGAGCATTCGGCGCCTCCGGATTAGTGGAGGTCGCCGCCGGAGCTGATGCTCCCCCTCCTTCAAAGGGGGTTGCTTGCCCGATTCCGGAGCTGCATGGGTCTCCGGAATGATGTCCGGCTGGGGGCCAGACTGGTCAGGGCCCCCGGCGTCGGTCGCGCGGTCGCACCCCCATATCTTCGG
The DNA here is from genome assembly GCF_002575655.3 of Aegilops tauschii subsp. strangulata. Taxonomy (NCBI): domain Eukaryota; kingdom Viridiplantae; phylum Streptophyta; class Magnoliopsida; order Poales; family Poaceae; genus Aegilops; species Aegilops tauschii. Next base: position 301,878,135 of record NC_053041.3, on the reverse strand, counting down.
CAGCCGAGGTATTACCCTCGGGCGCCGTTTCGGTAGCCTCGCCCATTCCTCCGCGGCCTGGAGAGGTCCTTCGGGACAACACCTCGGTGTCATCCGTGATGATTGGCGGAGAGGCTCATGGAGGCGTCTCGCTCTTTGCTTCCTCGGGCGGCAGAGAACTCCCCTCAGATAGTGAAGGGTGGGGGAGATCGCGAGCAGGGCTAAAAGGCATACGGTGTAATACGTTATACTATAAAAACATAAAGGACCGAAGACATACAATAAATTTTTTGATACTTACGATTTGGCCAGGGGCTTCACCCTGGGGAGCCTCTCGGGGATGGGTTCGGTTTCTAAATCCGAACCATCCGAGAGGGATATCTTCCCCCTCTTGGACGTCCCCTCCTCCGGGTCTATGGAGGCTGCCCTCTTCTTCTTCCTCCCCTTGAGAGGGGAATCACTTTCCGCCTCCTCCTCCTCGTCTTCATCTCCCTCGTGGGAGGAGGGGATTTCGGTCTCTCTGGACACTGCGTCCGAAATACCCTTACGGCGGAGGCCACCCTTGGCCTCCTTGCTCTTCTTCTTGGCCTTCTTCTCCGGCGCCTGATAAGGCGCCGGAACCAAAATCTTCGTCAGCTGGGGAGTGGCTGGACTTCAGGCAGCGGTGTCGGACACTTGATCCGCTCCGCCTTCGCTATCCAGCCCTGAACGAGGGATGGAAAGCTCATTATGCCTAAGAATTTATGGACTGAATGTATGCTCGGGAATAACACACTTACCGGTGTGGCCGGGTTCTCACTGTCAAGGCTGATGTCTTCGTTCTTCTTCGACCATGCTTTCTGGGCCTTGAAGAGCAGCTTCCAGATATCTTCGTGCGTTGTGCCGAAGAAATGTTTCAGGGTCCGCGGATCTTACGGATTGAACTCCCACATGTGGGAGGGCCGGAGTTGGCAGGGAAGGATCCGGCAGAAGAGCATCACCTGAATCACGTTTGTGAGACTGGTGTTCTTGCTTATCATGTTTGTGATGCGCTTTTGCAGCATCAACACTTCCGCCGTGGATCCCCAGTCCAGACCCTTGTTGGTCTACGACGCGAGCCACATAGGGGGCCCGGATCTGAACTCAGGAGCAGCCGCCCACTTGGTGTCGCGGGGTTCGGTGATATAGAACCACTCCTGCTGCCACACCTTGACGATCTCCACAAAGGCGCCTTTAGGCCAAGTGGTGTTGGGGAGCTTACTCACCATGGCGCCACCGCAGTCCGCATGCTGCCCATCGACCACCTTCGGCTTCACATTGAAGACTTTTAGCCATAGGCCAAAGTGTGGGGGATGCGGAGTAGCGCCTCACACACGACGATAAACACCGAGATGTGTAGGAAAGAGTTTGGGGCTAGATCATGGAAATCTAGCCCATAGTAGAACATGAGGCCGCGGACAAAGGGGTGGAGAGGTAACCCTAGCCCGCAGAGGAACTCAGGGATGAACACAACCCTTTCGCCGGGCTCCGGGGTGGGAATGATTTGCTCCTTGGCAGGGAGCCTATGTGCGATGTCCGCAGACAGATATCCCGCCTCCCGGAGCTCCCCGACGTCCTTCTCCGTGACGGAGGAGGCCTCCCACTTGCCCTTCGAACCAGATCCGGACATGGTTGGAGAAGTTGGTGGCGGTGGAAAAGATTGAAGCTTGGGCGCTGGAGCTTGAGGATGGGAAACAAGAGAAGGAAGAAGGCGTGGGGAGAAAAGAGGGATCTTTATCCACTTATATAGGCACTGAATATCAAACGCCCCCCTCCGGCCTTAAAACTCGCCTGTTCCCAATGGGTCGTGCGAATGGCACAGTTGGATTACCCAAAACCGTATTGATGAGGATCCTGCGATAAGCAGACACGATGTCTATTTTGACAAGACATGTCAATAGAGGCCGAGCCTCGAAACGCGAAGTGGGAGGCGAATAAATGGTTCAAAATGTTATAGAGGCCAGACGTGACGTTTTTCCCAAAAGTTGTTAGTTGACAGGCATTATTTTGATTAAGTATCTTTCCTTCGTGGCTCCGGGTTGTGACTATTATACAGAGCCGAATATAATTCTTTTGTTCAAAAGACTGCTTTGAAGTATTCAGGAGGAGGAACCCACCTGGCAATGCCGAAGACAACCCGCGTACCGAACATATCGTCATTGAAAACTGGTTTAGGGGCTACTGAGGGAGTCCTGGATTGGGGGGTCCTCGGGTGTCTGTGCTGTGTGATATGTGCCGGACTGATGGGCCATGAAGACACAAGGCAGAAGACATTCCCCCGTGACCGGGTAGGACTATCTTATGCATGGATGGTAAGATTGGTGTGCGTATATGTAATCTCCTTCCTCTGTAAACCGACTCTGTACAACCCTAGGCCCCTTCGTTGTGTATATAAACCGGAGGGTTTATTCCGTAGAGGCTATCATAATTTACATAGGCTAGTCAACTAGGGTTTAGCCATTATGATCTCGAGGTAGATCAACTCTTGTAACCCCTATACTCATCAAAGTCAATGAAGCAGGAAGTAGGGTTTTACCTCCATCAAGAGGGCCCGAACCTGGGTAAACATCGTGTCCCCTTTGTCTCCTGTTACCTTTGATCCTCAGATGCACAGTTCGGGACCCCCTACCCGAGATCGGCCGGTTTTGACACCGACAATGTGCTCCGCTTGCAATCCATCAAAGTGCTCTTCCAGCTTCCTCACTTCCTCCACATATGCCTCCATCAACGGACTCTGATAATCCTTGTTGACTTGCCTCACCACTAGTTGAGAATCTCCGTGGATAATCAATTTCTTGATTCCCAATTCCACTGCAATTCTGAGTCCAGCAAGGACGCCCTCATACTCAGCAGTGTTGTTGGCGGCTTTCTCACGGGTAAATTGCATTTGAATCACATATTTGATATGCTCTTCGGTGGGCGCAACAAAAAGCACTCCGGCTCCGGCGCCCTACAGTGAGAAAGCACCGTCAAAATACATGATCCACTCCCGAGGTGCCTCTTTGCCTGGGAGACCAAGCTCTGGTACTTCTTCGTCTGGAGTAGGCGTCCATTCTGCAATTAACTCTATCAATGCCCTGCTCTGAATAGTTGAAGTGCTCTCATATTTCAAGCCAAAGCTTGACAATTCTAGTGCCCACTCGACTATTCTTCCTATGACTTCGGGGTTCCTCAATATGCGCTGCAGTGGAAAACAGGCGACAACCGTGATCTCGTGGGCTTGGAAGTAGTGGCGCGGTTTTCTCCAGGCCATGATAAGGCCGAAGACCAGCTTTTGCACTCTAGAATACCTTGATCTAGCCCCCTGCAACAAGGAGCTGACAAAGTACACTGGCCACTACACCACTTTCTTCCTTGCCGTAGTTTTAGGATTGCCTTTGCTGGATGGTTCCGCCTCCCTCTGTTCTGTGTCCAGTCCTGCCGCGACTGGTTCAGTTCCATCTCTAGAGGGTAGAGTTGATGTGACTGCTTCCTCATGCACTTCTCGCTGCGCCACCAGCACTGCACTAACCACTTGATTCGTTGCAGCTAAGTATAGCAACAACGACTCTTGTGGTTTAGGCGCGACCAAGGTGGGAGCAGAGGAAAGGTAGGCTTTCATGTCTTGCAGCGCTGCTTCTGCTTCCGGGGTCCACCTCATTGGGCCCGATTTCTTCAAGATTTTGAAGAAAGGCAAGGCATGCTCGGCATACTTGGAGATGAACCTACTCAGTGCAGCAATGCATCCAGTCAAACGCCTTACATCTTTAACAGCCTTGGGTGCTTGTATTTACTCGATCACTCTGATTTTGTCGGGGTTGGCCTCTATCCCCCGCTGGGACACAAAGAACCAACGAGCTTGCCGGAGGGGACACCGAACACACAATTCTCAGGGTTTAGCTTCAAATTGATCTTGCGCAAGTTTGCAAAGGTCTCTTCCAAATCTTGAATAGGTGTTGATCTGTCCTTCGTCATGACCACTATATCATCCATATAAGCTTCTACATTCCTATGTAGCTGGGGTTCAAAACCCACTTGTACTACCCTCGTAAAGGTGGATCCGGCGCCCTTTAACTCGAAAGGCATTCGTACAAAGCAGTACGTGCCACATGGAGTTATGAATGCGGTCTTCTCTTCATCTTCCTTAGCCATAAATATCTGATGGTACCCGGCGTACGCATCGAAGAAGGACAGCAAAACACATCTGGAAGTGGAATCAACAATTTGATCAATGCGCGGCAGGGGGAAAGGGTCTTTTGGATAGGCTTTGTTTAAGTCCGTGAAATCAATGCAGAGCCTCCATTTCCCGTTCGCCTTGTGCACTACCACTGGATTTGCTAGCCAAGTTGGATGCAGCACCCCTCTGACTAAACCAGCTGCTTCCAGCTTCTTAATTTCCTCGGTAGTGAATTGTTTCCGCTCTAAAGCTTGCTTTCTGACCTTCTGGTTGACGGGCCAAGCATGACGACAAACAGCAAGGTGGTGCTCGATTACCTCCCTGGGAACACTGGGGATGTCAGATGGTTGCCAAGAAAACACATCGACATTCGCCCGCAGGAAGGCAACGAGCGCGCTTTCCTATTCATCATCAAGGGTGGCGCTAATGGTGAACATACCATCATCACCATCCTACCTTGCCAGAACCGTCTTCACAGTAGGTGAAGCAACGTTGGGTTTCTTGCGAGTGGAACTCTCCAGCAGGTCATCAACAGGGGCAGCACACTCCGGAGAGGCGCGCTTCCCGGATTCCTTGCTGGCATCTCTGCTAGCCTTCTTTACCTTCTTCTTTTCCTTCGCGGGAGCTGGGGCGTGAACCGCCTCAGCTGCTACCATGTCTCGATACATCTTGTCTACACATATGATCGCATCTTTCTTATCTGATGGGATGGAAATGATGCCCATCAACCCTGGCATCTTCAAGGTGTTGTAGGCATAGTGGGATGCCGCCATGAACTTTGCCAGAGCTAGACGACCAAGAATCCCATTGTAAGGCAAAGGAAGCTCAACAACGTCAAACGCGATCCTCTCGGTTAGGTAGTTCTATTCTCCGCCAAATGTGACAGGCAACATGATCTTCCCTTTGGGTCGGCTCCTGTCGGGGTTGATTCCTTGGAATGTACCCGTGGCCTTGAGTTCTTCATTAGAGATCTGTAGCTTGCCAACCACCTTAGGGGAGATCAAATTCAGCCCAGCCCCTCCCTCAACTAGCATGTTTGTTACATTGAGGTTGCGGATTGTTGGGGAAACCAACAACAGCAAGTACCCTACCGCGATGGTGCGGTCAGGGTGATCCTCTTCGTCAAAGATGATAGGCGTGTGGGACAATTTAAGTGGCCTTCAGGAATCTGCAGTTGGCTCCACAACATTGACTTCACATGCCCATTGCTTGAGCTGCCGGTCAGAGGAGTGCAAGGACGCACCCCCGTCGATGCACATGGCTTCGGTCGCCTTCTGGAATTCGTGTTCGCTGGTTTCTTCTTCTTCCTATTCATCACTCTCACCATCTCCTTCTTTCTTTTCGCGGCCTCTAGCGGGATTTTCCTTCTTCTGCGGGGCCTTGCCGCAACGGCCTCCTCTACCACCACGGCCTTGCCCGCCAGCACCCTCTTGGCCTCTTTCCCTGTCACGCTTCTCATATTCATCCTGTTGCTTCTTAACAAGCTGCTCAACCTAATGACGCTCTTGGAGATCATGGCGTGGATCTTGCAGTACGGCCTGTTGGATTTCCCAGCTTTCTCTACTACCGCGGTCTCCCGGCAATCAGCACACGTGGCATCTCCCTTGCTAGGGACCTCGGTCTTAGTCTTCTTGCTGGCACTAGGATCACCAGAGCTCTCAACGGCCAATACTGCCTTCGCTTCTGATTGCACCTCCGGTTCCTCCCCTTGGGCTTGGCGGCACCGCTGTCGGCATCTGAATCGATTTCGACCCAACCTCCTCTCCGGGGAGTCGCCTCCCTTCTTCAGCCTGAGCACACTTATCTGCCAAGGTGTACAACTCGTTGACAGTCTTAGGCAGCTGGACATTCATCTTGGCCCGCATCCTTCTATTGCACATGTTCGAATGGAATGCGACAATAACAGCTGCCGGGTGAATTTCCGGAATGTTACGCTGCACTCGACTGAATCTCTGTATATACTTACGCAGATCCTCCCCTTTCTTCTGTGGAAGGACCTGGAGATCACTGGGTCGTCCAGTCTCTTGATGGCCACCTGTGAAGCCACCAACAAACTCATTGCACAAATCTGCCCATGACGAAATGGAATTTTCCGGCAGGTGCATCAGCCAAGATCTCACATTTGGCTTGAGTGCCAAAGGGAAATAGTTGGCAAACACCTTCTTGTCTCTGCCTCCAGCGGCTTGAACAGCAATTGTGTGAATGCTCAAAACTCTGCCGGGTTTAACTTTCGTCGTATTTTCCTGGCAGTTCAGGCTTGAAGACTTGAGTAGATGGCCAGCGGACCTGCCGCAACTCACGAGTGAAGGCAGGGCACCCAACCTTGAAAGGCAAGTACCCACCAGTACTGGGTGAGGGAGTCCTGGACTAAGGGGTCCTCGGGCGTCCGGCCTGTTATCCGTGGGCCGGGCTGATGGGCTATGAAGACATGAAGGCCGAAGACTGTACCCGTGTCCGGATTGGACTCTACTTGGCGTGGAAGGCAAGCTTGGCGACCGATTATGAAGATTCCAACTTATGTAACCGACTCTATGAAAACCCTAGATCCCCTCGGTGTCTATATAAACCGGAGGGGTTAGTCCGGAAAGGATATATACACATTGCCATAGTCATATAGGCTAGACTTCTAGGGTTTAGCCATTACGATCTCATGGTAGATTAACTCTTGTAACACTTATATTCATCAAGATCAATCAAGCAGGAAGTAGGGTATTACCTCCATAGAGAGGGCCTGAACCTGGGTAAACATCGTGTCCCCCGTCTCCTGTTACCATCGATCCTAGACGCACAGTTCGGGACCCCCTACCCGAGATCCGCCGGTTTTGACACCGACATTGGTGCTTTCATTGAGAGTTCCACTGTGCCGTCGACAAAAGGTTTGATGGCCCCTTCAATCATCGATAATAACGCTGTCCAAGGAGGAACCTTCCTCCCCGGACAGATTTTCGTGTTCGGCGGCTTCATACTGCGGGCCAACTCGCTTGGCCATCTGGAGCAGGTCGATAGCTACACCCCTGGCCATCAGGTCAGATTTGGAAGTTTGAAGCACGTCGCGGATATCCATGGAGACATGATCTTCAATGGGTTCGAGACCGCGGCGATCACTCCCCCTTGCTCCGATGAACATGACTTAAGCCTGTCATCGGATCACATCCAGGAGATGGTTCCTGTTGCTACAACAGCCTTAGAACCAGAGCAGATCGTGCCATCCAAAGCCATAGAATCTGCGGCGTTGGAGCCGCACACGGACTCAGCACCCTGCAATATCTGCTTCAACGGAACTTCGGACTCGTCTCCAGCTTTAAGTTTCGGACCGTGTACGCCTGCGGACACCGAGCTAGATCGGTTATCGATCTTCGAATTCAGCGCCGCAGACGTTTTCCAGCACTCACCTTTGAGCGATGTGCTGAACTCTCTGAAGAATCTGTCCTTGGAGAAGGACTCACAACCGAACTATGTTCGGTTCGAGTTAGAGGCTGATGATGGGGAATTTTGCTTCCCACCCACCACCCACTTCATAGCTACCGTCGAGGACTTAACCGACGAGCTCGACTATGGCTCCGAAGACATCGATGGTATGGACGACGATGCCGACAAGGAGCAAGGCCAAGACCCACCATTCACTGGACGTTGGACGGCCACCTCTTCGTACGACGTGTACATGGTTGATACACCTAAAGGATCCGGCGACGACAAAGAATAGTTGGATGCGAATAAATCCTTCGAGACGCACTCCAAGCGCCGGCGCCCTAAACGCCGCTCTAAGCCTCGTCGCTCAAAAGATGGCAGCACTGGCACCGGAGAAAACAGTACTCCGGGCGACGCCGAAAACAATGAAGACCCTGTTGGAGCCGCATCCGAACAGGAGGAGCAAGACAATGAGCAGGTTAACCCTGATAAACAGGCCACACCCAATGGCCCGGATGATGATAGTTATCGTCCACCCTCCGAGGATGATGAGAGCCTTGGCAATGAGGACTTCATCGTGCCTGAGGCACCCCCCGAGCAGGAGCGCTTTAAGCGCCAGCTCATAGCTACTGCAAGAAGCCTAAAGAAAAAGCAGCAGCAACTCCAGGCAGATCAAGACCTACTCATCGATAGACGGACCGACGTCCTGGCAGCCGAAGAATACGGCCCCAAGCACCCCGCCAAGAGTTACCCAAAACGCAGACTGCTACCTCAGTTCGATGAGGAGGCACCGGATCCCATACCTCCCTCGCGCAATGCGGATTGACCACCACGCGGTCGGGATAGTGCGGCAGACCGACCACCCCGCGGTCGGGATAAAACGGCAACCCAGGCCGAACAACAGCCCGCCCCACCGCCTCGCAAAAACAGGGACAGACCAGCTCGGGACCATACATATGACCTTCGGCAGGAATTGGACAGTAGAGCAGGACACACCAGATCAATATACGGATCGCGAGGACGCTTCCCTACTCGGGATGATAGCTACCTATTCGGATGTGACAAACTCAATCACACCAGGGCCGATAACCACAGACGGACTTCGTCAGAGGTGCGCCGTGACGCGGCCCGCTATAGAGGCGCCGCACACCCTCTCTGCTTCATAGATGAGGTGCTAGATCACGAATTCCCCGAGGGGTTCAAGCCTGTCAATATTGAATCATACGACGGAACAACCGACCCCGCAGTGTGGATCGAAGATTTTATTCTCCACATCCACATGGCCCGAGGAGATGACCTCCACGCTATCAAATACCTCCCATTAAAGCTAAAAGGACCAGCTCGACACTGGCTAAATAGTATGCCTGAGAACTCCATCGGCAGCTGGGAGGATTTGGAAGCAGCCTTCCTCGACAACTTCCAAGGTACATATGTCCGGCCACCCGATGCCGATGACTTAAGCCACATAGTTCAACAACCTGGAGAATCCGCCAGAAAATTCCGGACTAGGTACCTAACCAAAAAGAACCAGATAGTTGACTGTCCGGACGCCGAAGCCCTAGCAGCCTCCAAACATAGCATCCATGACGAATGGCTCGCCCTCCACCTCAGCCAAGAAAATCCGAAATCCATGGCAGCCCTCAAAGCACTCATGACCCGCTTTTGCGCGGGTGAGGACAGCTGGCTGGCCCGAAGCAAAAACGCAGCGAGGCAGGCCCCTCTGAGGCCAAGAACAGCACCGGCAAGCTCCGGCGCAATAGACACAAACGCCGAAGCAATGGCAATAACACCGACGACACCACAGTGAACGCCGGATTCAGCGGCTCCAAGTCCGACCAGCAGAAGAAGCCCTACAAAAGGAGCAATGAGGGACCTTCCAGCCTGGACCGCATACTCGACCATCCGTGCCAGATACACAGCACCCCAGACAAACGAGCCAATCACACCAATAGAGATTGTTGGGTCTCCAAACAGGCTGGCAAGTTAAATGCTGAAAACAAAGAAAAGGGATCACAAAGTGAGGACGAGGACGAAGAGCCCCGGCAGCCGAACACCGGGGGGGTAGAAGAAATTTCCCCCTCAAGTCAAAATGGTGAACATGATATACGCTAGGCACATCCCCAAAAAGGAGCGCAAGCGGGCACTCAGGGACATCTACGCGGTAGAGCCAGTCGCCCCAAAATTCAATCCGTGGTCGTCATTTCCGATCACCTTCGATCGTCGAGATCATCCAACTAGTATCCGCCATGGCGGTTCGGCCGCACTGGTCCTTGACCCAATCATCGATGGATTCCACCTAACACGAGTCCTGATGGATGGGGGAAGCAGCCTCAAGTTGCTCTACCAGGATACAGTACGGAAGATGGGCATTAATCCCTCATGAATCAAACCCACAAAGACTACCTTTAAAGGAGTCATACCAGGCATTGAGGCCCGCTGTACGGGCTCAATCACGCTGGAAGTGGTGTTCGGTTCTCCGGACAATTTCCAAAGCGAAGAGTTAATCTTCGACATCGTCCCCTTCCGCAGTGGCTACCACGCACTGCTCGGACGAACGGCGTTCGCTAGATTCGACGCGGTTCCACACTATGCTTAACTCAAGCTCAAGATGCCCGGTCCACGCGGCGTCATAACAGTTAATGGAAATATGGAACGCTCCCTCCGTACAGAGGAACACACCGTTGCCCTAGCAGCCGAAGTACAGAGCGGCCTTTTCAAGCAGATCCGCAATCCGGCTGCCGAGCCCCTGCACACCGTCAAAAAGGTCTGGACTACGCTGCAGAAGGACAACTCGACCCGTCAAGAGCTTGACTAGCAATTCGGCCTCCGTCCCAGCCCTGATCAAGTAGTGGCACTCGTACCACGCGCACATAATTACGCACTCAAAATCCCATGGGCATTGATGGAGGCACAACTTGTGGTCCACAGTACAGCTTGACCAACCCCGGACTCACACATACTTTCACCCCTTTTTTCCTTTTGTTGCAGGTTCGTTTTCCCGTGTGCCTGATAACCAGTCCTTTCGAAGGATCGACATACAAAGACGGCAAGCAGCATAAGTGTAGGAGATATGACTGCGTTACCCTACAATAAGTGCGTATGGTAACCTCTGCACGTTCTTCTTGACGGTATTCCTGCTTATTTCTCAGGACCCGCATGCTACGCCCTCTTAATTCCGGCATGTTAAATAGCCCGGATGCTTATCGCACTTTTTGTACAGGATACGCCTTGACGTATCCATACAGTTATAATGAAAATGGTTTGCGGCCCAGTTTCTGTGGTTTTCGTTGCTTACTTCATTTTTATTTTGATTTGCTTATCGACTGCGTCCGTACAATCTGGTACGTTTCATATTCGCCACGGGCTCCCCATCGTCCCATAATACGGCAGCAAAGTCCAAACACTTCTTATAGATAAGTTCGGCACCCCAAATTTAGCATTATATGAATTGGCTCCGAATCATGTCTTTGGTCAATAGTTGGGTTGCCCGGCTCCTGTGCTTGCGTTGAATCGGCTAGGGTAGTAAAGGGATAACTACTGCGATTGTGCCCTGGCCTTGACCAGATGAGCACCTCAGTAGAGAAAGCCGAAAACTGACTGTCATGATATGGCGAGAGCCGGTCAGCTGTTCGAGGGTTACAAATCGTTGGAGATTTTTTCCACGTTATGCGAGAGATCGGCACTTCCTGATCAGTTGCTGACAACACTCTGGTTTAAACCAGGGGCTGTGCCCATGCTTTATTATAACACTCCTATGGCTAAGTGAGGGCATTTAAGCCGTATAGTCTGATTGCCTTGTTCGTTGCGCTAAACAACTCCTTCAAGGACCATATAATTGGATCAAGATTGTTTAGATTCCATCCCGAACACCTCTGTACTACCTGCGTGAGGGCAGAAGCCGACGACTGGCCAACCCTCAGATTATATGTAACACGGCCACACAGGAGGATACAATTTAAAGCATAATAAAATTACATTACAAAACAGGCCTTGTTTTCATAATACAAGGCAAGGGCAACATGAATACATTTATTCAAATACAATGTACTGCGAACATTACGCCGCTACAAGTCGAGACCTTCTATGACATCCGCAAAATATCGCCCGGGTGTGCGGTGCTCCTTGCCCTCCGGCAGCCCGCTGGTGACTTCAACGTCGTTCATCTTCGCCCACCACATCTTGCAACGAGCGAAGGCCATACGGGCACCTTCAATACAGGAAGAGTGTTTGACGACGTCCAGCCGAGGACAGGCGTTCACGATCCGCCTCACGAGTCTGAAGTAGCTGCCGGGCATAGCTTCGGCTGGCCATAGCCGGATTATCAAATCCTTCATGGCTAATTCGGCTACCCTATGCAGCTCCACCAGCTGTTTCAGCTGATCGATGAAGGACACGGGAGGCTCTGACACCGCATATTGCGACCAGAAGAGCTTCTCCGTAGAACCCCCTCCTTCGGATCGATAGAACTCCATGGCGTCCGATACACTGCATGGTAAATCAGCAAAAGCCCCTGGGGAACTCCGAACCTGGGTTAGTAAAAGGTACTGCTTCTCCGCATACTTGCTTTGCATCTTAAAAGCCTTACCCGCCGTGATCTTCTTGGCCTCCTGGATCTCCTAGAGGGCGGCCTGGGCCTCATTCCGCGCGGTCTCCGCGCTCTGACGAGCCTTGGTGAGTTCGGCCCCTTGAGCCCACGCATCATGCTCCAAGGTCTCACATTTATTCACCGCATCCTAGAGCTCCTGCTGGACCTCTTTGACCCGGGCCTTGAGCTTCTAATGGGCGGCTTGCTGCTGGACAGCCTTCTCCTCGGCCTCGCCCAGGGCCTTCCTCAGGGCCTCGACCTCGGTCGCGACTCCTGCACATATCATGACACCGCGGTTAATATACAACGCTTATTCTTTTCCGAACACATAGCAAGTCGATTCACCTTGCTTCTCCTAGAGCCGAATTTTAACCTCGCCGAGCTCGTTCTCGGTCCGCTCCAGCCTCTACTTTAGTTCAGAGACCTCGGCAGCATGCGAGGTTGCGGCCAACAGTGACGCCTGCTTATCGATACATACTGAGTTAGTCTCCTACAACTAAGGATTGATCCTCTGTCCGGTTCTTCTCGCCGAACATCGAAGAGTGTCTCAGGGGCTACGGTCTACATGGGTTTTTTCTCTTTTACCTCAAAACCTGTCAACAGGTTGCTACAGGCTTCATTCAGTCCGCTCTTGGCAGACTGAACCTTCTCGATCACCGTACCCATAAGGACACGGTGATCGTCCATGATGGAGGTGCCTCGTAGCGCCTCCATCAGGTTATCCAGCGCCCCTGGGTGGACGGGGGCCACCGGTGGGAGCGGCGCACCTTCCTCTGTCAAAGGGGGCTGCTCGCCTGACTCCGGAGCTATATGAGTCTCCAGAATCGTATTCGGTTGAGGGCCAAACTGGATGTGGCCCTCTTCGCCAGTCTCCATGGGGCTCTGCTCCCCCATGTGTCCGGCAGTGGAGGTCTCGCCTCGTGGCGCCTCCCGGACAGCGTCCTGGGCTCCTCCCTGGTTCAGGGCGATCCTCCGGGACAACACCTCCGTGTCGTCCCTGGCCCCAGGGGAATAAGCATGTGGAGGCGACATGCTCGGCATCTCCGACGGAGCCAGCGAACCCTCGGATGAGGATCGCTGGATAAGGTCGCGGGCCGGACTGCAATAGTATAGTTAACTATGTTAAAATAATGAAGAGAAAGGGCTGGGTGTGCGCATGAGCGAACCATGTCACTTACGATGCGGCCCGGGGCTTAGTACGGGGGCGCCGTTCCGGACTACTGTCAACGTCCCACGCGGTATTGACCGCTGGGGTGCCCTTCCCCTTCTTGGGCGTTTCCGCTTCCAGATGCGCAGAAGCCGCCCTCTTCTTCCTCCGCTCCTCAAGGGGAGGGTTGTTTTCCTCCTCCTCTTCCTCATCATTGTCCTCAGGGATAGAGGAATGAGCTTCGTCGTCTTCGGACGTCACGTCCGAAGTGCCCTTGCGACGGGGGCCACTCTTGGCCTTCTTCTTGGCCTTCTTCTCCAGCGCCTTATACAGCGCCGGCACCAGCATCTTCGCTAGGTGCGGGATGACCGGTTCTTCGAGCAGCGGAGCCGGACACTGGATCCGCTTTGCCCTCTCCATCCAGTCTTGAAAGAGCGATAATAAAAGCTCAAACATCATCCTCGAAACAATTAAGTTGGGGATACATCAAAAATAATATACCTCGCTGGCGGGGTGTTTACAATCGTAACCACGGTTTGAATCCGTGGCCGGCGGTTTCTCGTTGCCCTTAAAAAGCAACTTACAGGCATCTTTGTGGGTGGTCTTGAAGAGCCTCGCGAGGGTCTGATGCTTCTTCGGATTGAAATCCTAGAGAGGGCGACCTCTGCGCTGGCATGGGAGGATCCGGCGAACTAGCATCACCTGGATCACATCGACGAGCTTGACGTCCTTGGCTATCATGCTCTGGACGCGCGTCTGCAACGGAATCAGCTCATCGGGCGAACACTAGTCCGGACTCTTCTCGACCTAGGAGGTGAGTCGCATGGGGGTGCCGGAGCGGAATTCGGCAGCCGCGGCCCAGGTGGTGCAGGGGGTTCTGTGATGTAGAACCATTGTCTCTGCCACTCCTTTACTGTCTCCACGAAAGTACCTTTCGGCCAGGAGACGTTGGGTAGCTTGCTCACCATGGCTCCTCCGCACTCCGCGTGCTGGCCGTCCACCACCTTCGGCTTCATGTTGAAGACTTTGAGCCACAGCCCAAAGTTGGGTTGGATGCGGAGGAAGGCCTCGCACACGACGATAAACGCCGAGATGTTGAGGAAGGAATTCGGGGACAGATCATGGAAATCTATCCCGTAATAATACATCAGTCCACGGACGAAAGGGTGGAGCGGAAACCCTAGCCCGCGGAAGAAATGGGGGATGAATACTACCCTCTCAGTGGGCTTCGGCGTGGGGACGACTTGTCCCTCGGCCGGTAAACGGTCGGTGATTTCCTTCGCCAAATACCCGGCCGCCCGAAGCTCAGTAATGTCCTCCTCCTTGACGGAGGAGACCATCCACATGCCCTGACCTCCGGATCCGGACATGGTTGCTTGAGTGGAAAGGAGATGAGTACTTGGGCACTGGAGCTCGAGATTGGAAAGACGGAGATACAGAGAGAGCGTGAGAGAGGAAGAGGGAGTCCTTATCCCCTTATAAAGGCAGCGAATATTAAACGCCTCCTCACTCGCCCTGAAAACTCGCCTATTCCCGAGGGCCGTATAAACGGCACGGTTGGGTTACCCATGCCCGCGTTGATGAGAATCCCGCGATAAGGGGACACGATCTCTGCTTTGCCAAGACGTGCCAATGACAACTGCATATCAAAACGTGGAGCGGCAGACGAAAAATGGTTTGAAATTATGACCGGACAGACGTGATGCCGTGCTATAAAAAAGCTGTCAGCGGATAGAACTCGTGTAAATATATATATATCTATATATATATATATATTCTCTCTGCATTTGTGTATGGTGTGTATGTGGCAGGTCCGGATACTATCATCGCGTCCGAAGACTATCGTGGAAGTTCGGAGAAAGGGGAACCCGCCTTGCAATGCCGAAGACAATCTGCGCGCCGGACTCCTCGTCATTGAAGCCAGGTTCAGGGGCTATTGAGGGAGTCCTGGACTAAGG
This sequence comes from Aegilops tauschii subsp. strangulata, assembly GCF_002575655.3. Taxonomy (NCBI): domain Eukaryota; kingdom Viridiplantae; phylum Streptophyta; class Magnoliopsida; order Poales; family Poaceae; genus Aegilops; species Aegilops tauschii. The sequence continues at coordinate 301,862,884 of NC_053041.3, read as the reverse complement.
GGTCCTTGGGCGTCTGGCCTGTTATCCGTGGGCTGGGCTGATGGGCTGTGAAGACATGAAGGCCGAAGACTGTACCCCTGTCCGGATTGGACTCTACTTGGTGTGGAAGGCAAGCTTGGCGACCGATTATGAAGATTCCTCCTTATGTAACTGACTCTATGAAAACCCTGGATCCCCTCGGTGTCTATATAAACCGGAGGGGTTAGTCTGGAAAGGATATATATGCACATTGCCATAGTCATATAGGCTAGACTTCTAGGGTTTAGCCATTACGATCTCGTGGTAGATCAACTCTTGTAACACTTATATTCATGAAGATCAATCAAGCAGGAAGTAGGGTATTACCTCCACAGAGAGGGACCGAACCTCGGTAAACATCGTGTCCCCCGTCTCCTGTTACCATCGATCCTAGACGCACAGTTCGAGACCCCCTACCCGAGATCCGCCGGTTTTGACACCGACACTGGGCGTGGGTTCGTCATCGTCTGGGCCGTTGCGCCTGTGAGACCGACGGCGTGCCTCTCGACGTCACTCTATGGTGACGCGCGCATCTTCCATCCGCAGGTCTTCCAGAACTTGCCGTAGATCATGACGGGTTTGTGGGTCAGACGAGGCCATCGACGTCTCATCGGGCTCGTTGACTCGTCGGGCTCACCGAGGCTGCCACTGATCCTGCTGTCGCGGAGAGGATTGCATGTTGGTGTAGCCCCCTCAACACGAAAAATGTATTGGGCCGCTGTCGCCGTTCGCCGGCATCTTGATGGCTCCGCATGGTGTGAATGCTGGCCTCAGTGAAGCCAATCAAACTCTGGATGGTGGCCCTCCACTCATCCATCTTGTCAGCTGTTGGTGGAAAGTTCAACAAGAGTTGGGCCCGCGTCATTGCTTCTGCGGCCGTGCTTGGCATGGCCAGCGAGGCAGACCGTGACGTTGCTTGACTCCTGGTAGAACCAACAGGAGCGTCGCCGCGTTCTTGTCGTCATGGACCAGTCGCCAGGGCGGTCTGGTGGTGAGTGGGTTGCGCTTGGGGGTCGGCGGCCCCGTTCGGCGCCTCGCGTTGCCCGTCTCGCTCCGGACAAGGTGTGCGCCTCGTAGCTGCGCCCGTAGTAGGTGGAACTGCAGGATCGCGGCTTGCACTAGAGTGGGTGTCGCTGTTGCAGTGGGGAGGTGGAGACTGGTCATTCCCTCCCCCTGCAGCTTCCGAGTCAAGCTCGCCAGGATGCTGCTGATGTTGCCTATCCCCGGCGTTTCCTGCTCCAGCTTCGGCCGTAAGGGACACAACGACGGCGCCGCCTGATACTTCTTCCTCCTATATATACCTACGTACCCTCAAACTAAATTTTTGATTGTTCCATGCTATATTATATTCTGTTTTGGACATTAATGGGCTTTATTATACACTTTAATATTATTTTTGGGACTAACCTATTAACCGGAGGCCCAGCCCAGAATTGATGTTTTTTTGCCTATTTCAGAGTTTCGCAGAAAAAGAATATCAAACGGAGTCCAAACGGAATGAAACCTTCGGGAACGTGATTTTCGGAACGAACGTGATCCAGAGGACTTGGACCCTACGTCAAGACACCAACCAGGAGGGCACAAGGTAGGGGGGCGCGCCTACCCCCTGGGCGCGCCCTCCACCCTCGTGGGCCCCACGTTGCTCCACCGACATACTTCTTCCTCCTATATATACCTACGTACCCCCAAACTACCAGATACGGAGCCAAAAACCTAATTCCACCACCGCAACCTTCTGTACCCGTGAGATCCCATCTTGGGGCCTTTTCCGGAGCTCCGCCGGGGGGCATCGATCACGGAGGGCTTCTACATCAACACCATAGCCTCTCCGATGATGTGTGAGTAGTTTACCTCAGACCTTCAGGTCCATAGTTATTAGCTAGATGGCTTCTTCTCTCTTTTTGGATCTCAATACAATGTTCTCCCCTCTCTTGTGGAGATCTATTCGATGTAATCTTCTTTTGCGGTGTGTTTGTTGAGACCGATGAATTGTGGGTTTATGATCAAGTTTATCTATGAACAATATTTGAATCTTCTCTACATTCTTTTATGTATGATTGGTTATCTTTGCAAGTCTCTTCGAATTATCATTTTGGTCTGGCCTACTAGATTGATCTTTCTTGCAATGCGAGAAGTGCTTAGCTTTGGGTTCAATCTTGCGGTGTCCTTTCCCAGTGACAGTAGGGACAGCAAGGCACGTATTGTATTGTTGCCATCGAGGATAACAAGATGGGGTTTATATCATATTGCATGAGTTTATCCCTCTACATCATGTCATCTTACTTAAAGCGTTACTCTATTCTTATGAATTTAATACTCTAGATGCATCCTGGATAGCGGTCAATGTGTGGAGTAATAGTAGTAGATGCAGGCAGGAGTCGGTCTACTTGTCTCGGACGTGATGCCTATATACATGATCATACCTAGATATTCTCATAACTATGCTCAATTCTGTCAATTGCTCAACAATAATTTGTTCACCCACCGTAATACTTATGCTCTTGAGAGAAGCCACTAGTGAAACCTATGGCCCCCGGGTCTATTTTCCATCATATTAATCTCCTGTCAACAAGTTATTTCTAGCGTCGTCTTTATTTTGCTTTCTTTACTTTGCATCTTTATCACAAAAATACCAAAAATATTATCTTATCATATCTATCAAATCTCACTCTCGTAAGTGACCGTGAACGGATTGACAACCCCTTTATTGCGTTGGTTGCGAGGATCTGTTTGTTTGTGTAGGTGCAGGGACTCGTGCGTGGCCTACTACTGGATTGATACCTTGGTTCTCAAAAACAGAGGGAAATACTTACGCTACTTTGCTGCATCACCCTTTCCTCTTCAAGGGAAAACCAACGCAGTGCTCAAGAGGTAGCAAGAAGGATTTCTGGCGCCGTTGCCGGGGAGGCTTACAGAAAGTCAAGTCAAGATTTGGACCCCCAACAACGAGCCATTTCTCGCGCCGTTGCCGGGGAGTCTACGCAAAAGTCAACATACCAAGTACCCATCACAAACCCTTATCTCCCGCATTACATTATTTGCCATTTGCCTCTCGTTTTCCTCTCCCCCTTCACCCTTGCCGTTTTACTCGCCCTCCCTTTTTCGTTTGCCTCTTTTTTCTGTTTGCTTGTTGTTATGGCTAGTCCCCTTTCTTCTCCGTTGTCTCCCGAGAATGAAGTTCTTAATTTTAAGCAAAGGGAGGGAGAAAATCTAAAAGACGCTTGGTCTAGAATTTGCAATGCTCAAAATAGATCTACCAGGAAGCAATCTACTTCCGTTCTTCTCCGCAATTTTTATGTTGGTGCTACTCCTTGGTACATATATATCCTTGATACCATTACCGGAGGGCATTTCTTGGGAAGCCATACTTTTGATTCTTATAATGCTATGATAGATTTGTTTGGCTCACCACCTCTTTTGGTTAATGGAACTATGTTAACTTTGGAGCATGTAATGCAAAGACTTGAAATTATTGAAAATAAAGTTGCTACCGTAGAGTTAATTGAAAATTAAAAAGATCCACAACCAAATTACCCAATATGGATCTAAAGTAGGAGTCACTTTGAAAAATATTAATGAGAAGGAACCCAAAGTTAATGAAAGAATAAATCAAGATTCCACTAGAATCGATAAACTTGAGGGTATCATTACCAACTTGGGAACCACTTGTTCTTCCGTAAAGAATACTCCGAGTGCTCCAACTAAAATTTCCAAGCTTATGTATGTTCCTAAAAAGAAGGGTGAATCCTCTAGTAAGGAAACTGCGGATCTCAAATCTATGAGTATTCATCCCAATCTCTTTGCTATCATTAAGGAACCATTTGCCACAAATGAATTTTTCGGTTATGTGCCTGGAACTTTGATAATTAATAAAAAGAAAGAAATTCCTAAGGATGATAGATGTCTCATTGAAGAATTGCCCACCAAAGGTGGCAATACCTAGATCTATCCTTGCTATTATGCCTAGCTAGGGGCGTTAAACGATAGCGCTTGTTGGGAGGCAACCCAATTTTATTTTTAGTTTTTTTGCTTTTTGCTTCTGTTTAGGAATAAATATTTGATCTAGACTCTGGTTATATTTGTTTTTATGTTTTAATTAGTGTTTGTGCCAAGTTTAACCTATAGGATCTTCTTGGATGATAGTTATTTGATCTTGCTGAAAATTTCAGAAACTTTCTGTTCACGAAAATAATTGTTAAAAATAATCAGAACGTGATAAAATATTGACTCCAATTGCTGCTGATTAATAAACAAATTGTCTAGGTCTTCCTATTTTGGCTGAATTTTTGGAGTTCCAGAAGTTTGCGTTAGTTACAGATTACTACAGACTGTTCTGTTTTTGACAGATTCTGTTTTTCGTGTGTTGTTTGCTTATTTTGATGAATCTATGGCTAGTAAAATAGTTTATAAACCATATAGAAATTGGAATACAGTAGTTTTAACACCAATATAAATAAATAATGAGTTCATTACAGTACCTTGAAGTGGTTTTTTGTTTTCTTTCGCTAACGGAGCTCACGAGATTTTCTGTTAAGTTTTGTGTTGTGAAGTTTTCAAGTTTTGGGTAAAAGATTTGATGGATTATGGAACAAGGAGTGGCAAGAGCCTAAGCTTGGGTATGCCCTGGCACCCCAAGATAATCTAAGGACACCAAAAAGCCAAAGCTTGGGGATGCCCCGGAAGGCATCCCCTCTTTCGTCTACTTCCATCGGTAACTTTACTTGGAGCTATATTTTTATTCACCACATGATATGTGTTTTGCTTGGAGCGTCTTGTATGATTTGAGTCTTTGCTTTTTATTTTACCACAATCATCTTTGCTGTACACACCTTTTGAGAGAGACACACATGATTCGGAATTTATTAGAATACTCTATGCGCTTCACTTATATCTTTTGAGCTATATAGTTTTTGCTCTAGTGCTTCACTTATATCTTTTAGAGCACGGCGGTGGTTTTTGTTTTATAGAAACTATTATTCTCTCATGCTTCACTTATATTATTTTTAGAGTCTTAAACAGCATGGTAATTTGCTTAAATTGGGAAATTAATCCTAAAAAAACTTTCTTATGAGTGTGCTGAATGCTAAGAGAAGTTTGATGCTTGATGATTGTTTTGAGATATGGAGGTAGTGATATTAAAGTTGTGCTAGTTGAGTAGTTGTGAATTTGAGAAATACTTGTGTTGAAGTTTGCAAGTCCCGTAGCATGCACGTATGGTAAACTTTATGTAACAAATTTGAAACATGAGGTGTTCTTTAATTGTCCTCCTTATGAGTGGCGGTCGAGGACGAGCGATGGTCTTTGCCTACCAATCTATCCCCCTAGGAGCATGCGCGTAGTGCTTGGTTTTTTATGACTTGTAGACTTTTGCAATAAGTATGTGAGTTCTTTATGACTAATGTTGAGTCCATGGATTATACGCACTCTTACCCTTCCATCATTGCTAGCCTCTTCGGTACCGTGCATTGCCCTTTCTCACATTGAGAGTTGGTGCAAACTTCGCCGGTGCACCCAAACCCCGTGATATGATACACTCTTTCACACATAAACCTCCTTATATCTTCCTCAAAACAGCCACCATACCTACCTATTATGGCATTTCCATAGCCAATCCGAGATATATTGCCATGCAACTTTCCACCGTTCCGTTTATTATGACACGCTCATCATTGTCATATTGCTTTGCATGATCATGTAGTTGACATTGTATTTGTGGCAAAGCCACCGTTCATAATTTTTCATACATGTCACTCTTGATTCATTGCTATCCCGGTATACCCCCGGAGGCATTCATATAGAGTCATACTTTGTTCTAGTATCGAGTTGTAATCATTGAGTTGTAAATAAATAGAAGTGTGATGATCATCATTCATAGAGCATTGTCCCAAAAAAAGAAAGGCCAAATAAAAAAAGGGAAGGCCCCAAAAAAAGAATAAAAAGGATAATGCTACTATCCTTTTTTCCACACTTGTGCTTCAAAGTAGCACCATGACCTTCATGATAGAGAGTCTCTTGTTTTGTCACTTTCATATACTAGTGGGAATTTTTCATTATAGAACTTGGCTTGTATATTCCAACAATGGGCTTCCTCAAATGCCCTAGGTCTTCGTGAGCAAGCAAGTTGGATGCACACCCACTTAGTTTCTTTTGTTTAGCTTTCATACATTTATAGCTCTAGTGCATCCGTTGCATGGCAATCCCTACTCCTTGCATTAACATCAATCGATGGGCATATCCATAGCTCATTGATTATCCGCGTTGATGTGAGACTTTCTCCCTTTTTGTCTTCTCCCCATAACCCCCGTCATTATATTCTATTCCACCCATAGTGCTATATCCATGGCTCACGCTCATGTATTGCGTGAAGGTTGAAAAAATTTTGAGATTACTAAAGTATGAAACAATTGCTTGGCTTGTCATCGGGGTTGTGCATGATGAGAGCATTCTTGTGTGACAAAAATGGAGCATGACTAAACTATATGATTTTGTAGGGATGAACTTTCTTTAGCCATGTTATTTTGAGAGGACATAATTGCTTAGTTAGTATGCTTGATGTATTATTACTTTTATTTCAATATTAAACCTTTATCTTGAATCTTTCAGATATGAATATTCATACCACAATTAGGAGAATTACATTGAAATTATGCCAAGTAGCATTCCACATCAAAATTCTGTTTTTATCATTTACCTACTCGAGGACGAGCAGGAATTAAGCTTGGGGATGCTTGATACGTTTCCAACGTATCTATAATTTTTGATTGTTCCATGCTATATTATATTCTGTTTTGGACATTAATGGGATTTATTATACACTTTTATATTATTTTTGGGACTAACCTATTAACCGGAGGCCCAGCCTAGAATTGCTCTTTTTGCCTATTTCAGAGTTTCACAGAAAAATAATATCAAACGGAGTCCAAACGGAATGAAACCTTCGGGAACGTGATTTTCGGAACGAACGTGATCCAGAGGACTTGGACCCTACGTCAAGACATCAACCAGGAGGGCACGAGGTAGGGGGGCGCGCCTACCCCCCTGGGCGTGCCCTCCATCCTCGTGGGCCCCACGTTGCTCCGCCGACGTACTTCTTCCTCCTATATATACCTACGTACCCCCAAACTACCAGATATGGAGCCAAAAACCTAATTCCACCACCGCAACCTTCTGTACCCGTGAGATCCCATCTTGGGGCCTTTTCCGGAGCTCCGCCGGAGGGGGCATCGATCACGGAGGGCTTCTACATCAACACCATAGCCTCTCTGATGATGTGTGAGTAGTTTACCTCAGACCTTCGGGTCCATAGTTATTAGCTAGATGGCTTCTTCTCTCTTTTTGGATCTCAATACAATGTTCTCCCACTCTCTTGTGGAGATCTATTCGATGTAATCTTCTTTTGCGGTGTGTTTGTTGAGGCCGATGAATTGTGGGTTTATGATCAAGTTTATCTATGAACAATATTTGAATCTTCTCTGCATTCTTTTATGTATGATTGGTTATCTTTGCAAGTCTCTTCGAATTATGAGTTTGGTTTGGCCTACTAGATTGATCTTTCTAGCAATGGGAGAAGTGCTTAGCTTTGGGTACAATCTTGCGGTGTCCTTTCCCAGTGACAGTAGGGGCAGCAAGGCACGTATTGTATTGTTGCCATCGAGGATAACAAGATGGGGTTTATATCATATTGCATGAGTTTATCCCTCTACATAGTGTCATCTTACTTAAAGCGTTACTCTGTTCTTATGAACTTAATACTCTAGATGCATGCTGGATAGCGGTCGATGTGTGGAGTAATAGTAGTAGATGCAGGTAAGAGTCGGTCTACTTGTCTCGGACGTGATGCCTATATACATGATCATACCTAGATATTCTCATAACTATGCTCAATTTTGTCAATTGCTCAACAGTAATTTGTTCACCACCGTAATACTTATGCTCTTGAGAGAAGCCACTAGTGAAACCTATGGCCCCCGGGTCTATTTTCCATCATATTAATCTCCCGTCAACAAGTTATTTCTAGCGTCGTCTTTATTTTGCTTTCTTTACTTTGCATCTTTATCATAAAAATACCAAAAATATTATCTTATCATATCTATCAGATCTCACTCTCGTATGTGACCATGAACGGATTGACAACCCCTTTATTGCGTTGGTTGCGAGGATTTGTTTGTTTGTGTAGGTGCGAGGGACTCGTGCGTGGCCTCCTACTGTATTGATACCTTGGTTCTCAAAAACCGAGGGAAATACTTACGCTACTTTGCTACATCACCCTTTCCTCTTCAAGGGAAAACCAACGCAGTGCTCAAGAGGTAGCACCGCCTACCCCGGTCGTGTCGCCAGCGGCACCCGCCTCACCCAACGATGCCGTAGCACCTATGGCGTCCGCGGCTGCATGTGAGGGGGCCTTCGAAGTGGAGGGATGTGCGGTCGCGCCGGGTTTCTTCTCGGGCGCCATGGACGGAGAAGTTGATGACGAAGAAGGTGATGATGGAGATCGATGTGTTGTTCACCACTTTGGGTTCGCGCAAGCAATTCCCCCTTCCTGACGCACCAAAGATGTCGTGGGAGAACATGATCACTTATGGGGCCATGAGGCCCTTGTGGTTCGGCAAGGGGGAGATCACATTATACAAAGGGCGGAAGCCATGAGGCAGCACGACGATGGGGCTCTGGTCGCTTTTTACCCAGGTTTGGGTCGTTGGAAAGCGTCAAACCCTACTCTTGCTTTGGTGGATTGGATGGAGGAAACACAACAACGTACAATGCTTAACCCCGGCAAGGTGGCCTTGGGGAGAGAAGCTACGCGCGTACAAGTGCGAGGGGGTCCGAATCCCTCTCTAGGTTGCCTTGGGCCTCCTTTTATAGCTTAAGGGGTAACCATAGTAGCAAAAAAGTCATTATCTTGTGATTAGATAGCTAACAGTGCTATCATACCTAAGTCTGGCACTTAGGACAAAATGCCATAAATGCTACCTTAGGTGGCGTGCGGGGGTGCATCCCCGGCAAGCTTATGTCCCACTTAACCACCTTCTGCTTATCATCTTGACACGCCCTTGCACGGGTGTCAAATGGGTGTGATCTGCTTATCATTGAGCTGACACGTACTTAGTGAGAGCCACATAATCACCTGGAGGGCTCGACACCGCATCGACAAGTGACTGGCATCGTGATGCGGTGGAGCGGTGGTAACTATCATGTGCCTGTCGGGGTAGGGCTTGCCGGGTCTTCTTGGAGGGGGTGCATGCTTCGGCATCCAATCGCCCTAGAGGTGTGGCTGGCGCGGTTCGGCTTTGCCCCTGCCTACTGCGTCGACCTTGCTGGCCTCGCCTAGCCAGCAGGGACACCTCTCTTGGAATCTTTGACTTGTATGTTTAGCTTGGTCTTCTGGATACGCTCCTTGATCTCACGAAGAGCGGTTTCTCTAGCTCGGCCATGTGTTGGTTCTAAATGCATGAATATTAGTACGCCTATGCATGGGTCCAGTCAACAAACACAAATGTTTGTTGCACCGACACCCTGATACATTTTGTTCCTGAGGATGGATTTTTCTTCGAGCACCTAGGGAACAATTTAGAGAAACAATAAGAGTAGAGAACCTAAAGAACAAATCAGAGTAAACCATGAGAGAAGAGGCCACTCAATATACTACAGGGAATTGAGTCAATATTAACTTGTGAAAGAATAAAAGTTTATTAGATTTAGATCAGCAATTCAATGGTAAAAAACTGACGCTGATACAACCAATTAATCCACTATATAATCACCTGATGTAAATGGATGTTGATATGCCCGGCTATTAAGATCAGGTTGTACACATTGCAAGATCTAAAACCTGTATCTACAAATTTTGATTGCTAAGTAACAAATGGAAGAACATGTGATCACAAAATAAATGTTTCATCAACGCTAGTTAATGCCAATTGGAAAATTTCAAATCAAATTAGGCAGGTGAAAAGAACTTACACTCCCTTGGGAGAAACAAAAAAAGGGTGGACGCCAACTATAGCCTCGTTGATGATGCGGATAGTCCAGCTATGTTGTCATTGATTCAGCGGCGGCGACATGGGGAGACGGTGCCGCGCTTAGTTGGGGGAGGCGAAGGAGGGAAGTAATGACTGCCGAGGAGGTCATGGCTACGACTACTCATGAATCCTCACTGATGATGCTCATAGTCCAGCTATTCCGTCATTGATTCAGCGGCAGCGACATGGGGAGACAGTGTTGCGCTCGGTTCTAAGAGGCAAAGGAGGGAAGTGACGACTACCGAAGAGGTCACGGCTGCGAGTCCGCATGAATCTTCTTTCTTTTTGGCTTTTTGCGGGAAGACAATGGAATTACCTTTTTTGAAGGTCCAATGGAATTACCTTGGTTACAATGGAATCTCCTCCAATAAGCCGTGAGGATGTTGCCTCAATTCCAATCAACGTTATCTCTTTGTTTTTTTGCGTACAAAGATCAGTTTTATTTTTATGGCAAGGGATATGATTTCTTTTGTGAGCAGGATTCGGAAGCAATCAGCAAATCTTGTCCTACCTGAAGCAGGACTTGCCAATCACGAACTTTTTTTACCAGAATCATGAACTATTTTTAGTACGATAGCATGGTAGAGTTGTATTTTTTTGTTCGCTTAGGTTGTGTGTACATGCTATCCCACATCTGTTGTAGGGTGAAACCCTAAGATGGATCTTTTCACACTTGGAGGGGGAAAAGGGATGAACACCAAGAACACAAAGAGGAATTCACTCCAACGAAACCCAATTACACATCCACTAGAATAGGAAACACATAGATCCACAAGAATACAAGCACAATCCAAGGAAACAAGCACATGGTAAAGTTCTTCTCACTCCTAAGGAGGTGAGGCCTTGATGATAGTGTTCTCCTAAGAGGAGGTCTTGAAATCCACTTGGCGATCCTCTCCAAAGAGGTCTTGATCTCCAAGAGGAGTGGTAGAAGGAGCAAAGATCTCTAAATATCTATCATATACTTTGCTAACCCTAAACATAGCCCTAGGTACGAAATATATAGATATGTGGGAGAGGGGTACGAAGTGGAGGCCCAAACAGCAGGCCACGTCCGACCATCCTGATGGGCCAGTGCGCACAGGGTAAGTTGGGCCCGTGCACACGGGGGTCCCATGGGCACGGTACACGCTCGTGCGCATGGGGTGCTACAGTGTCTGGGGACCGTGCGCATGGGGTGGCGCTTCTTGTTTCGAATGGCCTCCTGGGTGGCCCATGCGCATGGGGTCTCGGGGGCCCGTGGGCACGGGGTCACCTCGGAGGTGCAGAACTGTTTCTGTAGTACTTCTTCTCCTTCCTTGTGGCCTTGGGGTGCTCGTCCTCTTCCTTTGGGGTGTTCCTCAACATCTTGGTGGCGTTGGACTTCGTACCTAACGACACATAGCGCATTTTGATGAGGTAGCAACCAAGTCCCACTCATGTCCATATTGATCTCGAAGGAGTGAGTTCACCTCATTTTCAATGGTGCGTGCTCGAGCTCTTGTCATCGGTCCACGTGGTGCTTGATGCATTGGTGTAGAGTCCATGGGGATGATGGAAGGAGGCCTCGCATCATCTCCCCCTGGGAGAGATCCGTCCGCGGATCGTGATCTTCATCACCATGGTATGGGGCGAAGTCCTTGACGTTGAAGATGTCGCTTACATTGTACTTGTCGCGTGAGATATTGATCTTGTATGCGTTGTCATTGTAGTGTGCTAACACCTTGAATGGTCCATCGGCTCGCGGTAGTAGTTTTGACTTGCGCTCATGGGGGAAGCGGTCCTTGCGGAGATGTAGCCATACGAGATTGCCTAGATTGAACACCATTGGGGTCTTGTTGATGTTGAGCTTGGTGGTGAGGCGTTGTACTTGGCGCTCGATCGTGGCCCTTGTATCTTCATGCACCTTCTTAAGATAACTTGCTCTTGCACTTGCGTCCATGTTCGCTCGATCTTGAAGTGGAGGTGGTAGGATGTCCAATGGGGACTATGGATTGAAGTCATAGACGACCTAGAAGGGTGACTTGCCGGTAGTAGAGTGTCTTGCTCGATTTTAGGCATACTCGGCGACGGGTAAGCAGTCCTCCCACTCCTTGATGTTCTTCTTGATCAACATGCGTAAGACAGTAGATAGCATCTAGTTGGTGGCTTCCGTTTGGCCATCGGTCTGGGGATGATAGGCCGTCGAGAATGGTGCATAGGGTATTCCAAAAGTAGCTTAGGAACTTGACGTCGCGGTCCGACACAATGGTCCTTGGCACTCCATGTAGCCTCAAGATTTTCATACAAAAAAGATCTGCAACATGTGAAGCATCGTCTATCTTATTGCATGGGATGAAATGTGCCATTTTAGAGAATCGGTCCAGAACAACAAATACGGAATCCTTTCCTTTTTGAGTCCTAGGAAAGCCAAGCATGAAATCGATACTAATATCTTCCCATGGTTGATATGGAATTGGAAGTGGCATATGTAAACCATGAGATTGAGCTTGTGACTTAGCTTTGCGGCATGTAGAGAATCAGTTGGTGAAGCATGCCACATCGCAAAACATCTTTGGCCAAAAGTACTTGAAGGAGAGTGTGGCAAAGGTCTTGTCGTGCCCAAAATGTCCCATAAGTCCTCCGTCGTGAGCCTCTTACAAAAGTAACAAACAAAGCAAAGACTCTGGTATACAAAGTTTGTTAGCGCGCATAAGGTAGCCATTCTTGAGATAATAGCTCTCCCAACAAGTGTTAGCAAGACATTTGGCATAAGGAATCGCAAACGAATGATCATGTGCATAAAGATCTTTAACATGCTCAAAGCCAATAACATTCAACTCAAGTTGTGTAACTAACATGCACTTTTTTTAGAGAAAAGGCTAGCGCCTGACTTTATAAATAAAGCCACCAGGCAGAGTCACAGAAAGCGTCACCACACAGAGACCATAGAGTTTTAACCAGAACCGTGGCAACATGCCAAGTACAGAAACAGGCACGCAGGCCCAATAATCCAGATAAAGGAGGCACGCATGCCAACAACCTACTGCTAAGACTAAGAACCCAGCAGAACGATGCTATCTACTGTCTTACCAGCAGGGTGGGGGTTGGAGAGCTGATTGGTCGACGTCTTAACTTTGTTGATAAGCTCCGCCATGCCATCCACATCCGCCGCTTTAGTCAATAATTTCCACTGCTGCAAGAGGATAAGCATTTTAAAGATCACATCAGCAGGCTTGTTAGGAAAAACACCCTCAATAGTGAATTTGTTTCGAGTAGTCCACAAGGACCAACACATAGTCGCCAGACCAACCCAGAACAAACTCTTTGTTCGACCAGTAATGTCATCAGCCAAGGTCTGAAGGTGAGCAAAGGAGTGAGGGGCCCAGTTGACGCCCATCCAAGACCTGACACATCCCCAGGCCAACTTGGCCAGCGGGCACGAGAAGAAAATATGTTCAGTGTCCTCCAAATCACCGCACAGAGCATACAAAGCAGAGCCCAGGCCATTGCGCTTGTAGATCTGATCAGCAGCCGGCAGGCGACCTCTAAAGGCCTGCCAGCGGAAGACCTTGATCTTGGGGGGATCTTAGCCTCCTAGATCTGTCAAAATTTGGAAGTGGGGGTACCATCACAAAGCCTGGCATAAAGAGACCAGACAGAAAAAGTACCAGGCGCAGAATGAGGCGAGGTCACAGAGTCCTCCTCCTTCGAGAGAATAGGGAACATAGCAGTGAGGCGGTGCCAGTTCGTTAACTCTGCAGGAGTCAGAGACCTCCGAAGACCCAGATCCCAACCAACATGTGAGAGCTCAGAGATTGAGATCTCAGGGTTGGAACAGTAAGAAAATAACACCGGGAAGGAGTTAGCTAAAGTATCATCCCCAACACACCAGTCTAGCAAAAACCTCGTCAAGCGACTGTTCCTGACAAAAAATTTAACATGATCCCGAAACACTCCACGCACTTTAACCAGGTCCCTCTAGAAGTGGGAGCCATTCGCAGCATGGGCAAACATAGGGTTGGTGTTCGGACAATATTTAGCTTTTAAAACATCATACCAAAGCATGCCAGGGCTACTAGTCATGATCTGCCGCCACCATTTGACGATAAGACATTTGTTCATAACTGCGGTGTTTAGAATGGCTAGCCCCCATGGCTTTTGGGTCTACAAATGATTTTCCATTTGACTAGCCTATACTTCCTCTTGTTATCGGCCGAGTTCCAGAAGAAGGCACCTCTATGTTTGTCAAATCCCGCATGGTTACCCAATGAGAGTAGGAAGAAGCCCATAGTGAAGATCGGTAGGGAAGAAAGACACACATTGATGAGACTTACTTTCCCAGCCTGGGTATTATATCGACCATGCAAAGGCATGACTCTGTTACCCACCTTGGCCACCAAAGGATTAAAGACATGGGAATGAAGAGGAAAGGGGGAGATCGGCAATCCCAAGTACTTGAAAGGGAAGGAGCCCAATAAGCAGTTGAGGAGATGAGCCACCCTGGAGGCTTCCTCCTCATCAATTCCAGTCACACTGACCTACTTCTAACAAAATTAATCTTAAGCCCCGACAAGGCTTCGAAGCAAAGAAAAATGAATTTCAGGTTGGCCAGGCAAGCATCATTAAGCTCCACCAGGATGATCGTGTCATCAGCATATTGAAGGTGGGTAACACCCTGGGGGAGGAGGTAAGAAACCACCGGGGAGATGTGACCAGCTGTGGCCGCCCAGATCATCAAGCAAGAAAGGGCATCTACCAAAAAATTGAATAGGATGGGGGAGGCAGGATCCCCTTGCCACAGGCCACGACCATTAGCAAAGAAGTTGGTGATGTTACCATTAATAGCAACGGCCGTGTGCCCCCCATAAACCAACTGCATCATCCTGTGAACAAAGCCAACATTAAATCCTTTAGCAAGGAGGACCTAACGAAGAAAGGACCAGTTCACCAAATCATACTCCTTCTCAAAGTCAAGCTTTAGGATGATCGCACGAGTCCCCCTACGCTGGAGGTCGTGCACTATTTCATGGAGGCATAGGACCCCATCAAGAATGTAGCAGCCTTTTATGAAGGCGGTTTGGTTAGTGCTGATAATACGGTGGGACACCGGACCTAATCTGGTTGCCAAACCTTTAGACGGGAACTTAGCAAAAGTTATTGATGAGGGCTATCAGTTGGAACTGGGATATGTGGTCAGCACCTTTAACTTTAGGGATAAGAGAGAGAACAACGTAATTCAGACGGGATATATCCACCATCCCCACGCAAAATCCTTAGATAACAGCACATACGAGAGGACGGAGAGAGGGCCAGAAGCGGCAGAAAAAGGGGTAGAAAACCCGTCAGGTCCAGAAGTAGAGTTAGCATTAGCCGCATTGAGGACCGCCTCGATCTCTTCCATAGATAGTGGGATCATCAGGGACTCAATTTCCTCATCGAAGACCTCGCCATGCACAAGCCACAGGTTAGGCGATATACGGAACCCCAAGTCCGGCCTAGCCGCAAACAGGCCAACGTAGAAATCATGGACATGAGAGAGGATGGTAGTAGGATCCATGATACGCACTCCATCCACTAGCAGGCTGGTAATCATACATCTCCGACGTCTCCCATTGGTGATCACAAAGAAGTATGCAGTCGGCAGATCACCTTTAAGGTCTAGTTGATACTACCCCTTTGTTTCCAATAAAGCTCCACCTGCCGATGCAACTGCATCAGGCTGGCCTCAAGATCGTATCTAAGATGCCAACCATCAGCAGATAACCCAACCAAGTCAGCCTCCGCATCTAACGTCGAAACCTGCCCCGACAAGTCTCGCTTGGAGCGAAGGGCCTTGGCCGACTGATTATGACCCCACCCTTTCAAAAACTTCCTAAGATGGTAAGAGCAGAAATGCCAATCATACATGGGCCCAGAGGAACGAGTCCTAGAGTTTAGGAGAGTGGCAATTTTCACCGAGAGCATATCCACGAAGCCGTCAATCAAAAGACGCGAAGCATCGAATTGGGATCTAGATGCTTTGGCGAGAGAGATAGCACCCAGATCGAGAATGAGGGGGGAATGGTCAGAACCAACGTGTGGCAGCGCACTAAGAGAAGCACGAGAGAACATCAAGTCCCAGGAAGCATTAACGAAGACACGGTTCAGGGCAGAACGGATAGGGTTGGCCTGGTGGTTAGACCAGGTAAAACGGGCCCCAGACCTAGGTAATTCCCGAAGAGCACAGTCGGCAATGAAATCATTGAAAGCATTCGCGAGAGGGAAAGAGAAGGTATTATTATTCTTATCCGACGGGTACGAAAGCAAGTTAAAGTCACCAGCAATAACCAGAGGGAGATGGCACGAATCGATATTAGAAGAGAGCTCATCCAGAAAGAGTTGCAACGTCGAATGATTCGCAGGACCATAGACCACCAGGAACTCCTAGAGGGCGTTACGCTCTTTATGAAACACCACCATGCTAGCCCAAAAAAGGCCATGATCATAGGCCACCCAATCAAACACATCATCCCGGGCCCCAATAAGTATCCCACCAGAGTGACCAGAGGTAGAAAGGAAGCGCCATGAAAACCGGTCCGCCCCAGCAATCCCAGAAAGCTCCGCACGAGAGAAGTCAGGCTTAAAAGTTCCCACAAAACCCACAAGGTCAATATTATCAGAGCGAACAAGATCACGAATTTGGTCACGACGCCCCCTAGCGCCGAAACCCCTAATGTTCTAGATTAGAGCTTTCATTTAGAAGAGAGGTTTTTGATCCGCAGACTCGACTGTCGGATTTCGGGTTCCGGCAAACCCTTGAGGTTCGAACACTGGGGTGCGCACGAAGATCTCTCCTCCCCCTAGCTCACGCCATCACCGCGATCTCAATGCTCAGCGCGTCGAACTCACAGAACAAGAGACACAAGGTTTATACTAGTTCGAGCCACCGATGTGGTGTAATACCCTACTCCAGTGTGGTGTGGTGGATTGCCTCTCGGGCTGAGGATGAACAGTTACAAGGGAAGAACAGCCTCCTGAGGAGAGGTGTTCTTGTGCTTGGTGAGCTTGTGTGGATGAGGATGATATGAATGGCTCGAGATCAGTTGCCTCCTACTGTGGTGGCTAGCCCTATTTATAGTGGCCCTGGTCCTCTTCCCAAATGCTGGCGGGAAGGGATGCCACAATGGCCAAATTTGAAGGGAGACAACTAGTACAAGTTATCCTGACTAAAGGTGGTCTTCGCCTGCCAAAGGCTCTGGTGGTGACGCCGTCTTGGGCTCCACGGTGACCTCCGCCCTGCCGTCCTTCTGGTCTTGGTCTCGTTGCACTGATATGGAAACCTTTGCCTGATGCCTCGGGACTCCTCGCATGCGCTTGCCTCTTTAGCACCAACGAGGAAACGAGGACACTGTGCGCGCTGGCGCCCGCCTAGCCCCAGTCGTCATGGCTTGCGTCACAGAAACCACGCGAGGTGCCCCTCGCCGTGATCTCTCCGCCCCTCGCGAGCCACCCCGATGAGGCCACCCCCGAGGAGGCCTTGCATCCTCCGCCTCGCGAGGCTTGGCCCATCGCGAGGGTCATGAGTGTTCGCTGGTGAAGATGGGTCGTACAGGGTCGCTGGTGAAGCCACGCCGTGGGCCACGGTCAGGCAAGTCTGGGGACCCCCGTTCCCAGGACGCCGACATCGACCTGCTCGAGACCATGCAGGGTTTAAGCTTAGATTTACAGGCCCGAACCTTTTTGGCAGCCAAGGGAGGGAGGCCACAGCCCCCATCCCCCAAAACCCCAGGAGATGCCTCTGCAGCCACCTTCAACTTGGAGGCTGCCTCCTTGGCCCTGGCTAACACAGCCTTGGCCTCCTCATTCAACCGAATCACCGAGAGCAGAGAAGAGGGGGAGCCGAAATTGGGATCCAAGGAAACACCAACGTCCTCAAGAATATTCAAGAGATGTGCATCTGGGAAAGAAGGCAAGACCAAACGGGTGGAGCAGACAGGAACGGGGGTAGTACCTTGCTGAACAGAAGATTTGGATGCCCCGGCGCGCGCAGGCCCCCCATGGGCAGGAGAAACAGCAGAATGCCAGCGCAACCCCTTCCTAGCCGTGGACCCCAGCGATCGGACTGGGGCCAGCCCAGCGCGAGCCACAGGGGAGGCACCCCCGTTCGCCCCAGGACGTGCCGCCGCCACCGCACCCAGGTCATCCTCCAGCCGACGGCACATGTCACCACCCATGCCCTTACTCCCCTTCGCCGCTTTGCTCCTGGCCGAGACTTCTTCTTGGACTGCTTGCTGACCAGGCTAGGAGGAGAGGCCGTGGCCTCTTGAGGCAGATCAACAATATCTGACAGAGATGGGGAGGCCGGCCGAGCCACGGGATCTCGATAGCACAGGTAGCCCCGGAGAAAGGGGTAGCCCCATCCACACCTTAAGCACCACCACGCGTCGGCTCCTGAGCCCCTTCCTCACCGACCTTTCCAGACCTAGTAGCAGGAGGAACAAAGTCAAACAGACCACGCAACTCAGAGCCCATCGCCTCCCACTCCGACGAGGTGCAAGGGTTGGCGTTGATCCCAGCACTCGTTTCGCCCCCACCGTCCGAATCGGGGTTAGACAGCTTTGGGGCCGGGGGAGGGGAGGAGGAACTTGCTGAGCCGCAACAGCTTCAGAGCGAACACGGATACGGAAGGCCTCCGAGGTGGGGAAGGTAGTAACTGATCCATGAACATTCATTGGATTGAGAAACCAAATCTTCATGCGAATCAGACCTGGGGGGTCAAGGGAGGCTTCGTCCACTGTCACATGCTTGCCAATCAACTCTCCAAGCGCCATCAGAAACTGGACATTACATAGACCAGACGACACATCCTCAAGCAAAACCCAGATGTCGGAGAGGAAGGCCACCGCCTTGGCCCCAACCACAACAGCTTTGACTGACACCATCACCTGGTTCAGAGGGAGGGCGAAGCTCGAGCACGACGCCATCATCTTAAGGCTCTCCTTTGTGGGGAATGTGACGGCAAAATCTCTATCAGAAATTTGCTGGATCTGCCAGTCCCAACCGTCGAGTCCCCATTCCTTAAGCTCATCCGAGATCACCTGAAGGGGCACCGGGTCCGAGATAATCGATATGACCACCGCATTGGACGCCACCGGAGCAAAGACATGCATCCCCAGCTCTCCGTCAAGCGCAAGGAACTCGCACTCCGGCAGCCCTGAGCCAAACTTCTTGAAAGCAGGGAAAGGGGATCGATTGCTGCCGTCTACTTTGAGATGCCCTTCCGTACGGCAAATCAGACAGAACGGGGTGAAGGAGCAGCATGACTGGAAATGGCCGGCAGGGTGGCATGCAAAGTAGGTGAGGGTGGCCGACACACCAGACGAACCCCCCACCACCGGAGGCTGGCCCAGATCCACGAGAGGGAACGAAGCCCGGGCAGAGCGGAGATGGGGGGAAGGATCCCGTCGCCAATCCCACCAGAGGAGGGGCCAGGGATCTGGGGGGAGGTGCGACGAAACTTGGAGGGGAAGGAGGATAAACCACTGCCAGAGCCGGCCCCAGACCCGCCAGACCGGCCCCCGCCCACGCCACGGCCATGGCCCGCTGCACCGAAGCCAGATCCAGAGCCACGACCAGCCACCGAAAGCCTGGCCCACCGGCCGCCGAGGAGGACCAGGGCGAGGGGGAGCCGCCGCAGCCGCCGACGAACCCGAGGCCGCTGCACCCCAGGGATCAAGCCCCGCCTCCCGAGCTGCCACCGCCGCCGCACGCTCACGCTCCTCCTGCTGCAACCACGCCGGCCCCATCGCCCACGCCTCCCGATCTGCCACCACCTGCTCTCGAACGGCATGCTCCGCCTCCAGCTTCTCCCGAAGTTTGGCTTCATACGCTAGATCCACAGATTGACTAGCCTCGACCGAGCCCTCCCGCGCCCGCTTACTCCCCGACAGCGCCTCCGAGGAGGAAGCCCTAGATTTGTCCATGGCAACCATCGCCGCGAACGAGATCGAGAGAGGGGGGGTGGACGAGCTCTCACGAAACGACATATGCGCAAGGGATAACGGCGCACGTCAGAAATGGAGGCTGGAAACCCTAGATCGGGGACGAGCACACCCTTCTGGGCCCATCCCGAGGGGCATGCGCTGGCAGGCCGGGCTGTAGATAATGGCCCGGACGAACCGGAAGGATCAAGGAGGGCCAAGTCATGACCCATGGGCCCAGTAGGAACTAGACGGGGGAAATCAGCCCAGAGAGGGATGGGGCCCCGGGCCCGTCACCTGGCCCACCAGCCAGAGCAACCCCGCGCATGTCGGCCCACACCCCACGCCAGCCGCAGCCAATGCGGCTAGGGTTAAGGTAGGGACCCCAACAGAGGCTGATAACCCACAAGTATAGGGGATCGCAACAGTTTTCGAGGGTCGAGTATTCAACCCAAATTTACTGATTCGACACAAGGGGAGCCAAAGAATATTCTCAAGTATTAGTAGCTGAGTTGTCAATTCAACCACACCTAAAAGACTTAATATCTGCAGCAAAGTATTTAGTAGCAAAGTAGTATGGAAGTAATGGTAACGGTCGCAAAAGTAACAATAGCATTTTTGTAGCAATCGTAATAGTGCCAACGGAAAAGTAACTTACCAAACATCAATATGAAACGAGCTCGTAGGCAATGGATCAATGATGGATAATTATGTCGGATGGCATTCATCATGCAACAGTTATAACCTAGGGTGACACAGAACTAGCTCCAATTCATCAATATAATATAGGCATGTATTCCGAATATAGTCATACATCCTTATGGAAAAGAACTTGCATGACGTCTTTTGTCCTACCCTCCTGTGGCAGCGGAGTCCTATTGGAAACTAAGGGATATGAAGGCCTCCTTTTAACAGAGAACCAGACCAAAGCATTAGCACTTAGTGAATACATGAACTCCTCAAACTATGGTCATCACCGGGAAGTGTCCCGACTATTGTCACTCCGGGGTTGCCGGATCATAACACGTAGTAGGTGACTATAACTTGCAAGATAGGATCAAGAACACAAATATATTCATCAAAACATAATAGGTTCAGATCTGAAATCATGGCACTCGAGCCCTAGTACCAAGCATTAAGCAGTGGCAAAGTCATAGAAACATCAATCTTAGAACATAGTGGCTACTAGGGATCAAACCCTAACAAAACTAACTTGATTACATGGTAAATCTCATCCAACCTATCACCGTCCAGCAAGCCTATGATGGAATTACTCACGCACAGCGGTGAGCATCATGAAATTGGTGATGGAGGATGGTTGATGATGACGATAGCGACGATTTCCCCTCTCCGGAGCCCAAAACGGACTCCAGATCTGCCCTCCCGAGGAAGAACAGGAGGTGGCGGCGGCTCCGTATCGTAAGACGCGATGAATCCTTCTCTCTGATTTTTTTTCTCCTTGAACGTGAATATATGGAGTTGGAGTTGAGGTCGGTGGAGCTTCGTGGGACCCACAAGCCAGGGGGCGCGCCCAGGGGGTAGGGCGAGCCCCCACCCTTGTGGACAGGTGGTGGGTCCCCCTCGGTTGATTCTTTCGCCAATATTTTTTTATATATTCCAAAAATATTCTTTGTGGATTTTCACGTCATTCCAAGAACTTTTATTTCTGCACAAAAATAACACCATGGCAATTCTGCTGAAAACAACGTCAGTCCGGGTTAGTTCCATTCAAATCAAGCAAATTAGAGTCCAAAACAAGGGCAAAAGAGTTTGGAAAAGTTGATACGATGGAGACGTATCAACTGCCCCAAGCTTAACCCATTGCTTGTCCTCAAGCAATTCAGTTGACAAACTGAAAGTGATAAAGAAAAAATTTTACAAACTCTGTTTGATCTTGTTGTTGCAAATATGTAAAGCCAACATTCAAGTTTTAAGCAAAGATTATGAACTAACCATATTCACAATAACATTTAGGTCTCACATTTACTCATATTAATGGCATAATCAACTTGTCGGTGCAACAAACCCTGGGTCCGTTGCCCAGACTGTACACATGCACGGGAGCAAGATTACAGCACCAGGATCAGGCCGAAGTACAAGAGATGAAGATCTTGAAAGGACCAACGTACAGATCAAGAGGACCAAGACCAAGCTAGAGAAGTAAGGAACCACCAGGAGAAAAGCCTCCCTTGCCGGGCAGGCATGCCTGGAGAGAACGGGGTCACCCCCGGAAGAAAACCTCCAAGACGCCCTGGCAGGGCCTGCCGTGATTTGCGGAGGCGGAACCACCTCACCACGACGCACGTCGTCGATCAGTGCTGTGTCAAGCCACAAAGTGACTAAGTGGCAGCCATTTGCCACATGGTAGCCTCTTTCTATAGGAAATACATACAGGCGACACCCGTCCTGCGATGTGTCAAACGAGCAGGTGCGAAGCTGGCAAAACAGCCCGGCAAGGCTTGCCGGGCAAGCGACGATGTGACGTTGGGCGGCGCATTTAATGCGCCCTGTCAGCCTGCAGAGTTAGGTATGATAGCACTATTTGCTATCTTATTAGTGCATAATGACTGATTTGCCACTATGGTGACCCCTTAGTCTATAAAAGGAGGCCCAAGGCAACCTTAGAAAGGGTTGGACCCTGTGTTAGCGAATCCAACCCCTTACATTTCATACGCCCGTAGCCGTTTCGCCCCGAGGCAACCCTGCCGGGCAAATGCACTACGACCACCATCATTTTTCCACAATCAATCCACCAAAGCAGGAGTAGGGTTTTATGCCTCACGGCGGCCCGAACCTGGGTAAAGCTGCCCATGTGAGCTCTGCCGTGCTGCTCCACGCTCTTCTGCTCTTTGTGTAGCGTGCCATCCCCCCGCCGAACCAGCAAGGGACCCTTGGTCCCATAGGTGGCCATGGTTTCGCATGACATCTTTGGCGCGCCAAGTAGGGGGATCACTTGCGTGAACCTGAAAGCATGAGCAGCGCGTCATCTTCATGGCCATCTTCATCTTCGATGGCGCCATCGACCATGGCACCCAAGAAGAAATCTAGTGTTTCAGCTCACCCGTCCACCTCGAAGGCTCCGTCGCCCGCAGCCACCAATGCTACGGGGGATGCGGAGGCGCACGAGGATGTGGACGCTGCTGGGGATGTGGTCGGAGCAGGCGCCGCCGTCACCACCTCCCCCGCGGCCGAAGCGGGAGCAGGAGAAACCGGAGGGGAGCAGCATCAACAACATCCCGGTGACCATGGTCCACGAGGTATGGGTGAAGGGATGGTTCCAACTGCGCCTCTTCCTCTCGCCGACGGGCACATCCACAGTGGTGGCGCTCGGTCCGGGGCGAATCACCGCCCTCTGGCCGCCCCCGCCACGTGAGCCACCGCAGCTTGTGCACCTCCCCCAGGGTGAGCCAGGTCGCTGCGCCCAACGGAGCCGCTGGCCCTCAAGCGCCTTCACCACGTCACAATGCCATCCAAATGGCCGCCTCGCAACAGCAAGGACGTGATGCTGTCGCCCCTGGCACCGTCAGAAGCCGAGCGACGATTTGGTCCACATCATCATCATCCATGCCAAGCACTGCTCGGAGGCCATGGCGCGGAATTAGCTACTACTGAGGTTTCCGTCGGCGGCCGAGCAGATGGACGAGTGGCATGCCACCATCCAGAGTCTTCTCGGTTTCGCCGAGGCTGGGGGCTCACAGTGAGATGGCCCGCCACGGCCTCCCCAAGCGATGACGACTGCTCGCACTACTGGTCGTACGGAAGGGGCCACCCCCACGGTACAGTACCCACCACGGCAACCAGCACGAGTGCGGCAGAATCAAGAACCTAACGACATCTCGATGGCCTCTTCTGACCCTCGAGCATGTCCAGGCCAATGGCGAGCCCCGGAGGACAGGCGTAGGGGAGACGCGCGCCGCGTGCGTCATTGAGCGATGTCATGATGACCACCGTCGGACCAATGGGTGCGATGGTCCCGACGTTGACGAGCCTGCGCTCGAGGTTGGCGGGTGCCTACCTTCCGAGGTTGGGTGCCCTGCCTTTACTCGTGAGTTGTGGCAAGTCTGTTGGCCATCCGTTCGCACGTTCAAGCCAGAGATACCCGAGAAGTATGATGGGAGGCTAAACCCGACAGAGTTTCTGCGCATCTACACCATCGCTGTTGAAGCTGCCGGGGGAAGAGATGAGAAGGTGTTGCCAACTACTTCCCTTTGGCACTCAAGTCCAATGTGAGGTCTTGGCTGATGCACATGCCGGAGAACTCCATTTCGTCATGGGCTGACCTGTGCCATGAGTTCATTGGCGCCTTCACTGGCGGCCATCAAGAACCAGGGTGGCCCAGCGACTTGCAGCTTCTCCAGCAGAAAGAAGGAGAGACTCTTCGGAAGTACTTGCAGAGATTCAGCAGAGTCCATAGGAACATCCCGAATATCCATCCAGCGGCTGTGATAGCTGCCTTCCAATCCAATGTGCGCAACCACAGGATTCATTCCAAGGTGAACGTGCGGTTGCCCAAGACTGTGAAGGAGCATTACACCTTGGTGGACATGTGTGCTCGGATGGACGAGGGAAGGAAAATCCCCGGAGAGGAGGATTGCATCAACGTCGACTCAGAGGATGACGACGAATCCGCCAGTCAGAAGAAGAGCAAGAAGCACAGCAAGAGGCGAAAGGATAAGGCAGTGATAACTGTCGAAGGATCGGGCACACTTAGTACCGGCAAGAAGGCTGAAGCTGAAGCTCCCGGCAAGGAGGCTGCCGTGTGCGCTGACTGCCGGGAGGCTGCGGCTGCCGAGAAGGCTGGGAAAGGCGACGGGCCATACTGCAAGATTCATTGGACCAAGGGCCACGATCTTCAAGAGTGTTATCAGGTTGAGCAGCTCGTCAACAGGCAGAGAGAAGAATATGAGAAGCGTGATAAGGAAAAAGGTCAGAATGCCGCTGGCGGGAAGGGCCGAGGCAGTGAAGCCAATCGCCCCGGCAAACCCTTCAGGAACCAAGGAAAACCCACCAGTTGTCGAGAGAAGGAAGCTTGCAATGATGAGAGTGATGGAGGGGATGAAGAGGAAACCAGTGAGTAGGAGTTCCAGAAGGCCACTGACACCCTGTGCACTGACGGGGGTGCATCCCTGCACTCCTCCCACCGCCAACTCAAATGGTGGGCACGTGAGGTCAATGCCCTGTAGCCAGCGGTAGAGGCTCGGAAGCCGCTCAAATGGTCACACACGCCCATCATCTTTGATGAAGAGGACCATCCTGACCGTACCACCGCGGTAGGATGTTTGCCCTTGTTGGTCTCTCCAACAATTCGCAACCTCAAGGTCACATAGATGTTGGTTGACGGCGGGGCCGGGTTGAATCTGATTTCCCCAAAGGTCATCAGCAAACTCCAAATTGCACAAGAAGAGCTAAAGGTCACGGGCACGTTTCAAGGAGTTAATCCTGGCAGGAGTCATCCTAAGGGAAAGATCACGTTGCCACTGACATTTGGGGAAGAACTGAACTATCGGATTGAGAAGATTGTGTTTGATGTGGTTGACCTCCCCCTTCAGTACAATGGGATCCTTGGACGCCCAGCCCTGGCTAAATTCATGGCAGCATCCCACTATGCCTTCAACATCTTGAAGATGCCTCGGCCGGTAGGAGTCATTTCCATCCAATCAGATGAGAAGGACACAATCATTTGCGTGGATAAGATGTACCGGGATGCAGTCGCGGTAGAGGCAGCGGCAGTAGCAGTTCCCACCAAGGAGAATAGAGGAAAGAAGAAGGATAGCAGGGACACTAACAACGAATCCGGGAAGCGTACCTCTTCAGGGTGCGCTGCACCTGTTGATGACTTGCCGGAGACTTCCAATAGCAAGAGATCCAAGGTTGCGGCACCACAAGTGAAGAAGGTCCTGACAGGGCTAGCTGGCGTTGATGGTACCTTCACTATCATTGCCACCCTTGATAACAAATAACAAAGCATGCTCGTTGCCTTCCTGCGAGAGAATATCGATGTGTTTGCCTGGCAACCATCTGATATCCCCGGTGTTCCCAGGGAGGTAATCGAGCACCACCTTGTTGTCTGCCCACATGCCCGACCTTTCAAGCAGAAAGTTCAGAAGCAAGCCTTGGAGAGGCAGCAGTTTATTGTAGAGGAGATTAAGAAGCTTGAGGCAGCTGGTTTGGTCAGAGGAGTGCTACATCCAACATGGTTAGCAAATCCAGCGGTTGTTTGCAAGGCTAACAGGAAATGGAGGCTTTGCATAGGTTTCACGGATCTCAACAAGGCTTGCCCGAAGGACCCATTTCCGTGCCACGCATCGGTCAGATTGTGGATTCCACTCCAGGCTGCGATTTGCTCTGCTTTTTGGATGCATATTCTGGATATCATCAAATCTTCATGTCCAAAGATGACAAAGAGAAGACCTCTTTCATCACCCCATGTGGTACGTACTGCTTTGTCCGCATGCCATGCGGATTAAAGAGTGCCGGGTCTACTTTTGCAAGAGCAGTCCAGATTGGTTTTGAGCCATAGCTGCACAGAAACATTGAGGCTTATATGGATGATATTGTGGTCAAGACCAAGGACAGAGCAACCCTCGTCCAGGATTTGGAGGAGACATTTGCTAATCTGCGCAAGATCAACTTGAAGCTCAACCCGGAAAAGTGTGTGTTCGGTGTTCCTTCCGGCAAGCTACTTGGGTTCTTTGTATCCCATAGGCGGATCGAAGCCAACCTTGACAAGATCAAAGCTATCGAGCAGATTCAAGCACCCATGAAAGTCAAGGATGTGAGGCGTGTGACAGGGTGCATTGTCGCGCTAAGCAGATTCATTTCCAAGTCTGCCGAGCGCGCCCTGCCGTTCTTCAAAATCCTAAAGAAGGCAGGACCCATGAAGTGGACCCCAGAAGCAGCTGCAGCTTTGCAAGAGTTGAAGGCCTACTTATCCTTTGTGCCCACCTTGGTTGCCCCCAAACCACAAGATCCATTGCTGCTATACTTGGCGGCAACCAATCAAGTGGTTAGTGCGGCCTTAGGGGCACAACAGGAAGTGGAAGAAGCGGAAAAATGAGCAAGGCCCGACATAGCCAGATAAGGATCAGGACAGAAATGAGCACGACAGCGAGGGCGACCCCAAGGACACGGCAAAGAATAAAGTGGTGCATCGCCCAGTATACTTTTGTTAGTTCCCTACTACAAGGAGCTAGATCGAGGTACTCTGGTGTGCA
The DNA here is from genome assembly GCF_002575655.3 of Aegilops tauschii subsp. strangulata. Classification (NCBI taxonomy): domain Eukaryota; kingdom Viridiplantae; phylum Streptophyta; class Magnoliopsida; order Poales; family Poaceae; genus Aegilops; species Aegilops tauschii. The sequence continues at coordinate 301,835,713 of NC_053041.3, read as the reverse complement.
AAAATTGATCTTTGGTCTCATCATGGCCTCAAGGAAACTGCGCCACTACTTCCAAGCCCATGAGATCACGGTTGTCACTCGCTTCCCATTGCAAAGGATACTCCAAAACCCTGAGGCTACCGGTAGAATAGTGGAGTGGGCTTTGGAGTTATCCAGCTTTGGCCTGAAGTTTGAGATCACATCAAAAATTCAGAGCAGGGCATTGGCAAAGTTTATTGCAGAATGGACGCCAACCCTTGATGAGGAAGTGTTGGAAAAAGTTATCCCCGGCAAGGAAGCGCCCCAAGAATGGATCATGTATTTCGATGGTGCCTTTTCCCTACAAGGTGCAGGGGCTGGCATGCTTCTCATTGCCCCCTTCGGGGAGCACTTGAAGTATGTCGTCCAGAAGCACTTTGCCCGGGAAGAGGCGACCAACAACACAACAGAGTATGAAGGGCTCCTTGCCGGGCTCAGGATTGCCACAGAATTGGGAATCAAGAAGCTGATCATTCGAGGAGATTCACAGCTTGTGGTGAGACTAGTCAACAAGGATCACCAAAGTCCATTGATGGAGGCATACGTTGAGGAAGTGAGAAGATTGGAACAACGCTTTGACGGATTGCAAACAGAGCACATACCCCGTGCGGAAAACAACATAGCTGATCATCAGTCAAAGTGTGCTGAGCAGAAGCTTCCTGTGGAACCAGGAAGTTTTGTTCTCCATCTTACTCAGCCCTCTGTATCCCCAGCAACAATGGCCTGGAAAAGGAGAAAGATGGACTCCGGTAAGCCTCTCCCAGTAGAGCCTCCCGGGGCTCCTGGTAGGGACCCTGCCAGAAACAACTCCCCATTACTTGCCGGACCACACCCTCCAGCCGGGCCTATGGTCCCCGCAAACGAGGAACATGCCCCCGTAGTTGAGGAGATGCCGCTAGTCCTCGTTGCCGAGCCCCAGGCTCCAACTTGGGCAAGGCACATAGTCCATTTCCTCCAAACCGGAGAACTTCCCGATGACCAAGATGAAGCTGAAAGAGTAGCCTGGAGGGCCAGTATGTATCAGTTTGTCGATGACACTCTATACAGAAGGAGGCCCAACAGTGTGAAATTGAAGTGCATCTACTGGGAAGAAGGAAAGGAACTGCTGGCTGAGATACACACAGGCATGTGAGGCTCCCACATTGGATCAACGGTATTAGTTGGGAAAGCATTCCGGCAAGGATTCTATTGACCCATAAACCTCCAAGAAGCGGTTGAGCTAGTCACCAAATGTGAAGCCTGCCAGTTCCATTCCATAAACATCCACCTGCCTACACAAGCTCTTCAGACAATCCCTTTGTCATGGCCATTTTCGGTCTGGGGGCTCGATATCCTCGGCCCTTTCCCCCGAGATGCCGGGGGCTTTGAATTCTTGTTCGTTGCTATCGACAAGTTTACAAAGTGGCCGGAAGTAGCTGCCGCGAGAAAGGTGCCTGCCTAGTCAGCTATCAAGTTCTTCAAAGAATTAGTGTGCCGTTTTGGAGTCTCAGCAAGGATCATTACCGACAACGGCACCCAGTTCACGAGTCGCGCCTTCATGCAATATGTTCATGCCCTCGGAAGCAAGATCTCATTTTCCTCTGTCGCGCATCCCAAAAGCAATGGGCAAGCTGAGAGGGCAAACACTGAAGTGCTACGAGGACTCAAGAGAAGAACCTTTGATATGCTACAGAAGCACAGCAGACGGTGGATCGATGAGCTGTCGGTAGTTCTCTGGTCCCTCAGAATGACACCAAATCGAGCTACCGGGCAGACTCCCTTCTCCCTAGTCAATGGGGCAGAAACTGTTATCCCCACGGAACTCATTTACGGGTCTCGAGTGCTTGCCAACAATGAAGTAGTGCAAGATCAGCACCGGTGTGACGACTCTGTGCTACTCGAGGAGAACCGTTTTCGGGCTGCTACGCGTGCTGCACGCTATCAGCAAGCCCTGCGTCGCTACCGCAGCCGCCGGGTTCATGCCCGGTGTTTTGAGGAAGGCTACCTTGTCCTTAGGCGCGTTCAGTCCGCCAACACTACAAAAAAAAGACACATCCATGAAATTTTGGGTCGAATGAATTTTTTCTGTCATGCTTATGACACTTCTATGACGATAATTGTGACAAAACCCGGTATCATCACAGATGTGGTGGGCTCCTACTTCTATGACAAAAAATCATGACAGAAAATGGGCTTTTCGTCCTGGGCGGGCCGGAGACGCAGTTGCATGACATTCTTTGGGCCGTCCATGAGGGAAAAACCATGGTAGAAGCGAGGGCGAGGAAAATATCGGGGAGTTCCCAGTTACGGTGGGTGGTCGGGGGCCGAGCGATGCGCGTTTCTCTCATACACGTACGCGCGTGGGTGCGAGGCTTTGGGATCTAACAGAACCGAAGGGAGGCGTTCGCCTACTGAACCCGAGCGATTGCACTGTAGGCTACGCGTTACTAAACCCGAGCGATTGATCGATCTGGCTGTTAACTAAACCTGATCGAGCGATTCCTTCGCTGCTGCTGCTAACTGAAGCTGATCGAACCTGCTGCCTCCTTCCCTTGATGAATAGTGAGCATTGTTGGGGGGGGTGGATGAACAGTTCCCGGTGGGGGTTGGATGAACAGGACCCAGTGGTAGTAGAGCCCGTTGCCGCTGGATGAACAGGACCCCGATCGATCGAGCATGGTTGGGGGTGGATGAAAAGGACCGCGTGGAGGGCTGGATGAACATGACGACCCCGTGGAGGGCTTGTTGAACAGTAGCCGATGGAGGGATGGATGAACAGTATCCCGTGGAGGGGTGGTTGAATAGGACCCCATGGAGGGGGCTGGTTGAATAGTAGCCGGTGGAGGAGCGGTGGAGGCTGGATGAACAGGAGCCCGTGGATGAACAGTCGTAGGTGGAGGTTGGAGGAGGTCGATGGTGGATGAACAGTAGCCCGTGGAGGCTGGAGGAGGTCAACGATGGAGATGAACAGTAGCCCGTGGAGTCCCGTTTTGCGGTACGCCACACAACTTTCTATGAACAGGACCCCCGTTTCGACCGTAGCGCTCCAACACAAGTCCGTTTCCTCCGTTTTGCGGTATGCCACACCCCTCCCGATCAACAGGACCCCGTTTCAACCGTAGGAGGTCCAAGAGAAGTCTGTTTCCTCCGTTTTGCGGTACGCCAGACCCCTCCCGATGAACAGGATCCTGTTTCGACCATGGCCGGTCGAATAGAAGGACGTTTCCTCCGTCCTGCGATACGCCAGGCCTCGTTTCGATCGGCTATTCCGTCCAAGCCGGTTGGCTCCCGATGAACACGACGCATTCCATTCCGACCCAGTCGGTTGCCTCCCGATGAACACGACGAAGCAGTTTCTCCGTTCCGACCCAGCCATGTACACGAGCCCTCGCCATACGTATGCGCGAGTAGGCGTTTGAGACCCTGGCCGTATGTACGTATGTGGCCGTATTTTTTGGCATCTGGCCGTACGTACGTGTACACGGTTTTTAATAGACTGCCTGAACTGCTACCGCTCCTTACTCAGCCACAGTTCATCGTGGCAGACAGACCGATCGACGGGTATGTACACAGACAACGCTACGTACGCTTCGACTAGGTGGGTCCCAGCTATCAGGGAGGATAAGGACGCACTTCCTTGCGTGGGAAGATATAGTTGGTGGGTTCCAGCCGTCAGGGGGAAGAGTCATTTTTTCCCCGTAATAAGGACGCACTTCCTTGCATGCGAAGATGTAGCTGGTTGGTCCCAGCTGTCAGGGGGAGAAAACATTATTTTTAGTGTAAAAAGGATGCAGTTGCATGCATGCGTCCATGGGCGTGGTGCGTCCCCACTGTCGGCCTCTCCACGTAAAGTCATCTTCCGATGACTCTCGTTTGTTGAACACGTTGACCACACCCCGCACCAAGCCGGTGGACGATGGCGAGGCCGCAGACTGGAACCCCCCGGAGATGGGGAAGGCACAGCAGTGGAGTCGCAGACGGAGAGGAGTGGTCAACGTGATTGGTTCGGGTGCGGGGTGGGCCTACACTCGGCAGAGAATAACAGGAGGTGCGGAGGAGTGGAGGGATGGCCTGGCCGTCGGCGGGGTAGGGTTTCGCTGCAAGGCGTGCAAAACAGTGTCGCTGGACGCCGGAGGCTGGAGTAGGTGGTCCCGGCAGCGCTGGGGGAAGAAGACGAGAGATTGAAGAAGAATGTGGGCCATTGGATGTAAATCCAATGCCTTGCTTAGGCTTCGACCTTTGTATTTTTATTTTTTGCGAAACTGCTTAGGCTTCGACCTGCTGGCCCACATGTCATCCAGTCCATTTGGTTTTTTAGTCCATTTGGTGGGTTGGGTGAAACAATGATGTAGAATTTAAAGCCCATTTGCATATTTCTCGGAATCCGCGAACTTGCTGGGCTGGGTGAAAATATCATGTTGGGCTGGACGAAGAAATGTTATAAAAACATAAACACATGATTGCACGTCTATTACTGCATTGGTCAGTAAAATCTCTGCAAGCTTATGTACGCAATCACCAAGAGTTAACTTGCCAAGTTATATATAAAAAATTGTTATTATTATTTTGTAAGAACTTTTGATTTATGAAATAAAATATCATTTTAATTTGATGATTTAATAGGACGTGGGGTATTATTATTTTTTAGGCTAGACGTGGGATAGTTGAGTTGGTTCTAGGGAAAAGTAGTGGGAGAAAACTCAGATTACATCGAAAAAGAAAGTGGGAGAAAATTCAGATATAGGATTAATGAAAACAAAAATAAAGGAAGTGGGAAGGTCTATAAAATGGTTGGACAAACGACAGGTTTAACGGAACCTTATGTTGTTTCTATTATATATATATATATGTAATAAAATAAGATATAAATATAAATATATATATACTATTATATAAGGGAAAACATAGGTTCTGTTTTGCATTCTCATAGAAAATAGAACTGAGTTGTGCATGGTCTTGAAAAACCAGACATAACTTGGGCTGCTGATGTTATAGACAAGCTAGGCTAGGAGGCCCAGAGGCCGCTTGATACCTGCTGGATCTAAAAAAAGTTGAAGCATGTTGTGGGCTGCGCATGTTAAACAACAAAACCTAGGCCATGGACCTGGTGGGCCCGAGATTGTCAGCCTCTCGACGAACAGTCGTCTTCCGATTCCTCTTGTTTTGCTGACCATGTAGGGAACAACAGACGGCGGCACCGCGGCGAGAGCACCAAGGTGGAGGACGACGTCGAGACCTCGGACCGAACGAACCGGAGCGGGGGAAGACGCGGGCGGAGGGGAGTACGAGGGTTGACTTGTTTGGGTGCAGGGTGGGCTGGTGGAGCTGCCGCCGCTGGACAATGTGTTGGAGTAGAGGGATGGCCTGGCCAACGCCATAGGCTATGATGGGTCACCGAGGCGTGTGCGGTAGCACCGCCAGCCGCTGTATAGGAAGAGGACGAAAGATTGAACAAAATAAAGAAATACAAATGGATAGATGGTTGGTCCCAGATGTCTGTGTATGAGACCTGCTGGGTCCACCTGAGAAGGGGAATATGTTGGGAGGAAGGAGATTCAAAGCACGACAGCCCAGTGAACTAGTTACATACATAAGCAAATAGCCACTAAAAAACAGGTTAATGGATTCTTAGATGAAATATTTCGGACAAAACTGATAATTACGACACATAGGCTAATGCATGAAACACTCAGATGATAAAGGTGCTTGATAAAGTACATCATCTAGACCTTCCTGGCATGCTTGATCATGATGCTGCGGCTATCCGTGTACTCGTCGGTTACGGGAAGCAAACACGCCCTCATGTCCAAGATCCGCCTGTACATGTCGTAGCATGCGTATGCGTCCTTGGTCGCACTAGGTTATGTAGGCTAGATTCAGAGGTACCTCCCACGTGTTCAGGTCCTTGCTATCGTTGTCTTCTTTCATGTTAGTGTAGCAGGGGTCGATGATGGTCTCGGCGAGGTCAACCACGGAGTCCTTCTCTTGCCCGTTGCCGATGATCTTGTATTGCTTTTGGATGTCGACAAGCTTGTTGCACCGGATGGCCGAATCGTCGCGTTCTTCCTTCTCTCCAGCGTAGCGAAGGTGCTGGCAGCTCTGCCGATGAAATGTGCGAATGCCCCTGAACCTCTGATGGCCCTACAACTATGGTAGACGAGAACCTCGTCCCACATGCATACCTGGGTGACAGTGATCCGCTGGTCCCTGTCAGGAGACGAATGGATGGGCAGAAGGTCTAGTCCTATGACCTTGTAATTCTGCTTTCACGTCCTATAGGTATTGCTTGAACTCAGAGAGGCAGAGCTTCACCGAATCCGGATCGTTGGTGTACATCACATTCAACTTGGTGCAGCCATGGGACTGAACGGCAAACTCAAAGGTGAACTCCTTGCTGAAGTCCATATCCAGCAGTGTAACAACCCCAAAATTGGGTTATCAATTTTTGTGCTGTTATTCCTTCCTGGCAATCATTTTTCAAAAAAATTCTCCTGAGTTTGCTGGATGACTCTCACAATTCTGCTCATTTTCAACCTTTCAAAACCTTGCTCATGTCTTTGTTACTAGGCAAGACCCCATTTGCATCATCTCAAATCCATCAAAACCCTAATTCCAATTTTTGGAATTTGAATATTTCCTTTGTGCTTACAATGGAGCCATCATTTTCCTTGATCTGTTGATCCTCCCAATTATTCCCAGAAATCCTCCTACCCTTTCAAATCTTGGATATGCAAAAATATTGCTAAATCCTATGCAATATTTTTAATTTGTGATTTATTCCTTTTCTTGTCTTTTTGAGGAATAAAATCCAAAGGCATAGCAAGCCATCTCCTAAATTCATGCAAATTTGTGGAGGTGATATTTATGCCTAATACTAGCTCTGGCTAAAAAATATTGGCCACATTTAAATAAGGGAAATTGACTTTTCCTATTTTAAGCCAATATTGCATTTCTGCCATTTTCCAAAGGAGCTACCATTTTTATAGCAAGGAAAATTCCCAAATAATTTGTGGGGCTTGTACTTGCTATATCTTCACCCTTTTCATCCAAACCCATGTTTCAAGGGTCATAGTTTGAGCACATGATCCAATGCAATTATCTGTGCTATTAGAAATTTTTGCAAAGGAAGAGCTTGAACCCTTGATCCTTTTGAGCTGAAATTTGGCAGGGTGATTAACATTGATAAATCACCAATGGATACCAAAAATCAGCTCAATCCCTTCATCCTATCTCTCTGTGCAATTTTCTGAAAGTTTCTGTTCAGATTGCTTGTTTGTGAAGGAAGTACCATCATGGATGATCAAAATGAGCTGAAACTTTTCCAGCAGTCTCTAATGATCATATCATCACCCTCCTCCAAGATTCATCACATTCCATTGATCCATATGAGCCCAGGATCAATTCTCTGTTTCTGTCCAAATTTTCAGTTTGTGAAGCAAGTATATTTTATCTTGCTCCATTATGGCTGAAAATTTTCCCAAGCCTTCTCCTACTCCTATAACCTAGCTCCACAAAATGTTGGTTCATTCCAATTAGCCATTTCCCCTGAGGATTTTTCTCAAGTTTCTGGGCAGAAATTATAGCTGTGAAGGAAGTAGCATTTTGGCAAGTCCATTTGGTATGAAATTCTTACAGCATCATGACATGTCCAAATCATCAAGCTTTGCCTAGTTTCAGCCCAATCCAACACTCCTAGTGAGTGCTTCTTCATCATTTGGTTTCTGGACCAGATTTGGCATTTGTACTGCAACTATGTTAAATTCTTGTCCTAATGCCCTCATAATTCCCAGGGCCATAGTCCTTACTAGCCTAAGCCTCCCAGACAACAAGTTTACTTTTTAACCTCCTGGTTTTATCTCAAGGATGTGGTCAAGTTTGCTATAGCAAACTTGTGTAGCTTAGTTTACTCCGCTCCCTGTGTCTTTGCTCATCTCTTTACCGCAGTATTACTCTATCTTGGACGGACTACGCTGTAGACAAGAGCTGGCATCATTAAGGAGGCCAGAGCGTGCCTTGCCGGTGGTGACCACGGGCGATGCCAGCCAAAACGATGGTCTAGCCACTGTTGTCGTCGGCACGTCTGCTCCGACCGGTTCTGGCGCCCTCATCAATGTCCTACAGCACCCCCGCGGCGTCCTCTTCCCCCTGGACCTCTCGCCCCCTCTGTTTTCTTCTCCGGCGAGTCGTTCCAATGGCCGCACAGTTCGCTCCCGTGGCCATCGTCTCCTTCCTCCCCTCTGTCCTCTTCCTCCTCTCGTCTCCGACCGCTGCTCGTCTCCGTGACCCACTGGCGCTCGTCCGCTTCCCCGTCGTCGGCTTCTTGTGCCTCCCCATGACCTTTGGGCATGACCAGAGCCGCGGTCGGACACGCTCGGTAGTGCCTGGCTTGGGTGCCCTTGCCTCGGCTATAAATAGCCCGCCCTCGACCCTTTGGAGATCATCAGCAGCCTCTTCTCAGTCCACAACCCCTCCCCAAGCCCGGAGCCCCTCTCCGACCCCACCATCACCATGGCTGCCACCGCGGGTCCCCCTTGATTCCAGCGGCCCCGAGCGCCCCTCGCCGTTCCACCACCACATATGTTTTCCCCGGAGCCCGGTGAACCCCCTCATGGCGTCGGCCTCCCCTCTCCCTCACTAGAGCACCATATCCACCGGTGGCCGAAGCTCCTCTCCGCCGCGGGCCCTGCAGCCCCTTCTCTGGTGCTCCTCGGCGGCAATGGCCACCACCTCTGGATGCGCCTCTCCGTCCCGATCACCTCGGTAGGTCGCACGCCGCGACTGGTGGCCGGAAGCACCGGCAATCGCCGTCGGGGAGGCCTCCTTCCTCGGCCAGGAGCGCGCCCGAGCGGGAGCAAGAAGAAGGCCAGGCTAGGCGGGCCCCTACCTGCGTGACCCCACCTGTCGGCGAGAGGCGGGTGTGGCCCAGCGTGCCATGCTGGATTAAGTGGAGGCACCTTCTGTGTTGTGCGCTTTCCCCAGGCGAAGATGTACTCTACCGCGGCCACGTGCTGGAGTGCGCTTTCTCTGCGCGAAGGCGTACTCTCAGAACTATGCTTCAGCCCAGCCTTGCCGGCCGAACCATTTATTTTGTGAACGTTCACCCGTTAAGGCTAGAAATGGATAGTTTTCTGTTTATTTTCTGCCTAACGAATGAACGGCCACAACTTTGCGCTCGTAACTCCGATTGAGGTGATTCCAGCACTCATGTTCTCTGTTCGTCGAGTTCTTTTTGATGGGACTATTTTCTTGATGTTTGCCCATTCTGAAAATGCCTATTTTGCCCTTGCCCGTAAACAGCCCCCTCCGAGAGAGAACTGTTGCCGGCAAATCTTTCCGCGATCTTTCCACACTTCTTCCCGGAGTATTCCTCGACCCCAGGCAAGCCAACCTCTTATCATGAGCCCAGAACTTGCATGTTGACTTTGCTTGCACCTTGTGTGTGTGTAGTTACAGTTGTTTCTGATCTATCTCGTCTGCTGTTATTTCAGTTGTGGTATATGTTGTATTACTTGCCATGTCATGCTTGCCCTTTATTATATCTTTTGCCATGCTAGATATATTTATTGATAATATCATGAGTCTGTTGTGGATTAGTTTCATGCCCGTTGTATTGATGTTATGATGATTCTCTTACACCGTTGATATTCTAGTGCTTTGTTTAGATGTGTCCCATATGCTATAATTGTTCACTTGAGAAGCTTAGTATTTTGTTCATGCATTTGTATGTAGCATGCTCATTGTTGCATTCATGTTAAATACGCTCATGATGATGGAGAAGATAATACGACGACTTTCTAATAACAAACCTCCTCGATGGGATCGAGTCATAGTGCCACCAAATCGAACTTCTTCAGTGCAGCCACATTTGCCTTTATGGGAAGGCCCTAATGCGATTTATTGTCATGCCTCTCGCCAGTGCCTCCAACGAGGGAAGGTTATGGGCGCACGCTACCCTGGTCAGGTAGGCGGACATAAGCCTTGTGTGCCTAGGTTTGTTTTTGAGCTCATGTCCCCGTTTGGGACCATTTATGTTTTGCCAGGACGGTGGCCGTTGATGCCTTTGGTAGGCACAGGGCCACCCAGGACTGAACCCAAAAAGGGGTGTTGGTCGAGTGGCTGGGAGAGTGTCATGGCAGTAGGTCGGTTTTGTCGGAACGCCGTTGTTCCACCCGAATGGGAGTGCGAGGCCATGGGTTCTGTGGTGTGGGTAAAGTGCATTACCTCTGTAGAGTGTGTGTGTTAGATCTATCGATAGCTGCATCCTCGGTCATGGGCACAGTTCATAGTAGGTCACACTCTCGGGTCTTGGTCGAAATGGAGGATAAACCTAAAATAACTAAGTTGATAACTAATGTGGGATAAATAATGTGATGACTTGGACTATGAGATAGTCGTGAGGAGTCATGGTGATGTTCTAATATGATCACGAGACGAAGTCTCGGTGAGTCATGAGTTTGTTCCGAGGAGCCGTGGTAGAGTAAGAGGTTGTTGCATAAGGTTAAATACGATATGTCTTCACGGGAGGTGACTGGTAGTGTATTTTCAGCATAGTTCCATGATGCCATGCCATGCTTTGATTGATATGCTAAATTATGCCATGATGGAGATGATATGCTATGCCATGTTAGAAGCTTGTTTTGATATGCCATGTTAGTAGATGCTATGATGTTGTTCATGCTTAGTTGATCTATATCATGCCATGTTTAGTAATTGATATGAGATAGGTTGTTGCATGCGCTTGGTTCTTGCTTTGTCTTCTGCTTGTTTGGATGCTATGTATTTGGTTGTCTTGCAAGTACATTCAACGTAATGACCTGGCGTGTCATGCCAGTTTGTAGGTCGTGCCTGGATTGTTTGCTTGATTGTTCGCGCTAGGCTGTTACCTTGCCAGTCCTGTGAGTTGTGGAACCCAACCAGAGTCGATATGCTGCCAAACCAAGACTTCCGCCACCATTTAGATAGCCTTAGAGCTATGCCAGATGATTGTATTCATCAATGATGTAATCCTCTATACATGTATTTGATGAATATTTCTGTACCTGGAATGCTCTATCATGGACCTGTCGTGCGTTAGGTGTTATCCTAGGCTGACGTGCGAAGGCCCCCTGCTCCATGCGGATCGGGGTGCCACAGGAGATGGTATCAGAGCAGCCAGGCTGGCATAGGTTATCCTAGCATTAGATCACCGCTACCATTAACCCGTAATGACCCTAAAGGATTTGACCCATCACCGGCCTCCGGCATGACCACTGTTGAGCAATAGGTGGTGCAGCCGGGAATGACACATCCCTACCCCGCTGTCCCCGCCTAGTTTTTCGCAGAGCGGATAGCAACCCTATCCATTCTGGTCAGCCGCACAGCGTACCCTTCGCCATTAAGGGAAAGGGGTCACGCCATGCGGGTGTGTCTCGCATAGCTGCCTATAAAGCCCCCTTTCCGCTAGCCGCATCGCTCCCCACTCAGTCAGCCATGTCCCCGCAGAGAAGCCTAGCTAGTAACTCTGAAGCCATGACTCTCTCTCTCTCTCAAAGCCCCCAAATTTTACACCCGAACCTTCGCAGTCAATCATGCTGGCTTTCCACCCCTGCTTACTGATATGCTCACCAAAGCCCGTGGCTGTAATGCTAGCCCTAATTACCTATTGTTCCAATCGGCACCCGTTCCTCACCTTCACCGGTACGAGGCAAGAGTGCATATCTGCCCAGGTCCCGCGGAAGATGGTCAGCCCTTGATTTTTCAGGGCAGACCCATGCCTACTACTGAGTTGGCCATTCAGGCCGCTGCTGTGGAGGCTATCCTATACCTCTGAACCCAATTTCCGCAAGTGGCAGAGAAGCGGGAGTTCTGCTTCTTCCCCATTGCGGCAGAATTAGGGAGTAAGCATCCCATCACTGTCCAGGAAGATGACCAGCAATCGCTCGCCTGGTGCAATATATCACTGGCCAGGGGATGATGATTGCTAAGATGATCGCCGAGTTTAGAGCCTTGGACCGCGATGCTTCTCGGGTCGTCATGGAAGCTTATCGTGAGGCTCATCGATTTGCATCTCAAGCCATCCAACCCATGCCATCCAGCCCAGTGCTACCTTCTCAGCCTGTGCCTTGGGTGAAGCCAGGCATCATCACCCTCGACTCCTTCAACAAGGCTCTTTACCGTATTCACCAGCAACATTTGCTTGGATCAGTTCCAGTCGCACCCCCAGCAGTTGAGCCCCAACCCATAGTAGTGTCCGAAGATGAAGGTGGAGATTGGCTCAGTCTCCGTCCTCCAGGAGAGCCCCAGCAAGACCAGCCCTCTGGGTGACCTCAGTCACGCAGTCAGGTGATTCTGCGAGTAGGTCGATCAGTCTGTTCATCCTCGATATGAGGATAGAACTATTTATCACGGAGTGAATTGTTTCTTTTAGCATGTAGCGCTTTCGTACTTTGTTGTATGCTTGCACTATTTGTAACCCGTATGATGTGTTTTATGTATGCTTTCTTGCTTTTGGTTTTGTTTTTGATTGTCTCTCTGTCAAGAAGAAATGTTTGGCAGGGTTGGCAATGTGTTTCTAACAAGATTTTAATCAGTAGATCACATACACTAAATAACATTGACTTGTCCCGAGTCTATAATAAAATGCACGCTGGTGTAGGTATATGTATACCAGGAGTACATATACCCACTAGCATTAAGACACCCTAGTATGAATTGTCTGATGAGTTTTTCTTTTGCTTATTTGTTGCATTTGTCTGTTAGTTTAGATTGTACTGCATACTGCACGCATACCCGGTTAACCCACGAATACATTCGAGCAGTACTCGGGGGAATGCAAAGTCACCTATCCATCTCAATCTGTGCATACCCCGCATGCCAGATTTCCAGACCCAGAGGCATTTCCGTCTGGCAATTCCTCGCCTCTAATTCTTTTCCCGATTTCACTTCCGGAGGAACAATGCCAACTTTATTTCACTCGATCCAGTACAGCTATCCCAATATGGATTTCAACTCCGATTCTACCTCAACACCTACTTTTTCATGGAGCAATCTGCGAAATTTTCCCGTACCCTAGTGTGCTTCCGGAGCTGATGCAGCCACCTCACTTGCATCTGGACCCCACCACCACCATCGTCTCTGCCTTGCGTGGCGCAGGCAAGTTGCCACCCCGCTCCACCGCAGCACCCGATCACTCCGTCGGCGTGAAGTGACGGAGGATCAAGCGTGGCGGAGGACCACCCAGCGCACCATCTTCTCCTGCATCTCGAGCCACCGCACCTAGCCGCGCGTTGTCCTGGGCCCGATCATTCCTGATGAGTATCAGCAGGAGGATCGACGAGCCGATCAGCGTGCCCAGCAGTGCCGCGAGGAACAACCGTAGCGCCGCCAAGAACACCTCCTCGCCGAAAGAGCTTGGCTCGATCTCGCCCAAACCAAAGAGGTAGTAGAGCGGCATTGTGTTTGTGTGTTGGAGGAGAGCCGCGCTGCCGTATTTTATAGCCCAACCCCGGTGTACGGTGAGCGAGGTCCAAGAGAAATCGCTCGTCGCTCGATCACCGGCGTCCAGGAGGTGAATCGGCGAGCAGTGCCGACAAGGAGCTGGCCCGCGACGTGAGTGCTCTGTGCACCGGCACCGTGCACGCCGTGCACTAAGGTGCTAGGGTCCTCATCGCCCTAGGAGCTAGATGCGCGCTACGCCAAGCCGCACACAGAGCAGCGACGAAGGAGAAGCAGCAAGCTGGAGGTAGAAGAAGGAGGCTGCTAGTGGGCCCTGGACCCACGTGTCAGCAGGTGAAACCACTGTTCATAGGGGTGCATCCAGCATTTTTCGGGAGTTTGATCTCGAGTGCCCCTAGCCATGGAAATAACTTTGTTTGCCCATATCTCCCCCCTGGGTGTACCAATTATCAGTATCCCAACTCGTCTGTATTTGACCAAAAGGTTAAAATTAACCCAGAGGTTTTTCCCCAGAGTAGCTATCTTTTCATTGTTGCCGTAACCCTAGGAATCTCGAGGACGAGATTCTTTTAAGGGGGGAAGAGTTGTAACAGCCCCAAAATTGGGTTATCAATTTTTCTGCTGTTATTCCTTCCTCGCAATCATTTTTCAAAATTTTCTCCTGAGTTTGTTAGATGACTCTGACAATTCTGGTCATTTTCAACCTTTCAAAACCTTGCTCATGTCTTTGTTACTGGGCAAGACCCCATTTGCATCATCTCAAATCCATCAAAACCCTAATTCCATTTTTTGGAATTTGAACATTTCCTTTGTGCTTACAAAGGAGCCATCATTTTCCTTGATCTGTTGATCCTCCCAATTGTTCCTAGAAATCCTCCTACCCTTTCAAATCTTGGATATGCAAAAATATTGCTAAGTCCTATGCAATATTTTTCATTTGTGATTTATTCCTTTTCTTGTCTTTCTAAGGAATAAAATCCAAAGGCATAGCAAGCCATCTCCTAACTTCATGCAAATTTTTGGAGGTGATATTTATGCATAATACTAGCTCTGGAAAAAATATTGGCCACATTTAAATAAGGGAAATTGCCTTTTCCTATTTTAAGCCAATATTGCATTTCTGCCATTTTCCAAAGGAGCTACCATTTTTATACACTACAAAAAATTACACTTCCGTGATGATACGTGTTTGTCACAGTAGGTCACGTTTTTTGTCATGCATGTACATCCATGACAAATTTATGACAGAATCAAGATAGTCATAGCTGTGCTGTCGTAGAAGTGTTCCATGACATTACCAAAATTATCATCACGGAAGTGTCCACTTCCATGATGATAAATCGCGCGTCACAGAAGTGCTTTCGTCAAGGGTGACCGACACGTGGCATCCACGGTAACGGAATGTCGTTAAGCAATCGGGTCGGGTTTTGGATCCGATAACCCGTTAACAGCCCCGACCAATGGGGATTTTCCACGTGTAAAATCATCATTGGCTGGAGGAGACACGTGTCAGGTCCGCGTTGGCACAGGTGTCACTCATCCAATGGGCGAGACGAGCCAATGATATGTTGACACGTGAACCGGCCCATCAAGTTTAAATGGGCCATCCCAACTGAAGGCCCATAAGATTTTGTGGACCATAATGGGCGGGCCCAGCTAAAGGCCCACGAGATTTTGCGGACCATAATGGGCTAGCTAGCTAGCTAGCTAAAGGCCCACAACATTTTGCGGGCCATAATGGGCCGGCCCAGGTAAAGGCCCACAAGATTTTTGTGTGCCATAATGGGCCGGCCCAGCTAAAGGCCCACGAGATTTCGCCGATATTAATGGGCCGACCCAGCTGTAGGCCCACAAGATTTTGAGGACCCTAGTAGGCCGGCCCATTAACTGGCTGCCATGTTTTGGGCCAAATGCCGGCCCATATTTGATCCTGTCCATTAATGGCCTGCCACGCTCCGGGCCTAATAGTGGCCCATATGAGATCCGACCCGTTAAAAGCCTACCACGTTCTAGGCCAAATTACGGCCCAGATCAGGTCCGGCCCTTTAAGAGGCTTTGGGCTCAATTATGGCCCATATCAGATTCGGCCCGTCAACTGGACACTATGCTTTTGGGCCCACTTAGTAATTCGGCCTGATATTAGTTTTGGCCTGTTAAGGGCCCATTTAACATTTCGGCCCTATATTAATTTCGGCCTGTTAAAAGCTCGTCATATAGTTGGGCCTAACTACAGCCCGGTTTGCATCCGGCCTGCTCGCAGGCGATATCTGATTGGGCCAAACAAGGACCGAGACAATTTTGGCCTGTTAAAAGCCCGTGATTTGATTCACACAATCATGGGTCGGGGTTCATTTCGGGCTGCTACCGGCCCGTGAGCTGTTCGGCACGTTTCAGGCCCAACCTACATCGTGATTGCATGACGGCCCGATTATGTACCGTAATTTTACGGTTTGGCCGGTTTACTGCGAAGACAGGATATATATACAGTAAAATAACTGCAGCGTCGTGAATAAGAAAAAACCTAGATTATACAATAAAGAAATTACAGCATATTACATCCACCGGGCATCAAAGTTCGCCACTATGATAATAAAGCACAAGCAGACAGCAGATTACATACACTGGGCATCAAAGATCGCCACCAGTGCAAATAAACACACCGACAAAATAATATACAAAACCGACATCACTTCAATAGAGTTCAAGAAAGGTTAGCCCTGCTGGGGAGCTGCAGCGCAAGCAGCTGAGCAAGATGATGAGACTGCGCTTGTTCAACACTTATATCTTCCTCACTCTGAAAGATAAACAAGCAGACAGATGACAGGTTTTGCACATAAAAGTATCAGTGCTGACAATTCATCACATTTCTTACTGATGAATAAAGTGACACAGTTTAAAATTGCATTAACACAATATGGTATTGTTCAGGTCAAGACATGGCAGGAAATGACATTGTGAAGGAGTTGGCAGCTTCACGACACCACTGGATTACAGATCAAGAACTCATAAGTATCAATGGTTAGTGTGCTGTCAATTTATACCATTTCAGATTGGCAAATAAAGAGACGGTTTAAATAATAGTAGAATGATATGACATTGTTCATAGTTAAGACATTGCAGAATATGACATTGTGCTGTAGTGGGTAGGTTCACCACACCACTGGATTACGGATGAAGAACAGAAGCATACATGCAGTGCAAAAGAAGATCACTTGCTCTGTATAGTTTAATTTACATGGTATGAAGAAGGAACTTGGTTGTACAACTGAAAACTTAAATTGAGAAAGGACAAACCTTTGTTTATGAACTACATAATAAACTTTAAACAAGCAATTTGATGCAAACACCAAAAATAAACAGCTGTTGTAGTCATGCCTAACCAAATATATACAACAAAGTTTGAAGGCTTGAGATGGACAAACTTACATTATTGGTGAAGACAGGCTCTATAAAGGCCTTATCCATGCTGATGGGGGGGGCAATTCAAGAAGTTTACCACAGGATCTTCTTCAAAAGCATTGCCTTTATTCTACATTTTGTTAAGAGTAAATATAGATGTGATAATATACGAAAAAATGGAGAATATTTAAGATAAGATGAAGAGTGATGCTACATAACCAAGTAGCTATAAATGTAAGTGCAGCGATACAGGCAAAAGGTATAGCCAAGAGCAATGCACAGCTAAACTTCTTCAGTACCAACCTTATGGTAAGAGTAAATATAGATCTGATGTGTAGAAAATGGAGGGCAAAGGAAAATAAGCTGCAGAGTGATGGTACATGAACAACTACCTGTCATTATAAGTACACTGATAAAGGACAGCATGTACTTACAAGAACAATGCAGTGCTAAAAAAACATTGGCATTGGATATATTCTACACTAATGTAACCATTCATACAGATCAGATAATTTGGAGCGAACAATTGATAAGCAAGCTATCATGCATACTGCTGTCACATAATGAACCAGGTTTGTATGCAAGTACAGTGATACAGGACAACAGGTACTAACAAGAGCAAAGCAGCGGGCAACATATTTGCGATATCCTGTCGTTCTTGTCAAACCGGAATTATTCGTCGAGTAGATTTCCTGCAAAAAAGATCCGTAAGGCACATGCAGAAAAGTAGAAGTTCAAATTGTCATGTGATTTCATAGACAGTACCTCATCCTGGGAATGAGACCAGTGCATAACAAGGTTTTTCCATTGAATGTCTTCTAAATTTAGCATAGGAGACTTCACCGGAAATTCGTTTATAGACTTGCCATCAAAGTGTGATTTCCTCAGGTAACACTGATACTGTTGCAATGCTTCCTTGAAAAGCACAAGCTAGCTTTGCTCGTCATGACTATCTAGATTGACCCTCGCCTAGTTACAACAATGTAATGTAAATCATTGATGTGTTCAATCAGCAGAAAACAGGAAAATAATAACCATGAATAATAGCACTTACACATAAGTTGGACAGGAAGATGTGAAAATGGTGTTTGTCTTCACAATAATCTTCCCATGATGGGAATATATGCACGTAGTCCCTAACAACATTGAAAGCATTGTCTTTTAAACTGGGAATAAATGGAATGGGGTTCCAATCTGCAGGAATTGGCCGTCTCTGCAGTTGGGATAGGTCTTCGGCCGGTGGACCTGCTGTACTTTTTGCTGGAGTGGGATTTTTTTGTGGTACAGCTGGTGTTATGGCAAATAAAATCGGTATACCTTTTGCTGGAGTGCAGGTCCTGTGTGGTGGGGCTAGTGATGTGGCCAGTGAAGTATGGGTACAGTCTGCTGGAGTCGGTCCTACGTTTTGTGTCACTGGTTGTACAACCAATATAAGTGGGGTGCTGTCTGATTTCTCCAGCACCACCACGTTTTTCAAGGACTTTGCTGGTGCTCCTTCAGGTTCGGCAATCACCCTCTTCCTTTTTGATGTCTGATGCACAAGAACAGCATTTGAGTGCAAAAACATGGTATGATGACAGATGGAATATGTATTGATAATGGATGGGCATGGAATCTCGACATATATGATGAGTAAACTAAGCAGATGGCGGTGCAACAAAGTAGAAGAAATGCAAGAAAACATATGCAAGATACCCGCAATCAATAGAACGTTGCCAAATTAGAACAGGCACCTTGATGGGTGAACAGGACAGGCCATCTGCCTTTGACTCCTCGAGGTTAGAATAGTCATTAGGATCATATTTTGAACAAGAATCAACAGGTGGGGAGCGTATGAGTTTCATTGCATCCAGAATGGCACTCAATTCCTTGGTGCCAATTTGTAAGTCATTGCAGTGTTTAGCTTCAAGAGTGGACTGCTGCTAGTGCGACACAAAGCAGCTACACAGATCATAGTGTAGATATAACGGGGAAAACCGTAAGCATCAGAGTAAAATCAGCAAAGTGGAACTTGCTGGATTTTATGTGCTAGTATTGCCGGTACGGCTAGCAAGGCTTCGGATACCAGCTCTCTTCAAATGAAGGTGTGGTGCTGCTAATATCAGTGTTACGCTCAAAGGCGACACAGCTCCCCGCATTTCCTTGCTATTCTTATAGGATTCAAGTGGGCAGGTGACTACAAATCCTATTCCTATGTTTACAAGATCCTACGAATCAAAGAGGCTCAAAGTGTCCAACACAACCGACCGTATAGACCTCTACACTGCAAAAGTCCCTGCTCATCTTCAGTACAAGGAACATATGTACCACTATCATACTCCCTCCGTTCCAAAATATAAGTCTTGGTAGAGATTACCACTATGGATCACATACAGATGTATCCAGATACATTTTAGAGTGTAGATTCACTCATTTTGCTCCATATGTAGTCCATGGTGGATTCTATACAAAGACATGTATTTAGGAACGGAGAGAGTACATATTAAAGAAGAACGGAAGAGGAACATGGTAAAGAAGAGCAAGCAGATTTTGGATAATAAAATGTTGGTTGCGCAGTGCCCACACATGATGAACCAGAGCGCATTAAGAATGCAACTCCTAGCTGTCTCTCGACCATTTCAGGCGGTTGGATGAAGATCCTACGTCTCCTAACCCATCTTCTTCCTCGTATCTGATTCTTCCCATACAGAACACCGCACGGGCTGCCGGCCGGACCACCGGCCCCCGCCGCCTGTGTTCCTCCACCACCCCCACCCCCACCCCCGCCCCAACCCCCACCCGCGTCGAGTTTTCTTCGTTCGGCGAGGCCCCACAACCACCCGAGCCCCTTCGTTCGCACCGGAGAACTCCAGCGAGCTCTGAAAAATCGACTGACCCAATTTTGAAATTTAGTCTACTGTGATTTAACTAGTGTGGAATATAAAAGGGGAAAACCATAATCATTGGGAGTATAGTGTTGAGCGTGCCATGGCAGATTTGAAGGTGCAAACCGGACAAAGGCAACTTCGCAACCAAGACAAGAAATCAGAGTAAAGCAGTGGCGATCTATTTTCTTGCTGCGATAAATAATTTGAGCAGATACGAAAGAGTACCGCCTCTGGTGCGGCGTCGTGTACGCATCTGCTGAGAATTTGACGGTGCTGCGGTAGCGATGGCTGTCGGCGGCGTGGAAGCAGATCTAGGAGGGTAGACGGTGGCGGCGGGGCGCGGTGGACGAGACGGTCGTAGGAGCGGCGCCGGCAAGGTGGACGACGGCGGGGATGAAGCGAGAGGACGGGATGCAAGGATCCCTATCCGAAGCCGTGGATGAGAGAGGTCGATCTCTTGTAATGGACGGCGGCGTCGGGGTATCAGCTCCGGCATGGTGGAGGAGGACAGTGGTGGATGGGGTGGCGGACGGCGGCGGACGGAGGAGGGTGGGGTGGAGAGGGTGTTTTGGCGCCCACGGAGTATGAATGGGGAAAAGGGAGGTAGAGAGGAAGGGGGGAACCATGTATTCAGGGCGCGCTTGTCTCAAATGTGAGGAAATTTACAAACTTAGCCCTCGTTTGAAATTTCTACAACATCACAACAACATTAGTCGGTTGGGGATAGGACGGTAATCTCGCATACACCGAATATTTGCCGACGAGTGTTTGTTTTTGGCGCCCACCGTGTATGTATATGAATCGGGGAGGGAGTCGATTTCGGCCGAGGACACACTGTGTTTTGGCGCCCACCATGTATGAATCTAGGTGAGAGGCAGTTACGTCATATTTGGGTGAAATTACAAACCTACCCCTATCGAAACCTATAGAAATCCAGTAGATAGGCTTTGCGTGGCAGGGATAGGCAGTAGTGATTTCCACCTCGCAGATTTTGGTTTCGGGCGGTTACTGCGACTTTCCCCGCTTCGTTCAAATTTGCAGAGTGCACGTTTACCGTGGCAACTCAATTCGAATCCCGTTTGTATTCTATTTTTTTCCGGGCGGATCCATTTTCAATTGGAATTACATTCTATATACATCATTTTTTTATATATACTTTAAAAAGCACAACAAAGAATTCTGCTCCTTTATATGTATAATATGATTTACAAATGCAACGATCTCGAAATCTTAAGGTTGAATTCGAAAAAATTTAACCAAATTATGTTCTACTAAAATGTATGGATCAGTAATATCTACATATTAAATAACATAGATGTGCGTGAATTCATATGAGTATGCATGTTTGATAGATCAATTTTGGTTCGAGTATGGATTACATGTATCATCATCTCGAATTCAAATATTTGAATCCCTTTTTTGTTCACTCCTTTCACGCCCATCTCTCTCGCATGCATGCTCCTTCAGGTAGCTATCACTCTCTTTTCTCCAGCTCACCTGCACGCTCACTTCATGTTTCTCCTATCCTCGCAAACATGGTCTCTCGACGTCTCCCTTGAGAAGTGTCACACTCTCCCTATCATTATACATTACACGGTTTTCATTATCTCTCACGTCTCTACTGTTCTCTGGTATCACTCGGTACCTAAGCTTTCTTTTTCACCGCCACACACACAGTCTCCACTCGTCTTTCACTTTATCTTTCTCTCTATGGGATTCTCTCACACACCCTATATGTCTCTACATATGACTCATACCACTAAAATTACTCTCTCTCTCTCCTGTAGACACAACATTTTTTGCGGTCTCCTTTTCGTCTCCATCCCAGACGGACATTATTCATTTGTTTACCGATCAGACAACCCCGACTACCGTCTCCTCTCTCTTTCTCTCACAGACACACACACACACACAACTCCTACTTCCACTCCCCTTCCCGACTACCGTCTCTCTCTCACACACACAAAACTCTCACTTTCGCACCCCGACTCCTATTTCTCTCACAAACATTTATCGACTAGCTAGCCTCTAGATAGGTTTATACACCCGCACACTCGTGCTTCCACGCATACATGTCTCTCTCCCGCTCCTTCTATCTATGTAGATTTTTCTTCCCTTCTTGAGACACGCCCTGTCGATCGTGCACACACACACTATCGCCTCATTTTAAGTTGATACCTATCGCGCACACACTCCTTGTGTCTTTGTCACACATGCACTCCGTCCTCCTCCACTCTCCCTCTCTCTCACACACACATGGGATTTTTGCAACAACTAGCAAGATGCCCATGCGTTGCACGGAACATCAAGATGCATTTGTATGAGTAGTTTATCTTGTGGGGGAAAAGGATGAACGAGGGAAGGCCTTATTTGCAAATGTGGAGAGGGGTGTGGGTATCTTTTTGCAAAATTGCCATAGTTTCCTTCCTATCCGTCAGATATAGATCGGACGGCCTATATTGCAGGATGGCAGGCACACGATCATCACCGACAATGCTTTTTATAAGAGTAGGGATAAAAAATAGAGTTGGTGATGATGGTGGGCCTGCCATCCTGCAATGTAGGTCGTCCGATTTATATCTGACGGATAGGAAGGAAAATATGGCAATTTACCCGCACTCTTCACCACATTTGCAGATAAGGCCTTCCCTCGTTCATCCTTTTCTCCCACAAGATCTTGATGTTCCGTGCAACGCACGGGCATCTTGCTAGTAAGAGTAGAAATTAGACATATACCACTTCTCAAATCTTGAAACCAACAACATTCCTCCCTTATCTCATCAAAACCGCCAAAGGAATATATTTTGAGTGAAACATAACATATTTTTAGTGATATACGTATTTCAAAACTAGACTTTTTTCTATCAAATCGGTGAGTATGTATTAATCTACTTTGATCGTGTGGCAACGCATTGGCACATTGCTAGTAGTTATTATAATTTTTTGGACATCAGACAAACAGTGGAGTACATATACGAAGAGAAGAGGCGCACGCACGCAGTCGGCCTCTCGCTGTCTCGCACACATGAGTGTTACGTAAAGGCGACGTTAACAAATAAACCCTAAAACCCTAGGTGCACGATTGCTGCATTCGCGGGTACCGGGTACGTGGTGGAGCACCTTTGTAGGAATAGTCGGCTCGCGTGATAATTTGATCCGTAGGAGTTGATGGTCGGGACCACAGGTGAATGACTTGGAGCGCAGTGGCTCACCAGTTGCCACAGATCGAGTAGCCACGTTTAAAATATCGTTTTTTAGCGGGGTTAAGAGTTCCGATTTTCAATGGCGCGTTATAAGTAGTAAGTAGTTTTTAGAACGACTGGTATGGAGCGAAAATGGAATGCATAGTACTACGTACCTCCTTAGCGTATGGTTGTATGGTTTTTTTTGCGACGGAGGTTGTATGGGTTTATGTTGCGAGATGTTGAACCTGGTAGTTCTAGGGAAAATACTATGGTTTAGATTTAAATGCTGGTTTTCAGTAATGAAAATTGGAAGGGGAAACCCTTCTTTGATTAAAAAAAACTACTACCTCCGTTCTGGTTTACTAGTCCCCATCGTACTTTCGGTCAAAGTTTGTCCACGAATTTTACTTGTAAAATGTGAATGGAAAATGAGATTTTGTTATACCCAAACAAAAAAGGAGTGGAGGGAGCGATTGCTCTGACACAGACGCGACCTCTCATAGCGCAGGCATTGAACCGGCGCGCCGGCCAAGAGGGCCACACTCGCTGCTGGCCCGGCTGAGCACGCCTCCTCGCCGCGTGCAACCAGCTTAAGACTGCCCCGCCTGCCTTCATTGAATCCGCGCGTGTGCTGGCAACACGTCCTTCCGCAAGCCGGCAGGCATTTTAGAACACAAAAAATGACTAAAATATAATTAATTTATGCATGGTCTTGACTTGTTGTGCTCGCACTGGTAGCAGGAACTAGTAGAGGATTTTCTTTATTTATAACTCTCCTCACATTTTTTGGCTTTGAAGTGAATCATGCTTGTAGACATTATGTATGAATGTGCAGATATCTGTGAACATGAGTTTGATGTGGAAGTTGAACTTGGAATGTCGGGCTTGCGCGTGAACTATACCATGTCCAATGCTTCGTCTGTTATTGTTTGGAAAGTAATTGCTGTTATTACATGACCCGAAAAAAAACATTTTGTGCCACATCAGTAGATGCACGGACATCACAACAGGCATGCTGACTGGATAAACATTTGAACCTAGCTATTATGAAGGAAATTTTGTATTGACAACAGTTTTAGATAGCAGGAGACGCCTAGCCTGCTCTGCCTCTGCTAGCTTATTTCTGGCTTCTTCCATCTCTTCTTTGGCTTGGGTGAAGAGAGCATCTGATTGCTCTTTTCGCTTCTTCAGGAGCTCAGCTACATTCTCAAGGGCTGTTGCACGCTTCTTTCAGCCTTTACTAATGCCACGAGGACACGAATAGCTGACGACTCCACCTGGCTTGTGTGTAATCCAGCATCATCTGGGAATTTGCACCTTGTGTCTAATCCAGCATCATTAGGGAACTGGCACCTTGTGTGTAATCCAGCCTCATTTCAGAAACATGATCTCGAGGTTGACCATACTTCTCTCCTCGCAGGAACTGCATCCTGACATGAAGTTACTTCTTTTTTAGATCAATACTCAGAGCAACCTAGATCCATTTAGTAGAAGCCAGATAAACAGAACTCGGAGAAGTGAATTCAAAAGGAAAAAAATAAAAACAGACTACAAGGTGAGAACACCCACTTCCTACATCAAGCTAAAAACGAAAGCATTAGGACGATTAAGACTCTTCTTATTACACATCGAAGAACACCACGCTTAAGAGAAACAGAAACTACAACATATACACATCGAAGAACACGAGGCTACACGAAAGTAATTGAAAGGGTGTTACTTACCAAAGCTCGTTTTACAGGTTCGGTGCAGCTCCTCTTTAACTTGCCACGCTCCTTGAAGATGTCCCGAATATCCCGTGTTTGGTCTTCATTGCTCCACTGCATGTTCGCACTCGTGGTTTTAAAATCTGAACATGGCAAGAAAAATATACTACTAGTAATACTCGCGCATCTTGTGGGCAACATTAAAGCACTCGTCTGCCATGTTAGAGCATCTCCAACAGAATCGCAACGCGCGGCGCATTAAAAAAGCGTTTACAGTGCTGAGATCGAGAAGTAGATACTAGAGAGTAGAGGATAGTTGTCAGCATAGATAGATAAAAAAAGATAATTCAACTACTCCTCGTCGTCCGACTCCTCCTCGGTGATGTCCTCCTCCGACGTCTGACTGTAGGCGTGAAGATACCGATCATCATAGGATTCCCAGGGCGATGCTGCTCCTAGCCTCATGTTGAATTGAGCGTCCGCTTTTCGCCTACGCTTGTCCTCGCGATAGGCGGCTCACTCCGCCCTCCTCTTATCCCTCTCCGCCCTCCTTTGCGCGTAGAACTCGCGCTCTTTGATGATGTCTTGCGGGAAGTGTTGGTGCCACAGCGCCATGGCTTCCTCGTCCATCTCGGCGATGCCACAACGGTGCTCCCGCCTCCGGTTGTCGCGACGATCCTCGTCGGTGCTAAGCCGCGGCAGAGGCGCGAGCTCCTGCGCCCGCTCCCGCGTCGGCACGTTGGGGAAGTTCAATGTTCTATGAGGCCACCGCAGGCGCCACACCACCGCGTCGTACGCGTGGGCGGCTTTGTTGGCGGTGTCAAAATTGCCGAGGCCGAGGCGCATCCCGCGGAACCGGATCTCGGCGGAGAAGTCGCCGGAGAGGCGCGTGCGGACGCCGCGGTATCCCCAAGTTTCCCGGCGACGCGGCGGCGGCGAGGCGAAAAAGAGCGGGGAGAGAGCGGTGGCGAGGCACAGAGCGGGGAGAGAGCGGTGGCAAGGCACAGAGCAGTGGGAGGGCGTTGGATTTTATAAAGCGCGCCGGACGCCGCGCGCCAAAACTAGCGCACGCCCGGCCGCTTTTTCACGCGCGCGCGCGATCCTTTCCCGACGTCTCTGCTATCTCTACTCTCTTCTCTACTTTTATATTTATTTTATATTTAATATTTAATATTTATCTCTACTTCCTTTACTGTCTACTTTTTTTCTTTATACTTTTTTTCTTGCAGTATAGGCCGTCCGTTTATATCTGACAGATAGGAAGGAAACAAATGGGAATTTTGCAAAAAGATACCCATACGCCTTTCCAGATTTGCAAATAAGGCCTTCCCTCGTCCATCCTTTTCTCGCACAAGATAAACTACTCATACAAATGCATCTTGATGCATGCAACACATGGGCATCTTGCTAGTTCTAAAAACCTTTCCATCATTTGTCACACTACTGGTTGCAGATGAAAAACCTACCCAAGCACAGCGCGATACAGGAGCGACGCACAATTACAAGCTCATATTCTATTGGACAATGGAGGCTATAACCAATTACTTTTACGGGAACAATAGCACCCAGGAAATTTGAAGGGTAGGTATGAACAAAATTGGAACTGCACATGTACTGCTAAGTGATTCAATACACACATTACCAATCGAGGAGGAGAACGATGGTCGCGGCGGCCTCAGTGAGTCATGGTCAGCAACGGGAGTCAGTTCATTGTCCACAACGGTGGTACTTCTGTGCTTGGCGTCGGCTTCCGGGAAGCAGATCCGAGACCGTGGAAGACGATGCCGGGGAAGAGCCTCCATGTACGACGACGACGGTGGACCGGCTCCAGTGCGGCGTACGAGGTCGTCGATGAGGCAGATGCGTTGCGGTGGACGAGTGCGTTGATTAAAGGGGAGGAGCACGAAGGCTGCGGTGCTGTGGAGAAGTCTATTTTGCGGTGGGTATAGAAAATGGGGAGTATTCAGGTGTACTACTCTGGGTGCCGGGCTGGGGTTGGCTGGGTAGGGTGAACCTGAAGTTACGAAAACAGTCCCCTACCAAGCGTCATCCGTAGGCCTGTTCCGAAGGCTATGATGGTAACTTCCCACTGCTCGAATCAGGTTCGCGGGAGATTTTCCCGCCAACCTCAAAATTTTGTGACACTGGACTCCCCGTGTGGCGTGTTGAGTGATTCGGCTAAGCAACTAGCGAGTAGTAGTAGTAGTAAACTCTGCATATTAGGTTTGACCGAAGTCAAACTTCCTAAAGTTTGACCAAGTTTATAGAAAAATATAAACATTTACCATAACAAATATGTATGATGTGAAAGTACATTCAATAATGAATCTAATGGTATTTATTTGTTATTGTATATGTAAATATTTTTTGTTATAAGCTTTCTGAGAGTTTACAAAACTTGACTTTGACCAATGCTAATACACAGACTTAAATAAAAACGGAGGGAGTACACATTTGTTTTCTTAGTTTGTAGTGAACTAATCATTTGTTGAAATTGTGAAATAAATATATTAGGCTATTGACTTCGAATGTAATGGTCTATACAATTCAATAGTTACAATCATTGTCGAATCCCAAGATGTATACAAGGTCTATAGTACTTCACAACATGCTCAAACTCACATACACACACACACAAAGTAAACTAGAAGACCCTTCTCTCATGTATACACAACGTATCGGCATCTGTCTATGTCTCACTCATGCATGATCATTTGCACATTCACACCTCTCTATGTCTGTATCACACGCACACCGTCTCCACATTGCCCTTCCGCCACAACACACATATGGACACATACACACGTTCTCTCTCAGCCACACACACAAAATCAGTATTAAAAAAAACTAGGGCGCACCTAAAACGTCCAAATCCAAATAAACACGAACTGGAGCTAAATTCAAATATATGGAAATATTGCAGCGTCAAGAACTTTCACAGGAAAAAAAAGTTGAGTAATATTCGAGGATTGTTTCCACACACACAAAAAGGTTCGGTGGATGTCCTTCGAGCGCGACACGGTGACGCACCGTTCGATCGACCGCGCGGCAGCGGTTCACGCGCTTGCACAGGATTCCGTATCGTGGCTGTGGTACTAACTAATAAAAGCGCTGCCTAAGTCTAATGTTTACGTGTACTAGTACGGTTTTCTTTTAAGTTTGACCAACCTTATATATAAAACTAAAGTAAGCTCCCACACGCGCACTCATCAATAAGCCACCGCCGCCGTTGCGCATGCCTGCGCCCGCCTGCTCCGGCCAACAATTTCTCGCCCATCACTGCCGTGTCGCCGCCATCCCTGTGGCTTGAAGCCGAAGGCTCGCCCGCTCACGTCGTCTGTAGTCCCTCCTCACGATGCCGCCGCGCTGCCAAGCACGCGAGCAGCTGGTGGAGCCGCGTCTATGCACGCAGCGTACGAAGAGGAGGACGAGCGCGTGCTCCAGCACGCCGGCGAGGAGGAACTAGCGTGTCATTGTCGTCTCCGCCCGCGCAGAGGAGGCACGCATGGTGGCTGTCGCGGCGGAAGCCGGTCGCACGCGCGTCGAGCCCGCAAACCAGGTGCGGACGCAGAATCTACCTTCGAGACCTTGAATGCCACGTGGATCCTGCAATCTGAAGGAGCAATTTGGGTCAGTCGACTCATGTGAGCCGTTTGATGCAACATGGATGGCTAGAAGGGCTTCTTCCACCTCTTCAGTCGTCTTCTTCCTTCGCTCAGTTGAACTTCTTTCACAAATCGACTGACCCAAATTATACTACTAGTACGAACGTATTAAGTACAGTAGGAACACGAAGATACGAGCAGTAGTACCAACTGCAAGAAGAACAGTAGTAAGACATAGTACTTGTACTACTGTACGTACTAAAGAGTTCAAATAATGAGAAAGAACATAAACATAGTTCTGCTGGGGCCTCAGCACAACACACCCTTGAAAATAAACTAAGCAACTAGTCCGCTTGACACTGCAGTAGAACCAGCATGAGCGACGGCACTGCCACCTACTCGGAGTCCGAGTCCACGTCCTCGACTTTGTCCTCGTCCCTCTTCCTCTTCCTCTTCGTCGACGCTTCTTTGCTTGAACCGGACACTGGGCTCTGCTTCTTCATCCAACCCTTGTAGATATTTAAACAAAGGTAGGCATCCATTGCTGCATACAGGATGTGATCTTCATCTAATGTCTTCGACTCCCATGCATGATGAAACTCGTGATGAGGTTTATTCAGTTTAGCGTACGAAGGATCAATCATGGCTGCTGCCAGGGTCAGCATTAAAGGTTGAGAGGAGGACACCAGGCTTGCCTTCTGGAGATCGAAGGGCTGGCCTACAACGAGACCTATCCGACGTAGGACATCCCTGTCGTTCTTAAAGCCTACAGTAACGAATTTCACTCTTTTGTCCTTGAGGAAGTTCTTAAAATCCTGGCACTCAACGTCGGCATGGCATATGTGGTAGACCAAGCAAACGTTATGTACGCAAACCTGGATCACGGCGGGCTTCTTCCTCTCTTCGTCCTTTAGATCCTTCTCTCGTCCCAGGACTGTGGTGTACTCAACATCTAGCCCAGCGACCCACTAATCCGTTGAACTGTTGAACATGCGTAGGAAGCGAGCAAGCCATACTTTCACCGTCTCGGATCCACGTGTGTAGATGACGATGAACTGATCGCCGGTGATGGCTCTAACCTGGTACTCAGCGGCGACCATGGAGATTTGGGAGGCCATGGATTTTGGAGGAGGATTAGGAGAAGTTGAACTGTTGTACCCCGCAAAAAAAACTAGGAGCGAACTAATGTGAAAGGACGGGACGACTGGGAGCGAACTGTTGTAAGGTAGAAAACGGGGACGAGTAGGGGGTGCGAACGGCGTGGGGTTGCTGGCTTGCCCGGTGGATAAATGGCTGCAAGCCCCCAAAGAGTTCTCGAGAACTATGCGGGACCCACTAGATGTCATGTCTACTAGACCCATATCGTAGGCCTGACGGTATAGCTTCTGCCTGTTCGCATGCCATGCCGGCGTGTGGATGTAACTTCACTTAATTCCGTCAAACGTCGCACCTCCCACGACCTTCGCCACCCTCGCGCGGTCGCGCCCTTTGAGACTTCGACCGGCTATAAATGAGCAATTTTTTTTGCCTTTTTTTAGACAAGCAATTTTTTTGCCTACTCCGCATGCATGATACTCCCTCTGGTCCTTTTTACTCCCGTCAACCGTTTGCAAAGTGTTTGACCAAATTTATACTTTTTTGTAACACCACCTTATATTAATTAACCAGCCACACCAGTACACTCATTCGATACAATATTCACCACACAGGGCGGTACGTTATTTATAAGAATACCATCTAATCTATTGTCAAAGCTATACTTAGCGATTAAGTGTGCCACCTTATTGGCCGAACGGCTAATCTTTGACAATTGAAGATTGTTGATCAACTTCGAGATGCTCAACGCTTTCATCTTCAGGTCACGCATAGCAGACCTGTCATAGTCCCCCGATGAAAGAGACGCTACCACAAAAGCACAATCAGTCTCTAATATTACAGGATTATGAAGAGAAATACCTATGTAGAGACCGGCAATGCAAGCCCTAAGCTCCGCTTCCTCCACGCTTTGACAGGCATCAATGAAATCCCACGACCAAATTTGTACTAAAAATATCAATATCTACAATACTGATTATAATGAGTATAAGAGAGAGATGATTATAGTAACATAGGTAGATACCGTAACATAATAAATGTGATTCTACTATGTGTCATGCATGGCAATAAATGAGACCACCTATGATACTAATCTATGATACTATGCACTATAGAGGTAGTAACATAGATTAGTAACATATGCATGTTACTAGTCTAAGTTACTCCCCACTATGACCAGCCTTAGAGTACCACTACCTCCCTTCTAGTTTAAAGGGCTCGATTCAAAAATTTCACCTACTCTTAGCAAGATAGTAGAGGCGGTGGAATAGTTTTTGAAGTCTGCAAAAGTACTCAACTAGTGTTGTCGTTCTTCACAAAAAAATGTGTTTACCAATGCATGCATGAACACTAGTTACTCTAACCACCTCTCTTCTTTAATTCTTTACCACATCAGCATGTTTGCTATTCCTATGTGCATGATACCAGCTAAGATACCACGATTATGGCCAGCCTTAATCATTGCATGCAATAATTTAGTGCACCTTGAAATATGAACATGTGTGGGGCGTGTATGTTTTTAATGACTTGAGACTATACCTAGCCCGGCATGCAAGATGACTTATTATGCATAGTTCCCCATACCTGCAGGAAGCCCGTTCGTCTCCAAATCTTTTCCTCTCCATGTGTGGTAACAATATGCCTGCCAAACTCTCCTTCTCCCTCCGGCGGTCCCACCACTCCACCCCGTGTGAAAAATCTGCATGCATGACTCTCCTCCCCCCCCCACGCTCGTACAATCCGTTGTGACCAGCAATATTTCCACCCCTTCGCTCCCCCGTAATTTACTCCAAAAAATATGCCCACGTAGCTGTTACTTAACTGCATTTGCATTGGGTCACTGACATATGGGCCCAACAGGGGTCTGGCCCACATGTCAGTGACGCAACTGGACCTGCAGTTAAGTCAGTGCAGCTCAGTCCATATCTTACGTAGGTGTGCCATTGCTCGCTATAAATACTGCGCCTCCCACGACATCGCTATCTCCTCCCCCTCACGTTCACATTCATCACTATCTCCTCCCCCTCCCTCTCACGTCGACCACCATGGCATCGCCCCTCCCAAGCCCTGGGAGCCCCTCGCTGCACCACGCAGACAGTCACCTGTCTCCGTTCCGTTCCTCGCCGCCACTAGTTGAGGAGGACGCGTCGGTGTTCCGCTCCTCGCCGCTACGCGACGCGTCGCCGTTCCATTCCTCGCCGCCACTAGTCGAGGAGGACGCGTCGGCGTTCCGCTCCTCGCCGCGACGCGATGCATCGCCGTTCCGTTCCTCGCCGCCACTAGTCGAGGAGGACGCGTCGGCGTTCCGCCCCTCGCCGCGACGCGTCGAGGTGGACGCGTCGGCGTTCCCAATTTCGCCAGCACGCGCGCCGGAGGACACGTCGGCTCCCCGCTACGAGGAGAACGCCGCGCCGCCCGCCGAGCCCCCCAGCCTTGAGGAGCTTTGGAAAGAAATGGATGTCGCCTTGTGGGAGGCTTTGCCTCCAGCAGAGCGCGCCAAAATAGAGGCGGAGAAGAAGGCCGAGGAAGAGAAGCGCACCGCTGAACAAGCTGCCTGGGAGGCCTATGTCGCGTCCGAGAGAGTCAGGCAATTGGCTCTTTGGCAGAAGGCTCGTGCGAGGGCCGTGATGGTGGCGGAGGACGCCCGTGCCGACGCCCTGAGTGCGGTCGGGCCCAAGCGCCTCATCTATGCTTGGCGGTACGTGGACCGGGTGCACGCTTCCAGCAAGGAGGAGTACCTGTTGGCGCCGGATCACCACACCGGTGAGATCGCGCTCGCCCGCCGGCAAGCCGCCAATCAGCACCTCGCGAGTTGCGAGGCTAAGGAAGAGGCGTTGTGTCGGCGCGCTGGGAAACGGCCGCGCACCAGGGCACTCGTGGCGCGCCGCAAGCGCTCCTGCGAGCGTCGTGGCTTTTAGGAGGAGTATAATTTTATTTTTGCAAGGCGATCTCATTAGTTTTGGGACGCAAATGATAAAACCCGAACGTTCAGGATTTTTTAGCGTCCTTAATTAAGTATGTAAAAGGGAATGTTTGGAAACCTTGTGTATTCGTACGCATTTTGCAAGTACGTGCATATAGCACAAACTTTACTATATACTATCGCACTACACGTCTCTCTCGATATATGCCGTGAGACTGTGCCACTCCCTCCGTCCAGGTCAATAAGTCATCTTTGGTTGTGCACCGTGACCAAGAAGGAGGGAAGACTTATACACCTAGACAGAGGGAGTACTACTATTACTTATGTACGTGCAAATGCACGTTTTAACATTACGATGCAGTTTTTGTAAAAGTAGAAAAACAGCACTAGTCAAGCTTGTGAAACGATTCAATGCAAAACAAATGGAAAAATGCTCGTTTGATTGTTTACTTTTAGCTTCCTTCTCTGTGGTTATTTCTCTGTCGTACTTTGTACAGAGTATCTCACTGGTTGGAAAGCCATGCAAATTCCCAAACCGCTTCCTACACCCTGTATCGAATTTTTTGCCTAACAAGTTGTGCCGTGCAATTGGAATTCCAACTTGAGTACTACTACTAGTAGGAGTACCAGGGGCCAGTTCTTTTAGGCTTCTAGATTAGTAATCACATAAGAGCAAGTACAATAGAGCTGAGGCAGCGGGCTATAAGAAATAAACTAGTATATTTCTGCTTAGTTGGAGGAAAGAGAAGAGGAGAGAGAAGGTAAGCGGGCTCTTCGTGAAGAGCCAGCTCTAGCACGTGCTCCTAGGCACTTTGTGAGAATGAGAAGTGGGCCACATAATAAAAAAGTAGTACACTCTTTTGATCTATTAGGGCATGTACAATGGTATACAGTCAGCTGTCTGTAACATATGACACGTAGGAACATAAACTACGTGGAAGAAAGAGAATAGGAAAAACCAGGGAGTCCATCTGCAGAAATAACGACGGTCTGTTGCCGTGCAAATCGCTACTTACCGACGATCTTTTTCCCGTTGTATGGAGCGCGTCGCATGTCGTGGGATCGTGGGCCTCGTGGCCGATAGCAAACTAGCAGAATACAAGTCGTGGGCCTCGCGACTGGTTAACAAACTAACAAAAACAATGGGATTTAAGTTGGATAACGTAATTTTTTAGCCGCTGGGTGTTTCTTTCTTGTTCCAGCCGCTAGTGTTATAGATAGACAAAAGACATCATGTCGTAGAAGATGTTTGTAGTTTTGTCTATAAGTGACGTGGAGTAATATTATAGACAGCGGTTGTCTGAACTGTTGTACATACCCTTATTGTACATGTTGGCTATAAGATGGGATGTAGATGACATGGCACTGGCTTATAGCCAGCAGCTGGCTATACTATTAACCATGCTCTAACTACTACCTCTGTCCTGGTTTATTGGTCCCATTGTAATCTGTGTCAAATTTTGATCATAAATTTAACTAATGAAATGTTAGTGCATGTCACTGTAACATCCCAAAATTCTAAATTTTGGAATGTTACATTAAATAAATTATATGATTGTTTGTTTGATTGATTGACTGAAAGTGAGTGGAATTTGAAACTTTTGAAAGTTGAATGAGAGGGAATAAAAGGACTTTCCCAAAACTTTCATCTTTGCAATTTGATGTCCATGAATTCAAATTCATTTCAACACAAAACCCTAGAGTGAAGATGACATCACTTCTTCCATTTGAATTCCAAAGGGTTTCCGAAAAGATTTGAATTCCATTTGGAAATATTTCAAATTCTAAAACTTTATGCAGCTCAATGATTTTCATGAGAGAAGATATAATGACTTCTCCAATTATATGAAATATGAGTTGGAAGTTAAAAAAGAATCAAATTGAAAGTCATCTGAAAGTATTTTGAAACTCCCTTTCAAATTTGGAATTATTTGGATTTTATTCAAAATTATTTTTCTCCTAAAACTAAATAAATGGAAATAAGGGTAAAATGATTCCCTTCAATGGAAAATTAGGAGAAAATAATTTTGGTATTTTAAAAATGATTTTTGTTGAGTTTTATTGCAATAGTAGCATTGTTTGCCTTTTTGTGTATTTTATTTGAACCTGGAAAATAGTTCATGTTTTAGGAAATGTTTTTCTGAAAATTTTGATATATTATATGTCCTATATAAATATTTTTCTATATAACTTATTTTCTCCCTGTCTTATTCAAAAAAAAGGGGAAAACCTAGCGCTAGCCAGGCCAGGCGGCCCAGGAGCCAGCCAGCCACTCGAGCCGCGGCCCAGCCAGCGCCGTCGCCCGAAGCCCCTCCCCTTCGGTCGCCCGCTCCTCTCTCTCTCGCCCTTGTGCCACTGACTGCTGGGCCCCACTGCCCGATCGCCCTCGCCCGCCGTCTTCTTCCTCCCCACGCCAAGTCGCGCCGCCGCCGCCGGAATCCCGATCTTCTCGGGATCACGAATCCCCTCGCCCCCTCCTCCAAGAACTCCTCCCCCTATAAATACCCCTCTCCCTCGACCCGTTCCCCTCCTTCCCCCTCACCGAAACCCCTTGCCTCGCCCGTAATCTCTCGCCGGAGCCGAGAACCGCCGCCGCACCATTGATGCCCTAGAGCCCGCTTCCGACCTCCCCGACGCCCCCGAGCAAACGCCCAGACTCCCCTCGTTCCTGCGCATTCCCTGAGCCGCTCCGCCGTCGCCAAGGATCCCTGGAGTCGTCGCCCTCTTCACCACCGGACATCACCGCCGCTGCCGAGCTCGCCCCGCTCGAGACCGCCGTCCCCGAGCCACGCCGAGGCCACCTTCATGCTCGTCACCGTCTCCCACGTCGAACGGAGCCCTCCCTGAAGCCGGAGACCCACGGGAGGAGCCGCCACCGCTGCCGGCGACCTCGCCGGAGTTCACCTCCACCGCGGTGAGCACTCCACTCCCCCTCCACCGTCCGATCTAAAATAAACGCCCTAGATTAGATCTAATCTGGACGGTTAGGTTATTTTTACTAGATCGGTTTAGCTTCGGTTTATTTACGGTTTAGATCTAATCGGTTTAGCCGGTTTTTCTTTTCTGTGCACGCGCGTTAGTCTGTTAAAGAACGACCGGGCGTTGTTTAGTTCAGAGCGCCCACTGCTTAGGCCCAATTGCAGCCGACGCGTAGCTCCTGCCCGTTAGCTTTTTTTCAGTTTATTTTCGTTTCTGTTTTAGAAACAGAAATAGTTTCAATTTTAGATTGCTTATAACTTTTACGTTTTATATCCAAATTGAGTGATTCTTTTTGCGCTGTGTCACAAATTTGTTTATGTTTCTGTTTTTGTACTTAGGTTTCAAATTTGAGTAGTTTAAACTTGAGTTTGATGAAATTTGTTCAAATCACTAATTTGGCCGTATCTTGAGTTTTATAAAATATTTTTGATTGATTCTTTTTGCTACGGTTTGTTATTGTTTTGTCTATCCAGAGTCAGATAGTGATTTATTTTTAGTTTATTTTAAATTAGGATTTTAGCAAAACAGTATTGTTTTAGTTATAGTTTTGTTTTAGTCTTTTCTTTATTGTTTTTATTAGTTTTAAATTATTTCTTTTTGTCACTCTTGAAAATTTTAGTTTTGTTTCTGTTAGTCAAGAAAAGAAAATTTTGTTTTTATTTTAAAAATTTATTTTACTTAGTTTTGTATGAAAACTTGTTTAGGTCATAGTTAGTGTTTCATAAAAGCTTTTTATTTGTTTCTTTTTGCTATTAAAAGTTTATGAAAAATACTTTCTGTTAAAATTAGTTGTTTTATATTTTCTTTTCTGTTTATTTATTATGTTAGTATTTTCTTTGTTGTTAAATTTTACTTAGGACAAAGCTATCTTGGGTTATGTCTTAGAATTTTCTTTAATAGTTTTCTTGTGTAGTTTTCATTGGTTTTTTTATTTTGTGTTCTTTGTGATTTGCATTTTATTTGTTGATTTTTTTTGTGAGTGTTAGAAATTGCTTGCTAGTATGTTTGCTTATGTGAGTACTATGTTTTACTATATAGATTTTCAACGGAGTGACGAATAGTTCTACCAAGTCATTATTCTGAGAGTTTTGTTATCTTCATCAAGTAATACCAGGCAAGTTCACTTTGACCATGTTTTTCATACCTATGTTTTATTGCATTTAGTGTCATCTTTGCAACAGACCCTCCAGTAGTGATATTGAATTCTTGTAGTTGAGTAGTATGCATGAGGTAGGAACCCATCACCCTGTTACCAAGCCCGGGACGTTATTTATTTTAATGCTACACTATAGTAGACGGGGTTTGGTATGAGTGCACGAGAGTGGTGTGAAGAAGGAGGACTCTACGTCAATGACGACAACTCCATGATGGCATATGTGAGGACTGCATCTTCAAGGCCTCAAGACTTCAAGACTCGAGACAAGAATTCAATACACACTACTGGGTGAAGGACGGTTGACGGGCACCCTGGAGAACCAGTGGATGGCCGGGATGCATGGAGAAGCGCCATGACATCTTGCGGAAAGCTTCACCCAGACTCAAAGAGACGGAAGAATACTTCATGCCCGGAAGCTTAGCTGTGCAACCGCAAGTCACTATGGGCTCTGGCTTGGTTGACCTTAGTTGTGACTCTGGCTGGGATGGTGCTAGCAGATGTAGAACTACGGTAGGATTGGATGAGCACCGGACAGTGGTCAGAGGAACTCTTTGGAAGACCATGTTTCGGTCATCTTGTTCTCAAACACCCTGAAGTGCGAGAACGTAAAAAGAGGGATCGAATCTTGCGGGTAAAGTGTACAAACCTCTGCAGAGGGTTAAAACCTAATCGATTAGCCGTGTCCCCGGTTACGGACAATTTGAGCCTTTGGACTTGGATCTATCTCGGAATTCTCAACACCGGACTGATAACATAATTGTGGGCAACTTATGATGATTTGGGCCATGAGACATCGGTTGGCGGAACCATGTCATGATAGGAAACTCCGTAGTATAGACTCCAGAATTTCTTTGATGTAGGGAAAATAAAATCAGCTTTTACGCAAACAAAACTTAGATACAGAGCCACAAAGCCATATTGCATATAGTATAGTTTATCATCTGTTTTCTTACAGTGATCTTGCCGGTACATTCAATGTACTGACCTACACGGCTGCAACGTATCATGTTGCAGGATTTTCTTCGACGAGTAAGAGTTACGATACAGGGTTACGGTCTACACTCAACTTGCCGATGGCGTTGATGGGACTCCACCCCCGTTTAATTGTTTCCGCTGAGTATTATGAGGTATATATCAGTTTTACGTTATTTATACATGTGATTGCACTTTGATATATACATTGATGTACTGTGTGTGCCAGCATACTGATCCAGGGATGGCACAGATACACAGAGACTTGACCGTCTGAGGTCGGGTAGCTACAGATATGGTATCAGAGCACATGTTGACTGTAGGACGTGACCCTAGAAATCGGAAAGCCCCTATGACAGGATATATCTAAAACTTTGCTTTCAAAAAGACCCTTACTTCTCACCTTTTCTGATTTTATCAAATAGTCCCTCTTACCTCAAATAGTTAGAATATACCCCTTTTCCCTTTTGACCACCCGGAAGATCAACTGAAGTCACTCCAAGAAGTACAAGATATCGGACAACTGATGGCCATTTCAGAGTAAAGAGGATTTCACGATGCGTTGGAAGAATTGCAGCTGCAACAACAGAAGACTCCGAAGACTTGAAGAATTGGAAAACTCCAAAGATTTATTTGACCCTTAGAAGACCAAAACCCTGTTATATACTTACGTTAGATGCGACGATTTGTGAGCTGTCATTTGTTTGATGTTTTTCCGACAACCACAAAAATAAAACCGGTTTCTTCAAAACTATTGTTTGTATTGTGTGTATCCCTCCCCACCTCTCTCTTATCTCACCCCAAAGCCCTTGGACCCAATAGATGAGGAAGGAAGAAGGACTAGTATTCTTTGGACCGATGACTCAGCCGAAGGCAGAGCTATGGATTAAAAACATGGAGGATCACTTCAGGGAAAAAATGATTTCAAGGAAGTACGAGGTTCAAGATGCTATTCAGTATTTTACCGAGAGTGCTGCAACCTGGTGGAAAATGCATCAAGCCATACAAGGATGCAATGGAGCAAATACTTGCAAGAAGACTCTGACAAGATCTCGTCTTATCCAGAAGCACCATGATAACCCGAAGAAGAAACCTTGTGCATGCAAGATTTGCAGAGAAATAGGACACACCCAGGAGGAACACAAGGATGGATGCCCTCATTGTGAGGAGAATCACCCAACCGAAGAATGCCCGACTGGGCAGGTTACTTGTTTCCTGTGTGAAGGAATTACTCATTTCCCGGCTCAGTGTCATATTTACCCCAAGGTACAAGAAATTACCAAGCAGCAGGAAGTAGCCATGAAAGAAACCCTCAGGGAAAATTCAGAAGAACCTGCGATGAAGGAAGTTATTGAAGACCCTAATGGTGAAGGCCTAAACAAATTTTTCGCCCAAGCTTGCTATTCATGTGGAGAAGAAGGACATTTTTCAGAGTATTGCATGAAGGAAAGCCAAGAGTATCTCAGAGACTTCCCGACAATAGAAGTGAAGTTTGACCCTCAGGAAAT
Source organism: Aegilops tauschii subsp. strangulata (assembly GCF_002575655.3). Lineage (NCBI taxonomy): Eukaryota > Viridiplantae > Streptophyta > Magnoliopsida > Poales > Poaceae > Aegilops > Aegilops tauschii. The sequence goes on along the minus strand of NC_053041.3, from coordinate 301,796,887 downwards.
AGAAGCTCTGATCATTACAGAGAAATCTAGAAAGAGAAAACGAAGGCATACCCAGAACACCCCAATTTCTGCAGGAAAGGACCTGAGTCAGATCACTTGTTACAAGTGCAAGACCTTAGGTCACTATGCCAATAAATGTCCAGAGAAGAAGCCTAGAATCCAAGGAGCCTACATAATCACAAAGAAGCCCCGAGACATTTGTTTTCGCTGCAAGGAAGCAGGACATTTTTCTAGGGAATGTTCAAATCAGAAGAAAGCTGGAGCTGAGTAGTTGAGATTTTGATATGGATAATAAGAGTGGTAGAAAGCAATCTTATTTTCATAAGTTCGATGAGTTGAGTTATGTAATGGGTGCTCAGAGATTGTAATGAATTCATGAAATCAATAAAGTTAATGTGTTATGATTTCATATGTTGTATTATGTGAGTTTTTACTCTATGAACAAAGATTTTGGACCAGTTTCGAGGATATGAGAAATATGGTCTATGGATGGATTTGTGAATTTCATTTAAGGGTGGTAGTACCCTGTGAAGAACACTTGACCCATGGAAAGGATAATGATATTTCAGGGAGTGAAGTTTGGACAAAATAGGTATGAGTTTTGTTTCGATATGTTGGTTACCCCAAGAATATGAAGGAATGAAGCAATATTGGAATTTAAGGAGGTGTAATGTTGGAATATGGAACCATATAACCCAATAGGATGAGTTAAAGCTATGCAAGTATTGAAGTGGGCCCACAACCCACAGGCCGAGGAATTAATAAAGATCAAGTACTCCCTGCAAGAAGAAATTTTGGAAGAAGATGTGATTTGATGAGCAGATGTTCCTTAGGAGGCTACGAAACCCCGAGAGTTGTGAAGTAACGATAGATGTTTCATTCAGCTTGCGGAATCAATGGAATTATCCGAACTAAGTTCGTCGACAAGAGAAATTCTGCAATGCTTGTGAGAATTCCCGAGTGTTAGAAATGCGAGATTCGCTAAACCTTATACAGAGTAATGATTTGGGTGTGGAATGGATTGATCACCATACCGACTTACTCTGGTCATTCGCTCTTGCTATTTGGAATGGTAAATCTGAGTGACTTACCCATAGTAGAGAGACGACGATATCAAACCTTGTTTAAACCATAGAATGCTAGAACGATGGATCCCTATAACAGGCAACCGTTGCCAATCGTAGGATATACGGTGAGATTCAACCCAAACCCTTTTCTGCAGGAGAAACCATTAATTGTTGACCACCATGAGATTTTCGCTAATTAATTAGAATTGGCGACAGACCTGTCAGATATGAAGACCCAGTCTCGGAAGAACCTCACCAGGATGAAAGGACACGACTTTGAGGAAAAGGTTATGCCCTACTGGAAGAGCCCCAGTGTAGGAGTTACTCCGAAGATGTGAGAAGACCGATAGTGTCCACACTAAGGATGGAGTACATAAGATCTGTTGGAACCATAGCCCTGTTTTTAAGTGTGGTAGCACACTAGACCATTCTGATTGATGGATTTGCTAGAAGACCCCCCAAACCCTAACCTTTTCTTGCTAGCCTCTTCGAATCTCGAGGACGAGATTCATTTTAAGTGTGGTAGGTTTGTAACATCCCAAAATTCTATATTTTGGAATGTTATATTAAATAAATTATATGATTGTTTGTTTGATTGATTGACTGAAAGTGAGTGGAATTTGAAACTTTTGAAAGTTGAATGAGAGGGAATAAAAGGACTTTCCCAAAACTTTCATCTTTGCAATTTGATGTCCATGAATTCAAATTCATTTCAACACAAAACCCTAGAGTGAAGATGACATGACTTCTTCCATTTGAATTCCAAAGGGTTTTCGAAAAGATTTGAATTCCATTTGGAAATATTTCAAATTCTAAAACTTTATGCAGCTCAATGATTTTCATGAGAGAAGATATAATGACTTCTCCAATTATATGAAATATGAGTTGGAAGTTAAAAAAGAATCAAATTGAAAGTCATCTGAAAGTATTTTGAAACTCCCTTTCAAATTTGGAATTATTTGGATTTTATTCAAAATTATTTTTCTCCTAAAAATAAATAAATGGAAATAAGGGTAAAATGATTCCCTTCAATGGAAAATTAGGAGAAAATAATTTTGGTATTTTAAAAATGATTTTTGTTGAGTTTTATTGCAATAGTAGCATTGTTTGCCTTTTTGTGTATTTTATTTGAACCTGGAAAATAGTTCATGTTTTAGGAAATGTTTTTCTGAAAATTTTGATATATTATATGTCCTATATAAATTTTTTTCTATATAACTTATTTTCTCCCTGTCTTATTCAAAAAAAGGGGAAAACCTAGCGCTAGCCAAGCCAGGCGGCCCAGGAGCCAGCCAGCCACTCGAGCCGCGGCCCAGCCAACGCCGTCGCCCGAAGCCCCTCTCCTTCGGTCGCCCGCTCCTCTCTCTCTCGCCCTTGTGCCACTGACCGCTGGGCCCCACTGCCTGATCGCCCTCGCCCGCCGTCTTCTTCCTCCCCACGCCAAGTCGCGCCGCCGCCGCCGGAATGCCGATCTTCTCCGGATCACGAATCCCCTCGCCCCCTCCTCCAAGAACTCCTCCCCCTATAAATACCCCTCTCCCTTGACCCGTTCCCATCCTTTTCCCTCACCGAAACCCCTTGCCTCGCCCGTAATCTCTCGCCGGAGCCGAGCACTACTGCCGCACCATTGATGCCCTAGAGACCGCCTCCGACCTCCCCGATGCCCCCGAGCAAACGCCCAGACTCCCCTCGTTTCTGCGCATTCCCTGAGCCGCTCCGCCGTCGCCAAGGATCCCTGGAGCCGTCGCCCTCTTCACCACCGGACATCACCGCCGCTGTCGAGATCGCCCCGCTCGAGACCGCCGTCCCCGAGCCACGCCGAGGCCACCTTAATGCTCGTCACCGTCTCCCACGTCGAACGGAGCCCTCCCTGAAGCCGGAGACCCACGGGAGGAGCCGCCACCGCTGCCGGCGACCTCGTCGGAGTTCACCTCCACCGCGGTGAGCACTCCACTCCCCCTCCACCGTCTGATCTAAAATAAACGCCCTAGATTAGATCTAATCTGGACAGTTAGGTTATTTTTACTAGATCGGTTTAGCTTCGGTTTATTTACGGTTTAGATCTAATCGATTTAGCCGGTTTTTCTTTTCTGTGCACGCGCGTTAGTCTGTTAAAGAACGACCGAGCGTTGTTTAGTTCAGAGCGCCCACTGCTTAGGCCCAATTGCAGCCGACGCGTAGCTCCTGCCCGTTAGTTTTTTTTTCAGTTTATTTTCGTTTCTGTTTTAGAAACAGAAATAGTTTCAATTTTAGATTGCTTATAACTTTTATGTTTTACATCCAAATTGAGTGATTCTTTTTGCGCTGTGTCACAAATTTGTATAAGTTTCTGTTTTTGTACTTAGGTTTCAAATTTGAGTAGTTTAAACTTGAGTTTGATGAAATTTGTTCAAATCACTAATTTGGCCGTATCTTGAGTTTTATAAAATATTTTTGATTGATTCTTTTTGCTACGGTTTTGTTATTGTTTTGTCTACCCAGAGTCATATAGTGATTTATTTTTAGTTTATTTTAAATTAGGTTTTTAGCAAAACAGTACTGTTTTAGTTATAGTTTTGTTTTAGTCTTTTCTTTATTGTTTTTATTAGTTTTAAATTATTTCTTTTTGTCACTCTTGAAAATTTCAGTTTTGTTTCTGTTAGTCAAGAAAAGAAAATTTTGTATTTATTTTAAAAATTTATTTTACTTAGTTTTGTATGAAAACTTGTTTAGGTCATAGTTAGTGTTTCATAAAAGCTTTTTATTTGTTTCTTTTTGCTATTAAAAGTTTATGAAAAATACTTTCTGTTAAAATTAGTTGTTTTATATTTTCTTTTCTGTTTATTTATTATGTTAGTATTTTCTTTGTTGGTAAATTTTACTTAGGACAAATCTATCTTGGGTTATGTCTTAGAATTTTCTTTAATAGTTTTCTTGTGTAGTTTTCATTGGTTTTTTTTATTTTGTGTTCTTTGTGATTTGCATTTTATTTGTTGATTTTTTTTGTGAGTGTTAGAAATTGCTTGCTAGTATGTTTGCTTATGTGAGTACTATGTTTTACTATATAGATTTTCAACGGAGTGACGAATAGTTCTACCAAGTCATTATTCTGAGAGTTTTGTTATCTTCATCAAGTAATACCAGGCAAGTTCACTTTGACCATGTTTTTCATACCTATGTTTTATTGCATTTAGTGTCATCTTTGCAACAGACCCTCCAGTAGTGATATTGAATTCTTGTAGTTGAGTAGTATGCATGAGGTAGGAACCCATCACCCTGTTACCAAGCCCGGGACGTTATTTATTTTAATGCTACGCTATAGTAGACGGGGTTTGGTATGAGTGCACGAGAGTGGTGTGAAGAAGGAGGACTCTACGTCAATGACGACAACTCCATGATGGCATATGCGAGGACTGCATCTTCAAGGCCTCAAGACTTCAAGACTCGAGACAAGAATTCAATACACGCTACTGGGTGAAGGACGGTTGACGGGCACCCTGGAGAAACCAGTGGATGGCCGGGATGCATGGAGAAGCGCCATGACATCTTGCGGAAAGCTTCACCCAGACTCAAAGAGACGGAAGAATACTTCATGCCCAGAAGCTTACCTGTGCAACCGCAAGTCACTATGGGCTCTGGCTTGGTTGACCTTAGTTGTGACTCTGGCTGGGACGGTGCTAGCAGATGTAGAACTACGGTAGGATTGGATGAGCACCGGACAGTGGTCAGAGGAACTCTTTGGAAGACCATGTTTCGGTCATCTTGTTCTCAAGCACCCTGAAGTGCGAGAATGTAAAAAGAGGGATCAAATCTTGCGGGTAAAGTGTACAAACCTCTGCAGAGGGTTAAAACCTAATCGATTAGCCGTGTCCCCGGTTACGGACAATTTGAGCCTCTGGACTTGGATCTATCTCGGAACTCTCAACACCGGACTGATAACATAATTGTGGGCAACTTATGATGATTTGGGCCATGAGACATCGGTTGGCGGAACCATGTCATGATAGGAAACTCCGTAGTATAGACTCCAGAATTTCTTTGATGTAGGGAAAATAAAATGAGCTTTTACGCAAACAAAACTCAGATACAGAGCCACAAAGCCATATTGCATATAGTATAGTTTATCATCTGTTTTCTTACAGTGATCTTGCCGGTACATTCAATGTACTGACCTACACGGCTGCAACGTATCATGTTGCAGGATTTTCTTCGACGAGTAAGAGTTACGATACAGGGTTACGGTCTACACTCAACTTGCCGATGGCGTTGATGGGACTCCACCCCCGTTTAATTGTTTCCGCTGAGTATTATGAGGTATATATCAGTTTTACGTTATTTATACATGTGATTGCACTTTGATATATACACTGATGTACTGTGTGTGCAGGCATACTGATCCAGGGATGGCACAGATACACAGAGACTTGACCGTCTGAGGTCGGGTAGCTACAGTCACATGCACTACTCCATCCGTCTAGGTGAGTAAGTCATCTTAGGCTGTGCACCGTGACCAAGGAGGAGGAGAAAACGAGAAACGTTAATGTTTATTTGCTAATTAATAGTATTGCATGCAATGAACTAACCACTGCATGTCGTGTTTGATATCTCAAGTCATTAAAAGCATGCACACTCTTTATCTCTTATTGGTTGATATGTCAAGAAACAAGAAACGAGGTAGAAGTTAATGCACCGCGCCTAAGTGTTTTGGGATTATTTGGTTTTCGTAAGATGACTTACACACCTAGACGGAGGGATTACACTGGTGAGGAATAAACCAGTTAAATCTTTGGTCAAAATTTAGCACAAATTACAATGGTGAGGAATAAACCAGGACGGAGTAGTAGTTTAGAAGCCCAAATAAATGAGTGAGGCGCCTTATTGTTACTCTCCACTGTGACTAGGCTTGTGGGAAAAGCCGGGGAAGCCGCCAAAAGAACTGGCCCTAGGAGTAGTAGCTAGGGATCGAGTGTGCGAGATGAACCGGAGAAAGTAAATGCAGAGAGATGAAATGCAAAAAAGACGGAGGGATGTGATGGTTGCTTGTCCGTTTATTTTACCAGGCCACTTATTACTGGGAGTGGTTGGGTTTTGTGATATGATGACTTTACTGCCGCGCCACAAGCGGGGTGAGAGGTGAGACTCCCGTGCAGCGTCGCCCTCTACACTTGTACTACATCGGTCGTGGTTTATTAGTCCCCCATTGAATTTGACTGAAGATTTAACTGACAAAATGTTAGTGCATGTCAACAAAAACTATATCGTTGGATTTATATTTGAACATAGTTTTGAATGATATAATTTTAGGTGACATGCATCAGCATTTATCGTACTATATATAATGTTAGTTTAATTTTTGGTCGTACTAATCTATAGTAGTAAGGTGCCCGTGCGTTGCACCGAAGAGTGAAATGCATTGATCGGGGAGTTGTTTATTTTGACAAAGGATGTGGGGGTCATCTCATGTGTAACGGGTATCGATAGGTTCTTCGGATATTATTTCATCTCTGGAGCTCACAAACATCCGGGTGAAATAGATAAAAAGGTATCTTTTGCAAACAAAAGCGTTCAATTGTTCAACCTGCATCCAAAACTTGTGAAGAAATAACACTTATTGTGCTTTGCAAGAAATGATCTTTAAGAATTAGTTTTTGAGTATCGATTGTTATACATGTTGGCTACAGATGACATGGCACTTTATTATAGTCAACAGTTGGCTATACTATTAAGTAATATTAACCATGCCCTTATACACCTAGACGGAGGAATTAAATCAGGATGACTTGCAAGCGGGCAGAGGAGATGTAAGAAATGGTTCATCGTAAGTCTTTCACCAGTACTGTAGTAAAAATTCATACATGGAAGATTCTAGACTAAACCATAAACGGATACACTTTTATTCATGCGCGATACTCCAATAGAGCAAGATCCTGCATGGAAGTCTCCACATGCTTAGACAGCGGATTACATTGAGCGAAGACTAATGATCAACATTTAACTTGATAATGCGTACTTCCAGGTGAACCTCCTTGGAGTCCCCGTGCACCGCGTCGGCGGGTAAAGGAGGTCATGGGTTTTCCAAGTCCACATTGGCGGGATTGTCCCAGCTCCCCAGAGTCCAAGTCCGTTCGATGAGGCCGGTGTCGCCGCCCACGCGACTCGGAGGGGTAGTAACACTGACCACGCACCCGCACATCGGCCTCGTGTCAGTGTTAGCGTCAGCGGCGTCGCCCCTGACACACATTACAGAGACGAGGCGGTGGCCTGCGCGGGCCTCGCCGGTGCCCACGATCAAGAGGAAGACGCTGCCGTCCTCCTCCAAGACTAGCAGGCGGCGGTGATCCTCCAACGACTCCGGCATGGTGAACGGGTAGCACGTCTCATACTTGATGTTCTCCGCCATGGGCCAGCAGTGACCGCTGCACGCATCCGTGAGGTGATGCACCATGTCCGCGGGCGAGCCACAAAACGGCATCGGGCACTCATAGCAGTGGACGAAGGGCTCCTTGGAGGCATCGGCCAGGCCGTCCATGAAACGGGAGTGGCTGTAGGGGAAGTTGCGCCAGTTGAATATATGAGCAAGTTATTACGAGATTTAATCCAAATAAGCAAAAAATAAATCATGATGGCTATAACAGAGATGAAACTAATCATGTGGACTAGCATAGTAGTAGGATACAGAGTAGAAACATGAATTCTACCACGATTTCGAACAGGAAGGACAGAAACACATACGGTGCAACGGGAGCAGCACCGTTGGCGTTGAGGTTGTCGCCCATGTCCAAACACCACGTAGACACGGTCTTTGAGCATGGTTCGTATTCGTTCCACGCTCGGGCATTGAAGTTTGTAACTATTTTAGATTAGAATATACTACTCCTTCGGTGCTAGTAGTAGAGCAGAGTCCTACTCTACTACTCTACTCAAGCAAGTTAGGGCATAGCACTGTAGGGAGTACCAATACTGTGATCACTCAAGCAAGTTGTCTGGCATCGACATGACCCTACGCTGCTGGTATGTGTCTCATAAGTCAAGCGGCGTGCTGTAGTCATCATCACCTGTCCACTTCCCGCAGCACATATTCGCTTCTCCATCTTTGTCCGCACATAATCTCGTCCAATCTTCCATCCCCGCTAACAATGGCAGAACCGAGCAGCATCCGCCGAAAGAGTGGCTGGAATTCGCTCCCCACAGAGGTAATCAAGCTCATTGTTTCGCGTGTGGACAATCTCAGTACCATGCCGCTCGCCGCGTGCTTGTCGGGGCTGTACCGTTTACTCAAAGCCCTCAGGCCGGAGCTTTTTAAGCCAGCTCCTTGCTTGCTGATGCCGCCTGATCTTCAGAAACGGCGTGTCATGCAGCATAACGATCGTAGGGTGGCGAGCATCAACCCCCTTGACTGCGATCCGATCCCCGTCAGCCTCAACTACATTAACGGTATGTACTAGGTCGGCATGAACACGTCTTGGATGGTGCTCGTCGACGGTCGCGGCAGCTGGATGCTCGTGGAGGTCTACACCCGGCGATTGATCCCCCTTCCTTCGATTAACACTGCACTGCTTTGGCACCGCGGCCCAGAATACACGGAATCTTACAGTAGCCAACATGATACCAAGTTTGATTTGCTCAAGGTTGTAATCTGCCAAGTGCCCACAAGATCTGCGAATTATAAAGACTTCAGGCTAATTGCGTTCTTCAACCGCGGTCTCGCCTATCTGACAGGTCACTGCGGTAAGTGGATAAATCTGCACGTCCATCGCAGGATCATACATCCTCCATGGTTCTCTGATGCCATTGAACACAAGGGCTTCATTTACGCTGTCGACTCCTTCTATGGCTGGACGTATTGCTGGCCTACTCCAGTCATCGCTACAAACGGCTGTTACGGTAGTATGTTACTTTCCTATGATATCATGATGGCTTGCTTATATTACTGTCAACATTTGCTGAAAAAATATTCATGCTCATAACATGCTGTTCTTAAGATTGACTAAATCAAGAGCCCTTTTTTATTTGACTCCAACTTGATATGGTGTTGTAGGCCGCCTGGTGTCCCTACCCTTCCTAATCCCAGAACCTTTCCAAGAAAAGCGGCATGGCAGTTGCAGGTGGTTCCTGGCTCGACCAGACGACGGCGAAAGATTGATGATCGTTCGCACTTACCGGACGTGTTGTTTCGCGGAATACAATCATAGTCATTGCAAGGTCTTTGAGCAGGATCCCAGCTTCTCTGGGCCCTCAGGAATTTTTTACTGGAGGCTGGTAAGTAGCCTTGGTACACGATCTCTGTTTGTCGGACTGAATTATCCGATTAACCAGGAGATAGCCGACGGCAAGGATCATGATGGCAGCGCGGTTTCGTTCATCAGGCAAAACTGTGTGTACACGGCGTACCATGCGTCTCTGCATGCACCATACCCTGATATGTGCCGCCACGCTCTACAGCCCAAAGTAGGAGAGAGGGTCGCAAGTATCAGACTTCGACCTGCTGGCTGGAGTTTCCCCCGTCAGGCACCCATCTGGTTCAAGCCGTCAGCCAATCTTCACAGCTTAATAAATAGTAACGTCTAACTGAGCCAGTTAGTTAGATGCGTACACTTGGTGTATTAGGATCTTTATTTAGTTTGATGCATACACTTGTTCTTTTTTGGTAGCCCTTTTGTAATGATGGCTGATGTTTGGTTTGGAAGAGAGAGTTGCGTCTTCACTCTTCTGGCCTGCTTACTGCTTTTGTTGCACCCCCAGCCCTGGTTGCTACTGCTGCTATTTTCAATGTACAATCAGTAGCATATTTCGTCTGTTGGTTGAATAAATGTGTTGTTAGAACGACAAACACAATGTTTTGGAAGTCGTTGCATGGTTCGATCCTTTGGTGCCCCGTACCGTACGTAGCGCATACTATTTTTCGTGCAGAACACATTTTCCACTTGTTGATAACATGCAGCCCACTGATGAAGGCCCAATAGAGAAGCCCATAATTAACTGGAAGGGAGGCTCTCACATGAATCTGGCCCAGGTACATGCTCATGGTCCCCTAAACATAAATAAGTAAATAAATAAATAAATAAAGCTAAATGCTCATGCACCAGTTCTTTGGGAAAATAGGTAGCCCAGTATTTCTTTTTGAAGAATACCCAAGCTAGGCCTATTTGTTTTCTCCGAATTACTGGGCTGCAAATCTTTCAAGACGAGGAGGGATGCATTCCGGCCGGGCTTAAGAGTATGGTCAATGTCTATTAAAAGTAATATCAAAAGGGGTTGAAAATTCCAAAAAAAATTATAGCAAATGGGATATAAGTTTCTTTTTTTGTTTTTGTTCTTCACAGATATCTTATACATATTTCATTGGATTTAACATGACATAGTACTAATTTATTTTTAAATTTGTTTTAGTATGGCTATTAATTTTTGGATTAAGAATATTTCGTTCCCCAGCAAAAATTTGCGAATATTCAAAATTTCCCACATATTTAGTTAATTTTTTGACCCTGGTACTGACTAGAAAATGGCCAGCAATTCTAAAAATGGAAAACGGGCTGCAATAAATTCCATATGAATTAGAAAATGAGTAAAAGTTATAAAAATAATAGCAAATGGGCTGTACACGCCACAGATTTCGAGGCTGACTTGTTTACGCAAGGCTTTGTCAGTGAACACACGATTCTAGCAGCAATGACTGTTTGATGTCCATCCAACGGCCGACGTGCTTCTTCAATCTCTGATCTTCCTGCTCCAGCCGCCTAAACTAGCGCCGGCGGGACTGCCTGCTCCCTCCTCTTGTGGCCCGCTGTGATGCCGCGCAGGCTTCCCCGACCCACCCTACTCCCTCCGCTGGCCTGGCCGCACGCAATCAACTGCCTCCTTATTACGCGAAAAAATGATTCCTCCCACTGACATCTGGGGCGCACCGGTTGGGAGGCTGGCATGTGGGCCTACTAAGTTGACGCGTACGCAGGGCTTGTCAACTTAGTCAACAAACGATTCTAGCAGCAGTAACCGTTGGATTTGAATCAAACGGTCCTACTGCTTCTTCAATCGCTGCTCTTCTTGCACCAGCCGCCCAAACCAGCGCCGGGGAGACCGCCTGCTCCTGCCTCCAGTGGCCGGCTGTGCTGCCGTTGAGGCCTCATCGCCCCCTACTACGCCCACCGCTAGCCAGGCCCTACGGCGACGGCAGCCTCACACCGCAGCCGAACCAGTGAACCCTCGTACTCCTCTCCGCGTGGGCATCCACTGTCGCGTCTTCCCCAGCTCCGCGTCGTCCACTTCCTAGGCCTCGCCGTCGTCCACCGCCTTGGTGCTCTCGGCGCGGCGTGGTCAACGTGGTCAACGACATTCCATCGGAAGAGTACTGTACGTGGAGAGGCTGACAGCTGGGTCCACGGCCACAGCCCAGTTTTTTTGCGATTTGCCAAGTAAGTCGCTTTGTCAGGCCTGTTGGGCTGCAAATCTTTCAAGACGAGGAGAGCTTTCATTCGGCTAGCCGAGAAAATGGCCCATCAGTAATGAGAAATGGGATGTACATTTTTAAAACACATCAAACCGGCAATTAGTTTCAAATATCTTTTTTTCGAGATTTTAAATTACATTAATTTTTATGCGTGGAGAACTTGTTGGATTTTATATTGATATAGATTTATTTTTAAAATCAGTTTGAATGTGAGTCAAAATTTCGGGATTAAAAACAGTTCGGACTGCACCGAAATATGCAAAATTTCGTATAATTTTTTAACCGTGGCCACAATACGGCCTGTAATGCTAACAAAAAAATATGGGCTCCAAAAAAACCTTAATAATTAGAAAATGGGTTGTAAATTATTAGAAATAATGGCAGATGGGCTGTATGTTGTTTTCCACAGATTTGAGGCTTTCCTAAAAAAAGGTTAACGCACAAGCACTGACTGTTGGATGTCCATCCAAGAGCCGCCGTGCTTCTTCAATCTCTGCTCTTCCTTCTCCAGCCGCTCAAACAAGCGCCGGCGGGACTGCCTGCTCCCTCCTCCCTGCGGCCGGCTCTGCTGCCGCGCAGGCCTCACCGCCCCACCGTACTCCCATCGCTGGCCTAGCCATCCCTCTACTCACCCACACCTGCTATTATTCTCCGGCGACAGCAGACGAACCAGTAAACCCTCGTACAGTCGTACTCCCCTCCGCGTGGGAAACAACTGCCGAGTCTTCCCTGCCTCCGTGTCGTTCCATTCCTAGGCCTCGCCGTCGTCCACCGCCCTGGTGCTCTCGGCGCGGCCTGGTCAACGTGGTCAACGACCAACATGCATCTGAAGTGGACTGTACATGGAGAGGCCGACAGCTGGGTCCACGGCCGCACGCAAGGAAATGCCTCCTTATTACGCACAAAATAATGATTCCTCCACCTGACATCAGGGACCCACCGAAAGGGCCTCTGTATTTCGCGAAAAAACGTTACCGCCGCTGACAGCTCGGACCCACCAGCTATATCTTCGCACGCAAGGAAGTGCCTCCTTATTACGCAAAAAAAATGAATACTCCCCTTGTTAGCTGGGACCCAGTATAGTGGCAGGCTGACTTGTGGGCCTAGTAAGTTGACAGGGACGGAGGGCTTTGTCAACTTAGTCAATATGCATGATTCTAGCTCCAGTGACCGTACGATATCGATCCAACGGCCGTAGTGCTTCTTTAACCTCTGGTCTTCTTTAACCCAAAGCAGCGTCTGTCGTGCCGCATGCTCCTGCCTCCCGTGCCCGGCTCTGCTGCCGCGGAGGCCTCATCGCCCCCTACTATTCCCACCGCTGTCCAGGCCCTGCGGCGAAGGCAGCCTCACACCGCAGCCGAACCAGTGAACCCTCGTACTCCTCTCCGCGCGGGCTTCCACTGCCGCGTCTTCCCCGGCTCGCCGTCGTCCCCTTCCTAGGCCTCGCCGTCGTCCACCGCCCTGGTGCTCTCGGCGCGGCGTGGTCAACGTGGTCAAAGAACGACTTCCATCGGACGTGGACTGTACGTGGAGAGGCTGACAGCTGGGTCCACGGCCACAGCAAGGAAGTGCCTCCTTATGACACGGAAAATAATTATTCCTCCACCTGACAGCTGGGACCCACCGGACGGACCACTGTATTTCGCGAAAAAACGTTTCCCCCTGACTGCTGGGACCCACCAGCTACATCTTCACACGCAAGGAAGTGCATCCGGGCAAAAAAACAATTCGCCCCCTGACTGCTGGGACCCACCAGCTACATCTTCGCAGGCAAGGAAGTGCCTGACAGTCGGGACCCACCTGGTCGAAGCGTATGTAGCGTTGTCATTCTGGTCGCGAACGTGTACGTACATATATACTGGTGGCTGTAGAGGCGCGCACGTGTCGTAGTAGAGGCGTGTACGTGTCGTAATAGAGGCGTGCACGTAGCATGTACACGTATGTACAGCGGCCAGGGTGCAAGAAAGAAAATACGGCCACGTATGTGTACATACGGGCGGGGTCTCAAACGCCTACTCGCGCATACATACGGCCAAGGCTTGTGTACATGGCTAGGTCAGAATGGAGAAACAGCGTCGTCGTCGTGTTCATGGGGAGCCAACTGGCTGGGTTGGAACGGAATGCGTCGTCATGTTCATCGGGAGGGCTTGGATGGAACAGTCGATGGAAACGAGGCCTGGCGTACCGCAGAACGGAGGAAACGGCCTTGTGTTCAACCGGCCACGTTTGAAACGGGATCCTGTTCATCGGGAGGGGTCTGGCGTACCGCAAAATGGAGGAAACGGACCTCCTACAGTCGAAACGGGGGTCCTGTTGATCGGGAGGGGTGTGGCGTACCGCAAAACGGAGGAAACGGACTTGTGTTGGAGCGCTACGGTCGAAACGGGGGTCCTGTACATCGGGAGGGGTGTGGCGTACCGCAAAACGGGACTCCGTGGGATACTGTTCATCTCCACCGTCGACCCCCTCCAGCCTCCACGGGCTACTGTTCATCCACCGTCAACCTCCTCCAGCCTCCACCTGCGACTGTTCATCCACGGGCTCCTGTTCATCCAGCCTCCACCACGCGCTACTCCACCGGCTACTGTTCAACCAGCCCTCTCCACGGGGCTCCTGTTCAACCACCCCTCCACGGGGTACTGTTCATCCAGCCCTCCATCGTCTACTGTTCATTCTGCCCTCCACGGGGTGGTCTTGTTCATCCTGCCCTCCATGGGGTGGTCCTGTTCATCCTGCCCTCCACGGGGTCCTGTTCATCCAGCCCCAACCGGCTCGATCGATCGGGGTCCTGTTCATCCAGAGGCAACACCACGGGGTCCTGTTCATCCACCCCCACCGAGAACTGTTCATCCAAACCCCCCAGCAACGCTCACTGTTCATCCAGAGGCAGCATCGATCGGCTTCAGTTAGCAGCAGTAGCGAAGGAATTGCTCGATCGGGTTCAGTTAACAGCCATCGATCGATCGCTCGGGTTCAGTAACGCGTAGCCTGCAGTGCAATCGCTCAGGTTCAGTTAGAGCCCAACGCCTCGCTCGAGTTCAGTTAGAGCCAACGCCTCGCACACACGCGCGTACGTGTACGAGAGAAACGCGCATCGCTTGCCCCCCAACCTCCCACCGTAACCGGGAACTCCCCGAAATTTTCCTCGCCCTCGCTTCTACCACGGTTTTTTTCCGTCATGGACGGCCCAAAGAATGTCATGCAGCTGCGTCTTCGGCCCGCCCAGGACGAAAAGCCCATTTTCTTTCATGATTTTTTGTCATAGAAGTAGGATCTCACCACATCTATGATGATACCGGGTTTTGTCACAATTATCGTCATAGAAGTGTCATATGTATGACAGAAAAAAAATTCGTTCGGCCCAAAATGTCATGGATGTGTCTTTTTTTTGTAGTGATAGCAAGGAAAATTCCCAAATAATTTGTGGAGCTTTTACTTGCTATATCTTCACCCTTTCCATCCAAACCCATGTTTCAAGGGTCATAGTTTGAGCACATGATCCAATGCAAGTTTCTGTCCTATTTGAATTTTTTTGCAAAGGAAGTGCTTGAACCCTTGATCCTTTTGAGCTAAAATTTGGCAGGGTGATTAACATTGATAAATCACCAATGGATACCAAAAATCAGCTCAATCCCTTCATCCTATCTCTCTGTGCAATTTTCTCAAAGTTTCTGTTCAGATTGCTTGTTTGTGAAGGAAGTACCTTCATGGATGATCAAAATGAGCTGAAACTTTTCCAGTAGTCTCTAATGATCATATCATCACCCTCCTCCAAGATTCATCACATTCCATTGATCCATATGAGCCCAGGATCAATTCTTTATTTCTGTCCAAAATTTTAGTTTGTGAAGCAAGTATATTTTATCTTGCTCCATTATGGCTGAAAATTTTCCCAAGCCTTCTCCTACTCCTATAACCTAGATCCAAATTTTTTTGGCTCATTTCAGTTAGCCATTTGCCTTGAGGATTTTCTCAAGTTTCTGGGCAGAAATTATAGCTGTGAAGGAAGTACCATTTTGGCAAGTCCATTTGGTATGAAATTCTTACAGCATCATGACATGTCCAAATCATCAAGCTTTGCCTAGTTTCAGCCCAATCCAACACTCCTAGTGAGTGCTTCTTCATCATTTGGTTTCTGGACCAGATTTGGCATTTGTACTGCAACTATGTTAAATTCTTGTCCAAATTCCCTCATAATTCCAAGGACCGTAGTCCTTACTAGCCTAAGCCTCCCAGACAACAAGTTTACTTTTTAACCTCCCTGGTTTTATCTCAAGGATGTGGTCAAGTTTGCTACAGCAAACTTGTGGAGCTTAGTTTACTCCACACCCCGTGTCTTTGCTCGTCTCTTTACCGCAGTATTACTCTATCTTGGACGGACTACGCTCTAGACATGAGCTGGCATCATTAAGGAGGCCAGAGCCTGCCTTGCCGGTGGTGACCACGGGCGATGCGAGCCAAAACGGTGGTCTAGCCACTGTTGTCGTTGGCAGGACTGCTTCGACCGGTTATGGCGCCCTCATCAATGTCCTACAGCACCCCCGCGGTGTCCTCTCCCCCTGGACCTCTCGCCCCTCCGTTTTCTTCTCCGGCGAGTCGTTCCAATGGCCGCACAGTTCGCTCCCATGGCCATCGTCTCGTTCCTCCCCTCTATCCTCTTCCTCCTCTCGTCTTCGAGCGCTGCTCGTCTCCGTGACCCTCTGATGCTCGTCCGCTTCCCCCTCGTCGGCTTCCCGTGCCTCCCCGTGACCTCTGGGCATGATCAGAGCCGCGGCCGGACGCGCTCGGTGGTGCCCGACTCAGGTGCCCTTGCCCCGGCTATAAATAGCCCGCCCTTGACCCTCTGGAGATCATCAGCAGCCTCTTCTCAGTCCACAACCCCTCCCTGAGCCTGGAGCCCCTCTCCGACCCCCACCAACGCCATGGACGCCGCCTCGGGTCCCTCTTGATTCCAGCAACCCCGAGCGCCCCTTGCCATTCCACCACCACCTATGTTTTCCCCGAAACCCGGTGAACCCCCTCATGGCGTCGGCCTCCCCTCTCCGTCACCGGAGCACCATATCCACCAGTGGCCGAAGCTCCTCTCCGCCGCGGGCCCTACAGCCCCTTCTCTGGTGCTCCTCGGTGCCAGCGGCCACCACCTCTGGATGCGCCTCTCCCTCCCGACCACCTGGGTAGGTCGCACGCCGCGACTGGTGGCCGGAAGCCCGGCAATCGCCGTCGGAGCGGCCTCCTTCCTCGGCCAGGAGCACGCCCGAGCGGCAGCAAGAAGAAGGCCAGGCCAGGCAGGCCCCTCCCCGCGTGACCCCACCTGTCGGCGAGGGGTGGGTGTGGCCCAACGTGCCACGCTGGATTAAGTGGAGGCGCCTTCTGTGCTATGCGCTTTCCCCAGGCGAAGAGGTACTCTACCGCGGCCATGCACTGGAGTGCGCTTTCTCTGCGCGAAGGCGTACTCTCAGAAATGTGTTTTCAGCCCAGTCCCGCCGGCCAAACCATTTATTTTGTGAACGTTCACCCGTTAAGGCTAGAAATGGA
Source organism: Aegilops tauschii subsp. strangulata (assembly GCF_002575655.3). NCBI lineage: Eukaryota > Viridiplantae > Streptophyta > Magnoliopsida > Poales > Poaceae > Aegilops > Aegilops tauschii. The sequence continues at coordinate 301,779,859 of NC_053041.3, read as the reverse complement.
CAGTTTTTCGTTTGTTTTCTGCCTAACGAGTGAACGGCCACAACTTTACGCTCGTAACTCATTGAGGTGATTCCAGCGCTCACGTTCTTTGTTCGTCGATTTCTTTTTGATGGAGCTATTTTCTTGATGTTTGCCTATTCTGAATATGCCTATTTTCCCCTTGCCCGTAAACAGCCCCCTCCGAGAGAGAACTGTTTCCGGCAAATCTTTCCGCGATCTTTCCACACTTCTTCCCGGAGTACTCCTCGACCTCCAGGCAAGCCAACCTCCTACAATTAGCCCCAAAATTTCATGTTGACTTTGCTTGCACCTTGTGTGTGTAGTTGCAATTGTTTCCGATCTGTTTTGTCTGCAGTTATTTCAGTTGTGGTATATGTTGTATTGCTTGCCATGTCATGCTTGCCCTTTATTATATCTTTTGCCATGCTAGATATATTTATTGATAATATCATGAGTCTGTTGTGGATTAGTTTCATGCCTGTAGTATTGATGTTATGATGATTCTGTTACATCGTTGATATGCTAGTGCTTTGTTTAGATGTGTCCCATATGCTATAACTGTTCACTTGAGAAGCTTGGTATTTTGTTCATGCATTTGTATGATGCATGCTCATTGTTGCATTCATGTTAAATATGCTCATGATGATGGAGAAGATAATAAGATGATTTTCTAATAACAAACATCCTCGATGGGATCGAGTCATAGTGCCACCAAATCAAACTTCTTCAGTGCATCCACATTTGCCTTTATGGGAAGGCCCTAATGCAATCTATTTTCATGCCTCTCGCCGGTGCCTCCAATGAGGGAAGGTTATGGGCGCGCGCTACCCTGATCAGGTAGGCGGGCATAAGGCTTGTGTGCCTAGGTTCGTTTTTGAGCTCATGTCCCTGTTTGGGACCCTTTATGTTTTGCCACCACGGTGGCCATTGATGCCTTTGGTAGGCACGGGGCCACCCAGGACTGAACCCAAAAGGGGTGTTGGTCGGAGTGGCCGGGAGAGTGTCATGGCAGTAGGTCGGTTTTGTCGGAACGCCGGTGGTCCACCCGAATGGGAGTGCGAGGCCATGGGTTATGTGGTGTGGGTACAGTGTGCTACCTCTGCAGAGTGTGTGTGTTAAATCTATCGATAGCCGCGTCCTCGGTCATGGGCACAGTTCGTAGTAGGTCACACTATCGAGTCTTGGTCGAAATGGAGGACAAACCTAAAATAACTAAGTTGATAACTAATGTGGGATAAATAATGTGATCACTTGGACTATGAGATAGTCGTGAGGAGTCATGGTGATGTTCTAATATGATCACGAGACGAGGTCTTGGTGAGTCATGAGTTTGCTTCAAGGAGCTGTGGCAGAGTAAGAGGTTGTTGCGTAAGGTTAAATATGATATGTTTTCACGGGAGGTAACTGCTAGTGTATTTTCAGCATAGTTTCATGATGCCATGCCATGCTTTGATTGATATGCTAAATTATGCCATGATTGAGATGATATGCTATGCCATGTTATGTCATTGCCATGTTATGTCATTGCCATGTTAGAAGCATGTTTTGATATGCCATGTTAAGGCCATGTTAGTAAATGCTATGATGTTGTTCATGCTTAGTTGATCTGTATCATGCCATGTTTAGTAATTGATATGAGATAGGTTGTTGCATGCGCTTGGTTCTTGCTTTGTCTTCTGCTTGTTTGGATGCTATGTATTTGGTTGTCTTGCAAGTACATTCAATGTACTGACCTGGCGTGTCATGCCAATTTGTAGGTCGTGCCTGGATTGTTTGCTTGATTGGTCGCGCTAGGCCGTAAACTTGCCAGTCGTGTGAGTTGTGGAGCCCAGCCAGAATCAATATGCTGCCAAACCAGGACTTCCGGCGCCATTTAGATAGCCTTAGAGCTATGCCAGATGATTGTATTCATCAATGATGTAATCCTCTATACATGTATTTGGTGAATATTTCTGTACCTGGAATGCTGTATCATGGACCTGTCGTGCGTCAGGTGTTATCCTGGGCTGACGTGCAAAGGCCCCCTGCTCCATGTGGATCGGGGTGCCACAAGCAGGCTCACCCCTCGGATCTCCATTGGAGTCTCTTCAAGTGAACGAGTGGGTACGCGGCGGAAGCAGTTCGTTTTTCAGCTCTTGGGGAACTGGATTCAACAGTAAACTGAGTGTGTACAGGCGACAACAGTTATTACCCCTCCCGCGCCCGCTGCGCGCTTGGCAGAACATGCACCCACGACGCATTCAAACGCCTCCATTAAGAAACCTATTTCGGCCACACGTCGGTTCATGAGCGGGTCTGTATTGGTACTGTAATAACAAGTGTTAGTGGTTACTTTACTTAAATTTAATTAGCTCGGTGCATTGGCTCGTTCTATCAGTGCCACATGATCAACATGCACAACAATTAGAATCATTATTCTCAGGGCGCACACGATTAGCACATTTTCGCACTTTCACACAGATAATACTACCAAGTTTGAACAGTTTGCTATGGTTGTTGGCCTCTGCATCATCATGCCATGTTTCCCAGCTTGCAAGATTCAGAACCAACGAATAAGATTCAAATAAAAAGTACAACAAAGATTCCTACACATCTCATTCAATCCCAGCTTGCAAGATTCAGAACCATCAAATAAGATTCAAATAATAAGTACAACAAACATGCCTACACATCTCATTGATTCCCAGCTTGCAAGATTCAGAACCAACCCATTAGAGCCTTTTGATAAAGTGAATACGGGATTAAATCCATCTTGGCTAGTCGTGTCATGCAACCCAAGAACTTGGCGAATGCTCTTGACCATCACAACATCTGTAGTTGGGTATTCCTGTTTGCACAACACAGATAATAAAGAGCATGATTACTATAATAGTCACTACTGCAGGATGGTCCAAACGCGACACTACGATGAGAGACCCTTCGACGAAACTGTCTGCGATGCCATAATCGCAAACGGTGGTGTAAAAACCGTCAAAAAAGGTGCAAAACATTTGCGATGACGGATGCATCAAACACGGTTCAGATTTTAGTTGCGTGTGCAATGCAGGGCATACGGTTCAGTTCAATTAACTGTTTGCGATGAGAGGAACAAAAGAAACGGGCAGCCAGATGAAGGTGTGTGCGATATACAGCAGACGGTTCACTCGGATGAACTGTTTGTGATTAGGCAACACAAAAGAAACGGTCAGCCAGATGAAGGTGTGTGCGATATACGGCATGCGGTTCACTCGGATGAACTGTTTGTGTTGAGAGACGAGAACAGAAACGGTTCAACTTAACAAGATGTGTGTGATACACGGCAAACAGGTCCGTAATCAGAAATGTGTGCGAAGACCTATAATAACACAGACGATTGCTGCTAATAAGCCCTGTGATTTGCTCTGTCTACAGAAGAATAACATGTATCTCTACTATTAAAGGAGAATCGAACGTCGTGATGGTTCGACCACCACCTCCCCTCGTTCGATCTCCTCTCCCGCCCTCCTCGTACGAGCCCATGCATGCAACGAGCCAAGGCCTATTATTTTCCCTCGTGCAACCCTCCCTCCAACCCAGCCCGCAAATCCTCTAGGCCCTAGCCACGTTCAGAAAGAAAGTTTCCATGACCCACAAAGTTGCGACACATGCTCCCCCATGCCCCATTCTCGCCCACGTCGCTCCCCAATCACGTCTCTCGCCAGACCTGAGAAATTTCACCGCCGCCGCTGCCGCTCTACTCCTCATTCGCCCCTCGTGGTCGTCGTGGCCGCAGTCCTGGTCGTGGGAGCACGGCCGCCGGGATGGCGTACGTGCTGGAGCTCGGCCGTCGGGATGGGGTATGGGCTGGGAGCTCGTTCGCCAGGATGGGGACAGGGTGCGAGCGCGGTGCGGGATTAGGGGGAAATTCGCCGCCGCCGCCGCTCCTCTCCTCATTCACCTTGTGAGTTTCCTTTTCTATTGGTTGACTTTCACGTCTCCGGCAAGGGTAGCAAGGCAGTCGATCAGGGCGGCAATGGCAAGGGACGTCAGTGTGGATGCTGCGGCGGCGGCAGGCTCAACGCGGGAGACACTGACATCGATCGATCCCTGGAACCCGCCTTCCTGCACTCCAATGATGCAACACGCTCATGCCGCCTCTCCTCCCTCTAAGGCCGATCTACTCAACGCGTCAAGGTATCCATCGAGACTCCCGTGCTTGCTGGATTACAATTACACTCTGGAATTCCATTTTGTTCTCTAGCTGCTCGACCAAATGATTCAATGAGTTTGGAGTTGTAGAGGACATGGAAGGTCGCTTATTCAGAACCACGTATGATGTTCTTCAATAATTTAACTTCTTTTCTTACTCACTATATGTTCAGGTTGTGGAGCATACATTCTCGATCATACGTCCCACGGGCATTCTATTAAATATACTCACACAGGTATAACTTGGCGACTTGGCTTATGGTAGACGACCTTTTCATTAGCTATACTCAGATCAAGTTGTACTACCGAGGTAGCAGTAATTAATGATGTTGTAGTTAGTTGTAATCAATGAGGAAAACAGGTCTGGGTCGTATTGTGTTATACCGAAAACCATTGAAAAATACCAATTTCAGAAATAACGAGTTGCATATTAAATTGTTTATTGTATACAAATCTATATCCAGATCAGTTGTAGCAGTTATACTTCATATCGGAAATATTGATATTACCAATGAAACATAAGATGATTCGTCTGGGAGACTGTAATTAAGGATGATAATCCAGGTTTCACCTTAAATCTGCGGCAAAGCTATTGGAGTGAATACATTTTGGTGAGCATCAAGCTTCTTATTTTCTGTATGTTCAGTATGACGATAATCAAAATGCTAACTGTTTAAGTTTCTCTTGTAGATTTATGTGCAATAACTTCATTCCTCGACATTTCTATTCGGAGGCAGATGGCCTTGATGCCGTAGCATGAGTTGGTGTTGGCCATATGTAGTAAGATGTATTGAGATTCAGATATTGTATGCTTTCCAATACCTCTATATATGGTCTGTACATCTACACGTATCAAATTTGCTTCTTTTTCTTAAATTTTATCTCTTGACTTCTCTTCCAATGTCATTGCAATATTTCCATTTTCACTTTACATTAGTAGAAACAAATTGTGCCTCTTAGTCATGAGATAGTATTGATCACCATGCTCTTATGGTGATTATCTGACAAGTGTTTTATTTCAAATGTTGTGTTGTAGTTCAGATCTTGACAAGGTTGATCATATCATGGATTTAATCTTGCTTAGATATTTGTTACTACCTCCGTCCTGGTTTATTAGTATTTAGTCCCCCTCGTATTCAGTGTCATACTTTGACCTTGATTTTAACTAAGAAAATATAAGTTATACATAACAAAAATAACATCATCGGAAACTATATTCAAATATAAATCAAAGGATATAATTTTTGATGGCATGCATTAGTATTTTCTTACTTAAATCTATGGTCAAACATTGACACAAAAAGCGAAGGGGACCAATAAACCAGGACGGAGGTAGTACAAGTAACTTATATAGTTCCATGTTCCACTTCTACTACAGTTGGCATTGGCAACGCCAACTGGTTTGTGATACTTCATGTGAGGTTGATGAGGCAGCACGAAAAGTTTGATATTCTACTGGATGCTCGACTATCGGAAAGGCAGGTTCTCTATAATTTTGGTGTATTGGAGTCCTCTTCAGTTTGTGTTCTTAGTGATGTACTTCTTTGAAGAGACTAAATATATGGGTGATTTATTAATCGCCAGTGAGCCGTCAACGGATTTAATTTATGTTCGCTTGCTCCGATAAGGGTTCACGTCGAGGTATGCTTGCTAATTCTTCCCTAAGATACTTTCTAAGTGGTACTTAATTTCTAGGTACTTCAAGGACTTTGACTTTGTTAGTTAAAATTTTCATTTTAATCCATGTGATCAATTTCTGTATGGGCAATGCAAGTTCATAAATATTTGATTTTCTTGGTACTTGTTAGGTTACTACATGTGAGATTAATTGAACCCCTGATTATAAGTTTTTCTGTTTGATCTGCTACATTGCCATTATGCTTGGTTGTGGAAGTGCATGGCAATCATAGGTCACATTACGCCAATTGTGCTTGTTAGGGATTGGTTTTTGGAGACGTGCGTATTGGTTAGAGGCCACATGATGCCAATTGTGCTTGCATAATTGTACAAATTGATTTTGGGTGACCTGCATGGGATGCTAGACTCTGGCTTGAGCCTCTAAAGATGTTTCCCACAACCTGAAGATGTGAACTACGCTGTTGCTCCCGGTATGTGTGTTGCTTCCGCTGGATGATGCTCTGTTACTGCTGTTGCCTCAGCCGCCCTAACTGTCGTCTTCTTCCCTTATCTTCCTGCTCGATGAAGTTGTTCATGCTGCTAGCTTTGCATGCTATGGAGTTTCTGTCCCTACCTATGATAAATTCAGTATTGATCTACACATGTGTTTGCACAAAATTGTATGACCTGGCTGATGATATAGTTTTGACTTATAATGATCTAATTATGTATGCCTTTTTCTGGAGATATATGTATGTCAGTATGCATTATTAAGTATATACTGGGCACAGAAGGGGGGTGTATTGTATCTCAGTGTGTAACATCATCTTTTAACCGAATATTTTATTCAATCTGAATTTAGATCTTTTATTTAGCCTGTACTAGCTTGTGATTTCCTATGCTGCAAACTATAATTAATTTTCTATAGCTGTCGGCTATGTACTAAAGTTTGCTAATGCACTTGGGATCATTTCTGGTTTGATAATAAATGAAGGTATGTCTAATTTGGATATTAACTAGAGCACCAACATATGCTTCTAACAACTGTGCGAGAAATTAACACAATTGAAGTATTTGACTCATCTATAGATTGACATTGTTCTAGCCTACTCCTTCAGTGCGTACACCTGATAATTGAGATTTGGACCCCTTTTTGTAATGATAACACTATAATCAGCAATTGATTGAGGATCACTTGGCAAATAAGTGGGGATATCGTCACTCAATAAGATTGCAGTTTGTGAAGTTTAGACTCTTTGCAACATCAGATTCCAGTAGATGTAGATATTCCATGCTTACTGTTTGACATGAATACTTTGTGCTGTGCTTCTTATCTCTAATAGTACTTTGTGTTTACTTATATAAATTAAAGGCCATAAATCGGGTTAAGACCATAGACTGGAGTCTCCTATGAATTTGACTCCGATGGTGGGGATCCCATTTCGGTGAAATCATGTTGCTATAACTTAAACACACCAGGAAGACAAGGGAGTAGTCGTTCCTTGGACTGGCATTTTTTTTTTCAACGACGGCATTGGCATGGATGATCAGTACAAGTGCTATCGGGGATTCTCTCGACCTGGCTCCTCCAGCCTCACTGGATGATGAAAGTTTCAGTCAAATGAGTTTATTATGTATTTGACATGAGATGCTCCAAAAAGATGTAGTACGATACATCTATTTCAAAAAGAAAGGGGATCAATTATAATTAGCTCTTGCCTCTATTTACCTGTAAAAAAACCTGTCGAAAAAACAAAAAAGTCTAGCCTCTATTTGCCCATACATGGCATGGAAGCGGTATGTTTTTTTTCGTAAGATATGTGGCACCGCTCTACTCCTTGAAAAATCTTTATTACAACAAAATGTCTTTTCAAGAAGCATTTTTTTCTCCAACGCATGGGCTCTCTTGCTATTTCTATTAAATGCCAAAGAATACAAAGAGTTCGTGCTAATATCCTTTGTAGCCAATGCTGAGAAAGTTTTCAGTGATGGATGGAACATGTAATGGCACACCTTGCTAGGGATCATCCACCCTGGAATGATGGTTACTTGCTTAAGATCTATATATGTCAGCATGGTTACTTGCTTATGATGGTTCGTTCAATACATTTGTGAGCTCTTGTTGATGTTAGTCAATGCACATGTCAAGAGGGTTATGACTTCTGTTGGACATGTGCTGACATACAGGGGCAATGGACATGAAGTTCATACACCTCACGTCGTGCGAGATTCGATCAAATGCATCGAGCTAGACTTTTGTATTATATTGATGATAAATATGTTCACATATAATTTGATTTGAGTCACGTTGATTGTGTTAAATTGTAACAATAAGAAGATATTTATCGTAACACACTTGTAAGTCTGTGCGATTACAAGTTGTAAAGTACAATGATGTTTTTGTCTAATGTCTTTATTTCTAAATTTGTTTTCCCGTGGCAACGCACGGGCATTCAGCTAGTATATATAACTGAAATAAACATCCAATTACATAAGTGACTATACAGATCATTCGCACACACCTCAATAAACAATTGCGTGCATTCTAAAGTAGGAGAAACGATCGTCTAGTCATCTACTTCTTGTGACGCTCCCGCCACTGCTCTGTGGCTCGATCCCTCGTCTGGGGCAGGAAGAAGACACTTCCTCATGTCAACGATCTGCATGTACATCTCGTAGCTTGTTTACGCGTCCTTGGCCGTGTACTTGACATGTTGTTCATCCAGTCTCTCATGACACACACTATGCCAGGCGTTCTTGTCCTTCTTGCTCTCATTCATCATCTTCATTTAGTAGGGGTCGACGATGGCCGAGGCGAGGTCAACCAGGGAGTTCAGTTTGTTTTTTTCGATGCCCCAGACCTTGTAGTGGTGCTGGATGTTGACAAGATTTGGGCATTTCAAACCTGAAACCTTGAGCGCTTTTAGATCGTTGGTGGTGTCCACCGTAGCGAAACTGTAGTCGGAGCTGTTGATAAACCTGGAGAAACGCTCGCAAGGCCTTGTGGCAAGGTGGTAGTGGTAGACGAGGACGTCATGTCGCACGCATAACTGGGCGCCGACAACCTTCTGATCGTGCCCAGCATGACCGATGGTGTACTCGAGGTCGAAGCCGGCCACTTGGTACTTGTCCTCGGCAAGGAACTGCTCCATAGTTTGGATGGAGCTCTCCACTGAGACCGGATCGTTCGTGTACACCACCGAGAGGGCCTTCCCCTCACATGGGTGTCCACTACGTGATGTGTGGTGAACTGCCCGCCGTTGTCGGCGGCGGCCGCTGGGAGCGCCATTGGAGCCACGGGGATCGCCATTGGAACCGCTGGATGTCCTCTCTGTATGTGTCGTCGTGGGTGTGCTTACTGTGCCGTGTGACGCGAGAGATGAAGGTAAATGGCCGCAGGAATAATGGGGGCCGGGCGGCCTGGATTCTCTGCGCATCCGCATGACAGTTTTTGCAGCGGGTAACTGCATTGTCGCGCCACGCCCGGAGCAACCGCATGCACACGAACGTGCGTGTTCGTGCGCCGACCCAAAACACTGGCAGCGCACGTGGAGGGACGAGGGCAGAGCACCCGGAGGGACGCGAGAGCAGAGCGCGAGCAGTGGGACGCGAGCAGAGCGCGCCGCGGCCGCCTGAACCGCAAGCAACCACACACATAGAGCAGTTGAACACGCAGGAAATGGTTGCCTACAAGCCGGGCGACAGTTGCGTCGCTGCGTAGAGAGCAGCCGTGTGCTACTACCTCCGTCTTGGTCTATAGTCCCCTTTATATTCTATGCCATACTTTGCCCTCAAATTTAACCAACAAAATGTTAATGCATGTTATAAAAATTATCTAATTGGAAACTATGTTCAAATACTCCAACTATATAATATTTGGCGACATGCATTCGTATCTACCATTCTTAAGAAGTTCCTCCCCACTTCTTCCTATTCTCTTAACATGCACGCTGTCCACATCAAATTTATGCCACGTTAGCGTTAACTTTGCAAAGAGCAGCCAATCAGTCTAATTGATTAGCCAGGCATTGGCCACGCAGTCCTGATTTGCGCGAGCGAGAAGTGCATGCATGCGCGCGTGCGACCAGAGAGTTACTACGCGCGAACGACACAAATCAATGCAAGCATGCAACTTCTCATGGTCAAAACCCATGCATGGCGTCCAAGATAACTCGGTGCAGTTAATTCCAAGAATAGACCACCGAAGCAATCCAAGCGCATGCATGTTGTCACTTAATTCGGTGTAGTTAATTACCATTGCCTAAAGCCCATGCATGCAGTTAATCATGGCTGAATTTACGGAGGATTTTATTCCGTTCCAATTCCCAGCCGCAGCATTTAGTTCTGGGCGCGTTATCATCTCCACCATAGTCCTTTTCTTTCGTCCATCTCCTGCGGTTTCCTTTCTCTTCGTCTTCTACGTCCGGTTCCACTTTCACAAATAAATTAAGTTCCTCGTCTTATGTTTGGATTCAGATTACGTAACAATATTCCTTCAAGAGCGATGGTGGCGTTGATGGCGAGGTGCCGCTTCTTCCAATCCTTCATGAGTCGACGCCGCCGGAGACACCACCCGCGCGCTGCTGCAAACCCAGACCCTTGTAATCTTCATAGTTGAACCGAGCCCTACACCCGTTGCCGATGAATCAAGCCTCGTAGGCTACGGTGCCTGAAGGCACGCACCCCGGCATCGACAAGAGCTCCCGGTGGGCAACACGTGCCAGTGCCACCGTTGGCATCCTCATCCAACATCAACTGAACCGAAGGTGGGGGATCTCCTTCCTTTCTATATCCTTAGATTTGAGTGAATTTTTCAAGTTAGCTTGAGTTGGAAGCTCTGTTAGTGTGTGGTACTAGGGATCCTAATTTTTAGAAAATGAAGCTTTGTTCCGTCACCAGACACCTTATCCACGTCAGCCAGTCTGGTCTGTCAATCGCACCTACATTCTCGAGATACGATGGGTCATGTTCAACTCTCTGATCTGGTTGGATTTGATTAGAAGCACTAGATGGTGAAAAAACTTTTTAGTTTTTGTATTCTTCTTGAAGGAATAAACAAATGAAACTTACCATGTACTACCTGCAACTACAGTCCTGCATCTCCCACAAAGACGAATTAATATGAATCATATTGGGATTTTTGTTGCTTTCCTATGATTTGTAGAATCAGTGCGTATGACATACTGTAGTTCATCTTCAATGTTTTCTCAGATCGATCTAATACCTTAGATGTACCATTGTCATTCTTCTACTGCAGGTGTTCAAAATAGAAGGTTTTGTTTGATCGTTACTAGGCATCCAGAGGCACATACATTTCATCCGAATGGAGGCAAGGAGCACTAATTTTATTTTATCTGATGATGTGTTTTTCGTCCGGAGATAGATGCTGGAATAGTAACTGATGTTCAGTTTCAAGCATATGCATGTATAATTACAATTAATTATATTCTGTAAGGCTAAACACTTGGTATATTATCTCTTCAAACCTATAGCATCTCTTGATAAATGTAAGAATAATTCTTTTATGTGGTTACAATATCATTATATGATTGTTTTGGTTTGATGACACTCATAGCCTAAAAGGTACATCCTTGCAGAGAGGATAAGTATGGTCTGTTCCAACCATCATTTAGTTTAATTGTTCTATGCTGGCTGAGAGCCTATTAAAAAGGTGTGACTAAATGGAGTGTATATGTTGTTCTACTCAGGAATCATGCTATTTTGTACACCTCTTCTTATTCTCTCTAATGGGTATTAGGTTGCATCTAAACTATACTTTCCTTATATTACATGCATTATAATTAGGTAATAATACATAATTTTTATTTGGATTTTTTGGAAACTGACTTCTCATATTATTTCATAAAAGTTTCATATGCAATACTACAAATTCCCGCAGCAACGCGTGGGGTATCATCTAGTTTTATTAGTTAAACCATACTTATAAACCAGAACGGGGTATAGTAGGTAATTAAATCACAAACATTTTTTTATTAACCGTATGTGTATGTGGCCTTTCGTCCTCCTATCACACGTCTTGTCACCCCGCTGCCGTACACGGCTTACAGCGCAAGCTTGCGCGGCGCGTGGGGGCGTACATTTGGCCAAACGGTGGCGCCAATGAATCGTCGGTGAGCCCGTTCCCGCGCAACCTCGCAGGTTCCCGCGCTAGCTTCCCGCCTGACTCGGTGAAATCCCCCAAAATCCCAATGCTTACCGGCCTGCTATATAAACCCTCACGGCTGGTGAGTCATGTGTCGCATTTTCCCCTCCCTCCCTATAGCTTATCACACATGCTTCTCCCACAATCGCCAATGGCACCGGTCCGTCATCGTCGCTCAGCCACTCCGCCGTCATCAGAGGACAGCTCCAGGTGGGAGGCTACACCGCGGCGGCGGCTCAGTCCCCGGCGTAGTGTAGTGCGCGTGGCGTCCCTGTGGGGTGTGCGCGGAACACCCACCACACGCTCCGCCGCCGATGGTTGCCGGCCGCCGTTGCCGCCACACCAAAGTCGAAAGCCAGGGCCATCGCCTCCTCCGCCGCCGCGGCCCGAAGGCAGGAGCTGGCCGTCGTGGCCGCCACCCCACTGCCGGCCACCATGGCCATCACCCGCTCCGCCACCGTGGCCCGAAGATGGGAGGTGGTGGTTGTGGCCGCCACCCCATCGTCGGCCGCTAGGGCCGCCAGCCCACCGTCGACCGCCGGGGTCATCACCCGCTCCGCCACCGCTGCCCAAAGGCGGGATGCGGAGGTGGATGCCTGCATGTGCGTCAGCGACCTTGCGCGCTACACCGAGTTCCTGCAGGAGGAGGAGGAGCGCCTCGTCGAGCATGCAAAGAGCCTTACCGCCACCGTGGCCGCGGCACACGCCGCCTCAGAGGCGAGGTATCAGGATATCTACGAGGAGAACCCCCGCTTCCAGAGGGGTCGTCTGGAGCGGCAGAGGGCGTTCGAGGTGAGCTTCGCTGAAGCTGCAGCAGCGGCAGGCACCGTATTGCAGTTGTCCTACTTGTCGGTAGGCTCCTCCTCCTCTGCCTCTTACTGAGCGTGCTCGGCAGAGGAGAGGCAGCCAGAAGTAGTACAAAGCCCCTCCGTAGTAGTAGTAGTATTTAGGGGCTATTTTGTTCAGTTCATCTGACTATAGATGTGGTGGAACTGTACAACGTACTTAAAATTAGCTAGTATATATATAGTTGAACTAGCTATTTCAGTACGTGGTTGGCAACAATTGGGGAAAAGTTTGGTCGGTTCAGCTGTCGAGTTGAACTGTTTGTATAAAGAACGACTGCTTAATCTATGAATGAAATCTATGCTTCATTACTGAATTTTAGTTGCAAAAATTAGATACTGCTAGTGATTTTTAGCTTCATATTTTGAAAATTCGCAGTATTACGAGGTTGACAAATGGCAATGTTAGTAGATCAACAAATGTCAATCTTTCCAGTTTGACAAATGGCAACATACCCAATATGACAAATGCGAATCTTACCAAATTGTTTGTAAGTGGTTGCACACGGGCCATCCAAAAGAACCGTTTGCGTTGAAGAGATGCACAAATCCTGCTCTCACTTTGCATACGGGTGTTCTATCTAAAACATTTGCGATCAATAGCCGCAAAATCCTGCTCGGCACATTTTCCCTTGGCTTCCTGGGGAAGCTCTTGGTTTGCATACGGGTGTTCTAACTGAAACGTTTGCGATGAGTGTTTTATATTTAAAAACCATTGACATTTTTTTCAAAAGAAAATCGTTTGATAAGTCTGTACATTAAGAGAGAAAAACACAAGTTCACTCAAACCATATCTTTCATTCATTCATACTACGAATTTATATTCATATGATCGAGATACAGTATTAAAACCTAGAAAAAAACTATTTCCGGCGGCGGCGGAGGCGGCGTGCCGTGCCGTCGTTGTCGTTGTCGTCCTCCAGGACGCTGTTGTTGAAGTCTTCAATGCAGCACAAAATGTTCTTCACTTGTAAATAAAACATCATGTCGTCGTGCGATCAATGGGCGGGGCGTGCGAGGACGGCAGCTGGCGGCGCTGAGAGGTAGCGGTCGACGGCGGCGTCCCATGCCGCTGAGGAGGGTGCGTGCACGGGCACGGGCGCGGCGGGTGTAGCCAAACGCACGGGGATCGGCGCCGCGGTGGGTGGAGGGGCGCGCACGGGCACGGGCGCTAGCGCTGGCATGTACACGAGCTCGCGCGGGTCCACGGAGACCTCGCTGACGCCCACGGCTTCGAGCTTTGTGATAGTGCTCGGCGACCAGCCCGTCAATTCTATGGGTATGGTCGCAGGTGCGGGCGCGGGGATGGGAGCTGGGACAGGAGCGGGGGCAGCAACCGCCGCGGCCAGCTTGTTCTGGGCCATGTCCATGAGGCCCCATTCCTCCTTATTTTCTATCTCCTCCGGCTCGGAGTCGACTTCACCAAACTTGAAGACTCGTGGCAGATGATGCTTCTGCGCCATGGCGTTGGTGGAGGTTTGCGGGAGGGAGGGGAATGGGAGGCGAACAGTAAGGCTGCCCATATTAAGCAGTGGCTCAGGCGCCATTAATGGAGAGGAAGGCGAGCGGCCATGGAAGTCAAAGGCTCGCTTCCCAGTGAGCCTGCGCAGCATACAGCTCGCACGCTTCCCGGTGAGCCTGTGCATTGGAGGACAGCTTGCACACCTCTCGGTCAGCCTGCGCATCGGACTGCGCTTGCACGCCTCCCGTTCAGTCAAGCAGCTGTCCGCACGACACCTCCTATAGCCATTAAAACCAAGACACGCGGCGTCACGTGAATGGTTAACAAAACGCACACGGTTTGAATTATACAAACGTTTGAGATATTAAAGTGGCAGCTAATTTTTCAAAATGCCTTTGTTGGCTGTTATTCGAGGGCGCCTTCTCTCAAAATGGACACAAAAATACCACAACATGTCGGGTGCCATTCCATGATAGCATGCCAAGTTTCATGTATTTCAGACGAGTTTTGGATTTACTAGAATTTAAAAATAAAGTATCTCAACATTTTGCTGGCAATCAACGGTGCCCTGGTGTTTGAAATTCATTCCCATTTCTTGCATGGGACCTAAGCATGCACCCAATGACAAAGATTGGATTTTTCAACCAATTTATATGTAGTGGAGCATGTGCATGTAATTCAAATTTGAATTATGCACATAAATGCATTGAAAACCCAATTAATGCATAACAATGTCCAAACGAACCCCGAAAAATCCCAAAAATTGACACAACACTCCTGTTGTTCTATGTTGGCACGATAAATTTTTTGAAAGCAATAAGAGGCAATGGATATCGTTTCGTCCCCAAAGGTGGGACGTTCCCTACCGAAACCATCATGCTTGTTGTGAGAAGCTCTGGTTTGTGAGAAGCATATACCCAAACCTACCCCAAATGGGACAAATTTTTTACCACGACATGTTGATGCTGCTCCATGATAGCATGCCAAGTTTCCTGAATTTCAGAGGAGTTTTTTATTTACTAGAATTTAAAAACCAGGTATCTTAATGTTTGCCACCGAGTGACGGTGCCCTGGTGCTTGAAATTCATTACCCTTTTTTGCTTGGGACCTAAGCATGCAACCAAGGACACATATTTGAATTTTCAACCAATTTATATGCATTAGAGCATGTGCATGTATTTCAAATTTGAATTATGCACATGAATGCATTGAAAACTCAGTTAATGCATAAAAATGCCCAAACGAACCCCGAAAAATCCCAGAAATTGACACAAGACTCCTGTTGTTCTATGTTGACACGAGAAAACATTTGAAAGCAATAAGAGGCAATGGATATCGTTTTGTCCCCAAAGGTGGGACGTTACCGAAACCATCAGGCTTGTTGTGAGAAGCTCTGGTTTGTGAGAAGCATATCCCCAAACCTGCCCCAAATGGGGCAAAAAATTTACCACGACATGTTGATGCCGCTCCATGACAGCATGCCAAGTTCCATGAATTCCAGACGAGTTTTGGATTTAATAGAATTTCAAAACCAGGTATCTCAATGTTTGTGGCCGAGTGACGGTGGCGGGGTGTTTGCCATTCATTCCCATTTCTTGCATGGGACCTAAGCATGCAATCAAGGACACATATTCGAATTTTCAACCAATTTATATGTATTAGAGCATGTGCATGTAGTTTAAATTTGAATTATGCACATGAATGCATTGAAAACTTAGTTAATGCATAAAAATGTCCAAACGAACCCCGAAAAATTCAAAAAATTGACACAACACTCCTGTTGTTCTATGTTGACATGAGAAATTTTTTGAAAGCAATAAGAGGCAATGGATATCGTTTCGTCCCCAAAGGTGGGACATTCCCTACCGAAACCATCAGGCTTGCTGTGAGAAGCTCTGGTTTGTCAGAAGCATATCCCCAAACCTGCCCCAAATGGGACAAAATTTTTACCATAACATGTTGATGCCGCTCCATGACAGCATGCCAAGTTTCATGAATTTCAGACGAGTTTTGGATTTAATAGAATTTAAAAACCAGGTATCTCAATGTTTGCGGCTGAGTGACGGTGGCAGGGTGTTTGACATTCATTTCCATTTCCTGCATGGGACCTAAGCATGCAACCAAGGACACAGATTTGAATTTTCAACCAATTTATATGCATTAGAGCATGTGCATGTAGTTCAAATTTGAATTATGCACATGAATGCATTGAAAACTCAGTTAATGCATAAAAATGTCCAAAAGAACCTTGAAAATTCCCGAAAATTGGCACAACACTCCTGTTGTTATATGTTGACACTCGGAAAAAATTGAAATCGAGAAGAGGCAACGGATATTGTTTCGTCCAGAAAGGTGAAACGTTCCCTACCGAAACCATCACCCTTGTTGTGAGAAGCTCTGGTTTGTGAGAAGCTTATACCCAAACCTGCCCCAAATGGGATAAAAAAATGACCACGGCATGTTGACGCCGCTCCATGATAGCATGCCAAGTTTCATGAATTTTGGACGACTTTTGGATTTACTAGAATTACAAAAGCAAGTACGTCGACGTTTGCCAAAGAGCCACAGTGTCGTGGTCTTCGAAATTCATCCCCATTTCTTGCATGGGACATAAGCATAAACCCATGGACACATATATCATTTTATAACCCATGTTAGTGCACCGAAGCATGTGCATGTAGTTTAATTTTGAATTGTGCACCTGAAATGGCTAGAAAACCAATTTAATGTATAAAATGTCCAAACGAACCCTGAATAATTCCAATTCTTTTACGACGCACATATAGTTGCATGTTCACTGCAGATAAAAGGTCTAGCAATTCAAACACTGTCAATTGCCACTGTGACCCCATTATGTAATTCAAATCAAGATGAAAAATCAAGTAGATGCCACACAGTTTATTATCACCAACCGCGTGAGATGCAGCACAAAATATCCTGGAGCACCGTCGGTGTATAGTACGCCTATGGCTTACGCGAGAAGGTGCATTGGCTACAGTCCACAACCGGCGTGTCAAGCACACTAGCTCGCTCCCCAAATATCATTTAAATGGTCAATCGTCGCCGGTGAAAGATGTGGACGTGGACCCGCGTCGCGAGGGAAACTTCGGCGGCCCACTCCGGCGAGACCGCGGCCGCAGCCGCCATGCACGTGCTAACAAGGTGCATAAGCGTGGCCGCAATCTGTGACCGCGCGGCCAAGGCAGCCCAAACGGCCGCTGTTGCTTCTCAGGTGGTGGCAGCAACATCTGCCTCGGGCATAGAAACTGGTGGGAGCGGCACAACAGCTGTCCGTTCCGCAGCGGCGGCCTTAGCCCTGATGGAGGCCACCGACGACCATGTCGAGGCCGTCCACACCCAGCTCGCGGCGGTCACCGCACAAGTCGAACGAAGCTTCTCCGACAACGGTCGGGAACCCACGGCCAAAGAGTTGGCAATCGCCGAGAGTGTTCGAGCAGCCGTCCATTCCTCCGCCGCATACCTTGCAATGACGGAGCCCGTCCAAGCCCAGATTGCGGCCGCCCACTCCCAGCTCATGGCGGCCTTTTCCAAAGAGATAGCGGGCGCGGATGGCGAGATGCTTGCCGAGTATGGTGTGATGGATGCCATGGAGCCCCTTCCCCAGGAGACCGTCGGGCGTGAGCTGGACATGGAGGCGGCGGCGGAGATCGACGAGCACCAGCCGTAGTAGTACTCTTTGTTTTGTTTAATTAAGAGCATCGGTCTTTAATTTTTTAGAGTAATGTTTAGGTCAGGTAGCTCTATTTAATTGCTGAACTTGCTCGATTAAGAAGTGTGGGTGTGTTGTAGTCTCCTTTGTGTACCCAAATTATGCAATGACGTGGATGACTACTGTAACCAGGGAAATTTGAACAAAAAATTTTTACGTTCAAACTCATCACACATGGGTTAAGCTATCGGAATCATTTGTGATGATCACATATCGTACACAGTTCTGAATAAGGGACCGTGTCTGATGACACTTTGCGCGCCAGTTTTTTCGCTGAAGCGATTCCAAATTTTCGGCTTCCGTGGAAATATCTACCTCCCCGCCCCCTCCCCCTTACCAAAAGCCACATTTCCCCTGTTTCCGCCTTTCCTTTCCAAGTTGAAACCTTCACTCCTTGCTTGCAGCACTGCCTCCTTGCCGGTGACCCTCCTTCACGCTGCTCGGCCTCGTCTATCCAGGTAGGTAATCCACACCCGACCCCCATCCTCCTCCTCCTTCCACATCCCACATGCCCGACCGCCGGCGCGACACCTTCCACCCAAATCACCGACCCCTCAACCAAATAAGCGCCACCCTAAGCCATGGTGCACACAGTATAGCCAGGAGCTCGAGGAGCATTTGGCAGCGGAGAAGCAAATCGCGGCCACATGCGCGGATGAGGTCGCGATGGCTGCCATTCGTGCCGACCCCCAGATCTTGGAGGAGCACCTTGCCATTTTCTAGCTACGCCGGTTAAGCATGCTCGGTTTACCCGTTGCGTGTGCTGCTCCTGCCTTTCCTTCACAAATTCTAGTGAATTGTGCTATCTAATTTTACCATGCAATCTGTTGCTCTAGTGTATATGTTCTATATGTCATGCAGTGTGGTGCTCACTTATTAACTGCTTGGTTAATTAGTTGTCGTCTTAAGTTAACTGTTTGGTTCAATTCTACAAATGTGATGTTCAATGTGAGAAATTTTGTATTGTCTTCCATGTGAGAAATAAATCGAATTTATCTTTACAAAATACACGAGAAACGAATATAATTGCTATATTTCCAAGTTGTCAAGCATGCTTGGTTTGGTTATACATTGTGCAATGTGGTGCTCAGTTAACGTTTGGTTCATTTGTGTTGTGGTGTTTAGTTAACAATTTGGTTCAATTCTGCAATGCGATGTTCAATAGTTGTGGGTGCATTATTTTATTATATACCATGTGAAGAATAAATTGAATTTGGCTGTAGTAAATACATGAGAAACAAATACAATTGCTATATTTACATGTTTTTAAGCATGCTTGGTTTGGTTAATTATCTGATCTTCTATTAGGAGTATGTTATATTGTGCAATGTGGTGCTCAATTAATGTTTGGTTCATTTGTTGTGGTGTTTAGTTAACTGCTTGGTTCAATTCTGCAATGCGATGTCCAACTGTCGTGGGTAGAATTTTGTATTGTTGTGCATGTGAGGAATAAATCAAATTTGGCTGCACTTAATACATGAGAAAAATACACAAGTGCTATATTTCCTACTTCTTAATCATGCTTGGTTTGGATAAATGGGTGTTCCACGTGGCTTGAATTAATCTGATGAATCTGCAATGTGCTTATTTTTCATCAACATATTTTACTGATAGCATGCAAACCCTTACTTAACCTGATGAATAACTATGTTATATGTGTTGCAGGGAAACAATGGGAATCACTGAGGTTCACAATCGAGGTTAGCATGTGCATGGTACGTTGTCTAATAGCACATTATTGTGCAATTGCAGGAACCATTCTAATATTTAGATTTTTTACAATTTGGTCTTGCACATGTAGGTCCTGCTATCAGAGGTTTTGACCCACTGTTCGGCCCTTTTTGCATATGGGGAAATGAGTTGTCCATGAATATCAATCAATTCAAGAAACTCCGAAAGATTGTTAGAATAAAGAAATTACCGACAAAAAACAACAAGATCTTTGTCTACACAATGAAGAAGACATCAGTTCACTACAAGATGGTACTAACTATTATACCTTGCCTTTTTTTATTCCTTTGCCCCATTTCCAATACAGAGAAGATATTTATGCACATCCTTGTGTTCAGGCCTTTCCAAAGCAGTTCATTGATGATTACCTCTCAAACCACCTCTATGGTCAGCAGGCGAGAAAGGTTTTCATACAACACCCACGGTTCAATATTCAAGTGTTCCTGAAGAGGACGAAGGACGGACGGTCAATCATCCACAGGCACTGGCCCAAAGTTGCAAAGACCTCCAACATGAATGAAGGCTCAATATTCGCCTTCCGCTTCAGCAGTTTTCCTGATGCGATGCATCTGTCTATATATCGTCTATGATGCTAATTTCGAAAGGTTCTACATGTTGCATGTGAAACTTGGTGGTGGTGCAGTTGTGTAATGGGGTAGCTGAGTGCTGAAGCTATATCATGTTGTACTCTGATGTATTTCAATTATGAAATCCTGCTTCCTTAATATGGAAATGAAATATATTATGTGCTTAATATGAATTTCAATTAGATTAATAAATGGATTATTATTAATAGGGAAATTAGCACGCTAATGGCGAATTAGCCTGCTAATTGGGTTTTGCTATTACAAACGGTTATTGAGAAAATACCATGGGCGATGACCTCAGGCAACGCACACAGTTTCTAGGAATAAACTGTGTTGGATCAATGAACAATCACACACGACCTTCTCTTGAAAACTGTTTGCGTTAGGCCACCTTGCGCAAACGTTTACCACATAAACACTGTGTGTGATGGACAGCTTTGCCACACAGTTTCTTCTATGCACCTTGTGTGATGCATCCAATAACGCAAACGATTAAATTGTTAATATCGTGTGCAATGCCAATGCTATCACAAACGATGTAACGGGGAAAATTGTGTGTGATGTACCTGTGAACGGAAATGTTTTCCTTGAAGCGACTGTGTGGGATGTACATACGAACGAAAACGTTTAGTAGGGACTGACTGTGTGGGATGTACTTGCGACCGGAAACAAATTTGCCTGTATAATTGTATTTTTTAGCTCTACTGTACTTATTTCCGTATATGAGCGCTCGCCAGTCGCACACGACCTCATTTTGCCGAGCGTGTGCGCCAGGAGAGCATATCCCCGACGGTTTCTGGGTCGTGTGGGAAGGACCCCCTATCGCCGTCACTCACTAGTCAACGGTTCCAAATGCCGTCGCGGAAAGGGGTTAAAAACCGTTTGTATAGCACCAACGTGTACCAGTGAGTGGCACTAGTGGAAGCCAACCTGCAGCTCCACTCGATGATTCAATTCATGCCACTTTTTCTGCAGTTCACCTGAAATTAAGCAAAGATTGCATCATTCAGCTAGGAAGAAGTACTTGCTCTCGTGAGCTGGCAGGTTCTTCTTTAGTAGTTGCACAAAAATTGAGCAGCATTAAGGTTGGCTGTCCTGCTCATGTAAGGTTCAACTATAATTTTCTTATCCTTTTTTGCAGTTCCACTAAAATAAAGTGCAATTGTGGTGATAGTGACAGCTCATTTTGCAAAGGCTAATAAAATGTTGCATGAGATTACCAACAGAATTTGACGGAGGTTTTGGAAACTCCAATCACCATTTTGTGCAGTTCCACCAAAATTGAGAGATGTTTGCCACGTGACATTTTAGTTGAACTGTACAAGACACTCATTCCAAAAAAAATGTTTTGTGAAGTTCACCAAAAGGTCACAATAGCAACAAGGTGAAATGGATATCCCTATCTGCACAAAAAGATAGAAAGTAAACAATTGCTGGTCAATAAGAAGATATGAAACATACACGAAATGAAAAGAAGCATCTTAATTATGTTCATGGCAATCACGCAAGGATAGTAGAAATTTTAAGACGTCAACAATGCTTGATGTTACCGGAAGCATTACGATCAGCAGTGACATTCGTCAAATATGGGATCACTTTAATGGTGGCATCGCTTGTTTACCAGATACAGTAAATCAACAGCAGCTAAAGAGTCGGTTTAAGGGCATGGGACCGTGGGGGCACCAGGACACTCAGCAGCGTAAAGAAGCAACTTACTTATCATAATGGGGAAACAGCAGGAGTACCATTTGTAACACAGTTTAATTGCATCATATCATTGGATGCATTAGATTAACAATAACACTAGTTAGACATGTCATTAAGGTAACAGTGTGATCGCTTCATTTTACATGTGCCCTTACATTAACAACAGCAAAAAGTTGGTATAAGGACATGCGATAGTGGACACATCAGCACAATGTACCTACAAGGAGGCATAAAGTGGTGATGCCGAGTTTGTTCATGCTCTGTGAGGGCAGCAAATCTAATCCTGGAGACCTTTTACTGTGTGAGGGTAGCAAATCTGATCCTGGAGACCTTTTACTATGCGAGGGCAGCAAATCTAATCCTGGAGACCTTTTACTGTGTGAGGGCAGCAAATCTAATCCTGGACATACTCTGTTGACTTGTCCACCAGCCGCCACTTTCTATCCTTTTTTCAACCAATAATAGATATGTTCCTTATCCAGTTTGTACTACGTTTTCCCATAATTTCTATTTTCAACGAAGATACCGGTTGGGTATCCGGTCTCTACTACTTTCCCCCTGTTATTTCTTCTTTGAATCAAGTCCTAGATTCATGCTACGACTTTCCCCTTTCTTCGTTGTTTGAACCAAGTCCTAGATTCGAATGCATGAAGTAGGTTTATCTCTAATAATAATAAAATTTTTGGTGGCTTTGGAAGAGCTGATGGAAGTAGAAAAAGATGCACATGCAAACACGTGGGGAGCTGGGGCAGTAGAGCCAGGCCGCTTTTGAAGAACTTATACCTGAGGGTCGTCGGGGTGTCGGCGGCGGCAGGTCGGATCTGCGCACAATATGGCAGGGAGGAAGAATGGTCGGAGGACCTCCTGAGCCGGCGCTGTGTCGGAGAGAACGACACGGGCAGAGGATCTGGCCCCGCCAGCAGCTGTGGGTTTCCTCCCTCGCCGGTGATGACCGCATGAACGATGGACCTAGTCCTCTACACACACCGGCCGAAGGGATCCGGCTAGATCTATGACCAACGGTGAGCAGAGAGAAAATGTCGCTACCCATGCCTTATTTAGATCTGGAGAGGACGAGAGAATGAAGAGAGCAACCCTAGTAAAGCAAGCGCTCAGGCCCCTGCATACATATATAGTGGAGTGAATATCTTTTTCTCTCCACAACAAGCGTTGCAATTTGTGTACGTGGCATTAAAGGAAATGACCTCTCTATTTAACGTGACAAACTGTACGACTCTTACTTACTAGTAGTAGTATTGTTCACTTGTGCTCCCCGGCCCTCCATTCATTGAACAACCCCACGGGTGAATAAACATATAGTACTAGTATTTATATAGAACGAACAAGCTTGAACTATTTTCGCGTAGTTAAAAGTTGAGGGCGGGGCTTTTCCCGGGCAGTATGCGCGGCAGTTTTTGCGTAGGCGGTTTGACAGAGAGGCGAGGAGGGTGAGGGAGTAGCGGATTCAACTTACTTACTGCTGGAAAGGTCGGGCTATGCGATTTGATGGCGCGTTACTACTGGAAAGACTTGTGATACGACTACTCACTATAGTCATGAATTACTGGCGCTACGACCGGGGTGATGCCCCCCTTCCGTTCCACACTCTAATCTGGTGCATGACACGTCGTCCCGGATGCTGGCTCTCCCACATGTCGGCGAAGTACGTAGTAAGAAGGAGCAAAGAATCATGCGGTATATATAGTGTATATACTAGTACTACTACTCACGTCGGAGGAGTGCGAACCACGGCAGCCCAGTGAACCAGCAGTGCGAACCACGGCAGCCCAGTGAACCAGCAGTAGAAAACAATGTGGTAATATGGCCATAAATACAATGTGCTACGGTCCAGACTGTAGCATGTACAGTACTATGATACGTCTCCAACGTATCTACTTTTCCTAACGCATTTCCTCTTGTTTTGGACTCTAATTTGCATGATTTGAATGAAACTAACCCCGGACTGACGCTGTTTTTAGCAGACCTACCATGGTGTTGTTTTTGTGTAGAAATAAAAGTTCTCGGAATGGAATGAAACTTTGCGAGGATTTTTTATATAATAAATAAGAATTCCTAGAGCCAAGATCCACCAGAGGGGGGCACCCGGGTGGGCACAACCCACCAGGGCGCCACCCTCCTGGCGCGCCCAGGTGGGTTGTCCCCACCTGGTGGCCCCATAGACCCTTAAACCGACGCTATAAAATCCTATTTTTCCTGAAAAAATCAGGGAGAAAGAATTATCACGATCCATGAGATGGAGCCTCCGTCACCTCATGTTCTTCATCAGGAGGCCAGATCTGGAGTCCGTTTGGGGCTCCGGAGAGGGGGATCTTCGTTCTTCATCATCACCAACTCTTCTCCATCGCCAATTCCATGATGCTCCCCACCGGGAGTGAGTAATTCCTTTGTAGGCTCGCTGGTCGATGAGGAGTTGGATGAGATTCATCATGTAATCGAGTTAGTTTTGTTAGGGCTTGATCCCTAGTATCCACTATGTTTTAAGATTGATGTTGCTATGACTTTGCCATGCTTAATGCTTGTCACTTTGGGCCCGGGTGCCATGAACTCAGATCTGAACCATTTATGTTATCATCATTATATCCATGTTCTAGATCCGATCTTGCAAGTTATAGTCACCTACTACGTGTTATCATCCGGCAACCCCGGACTGACAATAGTCAGGACCACTCCCGATGATGACCGTAGTTTGAGGAGTTCATGTATTCACCGTGTGTTAATGCTTTTTTCCGGTTCTCTATTAAAAGGAGGCCTTAATATCCCTTAGTTTCCAATATGGACCCCGCTGCCACGGGAGGGTAGGACAAAAGATGTCATGCAAGTTCTTTGCATAAGCACGTATGACTATTTAGGGAATACATGCCTACATTATATTGATGAGCTGGAGCTAGTGCCGTATCGCCCTAGGTTATAACTATCTCAAGATGAATATCATCCAACAAATTACCAATCCAATGCCTACGAATTTATCTTCTATTGTTCTTGCTAAGTTATTACTACTATCATCATTGTTGCACTTGCTACAAAATTACTTCTATCACTGTTACTGTTATTATTGCTGCTGTCACTACTATCAAAACTATCATACTACTTTGCTACTGATCACTTTGCTGCAGATAATTAATATCCAGGTGTGGTTGAATTGACAACTCAGCTGCTAATACCTTCAAATATTCTTTGGCTCCCCTTGTGTCGAATCTATAAATTTGGGTTGAATACTCTACCCTCGAAAGCTGTTGCGATCCCCTATACTTGTGGGTTATCAAGACCTTTTTCTGGCGCCGTTGCCAGGGAGCATAGATATATTTGTTGAGTCACTTGGGATTATTACCAATTTATCACTGATGCTAAGACTAAGATTTATCCCTCTAAGACGAGGGGAGGTAAGGAACTTGAAAGGACCGAGAAGAGGTGTCTAGAGGGGGGTGAATAGACTCTAAGAAGAAAAGTTGCAGTTTTTATTTTCCTTAAGTTGATGTGGAGTTTTGGCACAAGTTTAAACATACACAATACATATCAAGCAAGCATGGCAAGAGTGTATGAGCAGCAGAAAGTAAAGCATGCAAGTTGCAAGAATGTAAAGGGATGGGATTGGATTGTGCAAACGCAATTTGGAGACATGGAGATTTTTTATTCGTGGTTCCGATAGGTGGTGCTATCGTACATCCACGTTGATGGAGACTTCAACCCACGAAGGGTAACGGTTGCGCGAGTCCACGGAGGGCTCCACCCACGAAGGGTCCACGAAGAAGCAACCTTGTCTATCCCACCATGGCCGTCGCCCACGAAGGACTTGCCTCACTCGGGTAGATCTTCATGAAGTAGGCGATCTCCTTGCCCTTACAAACTCTTTGGTTCAACTCCACAATCTTGACGGAGGCTCCCAAGTGACACCTAGCCAATCTAGGAGACACCACTCTCCAAGAAGTAACAAATGGTGTGTTGACGATGAACTCCTTGCTCTTGTGCTTCAAATGATAGTCTCCCCAACACTCAACTCTCTCTCATAGGATTGGATTTGGTGTAAAGATGATTTGAGTGGAAAGCAACTTGGGGAAGTCTAGAGATCAAGATTTATGTGGTTGGAATGGAATATCTTGACCTCAACACAAGTGTAGGTGGTGTTGGAAGTGTAGGCATGTTCTGATGGCTCTCTCCACGAATGAAGAGTGAGTGGAGGGGTATATATAGCCTCCACACAAAATCTAACCGTTACACACAATTTACCAAACTCGGCGGAACCGAATCGTTAAACTCGGTCAGACCGATTTAGTTCATAATGTGACCGTTAGGATTTTTGGTGGGACCGACATGTCAACTCGGTGAGACCGATTTCGTTAGGGTTAGGGCATAACGTAATCTCGGTGAGACCGATTACACAAACTCAGTGAGACCGATTTTGGTAATAGACAAACAGAGAGTTGGTCAGGCAAACTTGGTGGGACCAATTCGCTCATCTCGGTTGGACCAAAACGTTACGAAGGGGTGACAGAGAGTTTGCATTGCAATCTCGGTGGGACCGATTGCATATTTCGGTGAGACCGAAATTATTGCAAATAGGTAACAGAGAGTTTGCAATCCCATCTCGGTGATACCGAGATCCCTATCGGTGAGACCGAATTGATTAGGGTTTCTGGCGGTGGCTATGTCAAGAGAACCCGGTGGCGCCGGATAGAAAGATTCGGTGGGGTCGAGTTTAACTTTTGGTTTGGGACAAATGTGGATGTGAGAAAGTGGTTGAGGGCTTTGGAGCATATCACTAAGCACTTTGAGCAAGCAAGCCATTAAGCAACACCTCATCCCCTCTTAATAGTATTGGCTTTCCTATGGACTCAATGTGATCTTGGATCACTAAAATAGAAAATATAGAGTCCTAAGCTTTGAGCTTGAGCCAATCCTTTGTCCTCAACAACTTGAAGAGGTTCCACATCCTCTAGTCCATGCCACTTCATTGTTGAACTTATCTGAAACATACTAGGTAGAAACATTACTCCAACAAGAGATATATTGACATTAATTACTAAAACCACCCAGGGAGCACTTGTGCTTTCAATCTCCCCCTTTTTGGTAATTGATGACAACATACATCAAAGCTTTAGATAAAGATATAGGGAATAACAAGTAAAGCTTTGCAAGGACATGTAACATGCATAGGCTCCCCCTACATGTATGCAATCATGTGAATATGGAACATAAGAGCATATGAGTGCATAATCATGACAGAGCAAGCAATGAGTTACATGTATCTTGGATATATGCATCAGAGCACATGATGTAAATATGGGAAATGTATCTTCATGCTCATGAGTTCTTCTTGCAAACAGTATGTACAACAGCAAGAAATCCTCATACACATGACTGTGATGCATATACTTACCTTGTGGTCTTGAGTTGGCTTAGGAAGGAGTGAACCTATGTAAACAAGGTTAGATAACACAGATACACCTACTAGCCAGAGCAAACAACAGAAACCACAAGAGTACCAAGATTGGGATGACATGTAGAGAGTGAGTACTGAGTACTCTATTGGATATAGACATGTCCCCAAAGGTAAAGATGTGCAATGAATTCAAGAATTTCCTTCCCTTAGATGTCTTGCTCCCCTTGAATCTAGCATGGGATACTGGGAGAAGATAGGGAACAGAAAAATAGAGCAAAGACAAGAAACAGAGCTAATGCAAACAATCAAATATGAACATGTCTTTCCCCTCTTAAAGACATGTGACTTCTCTCCTCTTGAACACCAAGCATCTGGGGTTTCTACACTCTCCCCCTGAGTATTCTCTCCCCTTATAAGAATGATTAAGCTTTTGATGTGATCTCTCTCTCTCTCCCCCTTTGACATCAATTTCCAAGAAGGGTTCTTTTGGATTTTTGTTTCAAATGGGTTTGGTCCTTGAGTCACAGAGCAAAGCAGCAAGTCGAATGTGATGCTGGTAGAGGACAAGAATCACTGAGTGGAGCTGGAGTAAAAAAATGCAGGAACAAAGCTTCTCTAAGATGGAATAACATACCTTGGTATCTTGATCATTGGTCATACTCATCGTTTAAGCTCAAAATGGGGTTACCATTTTTCGTTTACGCATCTTGATGTATTCACATCTTGTTGAGTTGCTTTGACCCATGACTTGGAGCAAAGCTTCTCTAAGATGGAATAACATACCTTGGGTGGTGGTGTTGATCTTGATCATGTAGTTGAACTTGTGTGGGATGCTCAAGGTCGATGTAGCTCATCAAGAGTTGGGAGCACCAGTTGGAATTTGAGTTCATCTACCTACATGGGTTAGTCTTGCAAGGAAGAGCACTTGTGTATCCAAAATGACAATTATAAGACTTAATATGGAATTGTCAAAGGATATGTTTGAGGGGTTTCGTGCTTCCTTGTCTTCAACCACCATTGTGTAGAGACTTGGTGATGTAGAAATTGCTCAAGATGTGAGTGGGTTGCAATCTCATAGATTTAGATTCATCCAAGTACCTACAAGGGTTAGATAGCATGCAAGGGTGCGAATATATCCAAGACATATAAGTAGCAACAAGAAAGAAATATCAAGGATTAGTCAAAGGCTCATGCCTTGCATGTATCCAAATGGAGTTCTTACTCCAAGTTTGAAGCATCAATGATGTTCAATTCACCTCTCAAATGGCAAAAGACTTTCTCATCAAGCGGTTTTGTGAATATATCCGCCAATTGCTTATCGGTGCAAACATGCTTAAGATCAATGTCCCCTTTGGCAACGTGATCTCGAATGAAAATGGTGACAAACTTCAATATGCTTAGTTCGAGAATGTTGCACGGGATTGTGAGAAATCTTGATAGCACTTTCATTGTCAGAAAGCAATGGAACATGTTTCACATATATCCCATAGTCTTTAAGAGTTTGGGTCATCCAAAGTAATTGAGCACAACATGAACCAGCGGCAATGTATTCCGCTTCGGCGGTGGATAAGGATACCGAGTTTTGTTTCTTGGAGGACCAAGACACAAGAGATCTACCAAGAAATTGACATGTACCCGAAGTGGACTTTCTATCAACCTTGTCTCCGGCATAGTCCAAATTGGAGTAACCAACAAGATCGAAAGAAGACCTCTTAGGATACCAAATGCCAAAATTTGGTGTGTGTATTAAGTATCTCACTATCCTTTTCACAACCTTAAGATGACATTCTTTGGGGGCCGCTTGATGCTACCTCTTGAGCACTGCGTTGGTTTTCCCTTGAAGAGGAAAGGGTGATGCAGCAAAGTAGCGTAAGTATTTCCCTCAGTTTTTGAGAACCAAGGTATCAATCCAGTAGGAGGCTACGTGCGAGTCCCACGCACCTACACAAAACAAATAAATCTTCACTAGGAAGGCCGTCATCTTTCTTCTGTTGAGAACCAAGGTGTCAACATCTTTCTTCTTTTGCATATCACACAAATCAACGAAGCTATTTAGATGAGTAGCGGCATCTTCACTAGGAAGGCCGGCGAATTGATCTTTCATGACAAGATTCAACAAAGCAGCATTGATTTCACAAGATTCAGTATCGCTAAGAGGAGCAATCAGAGTGCTAAGGAAATCATTATTGTTGGTATTGGTAAAGCCATATAATTTGGTATTATCTTGAGCCATCGTGACAAACAAGCAATCCAACACACGAGCAAACAAAAAGCAAGCGAAAAAGATGCAAATGGAAAAGAGAGGGCGAATAAAACGGCAAGGGTGAAGTGGGGGAGAGGAAAACGAGAGGCAAATGGCAAATAATGTAATGCGGGAGATAAGGGTTTGTGATGGGTACTTGGTATGTTGACTTTTGCGTAGACCTCCCCGGCAACGGCGCCAGAAATCCTTCTTGCTACCTCTTGAGCACTGCGTTGGTTTTCCCTTGAAGAGGAAAGGGTGATGCAGCAAAGTAGCGTAAGTATTTCCCTCGGTTTTTGAGAACCAAGGTATCAATCCAGTAGGAGGCTACGCGCGAGTCCCTCGCACCTACACAAAACAAATAAATCCTCGCAACCAACGCGATAAGAGGTTGTCAATCCCTTCACGGCCACTTACGAGAGTGAGATACGATAGATATGATAGGATAATATTTTTGGTATCTTTGTGATAAAGATGCAAAGTAAAACAAAAGCAAAGTAAAAAGCAAAGGAAATAACTAAGTGTTGGAAGATTAATATGAAGAAGATAGACCCGGGGGGCATAGGTTTCACTAGTGGCTTCTCTCAAGAGCATAAGTATTTTACGGTGGGTGAACGAATTACTGTTGAGCAATTGACAGAATTGAGCATAGTTATGAGAATATCTAGGTATGATCATGTATATAGGCATCACGTCCGAGACAAGTAGACCGACTCCTGCCTGCATCTACTACTATTACTCCACTCATCGACCGCTATCCAGCATGCATCTAGAGTATTAAGCTCATGAAAACAGAGTAACGCCTTAAGAAGGATGACATGATGTAGAGGGATAAATTCATGCAATATGATAAAACCCCATCTTGTTATCCTCGATGGCAACAATACAATACGTGCCTTGCTGCCCCTACTGTCACTGGGAAAGGACACCGCAAGATTGAACCCAAAGCTAAGCACTTCTCCCATTGCAAGAAAGATCAATCTAGTAGGCCAAACCAAACTAATAATTCGAAGAGACTTGCAAAGATAACCAATCATACATAAAAGAATTCAGAGAAGATTCAAATATTGTTCATAGATAAACTTGATCATAAACCCACAATTCATCGGTCTCAACAAACACACCGCAAAAGAAGATTACATCGAATAGATCTCCACAAGAGAGGGGGAGAACATTTTATTGAGATCCAAAAAGAGAGAAGAAGCCATCTAGCTAATAACTATGGACCCGAAGGTCTGAGGTAAACTACTCACACTTCATCGGAGAGGCTATGGTGTTGATGTAGAAGCCCTCCGTGATGGATGCCCCCTCCGGCGGAGCTCCAGAACAGGCCCCAAGATGGGATCTCATGGGTACAGAAGGTTGCGGCGGTGGAATTAGGTTTTTGGCTCCGTATCTGATCGTTTGGGGGTACGTAGGTATATATAGGAGGAAGAAGTATGTCGGTGGAGCAACAGGGGGCCCACGAGGGTGGAGGGCGCGCCCTGGGGGGGGGGGTTAGGCGCGCCCCTACCTCGTGGCCTCCTGGAAGCTTCTCTTACGTAGGGTCCAAGTCTCCTGGATCTTGTTCGTTCCAAAAATCACATTCCCGAAGGTTTCATTCCGTTTGGACTCCGTTTGATATTCTTTTTCTGCGGAACTCTGAAATAGGCAAAAACAGCAATTCTGGGCTGGGCCTCCGGTTAATAGGTTAGTCCCAAAAATAATATAAAAGTGAATAATAAAGCCCAATAATGTCCAAAACAGTAGATAATATAGCATGGAGCAATAAAAAATTATAGATACGTTGGAGACGTATCAAGCATCCCCAAGCTTAATTCCTGCTCGTCCTCGTAGATACGTTGGAGACGTATCAAGCATCCCCAAGCTTAATCCCCAATCTTAATATAGCATCCCCAATCAAAAATCATAGATACGTTGGAGACGTATCAAAAATGATAAAACAAAATTTTTGATGCGGAGTGCTACTAGGCATAATTTCAATGTAATTCTTCTTAATTGTGGTATGAATATTCAGATCTGAAAGATTCAAGATAAAAGTTCATATTGACATAAAAATAATAATACTTCAAGCATACTAACTAAGCAACTATGTCCTCTCAAAATAACATGGCCAAAGAAAGTTCATCCCTACAAAATCATATAGTTTAGTCATGCTCCATTTTCGTCACACAAGAATTCTCTCATCATGCACAACCCCGATGACAAGCCAAGCAATTGTTTCATACTTTAGTAATCTCAAACCTATAAACTTTCACGCAATATATGAGCGCGAGCCATGGACATAGCACTATGGGTGGAATAGAATATGATGATGGGGGTTATGTGGAGAAGACAAAAAAGGAGAAAGTCTCACATCAACGAGGCGAATCAATGAGCTATGGAGATGCCCATCGATTGATGTTAATGCAAGGAGTAGGGATTGCCATGCAACGGATGCACTAGAGATATAAATGTATGAAAGCTCAACAAAAGAAACTAAGTGGGTGTGCATCCAACTTGCTTGCTCACGAAGACCTAGGGCACTTGAGGAGGCCCATTGTTGGAATATACAAGCCAAGTTCTATAATGAAAAATTCCAACTAGTATATGAAAGTGACAAAACAAGAGACTCTCTATCATGAAGATTATGGTGCTACTTTGAAGCACAAGTGTGGTAAAGGACAGTAACATTGTCCCTTCTCTCTTTTTCTCTCATTATTTTGGGCCTTCTCTTTTTTTATGGCCTTTCTCTTTTTTTCCTCACTTGGGACAATGCTCTAGAAAATGATGATCATCACACTGCTATTTATTTACAACTCAATGATTACAACTCGATACTAGAACAAAGTATGACTCTATATGAATGCCTCCGGCGGTGTACCGGGATATGCAATGAACCAAGAGTGACATGTATGAAGGAATTATGAACGGTGGCTTTGCCACAAATACTATGTCAACTACATGATCATGCTAAGCAATATGACAATGATGAACATGTCATGATAAACGGGATGGTGGAAAGTTGCATGGCAATATATCTCGGAATGGCTATAGAAATGCCATAATAGGTAGGTATGGTGGTTGTTTTGAGGAAGATATAGGGAGGTTTATGTGTGAAAGAGCGTATCATATCACGGGGTTTGGATGCACCGGCGAAGTTTGCACCAACTCTCAATGTGAGAAAGGGCAATGCACGGTACCGAAAAGGCTAGCAATGATGGAAGGGTGAGAGTGCGTATAATCCATGGACTCAACATTAGTCATAAAGAACTCACATACTTATTGCAAAAATCTACAAGTCATCAAAAACCAAGCACTACGCGCATGCTCCTAGGGGGATAGATTGGTAGGAAAAGACCATCGCTCGTCCCCGACCGCCACTCATAAGGAGGACAATCAAAGAACACCTCATGTTTCAAATTTGTTACATAACGTTTACCATACGTGCATGCTACGGGACTTGAAAACTTAAACACAAGCATTTCTCAAATTCACAACTACTCAACTAGCATGACTTTGATATTATTACCTCCATATCTCAAAACAATCATCAAGCATCATACTTCTCTTAGTATTCAACACACTCATAAGAAAGTTTTTACTATTCTTGAATACCTAGCATATTAGGATTATTTAAGAAAATTACCATGCTATTTAAGACTCTCAAAATAATCTAAGTGAAGCATGAGAGATCAATAGTTTCTATAAAACAAATCCACCACCGTGCTCTAAAAGATATAAGTGAAGTACTAGAGCAAAACTATACAACTCAAAAGATATAAGTGAAGCACATAGAGTGTTCTAATAATTTCCCAATCATGTGTGTCTCTCTCAAAAGGTGTGTACAGCAAGGATGATTGTGGTAAACTAAAAAGCAAAGACTCAAATCATACAAGACGCTCCAAGCAAAACACATATCATGTGGTGAATAAAAATATAGCTCCGAGTGAAGTTACCGATGGAAGTAGACACAAGAGGGGATGCCTTCCGGGGCATCCCCAAGCTTTGGATTTTTGGTGTCCTTAGATTATCTTGGGGGTGCCATGGGCATCCCCAAGCTTAGGCTCTTTCCACTCCTTGTTCCATAATCCATCAAATCTTTTACCCAAAACATGAAAACTTCACAACACAAAACTCAACAGAAAATCTCGTGAGCTCCGTTAGCGAAAGAAAACAAAAGGCCACTTCAAGGTACTGTAATGAACTCATCCTTTATTTATATTGGTGTTAAACCTACTGTATTCCAACTTCTCTATGGTTTATAAACTATTTTACTAGCCATAGATTCATCAAAATAAGCAAACAACACACGAAAAACAGAATCTGTCAAAAACAGAACAGTCTGTAGTAATCTGTAACTAACGCAAACTTCTGGAACTCCAAAACATCAGCCAAAATAGGAAGACCTAGGAAATTTGTTTATTGATCAGAAGCAATTGGAATCAATATTTTATCACGTTCTGGTGATTTTTAACAATTATTTTCGTGAACATAAAGTTTCTGGAAATTTCTGCAAGATCAAATAACTATCATCCAAGTAGATCCTATAGGTTTAACTTGGCACAAACACTAATTAAAACATTAAAACACATATAACCAGAGGCTAGATCAAATATTTATTCCTAAACAGAAGCAACAAGCAAAATATCTAAAAATGAAATTGGGTTGCCTCCCAACAAGCGCTATCGTTTAACGCCCCTAGCTAGGCATAAAAGCAAGGATAGATCTAGGTATTGCCATCTTTGGTGGGCAATCCATAAGTGGATCTCATAATAGATTCATAAGTTAGTTTTATTTTCTTCCTAGGGAAGTGTTCCATGCCTTTCTTTAATGGAAATTGGAATCTAATGTTCCCTTCCTTCATATCAATAATTGCACCAATCGTTCTAAGGAAAGGTCTACCAAGAATAATAGGACATGAAGGATTGCAATCTATATCAAGAACAATAAAATCTACGGGCACATAGTTCCTATTTGCAACAATAACAACATCATTAATTCTTCCCATAGGTTTCTTAATAGTGGAATCCGCAAGGTGCAAGTTTAGAGAGCAATCATCAAAATCACGGAAATCTAGCAAATCGCACAAAGTTTTGGGAATAGTGGAAACACTAGCACCCAAATCACATAAAGCAAAGAACTCATGATCCTTAATCTTAATTTTAATAGTAGGTTCCCACTCATCATAAAGTTTTCTAGGGATAGAAACTTCCAACTCAAGCTTTTCTTCATAAGATTGCGTCAAGGCATCAACGATATGTTTAGTGAATGCTTTATTTTGACTATAAGCATGAGGAGAATTTAGCATGGATTGCAACAAGGAAATACAATCTATCAAAGAGCAATTTTCATAATTAAATTCCTTGAAATACAAGATAGTGGGTTTATCAACATCTAAGGTTTTGATTTCTTCAATCCCACTTTTATCAATTTTAGCATCAAGATCTAAAAACTCGGAATTTCTGGAACGCCTTCTAGGTAAAGGTGGATCATATTCAGTCCCATCATTATCAAGATTCATATGGCAAAACAAAGATTTAATAGGGGACACATCAATAACTTTTAGATCTTCATCTTTATTGTCATAGAAATTTGAAGAACACGCTTTCATAAAGCAATCTTTCTTAGCACGCATCCTAGCGGTTCTTTCTTTGCACTCATCAATGGAAATTCTCATGGCTTTGAGAGACTCGTTGATATCATGCTTAGGAGGAATAGATCTAAGCTTTAAAGAATCAACATCAAGAGAAATTCTATCAACGTTCCTAGCCAATTCATCAACTTTAAGCAATTTCTCTTCAAGCAAAGCATTGAAATTCTTTTGCGAATTCATAAACTCTTTAACACTAGTCTCAAATTCAGAGGGCATCTTATTAAAATTTCCATAAGAGTTGTTGTAGGAATTGCTAGGATAAGGTCTAGGATTAAAGTTTCCTCTATACGCGTTGTTACCAAAATTATTCCGACCAACAAAATTCACATCCATAGATTCATTATTATTCTCAATCAAAGTAGACAAAGGCATATCATTAGGATCAGAAGAAACACTCTTAGTAGCAAATAATTTCATAAGTTCATCCATCTTTCCACTCAAAACATTAATTTCTTCTATCGCATGCACTTTTTTATTAGTAGATCTTTCAGTGTGCCATTGAGAATAATTAACCATAATATTATCTAGGAGTTTGGTAGCTTCTCCTAAAGTGATTTCCATAAAAGTGCCTCCTGCGACCGAATCTAAAAGATTCCTAGAAGCAAAATTCAATCCGGCATAAAAAATTTGTATAATCATCCACAAATTCAAACCATGAGTAGGGCAATTACGTATCATTAATTTCATTCTCTCCCAAGCTCGTGCAACATGTTCATGATCAAGTTGCTTGAAATTCATAATATTGTTTCTAAGAGAGATGATCTTAGCGGGACGAAAATACTTAGAGATAAAAGCATCTTTGCACTTGTTCCAAGAATCAATACTATTTTTAGGCTAAGACGAAAACCAAGCTTTAGCACGATCTCTAAGCGAAAAAGGAAATTGCTTCAATTTAAAAATATCATTGTCAACATCTTTCTTCTTTTGCATATCACACAAATCAACGAAGCTATTTAGATGAGTAGCGGCATCTTCACTAGGAAGGCCGGCGAATTGATCTTTCATGACAAGATTCAACAAAGCAGCATTGATTTCACAAGATTCAGTATAGCTAAGAGGAGCAATCGGAGTGCTAAGGAAATCATTATTGTTGGTATTGGTAAAGTCACATAATTTGGTATTATCTTGAGCCATCGTGACAAACAAGCAATTCAACACACGAGCAAACAAAAAGCAAGCGAAAAAGAGGCAAGCGGAAAAGAGAGGGCGAAAAAGAGGCAAACAAAAAGCAAGCGAAAAAGAGGCAAGTGGGGAGAGGAAAACGAGAGGCAAATGGCAAATAATGTAATGCGGGAGATAAGGGTTTGTGATGGGTACTTGGTATGTTGACTTTTGCGTAGACCTCCCCGGCAACGGCGCCAGAAATCCTTCTTGCTACCTCTTGAGCACTGCGTTGGTTTTCCCTTGAAGAGGAAAGGGTGATGCAGCAAAGTAGCGTAAGTATTTACCTCAGTTTTTGAGAAGCAAGGTATCAATCCAGTAGGAGGCTACGCGCGAGTCCCTCGCACCTACACAAAACAAATAAATCCTCGCAACCAACGCGATAAGGGGTTGTCAATCCCTTGACGGTCACTTACGAGAGTGAGATCTGATAGATATGATAGGATAATATTTTTGGTATTTTTGTGATAAAGATGCAAAGTAAAACAAAAGAAAAGTAAAAAGCAAAGGAAATAACTAAGTGTTGGAAGATTAATATGATGACGATTGACCCGGGGGCCATAGGTTTCACTAGTGGGTTCTCCCAAGAGCATAAGTATTTTACGGTGGGTGAACGAATTACTGTTGAGCAATTGACAGAATTGAGCATAGTTATGAGAATATCTAGGTATGATCATGTATATAGGCATCACGTCCGAGACAAGTAGACCGACTCCTGCATGCATCTACTACTATTACTCCACTCATCGACCGCTATCCAGCATGCATCTAGAGTATTAAGCTCATGAAAACAGAGTAACGCCTTAAGCAAGATGACATGATGTAGAGGGATAAATTCATGCAATATGATAAAAACCCCATCTTGTTATCCTCGATGGCAACCATACAATACGTGCCTTGCTGCCCCTACTGTCACTGGGAAAGGACACCGCAAGATTGAACCCAAAGCTAAGCACTTCTCCCATTGCAAGAAAGATCAATCTAGTAGGCCAAACCAAACTAATAATTCGAAGAGACTTGCAAAGATA
The DNA here is from genome assembly GCF_002575655.3 of Aegilops tauschii subsp. strangulata. Lineage (NCBI taxonomy): Eukaryota > Viridiplantae > Streptophyta > Magnoliopsida > Poales > Poaceae > Aegilops > Aegilops tauschii. Next base: position 301,742,386 of record NC_053041.3, on the reverse strand, counting down.
ACCAATCATACATAAAAGAATTCAGAGAACATTCAAATATTGTTCATAGATAAACTTGATCATAAACTCACAATTCATCGGTCTCAACAAACACATCGCAAAAGAAGATTACATCGAATAGATCTCCACAAGAGAGGGGGAGAACATTTTATTGAGATCCAAAAAGAGAGAAGAAGCCATCTAGCTAATAACTATGGACCCGAATGTCTGAGGTAAAATACTCACACTTCATCGGAGAGGCTATGGTGTTGATGTAGAAGCCCTCCGTGATGGATGCCCCCTCCGGCGGAGCTCCAGAACAGGCCCCAAGATGGGATCTCGTGGGTACAGAAGGTTGCGGCGGTGGAATTAGGTTTTTGGCTCCGTATCTGATTGTTTGGGGGTGCGTAGGTATATATAGGAGGAAGAAGTACGTCGGTGGAGCAACAGGGGGCCCACGAGGGTGGAGGGCGCGCCCTGGGGGGGGGGGGGTAGGCGCGCCCCCTACCTCGTGGCCTCCTGGAAGCTTCTCTTACATAGGGTCCAAGTCTCCTGGATCTTGTTCGTTCCAAAAATCACGTTCCCGAAGGTTTCATTCCGTTTGGACTCCGTTTGATATTCTTTTTCTACGAAACTCTGAAATAGGCAAAAAACAACAATTCTGGGCTGGGCCTCCGGTTAATAGGTTAGTCCCAAAAATAATATAAAAGTGAATAATAAAGCCCAATAATGTCCAAAACAGTAGATAATATAGCATGGAGCAATCAAAAATTATAGATACGTTGGAGACGTATCACTTGATATCGTGCACACATGCACACACTTAGCATAATATCGGGATGAGAGGCACATAGATATAATAATGAATCAATCATGGAGCGGTAAACCTTTTGATCAACCGGTTCACCATCTTTGGTCAAATCAAGATGTCCACTAGTAGGCATGGGTGTAGTCATACCTTTGCATTCTTGCATATTGAACTTCTTGAATAAGTCCTTGGTGTACTTTGTTTGAGAGACACGGGTACCTTCCTTAGTTTCCTTGATTTGCAAACCGAGAAAGAATTTGAGTTCACTCATCATAGACATCTCAAACTTCTCCGACATTAGCTTTCCAGACTTCTCAATAAAGTGAGGGTTAGTCGAACCAAATATAATATCATCAACATAGATTTGGCACACGAATAATTCTCCATTAACCCTTTTACTGAAAAGAGTAGAATCTATTTTTCCAATTTCAAAGCCTTTTTCAATAAGGAACTTGGTCAAACATTTATACCATGCTCTAGGAGCTTGTTTAAGACCATAAAGAGCTTTGTGAAGTTTGTAAACATGATTAGGTTTCTTAGGATTGACAAAGCTGGGAGGTTGCTTAACATAAACTTCCTCCTCAATTTCACCATTTAGAAAAGCACTTTTAATGTCCATTTGCTACAAGGTGATATCATGATGATTAGCATAAGCAAGTAAGATGCGAATGGACTCAAGTCTAGCAACGGGGGCATATGTCTCACCATAGTCCATACCTTCGACTTGAGTGTAGCCTTGGGCGACGAGACGTGCTTTGTTGCGAACTACTTGTCCATATTCATCTTGCTTGTTGCGAAACACCCATTTGGTACCGATGATGTTGTGGTTGTTGTCGGGCTTTTCAACCAATGTCCACACTTGATTTCTCTCAAAGTTGTGTAGCTCTTCATGCATAGCGTTTATCCAATCCGGATCTTCCAATGCTTCTTCAACCTTCATAGGTTCAATGCTAGAGATGAATGAATAATGTTCACAAAAATTAGCCAAACCAGTTTTAGAGCGAGTGATTCTCCCGGTTTGGATATCATTGTATATTTGCTCGATGGGATGGTCTTTGGCGACTCTTGCTCGAACTCGTGGGAGATTTTGCTTTGATCGGGGTGGAACATCTTCTTCATCTTGTCCTTCTTCTTGGCCTTCTTCATTGTTGACGTTGTTGTTTTCTTGTCGTGGTGGAGAAGGAGGTTGTTGATGTTCATCTTGGTGTACTTCCTCGTTTTCTTTGTCTTGGTGTGTCCCACTTGTGGATGCTTCCGTATCAACTCTTGGTTCATCTTGTCGTGAGGTAGAATCTTCCACTTGGACAGACGAGGTACTCTCCTTCACCTCCGTTGGACGAACCTTGCCAATAGACAAGTCTTAGATTTCTTCCGAAGGGTCTTTGTCTCCTACATCAATTGGCAATTTCTCTACTTGCGAGCCGTTAGATTCATCAAACTTCACATCTACCGTCTCTTCCACCTTTCGGGTGAAATTGTTGTAGAGACGGTAAGTGTGAGAGTTTGAGCCATAACCAAGTAGGAAGCCTTCATGAGATTTAGGAGCAAATTTAGAACGACGATGCTTATCAAGAATGTAGCACTTTGAGCCGAATACTCGATAGTATCCAACTTGGGGTTTGTTACCGGTGAGGAGCTCGTATGCCGTCTTGCCGAGTAGCTCGTAAAGATACAAGCGATTTGTTGCATGACAAGCTGTCTCAACCGCTTCCGCCCAAAAGTGTTTTGGACTCTTGTACTCATTAAGCATCGTTCTTGCCATCTCAATAAGAGTCCGGTTCTTCCTCTCAACAACTCCATTTTGTTGAGGTGTGTACGTGGCCGAGAACTCATGTGAAATCCCCTCTTCGTCAAGAAAGGTGTCCACATTTGCGTTCTTGAACTCCGTTCCGTTGTCGCTCCGAACCTTCTTGATCTTCACTTCAAATTTATTTTGGGCCTTCCTAGCGAAGCTTTTGAAGATCTTTTGCACATGCGATTTATCATCTAGAAAGAACACCCACGTAAATCTTGAAAAATCATCGACTGACTAGACCAAATGAGTTACCACCGAGACTCTTGTAGGCATTGGGACCAAAGAGATCCATGTGAAGTAGCTCGAGCGGTCTTCTCGTGGTCATGATGTTCTTCACGAGGTGACTCCCTCCAACTTGTTTTCCTGCCTGACAAGCACTACAAAGTCTATCCTTGTCAAATATAACATCTTTTACTCCAAGGATATGATCACCTTTAATAAGCTTATCAAGATTTCGCATGCCCACATGACCTAACCTTCTATGCCACAACCAGCCTTTAGAAGATTTAGGAATTAAGCAAGTTCTAGGTTGAGACTTTTTAGTGAAATCGACAATGTAAAGATCACCTCTACGTATACCGGTAAAGACCATTTTATGATTGTCTCTCCGAAACACTTGGCAATCTACTTCAGTGAATAGGACATTGAAACCGAAATCAGCAAGTCTAGATACTGAAAGTAAATTGTACCCAAGAGATTCAACGAGCATGACGTTTTGTATGGAGCTATCATGTGAGATGGCCACTTTACCGAGGCCAACCACCTTACCCTTTGAGTTATGACCAAAGGTGACATACTTTCGAGGGCCGTTGTTTTCAGCAAGCTCACGAAACATATCCTTGTCTCCGGTCATATGATCAGTACATCCATTATCAAGGACCCATTCCTTTCCTCCAGCCATGTAGCTGCAAAGATTAGCCATAAGACCAAAGTGTCTCATCGCATCATCAAGATCATAGTCACTATCATCGTCCTCATCATAGTATCCATGTTCGACATCTTCTTGTATTTGATCAATTCCTAGAGAGGGTAATTCATTAGATAAATGATCATCACAATAGTCATCTTTATGAATTCTAATAGCTTCGGATATGATATTGCTAATGATTCCAGCATCTCCTTTGGCACGCATGAGATTGGTAAGCTCAAATAGATAATCACCAAATTTAGGATCACTAGTACTCATCTTACTCAAGGCAATAGACTTATGGAGAATTTCATCTAAGTTTTGCAAGGAATAGTTTGGAAATCTTTCCTCAAGAAATCTCCATATAGTGTAGGCACACTCAAGAGTAGGCAAACATCCAATCAAGTTTCTAGGCAATCCTCTAGTGATAAGATTAACAGTTCTAAGGTTGCGGATCATGTCAATAGACTCATCAAGGATAGGATGCAAAGCATCAACATGAGGTGCACAAGGGCTAGTAATGTAATTGTTCAAATGATATTCATTGAAAATCTCAAGCATCTCATTTTTCCATTCATGAAAGAACTCTCCATCAAGAATAGGAACTCTATGTCTAAGACTCCCTAATGTAGACACATCCATCTTCCTCCAATGGTGACTAAACCAAAGCAATGGAGACCAACGCTCTGATACCAATTGGAAGGACCGAGAAGAGGTGTCTAGAGGGGGGGGGTGAATAGACTCTAAGAAGAAAAGTTGCAGTTTTTTTAATTTCCTTAAGTTGATGTGGAGTTTTGGCACAAGTTTAAACATACACAATACATATCAAGCAAGCATGGCAAGAGTGTATGAGCAGCGGAAAGTAAAGCATGCAAGTTGCAAGAATGTAAAGGGATGGGATTGGATTGTGCAAACGCAATTTGGAGACACGCAGATTTTTTATCCGTGGTTCCGATAGGTGGTGCTATCGTACATCCACGTTGATGGAGACTTCAACCCACGAAGGGTAACGCACTACAAAAAAAATACACTTCCATGATGATACGTGTTTGTCACAGTAGATCGCGTTTTTTGTCATGCATGTACATCCATCACAAATTTATGACAGAATCAAGATAGTCATACCTGTGCTGTCGTAGAAGTGTTCCATGACATTACCAAAATTATCATCACGGAAGTGTCCACTTCCATGACGATAAATCGCGCGTCACAGAAGTGCTTTCGTCAAGGGTGACCGACACGTGGCATCCACCGTAACGGAACACCGTTAAGCTATCGGGTCGGGTTTTGGATCCGATAACCCGTTAACAGCCCCGACCAATGGGGATTTTCCACGTGTAAAATCATCATTGGCTGGAGGAAACACATGTCGGCTCATCGCTGGGACAGATGTCATCCACTCATTGGACAGAAGGTGCCTATGATACGTCGACACGTGGCACGGCCCAATAGAGGCCCATTCCTGTGAAAAGGCCGGCCCGTTTGACTTGGTCAAAAGGTGGCGGGCCGGCCCATGGAAAGCCTGTTAACGGCCTGTTCGCATATAGCCCATTTACAGCCAGCTAACCCAAGGCCCGTTACGCCCTATTCGAATTAGGCCCAGTAGCGTCATCTGGGCCATCCAATATGATTCCAGCCCGTTTTCACTTCTGGCCCATGTATGGCCCATGACGTCTTTCGGCCCATATGAGGCCCTATGTAACTCTTGGCCTATTAACGGCCCATGGTGAAACTGGCCCGTAATGAATAGTGTATCACTTTACACCCATTAACGACCCGTGGTGAAACTGTCCCGTAAAGAACAGTGTATCACTTTATACCCATTAACGACCCATTATTCCGTTGGGCCGTTTGCAGCCCATGTTATCTTTCGGCCTTCTCAGAGCCCATTTATTCTTGGGCTATTTTCCAGCATTCTTTTACTTACGGCCCGTTACTGTCATTTTCTGCTTCTGGGCCAAATTCAGCCCGTAGTTACAGTCGGCCCGTTTGTGGTCCGTTAATACGTTGGGCCGTTTTCATAGCGTCATCAAATACGGCCTATTAATGATGGCCTGTTATGGTCGGCCCATGAACGGACGATTCCAACTCTAGCCCGTTTACGGCCAGAATGTGGTCTGTTTGGCCAATCGATCATATGGCCTGTATAAGGCCCATTGATGATACGGCCCGTAGAAGGCCCATTGTTTCTACGGCCCGTAGAAGGCCCATTGTTTCTATGGCCCATAGAAGGCCCACTGTTTCTACGGCCCGTAGAAGGCCCACTGTTTCTACGGCCCGTAGGAGGCCCAGTGTCACTACAGTAAATATTAGCCCATGGTTATTGTGGCCTAGTTTTAAAAATAGGTTATTGCAGCCACTAGCAAACCGCAGAAAAAGAACTGCACTAACTACAAGCAAACAAATAAACAAGACAACAAGGAAATAAATAAGCAAGCAACTTACACTAGGCTATCACGGCTATTACACATATTACATCCACTGGGCATCAAAGTTCGCCACCAGTGCAAATATAGGGAACACAGCAGCATATAAACGCCGCAGCAAAACAAGTCCAGAACTGAAACCACTTCAGAAGAGCTCAAGAAACAATATCCTGGGTACCCATAATGCTGGAAACATGCTTAGCAAGCTTATTAACTTTCTCTTGTTTGGCGCTTAAGTCCTCCAGCTCTTGCTGTTGCACCAGAAAGTATGCATCTGAATTCTGCAGGGACTTCCTCGGTCCTTCGGCTTCCTGTCGCATAACATCTGATCGCTGTCTTTCAACTTGAAATTGAGACTCAAGAAGCCGAACTGATTCAGGCAACGAGTTCGAAGAGCTGGTGCCAGCAGTGGTAACCAGTAACTCGAACACTACATCAAGGCAGGACTTTGGGGTTGTCTCAGTGTCTTCAATATAGTTTTTATCAGCTTTCTTGGAGACCAACAGGGATGTCTCACTATCTTGAACCTTATCTGCATTACTTCCTTTACCATTGCATAACAGGGTACTCTTCTCCAATATTTTATCCACGTTCTAAAAGAGAAACAAACAAACACATCTCAGGTTTACAATGTAGTATATGAAACTCATTTTGGTAAACCAGTTCAGTAGTAAGGTGGACAGGATAACAGCATGAAACAAACATATATCTATGTAGTATGGTCACTGTATGGTCTATATCATTCTAGTTTATGTTGCCAAATCAAGATAGATACAGTTCGAATCATATCTATTTAAGACAAAGCAGCATAGACAGAATATAAGTGTGGGATACTACATAGCAATAACAACACTTGTAATGTGCATGGCATGAGAACATACCTGTTTATTCAATTGAAACTGAAATCAACATAGAGCAAGTTACAACAGCAAACAGCCAAACACGTTGAAGAAACAGGTTTAAAACATACCTGTTGCGCCATTGGAGATTCAATTGCATCCTTCAAATTTAGTTGGTATCAGGAAATACAGTGATGCAAGAGCAAAGTAGTATGAACCATAGCTACGGAACCTGACCTGAGAACAATTCTTCTTCTGCTTTAAGCGTTGACTTCGGGTTCGGAGTGGTGGTCCTCGTGATTTGGGCACTGCAGTTGCCTTACTAATGCTCGTGTTTGGGTGCTCTGTGGTGGAGACGGTGCTGTGTCAACGGGAACTGGGTGTCTATCTGCTGGGGTTGGGGTTAGAAGGGGTGTAGCTGGTTCTCTGTCCAACTGGGTAGGGGTACAATCTGCATGAGTGTGGGTTATGTGTGGTGGGGCTGGTTCTTGGGCAAGTACAACCGTGGTTCTATCTGCATCGACAGGTAGCACGATCTTTTCTGAAGACCGTGTTTTTACTCCCACAGATACTGCCATCACTCCTTCCAATTGAAATGGCTGATAAACAAGAAAAAGTAATTGAATGTACAGACATTGTAAGATAGACAGGTGCAATGGATAGTAGGGAAGAAAACAGGGCATGAAATAATTCACATTTATGTTGTCTAAGCAAACAGAATAGCAGGACATAATTTCACATATATGATGGCTAATTAAATAGGATATCATGACACAATTTCACATGTGTGATGGCTAAACAAGATAGAATGACATACTTCAAAATATGATGACTATGTAAACAGGATGACATGATATAACTATACGATGTGTCTATTAAAGTGGTTGGCATGCCATAAATCACAAACATGTTGTCGATGGAAACATGATGGCATGATATAATTCACGGATAGAATGACATAATTTAAAATATGATGACTATGTAAACATGATGAGATGATATAACTATATTATGTCTTTAGAAAATGGGTTGGCATGCCATAATTCAGATACATGCTGTCTATGTAAACATCATGGCATGACATAATTCAAATATATGATTTATATACTAAGGAAGTGAGCAGAGGGCAATCACATATATGATGTGTCAACTAAGGAGATGACATTCAATATTGTGTATATGATGTAAAAACTAAGCATTGCAATACAACATATGCATTATATGAGTAATATAACCCTGCCAAGTTTGAGCATACACCTCAGGGGGATAATAGGACTGGTCATCTGCCTCTGAATCCTCCTCTGAAGAGCTATCTGTAACCAGCAAGATATCTGCTTTAGCAGGTAGCATTGTCTGCTTTGAAGACCTTGTTTTCACTCCAGATTTCTCCATCACCAATTCAAATGGCTGATGCACAGGAAGCGCAGTTGAATATACAAACATTGTCGACAAAAGTAATGAGAAATACAAAAAAATGACGGCATGATATAATTCACATATATGACGCTTGCCTAAACAGCATGGCATTGCATAATTCACATACATAATGCCTTGCAACAAGATAACATTGCATAATTCACATATATAATGTCTTGCAACAAGATGGCATTGCAGAATTCACATATATGGTAATTAGACACTAAACAGGTGGCATTCACACAAAGCATGTCTCAACTAAGAAAATGACATAGCAATGCAAGATACCATACGCACGATATGAGCAACATAACCCTGCCAAGTTAGGGCATGCACCTCGGGGGGGGGGGGGGGGGGAATATGACTGGTCATCTGTCTCTGAATCCTCCTCTAAGGAGCTATCGGTAACCAGCAAGACATGCGCTTCGTCAGATAGCATTGTCTGCTCTGAAGACCTTGTTTCCACTCCAGATTTTTCCATGACTATGACGAATGGCTGATGCACAGGAAGAGTAATTGAATGTACTAAAACTGTTGACAAATTTAACACGTAATAAAAAAATGATGGCATGATATAATTCACATATAAGATGACTGGCTAACCAGGGTGGCATTGCAAAATTCACATATATGATGCCTGGCTAAACAAGATGGCATTGCATGATTCACATATACGATAAAGAAACTAAACAGATGGCATTGACACAAAGCATGTCTAAACTAAGCAGATGACATCTTTAATGTATACAGTAAGCAATGCAAGGCACCATATGCATGATAGTACCAACATCAGCATGCCAAGTTAGAGCGAAGACCTCATGGGGTAAATAGGAGTGGTCTTCTCCTTCTAAATCCCCCTTAGAACAGTTATCTTCCTCTTGATTACGATCCGAAATGGGTGGAGGGGGGCTGCCTTTGCGCCCACCATGAAACGACGTCTGCATGAAATTTTATTGCCACGCAAGGCTCGTCTCTTTTGCTCTACATGATCAGTTCCATTGTGTATAATAACTGGCATGCATAGAAATAAAACATAGTGAGATTATGTATGGAGTGCATGCACAAATCCAGAGTGATGGTAGCAAACTGTGGATAGACCCAAAACCAATGATAGCAGGCAGATAATAGCTTTAGTTAAAAAATACAGATAATGGCTCCTTTAATGTTTGTTTGCACCCAACATGAAACTCATAGTAGACACCGGAGATTAACCAGATAGTAGACAGATAGTACTGATTGCTGCATCAATATGTACCCCACAACCATTTAAAAACTCAAGTTTCAGCATTAGTTTGGACCTGACTCGGAGTCTAATAGGTGAACACGACGATAATGTAGCATGTCATCATATTAAGCGACGCATAACGTAAGCAGACACGGAAGAGTGTGACCTCTCTTGCGGACCCGTGTAGTTCTCAAGGTCATCTGCTCAGTTGATGATGGTAATGCAGTTGCCGTGGCTGCCGGCGGCGGGGAAGAAGATCTGAGGCGGCGAAAGACAGCCTGGAGAGCGGATCTCTGCTGTGGTGAACCCTTCCGTAGTTGGAGCAGCTGAGTTGGGGTGGAACACAGTGCCGCAGGAGCAGGACAAACCACACAAGGTTTTCTTTGACACATATCTGTAACAGAAGTAATTAAGGGCTTGTTTGAATTTGAGGATTCTAACAATGCAGGGATAGGAAAGAGACAGGAATAGGATAGGAATGCACGTGCAAAATAGAGAATTTAAAAACACAGGATTTCTGCCAATCTGGGTGTTTGATTCACAACAATTGGAAGATCACAGGATGCAAAAAAGCATGATGAGATTAAGTCAAACCACAAGAAAATGTACGGTTATAATGCTATTATGCCACTATCTCTTAGTCTTGTGCTTGGTGAATAGGAATATGAAAAGGAGGAGAAGTGGAAATTAGAATTCCTACGGTTTTTCTTTCAAGGAGACACTAAAGGAAAAAATCCTACAGTTTTCCTTTGCTACATTCCTTTGCACTAAATTCATGAAAAGTAGTACCATAGGAAACTTTCCAATTCCGATGTTTTTCATTCACTTTTCCTTTCAAGCACTGGCGATTCTAGTAGGCAGGCTTGAGCAAGGAAAATCCTACACTAAAAAAATGTTTTTGTGCTACTTCTATTACTTTGGACCCAGGCCACTGCCATACTAGCTCAACTCCCAGGCCCATCGACAAATGCACAGCTCAAACACGTAGAGATAAATAATGATGGCGTTCAAGAGAGTCCATCACGGATAGCTAAGTTGCCTGGTACCTCACTGCTTGTCATATAGTAGGATAAAATAATCGTATTTCCCGTTACTACTAGTGCTCAGTGGACAATATATATAACATGTAGAGTAAAAAAAGAGATGCAACAAGTGTACAACCTCTTTGGCGAAGCCATGTCGATCTCAGCGTGATTGGGTTGGCCGGTGAGGATGCTCCGGTTGACTTGGCTGTCGGAGGAGGGGAAGAAGATCTTAGGCGTCTGGAGATGGAGCCCGAGGTACTGCTCCGCTGTGATGGAGGGTTTCATCGTCGGAGCAGCTCCGGTGAGTTGTACGACGCCGAGGCTGAAGCAGGACAAGAGAGACAACGAACAACGTTAACCTGAGTGGAATTCTAATAGCATTTCCAATACATGACGTAAAATACATAACCACAAAGTGCTAGATGTAAAATACATCAGCCGCTCATCTCTGAACTTAACTGTCGAAACTGAATTTAACTGTCGAAACTGAACTTAACTGTCGAAACTGAACTTAACTGTCGAAACTGAACTTAACTGTCGAAACTGAATTTTGCTGTCGAAACTGAATTTTGCTGTCGAAACTGAACGCACTAGCAAGGTGAGGCTACACGTCGGTCGACTGACTTTTTCATCTCTGGTCAGTCGATTTTGCAGCCGTTGGATACGAGATCAAGGGCCGGCGGTTCATCTTCAACCTCCACCCCCCTGAGCCGCCAGCCACCACCGACCAAACAGCAGCCCCCCGCCTCCCGTGGCCGGCGGTGCGCCGCCCCGCCCGCCCTGAAAACACTCCCCACCGCCGGTCCGCCGCCGCCCCGGCCATCCCTCTAGGCCCCCCCATGCCGAGCTTTTTTTGGCGATCCCCACGCCACCGCCCCGCCAACGCCCCGCCACCGCCGGCGACCACCGCCCTCATCCTGAACCCTAAGATAGATACTGGGGTACCTCTCCGGCGAGCCCCCCTCCCCGCTGCGGCTGGTTCTTCCTTCACCCCGGCGAGCCCCCCACCCCCTGAAAATCGACTGACCCAAAAGTCGATTCAGTCGACTGAAGTGTAGCTAAATCGGAGCAGCATCGCAAGCAAGAGCAAGAGCGAGAGAAGCAGCGCGAGCAAGAGCAATAGCAAGAGCAGACCAGGCAGGGGACCGAGAGCAAGAGCAGAGCAGCAGCGCGAGCGAGAGCTAAAGCAGCAGCAGCTCCTACTGATGTGGACGTCGCCGCCGAGGGAGCGACGCCGTGGAGGTAGTGGCCGGCGACGCCGCCGTGGATGGAGCCGCGCCGTGTGGGCTCGGGACCGAGCGCCGGCAGCACCGTGAGATCGAATCAAGAAGAAAATGCGGCGATTAGTGTACAACCTCTTTGGTGGCGCCGATTAGGCCGCAGCTTCATCCGAGGAAACGGTGATGATGATGCTCTTCCGGTGGTGCCGGTGAAGACTGCGGTGTGGGAATGGAGGTGGCGCGAAAGACGAGGGGAACGTCGGGGCAGCTCCTTGGAGGTGGAGGACAGGGTGGCTGAACCGGCGGGACGATGAGATCGACGACGGATCCTCATCCGGTACGGTAGATGAGGGACGTCGAGGTGTTGCTGTGGACGACGTCATCGGGGAAGAGGCTCCGGCTGGGTGGCGGACGGAGCAGGGTGTGGGGTTTCGTCAGGGGTTTTCGCGGCCTCGGTGTATGAATGGGTAGGCGGATGGGATGGCAGTGGGGAACTATGGCTTAGAGACGCGCTTGTCAAAAATGTGGGGTAAGTTACAAAAGTACCCCCACCGATTTGAGGCGGTTCTTTCGGTTCAGGGGTACCACGGGCATTTCGCGTGTCGGGATTTCACAGGAGGTGGGAGTTTTTGCGCGCGTTGTAATTTCAGAATAGCAAGGCATGGGTTGAGATGGAGGGAGTTGTCGGAGCACAACAAGACAAAGATATATCTTAAATATTTCGGGCTAACAAGGCGCGGGTTGAAGAGGCGGGAGTTTCGCAGCACGATTGACAGAGACGCTAGCTTGAATTTTCGGCATAACAAGGCGCGACTTGAAATTTCGGAAGAACAAGCTTAACGTGTACCCAAAAAAGGACAATTTGCACCTCAACACGCACAACACACACACAAACACCATTTAGACTAGAGTAAGGTACACGTGCATTGCACGCATGAGATTTGGCAACCAAATTATGAATAATTACCACATTATAGCATGCAAGCTTTGAGTCATATATGCATGATGTAGATGTTGGTTTAATTCTTATAGTTCATTTCATTCAAAATCATCTAGTTTTTATAAGAAAGCTAATCTATTTTAAGATTCATGCAATTGTGCGTCGTAAGACATAAAGTACAAACAAATAATGGCAAATCATGTAGAAAAACATTTGGGCAATTCTGATACGGAAGATTCTAGAAAAAATAAGAAGTGCTTGTGTTTTGATGTTTGTGCATTATGCTTAAGTTCAACCATGGAGTCTTCTAGATTATACATGTGGCGAAATCTGGTGGAATCTAGATGATATCCAACGGCCAGTAGTGCTCAAATTTGCCATCTTTGGACCATCGGGTTCGCCTCATCCAACGACCATCTTTCAAAGTTAAAGTTACCCGCACACAATATAAAAAAATATAAAATATAATATATATATAGGGGTATAGATATAGATATGTGATGCGAAAGCCGCCCATCATCTCCAATTAGAATAGTGTGTCCATGCACGGATGCGACGTGGCCACATGATGTCTGCCATCGGTATCTCAAATTCAAACCAGTCTGACCTTGTTCAATGTGTATACATTACAACATGCTCGTTTCCAAACCACACCGTGCAGATCTCCGTTATATTCATGCATGCATGGGTTTCAAACATTAGGATCTCTTATTCAAATATTTGAATTCAACTTTACATTGATTATGACCTCACCTATTCTTTTACACCCACACAGTAGTCTTCTCTTTATAATTGTACCACTAACTTTCTCTCGTGCATGCATGCACACACACTACCAGTTGGCATTATCCATCGCACGCATACAATCTTTTTCTTCAGGTCAGTCTCCCATGAAGGCACACACCCACACACATCCCCCTCTCCATCATATCGGGCATTCTTTATCTCTCACGCGTGCATGCACAACGATCGATGTTCCTCTATGTATGTGTGTATATAGCTAGGTCTTTCATTGTTTTCCACACAAACCGATCAATCGATATATCCAGTGAGGTCTCACCCTCTTTCCCACGTCCTCATCGATCAATCTATACCTCTCTATATAGGATTAACATATATAGCTAATACACCCACATTAATTATATATCCAACGTCCCCCTCTCATCATCCATGCCTTCCGCTTCATCTCTCAGACGCGTGCACAATGGCGAAGACAGGGGGCAGTAAGGGCCCTGCCCCCTCCCCCCTAACATCACTATATATCGAGGCTAATATGAATGTGATCATTAGACAATTGCTACTAAAAATGGTTTAAGTTCATGAATTGACCCTCCTCGTAAAGGACTAGCAATGCTTAGCCCCCTAGCTCATTTATTTTTCATGGCTCCGCCACTGCGCGCAACAGCGCACGTGTTCGCCCCCTCTCTCTAAATGTCGATCTCGCACTTGTCCATTCCTTCATAGTCTCCCTCCACTCAGCCCCTCGCACCATCTTCTAGCCCCCCACCGGATTTTGCCACATGTACAATCTAGCAGACTCCATGGTTGAACTTAAGCATAATGCACAAACCTCAAAACAGCAGTGGTTCTCTTTTGTTCTAGAATCTTCTGTATCATAACTGCCCAAACATTTTTTCTAGTTGAATTGCCATTATTTGTTTTTACTTTATGCTTTACAACGCACAATTCCATGAATCATAAAATAGATTACGGGCTTCTTTGATTCAAAGGATTCTCAAAGGAATTTTGGAGGATTCTAATCATTAGGATTTTTTCCTATCTTGGTTGTTTGATTCGTAGGATTGTAAACCATAGGAATTTTTCCATATGATTCATTTGCACTAGATTTCATAGGAAACATCCCATCCACTCAAACCTCTTTGAAAGAATTCTGCGATTTTTCTATGCACAATCAAACACTCGTACAATCCTGTAGGATTCAAGACGATATTCCACTATAATCCCATGTTTTCCCTATTCCCGCGTTCTTAGCTTTTTTATAAAAACTAATTGACTTTGAATGAGATGAACTATAAGAATTAAACGAAGGGCTACATCAGGCATATATGACTCAGAGCTTACATGCTATAGTGTGGTATTTATTCATAATTTGGTTGCAAAATCTGATGCGTGCAATGCACGTGTACCTTACTAGTACTTCGAGTATGTGCAAAACACGTAAATTAGAATACCAATGGCACGCTACACAATGTCTCTCTTACAGTTCATGAAGCCACGTGGCACATGTGGAGGCGTTGTCGCGACCTCCTTGCGTGGATTGATCACAGTGACGTGCTGCTGGTTCCAGAAGAATGTACTCGTCCTCCCTGAGCCATACTGGCGGTACATGCACGAAGCGAAGATGTGCACGCACGCCACGCACGCACTCATTCCCTCGCACGCACACGCGGGTACATGGGCGGACGCAATTTTGTTCCAAGATCCACCCCATGTGATAATTTGACGCGTGTAAAGTCATTCACTTCATTAATGGTCAATTGATACAGCGCATGCAAATTGAGTGGACGTGAGGGCGGAAGAAAGACATTATTACTCCACTGCGCGCATGCGAGTAGTTAAATCGTGGGTTGCTAGTAGTACTTCCATTGGCCTCCTTCGTATTTTGTGCCAATTTTTGATAGTAACATAATATTTACGCATTTGAGAAGTGTAGTACTTGAAATTTATGTTCCGCTAAACTCATCGGGAGCCGTTTCGGGCCTCGAAACCAAAACCATCAATTAATCTTTACCTTGTTCCCATCACATTCGAAAGCCTGCTCACACCTACTAGTACGTACCAAACCTGAACGTGTTCCCACTATGCAGGTATTAGTACTAGTGCTAGTACTTAGGTTATAAAAAGGGGAACTACCTAACCGAAAATTACTCTACCTTTCCTCCTCATAAGTGCTTCTTCTTCGTCCGTCGTTGCCATGGCCGGTGAGCAGAGCTCTAGGTCGAGAACTACTCGTAACAATGGAGCGGCAACCAAGGCTGTGGAAAAAAAGAGGGCTCACCGCCACGCAGAGACCTCAAAAGATCTCTCACGGGCTGGCGATGGCTCCCAGGAGCGCCCTAGCCGCGGAGGCAAACATGCCGAGCCGGCGGAGCTGGAGTCGTTATCCCTTGATGGCATGCCCGATCAGCTCAATAAGCAGAAGGAGTTCATCCAGGGCTTGATGGAGTTGCTGAAGGAGAGCCTCGACGACATGCCCGCTGAGCTCAATCAGCTGGGGGAGTTGACCGCCGGCTTGGTGATGCTGCTGAAGAAGAGCATTGCCTTGGAGAAGAAGGCGACCGGCGAAATCCTGCGACTTTAGGAGGACAAGGCGAAGCTCTGCCACGAGATCGACCTGTTGAAGGAGAAGAACGCCGGCTGGAAGAAGCTGCATGAGAATAGTAGTTCCTCGATGAAGATGCTGCATGCCCTCGTCATGGAACAAAAGGAGGAGTTGGCGAAGCTCCGCATCGAGCACCCGGCTGCTGTCAAGGTACGTAATGCGGCCGTGGAACAGATGATGAAGGCTCGCGTCGAGAAATCCCGCGTCATGGACAGAATGAAGAATATGGCGGAGGAGACGCGCAAGGAGATGGAGGTCGTGGAGGCGATGAAGAAGCAGTTACGACTCCTCGGCGAATTAGATAATTTGGGGTGATAATCTTCCTTCTTCTTTTGCTCCTGTGTTTCATCTTTTGCTTCGGGTATTTCGCCGCACGTGTCACGTTCTCTGCGAGGCATGAATAGAACAATGTTTTTTTGAGGGAATGAATAGAACAATGCTAACAATGAGATGACTAGCAAATTAGATCATTTTTTATCGCCATATGGCACTGGGCTGCCGTGTTTCGTGCTCCTCCGTCGCAGTACTACTCCAGTGGAAAACTTGAGTATACCGCACGGTTCTTTGCTCCTCCTCGATCAGTTCATCGGCGCATTTATACGAGCAGTCAAATCACAAGGCCCCTCCTTCCAGCAGTAATGAGCCGTCAAATCACAAAGGCCCTCGCCTCTCGTGAAACCGACCAAGCTAGACTGCCCCGCCCTCTAGCCTTTTAAAAAATGTATACTTTTGTACAGCAGTAGTATCGATGGATTGCACCATGGAGCAAAACTTGAAATTAAAAAAAAAGTTGGTACATATAGAGAGCGCTCGTCGCCAAATTATGCATATAGTACTATTAAAAAGGCTAGTCACAATAATGGTGTCCAGCACAACCCACCCCTCAAATAAAACTAAGAGGGTGCTTGGATAAGTTTTAGTCCCATGACTAAAAGTAGTGGGACTAAAACATGCTAGCCTCACCCATGATTGGATCCAAATACTAAAAAGGCTAAAATCAAGTTAATGAGAATTTATTATCCTCCAAACCCTCCAATCCAGAACTCGCCTGTGTTAAAGGAGAGGAGTTAAATGAGTAGAGAGAGGACTAATCCACATTTTAGTAGGGGTGCTTGGAACTTTAGCCTCTTAAAGAGACTATTTTTAGTCAGACTAAAATAAGTCCCTTGGATCCAAGCACCCTCTAAGCATCTTGGAATTCTTTGACAAAACTAAGCACCCTGAAATTCTTTGACAACTAAACTGTTGGCTATATGATGTTGGCCATATATATTGTACGTATATAATGTGAAGAAACGAGTGGTAGTACTATACCAACTAAAAGATGAAATGTAAGAAATACTAGTATGTACGTACTGAAGAGTTAAAGTAACGAGAAGAAACATAACATAGTTCTGCTGGGGGCTCAGCACAACACACCCCTCAAATTAAATTAAACACACCTAAAATTAAACTTTGCAACTATTCCGGTAGACACTGCATTAGAACCACCTTGAGCAATGACACTGCCACTTTACTCGGAGTCCTCGTCCACGTCCTCGACTTCGTCCTTGTCCCTCTTCCTCTTGGACGATACTTCTTTGCTTGAACCGCACACTTGGCTGTTGCTCTTCATCCAACCCTTGTAGATATTGAAGCAAAGGTAGCCATCCATTGCAGCATAGTGGATGTGGTATATATCTAGTACATTTCGCTGCCATGCATGACGATGAAACGTGTATGGAGGTTTCTCTAGTTTACCGTACGAAGGATGAACCATGGCTCCTGCCAGGGTCAGCATTGAAGGCTGACGACAGGACACCAGCCGATTCTTTTGGAGGTCGAAGATGTTGCCTACAACGAGGCCTATCCGACGCAGGACTTCTTTGTCGTTACCAAAGTCTACAGTAACGAATTTGACTAGGTTGCTCTCGAGGAAGTCCTTAAAATCCTGGCACTCAATGTTGGCATGGCATATGTGGTAGACCAAGCATAAGTCATGCACGCAAACCTGGATCACGGCGGGCTTCTTCCTCTCTTCGTCCTTTAGATCCTTCTCTCGTCCCGGGACTGTGGTGTACTCAACATCTAGCCCAGCGACCCATTCATCATCTGAGTCTTCGAACATGCGTCTGAAGCGAGAAATGCATCCTTTCACCATCGTGGAAGAACGGGTGTAGATGACGTCGAACTCATCGCCGGTGATTGTTCTAACCTTGTACTCACTGCAGATCGTGGAGATTTGGGACGCCATGGATTTGGGAGGAGGGTTAGGATTAGTGGAACTGCCGTAATGTGAATGGACGGGATGACTAGGAGCGAACCGCCGTAGTATTGAAGGACGTGCGGGGACGAGTAGGAGCGAATTGCCAGCGTGCGAACGGCAGGGTAGTGGCTTTCCATTCTCCCTTGATACAGGCTTCCGAGAGCCCTTGGATCTGAGATCGAACTATTGCATGGCGTGATTCTAGACCTATGGGTGAATATCCTATCCTGGAGGGTTATTCTGCAAATTTTCAGCAACTTAGCATGCGACCGTTTGATCTCAGATCCAAGGGCTGCCAGCAGCCCGTATCATGGTCGCACCTACCATGACCGTCGCGTCGATCACGCGGTCGCGCCCTTGGAGATTTAACACGGTGCGTTAGGCTATCTGATGTTGGCATGTCATACATAGTCATCACTTAGTCACTCATACTACAACAAGGTTGGCTATAAGTGTAATTTTTTTACTCCTCTCTATCTCTTTCTTCGTACTCCCTCCGTCCCATAATATAAGAACGTTTTTGACACTAGTGTAGTGCCAAAAACGTTCTTATATTATGGGACACATGGAGTACTAGTATTTATTGCATTTGCCAAGGAGTGACCTCTTCCAATGAAATGGTGTTGCTAAGTTTGCTTCATTTAATTAGCTATAGACTCAAAATTGTCTTTTCACCTAGGTACACGCGCTTAGCACCGTTTCTTCCTTGGGTCACCAAACTAGTCTCTCTCTTCTTGATTAACTTGCCACATCAGACTTTATGCCTATGTGGCAAGCTTAAGCACCTGTAGGATCAAGTAAAAGTAAGTACAATAGTGCGCTTTACATGGCATTTTTGCATATGTGGAGGAAAGAGAGGCAAGGAAAAAGTGGAGAAGTGGGCTCTCATGCAAGAGCCAGCCTCTACTACATGGTGGAGCATTGGGAGAGGCACCTGTATGGAGGTGAGGAATCGGGAGACTCACGCCGGTCGTAGCACCGCAGTTAAAATGATAATGGCAAGTCAAATCACGGGGCCCCACCTGTCCAGCAGTAACTCGCTGTCAAATCACACAGCCCTACGTTTGCAGCAGCCTACTCCCTCGTCTTCTCGCGTCTCTGTCGAACCGACTAGGCGGAATTGCCCCGCCTACCGCGCAGGAAAAGCCCCGCCCTCGACTTTTAAATAGTATACAGTACGTGGTCAAACTTTGACCCAAAATACGCAAAACAACAAAAAAATACTTCCAAGACCAGCGCCGCTCTTCCGCTCTTCTCCTCTTAAACCACCGCTGCTCCTCTCCTGTTCCAATCTAAATGCAGCGCCGCTCCTCTCCTCTTCCATTTCAAAACCACCGCCCCTCCTCTCCTGTTCCAGTCCAAAACCAGCGTCGCTCCTCTCCCGTTCTAATCCAAAACCAGCGCTGCTCCTCTCCTCTTCCATTCAAAAACCACCGCCGGCGAGTGAAGGTGCTGTGGAGAAGTAGATCGATGGAGGAGTACAACCGATACGTGAGGATCGCAGACGGCGACCCTGTGAAGCTAGCTAGGATGTTGGAGATACAGTCTTGGTTTGACAACAAGGACCAACTAGCGGCGACGGCGACATCCATGGCCAAATATCTGCAACAGAGCGAAAAGGCGGCGATACTCCCAGAGGGAGTCGCGCCGGAGTACATAGAGCTGCTCCTCTGGGCCATTGAGCAAACAGATTCACCGAATCCGATCGTGAGGGAGCGGTGGTGGGAGTATCGATCCCAGATGGAGCATCCACCAGAGATTGAAGGATCGAGCATCTACAGGGTGCCGTTTGTGAGGGTGTCCTGCTAGAGCGAGCCAGTGGAGTCTTCATCGACCGAACCCAACTGCAAGAGGAGAAAAGCAGTTGGCCCGACGACGCTTCCCTGCCATCGGCTCCCTCGCCGTTCACATCGTCTCACGGGGCGGCTGTCTGCCGCCGAGGAATAGGAGGGGGCTGCCCCCCCCAGCCCAATAGTCGGGCAGGTTGTGAATTGTCAGGAGGAGCTTAGGGTTGTCAGTATTTGCAGGTTGTGAATTGTGTTATGTGTTGTGTATTTTGAGAGTACTTTCAGATATGAATGTCTTTTGAATTTCATATTTGCAGTATTGAGCATATGAAGTATTTTATGAATCCTTGAGATCTATTTTTAGCACTTAAAAAATGTAGTTTCATAGGAGTATAAAAGTGCAGACAATGTGATTCTCAGAAAAGAAACTGCAAGTTTCAGTTTCAGATAAGAAACTGCAAGTTCAGTTTCAGATAAGAAACTGCAACTTTCAGAGGCAGAGAATTTATATTAACACGGCCATTTCAAACAGGGTTAACATCATGTTGGAAGTCTTATTCATTGTCGAAAATGGAACTACCAGCCAGTTAACATCAAGCTGATCAACATTCATGCATAGCACATCTTCATATGACGCACAGTCAAAATGCCCACACAATGTCGAGTGTGCGAAACCCAGAGAAAACGAGGGACGAAGTTTTGGCAAGTGTTGGACGTGGTTTTGGGCTGCCCCATCTAGGCCTGCTCCCTCCTCCTCGCGGCCGGCTCTCCTGCCGCGCAGGCCTCACCGCCCCACCATACGCCCATCGCTGGCCTAGCCATCCCTCTACTCACCCACACCTGCTGTTATTCTCCGGCGACGGCAGACGAACCAGTAAACCCTCGTACAGTCGTACTCTCCTCCGCATGGGAAACAACTGCCGAGTCTTCCCTGCCTCCGTGTCATTCCCATCCTAGGCCTCGCCGTCGTCCACCGCCCTGGTGCTCTCGGCGCGGCCTGGTCAACGTGGTCAACGACCGACATGCACCTGAAGTGGACTATACGTGGAGAGGCCGACAGCTGGGTCCACGGCCGCACGCAAGGAAATGCCTCCTTATTACGCGCAAAATAATGATTCCTCCACCTCACATCAGGGACCCACTGAAAGGGCCTCTGTATTTCGCGAAAAAAACGTTACCGCCGCTGACAGCTCGGACCCACCAGCTATATCTTCGCACGCAAGGAAGTGCCTCCTTATTACGCACAAAAAAATGAATACTCCCCCTGCTAGCTGGGACCCACCATGGTGGGAGGCTAACTTGTGGACCTACTAAGTTGACTGGGACGGGGGCCTTTGTCAACTTTAGTCAATATGAGCGATTCTAGCTCAAGTGACCGTACGATGTCCATCCAACGGCCGTAGTGCTTCTTCAACCTCTGGTCTTCTTGCTCCAGCCGCCCAAAGCAGCGCCGGTCATGCCGCATGCTCCTGCCTCCCGTGGCCGGCTGTGCTGCCGTGGAGGCCTCACCGCCACCTACTATTCCCACCGCTGGCTAGGCCCTGCGGCGACGACAGCCTCACACCGCAGCCGAACCAGTGAACCCTCGTACTCCTCTCCGCGTGGGCTTCCACTGCCGCGTCTTCGCCGGCTCCGCGTCGTCCCCTTCCTAGGCCTCGCCGTCGTCCACCGCCGTGGTGCTCTCCGCGCGGCGTGGTCAACGTGGTCAAGGAACGACTTCCATCGGAAGAGTACTGTACGTGGAGAGGCTGACAGCTGGGTCCACGGCCATAGCCCAGTTTTTTTGTGATTTGCCAAGTAAGTCGCTTTGTCAGGCTTGTTGGGCTGCAAATCTTTCAAGACGAGGAGAGCTTTCATTCGGCTGGCCGAGAAAATGGCCCATCAGTAATGAGAAATGGGATGTACATTTTTAAAACACATCAAACCGGCAATTAGTTTCAAATATCTTTTTTTTTATTTTGAGATTTTAA
Source organism: Aegilops tauschii subsp. strangulata (assembly GCF_002575655.3). Lineage (NCBI taxonomy): Eukaryota > Viridiplantae > Streptophyta > Magnoliopsida > Poales > Poaceae > Aegilops > Aegilops tauschii. Next base: position 301,720,461 of record NC_053041.3, on the reverse strand, counting down.
ATTACATTAATTTTTATGCGTGGAGAATTTGTTGGATTTCATATTGATATACATTTATTTTTAAAATCAGTTTGAATGTGAGTCGAAATTTTGGGATTAAAAACAGTTCGGACTACACCGAAATATGCAAAATTTCGTATAATTTTTTAACCGTGGCCACAATATGGGCTGTAATGCTAACAAAAGAATATGGGCTCCAAAAAAAACTTAATAATTAACAAATGGGCTGTAAATTATTAGAAATAATGGCAGATGGGCTGTATGATGTTTTCCACAGATTTGAGGCTTTCCTAAAAAAAGGTTGACGCACAAGCAGTGACTGTTGGATGGCCATCCAACGGCCGTCGTGCTTCTTCAATCTCTGCTCTTCCTGCTCCAGCCGCTCAAACAAGCGCCAGTGGGACTGCCTGCTCCCTCCTCCCCGCGGCTGGCTCTACTGCCGTGCAGGCCTCACCGCCCCACCGTACTCCCATCACTGGCCTTGCCATCCCTCTACTCACCCACACCTGCTGTTATTCTCCGGCGACGGCAGACGAACCTGTAAACCCTCGTACAGTCGTACTCCCCTCCACGTGGGAAACAACTGCCGAGTCTTCCCTGCCTCCGTGTCGTTCCCTTCCTAGGCCTCGCCGTCGTCCACCGCCCTGGTGCTCTCGGCGCGGCCTGGTGAACATGGTCAATGACCGACATGCATCTGAAGTGGACTGTACGTGGAGAGGCCGACAGCTGGGTCCACGGCCGCACGCAAGGAAATGCCTCCTTATTACGCGCAAAATAATGATTCCTCCACCTCACATCAGGGACCCACCGAAAGGGCCTCTGTATTTCGCGAAAAAACGTTACCGCCGCTGACAGCTCGGACCCACCAGCTATATCTTCGCACGCAAGGAAGTGCCTCCTTATTACGCACAAAAAAATGAATACTCCCCCTACTCGCTAGGACCCACCATGGTGGGAGGCTGACTTGTGGACCTACTAAGTTTACTAGGACGGGGGCCTTTTTCAACTTTAGTCAATATGAGCGATTCTAGCTCAAGTGACCATACGATGTCCATCCAACGACCGTAATGCTTCTTCAACCTCTGGTCTTCTTGCTCCAGCCGCCCAAAGTAGCGCCGGTCGTGCCGCATGCTCCTGCCTCCCGTGGCCGGCTGTGCTACCGCAGAGGCCTCACCGCCCCGTACTATTCCCACCGCTGGCCAGGCCCTGTGGCGACGGCAGCCTCACACCGCAGCCGAACCAGTGAACCCTCGTACTCCTCTCCGTGCGGGCTTCCACTGCCGAGTCTTCGCCGGCTCCGCGTCGTCCCCTTCCTAGGCCTCGCCGTCGTCCACCGCCGTGGTGCTCTCCGCGCGGCGTGGTCAACGTGTCACGGAACGACTTCCATCGGAAGAGTACTGTACGTGGAGAGGCTGACAGCTGGGTCCACGGCCATAGCCCAGTTTTTTTGTGATTTGCCATGTAAGTCGCTTTGTCAGGCCTGTTGGGCTGCAAATCTTTCAAGACGAGGAGAGCTTTCATTCGGCTGGCCGAGAAAATGGCCCATCAGTAATGACAAATGGGCTGTACATTTTTAAAACACATCAAACCGGCAATTAGTTTCAAATATATTTTTTTCATTTCGAGATTTTAAATTACATTAATTTTTATGCGTTGAGAATTTGTTGGATTTCATATTGATATACATTTATTTTTAAAATTAGTTTGAATGTGAGTCGAAATTTCGGGATTAAAAACAGTTCGGACCGCACCGAAATATGCAAAATTTCGTATAATTTTTTAACCGTGGCCACAATATGGGCTGTAATGCTAACAAAAAGAATATGGGCTCCAAAAAAACCCTTAATAATTAGCAAATGGGCTGTAAATTATTAGAAATAATGGCAGATGGGCTGTATGCTGTTTTCCACAGATTTGAGACTTTCCTAAAAAAGGTTGACGCACAAGCAGTGACTGTTGGATGGCCATCCAACGGCCGTCGTGCTTCTTCAATCTCTGCTCGTCCTGCTCCAGCCCCTCAAACAAGCACCGGCGGGACTGCTTGCTCCCTCCTCCTCGCGGCCGGCTCTGCTGCCGTGCAGGCCTTACCGCCCCACCGTACTCCCATCGCTGGCCTAGCCATCGCTCTACTCACCCACACCTGCTGTTATTCTCCGGCGACGGCAGACGAACCAGTAAACCCTCGTACAGTCGTACTCCCCTCCGCATGGGAAACAACTGCCGGGTCTTCCCTGCCTCCGTGTCGTTCCCATCCTAGGCCTCGCCGTCGTCCACCGCCCTGGTGCTCTCGGCGCGGCCTGGTGAACGTGGTCAACGACCGACATACATCTGAAGTGGACTGTACGTGGAGAGGCCGACAGCTGGGTCCACGGCCGCCCGCAAGGAAATGCCTCCTTATTACGCGCAAAATAATGATTCCTCCACCTGACATCAGGGACCCACCAAAGGGCATCTGTATTTCGTGAAAAAACGTTACCGCCGCTGACAGCTCGGACCCACCAGCTATATCTTCGCACGCAAGGAAGTGCCTCCTTATTACGCACAAAAAAATGAATACTCCCCCTGCTAGCTGGGACCCACCATGTGGGAGGCTGACTTGTGGGCCTACTAAGTTGACTGGGACGGGGGCCTTTGTCAACTTTAGTCAATATGAACGATTCTAGCTCAAGTGACCGTACGACGTCCATCCAACGGCCGTAGTGCTTCTTCAACCTCTGGTCTTCTTGCTCCAGCCGCCCAAAGCAGCACCGGTCGTGCTGCATGCTCCTGCCTCCTGTGGCCGGCTGTGCTGCCGCTGAGGCCTCACCACCCCCTTCTATTCCCACCGCTGGCCAGGCCCTGCGGCGATGGCAGCCCCACACCGCAGCCGAACCGGTAAACCCTCGTACTCCTCTCCGCGCGGGCTTCCACTGCCGAGTCTTCCCCGGCTCCGCGTCGTCCCCTTCCTAGGCCTCGCCGTCGTCCACCGCCGTGGTGCTCTCCGTGCGGCGTGGACAACGTGGTCAAGGAACGACTTCCATCGGAAGAGTACTGTACGTGGACAGGCTGACAGCTGGGTCCACGGCCACAGCCCAGTTTTTTTGTGATTTGCCAAGTAAGTCGCTTTGTCATGTCTGTTGGGCCGCAAATCTTTCAAGACGAGGAGAGCTTTCATTCGGCTAGCCGAGAAAATGGTCCATCAGTAATGAGAAATGGGTTGTACATTTTTAAAACACATCAAATCGGTAATTAGTTTCAAATATCTTTTTTTCATTTCGAGATTTTAAATTACATTAATTTTTATGCGTGGAGAATTTGTTGGATTTTATATTGATATACATTTATTTTTAAAATTAGTTTGAATGTGAGTCAAAATTTCGGGATTAAAAACAGTTCGGACCGCACCAAAATATGCAAAATTTTGTATAAATTTTTAACCGTGGCCACAATATGGGCTGTAATGCTAACAAAAAGAATATGGGCTCCAACAAAACTGTAATAATTAGCAAATGGGCTGTAAATTATTAGAAATAATGGCAGATGGGCTGTATGCTGTTTTCCACAGATTTGAGGCTTTCCTAAAAAAGGTTGACGCACAAGCAGTGACTGTTGGATGGCCATCCAACGGCCGTCGTGCTTCTTCAATCTCTGCTCTTCCTGCTCCAGCCACTCAAAGAAGCGCCGGCGGGACTGCCTGCTCCCTCCTTCCTGCGGCCGGCTCTGCTGCCGCGCAGGCCTCACCGCCCCACCGTACTCCCATCGCTGGCCTAGCCATCCCTCTACTCACCCACACCTGCTGTTATTCTCGGGGTCTACCGGGGAAGAAGAGGGGGAAGAAACAGTAAATCTGGAGCAAACAAAGCATCACAAAACATAACGAGGCAATACTCAGTGCTAGGTATGCCGTAACGCGGTAGGAGGTGATACTGACGAAGGGGGGAAATATCCGGGAAAGTATCCCCGGTGTTCCGCGTTTTCAGATAGATGAACCGGAGGGGGGAAAGTTGCGTGTTTGCTATGCTAGGGATGTGTGGCGGACAAACGGGCTGCGTATTCGGATTCGTCTCGTCGTTCTGAGCAACTTTCATGTAGAAAACATTTTCATCTGAGCTACGGTTTATTTTATGTTGATTTTAAAAGATTTAAATCATTTTTAGAATTTATTTAATTAATTTAATTCAACATTATGCAGAATAGTGCATGCTGACGTCAGCAGCCAACAGAGGTGTTGACTGGGTCGCTGACGTGTGGGTCCCGCATGTCATAGGTACAAAAACCTAATCAATCTATTAATCAGTTTAATTAGTTAATTTGGTACCTAATGTTTAATTAGTTTAATAAAAAGGATTAATTAAGTTAATTAATTTAGTTTATCAATTAATTAATTAGTTAACATTCTTATTTACTTATTATTTATTTATTTTTATTTTTAACTTCTTTTTAATCGTTCTGGGGTGGGGCCCCCTTGTCATTGGCCCTAGGGGCCAAACGGGCGCGTGGGCAGACGGGTTTGGGCGCTGGGCGCGGTTAACGGGCGGAGCCCGACTGGGCGCCCGAGCGGCGCTGTGGCTAGCGAGCAGAGGGGCGAGCGCGCGGCGGACGCAGCCGGCGAGCAGCGCGCGGGCAGCAGAGGCCAGCGGTGACGGGCGGCGAGCGTGGTGGCTACGGCGGAGGAGCCGGCGGCAGCAGCAAGCCGCATCGCGGGCGGGGGCGGGCGCACACACAGGGCGTAGCCGGTGCGCGGCCAAGCGGGGCCAAGGGCGCGTGGGGGCGCGTCAACGGTCGCGACGACCGCGACGAGGGCGCACGGTGACTTCGGCGGGCACCGGGCGCGCAGGCGCGTGCGGGCGCGCACTACACGCGGCGGGGCGGCGCAGATGCAGCAGGGGCCGCGGCGTACGGCAACGGGGCAGGACAGCGCAGGACAGTAGCGGAGCAGTAGCAAGCGAGGCAGGCTGGCGCGGCAGAGCTGCGAGCCGCGAGGAGGGAAGGCGCGCGGCGGCCGGGACACCACATAGCTGCGGTGGGGAGCGCGACGAGCGCGTGGCCACAGGGAGGGAAGAAGGTCAGGGGCGCGAGAGGGACGGCCTGTGGCCGATGCGGGCGTGTGCGGCTGCAGGGACCGGGGCGTGCGGGCGCTAGCGACGTCGGGAGATGGCCAAGGCTAAGGGAAGAGAGGAGGGTGAGCTCACGGGCGTCGTAGGGTTCGTGGCAACGGGGCGTGAGGAGGAGGATGGAGACGGCGTGACGGAGAGGAAGCAGGACGGCGAGGTGGTCCTGGTCGGCTGCGAGGTGGCCGAGGCGGCGGGCGACGGGAGGGGGATGGGATCGGGCTCCTCCCGATCCAGATCCAGTCGAGGGAGTAGGGGGGGAAGAGTGGGTGTCGGTGGTGGTTAGGGTTACGGGAGTGGGGATATGGGGAGTCGGGGTGGCCGGTTGGGCCAGCCAGGTGGGTCGTGGCCCAGTTGAGCCGGTGGCCTGCTAGGCCGGAGCCTAGGGTGGTGCTTTCTCTTTTATTTTATTTTTTGTTAGTCTTGTTTTTCTTTTATTTATTTTCCTACTCTGTTTTAATTCAACTTAAACTATTTATGCATTTGTAAAAGTGTGGTATCTTCACCTTAAATACCTAGGCATTATTTGGCACACTCCGAACATTTTTGTTTTCATGTTTGAAATTTTTTATCGTTTGACTTAATTTCAAATTTGAATTTGAATCGGTTTCGAACTAACGCGAGATTATCAACTGTAATCGACGTGACGTGGCATCATTACTAGAGGGTTACTGTAGCTTAACTACACGGGCGTCACAATTCTCCTCCACTACAAGAAATCTCGTCCCGAGATTTAAGAGGTGGGATAAGGGGGAAAGGACTGGTTACGAAATTGTAACGAATCTTGTTGGTCTTGGCTGCTCTTCTCGAAGAGATCGACCCATTACATTGATGTCTTCATTACTCTGCTTCCAGCCATCATGATGAAGTCGACATCCTTTCTTCGGGAACTCCATCGTACTTACGAAAGAATAAAGGGGGTATTCCGAGAGAACGGACCTCTGCAAGGTTGACTATCTGGTCGGTAACATCGGGGAAGGTGGCCGAAAGTAACTCTCGAATTGAAACTTAAGAAAATATCGAGAGCAAGGTAAGAAGGTGCAATAAGAAATTTCAAGCGGATAGGCAATCATTTGTTGCCTGAAACAGAGTGTGAAAGGGGTTCAAAGCAATGGGCATAAGTATTGTTTCGGATACCAGAATTGGTGATCTCTGGAAAGGTGGCTCGTGAATTCCATACAAAGTCGCGCGTGAGGAATAACTTTGGAAATGGGGGTACAGGAGAGTCAGGTTTCGATCATGTGGAACTGTGGGTTATGGGCCCACCATGTGGGTTAAAAGTAGAAAGGGCGGTAATGTCTTGCACGATCATGTAAGCAAGGCATGTCATAGGATAGCCTGTCATTTATGTCGGCAACAACATCGGTACACGGGGCGAGGGACGAAGAGAACCATTTTCCTGCTCGTTGAACGAGGCGGACCAATAGGCAAAGTTCTCGTCCATCGGCGGTTACCGGAAAGTCATCAACAGTAGAAACAGGGTCTCACTAACAGAGTTGTACACCGAGGTGTTTACATAAGAAGTGAATTATTACTGCTTAGATCATATAGATGACAAGAAAGGTTAAACCAAATGACGGAAAGGAAAATATGGTTATCAGATAAAACAGAACAATGGAAAGGAAAATGTGTTTAAACACATATTACAGGGGTATATTCTTCCCAAGGGCAAGCAGAGCATGATATCCATGACATGGTATAACGTAGAAAACCCCTTAGGAAAGGGGGGAAGAAATTTCATGACATTACCCATACAACAGTGTTTGGATAATTGATAAAGAGAATTTAGCATTGTGCTTCAAATGCTCTAATTGAAAATCGGAGTAGCACACACATGCTTCGAGATAGCATTGATGTGGTCTTCAAGCAAAGGCCAGACATTGGATACACGAAGGATTCATCAGGAACAACTTGTAGAATAAGTCTTACAATTTCCTCATGGAAGAATAGCTAACCTTGCCAAAAGGAAACTATAACAATAGGTCCTCCGGCCAGGTGTGCTAGGCATGACATCACCTTACCGGGGCATACAGGGACCAATGTTATAACTCTTGAAAATATGTTCCAACCATCATATCTGACCGAGATTCAGATCTGATTGGTGTCAGGATACCTTAGACTCAGGATGCCTGAGAAGAAAGGTGCAACACAAATTGTCGAGGTGACATTATAAGATTCTCGGGAATTAAACCATGGAAGCGAGTTCTGAAACAAGAGTTCATCATTAAACCAAGGAGAAGACGAGGAGGTGGCTGATGGCATCAGCGACAATTCATCGAGATTTCCAACAAGATGGATTTCCACAATTATGTGAACAGGGAGATAACATTTGTCAGATCAAATGGTATAATGATGTATGCTCGAGGAAAACATACACAATTAAACATTGGTTGAAAGGTGCACCTATAATATGGGCTTAGGTAGCATGATCAATGTTTAGAATGGTGATTCAATAACCAATACACCAAGAATGAAACTATCATTCATTAACTTACAAGCAATAGGGTTGCTAGAAGGCTTGAATTTTACACCTCATAGTCCATTTGTCGGTATTCCAGTTAGAAACAACACGGAGACCAAGAAATGAATGGAGATGGCGATTAGTATTACTATATCAAGGATTTCTTAAGAGGTGGTGAAATTCTAACAACATTCTTGACATAAACGATGGTAACACTCCTAGGTGGAACATAATACAAGCCGGATAGCAAGTTGCATCCATAACATGACCAAGTTCGTGATGAAAGGAAGGTAAGGATGTTGTCGATGATAACTCAAATTACCAAGGGACGAGGATGGCACTTATCATCAAGAATTCGATTAATAACCCGGAAGAAGTGAAAATGTTGATGATGATCACGACAAATTTTGTTGAGAGGCTCCACGAAGAAGCAATCAAACAACGACTGCATCAAGCAACATGACTGATGCAGCAAAAAATTATTGAAACCACATATACGACACAAACATCGAAATCAAGCTTGCTGTCCAAGGCGAAATGATATGATGAGGAAAATCAACGTAAGACTAGCTCATCATCGAAAATTGTGCTCTTGAGAGACCAGGTAGCACAGTTAAAGTCTGGACGATCATGATATAGCCGATAAGGCTAGGAATGAATTGAAGGATCATTAAACTCGTAAGCAACGAGAATTACTTAAGAGTTCTTGAATCAGAGTGCGGGATCGAATCACTTATCGGTATTCTCGAGTGACTAATAACTCAAAACCTGGGGGAAATCTGAGATCGGTGAGAAGCAATACTAGATGAAGACTCGCAGGAAGCAACACAGTTCTCGAGATACCAAAGGTTAATACTCGAGGAAGATCAAAATAGAGGTTGCCGTGATGTATCGATCAACAGAAGACAAGTGCTTTAACTTGTCTGAGAAATGGAATCAAGGAGAAAATGTGGTCGGGACCATGATTGCAAAGGATCAATACATGGATACCAGATGATATCATATCAAGGAAATAATAATTATTACAAGAAGCTTCTATGATAGGATCTACATCGTGTCCATGGGCATGAACACAAAGTTCAAGGTCGACTCCCACTTCTGCAATGCATAACCTTTCATTCACTTCTCATTTATGAAGAAGTTGTAGTGCTGAAATTTTATCTAGCAAAATACCAGAAGAGTATGACTCGTGAAAACTTTCGAGGTCACACATATTAAGGAAGGCCTAGGTTCAACCCATCGGGGCATCGTGGAAACATATACCACAAGCCTCAAGAGTAAATATCACCAGCTCAAAAACAGAGCATGGTTAGCCAAATCCGAGAATAGGATTTACCAATGGCATTATGTATCAGGGAAAGAACTTTCTGAGGATTTTGTATACGAAGAACACTGTCAAATGATAATTCAACAAAGGATCTGATGGTCCATAACGGAGCTGATGTGAGCATCGGCTCACAACCAGAGGAAGAAACAATGCAAAGACATTGGATTATAGAAGCAACCGACTAATTCAATGCTCAAATACCAAGGAATTATGATTTCCAAATCAAGGGATCAGAAGCAAACGCTTTGATTAAGGATGGGTAAGCTGAATAGACTTAGGGATACAACCGATCAAGGCATTGATTGGTCAAGAACCAGCTCATACCCAAATGCGTCTGAGCCAGAAGGATGAATTCTAGGATCTGATTGACGATTGCGAGCATTCGCAACAAATTGAATCAACGGACTCAAAATGATAATGACAAGGGATGCCAATAAGAATACGAGACTTATGAGATTAAACATAATGCAAGTAAGCAAGAATTTCAAGAGCAATAGACTGCTCAGGATTTTCGAAAGATCAAATAGTATTTCAAAGACTTTTTGGAAACACATGAACAACTGGGAATGAGCGGATACTCGATAAGTGTCAGGAATTATCCATAGGGGTATTCATGTGGCTAAGAATTGTAAGGTAGTAGGCACAAAGTATTGTTAGAGAGAATTTCGAGGTATCTTGTAATAACAAGATCAACGGGGAATCATTCTATGAATGGCAAGTGTACGTGGTTATCCATAGGGTTTATCGATGGAAGGGAATTGCAAAAGCGATGGCACAAAGTCTCGGGAGAACATCGGAGAGTATCTTCGAAATCTTTTGGTGCAGCCGGCGATCATCTGGACTGAAGGGCTCTCCGGGAGAAAGTATTTTTGAGAACCTAAAGTTAGATTTTACTAAATTCACTAAACCCGAATAGGAGAGAGTTCAGAGTCCTAGAGTATAGGTCGAGGAATAAAAGATCCTAATACCACCCAATGGCGACATGGGCCCGTAAGGCACACATCCATGTTAGTAAAAGTTTTGCAATGACTAGACTCGACTTCGGCCAAGGAGTGTGGAAGGGGGATTCCTACAGGCAGTTGGCTCTGATACCAACTTGTGACGCCCCCGGGTCAATCGTACACTAATCATGCACGCAAACGTGTATGATCAAGATCAGGGACTCACGGGAAGATATCACAACACAACTCTAAAAACATAAATAAGTCATGCAAGCATCATAATACAAGCCAGGGGCCTCGAGGGCTCGAATACAAGTTCTCGATCATAGACGAGTCAGCGGAAGCAACAATATCTGAGTACAAACATAAGTAAACAAGTTGCCATAAGATGACTAGCACAAACTAGGATACAGATCGAAAGAGGCGCGGACCTCCTGCCTGGGATCCTCCTAAACTACTCCTGGTCGTCGTCAGCGGCCTGCACGTAGTAGTAGGCACCTCCGGTGTAGTAGGCTCCAGCATCTGGTTGCGACAACCAGGTGGAAGGGAAAGGGGGAAAAGAGGGAGAAAAGCAACCGTGAGTACTCATCCAAAGTACTCGCAAGCAAGGATCTACACTACATATGCATGGGTATATGTGTAAAGGGGCCATATCGGTGGACTGAACTGCAGAATGCCAGAATAAGAGGGGGATAGCTAATCCTGTCGAAGACTATGCTTCTGGCAGCCTCCATCTTGCAGCATGTAGAAGAGAGTAGATGGTAAGTTCACCAAGTAGCATCGTATAGCATAATCCTACCAGGCGATCCTCTCCTCGTCGACCTGTGAGAGAGCGATCACCGGGTTGTATCTGGCACTTGGAAGGGTGTGTTTTATTAATTATCCGGTTCTAGTTGTCATAAGGTCAAGGTACAACTCCGGGTCGTCCTTTTACCGAGGGACACGGCTATTCGAATAGATAAACTTCCCTGCAGGGGTGCACCACATTACCCAACATGCTCGATCCCATTTGGCCGGACACACTTTCCTGGGCCATGCCCGGCCTCGGAAGATCAACACGTCGCAGCCCTACCTAGGCACAACAGAGAGGTCAGCACGGCGGTCTAATCCTATGGCGCAGGGGTCTAGGCCCATCACCCATTGCACACCTGCACGTTGCGAGGGCAGCCGGAAGCAGACCTAGCAACCTCCATTACAAAGGAAGTTACGTTACGCGGTCCAATCTGGCGCGCGCCGCTCAGTCACTGACGTCACGAAGGCTTCGGCTGATACCACGACGTCGAGTGCCCATATCTTTCCCACGTAGTTGGTTAGTGCGTATAGACCAAATGGCCAGACTCAGATCAAATACCAAGATCTCGTTAAGCGTGTTAATTGATGTAACCGCGGACACCGACCAGGGCCAGGCCCACCTCTCACCTAGGCGGTCTCAACCTGCCCTGTCGCTCCGCCACAAAGATCCACCCAGAGGGCCGTCGGGACAAAGGTCCTTTTAGCCCCCAATCCGTTAATCACTCGCGGGTGCTCCACGAGCCGACCCGACTTTAGTCACCACATGTATCATGTATAAAGTATATAGTATAAACCCGTGATCACCTCCCAAGTGATCACGGCCCGATAGTATAGCACAGCAGACGGACAAGAATGTAGGGCCATAGATGGAATACTAGCAACCTATACTAAGCATGTAGGATTACAGGTAAAGGTAACAACAGTAGTGGCAAAGACAGGCTATGCAGCAGAATAGGATTAACGGAAAGCAGTAACATGCGACGCTATTCTAATGCAGGCATTATAGAGAAGAATAGGCGATATCTGGTGATCAAGGGGGGGGGGCTTGCCTGGTTGCTCTAGCAAGAAGGAAGGGTCGTCGGTGACGTAGTCGTACTCGGTGGCATCAACGCCGGTCTCGGGGTCTACCGGGGAAGAAGAGGGGGAAGAAACTGTAAATACGGAGCAAACAAAGCATCACAAAATATAACGAGGCAATACGTGGTGCTAGGTATGCCCTAACGCGGTAGGAGGTGATACCGACGAAGGGGGAACATCCGGGAAAGTATCCCCGGTGTTCCGCGTTTTCGGACAGATGAACCGGAGTGGGGAAAGTTGCGTGTTTGCTATGCTAGGGATGTGTGGTGGATGAACGGGCAGCGTATTCGGATTCGTCTCGTTGTTTTGAGCAACTTTCATGTAGAAAACATTTTCATGTGAGCTACGTTTTATTTTATGTTGATTTTAAAAGATTTAAATCATTTTTACAATTTATTTAATTAATTTAATTCAACATTATCCAGAATAGTGCATGCAGACGTCAGCATGACATCAGCAGTCAATAGAGGTGTTGACTGGGTCGCTGACATGTGGGTCCCGCATGTCATAGGTACAAAAACCTAATCGATCTATTAGTCAGTTTAATTAGTTAATTCGGTAACTAATGTTTAATTAGTTTAATTAAGTTAATTAATTAAGTTAATTAATTAATTAGTTAACATTCTTATTTCCTTATTATTTATTTAATTTGATTTTTTAACTTCTTTTTAATCGTTCTGGGGTGGGCCCCCTGTCATTGGCCCTAGGGGCCAAACGGGCGCGTGGGCAAACGGGTTTGCGCGCTGGGCGCGGTTAACGGGCGGAGCCCGACTGGGCGCCCGAGCGGCGCTGCGGCCAGCGAGCAGAGGGGCGGGCGCGCGGCGGACGCAGCCGGCGAGCAGCGCGTGGGCAGCAGAGGCTAGCGGGCGGCGAGCGTGGTGGCTGCGGCGGAGGAGCCGGCAGCAGCAGGCCGCATCGCGGGCGGGGGCGGGCGCAGGCACGGGGCGTAGCCAGTGCGGGGCCAAGGGCGCATGGGGGAGCGTCAACGGTCGCGACGACCGCGAGGAGGGCGCACGGTGACTGCGACGGGCGCCGGGCGCGCACTACACGCGGCGGGGTGGCGCAGATGCAGCAGGGGCCGCGGCGTACGGCGACGGGGCAGGACTGCGCGGGACGGCAACGGAGCAGCAGCAAGTGAGGCAGGCTGGCGCGGCAGAGCTGCGAGCCGCGAAGAGGGAAGGCGCGCGGCGGCCAGGATAGCGCGCAGCTGCGGTGGGGAGCGCGACGAGCGTGTGGCCACAGGGAGGGAAGAAGGCCCGGGGGCGCGAGAGGGACGGCCCGGGGCCGATGCGGGCGCGTGCGGCTGCAGGGACCGGGGCGTGCGGGCGCTAGCGACGTCGGGAGATGGCCGAGGCCAAGGGAAGGGAGGAGGGTGAGCTCACGGGCGTCGTAGGGTTCATGTTAACGGGGCGCGAGGAGGAGGACGGAGACGGTGTGACGGAGAGGAAGCAGGCCGGCGAGGTGGCCGAGGCGGCGGGCGACGGGAGGGGGATGGGATCGGGCTCCTCCCGATCCAGATCCAGTCGAAGGAGTGGGAGGGGGGAAGAGTGGGTGTCGGTGGGGGTTAGGGTTACGGGAGTGGGGGATATGGGGAGTGGGGGTGGCCGGTTGGGCCGGCCAGGTGGGTCGTGGCCCAGTTGGGTCGGTGGCCTGCTAGGCTGGAGCCCCGGGGGGTGCTTTCTCTTTTATTTTGTTTTTTGTTAGTCTTGTTTTTCTTTTTCTTTTATTTATTTTCCTACTCTGTTTTAATTCAACTTTAACTATTTATGCATTTGTAAAAGTGTGGTACCTTCACCTTAAATACCTAGGAATTATTTGGCACATTCCGAACATTTTTGTTTTAATGTTTGAAAACTTTTATCGTTTGACTTAATTTCAAATTTGAATTTGAATCGGTTTCGAACTAACGCGGATTATCAACAGTAATCGAGGTGACGTGGCATCATTACCAGAGGGTTACTGTAGCTTAACTACCCGGGCATCACAGTGATGCCTATATAATGATCATTGGCTGGATATCATCATGATTATTTGAAGTTCTATGAATTGCCCAACAGTAATTTGTTTAATACCTTTGTGTAATTATGCGATATGCAAAAGAAAAAAATGTGGACAATGATGTGGTGAAGATGATATTATTTCCATTTTGTTTGCATGATTCTGCAAAATTTTGGTTCTCTTGTTTCCCTCGCAATAGTATCGATTCTTTGAATAAGTGCAAAGATGCTTTTATCACTAAGTATTTTCCGCCATAAAAAATTATTTCCCTTAGAACACAGATCATGAATTTCAAGCAACTTGAACATGAGCATGTTGCACAATCTTGGGAGAGGATGAAAATGATGCTAAGGAATTGCCCAACTCATGGGTTAAATCTTTGGATGATCGTACAATTTTTTTATGCAGGATTGAATTTTGTTTCTCGTAATCTTTTAGATTCCGCCACGGGTGGTACTTTTATGGAAATTACTTTGGGTGAAGCCACCAAATATCTTGATAATATCATGGCAAATTATTCGCAATGGCATACCGAAAGAGCTCCTACTAGTAAAAAAGTTAATTCGTTGAAGAAATTTCTTCTTTGAGTGAAAAAGTTGATGCCCTTATGAAATTGGTTGCTAGTAAAAGTGCTCCTATTGATTTTAATGATATGCCTTTGTATACTTTGATTGAGCAAAATAGTGATGCCATAGATGTGAATTTTATTTCTCGAAATAATTTCAACAACAATGCTTATAGAGGTAATTTTAATCCTAGGCCTTTTCCTAGTATTTCCTCTAATAATTATGGTAATTCCTATGGAAATCAATCTTATAATAATAATAGGAACACCTCTGATCTTGAGAATAATATTAAATAATTAATCAACACACAAAAAGTTTTCAACACTTCCGTAGAAGAAAAGTTGAGTAAGATTGATGATTTGTCTAGAAGTGTTGATAGAATTTCTCATGATGTGGAAAATCTCAAGATGAAATTTTTTGTGCCTAAGGTTGATGAGTCAATTAAAGCTCTTTATGTTTCTATGGATGAAAGTAATAAAAGAACCGCTATGCTTAGAGCTAAAAGAGAATTTTTAGAAAAAGCGTTTTCTATTGATTACTTTCGCAAAAGTGATGAAGATCCTAAAATTATTGGTGTTTCTTCTATTCATTCCTTGTTTAGTAAAGTTCAGATTGATGAAAACGGGGCTGGAGAAGAGTCAACTTTAGCTAGAAGGCATCCCGATAATTCGGAGGGTGAAAATCTTGTTGAGAAAATTGAAGAAAGTGGGTTTCAAGAGGTCAAAACTTTAGCCAGTGATGTACCCACTCTTTTGGATTACAAAGACTTTAATTATGATAGTTGCTCTTTGATTGATTGTATTTCTTTGTTGCAATCCACGATAAATTCACCCCATGCCTATGAACAAAATAAAGCTTTTACTAAATATTTTGTTGATGCTATGATGAAAGCTTTTGAAGAAAAATTGGAATTAGAAGTATCAATTCCTAGAAAATTTCATGATGAATGGGAACCTACTATCAAAGTCAAGATTAAAAATTATGAGTGTTTTGCTTTGTGTGACTTGGGTGCTAGTGTTTCTACAATTCCGAAATCTTTATGTGATGTGCTTGGTCTTACCGATCTTGAAGAATGCTCTTTAAATTTGCACTTGGTGGATTCTACTATTAAAAAGCCTATGGGAAGAATTAATGATGTTATTATTCTTGCAAAAAGGAATTATGTGCCCATAGATTTTATTGTTCTTGGTATTGAATGCAATCCATCTTGTCCAATTATTCTTGGTAGACCGCTTTTACGCACTATCGGTGCCGTGATTGATATGAAAGAAGGCAATATTAAGTTCCAATTTCCCTTGAGGAAGGGTATGGAACACTTTCCTAGAACAAGAATCAGGCCACCTTATGAATCAATCATGAGAGCATCTTATGGATCTCGAACCAAAGATGACAAAACTTAGATCCTTGCTTTATGCCTAGCTAAGGGCGTAAAACTATGGCGCTGGACCCCGTTTCGACCGTAGGAGGTCCAAGAGAAGTTCGTTTCCTCCGTTTTGCGGTACGCTAGACCCCTCCCGATGAACATGATCCCGTTTCGACCGTGGCCGGTCGAACACAAGGCTGTTTCCTCCGTTCTACGGTATGCCAGGCCTCGTTCGATCGGCTGTTCCATCCAAGCCGGTTGGCTCCCGATGAAATCGACGTATTCCATTGCCTCCCGATGAACACGACGCATTCTATTGCCTCCTGATGAACACAACAACACAGTTTCTCCATTCCGACCCAGCCATGTACACGAGACCTGGCCGTACGTATGCGCGAGTAGGCCTTTGAGACCCTGCCCATATGTACGTACGTGGCCGTATTTTTGGCGTGTGGTTGTATGTACGTGTACACGGTTTAGACGGGACAGCCTAAACTGCTACGTGGGGGGCTCTACTATGACATGTGCCGCTACTTACTCGGCCACAGTTCATCGTTGCAGAGTGACCGATCAACCAGTATGTATGTACACGTTCCGACAAGACAGACAATGGTACGTACGCTTCGATAGGGTGGGTCCCAGCTGTCAGGGAGGATAAGGACGCACTTCATTGCGTGCGAAGATATAGCTGCTGGGTCCCAGCTGTTGGGGGGTATTGTTTTTGCCCATAATAAGGACGCACTTCCTTGCGCGCGAAGATGTAGCTGGTGGGTCCCAGCAGTCAGGGGGAGAAAACATTATTTTTCAGGGTAAAAAGGATGCAGTTGCATGCATGCGTCAATGGGTGTGGTGCGTCCCCACTGTCAGTCTCTCACGTACAGTCATCTTCCGATGACTCTCGTTTGTTGACCACGTTGACCACACCATGCCGAGTGCACCAAGGCCGGTGGACGATGGCGAGGCCCCAGACTGGAATGACTCGGAGATGGGGAAGACGCGACAGTGGAGTCACAGATGGAGAGGAGTGGGAAACTTGACTGGTTCGGGTGCGCGCCAGCACTGCCGCGGTGCCTCCCATGGGAGACAGGAGCAAGAACAGAGGTTGAAGAAGGAGCACGGCTGTTGGATTAACATCCAACGGTCCAGCTGCTAGAATCATTGTTGATTAAGTTGACAAAGCCTTGCGTACATGTCCGCTTAGTAGGCCCACAAGTCAGCCACCAAATCTGACGGGTCCCATCTGTCAACGGGAGGAATAGTTTTTTCGCATAACAAGGAGGCACTTCCTTCCGTGTGAAGATACAGCCGATGGGTCCCAGCTGTCAGGGGAGGAACATTTTTCCAGCTTAATAAGGAGGAACTTTCCTTGCGTGCGACCATGGACCTCGTGGGTCCCAGCCGTCAGGCTCTCCACGTATATTCCTCTTCCGATGACTCTCGTTTGTTGACCATGCTGCGCCGAGTGCAGCGAGGCGGTGGATGACGGCGAGGCCCTGGACGGGAACGACCTGGAGATGGGAAGACGTGGCAGTGGAGTCGCAGATTGAGAGGAGTACAAGGGTTATAACTGGTTCTGGTGCGGCGTGGGGCTGCAGTCGATGGAGAATAACAGGATGTGTGGAGGTGTGGAGGGATAGCCTAGCCGGCGGTGGGGTAGCGCTTCGCACTGATGCGTGCTAAGCAGAGCTGCTAGCCGCCGGAGGCCGGACCAGGCGGTCCTGGCGATGCTAGAGGAAGAAGACGAGATATTGAAGGTGCATGCCGGCCGTTGGATATAAATCCAATGGTTGTGGATGTAATAATCATTTGTTGACCAAGTTGACAACGCCCTGCGTAGGCTTCGACCTATTGGCCCACATGTCAGCCTGCAAAATGTGGCATATATTTAACCATGTTTTCTAGAATGTACACTCCATTTGCTGGGCTGGGTGAACAAATAATTTCATGTCAATGCGGCCGATTTAATATTTTCTAAGAAATCTCAGCCCATTTGCACTTTCTTGAAATACATGAATTAGTTGGCCTTGTTCTATATATAATGTTAGGTTAGAAGGAGCAATTAATATCAAAAAATAAACCGGAGCGACACATTTTTTATGTATAAAATTAACAAATTAGCGAGTTATTGCTCAAAATAAAAATGAGTGCTTTATTATTACATTGGTCCTTAAAACCTTCGCAAGCTTTTGTACGCAATCACCAGGATTTTCCTTGCCTGTGAGTCAAAAACAACCAGGATTTTCCTTGCCAACTTCTGTTAAACATTTACTTTTATAAGTTAATAACACATGGCATGTTTTTATAATGTATATATGTCTCTATAAAATATACGATAATAGTAATAATATAAATATATATAATTTGGTTAGAAGGGAAAACATAAATTGGACACAGCATTATTACTCTTATATATAGATATAAATAGAACAGAGATCTACATTTCATTAAAAAATATATTGGGCTCCAGATCTTTAAGAAAAAGTAAAACCTACGCTGGGAGGCCCATAGGCCGGTATGGACCCCCAAAAATAAGTTGAAACCACTGTCTCTGTATGTCGTGGGCTACACATGTTAAAAACAAAATCTAGGCCTAGCTGATACTTGTTCGCCCTCTGGAAAAAATGATACCAGCTAGATCCCCGAGCGAACTGGATTAAAGAGGGGGCCGGTGGCGCGATTGAAGAAGCACATCAGACCCGATTTTTTTCTTCAGTTGATGGCTCTCGATGGCGTTTATTTACTTGCCTCTGCACCATACAACTTGTATTTTTAGCCTCCCAGTCCATGGTGGACCAGCAGCCCATTTGCTGGGCGGGCCAACCTATAGAAACCAGCACTCGATTTCTCATCAAGCCCCAAAAACAACGCAGTACTATGTTTGTTTTGAGGCCGAAAACATTACGGAAGTGGTTGAGCGGGGGAGGGGGGAAGACAGAGAAAAAATATTAAAAAGAGCTGATGCGCCGTTGCTACCCTAACAAATCAGGTGCAATTCTTCTCGGGAAGAAGGTGTGCCGTTGACACCCACACGTCACAAATCCCACAGTAGACATACTAACAAGTTCACACACAAGTACAACAGAAAAGGTAAACATTTGTATCAAACTCAAGTTCACAGGACACATTCATATTCATAGCCAACATTCACAATCAAAAACTCAAAAGATTCATATATACACAAGTTCAGCATGTCTATGCATCCAAATGATTGATAGATCACATGACGATATTCATAGATAATACACAAAAAGATTCAGATATACACATGTTCAGTATGTTTATGAATCCAAATGATTGAGATCACAACCAATATCATCCATGGATGAACTTTAATTACCTAGGGTACAGACTGGTAAATGGGGTTCAGTCGGAGGTACTTCTTGCTAAATTTACTGCGTGTACGAGTAAACTTTCGAGCACATAAGAGGCAGCACATATAATCTGAACTTTGCTTGTAGGTTTATCCTCAAGTAGTGGCCTCATGCCGAGGGAGGTTTGAGCAACTTGGCCACTACTTTCATCCAACTAGTTTACTGACTCATCTTGGTCCTGTAGCTCGCAAAAATTCTACATTGCAGACAAGAAAGGAGGCGGTTGAGAAAATGAACCACCCAAATTTTTTGTGCAGTTCAACTGAAATGGAGCATCCCTGGTAGGCAGACTGATTAAGTTCCAGATGAATATACGTGTCAACCAACTTGTCTGGAATCTTTAGACTCCATGCCATACAGTTCGCTACCATATGTGCCGATAACCAAAAGGCACAAGTTGGGACCAAAGACTGAACTGCGTTTTTCTGGGCTATGCACCAAGCAATATTTTTGGCGTTCACTCTCCTAATACTTGGAGTTTGACAACTGTTTGACGCCGGTTGATACTCGAATGAATATAGGCACTTCTTCTTGTCAACATTGATGCTTGTCTGAGTGAGCTTTGGAGTACACAGCAGCAGCATAAGTATCTGTCCATCTGATCTTTTTGTGCAGTTCTACTGAAATCACCCAATGTAATGATTTTCCTGCGAGTTCAGGCTCCAAGTTACTCCTTTATGAAATCGGCAAACAGTAGCACAATACCAAATTACCAATACATATGACAAGCACAATAATCAGGATAAATACTAGTACCAACCTATGTGAGGTAGCATATCAATTACTATTCCCTTTGACTCGAAGCCGAGATAAGCGAAGCGACTAACAGCAAAGGAAGGTAGCAAGCCAGATTAGCGACTGACAGGAAAGGAAGGAAGTTGTCGAGGCAATGAAGAACCCAAAGTTTTTGTGCAGTTCCACCAAAATCGAGCATCCCTGTTGGCACATATATTGAGAGAGTGAGATTATTGTAATAGTTGGACTAGTTGATGAAACATACAGTAACAAATAGAAGCACCCTTATTATCTTAATGGGTAAAGTTAGCAACATAGTAGTCTTGCTAAAAGAGAGGTATTATTTTATTTAATCAGTGCCAATTAGCTCAACACTCAAAGCATTGCCATGTATCATAGGTTGCAAAACTTTAACGTGCAAAGGTAAAGGAGTTTCTCATGACAGTAGCACGATACAAATAGATATGACAGCAAACTAATATGGATGAAGGCCTTAGGCCGGTACCAACCTGAGCAAAAAAGCTTATTCATGTAGTCCCAGAAGAGATGATAAAGCACTCACTGGAATCACTCAATAGTATATATTTTTGCACTTCAAATGTATAGTTGAAATCACTCTTGTTTACCAGTGCTGAGATTATATCGAAAGTTTATCAAGAACTTCCAGCAGAGTTAAAGCACTGCCTAGGATACAGTTCATTGTATTGTCTTGTGTAGTTCCACTAAAATGTATGATTGGCACAACATGATCCCTATTTGCACAAGTAGGAACAAGGTGAAACCTTCATTAGCTTAGTGAGAAAGGATAGAAAAACATTAGCATATTACTCTAACAGTAGCATCAAATTCATGATGGACAATACGCAAAACATTGCCTCATTGAACCAATGGCAATAAATTGACATGCAAAACAATAGCACTATTATGTCATGACACTACCAAGATTCCCTCCCTGCTCCACCACATGATTCACCTCCACAGACAAACATACACACGTACATGATTCAGCATAGGGTGCTACTAAAGATTTGTTTAACTCCGAGAGGAAAATTAGGCAGCAATAAATTAGTGTTACTTAAGTACTCCTAATTAATTAAGTGACCTTGCAGGAGAGACAACAGAAGTGGAAGGGCTCCCTGGAGGATCATCTCACATGTAAGGTAGACATTGCCGGAGCCCTTGAATGGCCTCGACTGAGGCCTCAGGCTTCAGCAAGATCACCTTGGCACTGTTTATTCTTCTTCTTCTTCCTCTTCATGCTCTGTTTCTCTTTCTCCTCACCAGTTGGTGAAACCAAGTACATGATTGGCCTTATATTTCAGAATTGGTTTTGTCAGTGAGGGAGTACAAGTGTACTAGTAAACAATAGCATTATTTTCTCATGGCCGTCACAAAATACAGATGAACACATGCATTAAATATCATTCTTACCTAAAGGAAGGTTATGGTGCCAATATGGATGATGAGGATTGGAACACAGATCTCCCTTTGTGCAGTTCCACCGAAATGAACCAACTCTTACATTCTGACATTCCAGTTAAACAACACAAAAGTCACTTCTTTTAAGAAGTGTTTTGTGCAGTGCACCAAAAGGTCACAATAGCAACCATGTGAAATGGATATCCCTGTTTGCACAAAAAGCTACAGACGAAACAGTCAGAGTCTCAAACAATTACAGGCAAAAACATTTGGCTAAACTTGTCATGGCTTATAACAGTGGCATGGCTTCATTTTACCAGGAGTATTAGATTAAGAATAGCTAAATATTTGGTATAAGGGCATGGGACAGTGGGTGCACCAGCAGTCCAGCACCATGTACCTAAACCGGGGCATAAAGTGGTGATTCAGAGTTTGTTACCCCGACAAACAAACATCCAAGAAACATATCTGGGTTGGTCCCATTTTTGTTCACTCTAGCCACCTACTCCTATGTGTGGATAGCAAATCAAGTCCTGGTCATACCGCTGTGTACAACGTTTCCCCTATATTTCCCTTTTAGACCAAGAGACCGGTTGGATGACCAATTTGTACTACTTTCATCCCTTTCCTTCCTGTTTGTATCAAGTCCGATGTACATACTAAATTCCCCCACCCCCACTTTATTTCTTGTTTGAACCAAGTATAAGATTCGACTCCATGAAGTAGCTTTACCTCTAACAATAGAAGAAAAAAGGTGATGTTGGACCATCCAATCAAGAGGGGCTGAGAGGTAGAAAATGATGCACATGCAGCGATGTAGCGAGCTGGGGAAGTAGAGCTAGGGCGGTTTCGAAGGAACATATACCTGAAGGTCGTCGGGATGTGGATAGGTGGGTGGCGGGAGGCCGGATCCGCCCACACTAGGGCAACCACGAAGGGATCGGAGGACAACCCGCGCCGGCGCTCGGCCAGAGATAACGGTGCGGCCGGCAGTGGGTCTCCTCCCTCGCTGTCAATGACGGCCTAAATTTTGCCCCTCCTCCCCTTCACCAGCGAAGGGGTATACGTCTGGATCTGTAACCAGCGGTGAGGATAGAAAGTTAGTGTTTTCTGAAGGGAGAAAGACAGTGTTACACCGCTATCTTGTTTAGATCTGGAGAGGATGAGAGTGTCTGAATAGAGCAAGCCTAGTAAGCAAGCGCGGAGGCTCCAACCTATATATACGTAGTGGGGTAGTTTTCCTTTTTCACTCCATCAAAAAAATTGTTTAAAATTGTGTACGTGCCAGGTCACCATTTTTTTTGAGTTGTTGATTGTTTTTTGAGATAGCTACCCGCTTATTCCAAGTGGTGTTACGGTGTGCCAGGTCACACTTTGTATCGTTCAAGTCTGGTACAAGACCCTCCATTAAATGAACAACCACCCCCTCATAAAATTTGTGAACAAGCCCACGGCTAAAATTATCGGAAACGTGGGTTGACCCAACATGCATTATTATTTATATTTCCTATGTGGGAGTATCCTCAAAACAAAATGTGAGAGTACAATATTTATTGGGCCCCTTTGTAATTGGTGCTAAATTTTGACCAAAGATTTAACTAACAAAATGTTAGTGCATGTTAACAAAAATTATATCGTTTGATTCGTATTTGAACATAGTTTTCAATGTTGTAATTTTTTGTGATATGCATAAACATTTGGTTAGTTAAATTTATAGTCAAAATTTGGCAAGGTGCATTAAATCAACACATGCAAGTATCAAAAGGAAAGTCACGGCATGCATGCATTGTAATTAATGCATCGGTAAACGCAAATTATTGAAATATATCGAGTGCAGTGCATTGATGTGTTGCATCATCTCGTACAACAATGAGAATTTTGATTACTACAACGCCCACTCCCTCGCGGACTGAGCTCTGGTGCCTTAACTGCACCTGCCTTTGGGTGCATGACTGGTGGGCCACCCACCTGTTGGGCCCACCTGTCATACACGCAAAGGCAGGAGCAGTAAGTCAATGAAGCTGCGTCCCTCCCTCGCCCATGAGCGTGGTGGCTGGCAGGACTAGGAGAAGCTTCCGCTACACGCTCTCCCTCCCGCGCGTGGTGGACATGCAGCAGTTCATTCGGTGTCAGCTGGCCAGAAACATACTGTAGTACTCCTCCACTAAAGTAGTACTCCATCATTGTTCGACTTCCCGAAGAGGCGAAGAGCCAAGCGCAGCCCGGACGCTCATGTGGCAGTTTCATGTGTAGAGTAGTCTAGGATAGCGTGTACCGTGCCTGTAAGCTTAAAATCGTTGGGGTCAGCTCCTTGCTATGAGGCCGTCTCGAAGCTTTTTTTATTAAAATAATCTTCTGGCCCTACCTGTCATCCTGGTGATTGTAGTTTGCACGCTCATCTGGTCAAGACAGGAATGTATATTTTAATTTGTGGTGGGGTAAATGTTAGAGGTTGCAGCAAATATATTGTACACTGCGGGTCTTTCAGCCAAGTTTAGAGGTAACCATATGGGGCCAGTGCTATGATGTGTCGCATCAACTCGTACAACGAGGAGAAGCTTGATTTTACTACTACACGCCTTCTCCCTCGCCCATGCGCGCAGTGGCTCGCAGACGAGGACATGCTTTTGCTTAGGCTGGTCGTAATGGAAAGTATCCTATACTAGTATCATGCATATGATACGAGTGTATGATACTACATCCATAGTGCATAGTATCATATGTTAGTATCATAGATGACTTCATTTATTAGCATGCATGACACATAGTAGCACAACATTTAATATGATACGGTGTCATGATATGATACTCAACCCTCTCTTTCTTCATTTAATTCTATGTCACCTCATCAAATTTGCCTAGTTGGCATGCATGATAGTACTACCTATGATACTTCCATTACAACAAGCCTTATACTACAACAAGCTATCCCTCCCGCACGCGGTGGACGGACATGCAGCAGTGGATTCGATATTGTAGAAGTAGTAGTAACATCATTGTTCGTCTTCTCGAAGAGGCGAAGAGCCAAGCGCAACCCAAACGTGGCAGTTGCGAACGCTCGCGTGGCATTCTTTGTGTAGGGGTGGGGCGTGGTGCGATGCCTTGGATCACGCATATAGCCAGGCTCTTGCATCAGACAAAATTGCTATTTGAGCCCCCTATTGTAGTACTACTTGCTAGTATAGCCCTGTAAACCGGAAAGGAGTATTTGCCTTTCTTGAGATTTCAACAAGTGACTAGACTACACCCTAAATGAGTAGTAGTAGTACATATGGACCAAAATGAGTGAATCTACGCCTTGGTCGCGGTGCACAATATTACGTACTCCTATATGACTAGCTGCTCTATCTACATGCGGGCCATCAAAAGCATCTGGGCCCGCGTGCCATCCACCAAATCACAGCGAGGTGCTATAGTCGAGACTCACCGGTCACCCCGGTGTGGCCGTCATGACCCGTCATATCACAAAACCCACACCTTTACCAGCTGTGGTAAAGTGGGCTCGAAGTTGGACTGGACGAAGCAACCATTTCATTGGAACGCTTGTTGAAGACCTTTCTCCCCTTTCTTAAAGAAAACCTCACTCCAGGCTACTCACTTCTGCCATTTTTCTTCTATACCGACGAAGGAAAGGTGGGCGAATCAGTGATGCTACTATATTTTCATTCCAAGAATCTTCTTATTGCGAAGCACCGACCGATTCTCACAGCCTATTCTTTTCCCATTTTCATTGCGATTGTAGTTTCCTTTCGATTTCTTTTTGTTTGTCAGTTCATTGATGGATCCTGGGGCACGAGGCAAAGAGTTTCCGGCGGACAACCCGCTGGAGACAGCGATCTCCGGGAAGCGAGCACTGACCAACGAGTTGACCATGTTGGCGGGCTAACCCATGTAGACGAAGATCTCGAAGAAACAAGCACTGGCCAAAGATTTGACGACGTTGGTGGACGAACTCCTCAAAGAAAGTTGGAAGAACAGCAAGGGCCCCACCGTGCCTACCCCAGAAACTCTAATGGCCACCTATGCGAGGCTTAAGGCCGAGTTTGAGGAGATAGTCGCCATTGAGAAGCAGTATTCCCCTAGCAAGGTGACGGCCCCCATCGAGGATGAGGAGATGGCCCCCAGAGGGATGGGATCCCTTGGTGAGCTGCACAAGGTAAAAATAATGGCTCACCATAGTTGTGGTTTTTTATTATTTGCAATGTGCTTGCTAATATGTTAGGGTTGTGCAGGTGCCGGTGGAAGTCCTTGATGATTCCGATGTCGCGGCCCGTCCTATGGACAACGCCCCAGAGATCGTTTTCGATGTCGCGGTCTGTCCTGTTGACATCGCCCCGGAGATCGATTCCGCTGCCACTGTCCATCCTGTGGACATCGCACCAGAGATCGATTCTGATGTCGCGGTCTGTCCTGTGGACATCGCCTCAGAGATCGATTCCCATGCCGCTGTCCGTGCTGTGGTCATTGCCCGAGAGATCGATGACAATAAATAGTTGGCCGTGTTAATCCTTCAGGGTAGTTTGCATTGTGTTTAATTACCAGAATGATGTGTATTATCAAACCATCTTAGGCTAGTGCACTGTCTTGTGTGGGCGGTACTTGCTACTTTTGTTTGATAGTGAATCATGCGAACCTCTCCGAGTTATGGAAACAGATGTATCCTCACCAGCTTTTGATGTAATATATGGCATGCTTAGATGTAAGTTTGAACTGTTTATCATATCAGCAGGGCTTGTTTGATGATTCTTGGTGTTAGTAGGCTAGCTACTGTGTGAGCTATAGTACTTGCAAAACACTCACCGAAGAGAAACGTTGGGGCTGATGAGCTCGTGGTACGCTTATACTGATCCATCGTTGATCGGCCGATAGCCCAAGCTCCTAAATTGTAGGCTTAGCGATCGATCAGACAATAGTCGACACGGATACATTCAGGCCACATTTGGTTCATAGGGTAGGAAAATCGTAGCAAAAGTACAGAGATGTACAACACAAAATCATAGCAGTACAGAGACGTACTCCCTCCGTTCCAAAATAGATGACTCAACTTTGTACTACTAACTTTGAAACAGAGGGAGTACAAATCCTAGGCGGGCTAGTTTGGCCTAGTGGGTTTCACTGATATGACGTGGTACAGTGCCGTCTAGTCTTCGCGTGTGGTAGCAGTATTGCGGGTACAGTAAGTTTTCTTGAAGAAGCGGAATTCAACGAAGTCATGATGGTTCCTTCGTCTGACCAACTTATAGTGGGAAAGGTTTGGCATAATTTTGTGCATGGCAGGTGGACTAGGATGGTCGACGTCCCACATGTCGGCGAATGAAAGTATTCTTTCCGATATAGAGGACGAGCAAGGAGTATTCATTGTTTATTTTTTATGAAAGCTATTGTCTCCACTGTTACGACGGAGGAGTGTGAAACACGGCAGCCCAGTGAACTTGGCATGTGCACCACTCCCTCCTTTCTCATGTAATACTACCATAGTGTTGACTAAAAGGTTGGCTATAAGGTTACAACTTTTTCTCACTTTCTCTCTATCTATTTCCTCTCAAATGTTTTTTGCCTTTCTTTTTTAGACACAATTGTTTTTTATGCCTCTTTTTTTAGAATTAGTTTTTTTATACCTAGGAGCACGTGTAGAGATGGGCTCTTGCAGAGCCCACTCCTTGACTTTGTCAATGCCTCTCTCTCCTCCAGATAAGCGGGCTTGTAGCCCAGTATTTTATTGGTACTACTTGCTATGAATGCGGGCAACTGGCTTCTGAGGGGGGAGTGCTCGCGGGGAGGTGGGGGGAATTTCTGGTGGGCCAGGGCGGTCAGAAGCGGGCTTGGAAGAGGTCCGGACTCCCGCATGGCCCACCTCATATTGTCAGCATATATTTCTGGGAGTCCGTGCACGGCAGGCGGGCGATCTCTTCTCGCTCCCCCATCTCTCTCTTCTCAGCCGACGCCCGCCGAGCGATTAGATTTCGGCTATCGACAGTTTATTCAATTGCAGTCCCACATGTGAGTGAAAATGCAAGACAACGCATGTCCCCTCTGGTGAGCGGCATGTGAGCCGGACTGTCGGGAGTGCGACGCGTACGAGTCGTAAGAGTGCCTCCTTTTCCTTTTGAACTTGCAAAGCGTAACATTTTCGTGTGATCGATCGATAGAAACCCAAAACAAAATGACAAGGGCGGTGCTTTCCTGCGCGTTAGCGGGCTAGTTTGAGTGATATGACATGCTACAATGTCATCCACTTGCTCCAATTTTATGTAAGCAAGAGTCTACACTCTTACGTGGGAGGAGTGCGAAACATGGCGGATCTGATTTTGATCAAGGGGTAATTGTTCCCTGCAAAATAATGGAGCACTGTTAGCGATTATAGCATGATAGTTAGGGCATCTCCAGTGCTGGCCCACAAATTTACATAGGCATTTGTCCGAGGACACTGATGGATGCCATCCAATGCTGCCCGCATACCTTTCGACAACTATATGAACTAACCGGACGAAATTCGTGCAAACAAAGCAAATTTCAAATTAACCAGATGAAATTCATTACATTTCGGAAACTTTTCCTATAATCTGGACGAAATTCATTACATATTTCACACAAACCGTACTAAAACCTACTGTAAACCTAATCTAAACGATCGCCGGCGCCCGACCACCATGCCCGGCCATGAACCCGAGAAAGCCGGCCATTGCCTTTGCCTCCTCCTCATCCACCTCGATAACCTCCTCCTCCAGAGCACAAGGTTCTGAAGATTTCCGCCTCCACGTCGCCGTCAAGTGGCTAATTGGCCGCCGATGTTTATCCCACCAAGCTTGGCGTCGACTGAGTGGAGGAGCGGTGGCCTTCCTGGGACCAGAGCGGCGGCGACCTACCGTGTACTACTCTTCCTCGCTGCAGGTTGCGCCCGCGCACGCGCGCCAGCTTCGTGGTCGTGGCGGCGGAGGGCGGCCGGGGGGGAGCCGGCGATCTCCTTCATGTGCTCCTGCGGCAGTATGTCCAAGAGAGCTTTGGAGCGCGCCCGGAGCAGAGCCGCCGATGTCCTTTGTCTACTCCTGCGACAGTACGTCCAAGAGAGATTTGGAGCGCCAGGAGGCCATGGTTGGAGTGGTGTCGATAGAAGGAAGGGACCGGAGGAGAATGAGCGTGGGTCTTTGGCTATGGCTGGGAGTTGGGGCTCAAGTTAATATAGCGGGCGAATGGCAATGAGCCGCGGCAGACGGATGGACGGCTGGCGCCGGAGTAGGTTCGTCGGCAGCCGTGTGTCCTTAATGTGGGCGGCGGACGGAAGGATGACAGTGGTGTCGTTAACGCGGAGCAGTCGCTTGCACCGGGATGCCGCGCGGGTGGCGCTCTCTTGGCCGTCGCGCTACTGCAATGCCGGCGCCAGTGAGAGGTCCCGTCGGGCGTGAATGCGGACGTTGCTTCAGTGACTTAACTGCATGTGCATTGGGTCACGGGCATGTGGGCCCAACGGGCATCTGGCCCGCATGTCAGTGACACACCAACTGCACCTGCAGTTAAGTCCGGTGAATGCGGCATTGACCTTCTGGAGAGAAGGTGACTGTTTCAGGCGGGAAGCACGCGCTAGCGATGGAAGGGGTTTCAGTAGGCCAGGGCGGTCAGATGCTAGCGTGGTGGTAAAATGTGAACTCATGGATGACGAGCCTTTGAAGTGTATGCGGCACGTATTGACAAGGCGTCCATGCAACCGCTCTTGTCGCCAGCTAGCCTTCGACGACCACCATTAGACACCACACAACCATGCATAACTTACGAATAATGGACGAATCGATCAGACACATACTCGTGTGCAGTGGCACTATGATCGGTCGCTCACGATAGTACATACTCCGTACCATAGTACCCTCTCTAGCTAGGTTGTTTTATAGTTTGTCGTTGTGATGGACGATACACATGAGCAAGGCGCCGAGTCACGAGTATGACCATTGGTGTTGAGCCAGGTGAATACATGCTCGGTGTTCACGGAGGCCTCCAGCAAACGTCTAAACAGTAATGTCAGGCACCGCTGGGGCGCGCAGGTGACGGGCTCGCCGTTTGCGTTGCGCCATGAGCAGGACTTTGATTGAGAGGCCGACATGCATGCATTACCATGGTTTGACAGCGTGAGCGTGAGTGTCTGCACGCGTACATGCTACTTGCCTCTATGGACGGTGTGCGCTAATGTGTGCATCACGTATAATATAAAAAAATCCGTTTGTGCATTTAACGCAAAGTATTTCATTTTCATTTGGTTGACGAGTGTGCGTTGCAGCGACGAGTCCGTGGTTTGATTCCTCACATACGCATAATTTTGGTTTTTATTTCTTTCTCCACTGACAGGTAGGCCCACTTAGATAGATAGATAAAGAACATGAGCTAATGAGGTGCATGCGGACTGTTTGACTGGTCAATCAGACAAATACGGAGCTATACGCTGAGCCAGTGACCGTATAATCACCATATCTCCACTGACCGCCAATGCATTTTTTCAGATTCTAGTTTCCAGCAAACCCTTGAGGTTTGAACACTGGGGTGCGCACGAAGATCTCTCTCTCCCAAGCTCGCTCTCGCAACAATCTGAAGGCCTAGCTCATAGAACCCAAAGAACAAGAGACATGAGGGTTTATACTAGTTCGGGCCACCGTTGTGGTGTAATACCCTACTCCAGTGTGGTGTGGTGGATTGCCTTGAAGGCCGAGGATGAACAAGTACAAGGGATGAATAGCCTCCTTAGGAGAGGTGTTCCTGAGCTCGGTGAGCTGGTGTGTGTGAGGATGGTCTGAATGATCCGTCCCCCTCTAGGGTGGTGGCTAGTCCTATTTATAGAGGCCCCGGTCCTCTTCCCAAATATCAGGCGGGAAGGGATCCCACAACGGCCAATTTTGAAGGGAGACAACTAGTACAAGTTATCCTGACAAAAGGTGGTCTTCGCTACCAAAGGCTCTGGTGGTGATGCCGTCGTGGGATCCATGGTGACCTCCGTCCTGTCGTCCTGCTGGTCTTGGTCTCGTTGCACCAATATGGAAACCTTTCCCTGATGCCTCGGGACTCCTCGCCTGCGCTTGCCCCTTTAGCACAAAAGAGGCAACTGGTACTCTGCACCCGCTGGCGCCCGCCTGGCCTTGATCGTCATGGCTCACGTCACGCTCACCTTGCGAGGTGCCCCCTTGCATAGATATCTCCGCTCCTCGGTAGCCAGCCTAGCAAGGCTGCCCTTCAGGAGGTCTTGGCGTTGTCCGCCTCGCGAGGGTCTTGAGTGGTTGCTGATGAAGATGGGCCATACCAGGCCAATGGCTGAGCCACGCCCTGGGCCGCACGCAGGCAAGTCTGGGTACCCCCATTCCCAAGACACCGACAGTAGCCCCCGGGCCCAAGGCGCGCTAGCAGTTGGCTTCGAGGCGAAGCCAAGGGGCAAGTGCGGAGGGCCGTGGGCCCCAACCGCCTGTGGCCTTGATTGACGCGTGGTGATTAACGGGACGTGGGCGTCTCCACTTCGCCATGCCGCCTCGGCTACTGTCTGACTTGACGAGTCCCTGCTGCACGCAGAAGAAAAGCCATCATTACCTGCGATCGTGGAGGCCGGTAGTTGGCCTCCTTCTAGCTATAAATGAGGAGGGGGCGGAGCCCCCGTCACTCATCTCTTGCTCCATTCCGCCCGTTTCTTCTTCTTCCTCCTTGCCGTGACACTCATGGCGCCGATACGGAGGTTCTCCGCTGCTGAGAAGGGGAAGACCCCCCGCGAAGAGCCAGGGCCGTTGCCACAGAAGAAGAGGCTGGCTCGCTCTCGCGACGTCGTCGTGAGGCCCGAGGTGACGAGGACTTGGTACGAACGGCCTCCCCCTGGCTATCCGCTGCCCTTGTATGCCCAGGAAGAGGGCTCAGGCGGAGGAGGCAGCGACCGGTGCCGACCGCGCCGTGGCCGCGGTGGCCGCGCCTTGGCGGTGCGCGCCGCTGCCCCGCAAACTCACACCGAGGGCTCCTCGCAAGAACTTGTGGTGTGGGCGGCGATGCTGCCGCGCTCCTGGATCCGATTCCCGTAGTTCTTCACTGAAGAGATGCTCCGAGGGGCTCGCTCGAGCTGTGTGCAGCATGCCGAGTGCGACACCTTGGCGATGGGAGCGGAGGTTGAGGTCGTCTCCCCGGGCAAGATCTTCATGACTTGCGGATGGGGCGAGGTCGCCCGGACATGCTGCGCGGAAGGCGCCCTCGCTGTCCACTTCGACTACGACGGTGCTTCCACAATGTTCTTCAAGGTCTTCGACGAGGAAGGCCGCCGCCTGGAGTGCTGCCCTGGAGGGGGCCGTCAGGACGGCGCAGCGGCAGGCGTCAGGCCCACCGCTGGCCTCGCCGGCAGTTCCTCCGATAGCAGCGATGGAGCTTGGGAGTCCAGCAACTCTCCCAAGCCCTACGAGACTCCGAAGACAAGTGACGACAGCTACGTGCCCCGAGCTCTCGCCGTGCCTGGAGCGTGGCAGCAACGTCTGCCCGTCGCCGCCATTGATCTGGATGGGGTTGGCGTCAGCCCCCCGCGGCCCACTGTTGATGATGGCGTCGGCGGCGACGCTTATAGATACGGCTCCTAGAAACCTTCTTCTCTTGTCCCCTGCGAGGAATCGAGGTGAACCCCATGGGGGCGTGTAAAGGGTCTGTAATGCCTTTTGTGTTAATATCATCCCTATTATGAAGATTTATGATCGCGTGTCTTGCTTCGGTTCGGTCCCTCCTTTCCAACCTCGCGGTAGCTTAGTGCTCTACGCCAACAGATCCTAGTCCCCAGGCAGGCTGCAGCCGTCGCTGGTATGCCAGGTCGTGATGCCGTGGTCAATGCCAGGAGGTGAGCGGCCCGAGGTCCGGTGAGAGCTCCCGAGGCGCGATGCTCAAGAGGCCCCCTTTAGCATGCAAGCAACCACCTGAAGGCAGGAAAGGAAGGCGGCGTCACCGTAGCAAGGCTGCAAGAGATGGGAATCCTGTGTGGCAGCGCTAGGCCGGCTTGAGTGCGAGACTTATCTTAGCGGTCCCGAGTTGATCCCTTGTGCAGCGCCAGACTCGTGCGTCAGTTGGGTCAGGCCCGCGCAAGCTTCCCCCTCCTTTCATGTTCTTCTATGTGCTCTACGTCCTCGGGTCCCGGCCCTCGAGCGAGCTCAGCCGCCGCTGGTATGCCAGGTCGCAATGCCATGGTCAAGGTCAGGGGGTGAGGGCTGGAGAGCCAGTAGGAGCTCCCGAGTCGCAATGCTCAGGAGCCACCCTTCAACGCGCAAGTGAATTGCGTGAAAAAAGAAGGAGCCCGCGGTGCCGCCCGTTGTCAGCCTCAAGAGATTCCTGCAGGTTAGCGCGAGGGAGGAATGCAGATTGCAACCGCGCTTGCCGTTCTGCCACTGGTCGTTCCGCAAGAAGATGATGGCACTGAGGGTCAGGCGAGGTGACGTGCGTGGGGCGTGCCGCGAGCCAGAGCTCGACCGCTCAGGTTTATCAGCGTTGTAGGGACGGACCCGAGCACAAGCGCCGTGCCAGCATGAGTAGTCCCCGTTGCGGGATGAGCAGGGGCCGATCGGCAGCGTGGGTGGCCGCGATGGGTAACAGGCAAGCAGGTGATAATCATGAAAGGACACAAGCAATGAGGCAAGTTAGCTCAGATAGATGCAAGAACGATACATTCCACTAGGACGGACCCGAGCGGTCTGGGGATGATGCAGCCCGAGGGGCGCTCCCAACAGAGTAAGCTAAAGATGCAAAAGGATACAAGTCGCAGGGACAGTGTAACACCCCGGATGTAACTTTCCATATTTGTAACTCCAACTCTCGCCATTTTCGGCTTTGTGTTATGATATTCCCTCCGTGGTCGGGTTTTGTCTTTCGTTTTGCATTTTGTTCATGTCATGCATTTCATATCATGTCATCATGTGCATTGCTTTTGCATAAGTGTTCGTCTCATGCATCCGAACATTTTCCCCCTTGTCCGTTTTGCAATCCGGCGCTCCCATCTCGTTCGGTGCACCCCTCTTGTTTTCTTTCGTGAGCGGGTGTCAAACGTTCTCGGAATGGACCGAGGCTTGTCAAGTGGCCTTGGTATACTACCGGTAGACCACCGGTCAAGTTTCGTTCCATTTGGAGGTCGTTTGGTACTCCAACGGTTAACCGGGTAACCCAAGATGCCTTCTGTGTGGTCCAGCAAAACCCCCTCTCTAAACAGCCCAAAACCCACCAAACTCTCTTCCATGCTGTAGGTTGTTCGATCACGATCGTGTGGGCGAAAACCGCACCTTATTTGGAGCCTCCTACCTCCCTCTACCTATTTATATCTGAGCCCTCCTGAAAACAATCACAGTCAAAACCCTAACCCTATCTCCCGTCGCCGCCGGACGTGTCCGCTCCGGCCGGACATATCTCCGCCGCCGCCCGCAGCCTATCGGCGTGCGCCACGTGGCACGCCGCCGCGCCCCCGCCGCCGGCCTGCGAGGCCCCCCGCGGCCCGTACGCCGTCGCCTCCCGGCCCCGTCGCCCGCGCCGCCCGCGGCCTTCTCCGCCGCCCCGCCACTCGCCGGCGTCCGCCGCCTCCTCGCTGCGCCGCCGCCGTGCCCCGCCGCCTGCCTCGCCGCGCCGCCGCCGTGCCGCGTCGCCTCCACCGCCGCCCGCGCCCACGGCTCCGCCCCGCGCGCCGGCGCCTCCCTCCCCGTCGGCCGCCGGCCTCCTCCTCCCGCAACTCCGGCTGCCGCCCCGTCGGAACCCTAGCTGGCCCTCGATCCGATCTGGTGAGCCCGTGCGTTGACTTCCCCGAGACCCCAGATTTCTTCCAAGTCAAAGATTTTTCTCAGCATGTGCACTTGTTTATCAGGGTATAACTCTCTGCATGTAGCTCCCTTTCGCGCGTGTAATATATCGAATTGTTCGCCTCGTGATGCTCTTCATCTTGTTCAATTGCACCATGTTCATTAGAGGCCATCTTGATGCCCAAATCTCTGGTGCAAGAGTGCTAGTTGCTGTTATCTGCTGGTTCTTATCAGAACTTGGAGATTTGTCATTTTTGTATCATTTAATCTGTGCATCTTATGGGCATGAGCTCTACATGTGTTTTGTTTTATGCCATGCCATCTTTCCAAGGGTGTATGCGATGTATTTTTGTGGTCTCTGTGGTGACTAGAACAAGCATGCAAACTAGGCTCCGTAATGTTTCTGATTTCAGGGACTTAGTGATTTCTCTAAGTCTTTGTCTGCTGTTAATTTGTTGCCATGTAAACTTGATGCTACAGAGAGATCCATGCATATTTTGGAGATATTCAGTAAGGATGTTTTGTAGATATTGTTGTAATTGATCCATTCCTTACTTTGTTTGCAATTATGGATTGCCATAGCATGACTCAATCTTGCTCTAATTTTGCTATAAAATATTTCTGGCAGATTGTTTACGTGTTATTCCATTTTGCCAAGCTTGTTGTAGTTGTTCCATACATGCTATGCATTTGTTCTTGCCATGGATAGTTTCATAAACATGCCATATTGTTGTAGGTATGTTTTTTTGTCATGCATTTCTTTGTGGTGAGTGTATCAAGCTCACCAAGATGCCCTCATATTATTGTTTCTGCCATGCTCTGTTTTCTGCCAAGTCTGGAACCTTTTAACGAAACTTGCTATGTTTAAATGCTTGCCATCATATCTTCTGGTCCTTTTTGGCTTATGGTCAGTAAGGGACTTTTGTCATATGCGTCTAGTAGAAGACTGCCATGCCTTGTTTTGCCATGTTAAGGTCATGTAGCATGTTGTTTTCATCCTCTGAACATTGCTACCTGATGTTGTTTTCTGCCATGTCCAGTAATTTCACCAAGTCTGTGAGCCTGTTATCTTTTGCACTTTTGCCATGCTTTTTTGAGCTTGTTATGTTGTGAACTAGCCGTAGCTCAGTGTTCATCTTTCGTCAAGCATCTCCTGTAGATTACTGCCATATGCTTTGTTGCTATGTTGGAGTGCTGTAGCTTTGTTACTTGTTCCATTCTAAGTGCTATCATGCTGTTAATCGCAGATTCGTGTCATTCTTGTTTTGCTTGCCATTTGCAAACCGTGCATTCGTTTCCGGTGATCTTTATATCGATTTCGATCGAAATCATCTCATCTTTCCAGTGGCATGCTTGGTTTGCCAAGTTACTGCCTTGTTCATCATTTTTCTTCCGGAGCACGCATATGCATCGCATATCATATCTCGCATATCATACATGTTTTGCATCATGTTGCTTGTGCATTTCTCGTGATTGATTGTGGCTCCATTGCTTGTGTTCTTGTCTTGGGTAGAGCCGGGAGACGAGTTCGTGAACGGGGAACCTGTTGAGTACGCTTACGAGGATCAAGCTTTCGACAACTCTGAGAACCTTGCAGGCAAGATGACCACCCCTCGAAATCACTTCTATCTTTGCTTTCCTAGTTGTTCGTTCTATTGCCATGCTGCGCTACCTATCACTTGCTATATCATGCCTCCCATATTGCCATGCCAGCCTCTAACCATCTTTTCCTAGCAAACCATTGTTTGGCTAAGTTACCTCTTTGCTCAGCCCTTCTTATAGCGTTGCTAGTTGCAGGTGAAGTTGAAGTTTGTTCCATGTTGGAACATGGATATGTTGGGATATCACAATATCTCTTATTATATTAATGCATCTATATATTTGGTAAAGGGTGGAAGGCTCGGCCTTATGCCTGGTGTTTTGTTCCACTCTTGCCGCCCTAGTTTCTCTCTTACCGGTATTATGTTCCTTGAGTTTGCGTTCCTTACGCGGTTGGGTGACTTATGGGACCCCTTGACAGTTCGCCTTGAATAAAACTCCTCCAGCAAGGCCCAACCTTGGTTTTACCATTTATCGCCTAAGCCTTTTCCCTCGGGTTTTCGCGAGCCCGAGGGTCATCTTTATTTAAACCCCCGGGCCAGTGTTCCTCTGAGTGCTGGTCCAAACTAGAGCCACTTGCAGCGCCACCTTGGGGAAACTTGAGGATTGGTTTTAGCTGTATGTAGTGTTCATCCGAAGTGCCCTGAGAACGAGATATGTGCAGCTC
The DNA here is from genome assembly GCF_002575655.3 of Aegilops tauschii subsp. strangulata. Taxonomy (NCBI): domain Eukaryota; kingdom Viridiplantae; phylum Streptophyta; class Magnoliopsida; order Poales; family Poaceae; genus Aegilops; species Aegilops tauschii. The sequence continues at coordinate 301,684,294 of NC_053041.3, read as the reverse complement.
CTATCGGGATTTGTCGGCACATTCGGGCGGCTTTGCTGGTCTTGTTTTACCATTGTCGAAATGTCTTGTAAACCGGGATTCCGAGACTGATCGGGTCTTTCCGGGAGAAGGTTTATCCTTCGTTGACCGTGAGAGCTTATGATGGGCTAAGTTGGGACCTCCCTGCTGGGTATTATCTTTCGAAAGCCGTGCCCACGGTTATGAGGCAGATGGGAATTTGTTAATGTCCGGTTATAGAGAACTTGTCACTTGACCCAATTAAAATACATCAATCGTGTGTGTAGCTGTGATGTTCTCTTCTCGGTGGAGTCCGGGAAGTGAACACGGTCCGAGTTAGGAATTGACGTAAGTAGGAGTTCAGGATCACTTCTTGGTCATTACTAGAAGACGACCGCTCCGTTGCTTCTCTTCTCGCTCTCTTTTGCGTATGTTAGCCACCATATATGTTTAGTGTCTGCTGCAGCTCCACCTCATTACACCATCCTTTCCTATAAGCTTAAATAGTCTTGATCTCGCGGGTGTGAGATTGCTGAGTCCTCGTGACTCACAGATTCTACCAAAACAGTTGCAGGTGCCGACGATGCCAGTGCAGATGATGGGATCGATCTCAAATGGGAGTTCGACGAAGAACATGGTCGTTACTATGTGTATTTTCCTGATGATCAGTAGTGGAGCCCAGTTGGGACGATCGGGGATCTAGCATTTGGGGTTATCTTATTTTCATTTGGATCTTGACCGTAGTCGGTCTATGTGTGTATTTTGGATGATGTATGGATGATATTTATGTATTGTGTGAAGTGGCGATTGTAAGCCAACTCTTTATCCCATTCTTGTTCATTACATGGGATTGTGTGAAGATGACCCTTCTTGCGACAAAACCACAATGCGGTTATGCCTCTAAGTCGTGCCTCGACACGTGGGAGATATAGCCGCATCGTGGGCGTTATAGACAGGCCCATGTGACTTGGGGATAATGCTGCCCGAAGGGCGCCCCCAACTGAATGAACTGGAAAGAGTCACCTGATACCATATCTGGAGTGGTGTCGGAGTAGCCGAAGATGTGTGCCGAAGAAGTTGCTCCTCACGAGCCGCCAGGGTCCTGACCCTCAGGAGGCTCCGTAGGCCCGGGTGGCTCCTGAAGAACTGTCGCCATCTCTGCCAGGACAGCGTGGTGCCTGGGCTCCTGAGCCGCCAAAATGCTCCGCAAGTGGCGCTGGAAGGTGACAGCCGCGTTCGGTAGGCCAAATGGCATGCGAACATAGCTGTGAGGTGGACCCTCACACCGACCAACGCACGAAGGCCAGAAACATCCCTGAGATGCGGCCCTGTTGAGCCCTGGAATGTTGACACAGACCCGTAGCCCGCCATCCTCACCAGGATGGGGAGCTGCGTCGGGTGGTGGGCGGCGGTCGCCGCGTATGGTCCTTGCCTCTTGAAGCTCCTGAATTGCCTTGGTGATGAACTCCTGAGCACCAGGCGCTCCATGCCTTGTGCCCTCTTGAGGGAAACGTGTGGGGAAGCACGCCTCCACATGGTGCCCGAGCGCCTCCCTCGTAACTTTGGCTAGGTCTTAGGCCCTCCAGAAGAGAGCCCCCGAGCCCAGCCTGAGGAGGGCGTCGGGCGCACCTTCCTATGCGAGGGAGGGAGGCGCCCCGGCTGCGGGCGCGGATCCGGAGGTGGTGCCGCTGGAAACGCCGCTCTCCTGAAGCCCTGGGTGGAGTAGCTGCTTCTTCTTCTTGGGGATGGCTTCTGGAGGGTACAGGGTGCCTTTGTTGTCGGGGTCTTAGGCTACTGCAGCTTGGTAAGCGTGCTCGAGGGAGCACACCGCATCTTTTTCTTTGCAGGGGACCGTGATGATGCCGCCGCTCCCTGGCATCTTGAGGACGTTGTAGCCATGGTGGGTCACTGCCATAAACTTGGCCAAGGCTGGATACCCAAGGATAGCGTTGTACGTCAGGCGGATGTGGGCGACGTTGAAGTCGATGAGCTCGGTTCGGTAGTTGTTACGCTAGCCGTAGGTGAGAGGGAGGCGGACCTGGAGCCATCGGTTACTCCTGAGAAGGGCTTGGTAGGCTGTAGCTGATCGTATGGCATTTGGAGGCCATCGAACATCTCGACGGACAGGACGTTGAGCCATGCGCCGCCGTCAATGAGGGTCTTGGTGACTTGAACGTTGCTGACGACGGGTGAGCAGAGCATCCGGAGGGCACCGGCTGTTGCCGCGCACTTGAGCTGGTCTGGCGAGCTGAAGGTGATGGCGCACTTGGACCACCTGAGCGGGCGCGTGGTTTTGAGCCTGGGAAGGGCCGCGTTCACCTCACGAGCAAACTGCTTGAAGATACGCTGAGAGGCTGGGGCTTGAGCGCCACCCAAGATGCAGACGATGGCACGAGGCTCCTGGAAGCCCCCAGCACTACAAAAAAAAAATACACTTCCGTGATGATACATGTTTGTCACAGTAGGTCGCAATTTTTGTCATGCATGTACATCCATGACGATTTTATGACAGAATCAAGATAGTCATACCTGTGCTGTCGTAGAAGTGTTCTATGACATTACCAAAAATATCATCACGGAAGTGTCCACTTCCATGACGATAAATCGCGCGTCACAGAAGTGCTTTCGTCAAGGGTGACCGACACGTGGCATCCACCGTAACGGAACGCCGTTAAGCTATCGGGTCGAGTTTTGGATCCGATAACCCGTTAACAGCCCCGACCAATCGGAAATTTCCACGTGTAAAATTCTTATTGGCCGGACGAAACACGTGTCAGCTCGTCAGTGGGTTAGATAGGCGCCTATGATATGACGACACGTGCCACGGCCCACCACTGGCCCATTGAGCTTACAAAGCCGGCCCGTTTGACTTGGTCAAAAGTTAACGGGCTGGCCCATGAAAAGTCTGTTAACGGTCTCTTCGCAAATAGCCCATTTTACGGCCCGTTAACTCACGGCCCGTTAGGCCCTAAAGGAAATCCACCCAACAACGTCATGTGGGCCGTCGAATATAACACCAGCCCATTTCACTTTTGGCCCATGTATAGCCCACGACGTCTTTCGGCCCATATGAGGCCTTCGTATCTTTCGGCCCTTTACAGGCCCACGGTGACTCTAGCCCATAATGAACAGTAATTTTCTTTATACCCGTTAACGGCCCGTGATTTACATGGGCCGTTTCCAGCCCGTGTTAGCTTTCGGCCTATTGACGGCCCATACGTTCTTGGGCTCCTTTTCGGCCCTCGATTACTTCCGTCCCGTTACTGGCCTGTTCCCCTAATGGGTCAAATTCGGCCCATGGCAAGAGTCGGCCCGTTACTGGCATGTTCCCCTAATGGGCCAAATTTGGCCCATGGCAAGAGTCGGCCCGTTACTGGCCTGTTACCCTAATGGGCCAAATTCGGCCCATGGCAAGAGTCGGCCCGTTTCTGGCCTATTAACCCGTTGCGCCGTTTCCAGCCCGTCCTATATTCTGGCCCATTAACGACCCGTTATGCCTGTGACAGAATTAAGCCTTTGCTGTCCTACGGCCTGTTAACGGCCTATTACCGTGCTGGGCCGATACCAATTACGCCCGATTACGGCCCATGTAGACCCATTTATCCAACGGCCCGAGGCCCACCGATTACAGGCCCATTTGTCGATGGCCCGTAGGAGACCCATGGATCCTACGGCCCGTATATGGCCCATGGTAGTTGCGGCCACTAGCAAACCAGGGAAAAAGAAGACTAGGAAATAAATAAGGCCGAAACTAACGCTAGGCTATTAAGGCGATTGCACAGATTACATCCACTCGACATCAAAGATCGCCACTAGTGCAAATATAGGGAACACCCTACACTATACAACAATGGCTTGCTGTTTTCTTCAGCTGGTGGCTACACGTTAAGAATAAATTTTGTATCGCACCAAAACAAATTACAACTATATAACAAAAGGAAGGTTGGCATAAAACTTAACAGTCTAGCAGATAAATGCACCACCAGAAGTTCAGAAGCTCAGTTCATTTGACCTGACTGTTACGTTTTCATGCTGTATTGTCCGATGGAGCACCATAACCCTCGCCTTCATTTCCCCTAGGCTCCTGAACAACATAGCAAATGTCTGATAGTCTGGTTTCAAAACCATGCATATCTTGACAACATTGAGCAATGTTTCTCCTTGTTTCACAAAGGGTCTCTGTTAGGGAATGGACTTGTGTCTGGAGCGCAGATACAACATTGCTTTGAGCTTGCATATCTTGATCATGAGGCAGTTTGGACGATATTGCCTTAACAACCAACCCAGTATTACGCAGGAACGTGCTTTTGGCACTGTTAGTGGACATGTACTGACCCACTGCAGCAAGAGCTGACATTGCGGTTATAGTTGTCTCGCCACCTTTAGAAGGTGGCAGTTCCACCATTTTTTCCATAGCTTGCTGAAAAGTTGAGGTTTTACATTAGTAGTACCAGAACAAAAGATATTAAGGAGGCAGCAAAACCAAACAAAATAGCTTTGGTCTATATACAGAACATATTCTGGTGAACCCATGTAAAATATTAGTTGTATTTTATTGCAAAGTACATAATAAAACCAAGTTCCAAACATATGACCATGTACCATCGCTAATGTATTGTCTATTTCTTCACATTGTATTGAGGGCTAAGGATAAAGAGACGAAGTTTATAATACGGTAAGCATAGTATGACATCATTCATATCACAAAACAACTGCGAACAGACAAACAGGCAATTGTAACGTTGTGTGGGCAAGTCCAGCACGGAAATAGATTACGGGTCAAGATCAAAGGAACATCACGCCTCTCTTTTAAACCTTGTAAGGTGCAATGATACGCTAAGACAATTGTGTATAAAATTGAAAAGAGTAATAGACATTGGCTGCAAACCATGCAGTTCAAGGCACAAGTCAGAGTAAGTAGTAGTTAAAAGGCATGAGGATTAAGGACTTACAACAGCGGCTTTGACTGGTGTAGTAATGCCCTTCTTCTTGCTGGTGTGACAGTCCTTGAAGATTTCCACAGCATTTGGTTCAGGTACTTTTTGGTCCTTGCGGGCTTTCCTCTGCATTTCGAACAAGTCAATATAGATCTGATAATATGGTACAGCGAAAAGAGTGAAACAGCAGCTAATTACAAGAGCCTCGCAGTGTGCAATATAGCTACGAGATCCTGTCGTCTGTTGGAATTTCACTTCCGTAAGGTTGGCCTTGTTCTTTGAACAGTTCACCTACAAGAAGATAGATTTGTGTGGCACATGCGTAAATAGGACTTCAACATGTGATCTGATCACATATATATAATGTACCTGATACTTCGGATCAGACCAGTGTTTAACAAGGCCCCTCCAGTCTTCATCCGATATATTTTCCACTAGAGATGTTTGGGAATGTTCGCTGTTAGCCTTGCCTTCAAAGTGAGTTTTCCTCAAGTTATACCGATACTGTCGCAGAGCGGACTTGAAAACATGGGTGCAAGCTTGTCTGGTTGCATCATCTTTGCTATCCAACTTGAACCTCATCTGTTGAAAATTATGGGAGTCTCATTATCAGCAACCTAGAAAGTATGGGACAGAGCAAGACGATATTACTAGTTTCCATACATAACCATACTTACAGATAAATGGTCGAGGAAGGTGTTGAACTGGGTTTCGTCTTTGTCATTCCTGTACTGAATCAATGTTGGGAGGATACGTACAGGACACCTAACGGCAATCGCTGCCTCTGATACTAACTTGGCTGACTCTGTAGCATCACGTGGCCTTTTTAAACCTGCCTCAAAACGGATCTCCATTCTTCCTCCTCTAGATTTAGTTAACCTATCGAGCATTATCCCTGATGTTTGTTTCCTCTTGCGCCTAGGTGCTAGTCCAACAACAAACATAGGAAGTGTTAGTGTACATCAAACTGTGAGACTACATATAAAGAAGCATGCAACTGTAACTTGACTCCAGCAACTACCTTCTTGCTGTTGAAGCTCACAAGGTTCATCTAATATTGCCAACTCGTCTTGTGTCAAGAAGTGCTTGGGAAGTAGTGTCAGGTGGCAAGGGAGCTTGGGAACGTGCTGCTAGCTCAGTTGACGCACGAGTAAGTCGTGCAGCTGGTAGTACTGTGGTAGGTGTTGCAAGAACTAGGGTCGTCTCTGCTTGTTTGGTGGCAGCTATTTGTTTCTATTTGGCTTTTTTGCAACTCGTGTAGCATGGGATGCCGTGTTTGTAGAATTTTCCGCTGGACTTTGACCTTCTATTGCACCATCAGTACCAGCAGAATCTGCAAGATTCATCCGCTTCTCATTCCCTGCCATTCTGTGTTTCTTCCTCTTTCTCTGTGCCATGTTAAGTCAAGCCGACAAGAAAAATGAATAACAATTTAGTTCTTCAGAACAAATTGATGCGTGATGCAAACGAACTGAACTTTGATGTTAGACAACCACATGATAGGAGGATGTAATATGTATGAAAAACAGGACGAAGGAGATAACCAGAACTATGAAGTGTAAACTAAGAAGAAGACATTTCACCAAATTAGAAGCAATGCAATGGAAGGTAGACACCATATGAAAGATGTTACAAATATCGCTCTGCCAAGTTACAGTGTCTCATCATAAATGGCGTTTAAACAAATGTGAAGCAGTACAAGAAATAAATCATATGCAAGATGCAAACAACATCACACTACCATGTTAGAGGTCTCTCGTCATTAGTGCCATTGCATATTCACAGCATTGCATATTCACAGCTTATGATGTGTAAACTAAGGAGAAGGCATTTCAACAAATTAGAGGCAATGAAAGCTAGACACCATATGAAAGATGCAACGAATATCACTCTACCAAGTTAAAACTGTCTCGTCATAAGTGCCATTTCAACAAATTAGTAGTACAAGCTAGAAAAGAATGTGAGATGTAACCTATATCACACTCCGAAGTCAAACGTGTCTTATGATAAGTATTGTTGCAGGTTACACAACAGTAGTAATTTGATGTAAGAACATGGTGTGATAGACAGATATTGTATGTTCTAGAAACAGGAACACGTGTCTTATTCAAGTATAATGTGTAAAGTAAGCAGATGGAATTCAACAAAATTAGAAGCAATACAAGCTAGACATCACACATAACATGCAACCACATATAACAGTGCCAAGTTAGAGGGAGCACCGGTGATGCTGCACTAGGGGAGACATGCTCATCATAAACACAACTTTGTTGAGTGTCTATGCATGTGTTGTCTTGGAAATCATCTTGGGGGTGTGGAGGAGTAGAAACTGTAGAGGCCCTCCGTTCGGAAGGAGCACCTTTATCTGCTGCCTTGCTAACTTCCTTCCGCTTTATTGATTTTGAATTGTCAAGTAAAACTGACAAGAAAAAGCAATAAAATTCTCTCTTCAGAACTCATTCATGCATGATACTGACAATCACTACTTTGATGTAAGGCAAACACATGATACCAGGATGGAATATGTACGAAAAACAGGGCGGCGTGGCATGTTCACAACTGTTTGTGTAAACTAAGCAGAAACCATTCCAGCAAATAAGAAGCAATGCAAGCTAGACACCACATGAAAGGTGCAACCAATATGACTCTGCCAAGTTAAAAGCGTCCCACCATAAATGGAATTTCAACAAATTAGAAGCAGCACATGCTATAAATCATATGAAAGATGCAACTAATATCGCACTGCATATACTAAAGGTGTCTCGTCATGTTGATTGATGCGGGATACAAAAAAAACAATAGTTTTATGTAAGGACATGCTTAATAGACAGATGTACTATGTACTAAATACAGGAAGGCATGTCACATTAACAGGTATAATGTATAAGCTAAGCAGACTAGCACATGAAGTTTAACCAAATTGGAAGAATTACAATCTAGACACCATATGCAACATGCAACCACATATCACGCTGCCAAGTTAGAGAAAGCACCTGCGATGCTAGTGTAGGGGAAATGCTGTAATCAACTACAGAGCTACGTTCACTATCTTCATCTAGCATTTCTGTTTCTTGAGAATCATGTCGGGAGGCTGACGCTGCATTCTTTAAATGAGGAGTAGTCCCCTTGCCTGCCTGCCTCGTCATAAGTGATTGATGAGGGATACACAAGAACATTAGTTTGATGTAAGAACATGGTTAATACACAGATGTACTAGTATGTACCAAAAACAGAAAGGCATGTCATATTCAAAGGTATAATGTGTAAGCTAAGAAGATGCAATTTAACCAAATTGGAAGCAATACAAGCTAGACATCCGGCTGGAGTGGTGAGCATGATCATCTAGGACCTGAGAGCCTGGTGGGAGGCGGGCTGCTTTGCCACCATCGCAGCTTTTTAGTTGGCTTCCAGGTGATGCCTATCTTTGCTAGGCTTGTCACTGGCTCGGCCAGTGCCCTGACTAGCTATTTGTCTTCTGGTGCTCACGGGATGGTGGTTCATGTAAAAAAAATATCTTTCCATATCTTACCGACTTCGGCCTTTCGAATAAAAGCTAGACACCATATGGAACATGCAACCACATATGACACCGCGAAGTTAAAGCAAGCACCTGGGATGGTGGTTCATTGCGAGCGAGGTCATCAACTCCAGAGCTACATTTACCGTCTCCATCTGCTGACACTGCACCCTTTATAGCGCCGTAACGTGTCTTGCCTAACCGCACACGAAGCTGGAGCGACTTCTCTCTTTTCTTTTTGGCTTCTCTCATGGCAGCAGAGTCTGAAATACCCTTGCATAAAAACACAATAGTGAGAGTAAGGGTGAAGTGTGTGCAGAACTAGTGCAATGTAAAAGTAGCAGATAGCAGGTGGCTAAAAAATAAATGACAGGAGACATATGGTAGCTCTACAACATTGCATGGCAAACAAAATTAGATTCTACTCCGTATGATTTTGTAATATATGAGCACATGAAATGCAGGTACTCCTCCAGCACACCACCACATGTGGTCATATCTAAGATAACAGTCAACTGAAAATAAATAGGTCAGTCGATTTTTTTTAATGAACTGTCCGATCTATAAGGAACGAGCAGATGGCCTTCGTCTACCTCCCGCCAGTCACTGTTGACGATCTTTCTCGAACCGCCAGCGACCACCGGCCCAGACCCCTGCCTCCGCCACCCCGTCCTCCCATCGACCTCACACCACCGCCGTGCTTGGCAGCGCCCCCAGGCCATCCCTTTAATCCCGGCCGACCTCCAGATCGGGTGCCAGTAGCTCTAGGACGCACACGCCCCTAAGATAAACACCAAGGCGCTGCTTCCCCGGCGTAATAGGTGTACTAGCACCTGTTATGGCAGGGAATGCTTCCGTTAATTGGGAATCAACTGGCCAGAAATTGAAATTCAGGGGGGCGACGGACCTCTAGCTAAGGTGAAATAGTATATGAGGAGAAACCTTGTGCATCGCGAGTTACTAGGAACATCTAGTATCAAGAAGAAGCGGTCAACTAGTGTCTTCTGTGGGATGAATACCGTGCAAGCAGAGACGTAAGATTTGCACGAGTAAGGGAAGAGGAGTACCTTTTTGGGTTGCCGGTGTGGTCACCTCCACATGTCGCACCGATCTTCTTCTTTTTACCGGGGAAACCGATGTTCTGGAGGGTGCAGGCTTGGACGAACCCATGGCCAATTTGTTGACTATGTTGCCGTGGCCGTATGTCGGCGGAGGGGAAGCAGATCCGAGGCGGCGAAGGACGGCGTAGCAGGAACAGCTCCGGTGCGGTGGAGGGTGGCGAAGTTGGAGCGGCAACGGTGAGGCGCAGGATGGCGTGGTTGAACTGGCTCGGGTACGGACGGCTCGGCCTCGGCTTCAACTACTAGCCGTGGAGGGCGTTGCGGTTGAGGTTGCGGTGGACGATGACGTCGGGGTATCGGCTCCAGCATGATGGAAGAGGGCGGCGGTTGATGGGTGGGATGGGGTGGCGGACGGAGGACGCCGGGGTTTCGCGGCTGGTGGAGAGGTAGTTTTGGTGCCCACGGAGTACGAATGGGGAATCGGACGGGTGCGGGGGAACAATGTTTTGGTCTGGGTCGCGCTTGTTTTTGGCTTTTTTGAACAGAAGATGGGACGCGCTTGTTTGAATTTGGGGAAAGTACAAACTTTGCCCCCCTCTTAAATTTCGGACCTACTGCAGGTCGGGGGTAGGATGGTAATCCCAGGTGTCCCAAATAGTGGGCGGGAGCGATTTCGGCCGTGCGCATGTGTGCTTAGGCGGCCATTGTGTATGAATGTTTTTCGGATGCGGTTGCATTGCGTCTAGATGAAGCTACAAACCTACCCCGGTTTAGACCTTTGGACGTCGGGCCGGTTGGTTTCACGGGTCGGAGTTATTAGAAAAGTAATTTCCTTGTACTACCAAACATTGGTCTCATGCGGTTTCGGGTGAGTAGAGGCTCTTTTGGCGCTTCGTTCGAAATTTTGAAACACAAGCATTCACGTTTAGAGTACTCTTGAACTATGAGGATTGACCTAAATAGACAACGTTATATTTGACCTTGTATGTTTGAAAACCTCATTAAATTATCCGCTTCTTTTTGAAATTTTGACACTTGAAAATCCTATAACTACGATTATTTTGGAATGGAGGAGCTAAATTTGAATCTATTTTGTACACGACTACATATGCTATTATGTACAAAATCAGAGCAAAGATTGGTGCCCCCATAATTTAGGTATGGTTTACAAATGCCATGATATCAAATTTAAATAATTGAATGGACTTAATGTTGAATTCGATTTTTTTAAACCACCTTAAGTTGAATTCAAATGTATGCTAGTTCATAGGTAGCTATTTATAATGTCCATTGTGTAACTTTCGTATGTATAATGTGCTTTACACACACAACATGAACTATACTCACGTTTATATTAAATTGCTAAAGCAATGCATTGTCTGGAGTTCAAAATACTAACTATGTGGATCAATTGTGTCGAATAATAACATAGACATCCTCAAATTCGATAGAATCTATATGTCTGATGGATCAATGACCGCTCCTTACGCGAATTGCAAAGATCATGATCCCATCCTAATATTTGGATACAATTTATATCTTTAATCAATGTGTAGAGCAGTCTTTTACGTGTAGTTTCACTCTCCATCGGTGGTCTCTCACACATGCTCACACACTCTCTCCCGAGGTGTCTTTCTCGCACACATGCTCTAGATATAACCCTCCCTCCCTCTCGTAACCCTTTACAACTGTTTTCACTAACCTTTATCACAAGCACTCTTCCCCTCGCAAACATACACACGCACAATCCTCATCGACCCTTTCTATATACATGGACCTGCCTACGTGTCTCATGTACGCACATTATCTTTACGCCTGTCTCTCACGCATTGTCTCACACCTCTCTTCCTAATCGACGAGTATGATTCTAGCAGAGCATTATCAGGATGCCCCTTAAAGTTAGGTTGGATGAATAGTAATATCAGAGATAAAGGGGTTACCTTAGTCTGAGAACCTAGGGTTACAAATCCTAGCCGGCTTTGTCAGTGGACATAGAGTCCTTCACAATTCTGCTATCTTTGTCTTGTACGACTAGTCATCCATGGGTCTTCCTAAATGCGTCACGGGCCGACCAATGTGGCGCAGGTCGAAACCGAACGAAGGGCCTCACCTTGACCCACCGGACCTCACGCGGTGACACACCCTCTGCCCCCACGTCTCACTATCTTCTCACACCCACACATACCAACACAAACACCACACACATAGAAAATTTCTCCTGGTGCCTCTATTCCCTCCCCCCTTGCATATACACACTCAAGGGAATGGAATCTCTTGTCGTGACGTCATATTCGTCTCTCTCTCTCTCTAGACCACTCTCATTTCTCGTGCTATCTCTCCCACGCCCCCCCCCCCCCGTCGGCCCCTCTATCCATGCCTCTCTCGAATACGTAATACACACACATACCTCTCTAGGCCCCGCCAAATGCATCAACTACACATTCACACATGTTACATCACGTACCCTATTGATCTAAAAAGCCCTCTCTTCACGTTTATTTCGCATACAACATTCCTTTTGAATAAAGTGTGGCCAAAAAATTATTTTAGAGTTTCTACATATATACAACATTACAAAGTTATATGGAGGAGTACGAACGCTAATTTGCATTGCATGGTGCCCACAATGATATTTATTCCGCACTGTGAATTTGTATATTTTTATACTATATACAAAGTTAGTCATAATAAAGAGAAACGATGAGCATCTCTCTCTCCATCGCATACCCCCCCTGTACGCCCCTTTCATGTATGCACACAAAACTATCTCTAGGTCCTCTAAAAGTAAGCCCCCATAAAATTCACGCATGTTTCATCTTTCTCTCGCGATATATGCAATGACGATCATTGTATTTGAAGCGAAAGCACGATACATACATTGGACTTCAGAATCCACTCATTACGGTCACCATTTATGTTTAGTGGTTATTATACAGTCACGGTCTCACCGTACAACTCTGTATTTGCTCATGACATGACTAGTTGACCAGTTAAACGCTCCACGTGGCACCTCTAGTGTTGCATCACATTATCTCACTACCATCGTGCCCACCTGTCGACTTATATCTACTCTACATCTACACTCTTATGAAATACATAAAATACACTCTTACAAAAAATAGAGTTGGTGATGATGGTGTGCCTGCCATCCTGCAATATAGGCCATCCGATTTATATCTGACGGATAGGAAAGAAACTATGGCAATTTTGCAAAAAGGTACCCACACACCTCTCCACATTTGCAAATAAGGCCTTCCCTCATTCATCCTTTTCTCTCACAAGATAAACAAGTCATGCAAATACATCTTGATGTTACGTGCAACGCACGGACATCTTGCTAGTAAGAATGAAAACAAACGACAAAAAAATATTTGGACGGTGGTTCGAAGTCATGACCGTGGGCACAGCGGACAAGGTGGCCTTGTATTGGTATGCTGAGCCGTCTGTTTTAACACACAGGAGCTGGTGTGGTGATTATACACACACGCACACATGCACACGAACTGCATCCACGCAACACTCACACAAACACATGCACACACGCACGCACGCAACACTCACACATACACACACAGCCAGGCACGCACGCAACACTCACACACACGCACGCACGCATGCATGCACACACCAGTACACCACACGACCAACACACACTCTCACGCTCAAGTGCTCAACCTATACGTGCATGCGCACACATCAGGCCCTGACAGACACATACACAACCAGGTGATTCCCGCGCACGGGATGGAGCCTTGTCGCGCCTGCGTAAATTTGTGTTTATCTGACCTTTTGCCTATGCGAACTGACTGGTGGGACCCACAAGGAACGTGGTCAATTTAACTAGTCAACATGGCGCCACGCAGACTATTTGGCCGGTCAACAGAGTGCAATCCGATGCTGAACTATGAGCAAGTGACCGTATAATCACAGCAAAACGTATATAGTGAACGTAATCAGCTTATTCTGAAGTTCGGTAACCGTATTACGCTTTTCTCTCTGTAGGCCCTCCAAAACTACATCTCTACACGTTCTCGCATGTTACATCTAACAACTATGCAATACAACACTACTACTACACTCTAACACAATAAATCATATGTGTTTTTAGTTTTACTAGATATCATATTGTTACTTATAATTATTCAGTTTGCATACGTTAAAATTGCCTTTGAAATGTATGGCTAGTATCATCTACCGCGCGGGAAAAATCCCGCCCTTTCCTGTTTAATCGGGTTTGTATCGATGGATCGTGCGAAACAGCAAAACTATAGTACTATACAGTACTACAAGTGACAGTTCACTGGGCCGTCGTGTCGTCTACTCCTCCGTCGTAAGAGTGGAGCGCTCGCTTTCATAAATCTTCTAGTCCCTTTCGCCGACATGTGGGACATCAAGCTACCGGGTCCACGTGCCATACCAGAATACAGTGCAGAGCAGCCGGGGTGAAGCACCCCAGTCATGGCACCGGCGTAGTAATGAGCAATGAGGCGTCAAATCACAAGCTGCACCTTTCCCGCAGTTAAGTTGGAGGGACGAAGCAACCATCATTTCACTCGTTGCTGAATCCGCTTCTCCCTCATCTTCTTCAACTTAACCACGTGTTGCTTCTGCCGTTGTTCTACCTCATGTGGGACGCGGATCGGCTTGGTAAAGCACTGACACGTGGGACCGCATGTTAGCAAACAGCCAGGACAACGTCCTCTGAAAATAAGAAGCCTAATCCTAGACTTACAAAGGGCTACGTAGCTGCTACGTATACTTTCCATCTAATCTATATATGCCCCCCTGATTTTCAGGTGGGGTGGGCCTAATCCTCTCCTTTAATCCAATCAAATAGTCCCACATCACATCAGTTCGTAACTTTACGTAAACCATTACGTGGATGTAACATTGCTCAAATAAGAAGCCTGCCCCGCCATCCGCGCGGCAAAATCACCTCCTTTTTACTAATCTTGATTCTATAATTTTTTAGATCAATATAATTGAGATTTGTATAGATAGCACACAGGAGCAAAACCAAGTGGTACGGTTAAGGGCATCCACAATGTGTAGCCAAATGTGAAAATAGCTTTTGGCATCGTGGGAACCATTGTGGACGGTGTTGCCGAAGCCAAAAAGATGGAACGGAAGCTCCCTGATTGATTGATTGAAGGAATAGAAAATGCAACGTCTCTCCTCTTTCTCCCATGCTTGGACGCATGTAGTACAGTATAGAGCACAGAGTCTACTCCCCTGTCCCTTCTATCACAAATCACAAAGCAGTGAGGCATCAAATCACAAAAGCACGGACGAAGCAACCATCATTTCACTCTTCGCTGACTCCGCTTCTCCATCGTCTTCTTCGAGAAACCATCTCACCGCACTAGTACTCCTAGTAGTACTAGTAAAGGACTTCCTGGATGCAAATAAGGCGGTTGTCTCGGCTTGCAGGCGGCACTTGCAAATGACTTACCATGGTCTCCCTCAATGGTGTTCTCCGTCGAACGCACTTCGCCAAACCACCAAAAAAAAGATATCGTTGACGTCACCGCAATGGGGAAGGAAGTCAAATATAGTTACTACCTCCATTTTTTTGTACACAAGGCCAGTATATCAAAATTACAATTTGCAAAGGGCCACTAACACTAATCGAGGCAAAATTGATGGGGTTAGCAACCAAGGACATTAATATCCCCTGCATGCATGCGGAAGTGAGAAGGTTGGTTTGCATGGCGCTGCATTAATCAAGCGATGAGGAGTGAGATGGTTAGCTCTTTGGTCTTTGGAGAAAAAATACGCATTAATTGACACGTGAAATGAGGATTTGTATCGATTAAATCCCGCGAAGGAAAACCCTGCCTTTCTTTTTTAACACTAGTACTCCTAGTACGTACGTACTTATCCTGTTTGGGTCTAGGCCTTGCATTGCCAAACTTCGCCACACATTTTTGCCAAGCTTGCCTAAAGTTTTCAAAATGAGAAGGAGGTACATTTGCGCACGGCTGTCGCGGTCGCACCGCACCCTCACACGGTCGCTCCTGCACGCCGCGGTCGCACCGCACCCTCACACAGTCGCTCCTGCACGCCGCAAACCCAACCAAAGGAACGCACCCTCACTGACACGTGCTGTCGCATGTGAACAAACCAAACTCAGCCATCCTATCGCCGACACATAATTTTCATTCATAGAGTATGTTTATCCAACCGCATGTTGGGGAGTATCCATACGGCCCATGCGGTGGTCTGTTGGGGAAGAAGAAGAGGTGAGGAAGAAGGAAAGAAGGGTTAGGAGACGTAGGATATTCATCCAACCACCTGAAATGGTAGACTGACCCAAGTCAGGCGACTTGCATAACAAATATATGTTTTTACACAACAAAAGATCCATAATAACAACAACATAAAGAAAAACTATCACTGCTCGTGGAAAGAGACGGCCTCGTCGTCTTTGGCTGCCGACGCGAACCAGCCGTCGCTGCCGACGTGTGTCTCCGCACCGTGGTTGTCCTCGGCCTCCAGCTACTCGTTCAAGCGGAGCGTGCGGGTGCTCTGCACGGACGAGAGCACAGCCTGGTTCAAGTCGAGGACGTCCGGTTCCGCCTGCAGGAGGGCCTCGATGGCAGCGGCATCTGCGCGCTCCGCGTCGAGTCGAGCCTCCGCCGCCCTGTTCAAGTCCAGGATGTCCGGTTCCGCCTGCAGGAGGGCGTCGATGAGAGCGGCATCCGCGCGCTCTGCGTTGAGTCGAGCCTCTGCCGCCCGGTTCAAGTCCAGGACGTCCGGTTCCGCCTACAGGAGGGCCTCGATGGCAGCGGCATCCGCGCGCTCCACCTCAATTTGAGCCTCCGCCGCCTGGTTCACATCCATGACATCCGGTTCCGCCTGCAGGAGAGCCTCGATGGCAGCGGCATGCGCGCGCTCCGTGTCGAGTTGAGCCTCTGCCTCCCGGTCCTCCTTCAGTATCGCCATGTTGAACCGCTGGTCCGTCTGCACCATGGGGGACTCGGACGCCGGCACGAAGTCGACGTCCATCGTCTCATACCCATCGGGGGCCTTCTGCGCCGCGACCTCTACCATGAACATTGGATCGGCTTCCTCCTCCTCGTAGCTTGGCTCCAGAGAACTCGGGGATTGGCCCGCCGCAAAGCGAGCTTGGGAACGGAGGTCTGTGGGGCCGACCGCCGCCGCGATTTCTGCGCGGCGCTCCGGCGTTAGCATCTTGTAGTAAGTGATCTTGCGGCGCACCATGGATTTCCGGCGAACTAGGGGACGCTTGATGCGGGCTAGGGGATCGAAAGGTGGGGGAATGGGCTGGAGATTTGGTGTGGTTTTAGGGCAGTGGCTGGCGTAGGCCGAGCAGCAAAGGTTCTGCTATGAATAGTGGTTCCGGTGACGACCGGTCAATCGGTTTTGACTGTACATCGCTCTTGTCGCGTTAGCGTTGCAGCCCGGCACGCTGGACCCTCCACGTCGCTCACCGAATGGAACGCGCTTTGTCTTGCGTTTTCGCTCGCTTGCGGGACCGCAGTTGAGAACAAACCGACGTCCCTCCCCCTCCCCTACCCGCGTCATTTATTATACCACCACTCCCTCCGTTTTATGCGGAGTAAATAAAAAGAGAGGGAGTATACTACGGATGAGGATCCCCTGACGTGGCCGAACCCATTGAGTAACTAACATGCGGGGCCTAGCAAGCATGGGGTCCGCCAGTAAGTGACCGAATGGGAGGGTAAGGCAGGGATACCTACGTCAGAGGATCCACTTCCACTATACTACTTTGACCAAATGTTAGAGTAATAATATATGACATGCAACTTACACAAATGTTAGAGTAATAATATATGACATGCAACTTACACAAAGCATACAGGGTCTAATGCATTTTTTGAGGCTAACTTTGACCAAGTGTTAGAGTAATAATATATGACATGCAACTTACACAAAGCATACGGTCAAATTCGTATGTGAAAGGAGTTTCCAATGATATAATTTTCACATTATACATCTCATGTACTATTAATCTTGTCAATAGTCAAATTGGAAACCATCTCGAGTACAAATCTAGGAGTACGTATGAATCTAACAATATTGATTGGGCGTTGTTGAATGTTGATACCTTTTCGATCAAAGTAGAGATACTTTGACTACACATAAAACTTATATGTAAACTAGAAAGGATAGGGGGAGTATATTATATGTTCAAAAACGAAACGAACATTGAATACCCTTTATATATGATTTGCGGATGCTATGATCACCGGTTCAAAAATTTGAATCCGCCATAGGTATCACGTGCCCCCACTCGTTCCCTCTCGATTTCATCTCGGGGTCCGGAGATCTATTGAAAGAGGACTAGGGTGGGTACATGCGAATGATACTCGGTGGAGTGTTCAAATGAGGCATGCGGGAGGATGGACTCGACTGGAGGGCGACATGATCGATGGAGAAGAGGGTTGGAGAGGAATGAGAAATAAGCAAACGCCACATGATTATACTTGAACGGCTCAAATAAACAATAAGTTGTCTCGCTTGGCCTACATAGTGAAAGGCCTAATGCGCAAGCGGAGCACTGATGCTCGAATATGGCCGGGAAAACAGGGAAACCGACATGTGGGGCACACCCGTCGGGACGATGTAGCGAAGACTAGTCCAATGGAGGAGCTGGCCCACGACCTCATCGCCACCGACAACCGTTCATGTGGGTCGTTGGGGCCAACAACGGGGCGCAGCTCCAGCACCGCCTCTGGACACGGCGACCGCGGTGAGCGACACGCTCATATCGTCGCTAGACATGGTCGGTTTCAGTGTGCCGAGGGTGGCGTTAGTGCTGTGGCACGACCAACGGTATGTTTGGTTTGTGCCCAAGGTTGCCCCATCAAAGCATTGGGTAGCCAAAATTTTGGTTGAGGTATTGGTTGCCCATGATTTGGCCGACATTGGCAAGAAAAATGAACTAGAGTTGGCTAGAGTTCATTGGCATGCCAAAGAAATGGCAACCATCCAAACAAAGACCAATCTTTGGGTCATGACCAAAATTTTGGTTGAGGTATTGGTTGCCCATGATTTGGCCGACATTGGCAAGAAAAATGAACTAGAGTTGGCTAGCGTTCATTGGCATGCCAAAAAAATGGCAACCATCCAAACAAAGACCAATCTTTGGGTCATGACCAAAATTTTGGTAAGGTGCACTTTGGCCACAATCCAAACACGCCCCAACACCCGGCTCGTTGAGGATGCACGGGGCGCCGCAACGCGTCCGCGGAGTGGTGTAGCGCGGCCAACTGAATCCTCTGGACATGAGACCTTGCCGGGTCATCTTGCTTTTTCAATGACATGCGGGGATCGCATGTGAGCAAAGGGCATCTCCAACGTTGCCACGACCGCAACTGACTACCCTGGCACACCAAAACTCTCGTTCCTCGCACCGTCGCGCGGTGCCTTCCCAGGCGGCGCCAGCTGCGCGCATTCATGCCGTTCGTTCGTATGTCGTCGTTAAGAGGTTCGGTGCCCGAGGAACCAACTCCGGTGACTTAATGACGCAACCGGATGCTTGGCCTCACCGGAATGCGCTACTTAAAGCGGCAATGCCCAGCTAACCTCCAGACCATAGCGCATCGTCCTCCTACCTGGCACCACATCCGCCATGACCGCAAGTGCGAACGCTCTGCGGGAGAGCTTGTCTTCGGGGATGAAGCTCGAGGTCGCTGCCCTCGCTCAAGTCGCCTCCCGCGACGCAATAGCGGCGTAGCCGGACGCGGACGCGACTGCACAAGCGGTGGCCACGCTGGCGGCCGACGACGGGAGCACCGTCAGCCACGCGTCCTACTTGCCGCCGTCCAACGTCCGGCACCGCCGAGGTCGGGTACTCCTCCGAGGATGAGTAGGGCATGGGAGGCGGCAGGGCATGGTGTGCCAACTGGCCGGTCCGTATCCGTGTTCTACTCTTCCTCGCCGGAGACCGCACCTTCACTTCATGGGTCTTGAGCCCTGCCCCCGTACATAGAGATCGCAGATGGAGGACGTCGGTCGCCGCCGTAGAATAGGTTTAGGGTTGGGTTTCTTTTATTTTTCTGTCCTATAAAAGTTCGAAATGTAATGAAAATTTGCCGTGTTTGCATTAATCTTGGCCGGTGTATATGAACTTTCACAATAATATACATATTGTAGGAGTACTAGCAAGATGCCCGTGCGTTGCACGGAAGATCAAGATCTTGTGGGAGAAAAGGATGAATGAGGGAAAGCCTTATCTACAAATGTGGAGAGGAGTGCGGGTAAATTGCCATAGTTTCCTTCCTATCCATTAGATATAGATCGGACGGCCTATATTGCAGGATGACAGGCACACCATCATCACCAACTCTGCTTTTTATTGAACCGAGACAAATCTAACATGCGAAGTAAAATAAACACATAGGGTCTATACATACACAAATTATCTTAGGCACTCCAATAGTACGTCCACTACACATTCACGCATTTCACATCTTTCTACATCTATGGGAACCTATGAAAGGGTTAACGTAAATTGCCTCTCTCTCTCCTCCCCTGATTTTCATGGTGGTGGGCCCCTCCCTCCCCCCAATCTACAATCAACAGCTCACATGTTTCACATTACGTTAATTACGTAACTGTGATTACGTAGGTGTAGCATTACTCGTCCTAAAAAACCCAACTAAGCCAACCTCCCAGCATATCGCGCGGGAAAAGACCCGGCCGCGCCGTTTTAGTCGGGATTACCGGATTACTAGTAGTAGTATCGATGGATCGCGCGAAGCAAAAAAAATTTTTTGGGGGCGAAGCACCTAGTTTAAAAGGAAAAAAGGCGGTACACTCACAACACTCCTATCGCGGTCGCATTGCACCCCACACACGTTCGGTCCTGCACACGGCTCATGCGAACGGAACGCGCTTCGGCTTGCCTCTTCACTGACACGTGGGACTGTCCTCGGAGAAACCGACCATGCGCCAAACTCCCCCCGCCCACCGCGCGAAAATCCTCCCCCCCCCCACACCCTAAAATTCCCCCCAAATCCGATTCAACCGCCCTTCGGCCAACTAGCCAATAATATTCCCCAAACCCCCTCCCCCCTGCCCCCCTCCACTCCATTCGCTCCGCCAAAGCCGCCCTCCCCGCCGCGCCGATACGTCGGCGCCGCGGTTCGGCGATCCTCTCGCTCCCACAGTACGCTCTCGTAGACTGCCGTCCTCTAGCCGCGCCGCCACCTCTGGCTACGTTCTTGTGCAGGCGCACGGCGGTCAGCGCCGCCACCACTGGCGACGTTCGTGTGGAGACGCACGGCGGTCAGCTTCTCCCACGGTACGCGCATTCTAGACTGAGGCCCCGTTCATGTCGGTGTAGCGCTGAATGTTAGTTGATAGACGCTGTTAATCTCACTGTTTGCCGAAGTAGTTTACTGTCAATATGCTCTGCTCAAGAAGCTTCCTTGCCCTGTTTTGCACTCAATCTGCTTAGCTGAGATGGCATGCCAAGGCCAATTAGTTGCTAAAATATCCTGCCATATATTTATTGTGACGTAGATTGCCATGGTCTAGTAGCCAATCTATTAGGTGAAATAGCTCTACACCGTTTTATACCCGATCTTTGTTGCTGCGATGGCCTTCGATAGTTCGATGGCTGTGTGCTCGGCCTCATTGACTGCTGAAACAGCCTGCCATAATTTGGCACTCAAATCTGTTTGCTGAATTAGCTTTACATATATTTCGTTACTTAGATCTGCTCATCCAAATATCTTGCCATAGCTTTAGACATCGACCTAGGTATTTTTTTTCTGGACTTCATAAAAAAGCATATATGTTTTTCCTGTAATATCTAGTAGAAGAAGTAATTTGTATGTCTAACAGATGGACATGACTTGGATAACTTCTGCTCGAAGATTCTCCGCTGCATATGTTGAGGGGGTTGAAAACTTCATGAACTTTATCAGAGCTGAGTACGGTGGTCCGAAATCAGATGTGCTCTGCCCGTGTAGCAGTTGTATGAATTCAGTTACAAGACCCCAGTCAACTGTGCAAAATCATCTACACTTGTATGGGATGTCGATCACATATACTAGGTGGGTTCATCATGGTGAAGCTGTGAATGTCAATGTTATTGACTACGTGGAAGCAGCAGATCACCATCTTGATATGCCTGATGCTCAGGTGGAAGAGGAGGAGGTGGTGGTGGTGGCGGAGCCAGTGAGTTTGACCAACATTGAAACAATGCTACAAAATGCTCGTGCATTCCGTGAACTTTCACCTGCAGAAGAAAAACAGTGGGCCGGCATGTTGGAACAATGCAACGTTGCTCTCACCCCAGGAAATAAGTTGTCAGTATTCTCAGCTATGGTCACCTTTCTTCAGGTGAAGACATCTGAGCAGATGACCAACAAATCATTCGATGCGATGTTGGCTGCTTTTCGTGAATCTTTCCCAGATGCGTCTGAGCTGCCACACACCTACAGTAAATGAAGAATTTCCTTCGTGCAGTTGGAATTGGATATGATATGATCCATGTTTGTAAGAATAATTGTGTTCTGTTCCGGAAGGATTATGGCAACTTAAGTGAATGCCCGAAATGCAAATCATCAAGATGGAAAGATGGCGATGCTGTGAAGTGGATTCCTCATAATGTTCTAAGACATTTTCCAATTATACCAAGATTGCAGAGGTTGTTTCATGATGCTGAAACAAGAGAGGATGTACTGTGGCATTCTAGGAACCAGGAGTACAGAGATCAGAATGTAATGAGCCATCCATCTCATGGTAGTGAGTGGAAAAGCTTCAATGATAAACACAAAGAGTTTGCTGCTGACCCGAGACACATTAGACTTGGCTTAGCTTCAGATGGATTTAACCCATTTGGCCACCAGAGCGCCACATATAGCATGTGGCCAGTGCTTGCTATCGCTTACAACATGCCTCCAAATGTTTGCACCAAAGAATCAAACTACATGATGGCCTTGCTCATCCCAGGTCCAAAAAGTCCTGGAAAGGATTTTGATTTGTTCATGGAGCCTCTTGTGGAGGAACTTCAACAGCTATGGAAGGGTGTTCTCACTCAAGACCTATATAGCAGCCCACCAGCTGATTTCTTTCTCCGTGCTGTTATAATTTGGTGCATCCATGATTATCCGGCTTTGGGCACTATGTCAGGGCGAACGACACATCGTTACAATGCATGTGTTCGTTGTGACAGGAATCCGCTGTCATACACAATACTTAGCAAGATCTGTTACATTGGACACCGCCGTTTCCTTGCCAAGGACAAGCCGCATCCTAGAAAATACCGAAGACATGTGTTCAATGCAAAGCATGAAAACCATGATGCGCCAAAGAGGCTCACCGCCGATGAGTTGCAAGTGGAATTAGATAAGGTCAGGCATATTACACCAGGAAACCATCTTGGTAATGGTAGCGGGAAAAGGAAGCGTGGCAGGGTAGAAGAGAGATTATTGTTTACCCGCAGGTCCACTTTGTGGGACTTGGAGTATTGGAAAGATTTGGATCTGCGGCATAATCTTGATGTGATGCACATCGAGAAAAATATATGTGACAGCATTATCGGCACACTTCTTAATATTGAAGGCAAGACAAAAGATACCTTAAAATCAAGGATTGATTTGACACACCTGGGTATCAGAACGGATTTGCAGGTGCAAGATGAAGGTAAACCACGGGATATGGCACCAGCTGTGTACGTCTTGGACAAGGTAAAAAGAAAAGAATTCTACGAGGTCCTTTCACGTGTGAGATTCCCACATGGATTTGCTTCCAACCCTGAAAGGAGAGTCAGTGCAGATGGAAACAAGGTACAAGGGTTGAAAACTCATGACTGCCACGTCCTACTTCAAAGGGTTTTACCTGTTATCCTTAGAGGATTGGGCCGCCCTGACTTATACAGAGCAGTTGCAGAGTTGGGACAATTCTTCAGGGAACTCTGCAGTAGGAATATCAGGATAGATGCTTTGGAGCGTCTTAGAGACAAGATACCAACTATCCTATGCGACCTTGAGAAGATATATCCTCCAGCCTTCTTTGATGTGATGGTGCATTTGGCTGTTCATCTACCTGATGAGGCACTACTTAGAGGTCCAGTACAGTATGGCTGGATGTACCCTATTGAAAGGCGGCAAGGCACTTTCAAGGGCTATGTTAGGAACAGAGATAGACCCGAGGTTTCCATTGCAGAGGCCTACATTGCTACAGAAGCGTTGACATTCTGCTCAAAATACATTGAAACAGCTGATCAGCTTAGCAAACAGGTGGGTGAAGAAAATCCCGGGCTCATTGTTTTCGATTGTTCTGTTCGAGTTACAGGGAAGAGTCGACAAGAGGAAAAACCTAAAGATTTGGACAAAATGGTTTGTTATGTGTTGAATAACTGTCCTGAGATACTACCTTATATCAAGTAAGTGCAGTACTGCAGCTTATACATCATAATCTACTAAACTTGCAGCACATTCTTATATATTTAGATGTTTGACGCGATCACTATGTTGTGAAGCATCTACAAAGAGGAGTTACTGCCGCAAAATCCAAGAAACATTGACAAACTGGTTATGGCAGGATTTGCGAAATGGTTCAAGAACCATGTAAGCTTTTGAAGTGCACTGTCAGTTTTTTTAATATATTGAGTACATAAGATGATCAGCTTGTCTATTTTCTAACCATAGGTTAAGAAGATGCGGGAGGATGGGCAGGTAGTTGATGATGCCCTTTACTCACTAGCAATGGGTCCTGATACTCGGGTAAGACATTATGAATCTTGCGTTGTTGGAGATGTGCGCTACAACACCCTTGCACGAGACGAAGGCAGGAAGACACAAAACAGTGCCATCATGAGCATGGATACGTATGACAAAGAGACAACTGAAATGTATGCTAACATAACAGACATTGTTCAGTTGCAGTATATCTCCAGTTTCGAGGACCATCGGTGTGTGGTTCTGTTATGCTGTCGTTGGTATAACCTGTTTTCCAGGATCGCAAAACCCAGAGCTGATGATTATTTCAAATCCATCAATGTCAAGGCGGCGTACCAGACCAACGAGCCTTTTAGTTTGGCAAATCAAGCAACATAGATAATTTTCTTGGAAGACACATTTGCACGTAGCGATGACTGGAGAGTATTGCAAAGGTTTGAGCAGAGGAATTCGTTTAATGAAGTTGCACAACAAGATGACGCTTACACTGCTCCTGATGTAGAAGATAACACAGATGTTCCTAATATCTTTGAGAACCATCACGTCAATGACGCCGGCGAAAAGATTGCGTGTCGTGCTGTGGACATACAAGAGTTGATCAAGAAGAAGCCAACGTTCGAGGACGTTGAGGACGAAGAAGAAGATGACACCGTGGGGAATTACGATTCAGACTGATACACATGGCGAAGATGTTGACGCTGCTGCTGCGGATGATGATTACATTGCTTTTGTCGTATTTGCCTCTCAGAAGACGTTTTTTTATCTACTATGTGAAATTGTGTTTGCTATGACAACTGAAACCTGATGAACATGTTGTTTAGTATTTTGCTGTGAGAACATCACTTGTTATGTATGCTGATTTGTGTTTGGTGATTGTATGACAACTAAAACACGATGACATTGTTGTTTAGTTGTACTCATATTTGGCTGTGAAACTTGAATTTGATGACATAGTTTGCTGTTGGACTGCAATTTGCTCGACGCCTTCGAATGAGAACAAAGCTGACCCGACAGGGCCTCTGCTATTTATTTATTTATTTATATGAGCAAAAGGGGATACCCCCTGATTTCTGTTAATAGAAATCATTAGATGTTCACAACACTACGCCCAGCCTACTACACAGGTTTCATTCATTACTAGTTTCAGCAAAGTGCTCATGTCGTAGCCACTGAATACATCACGAGTGCTACATACACTGCAAATAAAGAGACAATCATCCTACATAGCACATCGATTTTGCCCATTATCTTCACAAGCTCTTTCATCTCCTCATTGCTGTCAAGGCCGTTCAGCAGCTGTTGCTTGGCCATGATCAGAGGAACTGCATCTTTAACCTTCTGCTCTGCATCTTCCTCTTCTGCCGTTCCTTCAGTTACTTGTCCAACACCCCAACGTGCTGGTATTGGGATTCCTCGGCTAACCAAATAATCAGCGTTGTTGCATTCCCCCACATCAGCAACTTCCCAGAAAGACAAATCACACGAATCTTCCCTTTTCTGCACGAATCAAATTGGAAGATCATCAACAAAACTATTAAAAAAATCAGCAACTAAAAGCAGTAGAACAACACTTAAACATATTATTACCCCATGATTCGGGCATTTGTAGAAGACTCGGCCAGGGTTGCGGATTGTGGTTGAGACGCGACGGATGACTCTGCGTGATTTGCAACAGTGGCACCACACCAACGGCAGCGGGTTGCGATGAGCAATCGGCTGCGGTGCGCGTGCCGGCGGGGGTGTGATGAGACCCACAGGCGATGGTATGGGTGGTGACTTGGCGCATATCTGGTTGTTGCATGCTGAAGAGCAGGTGCACGAGCAGCCAGCGGACATGGTTGCTGCGGCCAGAGCTTCTGATGCTAGGCAGAGTAAGTAGAGAAGAGGAGAAGTGAATGTTGGATATGTCAGTTTCATTACTTGCAGAGTAGCATAGCACCATATATAGTCATAGTCTAGGTTTGGATTCGAACCAGCTAGAGGAGGGACCTCCTTGTTTTGCGAAAAAATATTATTTCTCCACCTGACAGCTTGGACCCACCGGTTGTATCTTCGCACGGAAGGAAGTGCCTCCTTGTTTTGCGAAAAAAATTATTCATCCCGTTGATAGCTGGGACCCGTCAGATTTGGTGACTGACTTGTGGGCCTACTAAGCGGACGTGTACGCACGACTTTGTCAACTTAATCAACAAATGATTCTAGCAGCTGGACCGTTGGATGTTAATCCAACAGCAGTGCTCCTTCTTCAACCGCTGTTCTTGCTCCTGTCTCCCATGGGCGGCACCGCAGCTGTGCTGCCGTGCACCCGAACCAGTGAAGTTTCCCACTCCTCTCCATCTGCGACTCCACTGCCCCGTCTTCCCCATCTTCGGGTCGTTCCAGTCTGGGTGCGCTCGGCACGGTGTGGTCAACGTGGTCAACAACCGAGAGTCATCGGAAGATGACTGTACGTGAGAGGCTGACAGTGGGGACGCACCACGCCCATGGACGCATGCATGCAACGGAACGCGGCGAGGTCAACGTGGTCAAGGAACGACTTCCATCAGAAGTATACTGTACGTGGAGAGTCTCAGCTGGGTCCACGCCCGCAGCAAGTAAGTGCCTCCTTATTACGCGGAAAATAATGATTCCTCCAACTGACAGCAGGGACCCACTGGACGGGCCACCGTATTTTGCAAAAAAAGTATGCCCCCAGACTGCTGGGACCCACCTGATGGGCCACCGTATTTCACGAAAAAAACGTCCCCCCCCGCTGTCAGCTCGGACCCACCGGAAGTGCCTCCTTATTACGCACAAAAAAATGAATACTCCCCTGGCTAGCTAGGACCCACCTTGGTGGGAGGCTGACTTGTGGGCCTACTAAGTTGACGGGGATGAAGGGCTTTGTCAACTTAGTCAATATGAACGATTCTAGCTCCAGTGACCGTACGATGTCCATCCAATGGCCGTAATACTTCTTCAACCTCTGGTCTTCTTGCTCCAGCCGCCCAAAGCAGCGCCGGTCATACCGCATGCTCCAGCCTCCCGTGGCCGGCTGTGCTGCCGCGGAGGCCTCACCGCCCCTACTATTCCCACCACTGGCCAGGCCCTGCGGTGACGGTAGCCTCACACCGTAGCCGAACCAGTGAACCCTCGTACTCCTCTCAGCGCGGGCTTCCACTGCCGCGTCGTCCCCTTCCTAGGCCTCGCCGTCGTCCACCGCCGTGGTGCTCTTCGCGCGGCATGGTCAACGTGGTCAAGGAACGACTTCCATCAGAAGAGTACTGTACGTGGAGAGGCTGACAGCTGGGTCCACAGCCACAACCCAGTTTTTTTGTGATTTGCCAAGTAAGTCGCTTTGTCAGGCCTGTTGGGCTGCAAATCTTTCAAGATGAGGAGAGCTTTCATTCGGCTGCCCGAGAAAATGGCCCATCAGTAATGAGAAATGGGCTGTACATTTTTAAAACACATCAAACCGGCAATTAGTTTCAAATATCTTTTTTTCATTTCGAGATTTTAAATTACATTAATTTTTATGTGTGGAGAATTTGTTGGATTTTATATGGATATACATTTATTTTAAAATCAATTTGAATGTGAGACGAAATTTCGGGATGAAAAACAGTTCGGACCGCACCGAAATATGAAAAATTTCGTATAATTTTTTAACCATGGCCACAATATGGGCTGTAATGCTAACAAAAAGAATATGGGCTCCAAAAAAACCTTAATAATTAGCAAACGGGCTGTAAATTATTAGAAATAATGGCAGATGTGCTATATGCTGTTTTCCACAGATTTGAGACTTCCCTAAAAAAAGGTTGACGCACAAGCAGTGACTGTTGGATGGCCATCCAACGGCCGTCGTGCTTCTTCAATCTCTGCTCTTCCTGCTCCAGCCGCTCAAACAAGCGCCGACGGGACTGTCTTCTCCCTCCTCCCCGCAGCCGGCTCTGCTGCCGCGCAGGCCTCACCGCCCCACTGTACTCCCATCGCTGGCCTAGCCATCCCTCTACTCACCCACACCTGCTGTTATTCTCCGGCGACGGCAGACGAACCAGTAAACCCTCGTACAGTCGTACTCCCCTCCGCGTGGGAAACAACTGCCGAGTCTTCCCTGCCTCCGTGTTGTTCCCTTCCTAGGCCTCGCCGTCGTCCACCGCCCTGGTGCTCTCGGCGTGGCCTGGTCAACGTGGTCAATGACCGACATGCATCTGAAGTGGACTGTACGTGGAGAGGCCGACAGCTGGGTCCACGGCCGCACGCAAGGAAATGGCTCCTTATTACGCGCAAAATAATGATTCCTCCACCTGACATCAGGGACCCACCGAAAGGGCCTCTGTATTTGGCAAAAAAAACGTTACCGCCGCTGACAGCTCGGACCCACCAGCTATATCTTCGCACGCAAGGAAGTGCCTCCTTATTACGCACAAAAAAATGAATACTCCCCCTGTTAGCTGGGACCCAGTATAGTGGCAGGCTGACTTGTGGGCCCACTAAGTTGACGGGGATGGAGGGCTTTATCAACTTAGTCAATATGCACGATTCTAGCTCCAGTGACCGTACGATGTCCATCCAACGGCCGTAGTGCTTCTTCAACCTCTGGTCTTCTTGCGCCAGCTGCCCAAACCAGCGCCGGTCGTGCCTCGTGCTCCTGCCTCCCGTGGTCGGCTGCGATGCGGCGGAGGCCTCACCGCCCCCTACTACTCCCACGGCTGGCCAGGCCATCCCACTACTCACCCACACCCCCTGTTATTCTGCGGCGACGGCAGCCTCACACCGCAGCGAACCAGTGAACCCTCGTACTCCTCTACGCTTGGGCATCCACTGTCGCGTCTTCCCCGGCTCCGCGTCGTCCCCTTCCTAGGCCTCGCTGTCATCCACCGCCCTGGTGCTCTCGGCGCGGCGTGGTCAACGTGGTCAAGGAACGGCTTCCATCGGACGTGGACTGTACGTGGAGAGGCTGACAGCTGGGTCCACGGCCGCAGCAAGGAAGTGCCTCCTTATTATGTGCAAAATAATTATTCCTCCACCTGACAGAAGGGACCCACCGGACGGGCCACCGTATTTCACGAAAAAAAACATTTGCCCCTGACTGCTGGGACCCACCAGCTACATCTTCGCACGCAAGGAAGTGCGTCCGGGCAAAAAACAAAACGATTCGCCCCCTGACTGCTGGGACCCACCAGCTACATCTTTGCAGGCAAGGAAGTGCCTGACAGTCGGGACCCACCTGGTCGAAGCGTACGTAGCATTGTCATTCTGGCCGCGAACGTGTACGTACATATATACTGGTGGATGTAGAGGCGCGCACGTGTCGTAGTAGAGGCGCGTACGTGTCGTAGTAGAGGCGCGCACGTGTCGTAGTAGAGGCGCGTACGTGTCGTAGTAGAGGCGCGCACGTAGCATGTACACGTACGTACAGCGGCCAGAGTGCAAGAAAGAAAATACGGCCATGTATGTGTACATACGGGCGGGGTCTCGAACGCCTACTCGCACATACATACGGCCAGGGCTGGTGTACATGGCTGGGTCGGAACGGAGAAACAGCGTCGTCGTCGTGTTCATGGGGAGGCAACGGAATGCGTCGTGATCATGGGGAGGCAACGGAATGCGTCGTGTTCATGGGGAGGGGTGTGGCGTACCGCAAAACGGAGGAAACAGACCTCCTACGGTCGAAACGGGGGTCCTGTTGATCGGGAGGAGTGTGGCGTACCACAAAACGGAGGAAACGGACCTTCTACGGTCGAAACGGGGGTCCTGTTGATCGGGAGGGGTGTGGCGTATCGCAAAACGGAGGAAACGGACCTCCTACGGTCGAAACGGGGGTCTTGTTGATCGGGAGGGGTGTGGCGTACCGCAAAACGGACGAAACGGACCTCCTACGGTCGAAACGGGGGTCCTGTTGATCGGGAGGGGTGTGGCGTACTGCAAAACGGACGAAACGGACCTCCTACGGTCGAAACGGGCGTCCTGTTCATCGGGAGGGGTGTGGCGTACCGCAAAACGGGACTCCCCGGGATACTGTTCATCTCCACCGTCGACCTCCTCCAGCCTCCACGGGCTACCGTCGACCTCCTCCAGCCTCCACAGGCTCCTGTTCATCCAGCCTCCACTGCGCGCTACTCCACCGGCTACTGTTCAACCACCCCTCCACGGGCACCCCTCAACCATCTACTGTTCATCCAGCCCTCCACACCACGGGGTCATGTTCAACCACCCCTCCACGGGCACCCCTCCACCATCTACTGTTCATCCAGCCCTCCACCACACCACGGGGTCCTGTTCATCCAGAGGCAACGCCACAGCTCACTGTTCATCCAAACCCCCCCCCCCCCCCCGCAACGCTCACTGTTCATCCCAAGAGGCAGCATCGATCGGCTTCAGTTAGCAGCAGTACCGAAGAAATCGCTCGGGTTCAGTAACGTGTAGCCAGTAGTGCAATCGCTCGGGTTTAGTTAGAGCCCAACGCCTTGCTCGGGTTCAGTTAGAGCCAACACCTCGCACACACGCGCGTACGTGTACGAGAGAAACACGCATCGCTCGGCCCCCGACCTCCCACCGTAACCGGGAAGTCCCCGAAATTTTCCTCGCCCTCGCTTCTACCATGGTTTTTTCCGTCATGGACGGCCCAAAGAATGTCATGCAGCTGCGTCTCCGGCCCGCCCAGGACGAAAAGCCCATTTTCTGTCATGATTTTTTGTCATAGAAGTAGGAGCCCACCACATCTATGATGATACCGGGGTTTGTCACAATTATCGTCATAGAAGTGTCATATGTATGACAGAAAAAATTTCGTTCGGCCCAAAATGTCACGGATGTGTCTTTTTTTAGTACAGCCCCCTCGTCCAGATGATGGTTGTCGTTTCTCCTTGGTGGTGGTGGCAGCGGAGGGAGGCCTGCGTTGCCCTGAGGTCAGCCCTCATGAGGCTGGTCTCTCCATGCGCCCCCGCGAGGCGGGTCCTGCCAGCAGTCCTCATGAGGCCGGTCGCGCCACTCCTGGCGGGGGCCGCGGTCGTCCCAGTGTCCCCCACTTCGTCGTCCTCCTCGGTCGTAACCGTGATCACCGCGCTCGGGGCGTCGACCGAAGCGCCCGTCGCGGATGGCCCTGAGCTCTTGACAGTCGTTGGTGTTGTGGCTGTGAACGATGTGGAAGGCGCAGAACGGGCGGTTGGCCTTGGATGACTCGGGGTGGTCGCGGCCGCGCTTCGTCTCTGGTTCCGCCGTGAGCACGGCAGCCCCCTTGTGGTTCACGTCCTTGGCCTTGGCCTTCTTGTCTTCCTGGTCAGCAGCTGGGAGCTCGAGGAGGGAAAGGCACCCTTCCTTAGCCCTTGCGCACTTGGTTGCCATGTTGAACATCACCAGGGCCGTGCATAGCTCCTCGTGGATGGCGAGCTCCTCCTTCATCTTGACATCGCGGACGCCATTAGAGAATGCGGAGATGATGGCCTCGTCCATCACCTTGGGGATCTTGAGGCGGACGCTGTTGAAGCGCTGGATGTACTTATGTAGAGTTTCCCCTAGCTGCAGCTTGATGCGCCGCAGGTCGCCCGCGACCGGCGGGTGGTCGCGAGTGCCCTGGAAGTTGGCGACGAAACGCTCGCGCATCTCGCCCCAGGAGGAGATCGATCTTGCGGGCAAGTTCCGGAGCCACGAGCGTGCATCGTCTTTGAGGGCCATGGGAAACCAGTTCGCCATGAATTTTTTGTCACCGTTGGCCGCCTCGATGCTCAGCTCGTAGAGCTGCAGGAACTCCGCGGGGTCGGGGGGTGCCGTCGTAGCGCGGAGGTAGGTCTGGCTTGAACTTGCCGGGCCAGACGATGCTGCACAGTTTGGGAGTGAAGGCGCGGCAGCCTACTGTGGTCACCGGAGCCCGCCACGAGGCAGAGCCTGATCTTTATACCCCCGTGCCGCCGCCGCAGGAGG
Source organism: Aegilops tauschii subsp. strangulata (assembly GCF_002575655.3). Taxonomy (NCBI): domain Eukaryota; kingdom Viridiplantae; phylum Streptophyta; class Magnoliopsida; order Poales; family Poaceae; genus Aegilops; species Aegilops tauschii. The sequence continues at coordinate 301,652,196 of NC_053041.3, read as the reverse complement.
CGCGCGGTCTTGACGTGGCGGCACTGGGAGTGCAGAAGCATTTTCTTGCGGCCGAGGGACTTCTTGGCAGCTTCCTTCATCATGGCGGGCGCCCGGCACGGTGGGTCACGCCACGGAGCCGCGCGTCTTGGTGCGAGGGCGCCGTCTTGATGCGGAGTTGGCGGAGGCGCTCCATGAGCTACGTCGCCCGCAGCTGGGGGTGGACGAATCAGCGAGAGTGATGGTGCAGGAGAGGCCCCGGACGCGCTGACGAGCTCAGCGATGCGGTCCAGCCAATCCTCGTAGAGGTCGTCGACCAGGCGGTAACGCAGGAGCTCGCGCGCCATGAGCAGCGCGGTCTGCTCATCCGTGGGTGCCTGACGAGCGTGGAATGACGAGCCGGCCGGAGTCAGCGACGGGGTGGCGGTGCGTCCATCTCACTGCACGGAAGGGTGCAGCGATGAAGCTTGCTGCTTGTTTCCTGCCGGGCCGCTGGCGGCGTTGGCAGCGGGTGATAGATAACGGCGGGGAGGTCCACGAACGGGTGCCGTCTGGGCGACGCGGGCGGCAAGGGCGGCCCGGCGCTCATCACGAGTGCGGCGAGTGTCATCCATAGATGCAGTGGAGCAGCGAGGCGTAGATCGATGGAAGAAAGGCTTCAGCGCATCACTACCTGGCACGCCAAATGTTGGATTCTGGGTTCCGGCAAACGCTTAAGGTTCGAACACTGGGGTGTGCACGAAGATCTCTCTCTCCCAAGCTCGCGCTCGCAACGATCTCAAGGCCTAGCTCACCGAAACCAAAGAACAAGAGACACGAGGGTTTATACTGGTTCGGGCCACCATTGTGGTGTAATACCCTACTCCAGTGTGTTGTGGTGGATTGCCTTGTAGGCTGAGGATGAACAAGTACAAGGGATGAAAAGCCTCCTGAGGAGAGGTGTTCTTGAGCTTGGTGAGCTGGTGTGTGTGAGAATGGTCTGAATGATCCGTCCCCCTCAAGGGTGGTGGCTAGTCCTATTTATAGTGGCCCCGCTCCTCTTCCCAAATATCAGGCGGGAAGGGATCCCACAACGGACAATTTTGAAGGGAGACAACTAGTACAAGTTATCCTGACAAAAGGTGGTCTTCGCCTGCCAAAGGCTCTGGTGGCGCCGTCGTGGGCTCCGTGATTGACCTCCGTCCTGCCGTCCTCCTGGTCTTGGTCTCGTTGCACCGATATGGAAACCTTTGCCTGATGCCTTGGGACTCCTCACCTGTGCTTGCCCCTTTAGCACGAAAGAGGCAACTGGTACTCTGCACCCGCTGGAGCCCGCCTAGCCTTGATCGTCATGGCTCACGTCACGCGCACCTCGCGAGGTACCCCCTTGCATAGATATCTCATATCCTCAGGAGCCCGCCTAGCGAGGCTGCCCCTGAGGAGGTCTTGGCGTTGTCCGCCTCACGAGGCTTGGCCCCTCGCGAGGGTCTTGAGTGCTTGCTGGTGAAGATGGGCCGTACCAGGCCGCTGGCTGAGCCATGCCCTGGGCCGTAGGTAGTCGAGTCTGGGTAGCCCCGTTCCCAGGACACCGACAAATTTTACTCGGTAATAAATGACCAGGATTGAAGGGGAATCCAAATTTCCTTCGTCTTCTGTCCTTGACCTCTTGACAAACCAATGCACTATACGATTGTCCGGCCACTCCACTGTAACGCCCACGATGCGGCTATATCTCCCACGTGTCGAGGCACGACTTAGAGGCATAAACGCATTGTGGTTTTGTCGCAAGAAGGGTCATCTTCACACAATCCCATGTAATGAACAAGAATGGGATAAAGAGTTGGCTTACAATCGCCACTTCACACAATACATAAATATAATCCATACATCATCCAAAATACACACGTAGACCGACTACGGTCAAGATCCAAATGAAAATAAGATAACCCCAAATGCTAGATCCCCGATTGTCCCAACTGGGCTCCACTACTGATCATCAGGAAAAGACACATAGTAACGACCACGTTCCTCGTCGAACTCCCACTTGAGGTCGATCCCATCATCTGCAATGGCATCGTGGGCACCTGCAACTGTTTTGGTAGAATCTGTGAGTCACGAGGACTCAGCAATCTCACACCCGCGAGATCAAGACTATTTAAGCTTATAGGAAAGGATGGTGAAATGGGGTGGAGCTGCAGCATGCACTAAGCATATATGGTGGCTAACATACACAAAAGAGAGCGAGAAGAGAAGCAACGGAACGGTCGTCATCTAGTAATGACCAAGAAGTGATCCTGAACTCCTACTTACGTCATTCATAACTCAAACCGTGTTCACTTCCCGGACTCCGCAGAGAAGAGACCATCACGGCTACACACACAGATTGATGTATTTTATTAAGTCAAGTGACAAGTTCTCTACAACCGGACATTAACAAATTCCCATCTGCCTCATAACCGTGGGCACGGCTTTCGAATGATAACACCCTGCAGGGGTATCCCAACTTAGCCCATCATAAGCTCTCATGGTCAATGAAGGATAAACCTTCTCCAGGAAAGACCCGATCAGTCTCGGAATCCCGGTTTACAAGACATTTCGACAATGGTAAAACAAGACCAGCAAAGCCGCCCGAATGTGCCGAAAAATCCCGATAGGAGCTGCACATATCTCGTTGTCAGGGCACACTGGATTGTCCAAGCTTCCGATAGGCGAGCCCAGAGTTGCCCCTGGTGGCCACCGGCTACTGACAGGTTGGACCAATACTCAGAGGAGCACTAGCCCGGGGGTTTAAATAAAGATGACCCTCGGGCTCGCGAAAAACCAGGGAAAAGGCTTAGGTGGCAAATGGTAAAACCAAAGTTGGGCCTTGCTGGAGGAGTTTTATTCAAGGCGAACTGTCAAGGGGGTCCCATAAATCACCCAACCGCGTAAGGAACGCAAACTCAAGGAACATAATACCGGTAAGACAGAAACTAGGGCGGCAAGAGTGGAACAAAACACCAGGCATAAGGCCGAGCCTTCCACCCTTTACCAAATATATAGATGCATTAATTAAATAAGAGATATTATGATATCCCAACATATCCATGTTCCAACATGGAACCAACTTCAACTTCACCTGCAACTAGCAACGCTATAAGAAGGGCTGAGCAAAAGCGGTAACTTAGCCAAACAACGGTTTGCTAGGGAAGGATGGTCAGAGGCTGACATGGCAATATGGGAGGCATGATATAGCAAGTGGTAGGTATCGCAGCATGGCAATAGAGCGAACAACTAGCAAAGCAAAGATAGAAGTGATTTCGAGGGTATGGTCATCTTGCCTGCAAGGTTCTCAGAGTTGTCGAGAGCTTGATCCTCGTAAGCGTACTCAACAGGTTCCTCGTTCACGAACTCGTCTCCTGGCTCTATCCAAAACAACAACACAAGCAACCGAAACCACAATCAATCACGGGAAATGCACGAGCAATATGATGCAAAACATGTATGATATGCGAGATGTGATATGCGATGCATATACGTGCTCCGGAAGGAAAATGATGAACAAGGCAGTAACTTGGCAAAACAAGCATGCCACTGGAAAGATGAGATGATTTCGGTCGAAATCGATATGAAGATCACCGGAAACGGATGCACGGTTTGCAAATGGCAAGCAAAACAAGAATGACACGAAACTGCGATTAACAGCATGATAGCACTTAGAATGCATCAAGAAACTATGCTACAGCACTCCAACATAGCAACAAAGCATATGGCAGTAATCTGAAGGAGATGCTTGACAAAATATGAACACTGAGCTACGGCTAGATCACAACATAACTAGCTCAAACAAACATGGCAAAAGTGCAAAAGATATCAGGTTCACAGACTCAGGTAGCAATGTTCAGAGCAGGAAATCAACATGCAACAGGAACTGAACATGGCAAAACGAGACATGACAGTATTCTACTAAATTCATATGACAAAAGTCCCTTACTGACCATAAGACAAAAAGGACAAGAAGATATGATGGCAAGCATGTAAACATAGCAAGTTTCGTTAACAGGTTTCAGACTTGACAGAAAACAGAGCATGGCAGAAACAATAATATGAGGGCATCTTGGTGAGCTTGATGCACTCACCACAAAGCAATGCAGGACAAAACAAGCATACCTACAGCAAGATGGCATGTTTATGAAGCTATCTATGGCAAGAGAAAATACATAGCATGAATGGATCAACTACAACAAGCTTGGCAAAATTGAATAACACGTAAACAATCTGCCAGAAATATTTTATAGCAAAAGTAGAGCAAGATTGAGTCATGCTATGGCACTCCATAATTGCAAACAAGGGCAGGAATGGATCAATTACAACAATATCTACAAACATCCTTACTGAAGATCTCCAAAATATGCATGAATCTCTCTGTAGCATCAAGTTTACATGGCAACAAAATAACAGCAGACAGACAGAAAATACCGTCTGAAATCAGAAACATTACGGAGCCTAGTTTGCATGCTTGTGCTAGTCACCACAGAGATCACAAAAATACATGGCATACACCCCTGGAAATATGGCATGGCATACAACAAAACACATGTAGAGCTCATGCCCATGAGATGCACAGATTAAATGATACAAAAATAACAAATCTCCAAGTTCTGCTAAGTAACAGCAGATAACAGCAACTAGCACTCTTGCACCAGAGATTTGGGCATCAAGATGGACTCAGATGAACATGGTGCAATTGAACAAAATGTAGAGCATCACGAGACAAACAATTTGACATACTACACGCATGGAACGGAGCTATATACAGAGAGTTATGATGCGATGAACAGGTACACATATTGTGAAAATAAAAGAAATTTCGGGGGGGGGGAGAGAAAAAGTCCACCCGTTCGATCGATCCAGATCTGGCCGGGGCTCGGGCTCTGCTCGCCGGCGATGGGAGAGGAGAGGGCGACGCGGTGGAGAGGCCGGCGGCCGGGCGGCGGAGGAAAACACGGGCCCAGCGACGGGAACCTCGGGAGGCGCGGGCGGCAGGGGAGCTGCGGCGCCGGGCGGCGATGGCGGCGGCAGCGGCGGCCGGTGCCGGGCGCGGCGACGCCGGCGGGAGGCAAAGGCAGCGGGGCGCTTGAGGGGACAGGCGGCGGGCGCCGGCGCGGGATCTGGCCCGGGGCACGGCTAGGGCGGGCTCCCCGTGGGCCTGCGGCGGTGGACGGCGGTGGGGTGCCACGTGGCGCAGCGTGAGTGGACGAGGGCGGCGGTGCGGGCTTCGTCCGGCGGCGGAGAGGGAGCGGGGCTAGGGTTGGACTGCGAATGTTTTCGGGAGGGATGCAAATATATAGGTAGAGGGAGCTAGGAGAGTCCAAATGAGGTGCGGTTTTCGCCCAAACGATCGTGATCGAACGACCTAGAGCATGGAAGAGAGTTTGGTGGGTTTTGGGCTGGTTTTAAGTGGGATTTTGCTGCAACACACAAACGGACTTTGCGGTTACCCGGTTAACCGTTGGAGTACCAAACAACCTCCAAATGGAACGAAACTTGACCGGTGGTCTCCCGGTGGTATACCAAGGCCACTTGACAAGCCTCGGTCCATTCCGAGAACGTTCAACACCCGCTCACGAAAAGAAACAAGAGGGGTGTGTCGGAGGAGGTGGGAGTGTCGGATTGCAAAACGGACAACGGGGAAAATGCTCGGATGCATGAGACGAACACGTATGCAAATGCAATGCACATGATGACATGATATGAGATGCATGACATGAGCAAAATGCAAAACGAAAAACAAAACCCCGACCATGGCGGGAATATCATAACACATAGCCGAAAATGGCAAGAGTTGGAGTTACAAATATGGAAAGTTACATCCGGGGTGTTACAACACTCCACCACTACGAGAGGATCTCGTCCCGAGATCTAGGACTGAAAGAACTCCGGATATTCGGAACGGAGGTGGTCCTCGCGTTCCCAGGTGGCTTCTCGGTTGGAATGGTGCGACCACTTCACTTTCAGGAATTTGATTGACTTGTTGCGAGTCTTGCGCTCGGTTTCTTCGAGAATAGCAATGGGGTGCTCATGATAAGACAAATCTTCTTGGAGGTCAATCTCTTCGAAGTTGATAGTGCGCTCAGGCGTCTTGAAGCACTTGCGAAGCTGTGACACATGGAACACATCGTGCACGTTCGTGAAGTTGGAAGGAAGCTCAAGTTGATAGGCGAGGTCGCCTCTTTTGCCAATGATCTTGAAAGGACCCACGTATCTAGGGGCAAGCTTTCCTTTGATACTGAAGCGACGAATGCCTTTCATTGGAGAGACGCGGAGGTAGACAAGGTCTCCGATCTCGAAAGCCACATCATGGTGCTTACTATCATAGTAACTCTTCTGGCACGATTGCACGGCTTTGAGGTTATCACGGATGACTTTACACATTTCTTCAGCTTCAGTGATTAAGTCATTGCCAAGAAGTTGGCGTTCACCAGTCTCTGACCAATTGAGAGGAGTACGGCACTTTCTGCCATAGCGAATCTCGAATGCGGCCTTGCCCGAACTCGCTTGGAAACTGTTGTTGTAGGAGAATTCGGCATATGGAAGACAATCTTCCCATTTCATGCCAAAGGAAATGACACAAGCCCTGAGCATATCTTCAAGAATTTGATTGACTCGCTCGACTTGGCCACTAGTTTGAGGATGGAAAGCTGTGCTGAAGCGAATGTTTGTGCCCATGGCCTTCTGGAAGGAGTCCCGGAACTTAGAGGTGAAGATGCTTCCACGATCTGAAGAAATCAATTGTGGAATGCCGTGCAAAGAGACAATCCTGGAGGTGTATAGCTCTGCCAACTGAGCTGCTGTGATAGATTCTTTGATTGGAAGGAAATGGGCCACTTTAGAAAGCTTGTCGATGACAACTAAGATAGCATCATTTCCGCGCTTGGACTTTGGAAAACCAGTCATGAAGTCCATTTCGATATGATCAAACTTCCATTCTGGGATAGCAAGATGTTGGAGGAGACCAGCTGGTCGTTGGTGTTCTGCTTTCACTCTTCGTCAGACATCACATTCATTCACGAATTGGGCGATTTCTCGCTTCATTCGAGTCCACCAATACGACTGCTTGAGGTCATGGTACATCTTCGTACTTCCAGGATGAATGGAAAGAAGAGAATTGTGCGCCTCGTTCATAATGACTTTCCTTAGATCACCTTTAGGAATCACAATCCGGTCCTCGAAGAATAAAGTGTGTCTGTTATCAATGCGATAGCACTTGTATTTGGAAAGACCCTTGTCAATACCACGTTTCACCTTCTTCACCATGGTATCCAGGAGTTGTGCCTCACGAATTTGATCTTCCAAAGTATGAGAGACTACGAGGTTGGCAAGAAAGCCTTGAGGAACAACTTGGAGATTCAGCTTGCGGAAAGCTTCACAAAGATCCGGTTGGAATGGCTTGAGAATTAGGCTGTTGCAATAAGCCTTCCTGCTCAACGCATCTGCAATGACATTGGCTTTGCCTGGAGTATATTCAATACTTGGATTGTACTCTTGAATCATTTCGACCCATCGAGTCTGCCTAAGGTTGAGGTTGGGCTGAGTGAAGATGTACTTGAGACTCTTGTGATCGGTGAATATGTCCACTTGTCTTCCCAACAAGAGATTCTCCATGTTATCAATGCATGGACAACTGCCGCCAACTCAAGATTGTGAGTGGGGTAGTTCTTTTCATTGGGCTTCAACTGACGAGAGGTATAGGCCACAACTTTCTTCTCTTGCATTAACACAGCACCGAGACCTTGAAGAGAAGCATCACAGAAAACTTCAAATGGCTTGGATTCGTCAAGAGGAGTCAAGACAGGAGCTGTGACTAGTTTCTCTTTGAGAGTGTTGAAAGCAACATCACACTCAGGAGACCAGACATACTTCACATGCTTCTGGAGGAGGTTGGAAAGAGGCTTTGCAATCTTAGAGAAATTCTCAACGAATCTTCGGCAATAGCTTGCAAGACTAAGAAAACTGCGGAGCTGCTTGACATTCTGAGGAGGTTCCCAATTCACAATTGCGGACACCTTCTCGGGATTAACAGCGATGCCCTTGTCAGAGATGATGTGACCAAGGTAAAGAACTTCATCGAGCCAAAACTCACATTTTGAGAACTTTGCATAGAATTGATACTCTCTGAACTTGTCGAGCACCAATCGCAAATTTTTGGCATGGTCCTTCTTGTTCTTGGAGAAGACCAATATATCATCGAGATACACCAGGACGAATTCATTGGTATAGGGGTTGAAGATGAAATTCATCACCCGAGAGAATGTTGGAGGAGCATTGACAAGGCCGAAAGACATGACAGTATATTCATAAGAACCAAAGCTTGTTCTGAATGCTGTCTTGGGAATATCCTCTTCACGAATGTGAATCTGATGATAACCCATACAAAGGTCATGCTTGGAGAATACTTTAGCACCTTTGAGTTGCTCGAATAACTCATTGATGTTGGGAAGTGGATACTTGTTCTTGATAGTCTTCTTGTTCAATGGATGGTAGTCGACACAAAGTCGGTCCGTGCCATCCTTCTTCTGGACAAAAACAACACCACAACCCCATGGAGATGAACTCGGTCTGATCAAACCCAGACGCTCTTGTTCATCGAGCTGTTTCTTCAATTCCTTCAGCTCCTTGGGTCCAAGCTTGTATGGACGCTTGCAAACGGGTTCAGTGCCCGGCTCAAGATCGATAACGAACTCAACTGGCCGGTGAGGAGGCATACCCGGAAGCTCTTCTGGAAAGACATCTTGGTACTCACAAACGACTGGAATTTGGGAGATGGCATTCAATTCGCCCTTCTCATTAAGAGAAAATAACCGAATGGTTTCATCACGAGCGGCATAAACGATACATCCTCAGAAGAGTGTGTCAATTGAATTTCCCTGGCAGCACAATCAAGTTGAGCCTTGTGCTTAGAAAGCCAGTCCATCCTGAGAATTAGATCAATATCCGAGTCACCAAGAACAACTGGAGAAGACAGAAATTTATAGTTTCCCATCTTGATGGAAACATCCGGAACCACCAAACTAGAACTCAAACATTTACCCGGAGAAACGACATCCATGGGTTTACCCAGATGTGAACAAGTGAATTCATGCTTGGCAAAAAACGGTCTTGACATGAAACAAAGCGAAGCACCAGTATCAAATAAGACTTTTGCAGGAATATCATTAACTGAGAGATTACCCATTATCACATCAGTAGATTCCTCCGCTTGAGCTGCATTCATCATGTTCACCTTTGCAGACTTTGGATTATTCTTGACCACTGCATTGCTGGAAGATCTGACAGGAGGAGGAGGCGGAAGACGCCTTTGGTTGAAGCATTTGTTAGCATAGTGACCTTTCTGCTGACACTTGTTGCAAGTCACCTCTGAGAGTGGACGGTGATAAGGAGCATTCGACTTTGGAGCTTGATTCTGAGACTTGTTCTGATAGCCAGGGTTGGAAGAGTGGGAAGAACCATGGCCACCTTTGTTCTTCTGCTGGTAAGGCTGACGAAACGGAGGAGGAGGAGGCAACCAGAACTTCTGTTGCTTAGCAGCCACTAGTGAGGAAGAAGAAGACTGAACTGCGTCCCTGACTCTCTTCTTAGAAGCCTCACACTTGAGGTGAGCAGCCTCTTGCTTCAGTGCCATGTTATAGAATTGATCAAACTGAGTAGGCTCAACCAGAACGAGAGCTAGCTGCAGATCCTCTCTAAGGCCACCTCTGAAGTGATAGATCATGCTCTTTTCATCAGGAACGTCTTGTTTAGCGAAGCAAGCAAGTTTCTGAAACTGGATGTTGAATTGATACACAGACATGTTGCCTTGCTTGAGATTGCGGAACTCCAAACGCTTGCTCTCAAAAACACTTTGTGGAATGTGGTGCGCTTTGAAGTCCCGACAGAAGTCAGTCCAAGTGATCACACGACCTCCTCTGGAATCTTTGTATTGTTGATACCAATCAGCAGCTTGGTCCTTGAGCTGAAAAGAAGTGAACTTGACATAGTCCTCAGGCCTGACATTGCTACATTCAAAATGCTTGTTGATGCCCACGAGCCAATCATCGGCATCCGTGGCCTCGGCACAGTAGCTGAAAGACTTGGGCTGATTTGCGAGAAACTGGTTGAGAGTTGCAAAGTGAGGCTGATTGTTGCCTTGACCTTGATTTCCTTGATTGCCTTGCCCTTGGGTGCGTTCTTGCAAGAGTTGCAGAATCATCTGAGCATTGGCGTTGGTGGCTGCCATGATAGCTTGCCATGCCTCCGGAGGCGGAGGTGGTGGAGGAGGGTTCGCCTGACTCCCTTCATTGCGATCCGGATTCTGACGCATTGGAGGAGCCATCCTGAAGAGGGTGACATCCGTTAGCATCTTGATAGACAAATAGATAAGTAGAATCAACGGATAGAAATTGCAACATATAGTCTTCACAATAAACATTCGAACGAGGATGAACGAATGAATTCCATAGTAAATCATCACACTTCCGTTAAGTTGAGAAGCCACTTAGAAAAACATATGGAATCAACATTTGACTTCGAAGCAACTCGAATACCACAATTCCAAACAAAACAACGTATTGGCTTGCGGAATAAGCCGGAACAAACATATGATAGAGATTTCGTCCGAAGTTTTCATGGTGGGGCCCACACGGGCTCGATCGTACAGCACCATCATGTACAAGGCAGTGCACATGACATACGAAGCGTCCCCGAGTTGGCATAGCCAAGGACTCTTTAAGACACTACGAGACCACTGTAAAACCAACCGTGGAAAGGCGGACCACTAGACGTCGAACCCCAATCTCATATCATGCGTCTGTCGGAAAGATATCCTAGGAGCTACTTGAATTCCCACTTATAAACTCCCGAAACTTTCTGGTTATGCAATCTGGTGTTGGGGATACAAGGGACACAAAATATATCACCCAAACTAGCAATCCCTAGATCCAGTTGTATCCATCCGTCAACACATAACCAAGAAACCTTCGGAAATCGTTTACCTCAACCTTCGAAAAACATCCATTATACGAGTTATGGCAATACTCCCGAACTCCCGCCCCAGTACTGGGTGGCGTCGAGGAGATCTCACCAACAACTGCATAAAAGAGATTTCGATGTCGGCGAAACTCAGGTATTCCAGAATTGCAACGATAAAATTGTGACGACAACACCTCGGAGCTCAACTCCCCGGGACACTGCCACAACCCCTAAATGTCAGGAGGCACCAAGAACAATGTTCTCGTCACAAAACCATCGGAACGATTCCAAGATACCCGCATGATCCTAAATTTTTTTTTAGTGAAATTTGAGCGGAGAAGAGTCAAAACTTCTACGTCAGGAGACCTCACCAGAGCGACGAAGGGATTGAGGAGTAAAAAGAATCCTACTCTCCGATATATATAATCCTAAGACTCAAAACATTTTTGTTCTAGACTCAACAACGCCAGCGATTCGATCAAGGAGGGGGCTCCTAAGTCGGGGATGGCTCTGATTACCAACTTGTAACGCCCACGATGCGGCTATATCTCCCACGTGTCGAGGCACGACTTAGAGGCATAACCGCATTGTGGTTTTGTCGCAAGAAGGGTCATCTTCACACAATCCCATGTAATGAACAAGAATGGGATAAAGAGTTGGCTTACAATCGCCACTTCACACAATACATAAATATAATCCATACATCATCCAAAATACACACGTAGACCGACTACGATCAAGATCCAAATGAAAATAAGATAACCCCAAATGCTAGATCCCCGATCGTCCCAACTGGGCTCCACTACTGATCATCAGGAAAAGACACATAGTAACGACCACGTTCCTCGTCGAACTCCCACTTGAGGTCGATCCCATCATCTGCAATGGCATCGTCGGCACCTGCAACTGTTTTGGTAGAATCTGTGAGTCACGAGGACTCAGCAATCTCACACCCGCGAGATCAAGACTATTTAAGGTTATAGGAAAGGATGGTGAAATGGGGTGGAGTTGCGGCATGCACTAAGCATATATGGTGGCTAACTTCCCAAAAGAGAGCGAGAAGAGAAGCAACGGAACGGTCGTCATCTAGTAATGACCAAGAAGTGATCCTGAACTCCTACTTACGTCATTCATAACTCAAACTGTGTTCACTTCCCGGACTCCGCCAAGAAGAGACCATCACGGCTACACACACAGATTGATGTATTTTATTAAGTCAAGTGACAAGTTCTCTACAACCGGACATTAACAAATTCCCATCCGCCTCATAACCGCGGGCACGGCTTTCGAATGATAACACCCTGCAGGGGTATCCCAACTTAGCCCATCATAAGCTCTCACGGTCAAAGAAGGATAAACCTTCTCCAGGAAAGACCCGATCAGTCTCGGAATCCCGGTTTACAAGACATTTCGACAATGGTAAAACAAGACCAGCAAAGCCGCCCGAATGTGCCGACAAATCCCGATAGGAGCTGCACATATCTCGTTGTCAGGGCACACCGGATTGTCCAAGCTTCCGATAGGCGAGCCCAGAGTTGCCCCTGGTGGCCACCGGCGACTGACAGGTTGGACCAATACTCAGAGGAGCACTGGCCCGGGGGTTTAAATAAAGATGACCCTCGGGCTCGCGAAAACCCGGGGGAAAATGCTTAGGTGGCAAATGGTAAAACCAAAGTTGGGCCTTGCTGGAGGAGTTTTATTCAAGGCGAACTGTCAAGGGGGTCCCATAAATCACCCAACCGCGTAAGGAACGCAAACTCAAGGAACCTAATACCGGTAAGACAGAAACTAGGGCGGCAAGAGTGGAACAAAACACCAGGCATAAGGCCGATCCTTCCAGCCTTTACCAAATATATAGATGCATTAATTAAATAAGAGATATTATGATATCCCAACATATCCATGTTCCAACATGGAACCAACTTCAACTTCACCTGCAACTAGCAACGCTATAAGAAGGGCTGAGCAAAAGCGGTAACTTAGCCAAACAACGGTTTGCTAGGAAAGGATGGTTAGAGGCTAACATGGCAATATGGGAGGCATGATATAGCAAGTGGTAGGTATTGCAACATGGCAATAGAGCGAACAACTAGCAAAGCAAAGATAGAAGTGATTTCGAGGGTATGGTCATCTTTCCTGCAAGGTTCTCAGAGTTGTCGAGAGCTTGATCCTCGTAAGCGTACTCAACAGGTTCCTCGTTCAAGAACTCGTCTCCCGGCTCTACCCAAAACAAGAACACAAGCAACCGAAACCACAATCAATCACGGGAAATGCACGAGCAATATAATGGAAAACATGTATGATATGTGAGATGTGATATGCGATGCATATGCGTGCTCCGGAAGGAAAATGATGAACAAGGAAGTAACTTGGCAAACCAAGCATGCCACTATAAAGATGAGATGATTTCCGTCGAAATCGATATAAAGATCACCGGAAACGGATGCACGGTTTGCAAATGGCAAGCAAAACAAGAATGACACGAAACTGCGATTAACAGCATGATAGCACTTAGAATGCATCAAGAAACTATGCTACAGCACTCCAACATGGCAACAAAGCATATGGCAGTAATCTACAGGAGATGCTTGACAAAAGATGAACACTGAGCTACGGCTAGATCACAACATAACAGGCTCAAACAAACATGGCAAAAGTGCAAAAGATATCAGGTTCACAGACTTGGTGAAATTACTGGACAGTATTCTACTAAATGCATATGACAAAAGTCCCTTACTGACCATAAGCCACAAAGGACCAGAAGATATGATGGCAACCATGTAAACATAGCAAGTTTCGTTAACAGGTTTCAGACTTTGCAGAAAACAGAGCATGGCTGAAACAATAATATGAAGGCATCTTGGTGAGCTTGACGCACTCACTACAGAGCTATGCATGACCAAACAAGCATACCTACAGCAAGATGGCATGTTTATGAAGCTATCCATGGCAAAAGAAAATACATAGCATGAATGGATCAACTACAACAAGCTTGGAAAAATTGAATAACACGTAAACAATCTGCCAGGAATAATTTAGAGCAAAATTAGAGCAAGATTGAGTCATGCTATGGCACTCCATACTTTCAAACAAGGGCAGGAATGGATCAATTACAATAATATCTACAAAACATCCTTACTGAACATCTCCAAAATATGCATGGATCTCTCTGTAGCATCAAGTTTACATGGCAACAAAATAACAGCAGACAAAGACTTGGAGAAAATACAGTGTCTCTGAAATCAGAAACATTACGGAGCCTAGTTTGCATGCTTGTGCTAGTCACCACAGAGATCACAAAAATACATGCCATACACCCCTGGAAATATGGCATGGTATACAACAAAACACATGTAGAGCTCATGCCCATGAGATGCATAGATTAAATGGTACAAAAATAACAAATCTCCAAGTTCTGCTAAGTAATAGCAGATAACAGCAAATAGCACTCTTGCACCAGAGATTTGGGCACCAAGATGGACTCAAATGAACATGGTTCAATTTAACAAAATGTAGAGCATCACGAGACGAACAATTTGACATATTACACGCACGAAACGGAGCTATATGCAGAGAGTTATGATGCGATGAACAGGTACACATATTGTGAAAATAAAAGAGAGAAATTTCGGGGGGGAGAGAAAAAGTCAGCCCGTTCGAACGATCCAGATCTGGCCGGGGCTCGGGCTCTGCTCGCCGGCGACGGGAGAGGAGAGGGCGACGCGGTGGAGAGGCCGGTGGCCGGGCGGCGGAGGAAGACACGGGCCCGGCGGCGGGAACCTCGGGACGCGCGGGCGGCAGGGGAGCCGCGGCGCCGGGCGGCGATGGCGGCGGCGGCCGGTGCCGGGTGCGGCGGCGCCGGCAGGAGGCGAAGGTGGCGGGGCGCTGGAGGGGACAGCGGGCGGGCGCCGGCGCGGGATCTGGCCCGGGGCGCGGCTCGGGCGGGCTCCCCGTGGGCCTGCGGGCCTCCGGCGGTGGACGGCGGCGGGGGGGCACGTGGCGCAGCGTGAGTGGATGAGGGCGGCGGCGCGGGCTTCGTCCGGCGCGGACCGGACACGTCCCGTGGCGGAGAGGGAGCGGGGCTAGGGTTGGACTGCGAATGTTTTCGGGAGGGGATGCAAATATATAGGTAGAGGGAGCTAGGAGAGTCCAAATGAGGTGCGGTTTTCGCCCACACGATCGTGATCGAACGACCTAGAGCATGAAAGAGAGTTTGGTGGTTTTTGGGCTGGTTTTAAGGGGGGTTTTGCTGCAACACACAAACAGACTTTGCGGTTACCCGGTTAACCGTTGGAGTACCAAACGACCTCCAAATAGAACGAAACTTGACCGGTGGTCTCCCGGTGGTATACCAAGGCCACTTGACAAGCCTCGGTCCATTCTGAGAACGTTCAACACCCGCTCACAAAAAGAAACAAGAGGGGTGCGCCGGAGGAGGTGGGAGTGTCGGATTGCAAAACGGACAACGGGGAAAATGCTCGGATGCATGAGACGAACACGTATGCAAATGCAATGCACATGATGAAATGATATGAGATGCATGACATGAACAAAATGCAAAACGAAAAACAAAAACCCGACCACGGAGGGAATATCATAACACATAGCCGAAAATGTCAAGAGTTGGAGTTACCAATATGGAAAGTTACATCCGGGGTGTTACATCCACCCAGAGTTGTCACCAAGCGTCGTTCATGCCACCGCGGCACACAATAACCGGTAAGGAATCGATGGCATCCCGCCGCGCCGATTTCCTCGCCGCCCACTGCCGCACAGAAAATGGTAGGGAACCGATGGCATCCCGTCGTGCCGAGTTCATCGCCGCTCACGACCTCACACCTACATGGGAGGAATTTGAAGCTGCCAAGGCCAAATGGGCGGTAGAGCAAGAGGCGGCCAAAGGCGCACAGAGGGAGCTGAAAAGTCAGAAAGCACTCAAGAAAAGAGAGGCCCGCCGCCGCAAGAAAGAAGAGGACGCACGCGCTGCCGCGGGACGGAGATCCAAGCATGGTGGGGTGTCACCGACAAAGCCGGGAAGGAGAACGACGGCGTCTGGCCAGCATGTGAGAAGTAGTAGTACTAGTAGTTACTGTGTGTGTGTCCGTGTCGCCTGTACATTTTTTAATTAATTATGAGCATGTACCAGTACTAGTTACTACTATAGTTTTTAGTGCAAATTACCAGTATATTAGCCTAGACTCAATGGAAAAATTCCTATCCTATGCATCTAATGGCATCTCTTTCTCTATAGGAATTGAGATGTATGTCATGTCACTTCCTATGATTTTCATATTCCTATGAAATTCCTATCCTATGAACCAAAAGAGGCCTCTGCTGGAGTAGCTACTGTAGCTAGCAGTACTGCTGGTACAATAGTTTTCTTCAAGAAGCGGAATTCAACGAAGTCATGATGGTTCCTTCGTCCGAGCAACTTCAAAGTGGGAAAGGTTCGGCCGGTGATTTGACGGCTCATTAGTCATTATTATTGCGGCGCGACGACCGGGGTGACTCTCCCTTGGAGTTCTGCATGCATGGCAAGTGGACCAGGATGGTCGACGTCCCACATGTCGGCGAACGGAAGTATTCTTTCCGATATCGAGGATCAAGGAAACCGCGTGGTATAGTATCACTGCTGATTTATATTTATTTTTTATTTTTGATGAATGCTAGCGTTTCAAATCTTACGATGAAGGACTACCAAACACGGCACGTGCTGGATGTTCCACATGTCAGCGAAAGGAGTGGGACATGAATAGCGTGTAGAGCGTCTCCACTTCTTCCACTTCTAGGTCGGAGACCACACATAGTAGTACTAGTGGTATGAACGATACAAAGTGCGACCCGAAGAGAAAGACACGTCTAGTTGGAAGGTCTCGGGGCATACATGTAAACAAATATAAAACCTAATATGTGCCTCCAATTAATATAGTAGTAGTAGAGTACTTAGGCACGTACCCCATAACATCACCGTGCATTGCACGTACAACATTTAGTGGTAGTAAGAGACAAATGCCTATATGCCACGCATGTTCATACTATTTGTGCCTTTCTACTTCAATTACTGCGCTACATTACTCAGGTTCGTACGTCCACTCCTAGGTACATGTCCATCTCGTAATTCCAGTCCCACGTGTTCTTCATAGATGGAACGATCCACAACTGTGGGCAACGGGAGTCCATATCATCGTAGTTAGTGTGGCTCCCCACGATTGAGACTCATCCGAACTATGGCCAGCCTCGACGCGGAGCAGTCACTTGCATCAGGAAGTGGTGCTCTCTCGGCCGTCGTGCTGCTTCATGATAACCCACAAGTATAGGGGATCAATTGTAGCCTCTTTCGATAAGTAAGAGTGTCGAACCCAACGAGGATCTAAAGGTAGAACAAATATTCCCTCAAGTTCTATCGACCACCGATACAACTCTATGCACGCTTAACGTTCGCTTTACCTAAAACAAGTATGAAACTAGAAGTACTTTGTAGGTGTTTTTGGATAGGTTTGCAAGGTAATAAACAGCACGAGAATAAAAACTAGGTGCTGTTTAGATAAAAACACAACTAAAGTATATATAGAGAGTGTGGAAAAGTGGTGGTAGGAGTTGCGAAATTGCCCCTAAGCAATTGACTACTTTACTAGACCGATAGCAAGTTTTATGTGGGAGAGGCCACTGCTAGCATGTCATCCCTTACTTGGAATTCTATGCACTTATGATTGGAACTATTAGCAAGCATCCGCAACTACTAATGTTCATTAAGGTAAAACCCAACCATAGCATTAAGATATATTGGTCCCCCTTCAATCCCGTATGCATCAATTTCTATGCTAGGTTGAAGCTTCTGTCACTCTTTCCCTCCAATACATAGTCCTATCAACATACAACTAACCCTATGGTGTGATCCACGCGCGCGCTCATATAATGGGCACCAAAGGACAGCAACATAACAACAAGCAAATTAAATCAATCATATCAATTCATCAACCACCGATAGGACCATGAAAATCTACTCAGACATCATAGGATGGCAACAGATCATTGGATAATAATATGAAGCATAAAGCACCATGTTCAAGTAGAGGGTACAACGGGTTGCGGGAGAGTGGACCGCTGTAGATAGAAGGGGGAAGGTGATGGAGATGTTGGTGAAGATGGCGGAGGTGTTGGTGAAGATCGCGGTGATGATGATGGCCCCCGGCGGCGTTCCGGCGCCACCGGAAGCGAGGGGGAGAGAGCCCCCCTTCTTCTTCTTCCTTGACCTTCTCCCTAGATGGGAGAAGGGTTTCCCCTCTGGTCCATGGTCTCCATGGCGTGGGAGGGGCGAGAGCCCCACCGAGATTGGATCTGTCTCTCTGTCTCTCTCTGTTTCTGCGCTCTCTAAGATTCTGCCCTGGCACCGTTTCTTTTATATCCGGAGATTCGTAACTCCGATTGGGCTGAAACCTTCGCCGTGATTTTTTTTTACCAAAAATTAGCTTTCTTACGGCTGAAGAAGGGCATCAACCGCCTTACGGGTGGCCCACGAGGGTCAGGGGCGCGCCCCCTGCCTCGTGGCCACCTCGGGCACCGTCTCGTGTTGATTCGTCTTCCGGAATTTTCCAAATATTCCAAAAATAAGCTCCGTCCGTTTTTATCCCGTTTGGATTCCGTTTGATATGGATATTCTGTGAAACCAAAAACATGCAACAAACAGGAACTGGCACTGGGCACTGGGTCAATATGTTAGTCCCAAAAATAGTATAAAAAGTTGCCGAAAAGTATATGAAAGTTGCATAATATTGGCATGGAACAATCAAAAATTATAGATACGATGGAGACGTATCAGCAACCCCAAGCTTAGTTCCTTCTCGTCCTCGAGTAGGTAAATGATAAAAAAGATAATTTTTTATGTGGAATGCTACCTAGCATAATCTTGATCACGTATCTAATCATGGCATGAATATTAAGACACGAGTGATTCAAAGCAATAGTCTACCATTTGACATAAAAAACAATAATACTTCAAGCCTACTAATAAAGCAATCATGTCTTTTGAAAATAACAAGGCGAAAGAAAGTTATCCCTATGAAATCATATAGTCTGGCTATGCTCCATCTTCACCACACAAAATATTCACATCATGCACAACCCCGATGACAAGCAAAGCAATTGTTTCATACTTTTGATGTTCTCAAACCTTTTCAACTTTCACGCAATACATGAGCGTGGGCCATGGACATAGCACTATACGTGGAATAGAATATGATGAGGTTTATGTGGAGAAGACAAAAAGGATAAAGTCTCACATCGACGCGGCTAATCAACGGGCTATGGAGATGCCCATCAATTGATGTCAATGTGAGGAGTAGGGATTGCCATGCAACGGATGCACTAGAGCTATAAGTGTATGAAAGCTCAAACTGAAACTAAGTGGGTGTGCATCCAACTAGCTTGCTAATGAAGACCTAGGGCATGTGAGGAAGCCCATCATTGGAATATACAAGCCAAGTTCTATAATGAAAATTCCCACTAGTATATGAAAGTGGTAACTCAAGAGACTCTCTATATGAAGAACATGGTGCTACTCTGAAGCACAAGTGTGGTAAAAGGATAGTAGCATTGCCCCTTCTCTCTTTTTCTCTCTTTTTGTTTGTTTGTTTGTTCGTTTGTTTGTTTTGGGGCCTTCTCTTTTTTTGGCCTTTCTCCTTTTTTATATTTTTTTCGTCCGGAGTCTCATCCCGACTCGTGGGGGAATCATAGTCTCCATCATCCTTTCCTCACTGCGGCAATGCTCTAATAATGATGATCATCACACTTCTATGTACCGGGATGTGCAACGATCTAGCGTAGCAATGACATCAAAAAACGGACAAGCCATGAAAACATCATGCTAGCTATCTTACGATCATGCAAAGCAATATGACAATAAATGCTCAAGTCATGTATATGATGATGATGGAAGTTGCATGGCAATATATCTCGCAATGGCTATGGAAATGCCATGATAGGTAGGTATGGTGGCTGTTTTGAGGAAGATATAAGGAGGTTTATGTGTGATAGTGCGTATAATCCATGGACTCAACATTAGTCATAAAGAACTCACATACTTATTGCAAAAATCTATTAGTCATCAAAAAAAAGTACTACGCGCATGCTCCTAGGGGGATAGATTGGTAGGAAAAGACCATCGCTCGTCCCCGACCGCCACTCATAAGGAAGACAATCAATAAATACCTCGTGCTCCAACTTCGTTACATAACGGTTCACCATACGTGCATGCTACGGGAATCACAAACCTCAACACAAGTATTTCTACAATCCACAACCACCCACTAGCATGACTCTAATATCACCATCATTATATCACAAAACTATTGCAAGGAATCAAACATATCATATTCAGTGATCTACAAGTTTTATGTAGGATTTTATGACTAACCATGTGAATGACCAGTTCCTATCATCTCTCTAAATAGATATAAGTGAAGCAAGAGAGTTTAATTCTTTATACAAAGATATTTCCATGCTCTAAAAAATATAAGTGAAGCAAAAGAGCTTTCTACAAATGGCGGTTGTCTATGTAAAGAGAAACAGGCAATCCAAACTTCAAATGATATAAGTGAAGCACATGAAGCATTCTATAAAGCCATACTCAAAAGATATAAGTGAAGTGCAAAGAGCATTCTATAAATCAACCAAGGACTATCTCATACCAGCATGGTGCATAAAAGAAAAATGAAAACTAAATGCAAAAGACGCTCCAAGATTGCACATATCGCATGAACGAGACGAATCCGAAAACATACCGATACTTGTTGAAGAAAGAGGGGATGCATTCCGGGGCATCCCCAAGCTTAGACACTTGAGTCTCCTTGAATAATTACTTGGGGTGCCTCGGGCATCCCCAAGCTTGAGCTCTTGCCTCTCTTCCTTCTTCTCACATCGAAACCTTCTCGATCATCGAACACTTCATCCACACAAAACTTCAACAGAAAACTCGGTAAGATCTGTTAGTATAATAAAGCAAATCACTACTCTAAGTACTGTTGCAAACCAATTCATATTTTGTTTTTGCATTGTGTCTACTGTAATATAGCTTTTCCATGGCTTAATCCACTGATATAAATCGATAGTTTTATCAAAACAAGCAAACTATGCATCAAAAATAGAATCTGTCTAAAACAGAACAGTCTGTAATAATCTGAACATTCACCATACTTCAGATACTTGAAAAATTCTTCCAAAATTAGGAAATATAAAAAATTTGTATAGAAAGACAGTGCAAAAATAATCAGAACCGATTGACATTCCAGTAAAAAACTAAAAAACGCGCACTATAGCCAAAGTTTCTGTCCTGCACCGCACAAACCAACAAGCATTGTAAACATCCTAAAGGCAAACCTTGGCACACTATTTTTATTTCTAAACTTTATAAAAGCACACAACAGAAATAAATGACTCTCTAAAACTTGAGGGTTGTCTCCCTAGCAGCGCTTTCTTTAAAGCCATTAAGCTAGGCATATAGTGCTCAAGTAATGGATCCACCCGGATCCCAAGGTATATCAAAGCCAATTTTAGTTAACAATGATTTGTGATTTAGTAGTGAGCACAAAGTAACATATATCATGCAACAATGAAGTCTAACTCTCTTCCTATGCATCGGCATGTCATAAAAGAACAATTCATGCACACAAAGGAAAGGCCAATGCATAGTATAAGCAGTTTCTTGCAATTCTATCGTGTTGGAAACATAAAGATGCGGAGATGTAGTTCCTCTCTCATAATAATTGCAAGTAGGAGCAGCAAGCACATGCATATTATATTCATCAAAATCATCATGTGCAACGGAAAAAGGCAACCCACCAATATAATCCTTAATAAGAGCAAGCTTCTCCGATATAGTGTAGTCGGGAGAATTCAAAAAGATAATAGGACTATCATGCGTGGGTGCAATAGCAACAATTTCATGTTTAACATAAGGAACTATAGCAAGTTCATCTCCATAAGCATCATTCATATTGGCATCTTGGCCACAAGCATAGCAAGCATCATCAAAAAGGGGTATTTCAAAAGAATCAACGGGATCATAGCAATCATCATAGCAATCATCCTTTGGTAAGTACAAAGGGAAATTAAACAATGTATGAGTTGAAGAGTTACTCTCATTAGAAGGTGGGCACGGGTAGCTAATCCGCTCTTCCTCCTTTTGTTCTTCACTCTCCTCATCATCTTTTTCATCCAATGAGCTCACAGTTTCATCAATTCCTTCTTCCATAGACTCCTCCAAAATATTAGTCTCTTCTTGGACAGCGGAGTAGTCCTCAATATATGGTTCAACATAGGCATTAGAAGCATAATTATCATAGCAATATTAAAGTATGGCAAAGTTTTCAGATTTGTAAAGAGTAGCATCATACTTTTCGATCAAAGAAGCAATTCATAAGCACCCTTAAAAGCAACAAATTCTTCAATTTGTTGAACATCATAGTAATTACAAACACCCTTAGCATACGAAGATAAGATTCCATTATCAATAAACTCACATTGGTAGGGAAGGTGTTTCTTAGGGTTTTCAGAACAACAAGTAAAATCATATATATAACATAAATTCCAAGCATAGCATTGCAAATGATGAATTTGACCCAGTAAAAGTTTCCCTTTTTCAGATATGCGGTGTCGTACATAACAAGCATGCTCATCTAAGGATTTGCCCTCAACAAAGCTAGTTGGGGTTTCAGCATGAGCACATAGGGATCGAAGATGATCCAAGTAATAAGCTTCAGGAGTGTGATAGATTTTGAGTGGTTCTTCAACCATTGGTTCAGTACGTACAACTAATTTTTTTGGTATTTTGCGTTTCCTACCCATAACTAAAGATAGAAAACAACTAAGAACAGCAAATAAAAATTACTTAGTGATGAAGCAAACAAGCACACATGAGAATATTCACCCCACGCTATTGCTCCCCGGCAACGGCGCTAGAAAAAGGTCTTGATAACCCATAAGTATAGGGGATCAATTGTAGCCTCTTTCGATAAGTAAGAGTGTCGAACCCAATGAGGAGCTAAAGATAGAACAAATATTCCCTCAAGTTCTATCGACCACCGATACAACTCTACGCACGCTTAACGTTCGCTTTACCTAAAACAAGTATGAAACTAGAAGTACTTTGTAGGTGTTTTTGCATAGGTTTGCAAGGTAATAAAGAGCACGAGAATAAAAACTGGGGGGCTGTTTAGATAAAGACACAACTAAAGTAAATATAGCGAGTGTGGAAAAGTGGTGGTAGGAGTTGCGAAATTGTCCCTAAGCAATTGACCACTTTACTAGACCGATAGCAAGTTTTATGTGGGAGAGGCCACTGCTAGCATGTCATCCCTTACTTGGAATTCTATGCACTTATGATTGGAACTATTAGCAAGCATCTGCAACTACTAACGTTCATTAAGGTAAAACCCAACCATAGCATTAAGATCTATTGGTCCCCCTTCAATCCCGTGTGCATCAATTTCTATTCTAGGTTGAAGCTTCTGTCACTCTTGCCCTCCAATACATAGTCCTATCAACATACAACTAACCCTATGGTGTGATCCACGCGCGCGCTCATATGATTGGCACCAAAGGACAGCAACATAACCACAAGCAAATTAAATCAATCATAGCAATTCATCAACCACCGATAGGACAATGAAAATCTACTCAGACATCATAGGATGGCAACAGATCATTGGATAATAATATGAAGCATAAAGCACCATGTTCAAGTAGAGGGTACAGCGGGTTGCGGGGGAGTGAACCGCTGTAGATAGAAGGGAGATGGTGATGGAGATGTTGGTGAAGATGGCGGAGGTGTTGGTGAAGATCGCGGTGATGATGATGGTCCCCGTCGGCGTTCCGGCGCCACCGGAAGCGAGGGGGAGAGAGCCCCCCTTCTTCTTCTTCTTCCTTGACCTTCTCCCAAGATGGGAGAAGGGTTTCCCCTCTGGTCCATGGTCTCCATGACGTGGGAGGGGCGAGAGCCCATCCGAGATTGGATCTGTCTCTCTGTCTCTCTCTGTTTGTGCGCTCTCTGAGATTCTGCCCTGGCACTGTTTCTTTTATATCCGGAGATCCGTAACTCCGATTGGGCTGAAACCTTCGCCTGATTTTTTTACCAAAAATTAGCTTTCTTGCGGCCGAAGAAGGGCATCAACCGCCTTATGGGTGGCCCACGAGGGTCAGGGGCGCGCCTAGGGGGGCAGGCGTGCCCCCCTGCCTCGTGGCCACCTCGGGCACCGTCTCGCGTTGATTCTTCTTTTGGAATTTTCCAAATATTCCAAAAATAAGCTCCGTCCGTTTTTATCCCGTTTGGATTCCGTTTGATATGGATATTCTGCGAAACCAAAAACATGCAACAAACAGGAATTGGCACTGGGCACCGGGTCAACATGTTAGTCCCAAAAATAGTATAAAAAGTTGCCAAAAAGTATATGAAAGTTCCATAATATTGGCATGGAACAATAAAAAATTATAGATACGACGGAGACGTATCACTTCAAAGCCGGCGCCAGTGAGAGGTTGCCTCCGCTCTGGCCGGGCAATAATGCGGCACTGACATTCCGGGGCGACGCTGACCGTTTCACGCAGGAAGCGCGCGCCGGCAAGGGAGGGGGGTTTGGTCGGCCAGGGCGGTCAGAAGCGGGCATGGTGGTGGTATTGGTTTTGAACTGTTTCAGGTGTAGTACTGGTAGTTTGCAAAACTAATCAATTATTGCACTCAGTTTCCTAGGAAATTGTGGTAAAAAACGTTACTCCACAGCCCGCTTCCCTTCTCCTTCCTCTTCCACCGCCCGCGCATGTCCGCGGGAAGCGACCGGTCAACCCTTATATAGGAGTGCTAGCACAAAAAGATGCATGCATGACCACTCAAATTTCCAGATTAAAGCGCCGCTCCGGCGGGAGTATGGCGTATGTCGTTACCTTCGGCCGAGGCATGGTTACCGGGCGACGGCGGCGAGAGAAGAGGCGGTTGAAGGGGAATGAATGCAGCTTCTGTTTGAGTTCGCCGTCCGGCTTAAATAAATGCGCACCATCACGTGTACCCCACGGGTGCACAAATGGTAACATACATGTCTGCTTAAGTGGGCGTCATGTAACTGGAGTGTGTGAGAGATTCTGAGAGACAGAGTGCGTGTGTGTGACTCTACTCTTCGGACATGTACTCAACCTTTTGCATCGGGATATAAGTATAATGGTATTACACTTTAGCTAGTGATTTACGTGGCCATGTTGACGTGGTTGTGTAAAAAAACTGTTACTTCCTGCTCGTGATTTTTGTTATATAATTACTAGCAAGATGCTCGTGCATTGCACGGAGCATCAATATGCATTTCTTTTACAAAACACCTGTTGTGATTAACCCATGCAGGAGTAATCCCATGTGTAAAAACTAATGATATCTCGAGAATGTTATCGGAAAACTGGTATCTCGAGAACTTCATCAAAAAAATGAAAGATGAGAGGTAAGGTGAGGAGGAGTGGAGCGTGGTGGTGACTGGTGGTCGGACTGGGCAGAGGCATGGGGATGGACGGCGCCGGCAGGCGGCAGCGGCCACCATGTTAGATTGTTCCAGAGACTTCCTTTTTTAATTGCTCAGCAATGAGGTTGTGAGAGAGAAGGATGAACGAGGCAAGGCCTTGTCTGTAAGAGCATAATTGGTTTGGTGCCAAAAATAGGCATGCCAATCTTTGGCATTGTGCCAAATATTTGCTACTACTTGGTTGTTTACCGAGTTGTCTTGCCTATCTCACATAAAGTTGCCAATATTTGGCAAGTCTTGGTATTACCAATATTTGGCAATTCCAACATTTGGCTAGCCAAATATTGGAAGCAAACCAATCATGCTCTAAATGTGGAGAGAGGTGGGGGTATCTTTTGTAAAATTGTCATAGTTTGCTTTCTATCCGTCAGATATAGATCGGACGGTCTATATTACAAGATGGCAGGCACACCATCATCACCAAGCCGATTTTTTATAAGAGTAGAGATGATAAGTTTGTTAACTACTAAAGTAAAGTGGAATTTGTCCATGTTATACAAGTAAATTAATGTGATTGTTTATCATACGGGTAAGGTTGGACGAAGGGTGGTAGGAACAAATGCTCCGCCTAGAGCATGTGTGTGTGAGACGGAGTCTTAGTGTGTGTATGTGTGTGTGGGTGTGTGTGTCACGCGGGTTCCTCAGTGGCGTATGTAATTTAAGTGTGCGTGGCTTCATCATAGAGAGGTGATGTGTATGGCACAGGCCACCAACGAGGGGGTGCGAGAGAGAAAAGGCCCGTAGAGAGGGAAGTGAAGGCGTGTGCGCGCGAGAGGAGTCGACATCGAGAGAACATGCTTGTTCGAGAGACATCGAGGAAGACTACTATATATCGATGGTGCATGTAGGCGGGAATTAAATGAAGGGATGGTCTTATTGGTTTCGGGATATAGGGGAAGAGTGAGAGAGGGGGGTAGCTAGAAGGAGATTGTTAAGTGTGAGTGTGTGTTTTACCCATCCAGGTAGAAGTTATGTGCACACAAGAAGAGAACGATTTGATGTGGCGTTAGGGTTGAGGGTAATTAACTACGTATGGAGAGATAGGAGACCTTGAACGTGCATGTGCGAGAGGTATACATGTATACGTGGGATGTGTGTGTGTGCGCGCGCATGATCAAGATAAAAGAAAGAAGACATAAGTAATAAGATCAACGACATGGGAGAGATGGATCGGTATGACAATATGCATGCATGTGAGAGTGCAGGGAAGAAGGCCCGATAATTGAGCATGTGTTTTTGTCTTTAAGAGATAGTGGCATGGGCTGGAGCATGCATCTATGGCGAGCAGAGGGAGCAAGACACTACGATTGTGCGAAAGAGATCAACCTATAAATGCATGTATGGAGAGACATATATAGTGTGG
The DNA here is from genome assembly GCF_002575655.3 of Aegilops tauschii subsp. strangulata. Lineage (NCBI taxonomy): Eukaryota > Viridiplantae > Streptophyta > Magnoliopsida > Poales > Poaceae > Aegilops > Aegilops tauschii. The sequence continues at coordinate 301,625,337 of NC_053041.3, read as the reverse complement.
GTGATAGGAAGCAAGAGTGCGTGCGAGAAAGAAATGTTGACGGAGAAACTACATATAGATACAGAGATAGAGATGCTAGCTAGAGGGACATCGGCTAGTTTGAGTGTTGGAGATGACTGCCGGGTGGTTCAGAGGGTGAAGTTATGTTTGTGTGAGAGAAAGATAAAAAGAGGGCACTTGACTGCATGTAGAGAGAAACATATATAGTGTGCGTGATAGGAAGCAAGAGTGAGGGCAAGAAAGAAGGTTGATGGAGAAACACATAAATAGAAAGATAAAGTTGCTAAATAGTGTGCGTTAGAGATAGGAGTCGAGTGGATCAGAAGGCTGAGTTATGTGTGTGGGTGTGAGAGAGATAGAGAGAGGGTGCATGTGAGTCACATACAAACAAATATTAGAGAGAAATGAGATCCCGAGAGACGGAGTTTTGTGTCTGCAAGAGAGAAAGATATTTCACAACGAGAGTGATAGCTAGAGAGACATACACTACAAAAAAATACACTTCCATGATGATACGTGTTTGTCACAGTAGGTCACGTTTTCTGTCATGCATGTACATCCATGACAATTTTATGACAGAATCAAGATAGTCATACCTGTGCTATCGTTTAAGTGTTCCATGACATTACCAAAATTATCATCACGGAAGTGTCCACTCCATGACGATAAATCGCGCGTCATGGAAGTGCTTTCGTCAAGGGTGACCGACACGTGGCATCCACCGTAACGGGTCACCGTTAAGCTATCGGGTCCGGTTTTGGATCCGATAACCCGCTAATAGCCCGGACCAATGAGGATTTTCCATGTGTAAAATTCTCATTGGCTGGAGGAAACACGTGTTGGCTCACCGTTGGGACAGATGTCATCCATTCATTGGACATGAGGCACCTATGATATGTCGACACGTGGCACGGCCCAACAGAGGCCCATCCCGGTGAAAAGGCCGGCCCGTTTGACTTGGTCAAAAGGTAACGGGCCGGCCCACGGAAAGCTTGTTAACAGCCTGTTCGTATATAGACCATTTACGGCCCACTAACTCACGGCCCGTTACGGCCTATCGGAATTAAGCCCAGTAGCTTCATCTGGGCCATCCAATATGATTCCATCCCGTTGTAACTTCCGGCCCATGTATGTCCCATGATGTCTTTCGGACCATACGAGGCCATTTGTAACTCTTGGCCCATTAACGGCCCGTGGTGAATTTGGCCTGCAATGAACAGTGTACCCCTTTATACCCATTAACGGCCCATTATTCCATTGGGCCGTTTCCAACCGGTGTTATCTTTCAGCCTTCTCTAGGCCCATTTATTCTTGGGCTCATTTTCAGCATTCGGTTACTTACGGCCCGTTATTGGCCCTTTCTGCTTGTGGCCAAATTCAGCCCGCGGTTACAATCGGCCCGCTTGCAGCCTGTTAATCCGTTGGGCCATTTTCATAGCGTCATCAAATACGGCCGATTAACGATGGCCTGTTATTGTCGGCCCATGAACGGACGATTCCAAATCTAGGCCGTTTACGGCCCATAATGCGGTCTGTTATTGGCCCATGTTTGGCCTATCCATCATACGGCACGTAGAAGGCCCATTGATGCTACAGCCTGTAGAAGGCCCATTGTTTTTACGGCCCGTAGAAGGCCCATTGTTTAGAAGGCCCATTGTTTCTACAACCCGTACGAGGCCCATGGTAACTAAAGTAAATATGTAGCCCATGGTTATTGCGGCCTAGTTTTAAAAAATAGGTTATTGCGGCCACTAGGAAACCGCGGAAAAAGAACTACACTGACTACAAGCAAACAAATAAACAAGACAAAAAGGAAATAAATAAGCAAGCAACTTACGCTAGGCTATCACGGCTATTACACATATTACATCCACTGGGCATCAAAGTTCGACACCAGTGCAAATATAGGGAGCAAAGCAGCATATCATATACACTGGTTGTCAAAGTTGGCGACCAGTGCAAATAAACGCCGCAGCAAAACAAGTCCAGAATTGAAACCACTTTAGAAGATCTCAAGAAACAATATCCTGGGTACCCATAATGTTGGCAAGATGCTTAGAAAGCTTATTAACTTTCTCTTGTTTGGTGCTTAAATCCTCCAGCACTTGTTGTTGCACCAGAAAGTATGCATCTGAATTCTGCAGGGACTTCCTTAGTCCTTCGGCTTCCTGTTGCATAACATCTGATCGATGTCTTTCAACTTGAAGTTGAGACTCAAGAAGCCGAACTAATTCAGGCAGCGAGTTCGAAGAGCTGGTGCCAGCAGTAGTAGCCAGTAACTCGAACACTACATCAAGACAGGACTTTGGGGTTGTCTCAGTGTCTTCAATATAGCTTTTATCAGCTTTCTTGGAGACCAACAGGGATGTCTCACTATCTTGAACCTTATCGACATTACTTCCTTTACCATTGCATAACAGGGTACTCTTCTCCAATATTTTATCCGCGTTCTAAAAGGGAAACAAACAAACACATCACAGGTTTACAATGTAGTATATGAAACTCATTTTGGTAAACCAGTTCAGTAGTAAGGTGGACAGGATAACAGCATGAAACAAACATATATCTATGTAGTATGGTCACTGTATGGTCTATATCATTCTAGTTTATGTTGCCAAATCAAGATAGATACATTTTGAATCATATCTATTTAGGACAAAGCAGCATAGACAGAATATAAGTGTGGGAAACTACACAGCAATAACAACACTTGTAATGTGCATGGCATGAGAACATAACTGTTTATTCAATTGAAACTGAAATCAACATAGAGTAAGTTACAACGGCAAACACGTTAAAGAAACAGGTGTAAAACATACCTGTTGCGCCATTGGAGTTTCAATTGCATCCTTCAAATTTGAAATTAGTTGGTATGAGTAAATATAGTGATGCAAGAGCAAAGTAGTATGAACCATAGCTACGGAACCTGACCTGAGAACAATTCTTCTTCTGCTTTAAGCATTGACTTGGGGTTTCGAGTGGTGGTACTCGTGCTCTGGGCACTGCAGTTGCCTTACTAACTACTGGTGTTCGGGTGCTCTATGGTGGAGACGGTGCTGTGTCAACTGGAACGGGGTTACTATCTGCTGGGGTTGGGGTTAGAAGGGGTGTAGCTCGTTCTCCGTCCAACTGGGTAGGGGTACAATCTGCGTGAGTCTGGGTTATCTGTGGTGGGGCTGGTTCTTGGGCAAGTACAACTGTGGTTCTATCTGCATCGACAGGTAGCACGATCTTTTCTGAAGACCGTGTTTTTACTCCCACAGATATTGCCATCACCCCTCCAATTGAAATGGCTGATAAACAAGAAAACTAATTGAATGTACAGACATTGTAAGAGACAGGTGCAATGGATAGTAGGGAAGAAAACAGGGCATGAAATAATTCACATTTATGTTGTCTAACCAAAGAGAATAGCAGGACATAATTTCACATAAATGATGGCTAATTAAACAGGATAGCATGACACAATTTCACATGTATCATGGGTAACTAAACAGGATAGAATGACATACTTAAAAATATGATGACTATGTAAACAGGATGACATGATATAACTATACGATGTGTCTATTAAAGTGGTTGGCATGCCATAAATCACAAACATGCCGTCGATGGAAACATGATGGCATGATATAATTCACGGATAGAATGACATAATTCAAAATATGATGACTATGTAAACAGGATGAGATGATATAACTATATTATGTCTTTAGAAAATGGGTTGGCATGCCATAATTCAGATACATGCTGTCTATGTAAACATCTTGGCATGATATAATTCAAATATATGATTTATATACTAAGCAAGTGAGCAGAGGGCAATCGCATATATGATGTGTCAACTAAGGAGATGGCATTCAATATTGTGTATATGATGTAAAAACTAAGCATTGCAACACAACATATGCATGATATGAGTAATATAACCCTGCCAAGTTTGAGAATACACCTCAGGGGGGATAATAGGACTGGTCATCTGCCTCTGAATCCTCCTCTGAAGAGCTATCTGTAACCAGCAAGATCTGCTTCAGCAGGTAGCATTGTCTGCTCTGAAGACCTTGTTTTCACTCCAGATTTCTCCATCACCAATTCAAATGGCTGATGCACAGGAAGAGAAGTTGAATATATAAACATTGTCGACAAATGCAACGAGAAATACAAAAAAGGACAACATGATATAATTCAAATATATGACGTTTGGCTAAACAGCATGGCATTGGATAATTCACACATATAATGCCTTGCAACAAGATAGCATTGCATAATTCACATATATAATGTCTTGCAACAAGATGGCATCGCATAATTCAAGTATATAGTAATTAGACACTAAACAGGTGGCATTCACACAAAGCATGTATAAACTAAGCAAATGACATAGCAATGCAAGGTACCATACGCATGATATGAGCAACATAACCCTGCCAAGTTAGAGCATGCACCTCAAGTGGGAAATAGGACTGGTCATCTATCTCTGAATCCTCCTCTGAGGAGCTATCCGTAACCAGCAGGACATGCGCTTCGTCAGATAGCATTGTCTGCTCTGAAGACCTTGTTTCCACTTCAGATTTTTTCCATGACCGTGCGGAATGGCTAATGCATAGGAAGAGTAATTAGATGTACTAATTTTTTTGACAAATTTAACACGTAATAAAAAAATTATGGCATGATATAATTCACATATAAGATGACTGGCTAACCAGGGTGGCATTTCAAAATTCACATATATGATGCCTGGCTAAACAAGATAGCATTGCATGATTCACATGTACGATAAAGAAACTAAACAAATGGCATTGACACAAAGCATGTCTAAACTAAGCAGATGACATATTTGATGTATACAGTAAGCAATGCAAGGCACCATATGCATGATATTACCAACATCAGCATGCCAAGTTAGAGCGAAGACCTCAGGGGGTAAATAGGAGTGGTCTTCTCCTTCTGAATCCCCCTCAGAATAGTTATCTTCCTCTTGATTATGATCCTAAATGGGTGGAGGGGGCTTCCTTTACGCCCACCATGGAGCGACGTCTGCATGAAATTTTATTGCCACGCAAGGCTCGTCTCTTTTGCTCTACATGTTCAGTTCCACTGTGTATAATAACTGACATGCATAGGAATAAAACATAGTGAGATTATGTAAGGAGTGCATGCAGAAATCCAGAGTGATGGTAGCAAACTGTGGATAGACCCAAAACCAATGATGGCAGGCAGATAATAGCTTTAGTTAAAAATACAGATAATGGCTCCTTTAATTTTTTTTGCACCCAACATGAAACTCATAGTAGACACCCGAGATTAACCAGATAGTAGACAGATATTACTGATTGTTGCCCCAATATGTACCCCGCAACCATTCAAATATTCTTTTTTTAATGATATAATTTTTATGTTAAACAATTTATTTTATATAAGTTACATTGACGACCTAGATACACGTGCAAGCCTTGTAAACTGAGATAGAGGGAGTACTTGAAATTTATGTTCCACTAAACTCATCAGGAGCCGTTTCGGGCCTCGAAACCAAAACCATCAATTAATCTTTACCTTGTTCCCATCACATTCCAAAGTACTAGTGCTACAATTAAGTGCACGCCTGCTCACACCTACTAGTACATACCAAACCTGAATGTGTTCCCACTATGTAGGTTTTAGTACTAGTGCTAGTACTTAGGTTATAAAAAGGGGAACTACCTAACCGAAAATTACTCTACCTTCCTCCTCAGAAGTCCTTCTTCTTCGTCCATCCTTGCCATGGCCGGTATGCAGAGCTCTAGGTCGAGAACTACTTGTAATAAGGGAGCGGCAACCAAGGCTGTGGAAAAAAAAGAGAGGGCTCGCCGCCACGCAGAGCCCTCAAAAGATCTCTCACGGGCAGGCGATGGCTCCCAGGAGCGCCCTAGCCGCGGAGCTGAACATGCCGAGCTAGCGGTGCTGGAGTCGTTATCCCTCGACGGCATTCCCGATCAGCTCAATAAGCACCTCAATAAGTAGAAGGAGTTCATCCACGGCTTGGTGGAGCTGCTGAAGGAGAGCCTCGACGACATGCCCGCTGAGCTCAATGAGTAGGGGGAGTTGACCGCCGGCTTGGTGATGCTGCTGAAGAAGAGCATTGCCTCAGAGAAGAAGGCGACCGGTGAAATCCTGCAACTTCAGGAGGACAAGGCGAAGCTCTGCCACGAGCTCGACCTGCTGAAGGAGGAGAACGCCGGCTGGAAGAAGCTGCATGAGAATAGTAGTTCCTAGATGAAGATGCTGCAGGCCCTCATCATGGAACAGAAGGAGGAGTTGGCGAAGCTCCGCATCGAGCACACGGCTGCTGTCAAGGTACGTAATGCGGCCGTGGAACAGATGATGAAGGCTCGCGTCGAGAAATCCCGCGTCATGGACAGAATGAAGAAGATGGCGGAGGAGACGCGCAAGGAGATGGAGGTCGTGGAGGCGATGAAGAAGCAGTTATGACTCCACGGCCAGCAACCCTTCATGTAGTAGAGAGCAGCGCCCCAGACTTGTGTGTGCGTCTTCCTTCTTTTTTGGGGGTGATAATCTTCCTTCTTCTTTTGCTCCTATGTTTCTTCTTTTGCTTCGGGTGTTTCACCGCACGTGTCACGTTCTCTGCGAGGCATGAATAGAACAATGCTAACAATGAGATGACTAGCAAATTAGATCATTTTTTATCGCCATATGGCACTGGGCTGCCGTGTTTCGTGCTCCTCTATCGTACTACTCCGGTGGAAAACTTGAGTATACCGCACGATTCTTTGCTCCTCCTCGGGTCGTCGGCTCATTTATATAAGCAGCCAAATCACAAGGCCCCGCCTTCCAGCAGTAATGAGCCTTCAAATCACAAAGGTCCTCGCCTCTCTTCAAACCGACCAAGCTAGACTGCCCCGCCCTCTAGCCTTTTAAAAAATGTATACTTTTGTACAGTAGTAGTATCGATGGATTGCCACATGGAGCAAAACTAACAAGATGAGATTAAAGAAAAAGGTGGTACATATAGAGAGCGCTCGTCACCAAATTATGCATATAGTACTACTAAAAAAGCTAGTACGTGCTTAAATGGGGTGCTAAATTATATTAAAGAAATTAGCATACCTATTTAATTCTTGGGTTCTTATTATTTATGCCACTAGTTGTGTATCACTACTTAGTTTTGCCATTACAAGTTACAACTACTCCAAAATGCCATCGATCCGTGAGATGCCTGCTCAAAAATGCAATTAGATATCTCAAAAATGCCATCGTTAAGTTAGATGTTTGCTCAAAATGCCATTAGACATTGTTATTTTCACGTCAAACCCGTTGACCATGTTATATGACAAAAATAAGCCGATTCTCACAATGATAAGTGTGGGCCCGCTTGTTAGGACTAACCAAGCGAATAATTTTACTGGAAAATAAGAATGCTGTTGGGATCAAGTAGGCCCCACACTTTATTTTACTGTAGTGAGGTAGAGGGAGAGCTGGCATGTTGGTCCATCGATATTTATGTCATTATAAAATGGACAAAGAGATTTGAGTCATAATAATGGTGTCCAGCACAACACACCCCTCAAATAAAACTAAGCACCCTGAAATTCTTTGACAACTAAACTGCTGGCTATATGATGTTGGCCATATATATTGTACGTATATAATGTGAAGAAACGAGTGGTAGTACTATACCAACTAAAAGATGAACTGTAAGAAATACTAGTATGTACGTACTAAAGAGTTAAAGTAACGAGAAGGAACATAACGTAGTTCTGCTAGGGGCTCAGCACAGCACACCCCTCAAATAAAACTAAGCACACCTGAAATTAAACTAAGAAACTAATCCGGTAGACACTGCATTAGAACCACCATGAGCAACAACACTGCCACCTTACTCGGACTCCTCGTCCACATGCTCGACTTCGTCCTTGTTCCTCTTCCTCTTGGGCGATACTTCTTTGCTTGAACCGCACACTTGGCTCTTGCTCTTCATCCAACCCTTGTAGATGTTGAAACAAAGGTAGCCATCCATTGCAGCGTAGTGGATTTGGTCTATATCTAGTACATTCCACTCCCATGCATGATGAAACTTGAACGGAGGTTTCTTCAGTGTACCGTACGAAGGATGAACGATGGCTCCTGCCAGGGTCAGCATTGAAGGCTGATCACGGGAGGGCACCAGCCCTTTCTTCTGCAGGTCGAAGGGGTTGCCTACAAGGAGGCCTATCCGACCTAGGATTTCCTTGTCGTTCCTAAAGTCTACAGTAACGAATTTGACTCGGCCACCCTTGAGGAACTTCTTAAATTCCTCGCACTCAATGTCGGCATGGCATATGTGGTAGACCAAGCATAAGTCATGCACGCAAACCTTGATCATGGTGGGCTTCTTCTTCTCTGCCTCCTTTAGACTCTTCTCGCTTCCCAGGACTGTGGTGTACTCAACATCTAGCCCAGCGACCCACTCATCATTTGAGTTTCCAAACATGCGTCTGAAGCGAGCAAGGCATCCTTTCACCGTTGCGGAAGAACGGGTGTAGATGACGTCAAACTCATCGCCGGTGATGGTTCTAACCATGTACTCACCGCCGATCATGGAGATTTGGGCCGCCATGGATTTGGGAGGAGGGTTAGGATTAGTGGAACTGCCGTGATGTGAAAAGACGGGACGACTAGGAGTGAACTGTCGTAATGTTAAAGGACGTCCGGGGACGAGTACGAGCGAGAACTGCCAGCGGTTTTTGTAAAAATGCTGAGTGGGGCGTGCGAACGGCAGGGTATTGGCTTGCCTGGTGGATAAATGGATTCATGCACAGTACTATCGGGGCCCAATTAGATGTCTGTCTACTCGACGCCCAATTAAATGGCTTTCGATGTCATGTCAAGCGTCGGGAAAATTACAGGTGATACGAAGTTTTCCATTCTCCCATGATACGGGCTTCCGAGAGCCCATGGATCTGAGATCGAACGGTTGCATGGCATGATTCTAGACCTATGGGTGAATATCCTATCCTGGAGGGTTATTCTGCAAATTTTCAGCAACTTAGCATGCGACCGTTCGATCTCAGATCCAAGGGCTGCCAGCAGCCCGTATCATGGTCGCGCCTACCACAACCGTTGCCTGGCTCGCGCGGTCGCGCCCTTGGAGATTTAACACAGTGCGTTAGGATATCTTATGTTGGCATGTCATACATAGTCATCACTTATACAACAAGGTTAGCTATAAGGTTGGCTATAAGAGTATTTTTTTTACTTCTCTCTATCTCTTTCTTCGTAGTATTTATTGCATTTGCCAAGGAGTGACCTCTTCCAACAAAATGGTAGTGTCAAGTCATTAAAAGCATGCACACCCCACATCTCTTATTGGTTGATATGTCAAGAAACAAGAAACGATCTATGCACCGCGCCTAAGTGTTTTGGGATTATTTGGTTTTCGTAAGAGGACTTGCACACCTAGACGGAGTGAGTAATTAACTTGCCACATGCATGAAGACTTCTCGACAGTCATTGACGAGGTCAAGCCGGCTCGGGTAGACAAAAGAAAACTAGTACTCCACTATATAGGCAGGAGCCTCCACGCTTGCTTGCTAGTGTTGCTATCTTCACATTGTCTCGTCCTCTCCAGATCTAAACACAACAGCGGTGGCCACACTCTCTCTCTGCTCACCGCTGGTCACAGATCCAGCCGGATCCTCTCCACCGGGGAAGGTGAGAAGGTGCAACGTTCACGCGGTCGACCTCAGCGATGGCTCTTACCCACTGTCGGTGCGTCCCGATTAGCAAGCCTTGCCGTTCTTTCCCAAGCACCGCTGGCTAGGGAGGGCCTCCGACCCCTTCTTCCTCGCTGCCGTAGTGTGGGCAGATCCGGCCTCCCGCCGCCCACCTATCGACATCCCGGCAACCCTCATGTATAACTTCGTTCAAATCTGGCCTTGCTCTACTTCCCGAGCTCCTGACGTCGCTGCATTTGTATCTTTAACTATTTCCCAGGCCCCCTCGTAGATACGATCGATTGGCTGTTCGAAAGCCACCTAAATTTTGACTGTTAAGAGGTAAAAGTAGTTAATGCACTCAAATCTAGTACTACTTGGTTCAAACAAGGAAGAAAGGGGTGGGGTGGGGGAAGATCTGTTACCTGAATCTAGGACTTGGTCGAAAGGGGAAATAATGGGAGCAAAAAGTAGCTGAGACTGTGCCGTGGTGGGCGCACGGCAGATGCCAAGGGATGGCTAAAGAGAGGAGGAGGCTCGAGGGCGCTGGTGGGCTCCAGAGGCGAGGTTGGCATGAGCAGGCGTGGGACGCCGGACATACCCAGGTTCGGGGCTCTCCGGAGAGATAATACCCCTAGTCCTACCGAGTGTAGTTGGATGATCGATAGTACAATGTTGCTCCTGGAGCTGTATGAAGGAGGAAGGAAGCTGGCCAAGGCTTGGGCTGCTCCTTCTCTCCGGTGTTGCTGTTTTTTGTGGCTAGTCCTTCTGCTTCGCCTCCTGAATGATCGTGGGCTCCCGAGGGTTTTATAGTCCAACCCCTCGGGGGTACAATGGTAATGTTATAAGTCGGTGGGTCCGTGTAGTCGGTGTCCGGGGTCCCGGGCTGGGCCCAGTTGAGGGCTTGTGGTTCGCGGGGTTCCCCTAGGTGCGGGCCCCGCAAGCCTAGGGGGACTTTGCATCGTCTTGTCGATCGTCAGGGCGTGGCCGAGTCGAGCCGCGTACAGTGCTCTCCGTCAGGTTGCCGCTTGCTGTCGTCAGCGGTGAGGGTGGGGGCACTGTTGCCACGACGGCCCTGGTCAGCGGGTAGGTGGGGGGCACTGTTGCCACACCGGCCCTGGTCAGCGGGAAGGTGAGGGGCACTGTTGCCACGTTCCTGCTGACTAGAGGCATGGGCGGGGCACTGTTGCCTTGGTCATCGTTGATTGAAGTCTTGTCCCCGTCATACTGCCTAGATGGGACGGGAGTTGACCCGCTGCTAGATTGTGTAGCACGCCATGGGTGGCGCTGGCTTGGTGACGAGGCCTTGGCCGTGCGGGGTTCGGCTGTCTTGCGCCAGTTGTTGGGGCCGAGTCGACGTGTCTTGCCGGGTCGGCTAGTCTGGCCGGCTTGGGGGGCTTGGCCGGGTCGAGCGACCCGGCCAAGCGCGCGCCGGTATTGAGGGGCGGTGCCAGCCCCGTCGTTTTTGAAGAGGATCCCGGTTTCGTTGCCTGTCCGGGGTCCATCCCCCCGACAGTAGTCCCCGAAGCTGTGAAGGTCCGCCGTCTTCGGATGAGTGGGCCTTCGCAGTTTCCCCCTTAAGCAAGGTGGATTCCGCGAGCGCCAGGTCTGGCAACACCCACTGTGTGCCGGTTTTATCGGACACCGGATCGCGGCATCTCGGTCGTGGCGGGGACCGAGAAGTCCGCCGAATCTTGGGGCAATCCCTCGGGCTTTGCGCGGGCGCCACATGGTGCTCGGAAGCCGGAGGGGCCTGACAGGCCACACGCGTGACGGGACCGGGCGATGGGCTGGGGCCCGCCGCCGGGTGCCCTCGGCCCAAGCGCGCGGATTTATTGCGGCGTCCGGGGGCCGGTTGCTCTTCCCCGGGCAGTTACTGCGCGTGTAGCGGACTTATTGTGGGGTAGTGGAACGGGCGCATGCAGACGATCCCACTTCCCCACTTCCCCATGTTCAAACCAAGGGTTATAAATCGGGGGGGGCAGGGGGTGGTGGACATTATTCTCGCTCACGCCCTCCTGTCCCTTTGCTCTCGCTCCGCTCTTCGCAACAGATGCACTGCAGCGCCCGCTGCTCCGAGCAGAACTCCTTTGCCGTCCATCTTCCTTCTTCTTTCTTCGATCATGTCGCTGCCATCGGGCTCCTGGATGGGCTCGAACGTCACCTCCGAGGACATCACCCAGCTCCCGGTGACGCGGCGCCTGCCGTGGGAGACGGACGTCGGCGTCCGCCTGCCGCGCGGCGAGCAGAGGCCTCGGCCCGAGGGGCAGGAGCGCGTGGTCTTCCTCACGCACTTCGAGCGCGGGTTCGGGCTGCCGGCGAGCACCTTCTTCCATGCTGTCCTGGAGTTCTTCGGGCTCCAGCCGCATCATCTTGGCGCCGGCACCATCGTCCAGCTCTCCGGCTTCGTCACCCTCTGCGAGGGGTACCTGGGGCTTGAGCCTACGATCGACCTCTGGGCGCGCTTCTTCTCCTTGAAGCAGCAGGGCCCGTCGGCCGGGGAGTTCGCCGATTGCGGCGCCGCCGTCATCTCGAAGCGGTCGGGGGCGGATTTCCCCAAGATCCCGCTGGAGGACTCTGCCAAGAAGTGGCAAAACTCCAGGCGAAGACGAACTGGGACTACTCGCCCAAGCGCCCGTTGCAGGAGATCGTTAATCTCTGCGAGCGGGTGACGGTGATGAGGACGCAGGAGGGGCTCACCGGCACCGACCTCCTCGCCACGTTCATCATGCGCCGGGTCCTTCCGCTTCAGGGGCGCTCCTGCCTCATTGGCGAAATGGTCGGCCTTCAGCACCCCAACCGCATGGGGTCGACGCGGCTGTCCACGGAGCAGGTCACGCGCGGCGTGAACGACATCTCCAAGGCCAACCTGGGGGAGGCCTGGCGGTCCGGCAAGGCGCCGTACAGCCAGTCGAACCCGGCACCGCAGGTGAGTGTCTGGTCTTCTCACTTTGCTGCCGTGCACCTTCTCATCCGTCCTGACGCGACGCAGGGGTACTTCTCAACGCGATTCGGCATCCTTACGCACGGGCTCCGTCGCAGGTGGAGCCGGTGGCGCCAGAGGAGCCCGTGGCTCATGGCGGGGAGGAGGAGGCCGAGTCCGACGCCGGCGCAGGGCGTCGCGCTGGTAAGTCTCGCGTTTTTCTTCATGTGTCTTGAATTGCTGACCGCGGCACGGAACAGCCGGTGCTGACGCCAGTTGTTGGCGTAGTGGCGTTGGGCGGGGGAGGCGGCGACGCGGGCGGAGCCGGGTCCTCGCATGGGGCGGCGCCGAGCCGCCCTCATGGGAAAGATAGCGTCGCGCCGCGACCCCGGGCCCTGAAGCGCACGGCGGACCCGGCCGGGACCGGGAGGCCGGCCAAGAGGAAGGACGGCGGCGGGTACGGGAGGCCAACCCCGGTCCCGGTCTTGGCAGGGTGAGCTTCATCTCTTGTTTGCGCTCAGGCTTTTTTTTGCTTCTTGTGCTAGTCTTGTATCTTTTCTGCTCATCCTGTCTTCTTCTCTAGGTCGCCAATCGCGCTGGCGAGGGCGGCGGCGGAAGCCACGACCGCCGAAAGGGCCGCGTTCCGCAGGAACCGGTCCGACCTGCCGACCAGGCCGAGGCGGAAGGACGGGCCGACTCGGACCTCGGCCTGGATCCGGATGACGCCGAAGCCTTGGCCTGGCGGGACAGGAACCGGGCCGAGGCGGAGCTGGAGGCGGCGTCGGTCCGGGCTTGGACCGACGCGGCGGCGGCATGGGCGCGACCCGGCGTAGAGCCGGTCTAGCGCGAGATGCCGGAGGGCACGGTGGTGGCGGCGACGGTCTTTGAGCCGTCGTCGGTGAGGGAGCGCGGCCGTGAAGGCCGGGCTGAGGTGGTGATCCCCGACCGGGGGGTCGTGGAGGTGGAGGATGACACCCCGCCGCGGGACGACGTGGCCGACCGAGCGGGGACTGATGGTGGTGGAGGCGGCGTCGTTTTGGAAGAGACGTTGCGGGCGGCGGCGTCGGAGGCACCGCCGGTTTTGGAGGAGGCACCACGGGCAGAGGTGCTGGAGGTCACCCCAGCAGCTGGGCCAGAGACGGCGACGCAGGGCGTCCCGGCGTCCGGGTCAGGGGCGGTGGCGCAGGGCGTCCCGGAGGAGGTGCTGGCCGCGTCACGAGTGGTCAGCGAGGAGAACGCCTTGGTGCCCCGACAGGGAGAGCGCCGAGCTGTTGTGCCGCAGCCGGCGCGGAGCGGGGGCGCCGTTGTCTTCGGGCCTCAGACCCAGGACGAGGCGGCACTCGACGCCGTCAGTCGCCACCTGCGAGGCCGGATGGAACGGCTCGAGGCCTTCGCCCAGGCCGAGGTGGAGCGGACGCGCGACCTGGAGCGCGCCGTCCTGGTAAGTCTTCTTGCAATTTTCTTCTTTGTGGGGGCGCGCCAGCGCACCCACTGGGTGTAGCCCCCGAGGTTCGGGCCAACTACGTAGTAGTTGGGTCGAATCTTTAGAGTGTTGGCCTTGTTCTGATTTCTGCTTTCTTTAGCATCACGACGCCTTCCGGGTTGCCGCCTACAATCGTCTCCTGGGCAAGCACCGGGAGCTCGTGGAGCGGCTTGCCGCCATGGAGGAGGAGCTCCGCGTCGTCGCAGGTATCCTTGTGCTCTTTTCTAGTGGGGGCGCACTAGCGCACCCACTGGGTGTTGCCCCCGAGATTCGGGCCAACTGTGTAAAAGTTGGGCCAAATCTTAAGTCTTGCTTTTTTCTTCTGCTGAGTTCTTCTTTTTGGCAGCCGAGGTGCTGTCCTGGCGGGCTCGTCTGCTCCAGGATGGTCATCACTACGACCGACTCGTTGCCGACACCGGCCGTCTTGGCGTCGAGGTGGCGCAGGCGAGGGCGGAGGCGGTTGCGGCTCGGCGGTCTCTCGATGAGGCCAGCCGGCTGCACGAGCAGCCTTGCGGGTCACAAGAGCCACCTCGAGGCCGAGGTGGAGCTCCTTAAGGCGGAAGCCGCCAAGGTGGCAGAGGCGCAGCAGGCCCTGGTGGAGGCGGATCAACAGCGCGGCCAGCTGGCCGACGACAAGGGCCGGCTCCAGGCCGAGGTGGATCGCCTGTGGGGGCAGGTCACCACAGCTGAGGGGGCCTGTCAGGACGAGGCCCATCACCGCGAGGCGGCCGAGAAGGCGGCCGGAGACAAGGACGCCGAGCTGAAGGCGGCCCTTGCCAAGGCGGCCAATGTGGAGAAGGCGCTCGAGGAGCGCGACCGCGCCATCGAGCGGGAGCGGCGTGGTACGTTGCTTGAGGCGCAACACCTGGAAGAGTCTTTCTCCAGTAAGTGCTTTTTTATTGTCGTTTGCCAGGTCGGGATTCGGCCTTTCTTCCTTGTTGTTCTTCTTCTAACTCGCTTCTTCCTTTGTGGCAGGGGCCTTCCCAGAGACGCAGCGGCTGGCGGAGGAAGCAGTACGCTATCAGCGCGACCCGACCGGCGTCCTTGGGTCCAGGACGGATCCGCGGGTGGCCTGGACCTTCCCGAAGATCATCCCCGCCGCCGAGGCCCGCCTGCAGGTTCTGGGAACGCAGTTGGGGCGGCTGTCCCAGGCCGGCATCGCGATGACGGCGGCCCTATGGCCGGACTCCGTCCAACCGAGCAGCTTCTCGCAACTGGCGAGTTGGTTGGAGATGGGGCCGGACCGGCTTGGCGAGTGGCGTGTCCTCGCCGCTCGTGCCGGTGATGAGATGGCGCTCTGGTTCACGCTGTCCTGGCACCCGGACCTGCAGCTGGACACGTTGATGGGCCGGCGGGCCGGTTCGGAGCAGCTCTTGCAGGAGCAAGCCGGCCGGATCGCCTGCCGGGCCAGCTACATCGCCGAGTTCGCCTTCCACGACGAGTTCCATCCGGAGCATACGGAAGACGGCGGGGTCGTGGACGGCGACGACTATGGCTTGCTCTTCCATGATCCGGAGGAGAGCTCGGAGGAGACGGGCGTCTACCGCGACGCGGACGCTGAGGAGGGCACCGGCACCTCGCCAGACCCGGAGGCCGCGAGGGGAGAGCCGTCGATGTCGCGACGCGGCGCTGGAGATGCCTGAGACACTTTATGTAAAATTTGTTAAATAGTAGGTCCATCCACCCACTGGGGGTTTTAGGGTGTAAAGAACTCGGGCCGTGGGCCTTTTCTTAAGTACTTGTGTAGATGTCGTGGGTGCTTTTGCATTTTTGCCTTCCGTTTTTGGACCAATTTCATGCGCTTTTCCTTTCTCAAACCTCCCCCCCCCCCCGCGAGTCAGACGACCGATGCTCCGGTCCGTGACAAGGAGTTCGGTTCTTTGAGAGGAGCACGCAGGACTTGGGTCCCTCGAAACGTTGAGCGCGAGCGAAACACCCACTGGGCCGGCTGGCGGCAATCCCGCGAAGCCGGTTGGCGAGCAGTCGGTCGTGCGGCTGTTCATTTAATGAATGGTGGGCCGGGTTGATCGACCCAGCAACCTTTGGCTTAGTGTATGAAGCGTAAAGGAGCTTTGGCCCATTGTGCTTGCCAGCCGACAGCCAAAGCTGGATCTGTGGCTTTAGGGCGAAGTGGGGGACCGCGGCATCCTAACTTATCAGGAATCACCAAGTAAGGCGGCGGGGTGGCGACCGAGCCGGCCAGCCCCCAGTCGAGCGAGTCAGACCGGTGGCCGGGTTTAGTGGTATAGTGATGCAAGAAAATAGGTACACAATAAATTGGTCGACAAAAGGCAGCCCCCGAGTCTCGTTTGGGGACCCCATAGTTTCATGTGTTTACAAAAGGCGATGATACATACGCTCGTGCGGCTAACTGTAAAACTGGCGGAGGAGTTCCGCGTTCCACGGCTGGGTCATTTCTTCACCGGCGGTGTCCTTCTTGCGCTTCCTTGACTTGCGTGCGTCGATGAGGTAGTAGGCGTTGCAGTCGCGCAAGGCCCTGCTCACGATGAATGGGCCCTCCCATGGAGGGGACAGCTTGTGCTGGCCTGCCTGCTCTTGGACGAGTCAGAGGACGAGGTCGCCCTCGCGGAATGCGAGGGGCTTGATCTTCTTGCTGTGGTAGTGCCTCAGGCCTTGCTGGTAGATGGCCGAGCGACTGAGCGCCAGGAGGCATGCTTCTTCGAGCAGGTCGACGCCATCTTCGTGGGCTTCTTTGGCTTCGGCTTCGGTGTACATCGCGACGCGCGGCGAGTCGAACTCGACGTCGGTCGGGATGACGGCTTCGGCTCTGTATACGAGGAAGAACAGGGTGAACCCGGTCGACCGATTCGGCGTGGTGCGTAGACTCCAGAGAACGGCTGGCAACTCGTCAAGCCAGCTGCCGGGTGAGCGGATGAGCGGCTCGACGAGTCGCCGCTTGACGCCGGACAGGATGAGTCCATTGGCCCGCTCGACCTGCCCATTGGACTACGGATGCGCAACGGAGGCTAGGTCGAGGCGGATGCCGGAGACGGAGCAGTATTACTCGAGCGCGCCCTTCGCGAAGTTGGTGCCGTTGTCGGTGATGATGCTGTTCGGCATGCCGTAGCGCACCGCTATGTCCTTCATGAACCGGACGGCTGTTGGCCGTCCAGTTTCTTGATTGGTCTTGCCTCGATCCACTTGGTGAATTTGTCCACCGCCACCAACAAGTGCGTCATGCCGCCTCGGGCAGTTTTGAAGGGTCCCACCATGTCGAGTCCCCAAACCACGAAGGGCCAGGCGATCGGTATGGTGCGGAGTGCTGACGCCGGCTGGTGGCTGCGTTTGCTGAAGCGCTGGCATCCCTCACACTTGAGGACGAGCGACTCGGCGTCTTGGAGGGCCATGGGCCAGTAGAAGCCGTGGTGGAACGCCTTGGCCACCAGGGATCGTGATGCGGCGTGGTGCCCACACTCGCCCTGATGTATGTCGAGGAGGATGTCGATGCCCCGCTCCTGCTCGACGCAGTGCTGGAACACGCCGGTGGAGCTGCGCTTGATGAGCTCGTTGTTGATGATGCTATAGGCGGACGCCCGGCGCTGTTCTTTCCGAGCTTCGGTCTCGTCCACGGGGAGAACCCCGTTCTCCAAAAATTCTGATATTGAGAGGGCCCAAGATGGAGCCGTAACCACGGCGAAGACGGCCACCGGGGTGGGTTCCGAGTCGGCAGCCCCCGAGCCGGGTTGAGCAGCCCCCGGGTCGGGGATGGCGACGGCCGGGTCCGGGACGATGGTGGCCGGGTCGAGCTGAGCAGCCCCCGTGCCGGGTTCAGCAGTCCCCGGGCCGGGTTGAGGTGCGGCCGGGTCGTCTGGAACATGGATGGACTCGGAGTCCGGCGATGGCTTGACGGACGGCTTGCGCAGGTGCTCGAGGGAGACGTCGGACGGGATGGCTTGTCGTGACGAGGTGATCTTGGCGAGCGTGTCGGCTGCCTCGTTCTCCGCGCGTAGGGTGTGGAGGAACTCGCAGCCCTCGAAGGATCCGGACAGCTTTTGGACGAGGAAGCGGTAACTTGCCATGTTGGAGTCACGGGCGTCCCATTCGCCGGAGCATTGCTGCACCACTAGGTCCGAGTCGCCGTAGCACAGGATGCGCCGGATTCTGAGTTCCTTGGCCAGCTAGAGGCCGTGCACAAGGGCTTCGTACTCGGCGACGTTGTTGGAGGCGGCGAAGTGGATCTGGAGCGCGTAGCGGAGCCGGTCACCCTTCGGGGACGACAGTACGATGCCGGCCCCCAAGCCGAGTCACATCTTGGACCCGTCGAAGTGCATGCGCCAATGCGTCGAGTCGGGAGGCGGCGGCAAGTACTGGGTTTCGGTCCAGTCGACGAGGAAGTCGACCAGGGCTTGAGACTTGATCGTGGTGCGGGGCTCGTAGAGGATGGTGTGGCCGGCTAGCTGGATCGCCCATTTGGCAACCCGGCCAGAGGCATCCCGGCACCCGATGATTTCTCTGATAGGTGCCGTGCTGACCATGGTGACGACGTGCTCTTGTTAATACTGCTTCAGCTTCTTGGCGGTGAAGTACACGCCGTAACACATCTTCTGGTAGTGCGGGTAGTTCTGCTTGGAGATGGAGAGCACCTCGCTCAGGTAGTAGACTGGGCGATGGACGGCTTGGATCTTGCCCTTCTCTGGTCGCTCAACCACCAGCACCGTGCTGACCGCCCGCGAGGTCGCGGCTATGTAGAGCAACAGCGGCTCCTTGTCGGTCGGCGCGGCCAGGACTGGCGTGGTGGAGAGCATGCGCTTGATGTCTTGGAAGGCCTCGTCTGCCTGGCCATTCCATTCGAACGGGCTTGTCTTCTTCATCAGCTGGTACAGGGGTAGCGCCCTCTCGCCCAGCCGGCTTAGAAACCGGGTGACCGAGGCCAAGCATCCGGTAAACTTCTGGACATCGCGCAGCCGAGACGGCTTGCGCATGCGCTCGATGGCCTTGATCTTCTCTGGTTTCGCCTCAATGCCGCGTTCCGAAACGATTAAGCCGAGTAGCTTTCCGGCCGGGACGCCGAAGACGCATTTTTCCGGGTTAAGCTTGACCTTGTATTCGCGGAGGTTGGTGAAGGTTTCCTTCAAATCGTCGAGGAGCATGAGGTGCTACTTGGTCTTCACCACGATGTCGTCCACGTATACGTGGATATTGCGGCCGAGTTGCGGTAGCAGGCATTTCTGCATGCAGCGCTGGAAGGTGGCGCCGGCGTTCTTCAAGCCAAACGACATGGTGATGTATCAATACGCCCCAAAGGGCGTGATGAAGGACGTCTTCAGGGCGTCGGCCGGGTCCAGCTTGATCTGGTGGTAGCCGGAGTAAGCGTCCAGGAAGGACAGGAGCTCACACCCGGCGGTCGAGTCGATGACTTGGTCGATCCGCGGGAGGGCGAACGGATGCTTGGGACATGCCTTATTGAGGCTGGTGTAGTCGATACACATGCGCCAGGTCTTGTTCTTCTTCAGGACGAGGACTAGGTTGGCCAGCCACTCGGGGTGAAGCACTTCCATTATGAAGTCGGCCGCCAAAAGCTTGGCGACCTCTTCACCAATGGTTCTTCTCTTCTCTTCGGAAAATCGTCGTAGGGGTTGACGGACAGGCTTGGCGTCCTTGCGAACATGAAGTTTGTGCTTGGCGTACTTCCTCGGGATACCCGGCATGTCCTTGGGGGTCCATGCGAAGATATCCCGATTCCCACGGAGGAAGTCGACGAGCTCGCCTTCCTATTTGCTGTCGAGGCGGGCGCCTACGACAACGTACTTGCTGCAGCTGGGGTCTTCTGGGTTGAGCTTCACTTTCTTGGTCTCCTTGGAAGGCTTGAAGGCGGCCTCGTCGGCCGGGTCCGGGGTCGGGATTGATGCGGTGGAGGCCTCGCCTGCCAGGGCGACGATCCGGTCGAGCTGGCGCCGCTCCTCGGCAATGACCAGCGACTCGGCCAACTTGGCGTCGTCTCGGGCGCACTCCGGGGACTTGCGGTAATCGCCGGTGACGGTGATGAGGCCCTTGGGACCCAGCATCTTCATCTTCAGATACGCGTAGTGGGGAACTACCATGAACTTGGCGAGCGCGGGTCGGCCGAGCAACGCGTGATATGCACTGGACAGGTCCACCACCTCGAACTAGACCGGTTCGCGCCGAAAGTGGCCGCTGTCCCCGAACAGGACATCTAGCCGGACCCGGCCAATGGGGGAGCAGGAGAGGCCGGGTACGATGCCGTGAAAGATCGTTCGGGTTGGCTCCAGGTCCTCGGCCTTGAGGCCGAGCTTGGTCATCGTGTCGCGGTAGAGGATGTTGATGCTGCTGCCGCCGGTGATGAGGACTCGGGAGAACTTGCATGTGCGCCGCGCGACGATGGTGGGGTTGAGGACGAGGGCGTAACCACCCGGACTTAGCATGACTGCCGGGTGATCCTCCCGGGTCCAGGTGATCAGGCGATCCGACCAATGCATGAACTCCGGTTTGGCCGGGACGACGGTGTTCAACTCCTACCGAAGGTGGCGCTCGTTGCGCTTGTCGTCGCTAAATAATGATTCCTCCACCTGACAGCTGGGACCCATCGGAAGGGCCTCTGTATTTCGCGAAAAAATGTACCCCCGCTGACAGGTCGGACCCACCATCTATATCTTCGCACGCAAGGAAGTGCCTCCTTATTACGCACAAAAAATGAATACCCCCCTTCTATCTGGGACCCACCATAGTGGGAGGCTGACTTGTGGGCCAACTAAGTTGACGGGGACGGAGGGCTTTGTCAACTTAGTTAATATGAACGATTCTAGCTCTAGTGACCGTACTATGTCCATCCAACGGCCGTAGTGCTTCCTCAACCTCTGGTCTTCTTGCTCCAGCCTCCCAAACAAGCGTCAGCCGTGCCGCCTGCTCCTGCCTCCCGTGGCCGGCTGTGCTGCCACCGCTGGCCATGCCATCCCTCTATACTCACCCACACCTCCTGTTATTCTCCGGCGACGGCAGCCTCACACCGCAGCCGAAGCAGTCAACCAACGTACTCCCCTCCGCGTGGGCATCCACTGCCGCGTCTTCCTCGGCTCCGTGTCGTCCCTTCCTAGGCCTCGCCGCCGTCCACCGCCCTGGTGCTCTCAGCGCGGCGTGGTCAACGTGGTCAAGGAACGACTTCCATCGGAAGAGTACTGTACGTGGAGAGGCGAATAGCTGGGTCCACGACCGCAGGAACAAAGTGCCTCCTTATTACGAGGAAAATAATGATTCCTCCACCTGACAGCAGGGACCCATCGGACGGGCCACAGTATTTCACGAAAAACCGTTCCCCCTGACTGCTGGGACCCACCAGCTACATCTTTGCACGCAAGGAAGTGCCTGACAGTCGGGACCCACCTGGTCGAAGGATACGTAGCATTGTCATTCCAGTCGCGAACGTGTACGTACATACTGGTCGATGTAGAGGCGCGCACGTGTCGTAGTAGAGGCGCGCACGTAGCATGTACACGTACGTACAGCGGCCAGGGTGCAAGAAAGAAAATACGGCCACGTACGTACATACGGGCGAGGTCTCGAACACCTACTCGCGCATACGTACGGCCAGGGCTCGTGTACATGGCTGGGTCGGAACGGAGAAGCTCCGCCGTAGTCGTGTTCATGGGGAGGCGACCGGCTGGGTTGGAACGGAATGTGTCGTCGTATTCATCGGGAGCCGACCGGCTTGGACGGAACAACCGATGGAAACGAGGCCTTGCGTACCGCAGAACGGAGGAAACGGCCTTGTGTTCGACCGGCCACGGTGGAAATGGGATCTTGTTCATCGGGAGGGGTCTGGCGTACCGCAAAACGGAGGAAACGGACCTCCTACGGTCAAAACAGGGTCCTGTTGATCAGGAGGGGTGTGGCGTACCACAAAACGGAGTAAATGGACTTGTGTTGGAGCGCTACGGTCGAAACGGGGGTCCTGTTCATCGGGAGGGGTGTGGCGTACCGCAAAATGGGACTCCACGGGATACTGTTCATCTCCACCGTCACTGCCTCCATGGGCTACTGTTCATCCACCGTCGACTGCCTCCACGGGGTCCTGTTCATCCACCATCGACCTCCTCCAGCCTTCACCTGCGACTGTTCATCCACGGGCTCCTGTTCAGCCAGCCCTCTCCATGGGGTCCTGTTCAACCACCCCTCCACGGGCTACTGTTCGACTAGCCCTCCACCGGCTATTATTCAACCAGCCCTCCACGGGGTCCTATACATCCAGCCCTCCACGGGGTCCTGTTCCTCCAACCCTCCACGGGGTACTGTTCATCCAGCGGCAACGGCCTCTACTACCACGGGGTCATGTTCATCCAAACCCCCACCGGGAACTGTTCATCCAAACCCCCTCAACAACACTCACTGTTCATCCAAGGAAGGAGGCAACAGTGTTCGATCGACTTCAGTTAGCAGCAGTAGCGAAGGAATCACTCGGGTTCAGTTAACAGCAAGGGATCGACCGATCGCTCAGGTTCAGTAACGCGTAGCCTGCAGTGCAATCGCTCGGGTTCAGTTAGAGCCCAACGCCTCACTCGGGTTTAGTTAGAGCCCAACGCCTCGCACACACGTGGGTACGTACGAGAGAAACATGCATCGCTCGGCCCCTGACCACCCACCGTAACCGGGAACTCCCCGATATTTTCCTCGCCCTCGCTTCTACCACGGTTTTTTCCGTCATGGACGGCCCAAAGAATGTCATGCAGCTGCGTCTTTAGCCCGCCCAGGACGAAAAGCCCATTTTATGTCATGATTTTTTGTCATAGAAGTAGGACCCCACCACATCTATGATGATACCGGGTTTTGTCACAATTATCATCATAGAAGTGTCATAAGTATGATAGAAAAAAAAATCGTTCGGCCCTAAATGTCACGGATGTGTCTTTTTTTGTAGTAATATGAGGGAACGCAAGATATCTCTACGGAGAGAGAGTGTGTGTGAGCGACATACAAGAGAATGGTGGAGAGATATGAGACCCTGGGAGACAGAGTTTGTGTTTGTTTGTGAGAAAGAGATATTTAAGTGGAAGAGTCGTAGCTTCTCATACCTAAGGAGTGAAAGACATCTCTGTGTGAGAGGGGGTGTGCGAGTGGCACACAGGGGAATAGTAGAGAGAAATGAGACCCCGAGAGACGAAGTTTGTGTTTGTGTGAGAGAAACAGATTTCACATGGATAATCATAGTTAGAGACACATAGCAGGGAACGAGATATACTTAGAGAGAGATAGAGTGATGAAGGTCGAGGGAGATAGTACCGTCAGTGTGTTACGAAGATAAAAGATCATTGTCGACATACAGGTAGCACGAGAGATGCCCGAGAGACGATGAACGCGTATAGGTCTAGAGAGATACTCCTATATAAGCATGAGTGATAGCTATATGAGACGAATAGCTGGATTAAAGGGGATTCAAATATTTAAACTGGAGATCACGACATCGATAATATCATAACGCAAATTGGTGTATCAAACATGCATATTCATTTGAATTTGGGGACATGTGTAATGTTATACAGTTTATCAATATTAGTGATCCATAGATTCTTTAATTAGAGACAATGCATTGTTTATATGCAATTAATGTCTAAACGGGATTACACTATATGTTGCGTGTGTGAAACACATTATACGTGTTTGAGAAGTAAAAAAACCGCATGAAAACACACATTAATTGGAGACAGTTAGGGAGGAATGCATACATTGGATTTCAACATAAAGTGGTTTCGAATATTTGAAAATCCAAATTAAGATGGATACAGCCTTATGAATCTGAGATCATGCCATTTGTAAACCATATTTATGTATAAAGGGTGTTGTGCTTTTGAAAGTATATATAAAAATTGATGTATATAGAATTTTATTCCAATTGAAAATGGATCCTCCCCGAACAAAAATAGAATACAAACTGGATTCGAATTGAGTTGGCACGGTAACGTGCACTCTTGCTCTGCAAAAATTTGACCGAAGCGGGGAAAGTCGCAGTAACCGCCCGAAACCAAAATCTGCGAGATGGAAATTACTGCCTATCCGTGACACGCAAAGCCTATCGGCTCGATTTCTATAGGTTTCGATAGGGGTAGGTTTGTAATTTCACTCAAACATGACATAACCGCCTCTCACCCGGATTCATACATGGTGGGCGCCAAAACACAGTGTCTCCTCGGCCGAAATCGACTCCCTCCCCGATTCATACATGGTGGGCACCAAATACAAACTCTCATCGGCAAATATTCGGTGTATGCGAGATTACCGTCCTATCCCCAACTGTGATGTAGGAAATTTTAAACGGGAGCTATGTTTGTAAATTTCCTCGCATTTGAGACAAGCGCGCCCTGAAGACATGGTTTCCCCTTCCTCTCTTCCTCCATTTCCCCATTCGTACTTCGTGGGCGCCAAAACACCCTCTCCACCCCAGCCTCCTCCGTTCTCCACCCCATCCACCGCCGTCCTCCTCCACCATGCCGGAGATGATACCTCGACGCCGTCGTCCATTACAAGAGATCGACCTCTCTCATCAACGGCTTCGGATCGTGATCCTTGCATCCCGTCCTCTCGCTTCATCCCCGCCATCGTCCACCTTGCTGGCGCCGCTCCTACGACCGTCTCGTCCACCGCGCCCCGCCGCCACCGTCTACCCTCCTAGATCTGCTTCCACGCCGCCGACAGCCATCGCTACCGCAGCGCCGTCAAATTCTCAGCAGATGCATGCACGGCGCCGCACCAGAGGCAGTACTCTTTCGTATCTGCTCAACTTATTTATCGAAATAAGAAAATAGATCGCCACTGCTTTACTCTAATTTCTTGTCCATCACTTACTTGTTAGTTGAAAGCGAACATTGGTCGCGAAGTTGCCTTTGTCCGGTTTGCACCATCGGATCTGCCATGGCACGCTCAACGCTATACTCGCAATGCTTATCGTTTTCCCCTTTTATATTCCACACTAGTTAAATGATAGTAGACTAAATTTCAAAATTGGGTCAGTCGATTTTTTAGAGCTCACCGGAGTTCGCCGGTGCGAAGGAAGGGGCTCGGGTGGGGACGGTGGTTGTGCGGGGCGGTGGTGGGGCCTCACCGAACGAAGAAAACTCGACGCGGGTGGGGTGGCGGTGGGGGTGGCGGAGGAACACATGCGGTGGGGGCGGTTCAAGGGAGGCCGGGGGGGTCGGGGCCGGTGGTTCAGCCGGCGGCCCGTGCGGTGTTCTATATGGGAAGAATCAGAGACGAGGAAGAAGAAGGGTTAGGAGACATAGGATCTTCATCCAACCGCCTCAAATGGTCGACTGACCCAAATGACAAAAGTCACACGACTTGCATGCAGACATGCCTTTATATTCAGTACCATCATCGTAGCTGCTTAGCACTGCTCCTGAATCCATCAAGCTAAACAATGTGCCAGTCATAATTCCAACCTTGTTGCTCAAATACGAATCTGATATGATGCTAATATTACTAAAACAGATAACGTTTAATTGGTCAACTAATGTTCCTACTTTACTTTCGAAAAGCATGTGCACCACATATAGAGAGACAGCAAGGAGTTGAATTCTTAATGCGCTCTGGTTCATCATGTGTGGGCACCGCGCAACGAACATTTTATTATCCAAAATCCGCTTGCTCTTCTTTAGCATGTTCCTCTTCCGTTCTTCTTTAATAAGTACTCTCTCCGTTCCTAAATACAAGTCTTTGTATAGATTCCACCATGGACTACATATGGAGCAAAATGAGTGAATCTACACTCTAAAATGTATCTGGATACATCTATATGTGATCCATAGTGGAAATCTCTACCAAGACTTATATTTTGGAATGGAGGGAGTATGATAGTAGTACAGTATGTTCCTTGTAGTGAAGATGAGCGGGGACATTTGCAGTGTAGAGGTCTATACGGTCGGTTGTGATGGACACTTTGAACTCTTCGGGCCTCTTTGATTCGTAGGATTCTGTAAACATGGGAATAGGATTTGTAGTGGCCTGCCCACTTGAATCCTATAAGAATAGCAAGGAAATGCAGGGAGATGTGTCGCCTTTGAGAGTTACACTGATATTAACAGTACCGCACCTTCAGTTGAAGGGAGCTGGTATCCGAAGCCTTTCTAACCGTACCGGCAATACTAGCACATATATTCCAGCAAGTTCCACTTTGCTGATTTTACTTCTGATGCTTATTGTTTCCCCGTTATATCTACACTATGATATGTGTAGCTGCTTTGTGTCGCACTAGCAGCAGTCCACTCTTGGAGCTAAACAACACACCAATCACAAGTCCAAAGCTTACTTCTTCAAATACGAATTGTGATATGATACTGACATTAGTTAATAGCCACACATTTAATTGGTTAGGTAATGCTCCCACTTGATTTTCCAAATGCATGTGGCCAAATATAGAGAGACATAATGGAATTGCATTTCTTTGGGCGCTCTGATTCATCATGGGTGGGCATCCAACATTGTATAGAAAGAAGGGGAATCTCAATAATATGCTTCCTCTTCTGTTCTTTAACATGTTCCTCTTCTTTTCTTCTTTACTAAACAGAGTATGTTCCTTGTCAGGAAGGGGAGTAGGGACATCTGCAGTCGACACCTCTATTGGGCCATTTCTGCTAAATGATTTCGCACTTCGAGTTGGTCTGCCATAATACCCCGGAAGGTGGGAGCTGCGTGGTCTTTGATAGACTAAACTAATAGTAACAGTTGTGCACCTTCCGATGAATAGAGCTGGCCTGTAGGTGATCGATAGGCTGCATATTAGTAGCGGCAAAACCCTATGTTTTCCAGCCAGTTCCGCTTTCCCGATTTATTTATGGTGGTTATGGTGTACCCCTATTATCTACACTACGATCTGCCTACTGGCTCTGCACTCTCGTTATCATGGTTTGGCAATAAACATTCTATACGGTATATTATGAACCTATCATCTGCCAACTATCCTTACATCTAGGGCCCCCAATAGGGAGCCTGATTTTTGTGTAGTTGTGCAAGATTATATTAATCTACTCACCATATTACAGCACACATGGGCTCTCTCATCAGAATCTAGTGATAGCACACAAGGGTTTATAGGGAGCCTCTATTATATTACAATATCCTATGCATTACAAAGATAATCTCACTACTATTTGTGTTTTCATGCTTTACAGATATTGTACGTAATCACAATGAATATAAGAATGCGCACATCAGAAGAATATTGCGGAACAGTTCAATGGGTAACAAACTTGGCATCAAGGGATTGAGGTCCATTTGGATGCAATGAAACCCACATGCTCCTGACCTATAGATTCGTATTCAGAATATGATCCTAATGACTATTCTGAGCTCAAGGAGTCAAAGGCAGATGGCCTATCCTATTCACCTAATAAGGTGCATGTTCTAATTTGGCAAGGTTTTATTGGTTGCGCATATCTTGCATAAGGTGTCTTGCATTTATTTTGCTTCGTTGCACTGCCATCTGCTTAGTTTACTCATGATATATGTGAAGATGCCATGCCCATCCATTATCAACACCTATTCCATTTGCCGTCATACCATGTTTTTCCATTCAAATGATGTTCTTGTGTTTCAGACATCCAAAAGGAAGAGGGTGATTGCAGAACCTGAAGCAGTACAAGAAAAGTCCTTGAAAAAGGTGGTGCTACCGGAGAAATCACATAGCACCCGACGTATATTGGCGATAGAACCAACGCCGCAAAACCTAGGATATCGCAACTATGTTGGTCGCTGCTTTGCTCTTGTGAGTACCTATTGTCCTATCGCTGTCCTTACATTCATACCTGGTGGATTATGTGACATCATTGTGCATTATAGCTTGCTTATCCACTGTTTGCTCCAAATTATCAGACCTATATTAATGCTTAAATTAATGTAGAATAAACCCAATGCCTATGAAGAAATTTAGTTCTGCATTGTTCTTGTAAGTATCTGTTGTCCTTTATCACTGTACTTATATTTGTCAGCTAGTTCTTCATGTACACTTTGCAGCTTATTTTCCCTTGTCCTCCATTTTCTACACAACAGATCTACATTTACTCTTGCCAAAATATTGAATAAAACCGATGTTACTGAAGAAGTTTAGCTCCACATTGCTCTTGTCAGTGCCTTCTGCCTGTATGTTGTGTTTACATTTGTACTCTACATCTTAAGTTAAATAATCACCATTTGTTCCTATATTTTCACATATATTTACCCTTAACAAA
This sequence comes from Aegilops tauschii subsp. strangulata, assembly GCF_002575655.3. Classification (NCBI taxonomy): domain Eukaryota; kingdom Viridiplantae; phylum Streptophyta; class Magnoliopsida; order Poales; family Poaceae; genus Aegilops; species Aegilops tauschii. The sequence goes on along the minus strand of NC_053041.3, from coordinate 301,597,053 downwards.
ATGTAGAATAAAGGCAATACTCTTGAAGAAGAGTGTGCGGTAAACTTCTTGAATTGCCCCCCCATCAACATGGACAAGGCCTTTATAGAGCCTGTCTTCACTACTAATGTAAGTTTGTCCTCCTCGAGCCTTCAAACTTTGTTGTTTATATTTGGATAGCTATGAGTGCAAATGTTGTTTATTTTTGTCGTCTGCATCAAATTGCTTGTTCAAAGTTTATAAAGTAGAAGTACATAAACATAAGTTTGTCCTTCTCAATTTCAGTCTTTAGTTGTACAATCTAGTTCCTTATTCGTACCATGTAAATTTAACTATACATAGCAAGTTATCTTCTTTAGCACTATGTGTATGCTTGTGTTCTTGATCTGTAATCCAGTGGTGTGGTGAGACTACCAACAACAGCATAATGTCATTTCCTGCTATGTCTCAACTATGAACAATGCCATATTATATTAATGCTATTTAAATCGTGTCTCTTTATTTACCAATATGAAATGGTATAAATTGACAGTACACTCACCATTCATGCTTATACGTTGTTTAGAACTACATCTATGCTTGTGTTCTTGATCTGTAATCCAGTGGTCTGGTGAAGCTGGCAGCTCCTGCACAATGCCATTTCCTGCCGTCTTAACTATGAACAATGCCTATTATGTTAATGCTATTTTAAACCGTGTCTCTTTATTTCTGACAAAGAAATGAGATGAATTGACAGCGATGATGCTTATACGTGCAAAACATGTTATCTACCTACTTTTTTCTCTTTCAGGGTGACAACACTACTGCTAGGAAGAACTGCCACAATGATAGTGAGACGAACCCATTGTTTGTCCCTCTAACACATATTCCAGAGGAGAAGGCAACACATATTGAGGGTAGGGATACAACCACGAAGTCACATCTTGATGTAGTGTCAATGTAACTCAGTGACACAAGCTTGATGAAGTCGCCGCCTGAATCTGTTCGACTTCTTCAGTCTGAAATTCAAGCAGAAATACATGCTTCCGCTCAAACATGACTGGAACTCCAATCTCTATGCAAGATTAACCGTAAGTACGTGACATTTATTTATGCTATGCAGCTTAAGTTGGTGGATATGAGCGCCAAAGAAGCGCAGTCTCATCAGGTTGCTAAGCTGCTTGCGCTGCAGCTCCTGGGTCGGGCTAACCTTTCTTGAACTGTGTTGAAGTGCTGTCGGTTCTATCTATTATTTGGTCCGCCTGTTAACTTCCACTTGTGGAGACCTGCCCAGTTTATGTAATCCACTGTCTGGTTGCCCTTTATTATCACTGGCGGCGAACTTTGATGACGAGGGAATGTAATATGCTGTAATTTCTTTGTTATATAGTCTAGGTTTATTCTTGGTCGGTATGCTGTAATTTAGGCTGGAAGGTTCAGTGGATCTCAGTGTTGTCGGTCTTCAGGCCGGCCCGTTACTCATATGGGCCAAAACGTGGGCCTATAATCATCTTGGGCCATTAGCAGGTCTAAACCTATAGTTGTTTCTCACCTTTAACAGGCCGAATAAAGTTCTAGCCAGCTGGGCCAGAGAATACCATGGGCTTTTAACAGGCTAAAACCTAGATTGGGCTAGTGTTGAGCCAAAAAATTCACGTGCCAATATAGGCTGAAACTGTCTAAGGCCCATGTTTCGCCCCAATAGGATGAGCAGTTAATAGGACAAAATATATCTCGGGCCTGTTTGGCCTAATAAAATTATGGGCTTTAAGCAGGCCGGTATCTACGCGGGCCATAGGCCTAAAAGTGTTACGGGCCATTATCAGATAAGCTGTAAGCAGGCCGGATTCAACGCGGGCTGTAATTAGGACCAACTGTTACACGGGCCATTAACAGGCCGATAGGGAAGTTGGGATGAAATTTATCCACGAAGACTACGGGCCGTTAAGAGGCCTAAAGTTACTTCGGACAAGAAATAGCCCAGTTTCTGCATGGGCCGTTAATTGGACTAAAGTTAAACCGGGCCGACAATGTCCCAGATGCACCACGGGCCGCTAACAGGCCAAAACTATTATCGGGCCGAACCGGTAAACGGGCATTTAACAGGCTGAAATACAAACATGTCTTAGAATGGGCCCAAAAGAATAGTAGTCTGTTAACGGGCCTGATCCGATATGGGCCGTAATTTGGCCCAAAACATGGCAGGCCATGAACGGGCCTGATCTGGTATGGGCCTCAATTTGACCCAAAACATGGCAGGCTGTTAACGAGCTAGCCCACTAGTGTCTGAAAAAACATGGTGGGCCTTTAGCTGGGCCGACCTTTTCATCGGAATGGGCCTCTGTTGGGCCATGCCACGTGTCGAGTTATCATAGGCGCCTCCTGTCCAATGAGTGGATGGCATATGTCCCAACGGTGAGCCAACACGTGTTTCCTCCGGCCAATGAGAATTTTACACGTCAAAAATCCCCATTGGTCCGCGCTGTTCACGGGTTATCGGATCCAAAACCGGACCCGATAGCTTAACGGCGACCCGTTACGGTCGATGCCACATGTTGGTCACCCATGACAAAAGCACTTCTATGACGCGCGATTTATCATCATGGAAGTGGACACTTCCGTGATGATAATTTTGGTAATGTCATGGAACACTTCTACGACAGCACGGGTATGACTATGTTGATTCTGTCATAAAATCGTCATGGATGTACATGCATGATAGAAAACGTGACCTACTGTGACAAACACGTATCATCGCGGAAGTGTATTTTTTTGTAGTGAAAGCGGCTGCAGAACTGGAGGCCGAGCAGGCCGCCCACCGTAAACACGAAGCTCGGGTGGCCAAAGTCAAGAAGGAGCTGAAGGATCCCATCAGCAAATGTGAGGCTTTGGAGGAGAAGACTTTGGCCCAATCGTCCGAACTCGCCAAAGCCCTTCAGGAGGCTAAAGAGGCGCGGGTCGAGTCCCGAAGTGCTCGTGAAGAGATCCGTCAGGCGAAGCAGATAGCGGCTGGTAAGGCCTTTCTTTTGCAGAGTATATTTGGAGGTCAAAGATATGCTTTGCTCACTCGACTATGGAGTTCTCTAGACGCATTTGCGGATCTTCCGAGGAGTGCCGCCGATGCCTCACGGTTCTTCCGAGCCCAGGAGGGGAACTCGATCGAGAAGCTGTTCTGGTCGCAGTATCTCGCGCCGGAGCACCCGACGCCCCTGTACGACCAGCTAAAGCAGTTGATGGAGCTGCATAGGGTGGCCAGTTTGGCCATGAAGGATCTGATATTCCGACTTTCGCCAGCCGAACCAATTCCTAGTAGCTACTTCGGTTTGGTGAAGCGGCTCGTCAACGCGCTGCCCCAGATTGATGCTGTGAAGCGCTCGGCCTGCATAGAGGGTGCTCGGATGGCCTTCCCCCACGTCAAGATGCACTGGGCAAAGATGAAGGCCACCGACGTGGCGACCGTAGGCCCACCCAAAGGTAAGGACCACCACAAGTCGGAGAGGTACTTTGAAGACGTCTTGGCAAGGGCCCGAATAGTAGAAGGCCAGTGTTCTAAGGACATGATATTTGATTAGATGTGTGCGGGTTGTAAAATCTATGTTATGATCCCATGCTTGTAATATATTTGCACCTTTTATCTTAAGCGATTTTCCTCCTGTGCGGCCGTTTAATTCTGGAAGTTGCCAGTCGTCGGCTTTAGCCCCCACATAGATGCTACAGGGGTGTTTGGCGTAGCGCGTGACCACACTATATCCAACGTCTTGGTCCGTGAAGGAGGTGTCCGCGAGGTGAACCAGGCAATCAGACTATGCGGATTTATTACTTTCACTTAGCCATAGGAGTTTGATGGTGGGGCTAAGTACTAGTCCCTTGTGCGTGTGCGACAATCCGAACTAAGGTGCCTTTTCCACGCGGCTGGACGAAGACCAGCCCCTCTTATTACACGGAGTTAATCACTAATGATTTGTAGTAAGTCACCGAATCGCCGACCAGCTCTCGCTTTATCATGACAGTCAGTTTTCGGCTTTCTCTACTGAGGTATTTGACCGGACAAACCAGAAATACAATTGTAGTAGTTCTCCCTTTACTACCTTAGCCAAACGAGCGGAAAGTAAGGTAGTAAACACAGCAGCCGGGCAACCCAACTATAGACCAAAGACATGATTCAGAGCCGATGCATATAGTGCAATATTCGGGACGCCGAAGAGTACCCTATAGGTGTTCGTACTTTAAAATGTGCGGAGTCGAATACAGCCCCCGGTGTTAAGGCCGGACTAAAGCACGTGTGGCAATCTGAAGTAAGGAGGGAATACAGATGACAAAATAAATCAGTACCAGACGAAAGTGGTTATCAACTGTTCCCTTTATATCCTGGTTAATGCGTCGAGGCATGCTATTATAGATAATGCCATGAATATCAAGGCTATTTTACATGCCGAGAGTTTACACAAGGGAAAGTTTTACACAGGGCCTAAAAGCAGTGGTTTTGAAGATCCCAGTGGTGCCCTGCCGCACGCCTGCACCATTTCTCATCGGTGAAAAATCCTTTGAAAGGAAAAGTCGATGGTCGTCTATAAGAAAGGGGAGCCTGGAAAGAGCCCTTGTATGACCGTAGGGTAGGTAGGATTTTAATGAACCTGTAGTGAAAGAAAAAGAAAAAAGAGAAAAAAGGTTAAGGTTCGAATAGGGTCAAGCCGTACTATAGACCTTTTCCGCAGTATGCCTCTGGCGCTGCCCAAGGTATTTTAAGTGCGTAGTTATGCACGTGCGGTACGTACGCCGCAACCTTATGGGGCGATCGGCGGAGGCTGAACTGCTTTTCAAGCTCTGGATCCGCTGAGCTGTCGTTCTATAATGCGGACCGGACTCGCTTACCGGTGTCCTGGGTCTTAATGACCGATGAGTTGTTCGGCTTGATGAGGCCGTTCTGTACCTCGGTGCTAGGGCCGCGGTGTGCTCCTCAGTACGGAGGGAGCGCTCCATATTTCCATTGACTGTGATGACGTCGCGCGATCCGGGCATTTTGAGCTTTAATAAGCATAATGTGGGACTGCATTAAAGCGGGTGAAGGCGGTTCATCCAAGCAGTGCATGATAACCACTACAGAAAGGGACGATATCGAAGATCAATTCTTCACTCCGAAAGTTATCTAGAGAGCCGAATACTACTTCCAGTGTCAAGGAGCTCGTGCAGCGGGCCTCTACGCCAGGTATCACTCCTTTAAAGGTAGTGTTACTAGGCTTGATTCTTGACGGGTCAATACCCATCTTACGGACAGTATCTTGGTAAATCAAGTTGAGACTGCTGCCGCCGTCCATAAGGACTGTTGTGAGATGGTATCCGTCGATGATGGGATCGAGTACCAGGGCTGCCGAACCTCCATGACGGATACTAGTTGGGTGGTCCCTGCGATCGAAGGTGATCGGACAAGCCGACCATGGGTTGAATTTTTGGGCGACACGCTCTACGGCGTAGACGTCCCTTAGTGCGCGCTTGCGCTCCCTCTTGGGGATGTGTGTAACATATATCATGTTCACCATTTTCAGCCCGGGGGGAAATTTCTTCTGTCCCCCTGTGTTCAGAGGGCGGGGCTCATCATCATCTTCGCTTTGAGGTCCTTTCCCCTTATGTTTGGTATTTAATTTACCGGCCTGTTTAAAAACCCAGCAGTTTTTGTTGGTGTGGCTGGCAGGCTTGTCAGGGGTGCCATGAATCTGGCAAGGCCTATCTAGTATTTTGTCCAAATTGGATGGATCGTCTCTATTTCCTTTGAACGGCTTCTTCTGCTGACCGGGTTTCTTTGTTGTTGTTCTGACGCTTATTTTTGCTACGTCGTGGCCTTCCATTCCCATCCCTGGCCTCATAGGTGCCTGGGTCGCTGGTATTGTTGCTTGTATGAGCCAGCCACCTATCTTCCCCCGCGCAGAAGCGAGTCATAAGTATAGTAAGGGCTGCCATAGTCTTTGGCTTTTCCTGACCGAGGTGTCAGGCGAGCCTTTCGTCACAGACGATGTGCTTAAAGGCCGCTAAGGCTTCGGCGTCCGGACAGTCGACGATTTGGTTCTTTTTGATTAAGAACCAAGTCCAGAGTTTGCGGGCTGACTCTTCGGGTTGCTAGACTATGTGACTAAGGTCATCAGCGTCCGGTGGCTGGACATAAGTGCCCTAGAAGTTGTCTTGAAAAGCATCCTCCAAGTCCTCTCAACTGCCAATGGAGTTCTCTGGGAGGCTATTCAACCAGTGCCATGCTGGTCCTTTTAGCTTTCGGGGAATGTATTTAATGGCGTGGAGATCATCACCCCGAGCCATGTGAATGTGGAGAAGAAAATCGTCAATCCATACAGCGGGATCTGTCGTTCCATCGTATGCCTCGACGTTTACGGGTTTAAACACTTCCCGAAACTGGTGTTGCATTACCTCATCCGTAAAGCGCATGGGGTGTGCAGCGCCTCTATATCAGGCAACATCACGACGGAGTTCGGATGGCATCCATGTTCGGTTCTTGGACCGAACTTGGTTATGCTTGTCGCGTCAGGCTTGATGGTCGTCGTCTCGTGTTGGAGCACATACCCTTGATCCATAGATTGATCTGGTCTGGCCGGATCTATTGTCCAGGTCCGGACGTAAGTCGTACGTGTAGCCCAGAGCCGCTGCCTCTTCGCCTCTACGGCGAGGTGGCGCGGGCTGGTGTTCGACATAATTAGCCGCTTTGTGCCGTTGATGTGGTGGTCGGTCTGGTTCATCAGCATGATTGTATCTTCATGGTATTGGCCCAAGGGCCTCGTCGTCGAATTGTGGTAGTAGCCTGCGCTTTGGGTAGCTCTTTGTTGGGCACTCGAGGTCGTATTTTTCAGCAGCCAGGACCTTGGTCCATCTGTCATTGAGTGTATCCTATTCGGCTTCAAGCTGCCGCTGTTCCTTTTTCAGGCTCCTCGCCTGTCCCTTGAAGCGTTATTGTTCGAGGGGTTCCTCTGGCATGATGAAATCTTCGTTACTAAGGCTAACATCCTCCTCGGAGGCCGGTAGATAGTTACTATCTTCCGAATCCTCATGATCGACAAGTTCGTTGGGGTTGACTTGTCCCTCATCCCTCTCATCCTGCTCGAACACAGGTTCGACAGGGTGGTCGGGGTCTTCGGCATTGTCCAGAGTGTCATTATCTCCGGTGTCGGTATTGCTTTCCTTTTTCTAACGCGATCGTGCGCGGCGCCGCTGACGTTGGCGCTTTGGTGGTGCCTCAACGGGCTTGTCCTCCATCGGATCTTGAGTGCCATCGTCGTCCTTCTTCTTGGGCGTATCCACCATGTACACGTCATAAATAGAAGTGACCGTCCAACGCCCAGTGATAGGCGGGTTTTGGCCTGGTTCGGCTCCGGCATCATTGTCCATACCATCGATGTCTTCGAAGGCATAGTCTAGCATGTCGGTTAGGTCCTCGACAGTGGCTATTAAGTGGGTGGTGGGTGGGACATAAAATTCCCTGCTCTCAGCCCCCAGTTCGGGCTGGGCGTAGTTCGGAAGTGACACTTCTGTGATGGAGAGAGATCGCATTAGCTCCAGCGCCTCGTTTAGGAGCGAAAGCTGGATAGGTGACTGAGGACCTGTGGAGCTGGGTCCGGTAATCACCACTTGACCGAGCTCGATGGACGCAGACATCGAGAGTTCGGAGTTGACATCCAGAGATGAGTCCGGCTTCCCGATGACAGGGAGAATCCTATTTGACTCTGGGCCCGCTGATAGCATGGTCACCTCTGGGTCTTCGGCAGGAAGTTCCGTAATGGGAGAGAGTCCGGCAGGGTTTATCCTCCCATCTTCGGATAGGGCAGGCACGAGAGTCGATCCTTGAACGGAATCTGATGGTGGATCCGACGGGCTTCCTTCATGTAGATGACGAGCGGCGACTGAGGCCGAGAACCCTTTGAAGACCAAGTCTCCTCGGATATTAGTCATGTAATTCAAGCTTCCAAACCTGATCTCGTGACCAGGGGCGTAGATGTCGGTCTGCTCGAGGTGACCAGTTAAATTGGAACGCAGAGTGAAGCCGCCAAACACAAAGAGTTGACTAGGGAGAAAGGTCTCCCTGGAAACAGCATCGTCGCCGATGACAAGTCGGGCCATCAATCCTTCTGTCGACGACACAGTGGAACTCTCAATGAAAGTACCAATGTCGGTGTTAAAACCGGTAGATCTCGGGTAGGGGGTCCCGAACTATGCATCTAAGGATCAATGGTAACAAGGGACGATGGGGACACAATGTTTACCTAGGTTCGGGCCCTCTTGAAGGAGGTAAAACCCTATGTCCTGCTTGATTGTATTCAATGAGTATAGGAGTTACAAGAGTTGATCTACCTCAAGATCGTAATGGCTAAACCCTAGCTGTCTAGCCTATGAGAATTCTGATAGCCTCTACGGACTAAACCCTCCGGTTTATATACACACCGAAGGGGTCTAGGGTTGTACAGAGTCGGTTTGTGGGGGAAGGAAATAACATATCTGGACACCAAACTTGCCTTCCACGCATATAGGAGTCATACCCAAACACGGGGGAAAGTCTTCTGCTTTTATCTTCATGGCCCATCAGTCCGGCCCATAACAAATAGTCCGGACACCCGAGGACCCCCTAATCCAGGACTCCCTCAACCACGAGAACGGGACTTGAATCATTGTCGCAAAAGACTTGAGCATCTACTTCTTCATTCACTTGATGGTGCATGGCAACGTGCTCGATGGCTTCCATCTCATCTTCACTCATGGAGTCGTATGTGTCATCATCATTTGCAATCATGGTTCGTCGGTTGATGCATTAGAAGGACTTGTGTCCATGTCCACCATGGGCGAAGCACTTGAGAGAACTCGTCTTGACGGGGTCATCCGGTGGCACCGATGATGAGGGAGTCTTGGACTTGTAGTTGCTTGCCGGAGGACGAGTCGAGGAAGGTGTCGCTTGCTTGGAACTTTACTTGTCGCCGGCACTTGGTGATGCTCTAGTTGAGGTAGGAGGTACCGAAGTCGTGGGAGCTTGAGTGTAGGGGGCGTAGGTCTTGGAAGAGTATTTGGCGTATTTGAAGTCTTCTTGCACTTTTCGCTCTACCTTAGTTGCCCGATGAACTAGCTCGAGAAGGTTGGAGTAGGGTTGGAAGTTGGCGATCTTCTTGATTCGATGATTGAGGTCGTTCAAGAAGCATGCCATAGTTTGCTCGTCATCTTCTTGACATTGACTCTTATCATGGCAATTTCCATCTCTTGATAGTATTCTTCCACCGTCTTCGTGCCTTGCTTGAGGAGTTGCAACTTCTTGAAGAGATCTCGGGTGTAGTGTGTAGGCACGAAGCGGGCTCTCATGACATCCTTCATTTGTGTCCAAGTTGTGATGGGTGGTTCGCCTCGCTCTTGGCGTCGCTCGATCACTTGTTCCAACCATATGAGAACGTAGTCTTGAAACTCGAGGGAGCCCATGGCGATCTTCTTTTCCTCATTGTAGTTGTGAAGATGAAATATCTTGTCGACCTTCAATGCCTATGAGAGATACTACTCGGGGTCTTTGCCTCCAGAGAACTTGGGCATGGTGAACTTGAGCTTGCCGTAGAATTGTTCTTCATCATAGAGGCGGTTTTGATGTCGCTCTTGGTGTGGGAGAGGACTTTGAATTCACGATCCTCTTGACGGAGTTGCCGATTTGGACGCGGCATGTGTGCCCAGTTCCTTCTTTCTTGTTGCTCTTCATATCGTGCGGCTTACTCTTGTATTTCTTAGCGAAGTGCTTCTTCTTGTTCACGCACTTGGCGGTTGCGCTCAGCAACGGCTCTAGTGGACTCGCAGAGTGCATGTTGTGCTTCAAGCGCTTGTTCTTCACGACTCCTTTGTTCTTGTCGGATTGCATCGCCGTCGGGAAGGGCTTGGCGTGCCACGTCGGGAGGGTCTTGACGTGGCGCTTCTGTAGGTTGCTCTTGGTGTATGGTGTCTCGCTCTTTCACGTGCTCGGACACGGTCTTGCAATCCATTGCCATGGAATGGGTTTTCTTGAGCTTGGTGATCTTGAGTGTCGGTGTGGCGCGGAGAATATGCTCGAGGAGGACTCGCATCCAAGGAAGAGTAGGTCGAAGAGTTGCGACTTGAGTGGCGACTAGAGTGGCGCCGTCTTGGTGAAGAGGTTGAGGAAGATGCGCGGCTCACGATCATGTTGCAGAATTCTTCCATTTGTTTGGAGAGCTTGGCGTCGAGGTAGTCCCGGTTTCTTGCTTCGGATTGACGTAGGTCGGTGGCAAGTTGCTCAATGTGGTCGCCCAAAGCTTCAGTTTCTTGAATGAGAGCTCGTTGTCCGATGAAGCAGTGATTCTTGGTGACGAAGTCGCGTTCGTCATCTTGGTCCTCGAAGAGCGGGTTTGCCGAACAAGTAGGCCTATCCATCATGTGGAAGTGGTGGTGAGTAGGAAAATGAGAGCACAATACCAAAGTTATGATATGTCTCCAACGTATCTATAATTTTTTATTATTCCATGCTATTATATTATCTGTTTTGGATGTATTATATGCATTAATATGCTATTTTATATTATTTTTAGGACTAACTTATTAACCTAGAGCCCAGTGCCAGTTTCTGTTTTTCCTTGTTTTTGAGCATCGTAGAAAAGGAATACTAAACGGAGTCCAAACGGAATAAAACTTCACGATGATTTTCCTTGGACCAGAAGACACCCAGGGGACTTGGAGTGCAAGTCAGAAGAGCCATGAGGCGGCGGCAAGGGTGGAGGGCGCGCCCTAGGGTCCGGGCGCGCCCCCTACCTTGTCGGCCCCTCGGTGACTCCCTGACCTAGATCTTCCTCCTATATATTCACATATATTCCAAAACCCTCAGAAGCGTCCATGAAAACACTTTTCCACCGCCGCAACCTTCTGTTCCCTTGAGATCCCATCTTGGGGCCTTTTCCAGCATCCTGCCACAGGGGGATTCGATTATGGAGGGCATCTACATCAACTCGATTGCCCTTCCGAAGAAGCGTGAGTAGTTTACCACAGACCTGCAGGTCCATAGCTAGTAGCTAGATGGCTTCTTCTCTCTCTTTTATTCTCAATACCATGTTCTCCTCAATGTTCTTGGAGATCTATCCGATGTAATCTTCTTTTGCAGTGTGTTTGTCGAGATCCAATGAATTGTGGATTTATGATCAGTTTATCTATGAATATTATTGGAATCTTCTCTGAATTCTTATATGCATGATTGGATATCTTCATATTTATCATCGAATTATCGGTTTGGTTTGGCCAACTAGATTGGTTTTTCTTGCAATGGGAGAGGTGCTTAGCTTTGGGTTCAATCTTGCGTGATTTCACCCAGTGACAAAGTAGGGGTAGTGAGACACATATTGAATTGTTGCCATCGAGGATAAAAAGATAGGGTTTTCATCATATTGCTTGAGTTTATTCCTCTACATCATGTCATCTTACTTAAGGCGTTACTCCGTTCTTTATGAACTTAATACTCTACATGCATGCTAGATAGCGGTCGATGTGTGGAGTAATAGTAGTAGATGCAGGCAGGAGTCGGTCTACTTGACACGGACGTGATGCCTATATTGCATAATCATTGCCTTGGATATCAACATAACTTTGCGCTTTTCTATCAATTGCTCGCCAGTAATTAGTTCACCCATCGTATTATTTGCCTTCACAAGAGAAGCCTCTAGTGAACCCTATGGCCCCGGGTCTATTTCCCACCATATTTGTTTCCGATCTACTATTTTGCAATCTTTTGTTTTCAGATCTATAAACGAAAAAACCAAAAAATATTTTATCTTTTGTTTAGTTTTATCTATCTCTATCAGATCTCACCTTGGCAAGTGACCGTGAAGGGATTGACAACCCCTTTATCGCGTTGGGTGCAAGTGTTTGATTGTTTGTGCAGGTGCATCTATTGGGGACTTGCGCGTTTCTCCTACTGGATTGATATCTTGGTTCTTAACTAAGGGAAATACTTATCTCTATTGTGTTGCGTCACCCTTTCCTCTTCAAGGGAAATACCAACGCAAGCTCAAGAAGTAGCAGGAAGAACTTCTAGCACCGTTGTAGGGGAGATCTACATCAAACCTACCCAAGTACCCATCATAAAACTCTCATCTCTTGCATTACATTATTTGCCATTCTCCTCTCGTTTTCCTCTTCCCCACTTCTAAAACGATTTTTTGCATGTTTATTCGCCCTTCTTCCGTTCGTCTTTTTCGCTTGCTATCTTTGCTTGTGTTACCATGTGCCTTATATTTGCTTGCTAAAAATCTATTGATATGGATCCACTTAAAGTTTTCTACTTGGATCATCTTCGATCCATATGTGCTCGTGCTGAAACCCCAACCAGTTTAGTTGAGGGAAAATCTTTAGATGAGCATGCTCATTTTGTGTGTCACCGTTTGTCTGAAAAAGGGAGACTCTTATGGAATCAAATAAATTTTTTGTTATGTTATGCTTGGAATTTTGTGAACTTTGTGATTTTACTAGTTGCTCTAAGAACCCTAAAAAACACCTTCCCTACCTATGTGAGTTTAATGATAATGAAATATATCTTCTTATGAAAAGGGTGTTTATAGTTACTATGATATCGAAGAAATTGAAGAATTTGTTGCTTTTAAGGGTGCTTATGAAGTTGCTTCTTTGATTGAAAAGTATGATATTACTCTCGACAAATCTGAAAATTTTGACATACTTAAATATTGCTATGAAAACTATGCTCATAATGCCTATGTTAAGGAATTTATTGAGAGAATGACCATTCCTTTGAAAGAAAATAATGATATGCATGAATCTATAGATAGTTATGATTCCGTTGATTTGATTGAAATATCTCTTGATGAACATGATGCTTGCTATTCTTGTGGCCATGATGCCAATATTTATGGAGATGAATTTGCTATAGTTCCTTATGTTAAGCATGAGATTATTGCTATTGCACCCATACTTGATAGTTCCTTGAATCAAAAGCATGATTGCAATGATGTTATTATAAATTCTATTAATGTCAATTGTGCTAATAATATGCAAAACCCTAAGCTTGGGATGCTAATTTTGCTATGTCCACTACTTGTTGCAATGATCTTGAAAATTTATTTAAGCCGCATGATGAATATCTTTGCAATAATATTGAAAGTGGGTTTGGAAGAGTGTCAACTTTAGGAAATAATTATCCCACTACTACGGATATTGATAAATCTTATGATTTTTTTATAAAAGTGGGTTCGGAGAGGTCATGACTTTATTTGATGATAATCCCACTATTTTGGAAGAGTGTCAACTTTGCATGCATGTGGATCATGCTAAGAATATTTTATGTGATAGTTATATTGTTGAATTTGATTATGATCCTACATTTAATTATTATGAGAGAGGAAAATATGGTTGTAGAAATTTTCATGTCACTAAATTACCTCTCGTTATGGTGAGATTGCTATTGTTTCTTTCTTCTTCTTTGCATATGCTAGTTTTTGCTTTCCTTGATAATTTGTTTGCCTATAAGATACCTATGCATAGGAAGTATGTTAGACTTAGATGTGTTTTTCGCTTCCTACATGATGCTCTCTTCGTGTTTCAGTTGTTGTCTTTCATGTGAGCATCATCGAAGTTAGCAATGCCTAGCTAAGGGCGTTAAACAATAGCGCTTGTTGGGAGGCAACCAAATTTTAGTTTTGTTCTAGCTTTTTTTTGTTCTATTTTTCACTAAATTTTTCATCTAGCTTCTGGTTATATGTGTTTTATGTTTTAATTAGTGTTTGAGCCAAATAAGACCTTTGGGATGGCTTACTGTGACAGTTGATTTGATCTTGCTGAAAAACAGAAACTTTTGTGCCTAGTAAAATAATTCTATTTTTAACTGAAGTGCGATAAAATATTGATTATTTTTGCACAAGATTGATATACCAATTGCCTCTGTTTTCCTAATTTTTCAGAATTTTTGGAGTTAGAGAAGAATTCGAAGTTTACTGATTGCTACACACTGTTCTGTTTTTGACAGATTCTGTTTTCTATGTGTTGTTTGCTTATTTTTATGAATCTATGGGTAGTATCGGGGAGTATGAACCATGGAGAAGTTGGAATACAGTAGATATTACACCAATAAAAATAAAGAATGAGTTCACAATAGTACCAAAAGTGGTGATTTATTTTATTACACTAACGGATCTCATGAGTTTTCTGTTGAGTTTTCTATTGTGAAGTTTTCAAGTTTTGGGTAAAGATTTGATGGACTATGGAATAAGGAGTGGCAAGAGCCTAAGCTTGGGGATGCCCAAGGCACCGCAAGGTAATATTCAAGGACAACCAAGAGCCTAAGCTTGGGGATGCCCCGGATGGCATCCCCTCTTTCGTCTTCGTCTACCGATAAATTACTTGAGGCTATATTTTTATTCACCACATGATATGTGTTTTGCTTGGGGCGTCTTGTATGATATGAGTCTTTGCTTTTTAGTTTGCCACAATCATCCTTGTTGTACACACCTTTTTAGAGGGGCGCGCCAAATGTCGGATTTCGGGTTCCGGCAAAACCCTTAAGGTTCGAACACTGGGGTGCGCGTGAAGATCTCCCCCTACCTAATCACGCCCTCAGCCTCACCGCGATCTCTAAGGCTAAACTCGACGAACTCGCAACACAAGAGACACAAGATTTATACTGGTTCGGGTCACCGTTGTGGTGTAATACCCTACTCCAGTGTGGTGGTGGTGGATTGCCTCTTGGGCTAATGATGAACAGTACAAGGGAAGAACAGCCTCCTGAGGAGAGGTGTTCTTGTGCTCAATGGACTTGTGCTGATGAGGATGATCTGAATCAGTTGCCTCCTACTATGGTGGCTAGTCCTATTTATAGAGGCCTTGGTCCTCTTCCCAAATATTGAGCGGGAAGGGATGCCACAACGGCCAGTTTGAAGGGAGACAACTAGTACAAGCTATCCTGACAAAAGTAGTCTGCGCCTGCCAAAGGCTCTGGTGGTGATGTCATCTTGGGCTCCACGGTGACCTCCGTCCTGCCGTCCTGCTAGTCTTGGTCTTGTTGCACCAATATGGAAACCTTTGCCTGATGCCTCGGTACTCCTCGCCTGCGCTTGCCCCTTTAGCACCAAAGAGGAAATGAGGACACTGCGCGCGCTGGCGCTCGCCTGGCTCCAGTCGTCATGGCTTGCGTCACTTGAACCTCGCGAGGTGTCCCTTGCCTTGATCTCTCCGCCCCTCGCGAGCCAGCTAGGTGAGGCCACTACCGAGGAGGTCTTGTGTCGTCCACCTCGCGAGGCTTGGCCCCTCGCAAAGGTCTTGAGTGTTTGCTGGTGAAGATGGGCCGTACTGGGCCGCTGATGGGGCGACGCCGTGGGCCGCAGGCAGGCAAATCTGGGGGACCCCCCTTCCCAGGACGCCGACAGTAGCCCCCGGGCCCAAGGCGCGCTCGGACTTGGCTTCGAGGCGAAGCCAAAGGGCAAGTGCGAAGCGCCGCGGGCCCCAACAGCCTGCGGCCTTAGTTGACGCGTGGCGACTGATTGGATGTGGGCGGCCCTGCTTCCCCACGCAGCCTTGAAATCCGCCTGGCTAGGCGGCCACGGCATCCTACACAGTTATTTCCCCATTGCTGGCAGCGCATTCCCCAACTTCTTCGCTTTCTCGAACCCTAGCTTCCTCTTCCAATCCTACTTGAGCTCAGTCCTCTCCATTGTCATGGCGCCGAACCGAACGGAGAAAGGGAAGAAGCCCCTGTACTCAGCCAGCCCACCACCGGCAATCAAGCCCGCCGTCCGTCGATCGCGGGTGCTCAATCAGGAGGCCATGGATAAGGTCCGCCCTGCGCTCGCCACCGGCTTCAACGAATGGGGAGGGACGGTGGCCTGACCTACGTCCCGAGCCGCTGTCGATAGGTCAGCCACTGAGGATCAGTTCTTCCTTGACGCCCTATGGGTTGGCCTGGTTCCTCCTTTTTGCGCCTTCTTCAACGTCGTGCTTTCCCATTATCAGATCCATATGCTGCACCTTGATCCCCAATCCATTTCCCTTCTCGCCGTCTTCGCCTTTGTTTGCGAGGCCATGGTGGGCATTGCCTCTTCCATGGCCCTCCTGCACCATTTCTTCTCGCTGCACCTGACCGACCCTTGCAGTGCTCGGGGTGCCTGAGTTTCCAGGCTGTGGCGGCGACGCCGGCTCAGGGATTGATTTTGAGCTCCCGCCGTCTGCGAATGGGTTTCGGTTGCGGTGGGTATATGTGGATGTAGGAGTGCTCAGCGCTCTGCTCTCGCCTCCGTTGTCGCCCGCCGTCCCCAACTCCGGCTGGAGCCACGAGAAGCTCGCAAGCCCTCTCCTTTCCTTCGTCTGGCTCCGGGGGAGGAGGTTGAAGGACCTCGGCGTGACTGCGCCCCAGGTGATGAAGGAGTTCCTCCGACGCTGCATCGCTCCACTCCAGCGCCATTCCCAGCCGATGTGGGCCCTGACTGGCGATCAGGACCAAATGAGGCTTCAGGAGTCGGGGCTCCCAGCTGAGGCGCGAAGAACGGTGCTCGAAGTCTTGGCCGGTGACCCCTCGCCAGGTGATTTTCCGCAGGAGGGCTGTTTCTTGTACATCTGCTTGAACAGGGTGGAGTTCGCGGGGCATATGCCCTCCTTCGATGAATGGGAGCTGCGTCCAGTTGGCCTTGTGGGGCCCCGTGAGAACCCCGTCATCATGGTTCCGCTCCCAGTCATCGGTGCCGATCTTGCCCCAAGAGTGGGCACAGGGAGGCAAGCACCGCTGGAGACCGGAGGCACGGGTGCCGAGGTGTCGACACTGCCTGAGGCTCTCGAGGCGTCATCCTCGGGAACCCGCGATTCTCGCCCTGGGGCGGCAGCCGAGGGGGTGACGCAGTCCGCTGCTCCTGAGGCCGAAGCTCCTGAGGCCTCGGCAGGTCGTCGGGAGGCGGAGCTCGATAGCTCTCCCCAGCTTGGCGCTCCTGAGGTCGTCTCCTCGGGTGCCTATCCAGTCGCGCCCCGCGCTGGTCGCCACGTCCAACGCTTGGGCCGGTTTCGCGTGGACTTCATGGCGCACCGTAAGAGGAAGGAGTCTTCAAGCTGCAGCAGTGGCACCGTCCGGCCATTGAAACATAGGAAGTACATCGCCATAGACGAGTAAGTACCTTATCTTTGTAATTCCTCGAGTGTTCCTTCCCTTCCTGACGGTGGCTCTTCAGGATCCCTTCTGCCAAGGCCGTGGAGTTTCCCGAGAAGCAACCTCCTCTCGCCTCGTCTCCCCCGCTAGCCTTGAGCGCCCCAAGCCTGCACGCCGCCCCTGGCGCGGGGTCAGCTAGAGAAGCAAGCCTGCCTGCAAGGCGCTTCGAGCCTGTGCCCTTGCAGTCCCTCCTTCGCGGCCTCGCTTGGGGTGTGGCCAGCGTGCCAAGGGCTCCTCCTCTGATGGTGGACGGTGGCTGGATGGCTTCGATCCTGGGCTCTCCTTCAAGCAGTAGGTCTCCGCCCATCCGGGTCCCTCGCGAGGTCCGGCGGACGACCGGGGGGCCAGCCCCCAGCCTCCCGCTGAGAGGGGTTGAGCCGCTTCGGACCCCGTCGGCAGCCCCCGCAGCGGAGGACGAGGTCGGCAGCGTGCTTAAATTAGCGCATGAACGGAGTGTCGTCCACCATGAGATTTTTCAGGAGGCGATGGCCGCGATGAGCCGGCTCAGCGGAGAGCTTGTGGATGTAGATGCGCGCCTCGAGGCCGAGGGCCTTCGGCTGGTGGAGGAGCGTCATAAACTGAATGTGGCCATCAACCTCGGGCGCCACCAGCGCGAGCTTGACAATGCGAAGGCCGAGGCATCCCTCGCGACCTCGCGCGAGGCCTGCTCCCGAGCCTTGGAAGAAGCGCGGGAAGCTGACCGCCGCCGCGAGATCATAGAGAAACGCGCGTGGGAGCTCCAAGCCTGGAGCGGCTCCTTGGAGCAGCAGGTGGAGGCGCACCAAGCCGCCCTTGCGTCGATGAGGGGGCCGCCTGCCGAGGAGGAAGAGATCCTGAAGCGCGAGGAAGCGATGGCACTAGAAGCCATTGAGCGCAGCCTTGAGCTTGAGAGGTTGGAGACGAGGGAGCGCCAGGTTGTCCAAGCGGAGGATGCCGCTGACGCGCGTGAGGCGAGGATCCAGAAGGAGGTCGACAGCAGGGTGGCCAAGGCGCGCGCGGATCTTGTCGGCAGGTACGACCTGAAGCTGGCGCTTGTGGAGGCCGAAGCCGTGGGCCGGACTACTGCCTCGGGACAGAGTTGACTGAGGTGGAGCAATGCGAGAAGGCCGCCGTGGCCGTCCTGACCTCGACTCAGGCTGAGCTGGCTTCCGCCCAAGCCGAGCTGCTTTCTATTCAGCAGCGAGTAACCAATGTCGAGTCCATCGCGCAGCAGAGCAGGGAGGAAGTGCTTCAACAGCAGACGCAGGAGCGCGTGCACGCCCCCATGCTCTAAGACCTCAGGAACAGGGCCAACACGGCGCTGGGCTTCATCTGCGACGAAAATGCTCCTAATCCCAATGCGAACGACTACGCCAGCCACCTCCTCTTCTTCACTGACGTGGTGACACGCTTGGAGAATCGTTTCGAGAGGGCTCGCCAGCTTGTTGAAGAGAGGAGCCGCGGCCTTCTCGGGCGCACATTCTCCCGCGTCTTCAGCCATCTCCAGAACACCTACCCGGACTTCAATTTTGACGCTGCCATTGCTCCCGTACCGGCGGCCATCCGTGGCGACCTGGCGCGATGGGTGGAAGACAACGTGGACGCGCTGGTCAGGGCCTTCGCTTCTGATGACGACGCGGTGGTGGTCGCGGTGGATGAAGGAGACGTGGTCGACAACGGCGAGGGCGGCACCGGCAAAGGTGATGATGATGCCAGCGA
The DNA here is from genome assembly GCF_002575655.3 of Aegilops tauschii subsp. strangulata. Classification (NCBI taxonomy): domain Eukaryota; kingdom Viridiplantae; phylum Streptophyta; class Magnoliopsida; order Poales; family Poaceae; genus Aegilops; species Aegilops tauschii. The sequence goes on along the minus strand of NC_053041.3, from coordinate 301,578,245 downwards.
TGGCGACAGCAACGCCATCGACGCGTCTGAAGGCGACCCGGGGGACGCAGTGAGCGACATGTCCGATTAAACCCGTGCTTCCCTGCTATTTATCCTGCACGCAAAAGCTCGGGCACGGTCCTGGAAGTTGTGAGAGCATTTTGGGAGGGGAAGCCCCTCGTGTAAACAGATTGTTGCTTCTATTCTTTGGGCCAAGCTGGGGATGCACTTTTGCGAACCCGTGAGTCCTGCTGCGAGCTTACCGTTGTGATTTACCTTAGTCAGGACGAGTTCCATACAGGCTCGTGAGGCCGTGAACTTTTGCCGATCCGCCCGAGTGGGTGATACGTCTCCAACGTATCTATAATTTATGAAGTATTCATGCTATTATATTATCCATCTAGGATGTTTTATATGCACTTATATGCTATTTTATATGATTTTTGGGACTAACCTATTAACCTAGAGCCTAGTGCCAGCTTCTGTTTTTTCCTTGTTTTTGAGTTTTGCAGAAAAGGAATATCAAACGGAGTCCAATGGATGTGCCAATTTTTGACGATTTTTTATGGACCAAAAGAAGCCCCCGGAGTGAAAGAGTTGGGCCAGAAGAGCCCGGGCTGCCCATGAGGGTGGGGGCGCGCCCACCCCCCTGGGCGTGGGCCCCTGCCTCGTGGACAACCCGGAGACCTTCTTGACGTGAGACCTACGCCAAAAATTCCTATAAATACAGAAACCTCCAGAAAATAACCTAGATCGGGAGTTCCGCCGCCACAAGCCTCTGTAACCATAAAAAACCAATCGGGACCCTGTTCCGGCACCCTGCCGGAGGGGGGATCCCTCACTGGTGGCCATCTTTATCATCCCGACACTCTCCGTGACGAGGAGGGAGTAGTTCACCCTCGGGGCTGAGGGTATGTACCAGTAGCTATGTGTTTGATCTCTCTCTCTCTCGTGTTCTTGAGGTGGTACGATCTTGATGTATCGCGAGCTTTGCTATTAGAGTTGGATCTTATGATGTTTCTCCCCCTCTACTCTCTTGTAATGGATTGAGTTTTCCCTTTGAAGTTATCTTATCGGATTGAGTCTTTAACAATTTGAGAACACTTGATGTATGTCTTGCGTGGGATACCCGTGGTGACAATGGGGTATTCTATTGATTCACTTGATGTATGTTTTGGTGATCAACTTGCGGGTTCCGCCCATGAACCTATGCATAGGGGTTGGCACACGTTTTCGTCTTGACTCTCCGGTAGAAACTTTGGGGCACTCTTTGAAGTACTTTGTGTTGGTTTGAATAGATGAATCTGAGATTGTGTGATACATATCGTATAATCATAACCATGGATACTTGAGGTGACATTGGATTATCTAGGTGACATTAGGGTTTTGGTTGATATGTGTCTTAAGGTGTTATTCTAGTACGAACTCTTTAATAGATTGATCCGAAAGAATAACTTTGAGGTGGTTTCGTATCCAACAATAATCTCTTCGTTTGTTCTCCGCTATTAGTAGCTTTGGAGTGACTCTTTGTTGCATGTTGAGGGATAGTTATATAGTCCAATTATGTTATTATTTTTGAGAGAACTTGCACTAGTGAAAGTATGAACCCTAGGCCTTGTTTCAACGCATTACAATACCGTTTCTGCTCACTTTTATCATTAGTTAGCTTGCTGTTTTTATATTTTCAGATTACAAATACTCATATCTATCATCCATATTGCACTTGTATCACCATCTCTTCGCCGAACTAGTGCACATATACAATTTACCATTTTATTGGGTGTGTTGGGGACACAAGAGACTCTTTGTTATTTGGTTGCAGGGTTGCTTGAGAGAGACCATCTTCATCCTACGCCTCCCACGGATTGATAAACCTTAGGTCATCCACTTGAGGGAAATTTGCTATTGTCCTACAAACCTCTGCACTTGGAGGCCCAACAACGTCTACAAGAAGAAGGTTGTGTAGTAGACATCAAGCTCTTTTCTGGCGTCGTTGCCGGGGAGGCTAGGTACGCGGCACTAACACCCCGTCAACTAAGCTCTTTTCTGGCGCCATTGCCGGGGAGGTGAGTGCTTAAAGGTATATCTTTAGATCTTGCAATCGAATCTTTTAGTTTCTTGTTTTATCACTAGTTTAGTTTATAAAATAAAATTACAAAAAAATGGAATTGAGTTTGCCTCATACGCTTCATCTTTTTAATATCTTTCGTGAGAATGATGGAAAGGAAAATTGTGCTCAAGTACTAGAAGAAGAATTACATAGAATGCTTGGCATAAAATATGTGAATGATGAGCATGATTGCAATGTTGTTAGTACGAATTATTTGAATACCCATGATGCTAATGATATGCAAAGCCACAAGCTTGGGGATGCTATGTTTGATGAAGATGATATGTTTAGTCCCCCAAGTTTTGATGAGCAAATTTATTATGATGATAGCATGCCTCCTATTTATGATGATTATTGTGATGATACGTATGCTATAAAGAATAAAGATAACCATGAAACTTGTCATCATGATTTTAATTTTCAATTGGATTATGCTTCACATGATAGTTATTTTGTTGAGTTTGCTCCCACTACTATTGATGAGAATAAAGTTGCTTATGTGGAGAGTAGTAAAATTTCTATGCTTTTAGATCATGAAAAGAATGCTTTATGTGATGGTTATATTGTTGAATTCATTCATGATGCTACTGAAAATTATTATGAGGGAGGAATATATGCTAGTAGGAATTGCAACAATATCAAGTTTCCTCTCTATGTGTTAAAAATCTTGAAGATTTGCTTGTTTTGCCTTCCTATGCTAGTTGATTATTGTTCCCATAAGTTGTTTGCTCAAAAAATCCCTATGCATAGGAAGTGGGTTAGACTTAAATGTGCTAGTCATATTCTTCATGATGCTCTCTTCATGTTTCAGTTCTTATCTTTTATGTGAGCATCATTGAAATCATCATGCCTAGCTAGGGGCGTTAAACGTTAGCGCTTGTTGGGAGGCAACCCAATTTTTTTTTCTTTGCTTTTTGCTCCATTTTAGTAATAAATAATTCATCTAGACACTGTTTAGATGTGGTTTTATGTTTTAATTAGTGTTTGTGCCTAGTAAGACCTATAGGATCTTCTTGGATGATAATTATTTGATCTTGCTGAAAAAGACAGAAACTTTCTGCTCACGAAAACAATTGTTAAAAATCACCAGAAAGTGATAAAATACTGATTCCAATTGCAGTAGATCAATAAACAAATTATCTAGGTTTTACTATTTTGGAAGATTTTTCTGAGTTCCAGAAGTTTGCGTTTGATACAGATTACTACAGACTGTTCTGTTTTTGACAGATTCTGTTTTTCGTGTGTTGTTTGCTTATTTTGATGAATCTATGGCTAGTATCGGAGGGTATGAACCATAGAGAAGTTGGAATACAGTAGGTTTAACACCAATATAAATAAAGAATGAGTTCATTACAGTACCTTTAAGTGGTGGTTTGTTTTCTTTCGCTAACGGAGCTCATGAGATTTTCTGTTGAGTTTTGTGTTGTGAAGTTTTCAAGTTTTAGGTAAAGATTCGATGGACTATGGAATAAGGAGTGGCAAGAGCCTAAGCTTGGGGATGCCCAAGGCACCCCAAGGTAATATTCAAGGACAACCAAGAGCCTAAGCTTGAGGATGCCCCGGATGGCATCCCCTCTTTCGTCTTCGTTCATCGGTAACTTTACTTGGAGCTATATTTTTATTCACCACATGATATGTGTTTTGCTTGGAGCGTCATTTTATTTTCTTTAGCTTTGCTTGCTGTTTGAATAAAATACCAAGATCTGAAATTCTTAAATTAGAGAGAGTCTTCACATAGCTACATAATTATTCAACTACTCATTGATCTTCACTTATATCTTTTTGGAGTAGTTTGTCATTTACTCGTGTGCTTCACTTATATCCTATGAGTAAATGGTTGAATGATTTGAATGTCATAAATCTGAAATTATATATGTTTCATATGCCTTTTCCATGGGGAGTAATGCCTTCACATATAAGAAGTAGAGGTGGTAAATTTTTTGAAGGTTAGCAAACATTGTATTGGTCACATGAACAATTCATGAAAGAATATTGAAGGAAGAGAGATTTCACATATAAATATACTATCTTGGACATCTTCTATGATTGTGATCCCCATTAATTATTTTCAAACCTGAGCAAATTAGTTGAAATTGGACAAGGAATACAACATACTGAGTTATGCTTGGGTCTATTTGTATAGAAGTTATATTGTTATGGATCCTCTAACATGTGGTGCTTGCTATTTAGAATCCTTTGCTAGCCAAAATATTTGTACTAAGCGGGAATACTGCTTGTGCATCCAAATTCCTTGAACCAAGTTTATTCCATGAGTGTCCACCATATCTACCTATATGCGGTATTTACCTGCCGTTCCAAGTAAATTTGCATGTGCCAAACTCTAAACCTTCAAATAATAATCTGTCTTGTATGGTTGAATCGCTCATGTAGCGACTAGGGGCTGTCAGTATCTTCCATGCTAGGTGGGTTATTCTCATGATGAGTGGACTCCGCTCATCATTCACGAGAAAATGGCTGGTAACTGGGATGCCCAGTCCTATGATCAAAAGATAAAAAAATCGCAAATAATTTAAACAAAACTCCCCCAGGATTGTTGATAGTTGGACGGCACCCGTTGTTTAGGACAAGCCGTGCAGTGTGATTGTTGGTGCGGGGGGGGAGGGTAAAATCTTTACCTTTCTGTTTGGGAACCGCCTATAATGTATCTAGTATGGAAGATATTGGGAACTCTTGGTCGTTATGTTGACAATGAAAGCATACCTCTCAAAATTATTTTCATCTCTATTTTAGCTTCGAGCTCTGGCACCTCTGCAAATCCCTGCTTCCCTCTGCGAAGGGTCTATCTTTTACTTTTATGCAAGAGTCAGTAGTATTCCTTCTCATTCCAACCTACTCTTTAGTTGGCAAGCATCATGTGGTGGAGAAAGATCTAAGCATATATGGCCATTCAAATATATTTGATCATGAATTATTATTGTTGACAATTATCTATATGATAAATAAGTTGGGAGGCGAAACATTTAGCCCCTATATTTCTCTGTGTTCGATGGATGATATTTGTTCTAAAAATATGCTTTGAGTGGTAGCAATCATGGAAGACTATATGATAGTTGAGTATGTGGGATTTGCTAAATCAAAGCTCTTACATAGACCCTTCCTGAAAATAAGATATTGCAATTGTTTGATGATTGAGAACATAGTTTGTTAGTTTTCAAGAAAGTTTATGATCTATACTTTAACATGTGAATAGCTTGTTACTTGATCATGAAAAGTTCTATGAGTTGAGCTACTGTTATGACATATAATGACGCTAGAAAAGGTGATTGAAATTATCATTGATCAAACTTGTGCACCTGCTAGCATTCAGACTTCATAAAATATTTCTTTTATCATTTACCTACTCGAGAACGAGCAGGAATTAAGCTTGGGGATGCTGATACGTCTCCAACGTATCTATAATTTATGAAGTATTCATGCTATTATATTATCCATCTAGGATGTTTTATATGCATTTATATGCTATTTTATATGATTTTTGGGACTAACCTATTAACCTAGAGCCCAGTGCCAGTTTCTGTTTTTTCCTTTTTTTGAGTTTTACAGAAAAGGAATACCAAACGGAGTCCAATGGACATGCCAATTTTTGATGATTTTTTATGGACCAAAAGAAGCCCCCGGAGTGAAAGAGTTGGGCCCGAGGAGTCCCGGGTTGCCCACGAGGGCGGGGGGCGCGCCCACCCCCCTTGGGCGTGGGCCCCTGCCTCGTGGACAACCCGGAGACCTTCTTGACGTGAGACCTATGCCAAAAATTCCTATAAATACAGAAACCTCCAGAAAATAACCTAGATCGGGAGTTCCACCACCGCAAGCCTCTGTAGCCACCAAAAACCAATCGGGACCCTGTTCCGGCACCCTGCCGGAGGGGGGATCCCTCACCGGTGGCCATCTTCATCATCCCGGCGCTCTCCATGACGACGAGGGAGTAGTTCACCCTCGGGGCTGAGGGTATGTACCAGTAGCTATGTGTTTGATCTCTCTCTCTCGTGTTCTTGAGGTGGTACGATCTTGATGTGTCGCGAGCTTTGCTATTATAGTTGGATCTTATGATGTTTCTCCCCCTCTACTCTCTTGTAATGTATTGAGTTTTCCCTTTGAAGTTATCTTATCGGATTGAGTCTTTAAGAATTTGAGAACACTTGATGTATGTCTTGTGTGGGATACCCGTGGTGACAATGGGGTATTCTATTGATTCACTTGATGTATGTTTTGGTGATCAACTTGCGGGTTCCGCCCATGAACCTATGCATAGGGGTTGGCACACATTTTCGTCTTGACTCTCTGGTAGAAACTTTGGGGCACTCTTTGAAGTACTTTGTGTTGGTTTGAATAGATGAATCTGAGATTGTGTGATGCATATCGTATAATCATACCCACGGATACTTGAGGTGACATTGGATTATCTAGGTGACATTAGGGTTTTGGTTGATATGTGTCTTAAGGTGTTATTCCAATACGAACTCTTTAATAGATTGATCTGAAAGAATAACTTTGAGGTGGTTTCATACCCTACAATAATCTCTTCGTTTGTTCTCCGCTATTAGTAGCTTTGGAGTGACTCTTTGTTGCATGTTGAGGGATAGTTATATGATCCAATTATGTTATTATTGTTGGGAGAACTTGCACTAGTGAAAGTATGAACCCTAGGCCTTGTGTCAACGCATTGCAATACCGTTTGTGCTCACTTTTATCATTAGTTACCTTGCTGTTTTTATATTTTCAGATTACAAATACTCATATCTATCATCCATATTGCACTTGTATCACCATCTCTTCACCGAACTAGTGCACCTACACAATTTACCATTGTATTGGGTGTGCTGGGGACACAAGAGATTCTTTGTTATTTGGTTGCAGGGTTGCTTGAGAGAGACCATCTTCATCCTACGCCTCCCACGGATTGATAAACCTTAGGTCATCCACTTGAGGGAAATTTGCTACTGTCCTACAAATCTCTGCACTTGGAGGCCCAACAATGTCTACAAGAATTAGGTTGTGTAGTAGACATTAGTGGGCCTCGTGAGGAGCAAGCGCCAGCCGTGGCAGGACGTGCGCGTGGCACACGTGTGCCTCGTCCAGCCCCCGCTCGCGAGGAGCTCACGAAGGAAGGCAACAAACACAACTTTCAAACTAAGGTGAGGAACCAGGTTGCAAGAAATCGCACGAACAAGAAAAGATACCCCCCGCGCATTCCAATGAAAATTCAACTTCAGGCTCAAATCCAAGGCCACAAAGCAGGGCTACAGAAAAGAGGTTAAAAAGAAATGGCCGCGTCCGGTGCCTAGTCTAGTCTTCTGTCTTCTCACCAGCGCGGAGCTAATTGGTGGCACTAGGACGTGGGAGGGAGCCCCAGAGGCCCGAGGGCGGTGCTCCTGAGACTCCGGGGCGTGTACAGCCCCACTCATTATTGCGTGAGAGTGTCACGAGCGGAGACCTTCACAGGTGCGAGCCTTACTTCATATCGCCAGACGAGGGCCCAGCCTTGCGCTACCCTCGACCACCATTGAGGGCGTTCGGAAACCAGGACGTCGCCAAGGGGCAAAGGGGATGCCAGCGGCGCCCTCGGCGACCACGGGTCCTCTGCCGAGGGGAAGGCTCTCTAGCGCCTCCCCGGCAGAGGGCCTACCTCGGGGGGACGCCCTGATCCGTGCGTCGCAGGGAGGGGCTTTGCTCCCGGCCCCTCTCCTGCAGCCCGCAGTGTGTTCCTCCTGGCGGAAGGGAGGCTGTCAAGCTGGGGCCGCCATCCGCTGCAGTGACTTGACCCTCCTGCGACCCATGGTTAGCGTATTTGCTCCTGAGAAACTAGTGGTACCCTGTAACTATTGTCGCCTGTGCGGTTGGTGAGGCTCCCGGGAGGCTCCTAAAAGTTCTCAGCTTCTAGCGCCTCCTCCTCCCAGCCCGGCTCGAGGAACGAGCTGGGGTCGTCTTCCAATGTGTACTCCCTATCCACCATGCAGGGCACGTAGGCTTCCGAGGCCGTCGCCTCAAAGAGCTCGCAGTAGTGCCCCACGCTCCATGTTGCCCGGACCAGCGCGCCACCCTGAGGATGGTAGGGAGGCAGCCCGCCGGGGCCGTAGGTGACGACGCTCGTGCCCGCGCTTATCGGAGGTGGCGCGGGTGCGAGCGGGCGTTCGGTGCCGTTGGTTGCGCCGGTGTCGATGAAGCCTAGGGGCGCGCGGGCGCGGCGAGGCCCGCCGTGCGATCCGGCTGCGGCCTGAGGTGTAAGCAGGGAGCAGAAGGGCGGTGCTCCCGAAGCCATGGCGTCCAGGAGCTCGGCGACGCGCTCCAGCAATGCATCCCGGTCACTCTCCATTAACCGGCGTCGCAGCAGCTCCCGAGCCACCGTGAGCGCAGCCCTCATGTTTGCTTGCTCCCGTCGGGTGTGCGCCGCCGTAGCCGCGGCGTGGCTTGAGGCCCTTGCGGCTGCCCGCGCTTGTCATGGGGTAAGGGCGGGCGGCCACGCCGTTCGTGCCCCGCGGCGTTTGGCGGTGCGTGCGCTACTTGGGGCGCGGGGTTGAGGTCTTCTTGGGCAGACGACACCGCTCGGGCTGGCCAGGCGGCCCAGCGGTCGGAGTTGGTCCTCGGGTCGCCGGACATCGGGGTCGTGGAGTGTCGGCGGATCAACTGGCGGAAGGAAAGCTCCAGTGCACCCCCCACCTGGCGCGCCAAATGTCGGATTTCGGTTTCCGGCAAAACCCTTAAGGTTCGAACACTGGGGTGCGCGTGAAGATCTCCCCAACCTAATCACGCCCTTAGCCTCACCGCGATCTCTAAGGCTAAACTCGACGAACTCACAACACAAGAGACACAAGATTTATACTAGTTCGGGCCACCGTTGTGGTGTAATACCCTACTCCAGTGTCGTGGTGGTGGATTGCCTCTTGGGCTGATGATGAACAGTACAAGGGAAGAACAGCCTCCTGAGGAGAGGTGTTCTTGTGCTCGATGGACTTGTGCGGATGAGGATGATCTGAATCAGTTGCCTCCTACTGTGGTGGCTAGTCCTATTTATAGAGGCCTTGGTCCTCTTCCCAAATATTGAGCGGGAAGGGATGCCACAACGGCCAGTTTGAAGGGAGACAACTAGTACAAGCTATCCTGACAAAAGTAGTCTTCGCCTACCAAAGGCTCTGGTGGTGACGCCGTCTTGGGCTCCACGGTGACCTCCGTCCTGCCGTCCTGCTGGTCTTGGTCTCATTGCACCGATATGGAAACCTTTGCCTGATGCCTCGGTACTCCTCGCCTGCGCTTGCCCCTTCAGCACCAAAGAGGAAATGATGACACTGCGCGCGCTGGCGCCCGCCCGGCTCCAGTCATCATGGCTTGCGTCACTTGAACCTCGCGAGGTGTCCCTTGCCTTGATCTCTCCGCCCCTCGCGAGCCAGCCTGGTGAGGCCGCTCCTGAGGAGGTCTTGTGTCGTCCGCCTCGCGAGGCTTGGCCCCTCGCGAAGGTCTTGAGTGTTTGCTGGTGAAGACGGGCCGTACTGGGCCGCTGATGGGGCCATGCCGTGGGCCGCAGGCAGGCAAGTCTAGGGGACCCCCGTTCCTAGGACACCGACAATATTATTTTGAGAGTCTCTCTAAACAACATGGTAATTTGCTTTGGTTATGAATTTAGTCCTAATATGATGGGCATCCAAGAGGAATATAATAAAAACTTTCATATAAAGTGCATGGAAGACTATGTGAAGTTTGATTCCTTATGATTGTTTTGAGATATGAGGATGGTGATATTAGAGTCATGCAAGTGAGTTATTGTGGATTGTAGAAATACTTGTGTTAAAGTTTGTGATTCCCATAGCATGCACGTATGGTGAACCGTTATGTGATGAAGTCGGAGCATGATTTTTTTGTTGATTGTCTTCCTTATGAGTGGCGGTCGGGGACGAGCGATGGTCTTTTCCTACCAATCTATCCCCCTAGGAGCATGTGTGTAGTACTTTGTTTCGATGACTAATAGATTTTTGCAATGAGTATGTGAGTTCTTTATGACTAATGTTGAGTCCATGGATTATACGCACTCTCACCCTTCCACCATTGCTAGCCTCTCTAGTACCGCGCAACTTTCACCGGTGCCTTACACCTAGCTTATACCTTCCTCAAAACAACCACCATACCTACCTATTATGGCATTTCCATAGCCATTCCGAGATATATTGCCATGAAACTTTCCACCGTTCCGTTTTATTATGACATGCTCCATCATTGTCATATTGCTTTGCATGATCGTAAAAAGCTAGCATGATGTTTACATGGCTTTTCCGTTTTTTGATGCCATTTGCTATGATAGATCATTGCACATCCCAGTACACCGCCGGAGGCATTCATATAGGGTCATATTTTGTTCTAAGTATCGAGTTGTAATTCTTGAGTTGTAAGTAAATAAAAGTGTGATGATCATCATTATTAGAGCATTGTCCCATGTGAAGAAAGGATGATGGAAACTATGATTCCCTCACAAGATGAGTCTCTGGACTTTATAAAAAATAAAAGAGGCCAAAGAAGGCCACCATAAAAAAAGAGAAAAGGAAAAAAATGAGAGAAAAGAGAGAAGGGGCAATGTTACTATCCTTTTTCCACACTTGTGCTTCAAAGTAGCACCATGATCTTCATGATAGAGAGTCTCCTATGTTATCACTTTCATATACTAGTGGGAATTTTTCATTATAGAACTTGGCTTGTATATTCCAATGATGGGCTTCCTCAAATTTCCCTAGGTCTTTGTGAGCAAGCGAGTTGGATGCACACCCACTTAGTTTCTTTTTTAGCTTACACAAACTTATAGCTCTAGTGCATCCATTGCATGACAATCCCTACTCACTCACATTGATATCTATTGATGGGCATATCCATAGCCCATTGATACTCCTAGTTGATGTGAGACTATATCCTTCTGTTTGTCTTCTCCACAACCACCATATTCTATTCCACCTATAGTGCTATGTCCATGGCTCACGCTCATGTATTGCATGAATGTTGAAAAAGTTTGAGAACATCAAAAGTATGAAACAATTGCACACCCACTTAGTTTCTTTTTGAGCTTTAGTACACTTATAACTCTAGTGCATCTTTTGCATGGCAATCCCTACTCACTCACATTGATATCTATTGATGGACATCTCCATAGCCCGTTGATACGCCTAGTTGATGTGAGACTCTCCTTCTTTTTGTCTTCTCCACAACTACCTTCTATTCCACCTATAGTGCTATGTCCATGGCTCACGCTCATGTATTTCTTGAAAGTTAAAAAAGTTTGAGAACATCAAAAGTATGAAACAATTGCTTGGCTTGTCATCGGGGTTGTGCATGATTTAATACTTTGTGTGATGAAGATGGAGTTGGCCAGACTATATGATTTTGTCGGGATAGCTTTCTTTGGCCATGTTATTTTGAGAAGACATGATTGCTTTATTAGTATGCTTGAAGTATTATTGTTTTTATGTCAATATTAAACTTTTGTTTCGAATCTTATGGATCTGAACATTCATGCCACAATAAAGGAAATTTCATGGATAAATATGTTAGGTTGCATTCCACATCAAAAATTCTGTTTTTACCATTTACCTACTCGAGGACGAGCAGGAATTAGGCTTGGGGATGCTTGATACATCATCTATAATTTTTATTGTTCCATGTTATTATATTATCTGTTTTGGATGTTTTATATGCATTAATATACTATTTTATATTATTTTTGGGACTAACTTATTAACCTAGAGCCCAGTGCCAATTTCTATTGTTTCCATGTTTTTTAGCTTCACAGAAAAGGAATACTAAACGGAGTCCAAGCGGAATAAAACTTCATGATGATTTTTCTTGGACCAGAAGACACCCAGGGGACTTGGAGTGCAAGTCAGAAGAGCCACTAGGCGGCGACAAGGGTGGAGGGTGTTCCTTAGGGGGGCTCCCCCTACCTTCTCGGCCCCTCAATGACTCCCTGACCTAGATCTTCCTCCTATATATTCATATATATTACAAAACCCTCAGAAGCATCCACGAAAACAATTTTCCACCACCGCAACCTTCTGTTCTCGTGAGATCCCATCTTGGGGCCTTTTCCGGCATCCGGCCAGAGGGGGATTCGATCACGGAGGGCATCTACATCAACTCTATTGCCCTTCTGATGAAGCGTAAGTAGTTTACCACAGACCTACGGGTCCATAGCTAGTAGCTAGATGGCTTCTTCTCTCTCTTTGATTCTCAATACCATGTTCTCCTCGATGTTCTTGGAGATCTATCCGATGTAATCTTCTTTTGCGGTGTGTTTGTCGAGATCTGATGAATTATGGATTTATGATTAGCTTATCTATGAATATTATTTGAATATTCTTTGAATTCTTATATGCATGATTTGATATATTTGTATTTCTCTTCGAATTATCGGTTTGGTTTGTCCAACTAGATTGGTTTTTCTTGCAATGGGAGAGGTGCTTAGCTTTGGGTTCAATCTTGCATGATTTCACCAAGTGACAAAGTAGGGGTAGGGAGACACGTATTGAATTATTGCCATTGAGGATAAAAAGATGGGGTTTCCGTCATATTGCTTGAGTTTATTCCTCTACATCATGTCATCTTACTTAAGGCGTTACTCCGTTCTTTATGAACTTAATACTCTAGATGCATGCTGGATAGCGGTCGATGTGTGGACTAATAGTAGTAGATGCAGGCAGGAGTCGGTCTACTTGACACAGACGTGATGCTTATACTTCATAATCATTGCCTTGGATATCGTCATAACTTTACGCTTTTCTATCGATTGCTCGACAGTAATTTGTTCACCCATCGTATTATTTGCCTTCACGAGAGAAGCCTCTAGTGAAACCTATGTCCCCCGGGTCTATTTTCCATCATGTTAGTTTCCGATCTACTATTTTGCAATCTTTTATTTTCAGGTCTATAAACCAAAAAACCCAAAAATATTTTATCTTTTGTTTAGTTTTATCTATCTCTATCAGATCTCACCTTTGCAAGTGACCGTGAAGGGATTGACAACTCCTTTATCGCGTTGGGTGCAAGTGTTTGATTGTTTGTGCAAGTGCATCTATTGGGGACTTGCGTGTTTCTCCTACTGGATTGATACCTTGGTTCTTATCGGAGGGAAATGATTATCTCTACTGTGTTGCATCACCCTTTCCTCTTCAAGGGAAAAACCAACGCAAGCTCAAGAAGTAGCAAGTTACCTTTTCCGAAGATTGTGGATGTATCAAGTACGATCCCCCGTGATGCTATAATAGTATAATTGGTACCGGATTTTGTTTTCTCACACCTACAAGTAGAAGGCTTATGGAGGATCTCGGTTAGGAAGTGGCACAAATAATTCAAGCAAATGTTAGTCAAGATGTTGAAAAAGTTGAAAACATGTACAAATCGTAAGTAAGACAAATAGATCAAACCCAAGGATATCACTAGGAACACACACATGGAAGATATATGAGATCCGCACAACCAAGGAATGAGATTTAAGAGGTGGAACCACGGAATGCTCTTTTTTTACGGATATTACAGAGATGCTAGCTCGATTGCTCTAATGGGATAGATACACTAGTGCACCAACCTAAGAGAGAAACAGGCCGTCTACTATCCCAAGTATGCTTATGTATGTATGAACCGAGATGATGAATTAGGCAAAGTGGCTCAATGCTATTGCTTACAAGCTCTTGCTTCTCTTTTCTTTTGCTTAAAATCTTTTTTACTATGCCACAATGCTTGATATTCGAGCCAGAATATGAGATAACAAGTGTGATATGCTCGGGAGAGACGTAATGCTAAACGTGCACTTAAAAGTGTGGGTCGTTAATACTCACCTTGCTAGCCTCGATGGGTAAGTAACGCAAAAGAGGCTTGAGGCTATCAAGGTAATGGCAAAGGTATGATGTTAGGATGTCGTTGAGGTTACCGTCCTTGCTTATAGTATTATGATGATGAAGTGGTCGATGTCGAAGTGGAGTACGAGTTGATGGTGAGTGGCGATGATGATGAAGCCAAGTCGCGCCTTAGTAGCCGAAACACATTAGGACACGTGTAAACAGCAACTCCGAAACTCAAACACTCACGGGAAGTATTGCGGAAGATCAAAAGTGATGGTGGAAAGGCAGAAGGAGGCAAAAGTGGGAGCGGCTGAATAATTCTGTAAGGCCCCTGTGCACGGGGTAAGTGAGGCCCGTGTGCACGGGGTCCCGATGGCCCGTCTGCACAGGGTGTTCTGTAGCAGAAGAACACCTTCGGATACGTCGAGTTTTTGCAAAATCCGGACAAAATCAACGGTGGAGTGGGTGGGGAAATGTGGGAAGGGGTAGATCCACCAAATTCGTGGATCAAATCAACCAAATCTCACAAGATCTAACAAATTGCAAGAAATATTTTGGGGCTATTTTTGCTGGGGATTTTCGAATTAGGACAAAAACAACAAAATAAAGCTAGAATATGGGGGTAAGGACTCCAGGATGTGAATCAACCTTGCTCATGATACCAAGATGTTGTAGGGTGAAACCCTAAGATGGATCTTTTCACACTTGGAGGGGGAAAAGGGATGAACACCAAGAACACAAAGAGGAATTCACTCCAACAAAACCCAATTACACATCCAATAGAATAGCAAACACATAGATCCACAAGAATACAAGCACAATCCAAGGAACAAGCACAAGGTAAAGTTTTTCCCACTCCTAAGCAGGTGATGTCTTGATGATAGTCTTCTCCTAAGAGGAGGTCTTGAAATCCACTTGGGGATCCTCTCCAAAGAGGTCTTGATCTCCAAGAGGAGTGGTAGAAGGAACAAAGCTCTCTAAATATCTCTCATATACTTCGCTAACCCTAAACATAGCCCTCGGTATGAAATATATAGGTATATGGGAGAGGGGACAAAGTGGAGGCCCAAACAGCAGGCCACGGCCGACCATCCTGATGGGCCTGTGCGCACGGGGTCCCGTGGGCACGGTACATGCCCGTGCGCACGGGGTGATATAGCGGTCGGGTCCCGTGCGCACGGGGTCTGGAGGCCGTGCGCACGGGGTGGTGCGTCTCATTTCCAGTGGCCTCCTGGATGGCACGTGCACACAGGGTCCCGGGGGCACGGGTTCATCTGGGAGGTGCAGAATTGCTGTACTTCTTCTCCTTCCTTGTATCCTTGGGGTGCTCCTCCTCTTCTTTTGGGTGTTCGTCAACGGCTTGGTGGCGTTGGTCTTTGTACCTAAGGACACATAGCACATTTTGATGAGGTAGCAACCAAGTTCCACTCATGTCCATATTGATCTCGTGAAGGATTGAGTTCACCTCATTTTCAATGGCGCATGCTCGAGCTCTTGTCATCAGTCCATGTGGTGCTTGATGCATTGGTGTAGAGTGCATGGGGATGATGGAAGGATGCTCTGCATCAACATCCCTCTCTTCTTTCTGTTTCTTTTTTTAGTTGGTTCCTTCCAACTTCTTATTTATGCACCTTTCACTTGTTGGCTGCACATATATAACTTTTTTCACGTAATGTAATATCTTTTAATCTCAGTCGTAAGTATTATTGATCAACGATGTATATTATCTTAGCTTATGTGGAAGAACATGGTGTCTTATTTTTCTTCTGTATTAAGTATATAATAGATGGTCTGGATGTATTTAGAACATTTATATATTTAATTTAATATCAACAGGCCTAAAAAGGCCAAGTGATGGAGAAGGAATTGGGCCACCAAGGCCCATAGGGGAGGAGCCCCTTTCCTTCATGAGGGAGGCCGAATTGGGGTGGGGAAGGAGGAATCCTTCCCCCCATAGGCTGGAGCACCAAGGAGGAATCCTTCCTCCTTGGTGGAAGCCCTCCCTCTCCCCTTTAACCTATATATACTAGAGGATTTCCACCCTTTTGATACACAAGTTTTGGAGCCTCCTATGGTTGATCTAGTTCTAGTTCTAGTTGGTTCTAGTTGTCTAACTAGAGCTAGCCCTAGCCACCTCTAATCCTCATAATTAGAAGCCCCGTGCGGTTCTAATCTTCTCCCTCTAATTCTCCCGAGGCGATTAGCTCTGGACGGCGAAGCACTGCCGGATCGTGAAGATTGTACACTTGCAACCAAGTAGAGAGGTCGTGCTTTCGGTCTTCCATTCAAGGGATCGTTCGAGGGCGGTTCGTGGGATCATCTTCGACGTTTGAGGGACTCCAAGTACGAGCATACCAATTTGTCTACTTCTGCTGCACTCCCGAGTCGGTAACGATCGTTGATCCAAACCCGATATGCATCTTCATATTGTTCATGGATGTTCGTAGGGCGTTTTTGTTTTATACTATGTTTCCCAATAGTGGCATCATGAGCGGTTCTATGAGTAGATGTAGGTTTTGATCTAGATCACATGCGATTGTGAGTGTGATGTTCTTTCTATGCTTCCCTCAGGTGTTGCTTCAGTTTAGTTCATTGATAGCATGGTGTCGCTTTTCACTAGGTTCTAACAATCGCTCAACTCTGGATGTCGACGATCTGCTAATAGTTCCTTGGGCTTCACCATAGTCAAGAATAGTGAACCGTCGCGTATGTAAGAGGGCGATGAAGATGGATGATCTTCTAGGGGGTCATGCTTATTAGATGAAGTTTAGTCTGGGGGACGACATTTTTTATGTCTCTTCTTTCACACACTCTGAAAGTTAATCTAGCAACAAGGATTATCACTTCATGGTGTGCATGTAGGTAGCTAGGTTTATCCGGATACCCTAGAAGCCACGTAATTAAAATTTGCCAAACCGATTAGATGATGTCTAACTTGGTTTTGCAGGGTTTGCATATGATGTGGTATAGCCTTCGTCATGATAATGAGTTTATGTATGAGATTCTTATATGTTGTAATGTTAAGTGGGTTACGCGTCATGGCATGATGGCTGGTGCCACGAGATTGCCACCTTAATGTAAATATCGTAGATATAAGTTACAAGTGACAGTGGCAAGACGTACATGGAGGACCCCGGCAAGGAGAAGTTGTACCAGACGCGGGATGAGGAGCTATAATTTTGTGCCACGATGCAATTTCATATTTTGGTGCCATGGCAACGTTTTCTGAGATTACCGCCACGGCAACATTTTTGAAACAGTTGCCACGGCAATGAAATATTGACCGTCACGTCGCTTCTACTGGAGATTAAAGACGATCATGGAGAATTCCCGGCGCCCTGGGCTATACCATATCATGCTATTATGAATTGCCTAAGATGTTTACCTTTGTTGTTTGCACCCTTTTGATTGTGCAATAGTCAATTATTTGGGTGATCTCTCACAGTAAATATCAAGTTAAAAGGTGTTCTTCCCAGTGTTGCAATTGTCTGTAACGCGTAGGATTCCGGAGTGCGTCATGTCCACATGAGTACAAACAGGAAGTGAGGTGTAAGATGAGGATGGTCAAACCATGTATGGTGATAGCACTCGATTGTCTTGAAGTTCTAGCAGAATCATTCTGAGCTCCGAGCACGAAGCATCGAAAGATGAACAAGAGTGATATGGTGATATGATCGGCAATAGTTTTCCCACCTGTCAAAATTCTTGTCATTAGTGATGTCCACATCAATGGCTGAGAACTAGATTTGGATCTTGGATCACTTAAAATCAATTATGAGAGTTATTGATTTGAGTGGGAGCACAATTATCTATTAATTTAGTTTGATCACTAGTGCAAATTAAGTATGAATAATGTCTATGTGTAGTTTACATTATAGTTGTAGAATTATGGTTCACAGTTCCACCTTTGTTATTGAAATTGATTGACTATTATTTATCTGGTTGAATCTTTATGATTGAGAGGATCATCCTCTAAGAGTGCCAAGAAGGATTTTTGTCCTACTGCATGCTTGCAATGCTCTCTTACTAATGCTATGGATGATGAGACTCACATCCTTTGATCCAAAGGTTAGAATTGCATTACGGTCTACTTGCTTCTGAGAAACCCGAACTTCAAAAATGTTTGGGATGGCTATGTGATACTCTTGGAACTGAAAATTGTTTTCAGGAACAAACAAAGATTAAATATATTTGATATCTAACGAAGTGTTTTCTTTGCAAGATCTAGTGAAGTGTTCAACTATGTTTAAGACTAAAATATGTAAGATCCGGAAGAATGCCAGTCGTGAGTTGATGGCAAGAACTTAAAGAGAAAGAACAAAACCAAAGGATGTAATGAGACTTACATGCTTATGGAATTTCTAGGCTCATGCCACTCTTAAGAGTTAGACGATTCTTCTGTTGAGTATGAGAAATATGGAAAGTAAAACTATAACAAGTTTAGAGGCAGAAGGAAAAGCAAACTGGAATTCCAGCTCAGGTATGAATGTCATACAAGTTATATGATGTAGAGAAAGTCGGGCAAGTAAAGTGTGATTCTTGAGAATTGTGATTAAATTTTTAAACACTAAATTCTTCGTGAATTGTGGTTAAAAGTTAATCACAGGGATTCTGACTCGATTGCATGTTGTTGCGAATCGATGCAAGAATTACTACGGCCTAATGACCAACAAATTAATGAGGTTAAAATATGTGTTGAAAATTTTGTAATAGTTATTATACTATTCATCGATATATTACCTCTGAATATATTATCATAATTCATTTTAGAGTTTTTACACTCTGGCACATTGCATAGAAGTTGCAAGGAGCTTGTTCATAATAGAGAACGATAGTTGTTCAATGTAATGAACAAAAGGGCCAAATTCCTATTATGAATAGGATGTAAGTTATGAATATTGATGATAGGATTGAACATCCATAACACTGCTGGTAAATGTCCCAAGACTAAAAATACCATATGTGTGTGGCACTGCATTTTGTCACATTCACTACTGCAGGTTGGTCCAAATGCGACAGTCCAATCAGAGAGCCTTCAACGAAGTTGTGCGTGATGCATTAATCACAAACGGTGATGTAATAAAACCATCAAAGAAGATACAAAACATGTGTGATGGCGGTGACATCAAACACGGTTCAGATTAGAGTTGCATGTGCGATGCATGGCAAACGGTCAATCCAGCAGAACTGTTTGCGATGAGGGAGAACAACAGAAACAGGCAGCCGGATGAGGGTGTGTGTGATATATGGCATACAGTTCACTAGGATGAACTATGTGTGATTAGGCAACACAATAGAAGCGGTCAGCCAGATCAAGGTGTGTGCGATGGAGGGCATACAGTTCACTCGGATGAACTGTTTGTGATGAGCCAAGACAACAGAAACTGTTCAACTAAACAAGATATGTGTGATACGCAGCAAACAGATCCATAATCAGACATGTGTGCGAAGACCAATAATAACATAGACGATTGCTGCTAATAAGCCATGTGATTTGCTCTGTCTACAAAAGAATAACATATGTATATATATAACTGAAATAAACATCCAATTACATAAGTGACTATACAGATCATTCGCACACACCTCAATAAACAATTGCATGCATTCTAAACTAGGAGAAATGATTGTCTAGTCATCTACTTCTTGTGACGCTCCCACCACTGCTCTGTGGCTTGATCCCTTGTTTGGGGCAGGAAGAAAACACTTCCTCATGTCAACGATCCGCATGTACATCTCGTAGCTTGTGTATGCGTCCTTGGCCATGTACTTGATGTGTTCTTCATCCAGTCTCTGATGCCAGACACGGTGCCAGGTGTTCTTGTCCTTCTTGCACTCATCCTTCATCTTCATGTAGTAGGGGTCGATGATGGTCGAGGCAAGGTCAAACAAGGAGTTCTATTTGTTGTTGTCGTTGCCCCAGACCTTGTAGTGGTCATGGATGTTGACAAGATTCTTGCAGGTAAAGCCTGAAACCTTGAGTGCTTTTAGATCGTTGGTGGTGTCCACCGTAGCGAAACTGTAGTCCGAGCTGTTGATAAACCTGGAGAAATGCTTGCAAGTCCTTGTGGACAGGTGGTAGTGGTAGACGAGGATGTCATGTCGCACGCACAACTGGGCGACGGCAACCTTCTGATCATGCCCGGCACGAGCGCTGGTGAACTTGAGGTCGAAGCCGACCACTTGGTACTTCTCCTCAGCAAGCAACTATTACATAGTTTGGATGGAGCTCTCCACCGAGACCGACTCGTTCGTGTACACCACCGAGAGGGCCTTCCCACTCACGTGGGTGTCCACTACGTGATGCATGGTGAACTGCCCCCTGTTGTCGTCTTCGGCCGCTGGTAGCGCCATTAGAGCCACGGGGAGCGCCATTGGAACCGTTGTATGTCCTCTCGGTATGTGTCATCATGGGTGTGCTTATTGTGTCGTGTGGCACGAGAGATGAAGGTAAATGGCCGCAGGAATAAATGGGGGTCGGGCGGCCTGGATTCTCGGCGTGTCTACATGGCAGTTTTTGCAGCGGGTAACTGACGTGGCTCCGGGCCCAGTGAAACCGCATGCATAATGGCAGCATGAACGTACGTGATCGTGCGTCGGCCCCAAACACTGGCAGCGTGCGTGGAGGGTTCAGGGCAGAGCGCCCGGAGCGACGTGAGAGCAGAGCGCGCGCGCCGGGACGCGAGCAAAGTGCACCACGGCCGCCTCAACCGCGAGCAACCACATGCATAGAGCAGTTGAACACGCAGGGAATGGTTGTCTACAAGCCTGCCGGTAGTTGCGATGCTACGTAGAGAGCGGCCGTGTGCTACTACCTCCGTCTTGGTCTATTAGTCCCCATTATATTCGGTGCCATATTTTGTCCTTAAATTTAACTAACAAAATGTTAATGCATGTTATAAAAATTATATAATTGGAAATTATGTTCAAATACAAATCCAACGACATGCATTCGTAGTTAAATCTCTAGTCAAAATTATCTTTGGCGACATGCATTTGTATTTTATTAGTTAAATCTCTAGTCAAAATTTGGCACAAAAATACAAAGACAACTTATAAACCAGGACGAGGGTAGTAGGTAATTAAATCGCAAACGTTTGTTTTTTATTAACTGTATGTGTACGTGTCCTTTCATCCTCGTCTCGCACGTCTTGTCACCCTGCTGCCGCAGACGGCTTCGAGCGCAAGCTTAAGCAGTGCGCGGGGCTCGAAGTGGCGCCAATGAATCATTGGTGATCCAGTTTCCACGCAACCGCGTAGGTTCCCGCGCAAGCTTCCCGCCCGACTCGGTGAAATCCCCCAAAATCCCAATGCTTACCGGCCTGCTATATAAACCCTCACGGCCGGTGATTCCTGTGTCGCATTTCCCCTCCCTCCCTGTAGCTTATCTCATCTGCTTCTCCTACAATCGCCAATGGCACCGGTCTGTCATCATCGCTCAGCCACTCTGCCGTCATCATGGGACAGCTCCAGCTGGGAGGCTACACCACGGCGGCGGCGCAGTCCCGGCGTAGTGTAGTGCGCGTGGGCCCCTGTTGGGTGTGCACGGAACACCCACTACACGCTCCGCCGCCGCTGCCTGTCGGTAGCTGTTGCCGGCCGCTGTTGCCGCCACCCCACCGTCTGTCGCCGTGGCCGCCACACCACCATCTAAAGCCAGGGCCATCGCCTGCTCTGCCTCCGCGGCCCAAAGGCGGGAGGTGGCCGTCGTGGCCGCCACCCCACTGTCCACCACCGTGGCCATCACCTGCTCCGCCACCGCAGCCCAAAGGCGAGAGGTGATGGTCATGGCCGCCACCCCATCATCGGCCGCCGTGGCCGCCAGCCCACCATCGACCGCTGGGGTCATCACCCGCTCCGCCACCGCCGCCTAAAGGCGGGAGGCGGAGGTGGAGGCCCGCACGTGCGTCAGCGACCTTGCGCGCTACATTGAGTTCCTGCAAGAGGAGGAGGAGTGCCTCGTCGAGCACGCAAAGAGCCTTACCGCCGCCATGGCCACAACACACGCCACCGCAGAGGCAAGCAATCAGGAGATCTACGAGGAGTCCTGCCACTTCGAGAGGGGTCATCTGGAGTGGCAGAGGGCGTTCGAGGTGATCGTCGCTGAAGGTGCAGTAGCGGTAGGCATCGTATTGCAGTTGTCCAGCTCGTCGGTAGGCTCCTCCTCCTCTGCCTCTTACTGAGCATGCTCGGTAGAGGAGAGGCTGCTGGAAGTAGTACAAAGCCCCTCCATAGTAGTACTAGTATTTAGGGGCTATTTTGTTCAGTTCATCTAACTATAGATGTGGTTGAATTGTACAACGTACTTAAAATTAGCTAGTATACATAGTTGAACTAGCTATTTCATTATGTGGTTCGCAAAAATTGGAGAAAAGTTTGGTCGGTTTAGCTGTCGAGTTGAACTGTTTGTATAAAGAATGACTACTTAATCTATGAATGAAATCTATGCTTAATTACTGAATTTTAGTTGCAAAAATTAGATAGTGCTAGTGATTTTTAGCTGCATATTTTGAAAAATGCCAAGGTTACAAGGTTGACAAAGGGCTATGTTACTAGATCAACAAATGTCAATCATTCCAGTTTGACAAATGGCAATATACCCAATATGATAGATGCAAATCTGTCAAATTGTCTGTACGTGGTTGCACACGGATCATCCGAAAAAACCGTTTGCGTTGAATGATGTACAAATCTTGCGTGCCAGATTTTCTCTTGGCTTAGCGGCGAAGTCTCGCTTTGCATACCATATTCAATCTGAACCGTTTGCGTTGAAGAGATGCACAAATCCTGCGCGGCGAGTTTTCCCTTGGCTTACTGGGGAAGACCATAGCTCTCACTTTGCATACGGGTGTTCTATCTAAAACGTTTGCGGTGAAGAGCTGCACAAATCTTCCTCGGCACATTTTCCCTTGGCTTACTGGGGAAGTTGTCAATTTGCATACGGGTGTTCTATCAAAAAAGTTTGCGATCAAGAGCTGCATAAATCCTGCTCGACACATTTTCCCTTGGCTTCCTGGGGAAGCTGCCGGTTTGCATACGGGTGTTCTATTTAAAATGTTTGCATGCCTCTCGGTCAGCCTGCGCTCGCATGCCTCCCATTCAGTCAAGCAGTTGTCCGCATGGCACCTCGTAGCCATTAAAAGAGTGATGCGTGGCGTCACGTGAATGGTTAACAGAATGCACACGACTTAAATTATACAAAATGTTTGAGATGTTAAAGTGGCAGCTATTTGTTTCAAAATGCCTTTGTTGGTTGTTATTCGAGTGAGCCTTCTCTCAAAATGGACACGAAAAATACCAAAGCATGTCGGGTGCCATTCCATGATAGCATGCCAAGTTCCATGAATTTCAGACGAGTTTTGGATTTACTAGAATTTAAAAACAATGGATCTCAATGTTTTGCCGGCAATCAACAGTGCCCTGGTGTTTTAAATTCATTCCCATTTCTTGCATGGGACCTAAGCATGCACCCAAGGACACACATTTGACATGTCAACCCATTTTTCTGCACTGGAGCATGTGCATGTAGTTCAAATTTGAATTATGCACATAAAATGCCTAGAAAACATAGTTAATGTATAAAAATGTCCAAACGACCCCCGAAATTGCAAATTTAAACACGACACTCATTTGGCTCTATGTTGCCACTAGGAAAAAATTTGAAAACTGGAAGAGGCAATGAATATCGTTTCATCCACCAAGGAGGCACATTCACTGGTACACATCGGTGCTATACAAATGGTTTTTAACCCCTTTCCGCGACGGCGTTAGGAACCGTCACCTAGAAACCGTCGGGATATGCCCTCCTGGCTCACACGCTCAGCAAAATGAGGTCGTGTGTGACCGGCGAGCACTCAAATACAGAAATACGTATAGTAGTGCTCAAAAAATACAATTATACAAGCGAAATCATTTCTGGTGGTAAGTACATCCCACACAGTGTGTCACCGCTAAGCGTTTCCGTTCGTATATACATCCCACACAGTCACTCCAAGGAAAACGTTTACGCAAGGTGGCGTAACGCAAACAGTTTTCAAGAGAATGTTGTGTGTGATTGTTCATTGATCCAACATGGTTTATTCCTAGAAACTGTGTGCATTGCCTGAGGTCATCGTCCATGGTGTTTTTCAATAACCATTTGCAATAGGAAAACCCAATTAGCGGGCTAATTGCCCTATTATTAATAATCCATTTACTAATCTAATTGACATTCATATTAAGCACATAATATATTCCATTTCCATATTAAGGAAGCAGGATTTCATAATTGAAATACATCGGAGTACAACATGATATAGCTTCAGCACTCAGCTACCCCATTACACAACTGCACCAGTAGCAAGTTTCACATGCAACATCTAGAACCTTTCGAAATTAGCATCATAGAAGATACATAGAGAGATGCATCTCATCTAGAAAACTGCTGGAGCGGAAGGCGAATATTGAGCCTTCATTCATGTTGAAGGTCTTTGCAACTTTAGGCCAGTGCCTGTGGATGATGGACCGTCCATCCTTCGACCTCTTCAGGAACACTTCAATATTGAACCGTGGGTGTTGTATGAAAACTTTCCTCGCCTCCTGACCACAGAGGTGGTTTGAGAGGTAATCATCAGTGAACCCTGAAAACAAGGATGTGCATAAATATCTTCTCTATATTGAAAATGGGGCAAAGGAATAAAAAAAGGCAAGGTATAATAGTTAGTACCATCTTGTAAACCTCAGTGCTTCCCATTATTTCCCTGCAACACATATAAGGTAGTTAGTCATTAGGTTACGTAAGGGTTGCTATCAGTAAAATATGTTGATGATAAATAAGCACATTGCAGATTCATCAGATTAATTCAAGCCACATGGAAAACCCATTTATCCAAATCAAGCATGATTAAGAACTAGGAAATATAGCACTTGTATATGTTTCTCATGTATTAAGTGCAGCCAAATTCGATTTATTCCTCACATGGTATACAATAACAGAATGCAGCCACAACAATTGAACATCGCATTGCAGAATTGAACCAAGCAGTTAACTAAACACCACAACAAATGAACCAAACGTTAACTAAGCACCACATTGCACAATATAACATACTCCTAATAGAAGATCAGATAGTTAACCAAACCAAGCATGCTTAACAACTTGGAAATATAGCAACTGTATTTGTTTCTCATGTATTCACTACAGCCAAATTTGATTTATTTCTCACATGGTATACAATAAGAGAATGCAGCCACAACAATTGAACATCGCATTGCAGAATTGAACCAAGCAGTTAACTAAACACCACAACAAATGAACCAAACGTTAACTGAGAACCACATTGCACAATATAACATACTCATAATAGAAGATCAGACAGTTAACCAAACCAAGCATGCTTAACAACTTGGAAATATTGCACCCTGAAGAATTGAACATCACATTTGCAGAATTGAACCAAGCAGTTAACTGAACACCACATTGCATGACATATAGAACATATACACTATAGCAGAAGATTGCATGGTAAAAGTAGATAGCACAATTCACTAGAATTTGTTAAGGAAAGGCAGTAGCTAGCGAACTGAACATGGGTCCTTATAGTGAGCTAATAAGACAAGCTAATCCTTATTATTGGAGATATCGATGACGATTGGCTCCTTGGACATGGAAGATGGCGAGGACTCCGCATCATGGGTCCCTTGTTGTAGTGGTGAGTTCCCTAAGCCGCTCCAGGCACCAACCTGCTGGCTCTCGAGATGAGGTCAGCACGTGCACGCTGAGAAAACACCTCGTAGTCTTCGTCGAAGGCACCGATGGTGGCCTCGAGAAAACACCACGAACTGTCGTTTAAGGCAGCCAACCGCGTCACAGCGTCGGCACGCGAGGCGTCAACGGTGGCCTCGACGGCGAGGTGCTCCTCCAAGATCTAGGGGTCGGCACGAATGGCAGCCATCGCGACCTCATCCGCGCGTGCGGCCGCGATTTGCTTCTCCGCTGCCAAATGCTCCTTGAGATCCTGGCTATACTGCATGCACCATGGCTTAGGCCGGCGCTTATTTGGTGGAGGGGTTGGTGATTTGGGTGGAAGGTGTCGTGCTCACGCCAGCGGTCGGGCATGTGGGATGTGGAAGGAGGAGGAGGATGGGGGTCGGGTGTGGATTACCTGCCTGGATAGGCGAGGCCGAGCAGCGTGACGGAGGGTCGCCGGCGAGGAGGCGACGCTGCAAGCAAGGAGTGAAGGTTTCAACTTGGAAAGGAAGGCAGAAGCAGGGGAAATGTGGCTTTTTGGTAAGGGGGAGGGGGTGGGGAGGTAGATATTTCCGCGGAAGCCGAAAATTTGGAATCGGTTCAGCGAAAAAACTGGCGCGCAAAGTGTCATCAGACACGGTCCCTTATTTAGAGCGGCCTGTGGACTGTAGCCGTCGCACCTTCTCGCGTAAGTCGTATACGTACTATACTCCGACGGTGCTCCAAGATATTTTGTGCTGCATCTCACACGGTTGGTTATAATAAACTGTGTGAGATCTACTTGATTTTTCATCTTGATTTGAATTACATAATGGGGTCACAGCAGCCATTGACAGTGTTTGAATTGCTAGACCTTTTATCTGCAGTGAACATGCAACTATATGTGTGTCATAAAAGAATTGGAATTATTCAGGGTTCGTTTGGACATTTTTATGCATTAAGTGAGTTTTCAACGCATTTACGTTCATAATTCAAATTTGAACTACATGCACAAGCTCCAGTGCATATAGATTGGTTTAAAATCAAGTCTGTGTCCTTGGGTGCATGCTCAGGTCCCATGCAAGAAATGGGAATGAATTTCAAACACCAGGGCACCGTTGATTGCAAGCAAAATGTTGAGATGCCTGGTTTTTAAATTCTAGTAAATCCAAAACTTGTCTGAAATTCATGAAACTTGGCATGGTATCATGGAGCGGCATCAACATGCCGTGGTAAAAAATCTGTCCCATTTGGGGCAGGTTTGGGTATAAGCTTCTCACAAACCAGAGCTTCTCACAACAGGCATGATGGTTTCGATAGGGAATGTCCGACCTTTGGGGACGAAACGATATCCATTGCCTCTTATTGCTTTCAAACTGTTTCTCGTGTCAACATAGAACAACAGGAATGTTGTGTCAATTTTTTTGATTTTTCGGGGTTCGTTTGGACATTTTTATGCATTAACTGAGTTTTCAATGCATTTATGTGCATAATTCAAATTTGAACTACATACACATGCTCCAGTGATATAAATTGGTTAAAAATCAAATATGTGTCCTTGGGTGCATGCTTAGGTCCCATGCAAGAAATGGGAATGAATTTCAAACACCAGGGCACCGTTGATTGCCGGCAAAATGTTGAGATACCTGGTTTTTAAATTCTAGTAAATCCAAAACTCGTCTGAAATTAATGAAACTTGGCATGGTATCATGGAGCGGCATCAACATGCCGTGGTAAACAATTTGTCCCATTTGGGGCAGGTTTGGGTATAAGCTTCTCACAAACCAGAGCTTCTCACAACAAGCATGATGGTTTCGATAGGGAACGTCCCACCTTTGGGGACAAAATGATATCCATTGCCTCTTATTGCTTTCAAATTTTTTCTCGTGTCAACATAGAACAACAGGAGTGTTGTGTCAATTTTTGTGATTTTTCGGGGTTCGTTTGGACATTTTTATACATTAATAGAGTTTTCAATGCATTTATGTGCATAATTCAAATTCGAACTACATGCACATGCTCGAGTGCATATAAATTTGTTGAAAAATCAAATCTATGTCCTTGGCTGCATGCTTAGGTCCCATGCAAGAAATGGGAATGAATTTCAAACACCAGGGCACCTTTGATTGCCGGCAAAACGTTGAGATACCAGGTTTTTAAATTCTAGTAAATCCAAAACTCGTCTGAAATTCATGAAACTTGGCATGCTATCATGGAGCGGCATCAACATGCCGTGGTAAAAAATTTGTCCCATTTGGGGCAGGTTTGGGTATAAGCTTCTCACAAACCAGAGCTTCTCACAACAAGCATGATGGTTTCGATAGGGAGCGTCCCACCTTTGGGGAGGAAACGATATCCATTGCCTCTTATTGCTTTCAAATTTTTTTCTCGTGTGAACATAGAACAATAGGAGTGTTGTGTCAATTTTTGTGATTTTTTGGGGTTCGTTTGGATGTTTTTATGCATTAACTGAGTTTTCAATTCATTTATGTGCATAATTCAAATTTGAACTACATGCACATGCTTCAGTGCATATAAATTGGTTGAAAAATCAAATATGTGTCCTTGGGTGCATGCTTAGGTCCTCTCGGCGTCCGGGAACCGGGGTCCCCAGACTTGCCTGCCCGTGGCCCACGGCCTGGCTCCACCAGCGGCCCTGTACGGCCCATCTTCACCAGCAAACACTCAAGACCCACGCGAGGGGACAAGCCTCGCGAGGCGAACGATGCAAGACCTCTTCGGGGGCGGCCTCACCAAGCTGGCTCGTGAGGGGCGGAGAGATCAAGGCAAGGGGCACCTCGCGAGGTTCCTGTGATGTAAGCCATGACGACCAGGGCCCGGCGGGCGCCAGCGCGCAGTGTCCTCGCTACCCCTTTGGTGCTAAAGAGGCAAGCGCAGGCGAGGAGTCCCGAGGCATCAGGCAAAGGTTTCCATATCGGTGCAGCAAGACCAAGACCAGCAGGACGGCAGGACGGAGGTCACCATGGAGCCCAAGACAGCGTCACCACCAGAGCCTTTGGCAGGCGAAGACCACCTTTAGTCAGGATAACTTGTACTAGCTGTCCCCCTTCAAATTGGCCGTTGTGGGATCCCTTCTCGCCTAATATTTGGGAAGAGGACCAGGGCCTCTATAAATAGGGCTAGCCACCACAGTAGGAGGCAACTAATCGGGACCGGACCGAACTAGATGGATCCGAGGCCATTCAGATCATCCTCAACCACACAAGCTCACCAAGCACAAGAGCACCTCTCCTCAGGAGGTTGTTTTTCCCCTGTAGTAGTTCTTCCTTAGCCCGAGAGGCAATCCACCACACCACACTGGACTATGGTTTTACGCAACATCGGTGGCCCGAACCAGTATAAACCTTGTGTCTCTTGTTCTGTGAGTTCGACGCGCTGAGCTTTGAGATCGCAGTGAGGGCGTGAGCTAGGGGGAGGAGAGATCTTCGTGCACACCCCAGTGTTCGAACCTCAAGGGTTTTGCCGGAACCCAAATCTGACATTTGGCACGCCAGGTAGGGGTGCGCCGAAGCCTTCCTCCCGGCGATCCGCGTTCCATCACTCCACCGCATCCATGGCGGACGCGCGCAGAGCGTCGGGCCGCCCTCGCCGCCTGCGTCGCTCAGACAGCCCCTGTCGGCGGGTCTCCCCGTCGTTCCCCGTCGCCCGCCGCTAACCCCGCCACTGGTCCGACAGGAAACGAGCAGCAAGCATCCTCACTGCATCCTTCTGTGCGGCGGGACGGCCGCACCACCACTCCGTCGCTGACCCTAGCCGGCTCATCGTCTCACGCTCGTCGTGCTCCCACGGACGCGCAGGCCGCGCTGCTCATGGCACGCGAGCTCCTGCACTACCGACCGGTCGACGACCTCTACGAAGACTGGTTGGACCGCATCGCCGAGCTCGTCAGCGCCGCTGGGGGTCCCCCGCACCCTCCCTCTCGCTACCTCGCCCTCCCCCAGCTACAGGCGATGTAGCTCACGGAGCACCTCCGCCACCTCCGCACCAAGACGGCGCCCTGGCGCTAAGGCGCGCGGCCCCTCGACGTGACCCACCGCGTCGGGCGCCCGCGCGAGAAGAAGGGAGCTGCCAAGAAGTTCCCCGGCCGCAAGAGAATGCTCCCACGCTCCCAGCGCCACCGCGACAAGACCACGTGCCTCCTGCAGTGGCGGCGCGCGGATATCAGGGGCAGGCTCCGCATCAGCAAAGGGCCCCGGTGGCCACAGCAGGCTGCCGCGCCTTCACTCCGGAGCTGCGTAGCATCGTCTGGCCGGGCAAGTTCAAGTCGGACCTGCCTCCTCGCTACGACGGCACCCCCGACCCTGCGGAGTTCTTGCAGCTCTACGAGCTGAGCATCGAGGCGGCCAACGGCGACGAGAAAGTCATGGCGAACTGGTTCCCCATGGCTCTCAAGGTTGGTGCTCGCTCGTGGCTCCTGAACCTGCCCCCGGGCTCGATCTGCTCCTGGGATGAGATGCACGACCGCTTCGTTGCCAACTTCCAGGGCACTCGCAACTGCCCTCCGGCCGCGGGTGACCTGCGCCGCATCAAGCACCAGCCAGGAGAGACCTTACAAAAGTACATCCAGCGCTTCAATAGCGTTCGTCTCAAGATCCCCAGGGTGACGGATGAGGCCATCATTTCCGCTTTTTCTGATGGTGTCCGCGGCATCAAGATGAAGGAGGAGCTCGACATCCACGAGGAGCTATGCACGGCTCTGGAGCTGTTGAACATGGCGACCAATTGCGCGAGAGTCGAAGAGGGGCGCCTTTCCCTCCTCGAGCTCCCAGCTACCGACCCGGAGGAGAAGAAAGCCAAGGCCAAGGACGTGAAGCGCAAGGGAGTGGCCGTGCTCGCAGCCGAGCCAGATACAAAGCGTGGCTGGGACCATCCCGAGTCATCCAAAAGCAACCGACCATTCGGCGCCTTCCACAACATACACAGCCACAACACCAACGATTGTCAAGAGCTCAGGGCCATTCGAGATGGACGCTTCGGTCGACGCCCCGAGCGCAATGGCCGGGGCTACGGCCGAGGAGGAGGACGAGGCGGAGGACGCTGGGACGATCGCGGCCCCCGCCAGGAGTGGCGCGACCGGCCTCGCGAGGACCGCTGGCAGGACCAGCCTCGTGAGGGCGCCTGGAGGTATCAGCCTCGCGAGGACCGCCCTCAGGGCAACACTGGCCTTCCTCCGCTGCCGCCACCACTAAGAAGAAACAACGACCACTATCGGGATGAGGGGGCTGGGGGCTTCCAGGAACCGCGTGCTATTGCCTGCATCTTGGGCGGAGCTCAGGCCCCAGCATCTCAGTGTATCTTCAAGCAGTTTGCTCGCGAGGTGAACGCAGCCCTTCCCAAGCTTGAGGTCACGCGTCCGCTCAGGTGGTCCAAGTGCGCCATCACTTTCAGCTCGGCGAACCAGCTCAAGTGCGCGGCCACTGCTGGCGCCCTCCCGATGCTCTGCTCACCCATCATCAGCAACGTACAAGTCACCAAGACCCTCATTGATGGTGGTGCAGGGCTTAACGTCATGTCCGTCGAGACATTCGACAGCCTCCAAGTGCCATATGATCAGCTTCAGCCCACCAAGCCCTTCTCAGGAGTGACTGACGGCTCCACCACCCCGATAGGGTAGGTCCGCCTCCCTGTCACCTTCGGACAGCGCGACAACTACCGCACCGAGCTCATCGACTTTGACGTTGCTCACATCCGTCTGCCGTACAATGCCATCCTCGGGTACCCGGCCCTAGCCAAGTTCATGGCGGTAACTCACCACGGCAACCACATCCTCAAGATGCCAGAGGAAGCGGCGGGATCATCACGGTCCCCTGCGAAGAAAGAGATGCGGTGTGCTCCCTTGAACGCGCCTTCCAAGCCACAGCAATCGAAGACCCCGACAACGATGGTGCGCAGTACCCTCCTGGGCCATCCCCAAGAAAAGAAGCAACTACTCCGTACAGGGCCTCAGGGGAGCGGTGCCACATCAGGATCAGCGCCCGCGCCGGGGGCGCCTCCCTCCTTCGCATAGGAAGGCGCGCTCGGCGCCCTCCTCAGGCAAGGCTCGGGGGCTCTCTTCTGTAGGGCCTCAAACCTAGACAATATCACAAGCGAGGCGCTCGGGAACCACGTGGAGGTGTGCTTTGCGGCACGTTTCCCTCAGGAGGACACCGGGCGACGAGTGCCCGGCGCTCAGGAGTTCATCGCCAAGACCACTCAGGAGCTGCAGGATGCCAGGGCCATGCGCGGCGACCGCCCCCCACCTGGCACAGCTCCCCATCCAGGCGAGGATGGTGGGCTGCGCATCTGCATCGACATCCCAGGGCTCAACAGGGTCGCATCTCAGGAGCGCTTCTGGCCTTCGCGTGTGGGACGTTGCGAGGGCCCACCTCACAGCTATGTTCGCATGCCATTCTGCCTGCCGAGCATGGTGGCCGCCTTCCAGCGCAACCTGCGGAGCATCTTGACGACCCAGGAGGCCAGGCATCACTCGGTCCTGGCGGAGATGGAGACGGTCCTCAAGGAACCACCTGGACCCCTAGAGCCTCCCGAGGCTCGGGGCCCCGGTGGCTCATGAGGAGCAACCCCTTCGCCAGCATCTTCAGCTACCCCAACATCCCGTCGACAATGGAACCAGGTGACATTTTCCAAGTTTATTTAGCTAGGAGCACCCCCCGGGCTGCATCATTCCCAGGCCGCGTGGGCCTGTCCCTGCAGCATGTATCCTTTTACGTCTTTAGCTTACTCTACTGGGGGCGCCCCTCGGGCTGCATCATCCCCAGGCCGCTCGGGTCCGACCCAGTGGCATGTATCGTTCTTGCATTTACCTAATCTAGTTCGCTTTCCATGCATAATCTATCTATGGTATTGCTTGCTTGATTACCACCCATCACAGGAGCCACGCGCCGATCGTCTTTCTTCAGGATCCTTCGCATAAGAAGGCTAGGCACGGCGTCTATGCTCGGGTCCGTCCCTGCAGCGTTGATAAATCCAACGGCTGAGATCTGTCTGGCTGGCCGGTCCCGTTCACGTCACCTCCTGGGGTCGTTGGTGCTTGGCCTTCGCATGCGATAACCTCAGGAGATTCATTCGGTGCAGGTTGCCTAACCATCTCGTAGGACCACCGCAGTCAACAAGAACCAAGACCAGGCGCAACCCGCCTTGAGGTAGGGCCTCGTGAGTCCCACGTTGGCTCACGAGTGCCTAGACACACCTCGTCTAGCCCTGCCGTGCAAGCCACGTGTCAGGGCGGGGCTGTGCACACCCCTGGGGCTCCACTCAGAGGGAGCCCTCACCCACGCACCAGTGGAAGCACCATGCTCCGCGCTGGCAGTCGACATGGCCGAGGAGCGGTTATGCGCGTGCAAGTGCGGAAGCGCTATGCTCCGCGCTGGTGATAAACAACTGATGGCGGCCCCATGGCCGTATCAACCTCACGGAGCCCTTGAGCTCAGTGTCTGGCCTCATCGCAACACCTCCCCCCGGGAGAGTCGCGCGAGGGGGCTAGGCACGGGGGCTACGCTCGAGTCACGCCCAAGCGTACGCCACCCCGCCAGCTCCCTCGGGCCTGGCCGTCGCGCGCCCTCCCGAGCGGAGCCTCGGCGAGGGAAAAGGTATGAAGGTCGTTTGAGCGTCAAGGCGGACTCCTGCGCATCGCGACTCAGGAGCCTAACTGGCCACGTAGCCCCTCACCCCTTGGTCTCGTCCTGGTGATCCGGATGACCCAACGGCGGCTGAGGTATGCGCGGGGTCGGGCCCTGCTGACGTAGAACACTAGACCTATTCCTACGTCTCCTTTCTGTAAGTTGTTTGTGCGTCAAGGGGGACTCCTGAGCATCGCGACTCAGGAGCCTAACTGGCCACGTAGCCCCTCACCCCTTGGTCTCGTCCTGGTGATCCAAACGACCCAACGGCGGCTGAGGTATGCGCGGGGTCTGGCCCTGCCGACGTAGAACGTAAAGCAAATGGGAAGGAAGTCGCAAAATCTCAAGAAAATATCACAAGACATATTGTTCTCCCGATACCAAACGCAAGGTTAAACACCTCCATGAGGCATGGTGCATATTCCAGAAGCTAAACAGGAAAGGAGCCGCCAGCAAGTCATCTTGTCATTCCCGGACGCCGCCGTTGCCCGCAAGGGATGCTTCTCCCATAGCGGCGTTGCCCTCACCTACACCACCCGCCGGAGTTGCAGGATCAGCAGCACCGACAGTTGAGGGTGTGGGATCGAAGGCGCGGAACCTCTTCAGCAGGGCCTCCACCTGACCCTTCACGGCTTCGGCAGTAGCTGCACAGTGCTCGGCGTCCACAGGCTCCAGCAGCTCGTCAAGGTGGGCGGCAGGATCGCGAAGATGGAGGTGGCTGAAGACGCGCGTCAACGCGGCTAAGGAAAGAATGCGGGCTTCTCCCCTGCCAAGGGCCGATACCGCTCACAACTTCCTCAAGCGCCGCGACCAGATAAGGAAGCAGCTGGGTGGGGCCCTCGTCATCGGTAGCCAGTGGCTCCTCCAAGCCCTTCTCGTAGAGCGACCGCAGCACCGTGCGAGACCTCTCCTCGAGGGACTTGAAGGCCACGCAGTCTTCGGCTAGGACCTGCACCTTGGCTTCCAGCTCGGCCTTCCCTGCCTCCACCTTCTGCTCCAGCTTCTCCAGCCAGCTGTGCTCCGCAGCCTGCACCTTCCCCAACTGCTCCAGCTCGGCGTTGCGATCCCTGACAGCGTCCTCCCGGGCCTTCATCTTCTCCTCCTCCGCCTTGCGGCCTCGCGACTCGGCCGCACGCTCGTTGCGCATTGCCTCCAGCTCAGCCTCCAATGACTCGCAGCGATCTTGGGAGGCTCCGACATCCTTCAGCGCAGCTTCACGGGCAGCCATGGCTTGGGCGACAGCCTGCTTGTCCTTCTCGGATTCCACCGCAGCCTGGCACAGCACCGCCCGGATGGCCACGTCGGAGTGGAGCCAGCCAAAGATCAGCTCCAGGCGCCCGGCCACCAGGCGACAGTCGGTGCCTTGAAGATTCTCCCGCAGCAAGGTCAGTGCAGAAAGAGCGCGCTCCAGGATGTCGCGCGAGGCGGAAGGATCCGGGGTCAGCAGAGCGGCAGAGGAAGGAAGAGGCAACATCGTCACGATGGCTTGGGAGGTTGAGGGCTCCTGAGCTTTGGGGACCTCAGCAGCCGAGCCGGACGCCGGCGCGTCTGGTGCCAGCGGGACCATGGGGGCTGCCTCCTCCAGAGGACGCTCCCCCAAGTTTCGTGAGGACGATCGGGCCGGGGAAGCACGAGCACCGCCAAGGCCCTTCCCTGCGAAGGAGGGTGCGGCCGCTGCAGGCAATTTGATCCCAAGCAGTACCGTCGTATCCTCCTTCCTCCTCTTCACCGTGGGCGTCGGCCTAGTCAAGTAACGAAAAGCGTCAAGATTCGGCAGCAGAAGCAGGAACAAGGCAAGACAAGAATACTTACTAGTCCACCGCGGCGTAGTCCCTCTGCTTCCTGAGCTTGAAGCCTGAGAGCCTCGTAGCCTGAGGCACGGGCGCAAGGGCTCTAGGCGCAGAAGAGGGGGCAGCAGGCAAGTTGGAAACAGCTTCAGGTAGCATCAGGACAGGGGCGTCGACTCGGGAGACCAGCGCCGACCTTCCTCTCGTCAGAACCTCGACCGGTGACCTCCTCCGGGGACTGACCTTGGACCTCGAGGAGCCCCCTGCAGTACGCAGCTCCCTCCTTTCCAGGGGGACATCGGCCTCATCATCATCATCACGCAGGGTGCGGAGGATGTCGGCCTTGCGCATAGGAGAGGTCTCCCCCTCCCCCTCGCGGGTAGCTTCCGAGTTGCGCTCCTCCTCCTCCCCCTCGCGAGACTCACCGGAGGACACGACCACCGGGGTCGTCATCGCCGGAGCACTCGAGGGCGAGGCGGCACAAGCCCGCGCCCATCAAAGATGGGCATGGAGGCGGCAACCTCTGCCCCATCTGGGCAGCGGAACAAGGGAACAAAGCAATCAGGCGGGTACCCTTGGTCGTCCCCAACCAAGGAGCGAAGAGTCGAGCACATTTCCTCATCAGAAAGTGGCTCCGGGCGCAGGCGGAGGTCGTCCCCTTCGTCTCCAAGCTTCCACAGTGGGCGCGGGCGCGCTTGGAGGGGAGCCACGCGCCGCGCCATGAATTCTTTGGCAATCATGGCCCCCGTCAACTTCGCCGTCCTCGAGTCGCCGGCTTCAGGTCGGCAGTCATCCTCTCCAGCACCTGCGTTACCCGAGGGTCGGTGAGCTTCGCATGAAGCCATCCCTCTTGGGACACAGGCATCTCAGTCGGCAGCACCAGCCGGGGGTGGGAGCACTTGGTGTCCATCAGGACCCACTTGCTCCTGAAGCCCTCGGCCTTCGAGATGGCATTGGTCTTGTTGGCCGCGACGAAGCCAACGCACCCAGAGCGGTAGCCCTCCTTGATCCGAAGGAAGAAGAAGTGGCGCAGCAGCGCCACGGACGGCATCACTCCAACATACGCCTCGCAGTAGAATGCGAAGATCGACAGGAGGAGGATGGAGTTGGGGTGAAGATGGAGAGCGTGGATCTTATAGTGACAGAGGACGGAGTAGAAGAAGTCAGAGAAGGGGGGAACCAACTCGGCGGCGATGCTACTCAAGAAGAAGGGGTAGAAAGTGCTGCCAGGGGCCTCAGGCTCGGCGGCGCCGAACCGGAGCATAGTCTTCCTCTTCTCGTCACCCTCCGCCGTCATCAGACGCACGGCGGCAAGGTTCTTCACCGACACGCTCCGCACGTCGAGCGCGGGCTCGTACCAGGATGGCGGAGGAGTAGCCCGAGCTTTCTTGGGCGCCATCGACGGCAAGCTCGAAGGGGAACTGGGTGGATCTGGAGTCTCTGGAAGCGAAGGGCAAGAAAGGGGATCTGGAGCAAGATGAAGGAAGGCAATGAAGGCAAATACAGCCCGCGCCAGTCTTTTGTCAATCGGGCAGTTGCCGAGGCAGCATGGGGAAGCGGAGATGCCCATGTCCAATCAATCGCCATGCGTCAAGCGAGGCCGCAGGCTATTGGGGCCGCGGCGCTCCGCACTTGCCCCTTGGCTTCGCCTCGAAGCCAAGTCCGAGCGTGCCTTCGGCCCGGGGGCTACTGTCGGCGTCCTGGGAACCGGGGTCCCCAGACTTGCCTTCCTATGGCCCATGGCGTGGCTCCACCAGCGGCCCTGCATGGCCCATCTTCACCAGCAAACACTCAAGACCCTCACGAAGGGCCAAGCCTCGCGAGGCGGACGACGCAAGACCTCTTCGGGGGCGGCCTCACCAGGCTGGCTCGTGAGGGGCAGAGAGATCAAGGCAAGGGGCACTCGCGAGGTTCCTGTGACGTAAGCCATGATGACCAGGGCCCGGCGGGGGCCAGGCGGGCGCCAGCGCGCACAGTGTCCTCGTTTCCTCTTTGATTCTAAAGAGGCAAGCACAGGCAAGGAGTCCCGAGGCATCAGGCAAAGGTTCCCATATCGGTGCAACAAGACCAAGACCAGCAGGACGGCAGGACGGAGGTCACCGTGGAGCCCAAGACGGAATCACCACCAGAGCCTTTGGCAGGCGAAGACCACCTTTAGTCAGGATAACATGTACTAGTTGTCCCCCTTCAAATTGGCCGTTGTGGGATCCCTTCCCGCCTAATATTTGGGAAGAGGTCCAGGGCCTCTATAAATAGGGCTAGCCACCACAGTAGGAGGCAACTAATCGGGACCGGACCGAACTAGACGGATCCGAGGCCATTCAGATCATCCTCAACCACACAAGCTCACCGAGCACAAGAGCACCTCTCCTCAGGAGCTGTTCTTCCCTTGTACTAGTTCTTCCTTAGCCCGAGAGGCAATCCACCACACCACACTGGAGTAGGGTATTACACCACATCGGTGCCCGAACCAGTACAAACCTTATGTCTCTTGTTCTGTGAGTTTGAAGCGCTGAGCTTTGAGATCACGGTGAGGGCGTGAACTAGGGGGAGGAGAGATCTTCGTGCGCACCCCAGTGTTCGAACCTCAAGGGTTTTGCCGGAACCCGAAATCCGAATGGTCCCATGCAAGAAATGCGAATGAATTTCAAACACCAGGGCACCGTTGATTGCCGGCAAAACATTGAGATACCTGGTTTTTAATATCTAGTAAATCCAAAACTCGTCTGAAATTCATGAAACTTGGCATGCTATCATGGAACGGCATCAACATGTCGTGGTAAAAAAATTGTCCCATTTGGGGTAGGTTTGGGTATAAGCTTCTCACAAACCAGAGCTTCTCACAACAAGCATGCTGGTTTCGATAGGGAACGTCCCACCTTTGGGGACGAAATGATATCCATTTCCTCTTATTGCTTTCAAAAATTTTCTCGTGTCAACATAGAACAACAGGAGTGTTGTGTCAATTTTTGTGATTTTTCGGGGTTCGTTTGGACATTTTTATGCATTAACTGAGTTTTCCATGCATTTATGTGCATAATTCAAATTTGAACTACATGCACATGCTCCAGTGCATATAAATTGGTTGAAAAATGAAATATGTTTCCTTGGTTGCATGCTTAGGTCCCATGCAAGAAATGGGAATGAATTTCGAACACCAGGGCACCATTGATTACCGGCAAAACATTGAGATACCTGGTTTTTAAATTCTAGTAAATCTAAAACTTGTCTGAAATTCATTAAACTTGGCATGCTATCATGGAACGGCATCAACATGCCATGGTAAAAAAATTGTCCCATTTGGGGCAGGTTTGGGTATAAGCTTCTCCCAAACCAGAGCTTCTCACAACAAGCATGATGGTTTCGATAGGAAAAGTCCCACCTTTGGGGACGAAACGATATCCATTGCCTCTTATTGCTTTCAAATTGTTTCTCGTGTCAACATAGAACAACAGGAGTGTTGTGTCAATTTTTGTGATTTTTCGGGGTTCGTTTGGACATTTTTATGCATTAACTGAGTTTTCAATGCATTTATGTGCATAATTCAAATTTGAACTACATGCACATGCTCCAGTGCATATAAATTGGTTGAAAAATCGAATATGTGTCCTTGGGTGCATGCTTAGGTCCCATGCAAGAAATGGGAATGAATTTCAAACACCAGGGCGCCCTTGATTGCCGGCAAAATGTGGAGATACATTGTTGTTAAATTCTAGTAAATCTAAAACTCGTCTGAAATTCATGAAACATGGCATAGTATTATGGAATGGCACCCGACATGTTGTGGTACTTTTCGTTTCCATTTTGAGAGAAGGCGCACTCGAATAATGACAGCCAACAAAGGCATTTTGAAAAAATAGCTACCACTTTAATATCTCAAACTTTTGTATAATTCAAACCGTGTGCGTTCTGTTAACCATTCACGTGACGCCACGTGTCTTGGTTTTAATGGATATAGGAGGTGCCATGTGGACAGCTGCTTGACTGAATGGGAGGCGTGCGAGCGCAGTCCGGTGCGCAGGCTCACCGGGAAGCGTACAAGCTGTTCAACGCAGGATCTATGCATCTCTTCAACGCAAACGGTTCAGATTACGGTATGCAAATAAAAGCCAGACTTCGGCGCTAAGCCAAGAGACACTGGATTTGTCAAAATATGCAGCTAAAAATCAATAGCACTATCTATTTTTGCAACTAAAATTCAGTAATTAAGCATAGATTTCATTCATAGAGATTAAGCAGTCGTTCTCACCGGGAAGCGAGACAGCCTTGGACCGCCGCCCGCCTCGCTTCCACGGGTCTATATTAATGGCGCCGCCGAGCTGCCGCACCCCCCATCCTCGCCACACACACAATCCTTTCTCTTCGCCCGCATCCTCGACGCCGCTCTGAGTCCTCAAAGCCGTCAGTGTACGAGGATGCCACCGAAGCGCCCCATCAGAGGGAGTGGCGACGCCGGGGCTGCTGAAGCACCGGAGCATGGCGTGAATATGGAGATAGAGGTTTCCGTCGCTGCCGACGAGGTGGAGAACAAGGCTGCCAACAAGCGGAGGCGGGTCAAGAAAGAACCGCAAGCGACTCCAGCAGGCCTAGACTTCATCAACAACCTCCCCGATGATATGTTGATAGTCATCATATCCCTCCTCCCAATCAAATATCGGGCGAGGACATCCGCCCTTTCCCGGTGGTGGCGCCCCCTATGGCTCCTCACCCCTGTCGACCTCCTCGACGCCCACAAGCTCTGCCATGGCTATCACCAAAGCTTGGATGCGTTCTCCCAGATCCTCCGCAATCACCATGGCCCAATCAAAGGTCTTATCACGGGCAAGTTATGTTCCAATGGCAAGGACCGAGCCAAGCTTGACGAGTGGTTCCAATCCCCCGCCATAGATCAGCCCGAGAAGCTCAGTTTTACTGATGGGCATATGCGCTTGCTGCCAACATCCGCGCTCCACTTCGCGCCCATGCTGCGCCTCGCCAAGTTCATGAACTGCCATTTCCGCACCCCCCCCTTAATGACGCGCCCGCTCTTTTTCTACCACTACTAAAGCACCTAGAGCTCATCGCCATCCGCATCCCAAAGGATGACATGGAGCGCCTGCTCCGCGACTGTACTGCACTCGAGTTCCTTCGTCTTCAGGCGATGAATTGGTTGAGTACCTTGCACATCACCTCCAGGACTCTCCAGACTATTTATGTGTGTTGCTAGTGCTGCAACGAGAGATCACAAAAGGTGGACCACAATATGGTCATCCAGGATACACCTTCACTTGAGAGATTACTTGTAGTTGATGAACAAGGTCCAACAAGAATCAATGTCATTTCTGCGCTGAAATTGAAAGTGGTGGGCTACTCGTCTGTCAAATACTACAACTTTTAGGTACAACAGTCGCCTTATACCTCTCCTTCTTGATATCAACGTTATTTATAGTTTTGAAGATGTATGTTCGTCTGTCATCCAGCGAAGCTTCACCCAGACTCTAGGCACAGTGAAGGTCTTAGCACTAGAATCTGTCGGCCCCAAGCTGGACCAAGTTGTCAGTTGCCTGAGATGCTTTCCGTGCCTGAAGAAGTTGTATATCGAGGTGAT
Source organism: Aegilops tauschii subsp. strangulata (assembly GCF_002575655.3). NCBI lineage: Eukaryota > Viridiplantae > Streptophyta > Magnoliopsida > Poales > Poaceae > Aegilops > Aegilops tauschii. The sequence goes on along the minus strand of NC_053041.3, from coordinate 301,537,610 downwards.
GTTCCTTTCCTGTTAAATGTTAACCATAAGGGACTTCAATTTTTTGCACCTTTTCCCAAGTTTACAATGACAATGTACTACGATTTCTGAAGGAATTTTGGAGGATTTTAGGACATACACCCCCACCCGATATTGGTTGCTTCATTCATACGGTTACAAAAGTCCATAAGCATTTCTCCTTTGGATTCATCTGTACTAGTTTTCTTAGGGAATTTTTCATCCAATCCAACCTCTTGTGAACAAGGCTACATGTTTCTAGATTGTAATCAAATGCCCATGTTAATCATGCCAGATCGAAGATGGCACGTTGGTGCATTTTACAAATCCTGCAAACCAAATGGGCGCGTAGCAGTGTTCAAAACTGCATGTAGGCACTAACACGTTCTCTTCTTTTGCAGATAATAATAGGCCCGGAGGTGGATAATGTTTATAATGACGATCACATCGAATGCCTAGATCTGCATCTCTCAAATATTAATTTGAACTCCTACCGAGGGACCTACCGGTGATTACACTCCCCAGGTTCTTTCTTGCCAGAGCAAAGGTGCTGAGGGTACTGAGGTTGAGCATGCATTTAATTAGGAAAGATGAATGGTATGATTATCAGAGCCGGCAGGTACTACGGAATGGAAGAGCCTCCAAAAATGCCAAACTTCGTATTGGAAGAGCATATGGCAAAGCAATTGGAAGTCATTGTGTCAAACCCATACATGACTTGTCAGGGGCTGATCCCTTTTCAGAAATGACGCAGCTTGCAATGTTTGAATTTGGGCATTGTAATCTTTGAATTTGAACCTTGCAATATTTATGGTATTTGTTATATTGAACCGTTTCTGTTCTCTTGTCTCAACGCAAACAGTTCATCCGAGTGAACCGCATGTTGTATATTGCAGACACCTTGATCTGGCTCACCGTTTCTTTTGTGTTGACTAATCACAAACAGTTCATCCGAGTGAACTGTAAGTTGTACATCGCACACACCTGATCTGGCTGACCGTTTCTTTTGTGTTGCCTAATCACAAACAGTTCATCCGAGTGAACCGTATGTTGTACATCGCACACACCTTCATCTGGCTGCCCGTTTTTTTGCTCCTCCTCATCGAAAATGGTTAATTGAACTGAACTATAGGCCCTGCATCGCACACGCAACTAAAATCTGAATCGTGTTTGATGCATCCTCCATCGCAAATGTTTTGCGCCTTTTTTGACGGGTTTTTTCACCACCGTTTGCGATTATTGCATTGCACATAGTTTCGTCAAAGGGTCTCTGATCGTAGTGTCACGTTAGCAGCATCCTGCAGTAGTGATTCCCTACCGGACCCATGAGGCTTGTTGTCAGAATCTCTGGTATGTGAGAAGCCTTATACCCAAACCTGCCCCAAATAGGATAAATTTTTTACCACACCATGTTGATGTCGTTCCATGATAGCATGCCAAGTTTCATGAATTTCAGACGAGTTTTGGATTTACTAGAATTTAAAAACCATGTATCTCAATGTTTGCGGCCGATCGACGGTGGCAAGGTGTTTGACATTCATTCCCGTTTCTTGCATGGGACCTAAGCATGCAACCAAGGGCACATATTTGATTTTTCTTCAACCAATTTATATGCACTGGAGCATGTGCGTGTAGTTCAAATTTGAATTATGCACATAAATGCATAGAAAACTCAGTTAATGTATAAAAATGTCCAAACGAACCCTGAAAAATTCCAAAATTTAACACAACACTCCTGTTGTTCTATGTTGACACCAGAAAAAAAAGTTGAAATCAAGAAGAGGCAACGGATATCGTTTCGTCCAGAAAGGTGAAACGTTCCCTACGTAACCATGAGGCTTGTTGTGAGAAGCTCTGGTTTGTGAAAACCTTATACCACAACCTGCCCCAAATGGGACAATATTTTTACCACGACATGTTGATGCCGTTCCATGATAGCATGTCAAGTTTTCATAAATTTCAGACGCGTTTTCGATTTACTAGAATTTTAAAACCATGTATCTCAATGTTAGCGGCCGAGCGACGGTGGCAAGTTGTTTGACATTCATTCCCATTTCTTGCATGGGGCCTAAGCATGCAACCAAGGACACACATTTGAATTTTGAACCCATTTATATGCACTGGAGCATGTGCATGTAGTTCAAATTTGAATTATGCACATAAATGCATAGAAAACTCAGTTAATTTATAAAAATGTCCAAGCGAACCACGAAAGATCCCAAAAAATGACACAACACTCCTGTTGTTCTATGTTGACACTAGAAAAATTTTGAAAGCAAGAAGAGACAACTGACATCATTTCGTCCACAAAGGTGGCACGTTCCCTACCGAAACCATCAGGCTTGTTGTGAGAAGCTTGATACATCTCCAACGTATCTATAATTTTTGATTGTTCCATGCTATTATATTATCATTCTTGGATGTTTTACAATCATTTTATAGCAAATTTATATCATTTCTTGGGACTAACCTATTGACAAATGCCAGGTGCCAGTTGTTGTTATTTTCTTGTTTTTTTCGTAGAAAATCAATACCAAACAGAGTCCAAACGCAGCGAAACTTTTTGGAGATGTTTTTGGACCGAAAGACATCCAGTGGGCCAAAGAAGTACCAAAGGGGTGCCCCGAAGGGGGCACAACCCACTTGAGCTCACCTGGGGGCTTAGGCGCGCCCTGGTGGGTTGTGCCCACCTCAGTGGCCTCCCACACCGCCTCTTTGCCCTATAAATTCCCAAATACTCCAAAAAAACCCGAAGATAACCCTAGATCAGAAGTTCTGCCACCGCAAGCCTCTGTAGCCATGAAAAATCAATCGGGAGCCCGTTTCGGCACCCTGCCAGAGGGGGAAATCATCACCGGTGGCCATCTTCATCATCCCGGCAGCCACCATGATGAGGAGGGAGTAGTCCACCCTCGGGGCTGAGGGTTTGTACCAATAGCTATGTGTTTAATCTCTCTCTCTCTCTCTCTCTCTCTCGTGTTCTTGATGGCACGATCTTGATGTATCGCGGGCTTTGTTAATATAGTTGGATCATTTGGTGTTTCTCCCTCTCTAGCTTGTTGTGATAAACTGATTTTTCCCTTTGAGATTTCGTTTTATCGGATTGAATATTTTTATGGATTTGAGAGCACTTGATATATGTCTTGCATATGAATACTCGTGGTGACAATGGGGTATTATATTGATTCACTTGATATATGTTTTTGCACTCAACTCGCGGATTCCCAAGGTGACATTGGGGTAATCTATGCATAGGGGTTGATGCATGTTTTCGTCCTTGTTTCTCTGGTAGAAATCTTGGGGCACTCTTTGAGGTTCTTTGTGTTGGATCGAGTATTACGAATCTGAAATTGTTTGATGCGTATTGTATAATTAACTCATGGATACTTGTGGTGACATTGGAGTATCTAGGTGACATTAGAGTTGGTTTATGCGTATCATATGTTGTTATTTTAGTACGAACTATTGGATAGATCTAACAGAAAGAATAACTTTGCATTATTTTAGTACGGACTCTTGAATACATCAAATAGAGAGAATAACTTTAAGGTGGTTTCGTACCCTAGAAACAATTTCTTCTTATGTTCTCAACTAGATAAGAACTTTGGAATGATTCTTCATCACACATTGAGGGATGGTTATATGATCCAATTATATTAGCATTGTTGAGAGATTGCACTAGCGAAAGTACGGACCCTAGGCCTCATTTTCAAGCATTGCAATACCATTTGTGCTCCATTTTATCAATTGCTACCTTGCTGTTTTTTATTCTTCTTATTACAAAAATCAATATCTACTATCATTACTACACTTGTATCACCATCTCTTCGCCAACTAGTGCACCTATACAATTTACCATTGTATTTGGTGTGTTGGGGACACAAGAGACTTTTTGTTATTCGGTTGCAGGGTTGTTTGAGAGAGACCATCTTCATCCTATGCCTCCCAGGGATTGATAAACCTTAGGTCATCCACTTGAGGGAAAATTGCTACTGTCCTACAAAACTCTGCGCTTGGAGGCCCGACACAAGTCTACAAGAATAAAGTTGCGTAGTAGACATCAAGCTCTTTTCTGGCGCTGTTGCCGGGGAGGTGAGTGCATGAAGGTATATCTTTAGATCTTGCAATTGAATCTTTTAGTTTCTTGTTTTATCACTAGTTTGGTTTGTAAAACGAAACTACAAAAAAATGGAATTGAGGTTGCATCATATTGTTCATCTTTATAATTTGTTTCGTGAAAATGATGGATCGAAAAATTGTGCTCATTTGATAGAAGAAGAATTTTATAAAATGTTTGACAAAAAATCTTAGAATGATGAGGATGATTGCAATGTTGTTGGTATGAACTCTTTAAATATCCGTGATGCTAACGATATGCAAAGCCATAAGCTTGGGGATGCTATATTTGATGAAGATGATATTTTTACTCCCCCAAGTTTTGATGAGAAATTTATTATCATGATTGATGTCTACTACGCAACTTTATCCTTTTAGACATTGCTGGGCCTCCAAGTGCAGAGTTTTGTAGGATAGCAGCAAATTTCCCTCAAGTGGATGACCTAAGGTTTATCAATCCATGGGAGGCGTGGGTTGAAGATGGTCTCTCTCAAGCAACCCTGCAAGCAAATAACAAAGAGTCTCTTGTGTCCCCAACACACCCAATACAATGGTAAATTGTATAGGTGCACTAGTTCGGCGAAGAGATGATGATACAAGTGCAATATGGATGGTAGATACATGTTTTTGTAACCTGAAAATATAAAAACAGCAAGGTAAGGAGTGGTAAAAGTGAGCGAAAATGGTATTGCAGTGCTTAGAAACAAGGCCTAGGGTTCATACTTTCACTAGTGCAAGTTCTCTCAACAATGATAAGATAATTCGATCATATAACAATCCCTCAACGTGCAACAAAGAGTCACTCCAAAGTCACAAATAGCGGGGAACGAACGAAGAGATTATTGTAGGGTACGAAACCACCTCAAAGTTATTCTTTCTGATCGATCTATTGGGATATTCCTATAAGTGTCACAAACAGCCCTAGAGTTCGTACTAAAATAACACCTTAAGACACACATCAACCAAAACCCTAATGTCACCTAGATACTCCAATGTCACCACAAGTATTCGCGGGTTAGATTATATGATATGCATCACACAATCTCAGATTCATCTATTCAGACCAACACAAAGAACTTCAAAGAGTGCCCCAAAGTTTCTACCGGAGAGTCAAGACGAAAACGTGTGCCAACCCCTATGCATAAGTGCACAAGGTCACAGAACCCGCAAGTTGATCAGCAAAACATACATCAAGTGAATCACGTGAATATCCCATTGTCACCACAGATAAGCACATGCAAGACATACATCAACTGTTCTCAAATCCTTAAAGACTCAATCCGATAAAATAACTTCAAAGGGAAAACTCAATCCATTACAAGAATTTAGAGGGGGAGAAACATCATAAGATCCAACTATAATAGCAAAGCTCGTTGTACATCAAGATCGTGCCAAATCATGAACACCAGAGAGAGAGAGAGATCAAACACATAGCTACGGTACCTATCCTCAGCCCCGAGGGTGAACTACTCCGTCCTCGTCATGGAGAGCGCCGGGGTGATGAAGATGGACACCGGTGATGATTTCCCCCTCCGACAGGGTGCCGGAACAGGGTCCTGATTGGTTTTTGGTGGCTATAGAGGCCTGCGGCGGCGGAACTCCCGATCTAGGTTTCTTTTCGGGGGTTTCTGTATTTATAGGAATTTTTGGCATCGGTTTCATGTCAGGGGGGTCCATGAGGAGCCCACAAGGACGGAGGGCGCGCCCACGGGGTAGGGCGCGCCCTCCACCCTTGCGGAGGCCTCGTGGCTCTTCTGGCCAAACTCTTTTGCTTCGTGGGCTTCTTCTGGTCCATAAAAAATCAACGTAAATTTTCAGCTCATTTGGACTCCGTTTGATATTCCTTTTCTGCGAAACTCAAAAACTAGGAAAAAACAGAAACTGGCACTAGGCTCTAGGTTAATAGGTTAGTCCCAAAAATCATATAAAATAGCATATAAATGCATATAAAACATCCAAGAAAGATAATATAACAGCATGGAACAATCAAAAAATAGAGATACGTTGGAGACGCATCTGTCGGATTTCGAGTTCCGGCAAACCCTTGAGGTTCGAACACTGGGGTGCGCACGAAGATCTCTCCTCCATCTAGCTCGCTCTCGCAACGATCGCAGGGCCTAGCTCAATGAACCCAAAGAACGAGAGGCACAAGATTTTATACTGGTTCAGGCCACCTATGTGGTGTAATTCCCTACTCCAGTGTGGTGTGGTGGATTGCCTCTTGGGCTAAGGATGAACAGCTACAAGGGAAGAACAGCCTCCTCAGGAAGGGTGCACTTGTGCCTGGTGAGTTTGTGTGGTTGGGGATGATCTGAATGATCTGTCCCCTCCCTATGGTGGTGGCTAGTCCTATTTATAGAGGCCCTAGTCCTCTTCCCAAATGTTTAGGCGAGAAGGGATTCCACAACTGCCAAATTCGAAGGGAGACAACTAGTACAAGTTATCCTAGCTAAAGGTGGTCTTCACCTGCCAAAGGTTCTGGTGGTGACACCGTCTTGGGCTCCACGGTGACCTCCGTCCTGCCGTCCTGCTGGTCTTGGTCTCGTTGCACTGATATGGAAACCTTTGTCTGATGCCTCGGGAATCCTCGCCTGCGCTTGCCTATTTAGCACAAAAGAGGAAACAAGGACACTGCGCGCGCTGGTGCCCGCCTAGCGCCCGCCTGGCCCTAGTCGTCATGGCTTACGTCATAGGAACCTCGCGAGGTGCCCCTTGCCTTGATCTCTCCGCCCCTCGCGAGGCAGCCTGGTGAGGCCGCCCCCGAGGAGGTCTTGTCTCATCCGCCTCGTGAGGCTTGGCCCCTCGCGAGGATCTTGAGTGTTTGCTGGTGAAGACAGGCCGTACAGGGCCGCTGGTGGAGCCACGCCGTGGGCCGCAGGCAGGCAAGTCTGGGGACCCCCGTTCCCAGGACGCCGACAGTAGCCCCCGGGCCCAAGGCGCGCTCGGACTTTGCTTCGAAGCGAAGCCAAAGGGCAAGTGCAGAGCGCTGCGGGCCCCAACAGCATGTGGTCTCGCTTGACGCGTGGCGATTGATTGGACATGGGCGTCTCCACTTTCCCATGCTGCCTCGGCTACTGCCCGACTGACAAAAGGCTGGCGCGGGCAACGCTTGCCTTCATTGCTTTCCTTCGTCTTGCTACAGATCCCCTTTCTCGCTCCTTGCTTCCAAAATCTCCAGATCTGCTTCCATTCTCTTCGCGGCCAGCGACCAATGGCGCCCTGAAAGGTCAAGGCTGCTTCGTCGCCCGCCTGGTACGAGCCGGCGCTAGACACACCCAATGTCTCGGAGAAGAACCTCGCGGCCACGCGCCTGCTGACGGAGGGGGCGAACAACGAGAGGGGGAAGACCGAGCTTCGGTCTGGCTCCGCCGAGCCGAAGCCTTCGAGAAGCACCTTCTACCCCTTCTTCATGAGCAGCGTCGTTGCGGGGCTGGTTCCCCCCTTCTCTGACTTCTTCTACGCCGTCCTCGGCCATTATAGGCTGCAGGCCCTTCATCTTCATCCTAACTATGTTCTTCTCCTGTCGATCTTCGCCTTCTACTGCGAGGCGTACATCGGGGTGATGCCGTCCGTGGCTCTGCTGCGCCACTTCTTCTTCCTCCAGATCAATGACGGCCACACCTCAGGGTGCGCCAACTTCGTCGTGGCCGGCAAGGCCAACACGATCTCGAAGGTTGGAAAGAAGGCCAAGGGCTTCAGGAGCAAGTGGGTCATGATGGATGCCAAGTGTGTGCACCCGCGGTTGACGCTGCCGACGGAGATGCCCCAGTCCGACGAAGGGTGGCTCTACATGAAGCTTACTGACGACCGGGCGAAGCCAGTGCTGGAGAAGATGACCGCCAACCTGAAGCCAGGCAACGGGAAGGCGGCGAAGATGACGGGGGCCATGCTCCTGAGGGAATTCCTGATGCTGCATGTGGCTCCGCTCCAGGCGCGCTCACGCCCCTTGTGGATGCTTGGGGGCGAAGAAGATAAGCTTCGCTTGAGTCCGGAGGCCTTGTCTGAAGAAGAGCTGGTTGTGGCTCTCCGCCTCTTGGTCGGGCACGACCAGGAGTATCCGCCGAGTGCTTTCGTTCCCTTGTTCCTTCGCAAGGGCGGAGCGTAGGTCGCGGCCGCCATGCCCACCTTTGATGGGCGCGGGCTAGTGCCACCGGCGCCCCCTGGGGTCCTGATGGCGGTGGCGCCGGTGGTCGTGTCTTCTGGCAATTCCCACGGGGAGGGGGAAGAGGAGGAGGACGAGGAGCGCGACTCGGAGGCGACCCCCAGGCGGATGGGGGAGACCTCCCCATTGCACAAGGCCGACATCCTCCGCACCCTGCCTGATGATGATGACGAGGCCGATATCCCCCCGGAGATAGAGGAGCCGCCCGTGGCTGGGGGCTCCTCGAGGCCCAAGGCGAGCCCCCGGAGGAGGCCACCGGCCAAGGTTCCGACGAGCGGCAGGTCGGTACTGATCTCCCGAGACAACGCTTCTGCTCCGACACCGCCTAGAGCTGCTTCCGGCCCATCTGCTGCCCCCTCTCCCGCTCCTGGAGCCCGCGCGCCTGCGCCTCAGGCTGCGAGGCTCTCAGGCTTCAAGCTTAAGAAGTGGAGGGACTACACCGCCGTGGACCAATAAGTATTCTTGTCCTGCCTTATTCTTGCTTCTGCTGCTTATCCTTGATGCTTCTCCGTTGTGCAATTAGGCCGACGCCCACAGCGAAGAAGAGGAAGGAGGAAGAGGTCGACCAGATCGCCTACGGCGGCCGCAACCCTCTCCATGGATAAGGGCAGCGACGGCGCTCGCGCTTCTCCGGCCCGATCATCCTCACGAGGCTTGGGGAGCATCCTCGGGAGGAGTCAGCCCCCGTGGCCCCGCTGGCTTCGGAGGTGCCAACGCCCGTCTCATTCACCGAGGTCCCCAAAGCTCAGGAGCTTCCGGCCTCCCAAGCCATGCTGACGACGCCGCCTCCTCCCCCTTCTGCCGCACTGCTATCTCCGGGTCCTTCCGCCTCCCCTAACGTCCTGGAGTGCGCTCTTTCAGCGATGACCCTGCTGCGAGAAGATCTTCTGGGCGCCGACCCCCGCCTGGTAGCCGGACGCCTGGAGCTGGTCTCTGGCTGGCTTCACTCAAATGTGTCCGTTCAGGCGGCGCTGAGCCATGCTGTGGGGGACTTCGAGAAGGACAAGCAGGCTGTCACCCAAGCTATGGCTGCCCGCGAAGTCGTGCTGAAGGATGCCGGAGCTGCCCAAGATCGCTGCCGGTCGCTGGAGGCCGAGCTGGAGACAATGTGCAACGAGCGCGCGGCTGAGGCACGAGGCCGCAAGGCGGAGGAGGAGAAGATGAAGGCCCGGGAAGACGCTGTCAGGGATCGCGACGCCGAGCTGGAGCTGTTGGCGAAGGCGCAAGCTGCGGAGCGCAGCCGACTGGAGAAGCTGAAGCGGAAGATGGAGGCGGAGAAGGCCAAGCTTGACGCCAAGGCGAAGGTCCTGGCTGAGGACCGCGTGGCCTTCAAGTCCCTCGAGGAGAAGGATCGCACGGCACTGTGGTCACTTTACGAGAAGGGCTTGCTGGAGCCGCTGGCTACCGACAACGAGGGCCCCACCCAGCTGCTTCCTTATCTGGTCGCGGCGCTTGAGGAAGTCATGAGTGGCATCGGCCCCTTGGTAGAGGAAGAAGCCCACATTCTTTCCTCAGTCGTGTTGATGCGCGTCTTCAGCCACCTCCATCTTCGCGATCCCACCGCCCACCTTGAGGAGCTGCTGGAGCCTGTGGACGCCGAGCACTGCGCAGCTGCTGCCGAGGCCGTGAAGGGTCAGGTGGAGGCCCTGCTAAAGAGGTTCCGCGCCTTCGATCCCGCGCCCTCAACTGGTGGTGCTGTTGATCCTGCAACTCCGGCGGGCGGTGTAGGTGAGGGCAACGCCGCCATGGAAGAAGCGTCCCTTGTGGGTGACGACGGCGTCCGGGGATGACGAGATGACCTGCTGGCGGCTCCTTTACTGTTTAACTTTTGCAAATATGCACCATGCCTCATGGAGGCGTTTAAACTTGCGTTTGGTATCGGGAGAACAATATGTCTTGTAATATTTGGTTGAGATTTTGCGATTTCCTTCCCATTTCCTTCCCTTTAGGTTCGAACACTGGGGTGCGCACGAAGATCGCTCCTCCCTCTAGCTCGCTCTCGCAACGATCGCAGGGCCTAGCTCGACGAACCCAAAGAACAAGAGACACAAGAGTTTATACTGGTTCGGGCCACCGATGTGGTGTAATACCCTACTCCAGTGTGGTGTGGTGGATTGCCTCTTGGGCTGAGGATGAACAGTTACAAGGGAAGAACAGCCTCCTCAGGAGGGGTGTTCTTATGCCTGGTGAGTTTGTGTGGTTGGGGATGATCTGAATGATCCATCCCAGATGCCTCCAAGATGAGTCCAAGATCCGTCCCCTGCTATGGTGGTGGCTAGTCCTATTTATAGGGGCCTTGGTCCTCTTCCCAAATATTGAGCGGGAAGGGATGCCACAACGGCCAAATTCAAAGGGAGACAACTAGTACAAGTTATCCTGACTAAAGGTGGTCTTCGCCTGCCAAAGGCTCTGGCGGTGATGCCGTCTTGGGTTCCATGGAGACCTTCGTCCTGTCGTCCTGCTGGTCTTGGTCTCGTTGCACCGATATGGAAACCTTTGCCTGATGTCTCGGGACTCCTCGCCTGTGCTTGCCTCTTCAACACCAAAGAGGAAATGAGGACACTGCGCGCGCTGGCGCCCGCCTGGCCCTGGTCGTCATGGCTTACATCACAGGAACCTCGCGAGGTGCCCCTTGCCTTGATCTCTCCGCCCCTCACGAGCCAGCCTGGTGAGGCCGCCCCCGAGCAGGTCTTGTGTCGTCCGCCTCGCGAGGCTTGGCCCCTCGCGAGGGTCTTGAGTGTTTGCTGGTGAAGATGGGCCGTACAGGGCTGCTGGTGGAGCCATGCCGTGGGCTGCACGTAGGCAAGTCTGGGGACCCCCGTTCCCAGGACGCTGACAGTAGCCCCCGAGCCCAAGGCGTGCTCGGACTTGGCTTCAAGGCCAAGCCAAAGGGCAAGTGCGGAGCACCACGGGCCCCAACAGCCTGCGGCCTCGCTTGACGCGTGGTGCTTGATTGGACGTGGGTGTCTCCGCTTTCCCACGCCGCCTCGGCAACTGCCCGACTGACAAAAGGCTGGTGGATTTTGGGTTCCGGCAAACCCTTGAGGTTCGAATACTGGGGTGCGTACGAAGATCTCTCCTCCCTCTAGCTCGCTCTCGCAACGATCGCAGGGCCTAGCTCAACGAACCCAAAGAACGAGAGACACAAGAGTTTATACTGGTTCGGGCCACCGATGTGGTGTAATACCCTACTCCAGTGTGGTGTGGTGGATTGCCTCTCGGGCTGAGGATGAACAGTTACAAAGGAATAACAGCCTCCTGAGGAGAGGTGTTCTTGTGCTTGGTGAGCTGGTCAAGGTTTCGATCCCTTGCTATGGAGGTGGCTAGTCCTATTTATAGAGGCCCCGGTCCTCTTCCTAAATATTGAGCGCGAAGGGATCCCACAACGGCCAAGTTTGAAGGGGGATAGCTAGTACAGTTTATCCTGACAAAAGTAGTATTTGCCTGCCAAAGGCTCTAGTGGTGACGCCGTCTTGGGCTCCACGGTGAACTCCATCCAGCCATCCTGCGGGTCTTGGTCTCGTTGCGCCGATATGGAAACCTTTGCCTGATGCCTCGGGACTCCTCGCCTGCGCTTGCCTCTTTAGCACCAAAGAGGAAACGAGGACATTGTGCGCGCTGGCGCCCGCCTGGTCTTGGTTGTCATGGCTTACGTCATTGGAACCTCACGAGGTTCCCTTGCCTTGATCTCTCTGCCCCTCACGAGCCGGCCTGGTGAGGCCGTCCCTGAGGAGGTCTTGTGTCGTCCGCCTCGCGAGGGTCTTGGGTGTTTGCTGGTGAAGATGGGTTGTACGGGCCCGCTGGTGGAGCCACGCCGTGGGCCGCAGGCTGGCAAGACTGAGGACCCCCGTTCCCAGAACGCCAACAGTAGCCCCCGGGCCCAAGGCGCGCTCGGACTTGGCTTCGGGGCGAAGCCAAGGGGCAAGTGCGAAGTGCCGCGGGCCCCAACAGCCTGCGGCCTTGGTCGACGCGTGGCGATGGATTGGACGTGGGCGTCTCCACTTCCCCACGCTGCCTCGGCAACTGCCCGACTGACAAAAGACTGGCGTGGGCAACGCTCGCCTTCATTGCTTTCCTTCGTCTTGCTCTAGATCCCCTTTCTCACTCCTCGCTTCCGAAACCTCCAGATCTGTTCCAATTCCCCTCCTTGCTAGCGACCAATGGCGCCCCGAAAGACCAAGGCCGCCTCGCCGGCCGCCTGGTACGAGCCGTCTCTGGAAGGCCCCAACGTCTCGGAGAAGAACCTCGCCGCCATGCGCCTGCTGACAGCGGGGGAGAACAACGAGAGGGGGAAGACCGAGCTCCAGGCCGGCTCCGCCGAGCCTGAGCCCGAGGGCAGCACCTTCTACCCCTTCTTCATGAGCAGCGTCGCCGCGGGGCTGGTTTCCCCCTTCTCCGACTTCTTCTAAGCCGTCCTCAGCCATTACAGGCTGCAGGCCCTTCATCTTCACCCCAACTCTGTTCTCCTCCTGTCGATCTTTGCCTTCTACTACGAGGCATACGTCGGGGTGATGCCGTCCGTGGCTCTTCTACGCCACTTCTTCTTCCATCGGATCAAGGACGGCCATACCTCAGGATGTGCCAACTTCGTCGCCGGCAAGGCCAACGCGATCTCGAAGGCCGGGAAGAAGGCCGAGGGCTTCAGGAGCAAGTGGGTCATGGTGGATGCCAAGTGCGTATGCCCGCGGTTGACGCTGCCGATGGAGGCGCCCAAGTCCAACAAGGGGTGGTCTTGCGCGAAGCTCACTGATGACCGGGCGAAGTTGGTGCTGGAGAAGATAACTGCCGACCTAAAGCCGGGCAACGCGAAGGCGGCAAAGCTGACGGGGGCCATGCTTCTGAGGGAATTCCTGATGCTGCGTGTGGCTCCGCTCTAGGCGCGCTCGCGCCCCTTGTGGATGCTTGGCGGCGAAGAAGACAAGCTCCGCCTTAGCTCAGAGGCCTTGTCCGATGAAGAGCTAGTTGTGGTTCTCCATCTCCTGGTCAGGGACGACCAGGAGTACCCGCCGAGTGCCTTCGTTCCCTTGTTCCTTCGCAAGGACGGGGCACAGGTCGCGGCCGCCATGCCTACCTTTGATGGGCGCGGGCTGGTGCCGCCGGCACCCCCTGGAGCCCCGGTGGCGACGGCGCCGGTGGTCATGTCTTCCAGCGAGTCCCACAATGGGGGAGAGGAGGAGGAAGATGAGGAGCGCGACTCGGAGGCGACCCGCAAGGAGACAGGGGAAACCTCTCCCCCACGCAAGGCCGACATCCTCCGCTCCTTTCCTGATGATGACGATGATGCTGACGCCTGGCTGGAGAGAGGAGAACCGCCCGTGGCTGGGGTCGCCGCGATGTCCGGGGCCAGCCCTAGATGGGATCGTCGACCGTGGTCCCGACAAGGGGCAGGTCGGCGCTGATCTCCCGAGACGACGCTCCAGCTTTGGCGCCACCCGGAGCTGGTTCCGGGCCATCTGCCACTTGTGCCTCCGCCCCTGGAGCTCGCGCGCCCGTGCCTCAGAGGCTCTCGGTCTTCAAGCTTAAGACTCGGAGGGACTACGCCGCGGTGGATCAGTAAGTGTTCTTGTCTTGACTAGTTCTTGCTTCTGCAACTAATTCTTGACGCTTCATCGTCGCGCGATTAGGCTAGCGCCCACGGCAAAGAAGAGGAAGGAGGAAGCGGTGGTGCTGCTTGGGACCAACTCGCCTGCTGCAGCTGCATCTCCTTCCATGGGGAAGGACGGTGACGGTGCTCACGCCTCTCCAAGTCATTCGCCCTCGCGAGGCTTGGAAGAACGCCCTCAGGAGGAGGGCACCCCTACGGCCCTGCTAGCTCCGGAGGTGCCAGCATACGGCTCGGCTGCTGGGGTCTCCAAAGCTCCGGAGCTCCCTGCCTCCCAGGCCATGGTGACGACGTTGCCTCTCCCTTCTTCTGCCGCTCTGCCGGCCCCGGATCCTTCCGCCTTTGCTGACATCCCGAAGCGTGCCCTCTCTGCGCTGACCCTGCTACAGGAGGATCTTCAAGGTGCCGACCGTCGCCTGGTGGCCGGGCGCCTGGAGCTGGTCTCTGGCTGGCTTCACTCTGTTGCGGCTGTCCGGGTGGCGCTGAGACAGGCCGCAGTGGACTCTGAGAAGCATAAGCAGGCCACCGCCCAAGCTGCGACGGCCCGCGAGGCGGCGCTGAAGGATGCTGAAGTCGCCCAAGACTGTTGCCGGTCGCTGGAGACCATGCGGAGGGAGCGTGCAAACGAAGCCAGAGGCCGCAAGGTAGAGGAGGAGAAGATGAAGGCCCGAGAAGACGCCATCAGGAATCGCGATGCTGAACTAGAGCAGCAGGCGAAGGCGCAGGCTACGGAGCGCAGCTAGCTGGAGGAGTCGAAGCAGGCGCTGAAGGCGGAGGAGGCCGAGCTTGAAGCCAAGGCGAAGGTCCTGGCTGAGGACCGCGTGGCCTTCAAGCTCCTTGAGGAGAGGGCTCGCGCGGTGCTGCGGTCGCTCTACGAGAAGGGCTTGGAGGAGCCGCTAGGCGCCAACGACGAGGGCCCTACCCAGCTGCTTCCCTATCTAGTCGATGCACTTGAGGAAGTTGTGAGCGGTATTGGCCCCATGGCAAAAGAAGAAGCCCGCATTCTTTCCTCTGCCGCGTTGACACGCGTCTTCAGCCACCTCCACCTTCGCGACCCTGCCGCCAACCTTGACGAGCTGCTGGAGCCTGTAGATGACGAGCGATGTGCAGCCGCTGCCAAAGCCGTGAAGGGCCAAGTGAAGGCCCTGCTGAAGAAGTTCCGCGCCTTCGGTCCCGCGCCTGCGCCTGGCGATGCTGTCAAACCTGCAACTCCAATGGGTGGTGCAGGCAAGGGCAACGCGACTGTGGAAGAAGCATCCCCTGCAGGTGATGATGGCGCCCGGGAATGACGAGGTGACTTGCTGGCGGCTCCTTTCCTGTTTAATTCCTTCAATATGCCCCATGCCTCGTGAAGGCGTTTAAACTTGCGTTTGGTACTCGGAGAACAATATGTCTTGTAATATTTGCTTCAGATTTTGTGATTTCCTTCCTATTTGCTATACGTTCTACGTCGACAGAGCCCGACCCCGCGCGTACCTCAGCCGCCACTGACTCGACCGGAAACTAGGACGACGCCAGGGGGTGAGGGGCTACGTGGCCAGTTAGGCTCCTGAGTCGCAATGCTCAGGAGTCCCCCTTGACGCGCAGACAGCTTATAGGAAAGAGATGCGGGAATAGGCCTTAGTGTTCTACGTCAGCAGGGCCCGGCCCCGCGCGTACCTCGGCCGCCGCTGGCTCGACCGGAAACCAGGACGAGACCAAGGAGTGAGGGGCTACGTGACCAGTTAGGCCCCTGAGTCGCGATGCCCAAGGGTCCCCCTTGACCTTCAAACGACCTTTAAGAAGGAAATGCAAGAGCAGGCCTTAACGTTCTGCGTCGGTAGGGCCCGGCCCCGCGCGTGCCTCAGCCGCCGCTGGTTCGACCGGAAACCAGGACGAGACCAGGGAGTGAGGGGCTACGCGACCAGTTAGGCCCTTGGGTCACGATGCCCAAGGGTCCCCCTTGACGTACGAACAGACTTCATACCTGTCCTCGCCGGGCTTCCGCTCGGGAGGGTCGTGCGACGACCAGGTCCGAGGGACCTGGCAGGGCGTATGCCAGGCGTGACTGATGTCTACTACAAAACCTTCTTCTTGTAGACGGTGTTGGGCCTCCAAGTGCAGAGGGTTGTAGGACAGTAGCAAATTTCCCTCAAGTGGATGACCTAAGGTTTATCAATCCGTGGGAGGCGTAGGTTGAAGTTGGTCTCTCTCAAACAACCCTGCAACCAAATAACAAAGAGTCTCTTGTGTCCCCAACACACCCAATACAATGGTAAATTGTATAGGTGCACTAGTTCGGCAAAGAGATGGTGATACAAGTGCAATATGGATGGTAGATATAGGTTTTTGTAATCTGAAAATATAAAAACAGCAAGGTAACTAATGATAAAAGCGAGCGTAAACGGTATTGCAATGCTAGGAAACAAGGCCTAGGGTTCATACTTTCACTAGTGCAAGTTCTCTCAACAATAATAACATAGTTGGATCATATAACTATCCCTCAACATGCAACAAAAGAGTCACTCCAAAGTCACTAATAGCGGAGAACAAACGAAGAGATTATTATAGGGTACGAAACCACCTCAAAGTTATTCTTTCAGATCGATCTATTCAAGAGTTCGTACTAGAATAACACCTTAAGACACATATCAACCAAAACCCTAATGTCACCTAGATACTCCATTGTCACCTCAAGTATCCAAGGGTATGATTATACGATATGCATCACACAATCTCAGATTCATCTATTCAAACCAACACAAAGTACTTCAAAGAGTGCCCCAAAGTTTCGACAGGAGAGTCAAGACGAAAACATGTGCCAACCCCTATGCATAAGTTCACAATGTTACGGAACCCGCAAGTTGATCACCAAAACATACATCAAGTGTTCTCAAATCCTTAAAGACTCAGTCCGATAAGATAACTTCAAAGGGAAAACTCAATCCATTACAAGAGAGTAGAGGGGGAGAAACATCATAAGATCCAACTATAATAGCAAAGCTCGCGATACATCAAGATCGTACCACCTCAAGAACACGAGAGAGAGAGAGAGAGAGATCAAACACATAGCTACTGGTACATACCCTCAGCCCCGAGGGTGAACTACTCCCTCCTCGACATGGAGAGCACCGGGATGATGAAGATGGCCACCGGTGAGGGATCCCCCCTCCGGCAGGGTGCCGGAACAGGGTCCCGATTGCTTTTTGGTGGCTATAGAGGCTTGCGGCGGCGGAACTCCCGATCTAGGTTATTTTCTGGAGGTTTAGTATTTATAGGATTTTTTGGCGTTGGTCTCACGTCAGGGGGATCTCCGGGTTGTCCACGAGGTAGGGGCCCACGCCCAGGGGTGGGCGTGCCCCCCACCCTCGTGGGCAGCCGGGGACTCTCCTGGCCCAACTCTTTTACTCCGGGGGCTTGTTTTGGTCCAGAAAAAATCATCAAAAATTGGCACGTCAATTGGACTCCGTTTGGTTTTCCTTTTCTGCAAAACTTAAAAACAGGAAAAAATTAGAAACTGGTACTGGGCTCTAGGTTAATAGGTTAGTCCCAAAAATCATATAAAATAGCATATAAATGCATATAAAACATCCTAGAAGGATAATATAATAGCATGAATACTTCATAAATTATAGATACGTTGGAGACGTATCAGCATCTCCAAGCTTAATTCCTGCTCGTCCTTGAGTAGGTAAATGATAAAAGAAATAATTTATGAAGTGTGAATGCTACCAAGTGCATAAGTTTGATCAATGATAGTTCCAATCACTTTTTCTAGCATCATTATATATCATAACAGTAGCTCACTTTTTCTAGCATCATTATATATCATAACAGTAGCTCATATCATAAAGCGTCTCATGATCAAGTAACAGACTATTCACATGTTAAAGTATAGATCATAAACTTTCTTCAAAACTAACAGACCGTTCTCAGTCATCAAACAATTGCAATTCATCTTATTTTCAGGAAGGGTCTATGTAAGAGCTTTGATTTAGCAAATCACACATACTCAACTATCATATAGTCTTCCATGATTGCTACCACTCAAAGCATATTTTTAGAACAAATAGCATCCATCGAACACAGAGAAAGATAGAGGCTTAATGTTTCGCCTCCCAACTTATTTATCATATAGATAATTGTCAACAATAATAATTCATTATCAAATATATTTCAATGGACATATATGCTTAGATCTTTATCCACCACATGATGCTTGCCAACTAAAAAGTAGGTTGGAATGAGAAGGAATACTACTGACTCTTGCATAAAAGTAAAAGATAGGCCCTTCGCAGAGGGAAGCAGGGATTTGCAAAGGTGCCAGAGCTCGAAGCTAAAACAGAGATGAAAATAATTTTGAGAGGTATGCTTTCATTGTCAACATAACGACCAAGAGTTCCCAATATCTTCCATACTAGATAAATTATAGGCGGTTCGCAAACAGAAAGGTAAAGATTTTACTCCCCCTCCACCAACAATCACACTCCACGGCTTGTCCGAAACAACGGGTGCCGTCCAACTATCAACAATCCTAGGGGAGTTTGTTTAAATTATTTGCGAATTTGTTCTTGATCTTTTGATCATAGGACTGGGCATCCCAGTTACCAGCCATTTTCTCGTGAATGATGAGCGGAGTCCACTCATCGTGAGAATAACCCACCTAGCATGGAAGATACTGACAGCCCCTAGTCGCTACATGAGCGATTCGGGCATACAAAACAGATTATTATTTGAAGGTTTTGAGTTTGGAACATGCAAATTTACTTGGAACGGCAGGTAAATACCACATATAGGTAGATATGGTGGACACTCATGGAATAAACTTGGTTCAAGGAATTTGGATGCACAAGCAGTATTCCCGCTTAGTACAGATATTTTGGCTGGCAAAGGATTCTAAATAGCAAGCACCACATGTTAGAGGATCCATAACAATATAATTCTATACAAATATACCCAAGCATAACTCATTATGTTGTCTTCCTTGTCCAACTTCAACTAATTTGCTCAGGTTTGAAAATAATTAATGGGGCTCACAATCATAGAAGATGTCCAAGGTAGTATATTTATATGTGAAATCTCTCGTCCTTCAATATTCTATCATGAATTGTTCAAGTGACCAATACAATGTTTGCTAACCCTCAAAAAAATTTACCACCTGTACTTCTTATATGTGAAGGCATTACTCCCCATGGGAAAGGCATATGAAACATATATAATTTCAGATTTATCACATTCAAATCATTCAACCATTTACTCATAGGATATATGTGAAGCACACGAGTAAATGACAAACTACTCCAAAAAGATATGAGTGAAGATCAATGAGTAGTTAAATAATTATGTAGCTTTGTGAAGACTCTCTCTCATTTAAGAATTTCAGATCTTGGGATATTATTCAAACAGCAAGCAAAACAAAATAAAACGACATTTCAAGGATAGCACTCATCATATGAAGAAGCAAAAACTTAGGCTCAACTGATACTAACCGATAATTGTTGAAGAAGAAAGGTGGGATGCCTACTGGGGCATCCCC
The DNA here is from genome assembly GCF_002575655.3 of Aegilops tauschii subsp. strangulata. Classification (NCBI taxonomy): domain Eukaryota; kingdom Viridiplantae; phylum Streptophyta; class Magnoliopsida; order Poales; family Poaceae; genus Aegilops; species Aegilops tauschii. The sequence goes on along the minus strand of NC_053041.3, from coordinate 301,518,218 downwards.
AAGCTTAGATGCTTGAGACTTCTTGAAATATTATCTTGGGGTGCCTTGGGCATCCCCAAGCTTGAACTTTTGCGTCTCCTTAATTCCTTTTATATCACGGTTTCCTAAATCTCAAAAGCTTCATCCACACCAAACTCAACAAGAACTCGTGAGATAAGTTAGTATAAACCAATGCAAAAACCTTATCATTTTCTACTATAACATATCACAAAAATTATTATTCAACATTGCATACTAAATTCCTCTGCATATTTAATACTCCTATCCTCAAATAGAATCATTAAACAAGCAAACATATGCAAACAATGCAAACATAACAGCAATCTGCCAAAACAGTACAGCCTGTAAAGAATGCAAGATTCATCATACTTCCCTAACTCCAAACATTATGAAATTCTACCATACTGTAGAAAATTTATCAGAGCTTAATATGCAAAAAGTTTCAACATTTTATCATATTCTGACTTTTCTAGGGAATTTTTGCAACAGCGGTAAACTTTCTGTTTTGAAACAGCAACATGTATACTTGCAAAATAAGCATGGTAAAGGCTATCCTTGACATTTTTATTGAAAATAAAGATGCAAAAAATTATTCTAAATAACAGCAAGCAAATACTAGCAAAATAAAATGACGCTCCAAGCAAAACACATATCATGTGGTGAATAAAAATATAGCTCCAAGTAAAGTTACCGATGAACGAAGACGAAAGAGGGGATGCCATCTGGGGCATCCCCAAGCTTAGGCTCTTGGTTATCCTTGAATATTACCTTGGGGTGCCTTGGGCATCCCCAAGATTAGGCTCTTTCCACTACTTATTCCATAGTCCATCGAATCTTTACCCAAAACTTGAAAACTTCACAACACAAAACTCAACAGAAAACTCGTAAGCTCCGTTAGTATAAGAAAATAAATCACCACTTTTGGTACTGTTGTGAACTCATTATAAATTCATATTGGTGTAATATATACTGTATTACAATTTCTCTATGGTTCATAACCTCCGATACTACTCATAGATTCATCAAAATAAGCAAACAACACATAGAAAACAGAATCTGTCAAAAACAGAACAGTCTGTAGTAATCTGTATCAAACGTATACTTCTGGAACTCCAAAAATTCGGCCAAAATAGGACGACCTAGATAATTTGATTATTGATCTACTGCAATTGGAATCAGTATTTTATCGCTTTCTGGTGATTTTTAACAATTCTTTTCGTGAGCAGAAAGTTTCTGTCTTTTTCAGCAAGATCAAATAATTATCATCCAAGAAGATCCTATAGGTCTTACTTGTTACAAACACTAATTAAAACATAAAACCACATGTAACCAGAGGCTAGATGTTTTATTTATTACTAAACAGGAACAAAAATCAAGGAAGAAAAATAAAATTGGGTTGCCTCCCAACAAGCGCTTACGTTTAACGCCCCTAGCTAGGCATGATGATTTCAACGATGCTCACATAAAAGATAAGAATTGAAACATAAAGAGAGCATCATGAAGAATATGACTAGCACACTTAAGTCTAACCCACTTACTATGCATAGGGATTTTGTGAGCAAACAACTTATGGGAACAAGAATCAACTTGCATAGGAAGGTAAAACAAGCATAACTTCAAGATTTTAAGCACATAGAGAGGAAACTTGATATTATTGCAATATGTAGAAGCATATGATCCTCTCTCATAATAATTTTCAGTAGCATCATGAATGAATTCAACCATATAACCAGCACATAAAGCATTCTTTTCATGATCTACTAGCATAGAATTTTTATTACTCTCCACATAAGCAAATTTATTCTCATCAATAGTAGTGGGAGCAAACTCAACAAAATAACTATCATGTAAAGCATAATACAATTGAAAATTAAAATCATGATGACAAGTTTCATGGTTATCTTTATTCTTTATAGCATATGTTTCATCACAATAATCATCATAAATAGGAGGCATGCTTTCATCATAATAAATTTTCTCATCAAAACTTGGGGGACCAAACATATCATCTTCATCAAACATAGCATCCCCAAGCTTGTGTCTTTGCATATCATTAGCATCATGGGTATTCAAAGAATTCATACTAACAACATTGCAATCATGCTCATCATTCAAATATTTTATGCCAACCATTCTATGTAATTCTTCTTCTAGTACTTGAGCACAATTTTCCTTCCCATCATTTTCACGAAAGACATTAAAAAGATGAAGCATATGAGGCACCCTTAATTCCAATTTTTTGTAGTTTTCTTTTATAGACTAAACTAGTGATAAAACAAGAAACAAAAAAATTCGATTGCAAGATCTAAAGATATACCTTCAAGCACTCACCTCCCCGGGAACGGCGCCAGAAAAGAGCTTGATGTCTACTACACAACCTTCTTCTTGTAGACGTTGTTGGGCCTCCAAACGCAGAGGTTTGTAGGACAATAGCAAATTTCCCTCAAGTGGATGACCTAAGGTTTATCAATCCGTGGGAGGCGTAGGTCGAAGAGGGTCTCTCTCAAACAACCCTGCAACCAAATAACAAAGAGTCTCTTGTGTCCCCAACACACCCAATACAATGGTAAATTGTATAGGTGCACTAGTTCGGCGAAGAGATGGTGATACAAGTGCAATATGGATGGTAGACATAGGTTTTTGTAATCTGAAAATATAAAAACAGCAAGGTAACTAATGATAAAAGCGAGCATAAACGGTATTGCAATGCTAGGAAACAAGGCCTAGGGTTCATACTTTCACTAGTGCAAGTTCTCTCAACAATAATAACATAGTTGGATCATATAACTATCCCTCAACATGCAACAAAGAGTCACTCCAAAGTCACTAATAGTGGAGAAGAAACGAAGAGATTATTGTAGGGTACGAAACCACCTCAAAGTTATTCTTTCGGATCGATCTATTCAAGAGTTCGTACTAGAATAACACCTTAAGACACATATCAACCAAAACCCTAATGTCACCTAGATACTCCATTGTCACGTCAAGTATCCGTGGGTATGATTATACGATACGCATCACACAATCTCAGATTCATCTATTCAAACCAACACAAAGTACTTCAAAGAGTGCCCCAAAGTTTCTACCGGAGAGTCAAGACGAAAACGTGTGCCAACCCCTATGCATTAGTTCACAATGCTATGGAACCCGCAAGTTGATCACCAAAACATACATCAAGTGTTCTCAAATCCTTAAAGACTCAATCCGATAAGATAACTTCAAATGGAAAACTCAATCCATTACAAGAGAGTAGAGGGGGAGAAACATCATAAGATCCAACTATAATAGCAAAGCTCGCGATACATTAAGATCGTACCACCTCAAGAACACGAGAGAGGGAGATCAAACACATAGCTACTGGTACATACCCTCAGCCCCGAGGGTGAACTACTCCCTCCTCCTCGTCATGGAGAGCGTCGGGATGATGAAGATGGCCACCGGTGAGGGATCCCCCTCTGGCAGGATGCCGGAACAGGGTCCCGATTGGGTTTTGGTGGCTACAGAGGCTTGCGGCTGCGGAACTCCCGATCTAGGTTATTTTCTAGAGGTTTCAGTATTTATAGGATTTTTTGGCGTAGGTCTCACGCCAGGGGGGTCTCTGGGTTGTCCATGAGGCAGGGGCCCACGCCTAGGGGGGTGGGCGAGCCCCCCACCCTCGTGGGCAGCCCGGGACTCTCCTGGCCCAACTCTTTTACTCCGGGGCTTCTTTTGGTCCAGAAAAAAATCATCAAAAATTGGCACGTCAATTGGACTCCGTTTGGTTTTCCTTTTCTGCAAAACTTTAAAACAGGGAAAAACAGAAACTGGCACTAGGCTCTAGGTTAATAGGTTAGTCCCAAAAATCATATAAAATAGCATATAAGTGCATATAAAACATCCTAGAAGGATAATATAATAGCATGAATACTTCATAAATTATTGATACGTTGGAGACGTATCAGTGACCTGAGCGCAGCCCCCGTGCCCAGCCCCCTTGCGCTACCCTCCCGAGGGGAAAGCAGCGCGGTGAGGCTAGACACTGAGCTCAAGGGCTCCCAGAGGTTGGTACGGCCATGGGGCCGCCCTCAGTTGTTTATCACCAGCGCGGAGCATAGCGCTTCCGCACTTGCACGGGCATAGCCGCTACTCGGCAGTGTCGACTGCCAGCGCGGAGCATGGTGCTTCCACTAGCACGTGGGAGGGGACTCCCTACTGTGGAGAGCCCCCGGGGCGTGTACAACCCCGCCCTGACACGTGGCTTGCACGGAAGGGCTAGACGAGGTGTTTCCGGGCACTCGTGAGCCAGCGCGGGACTCACGAGGCCCTACCTCAAGGCGGTTTGCGCCTGGTCTTGGTTCTTGTTAACTGCGGTGGTCCTGCGAGATGGTTAGGCAACCTGCGCCGAATGAATCTCCTGAGGTTATCACATGAGAAGGCCAGGAACCAGCGACCCCAGGAGGTGACATGAACGAGGCCGGCCCACCAGACAGAGCTCAGCCGCTGGATTTATCGACGCTACAGGGACGGGCCCGAGCACAGACGCCATGCCTAGCCTTCTTATGCGAAAGATCCTGAAGAAAGACGGTCGGCGCGCAGCTTCCGTGGTGGGTGATAATCAAGCAGCTGATAATCATAGATAGATCATGCATGAAAAACGAGCTAGCTTAGGTAAATGCAGGAACGATACATGCCACTGGGTCGGACCCGAGCGGCCTGGGAATGATGCAGCCTGAGGGGCGCTCCCAGCTAAATGAACTTGGAAAATGTCACCTGGTTTAGTTGTCGAAGAGATGTCGGGGCAGCTGAAGATGCGTGGTGAAGGGGTTGCTCCTCATGAGCCTCCGGGACCCTGAGCCTCGGGAGGCCCTGGGGGTCCAGGCGGTTCCTTGAGAACCGTCTCCATCTCCGCCAGGACTGTGTGGTGCCTAGCCTCCTGAGCTGCCAGGATGCTCTGCAGACTACGCTGGAAGGCGGCCACCACGCTCGGCAGGCCAAACGGCATGCGAACATAGCTGTGAGGTGGGCCCTCACAGCATCCCACGCGCGAAGGCCAGAAGCGCTCCTGAGACGCAGCCCGGTTGAACCATGGTATGTTGATGCAGACGCGCAGCCCGCCTCCTGGATGAGGGGGCATGCCAGGTGGGCGGTGATCACCGCGCATGGCCCTCGCATCCTGCAGCTCCTGAGTGGTCTTGTTGATGAACTCCTGAGCACGGGGCACTCCTTGCCTGGTGTCCTCCTGAGGGAAATGTGCTGCAAAGCACGCCTCCACGTGGTGCCCAAGCGCCTCCCTCATGACGTTGGCGAGGTCTGAGGCCCTCCAGAACAGAGCCCCCGAGCCTTGCCCGAGGAGGGCGCCGGGCGCACCTTCCTATGCGCGAGAGGGAGGCGCCCCATCCATGGGCGCTGGTCCTGAGGTGGTGCTGCTAGAGACGCCGCTCTCCTGAGGCCCTGCGTGGAGCAGGCTCTTCTTCTTCCTGGGGACGGCATCAGGAGGGTACAGGATTCCTTTGTTGCCTGGGTCCTCGACCGCCCGGCTTGCTAGGCGCACTCGAGTGAGCACACCGCATCCTTCTCTGTGATGATTCCGCCGCTTCCTGGCATCTTGAGGACGTTGTATCCATGATGGGTTACCGCCATGAACTTGGCCAGGGCCGGATACCCAAGGATGGCGTTGTAAGGAAGACGAATGTGGGCGATGTCGAAGTCGATGAGCTCAGTGCGGTAGTTGTTGCATTGGCTGAAGGTGACCAGAAGGCGGATCTGCCCGATTGGGGTGGTGGAGCCGTCAGTCACTCCTGAGAAAGGCTTAGTAGGCTGTAGCTGATCATATGGCACTTGAAGGCTGTCGAATGTCTTGACGGACAGGACGTTAAGTCCTGCGCCGCCGTCGATGAGAGTCCTGGTGACTTGAACGTTGCTGATGACGGGCGAACAGAGCATTGGGAGGGCGCCGGCAGTTGCCGCGCACTTGAGCTGGTCAGCTGAGCTGAAGGTGATGGCGCATTTGGACCACCTGAGTGGGCGCGTGGCTTCGAGCCTGGGGAGGGCCGCGTTCACCTCGCGAGCAAACTACTTGAAGAAGCGCTGAGAGGCTAGGGCCTGCACACCACCCAAGATGCAGGCAATGGCGCGAGGCTCCTGGAAGCCCCCAGCCCCCTCGTCCTGGTCGTCATTCCTTCTTGGTGGTGGCGGCAGAGGAGGAAGGCCAGCCTTGCCCTAAGGGCAGTCCTCACAAGGCTGATCCCTCCAAACGCCCTCGCGAGGTTGGTCGTGCCAGCGGTCCTTGCGAGGCTGGTCGCGCCACTCCTGGCGCGGGGCGGGGTCGTCCCAGCATCCTCTGCCTCGTCCTCCTCCTCGGCCGTAGCCCTGGTCATTGCACTCGGGCGTCGACCAAAGCGTCCATCTTGAATGGCCCTGAGCTCTTGACAGTCGCTGGTGTTGTGGATGTGCACGTTGTGGAAGGCGCAGAACGGACGGCTGCTCCTAGACGACTCTGGGTGGTCGCGGCCATGCTTCACCTCCGGCTCGGCCGCGAGCACGGCCGCGCCCTTGCGTTTCACGTCCTTAACCTTGGCCTTCTTGTCTTCTGGTTCTGCCGCTGGGAGCTCGACGAGGGAGAGACGCCCTTCCTCGGCTCTCGCGCACTTGGTCGCCAGTTTGAACAGCTCCAGAGATGTGCACAGGTCTTCATGGATAGCGAGCTCCTCCTTCATCTTGATGTCGCGGACGCCGTCGAATAACGCGGAGATGATGGCCTCGTCCGTCACCTTGGGGATCTTGAGGCGGGCGCAGTTGAAGCGCTGGATATATTTCTGCAGGGTTTCTCCGGGTTGCTGCTTGATGCAACGTAGGTCACCCACGGCTGGAGGGTGGTCGCGAGTGCCCTGAAAGTTGGTGATGAAGCGGTCGCGCATCTCGCCCCAGGAGGAGATGGATCCCGCGGGCAGGTTCAGGAGCCACGAGCGGGCGTCGTCCTTGAGAGCCATGGGGAACCAGTTCGCCATGACTTTTTCGTCGCCGTTAGCCGCCTCGATGCTTAGCTCGTAGAGCTGCAAGAACTCTGCAGGGTCAGGTGTGCCGTCGTAACGCGGCGGTAGGTCGGGCTTGAACTTCCCGGGCCAGATGACGCTGCGCAGCTCGGGGGTGAAGGCGCGACAGCCTGCTGTGGTCGCTGGAACTCGCGGCGGAGGCGGAGGCTGGTCTTGACATCCGCGCACAGCCGCCACACGCGATGTGCGGTCTTGACGTGGTGGCGCAGGGAGTGTAGGGGCGTCCTGCTATGGCCGAGGGACCTCATGGCAGCTTCCTTCTTCACGCGCAGGCACCCTGCGCGGGGGCTCGCGCCGAGGGGCCGCGCGTCACGGCGCGAGGGCGATGTCTTGACGTGGAGGCGGTGGAGGCGCTTCGTGGGCCACGTTGCCCGCGGCCGGGGGTGGACGAGGCAGCGAGAGAGACGGTGCAGGAGAGCCCCCAGCGGCACTGACGAGCTCGGCGATGCGGTCCAGCCACTCCTCGCAGAGGCCATCGACTAAACGGTAGCGCAGGAGCTCGCACGCCATGAGCAGCGCGGCCTGCGTGTCCACGGGCCCGCGACGAGCGGGAGACGACGAGCCGGCGGGAGTCAGTGACGGGGTTGCAGTGCGGCCGTCCCGCCTCACGAAGGGATGCAGCGATGAAGCTTGTTGCTCGTTCCCCGTCGGACCGGTGGCGGCGTTGGCGGCGGGTGATGGGTAATGACGGGGGGGCCTGCCGACAAGAGCCGTCTGGGCGACACGGGCAGCAAGTGCGGCCCGGCGCTCAGCCTGAGCCCGGCGAGTGTTGGCCATGGGACAGGTAGGACAATGGAGCGCGGATCGATGGAAAGAAAGCTTCGGCGCACCCCTACCTGGTGCGCCAAATGTCGTATCATGGGTTCCGGCAAAACCCTCAAGGTTCGAACACTGGGGTGCGCACGAAGATCTCTCTCTCCCTCAGTGGCTCGCTTGCGCAAGGATCTCATGGCCTAGCTCCACGAACTCAAAGAACAGAGGGACACAAGATTTATACTGGTTCGGGCCACCGTTGTGGTGTAATACCCTACTCCAGTTTGGTGTCGTGGATTGCCTCTCGGGCTGAGGATGAACAGTTATAAGGGAAGAACAGCCTCCTGAGGAGAGGTGTTCTTGTGCTTGGTGAGCTGGTCAAGGTTTCGGTCCCTTGCTATGGAGGTGGCTAGTCCTATTTATAGAGGCCCCGGTCCTCTTCTCAAATATTGAGCGGGAAGGGATCCCACAACGGCCAAGTTTGAAGGGGGCAGCTAGTACAGCTTATCCTGACAAAAGTAGTCTTCGCCTGCCAAAGGCTCTGGTGGTGACGCCATCTTGGGCTCCACAGTGACCTCCGTCTTGCCGTCCTACTGGTCTTGGTCTCGTTGCACCGATATGGAAACCTTTGCCTGATGCCTCGGGACTCCTCGCCTCCGCTTGCCTCTTTAGCACCAAAGAGGAAACGAGGACACTGTGCGCGCTGGCACCCGCCTGGCGCCCACCTGGTCTTGGTAGTCATGGCTTACGTCATTGGAACCTCGCGAGGTTCCCTTGCCTTGATCTCTCTGCCCCTCGCGAGCTAGCCTGGTGAGGCCGCCCCTGAGGAGGTCTTGTGTCGTCCGCCTCATGAGGCTTGGCCCCTCGCGAGGGTCTTGGGTGTTTGCTCGTGAAGATGGATCGTACGGGCCCGTTGGTGGAGCCACGCCGTGGGTCGCAGGCAGGCAAGTCTGGGGACCCCCGTTCCCAGAACCCGACACTGGTCCTCTTCCCAAATGTTTAGGCGGGAAGGGATCCCACAACGGCCAAATTCGAAGGGAGACAACTAGTACAAGTTATCCTGGCTAAAGGTGGTCTTCGCCCGCCAAAGGTTCTGGTGGTGACACCGTCTTGGGCTCCACGGTGACCTCTGTCCTGCCGTCCTGCTGGTCTTGGTCTCGTTGCACTGATATGGAAACCTTTGCCTGATGCATCGGGACTCCTCGCATGCGCTTGCCTCTTTAGCACCAAACAGGAAATGAGGACACTACGCGCGCTGGCGCCCGCCTGGCCCTGGTCATCATGGCTTACGACACAGGAACCTCGCGAGGTGCCCCTTGCCTTGATCTCTCTGCCCCTCGCGAGCCAGCCTGGTGAGGCCGCCCCCGAGGAGGTCTTGTGTCATCCACCTCGCGAGGCTTGGCCCCTCATGAGGGTCTTGAGTGTTTGCTGGTGAAGACGGTCCGTATAGGGCCGCTGGTGGAGCCACGCCATGGCCCGCAGGCAGGCAAGTCTGGGGACCCCCGTTCCCAGGACGCCGAAAGTATCAAGCATCCCCAAGCTTAATTCCTGCTCGTCCTCGAGTTGGTAAATGATAAAAACAGAATTTTTTATGTGGAATGCTACCTAACATATTTATCCATGTAATTTTCTTTATTGTGGCAAGAATATTCAGATCCATAAGATTCAAAACAAAAGTTTAATATTGACATAAAAACAATAATGCTTCAAGCATACTAACAAGGCAATTATGTCTTCTCAAAATAACATGGCCAAAGAAAGTTTATCCCTACAAAATCATATAGTCTGGCTATGCTCCATATTCATCACACAAAATATTCAAATCATGCACAACCCCGATGACAAGCCAAGCAATTGTTTCATACTTTTGATGTTCTCAAACTTTTTTAACTTTCAAGAAATACATGAGCGTGAGCCATGGACATAGCACTATAGGTGGAATAGAAGGTAGTTGTGGAGAAGACAAAAAGAAGGAGAGTCTCACATCAACTAGGCGTATCAACGGGCTATGGAGATGTCCATCAATAGATATCAATGTGAGTGAGTAGGGATTGCCATGCAAAAGATGAACTAGAGTTATAAGTGTACTAAAGCTCAAAAAGAAACTAAGTGGGTGTGCATCCAACTTGCTTGCTCATGAAGACCTAGGGCATTTTGAGGAAGCCCATTGTTGGAATATACAAGCCAAGTTCTATAATGAAAAATTCTCACTAGTATATGAAAGTTTCAACATAGGAGACTCTCTATCATGGAGATCATGGTGCTACTTTGAAGCACAAGTGTGGTAAAAGGATAGTAGCATTGCCCCTTCTCTCTTTTTCTCTCATTTTTTTATTTTTTTCCTTTTTTGGCCTTCTCTCTCTCTTTTTATTTCCTCACATGGGACAATGCTCTAATAATGAAGATCATCACACTTTTATTACTTTACAACTCAAGAATTACAACTCGATGCTTGCAAGAATTATGAACGGTGGCTTTGCCACAAAATACGATGTCAACTACATGATCATGCAAAGCAATATGGCAATGATGAAGCGTGTCACAATAAACGGAATGGTGGAAAGTTGCATGGCAATATATCTTGAAATGGCTATGCAAATGCCATAATAGGTAGGTATGGTGGCTGTTTTGAGGAAGGTATATGGTGGGTTTATGGTACCGGCGAAAGTTGCGCGGCACTAGAGAGGCTACCAATGGTAGAAGGGTGAGAGTGCGTATAATCCATGGACTCAACATTCACTACAAAAAAGACACATCCATGACATTTTGGGCCAAACGAAAAAAAATTATGTCATGCTTATGACACTTCTCTGACGATAATTGTGACAAAACTCGGTATCATCATAGATGTGGTGGGCTCCTAGTTCTATGACAAAAAATCATGACAGAAAATGTGCTTTTCGTCCTAGGCGGGCCGGAGACGCAGCTGCATGACATTCTTTGGGCCGTCCATGACGGAAAAAACCGTGGTAGAAGCGAGGGCGAGGAAAATATCGGGGAGCTCCCGGTTATGGTGGGTGGTCGGGGGCTGAGCGATGCGCGTTTCTCTCGTACACGTACGTGCGTGGGTGCGAGGCGTTGGGCTCTAACTGAACCCGAGCGAGGCGTTCACCTACTGAACCCGAGCGATTGCACTGCAGGCTACGCATTACTGAACCCGAGCGATCGATCGATCTGGCTGTTAACTGAACCTGATCGAGCGATTCCTTCGCTACTACTGCTAACTGAAGCCGATCGAACCTGCTGCCTCGTTCCCTTGATGAACAGTGAGCGTTGTTGGGGGGGTGGATGAACAGTTCCCAGTGGGGGTTGGATGAACAGGACCCCGTGGTAGTAGAGGCCGTTGCCGCTGGATGAACAGGACCCCGATCGAGCCGGTTGGGGGTGGATGAACAGGACCGCGTGGAGGGCTGGATGAACAAGACCCCGTGGTGGGCTGGTTGAACAGTAGCCGGTGGAGGGCTGGATGAACAGCCCGTGGAGGGGTGGTTGAACAGGACCCCGGGAGAGGGCTGGTTGAATAGTAGTCGGTGGAGGAGCGGTGGAGGCTGGATGACCAGGAGCCCGTGGATGAACAGTGGCTGGTGGAGACAGGAGGGGAGACGCCGTGGATGAACAGTCGTAGGTGGAGGCTGGAGGAGGTCGACGGTGGATGAACAGTAGCCCGTGGAGTCCCGTTTTGCGGTACGCCACACCCCTCCCGATGAACAAGACCCCCGTTTCGACCGTACGCTCCAACACAAGTCTGTTTCCTCCGTTTTGCGGTACGCCACACCCCTCCTGATCAACAGGACCCCGTTTCGACCATAGGAGGTCCAAGAGAAGTCCGTTTCCTCCGTTTTGCAGTACACCAGACCCCTCCTGATGAACAGGATCCCGTTTTGACCGAGGCCGCTCGAACAGAAGGCCGTTTCCTCCGTTCTCTGGTACACCAGGCCTTGTTTCGATCGGTTGTTCCGTCCAAGCCGGTTGGCTCCTGATGAACACGACACATTCCGTTCTGACCCAGCCAGTTGGCTCCCGATGAACACGATGATGCAGTTTCTCCGTTCCGACCCAGCCATGTACACGAGCCCTGGCCGTACATATGCGCGAGTAGGCGTTCGAGACCCCGCCCGTATGTACGTATGTGGCCGTATTTACTTTCTTGCACCCTAGCTGTACGTACGTGTACATGCTACGTGCGCGCCTCTACTAAGACGCGTGCCCTTCTTTACTCGGCCACGGTTCATCGCTACAGCCTGCAGACAGACCGATCGACCAGTATGTACGTACACGTTCGCGACCAGAATGACAACTCTACGTACACTTCGGCCAGGTGGGTCCCGACTATCAAGGAGGATAAGGAGGCACACTTCCTTGCTGCGAAGATGTAGCTGGTGGGTCCCAGCAGTCGGGTGGGAAACGTTTTTTCGCGAAATATGGTGGCCCGTCCGGTGGGTCCTTGCTGTCAGGTGGAGGAATCATTATTTTGTGCGTAATAAGGCGGCACTTCCTTGCTGCGGCCGTGGACCCAGCTGTCAGCCTCTCCACGTACAATACTCTTCCTATAGAAGTCGTTCCTTGACCACATTGACCACGCCGCACCGAGAGCACCAAGGCGGTGAACGATGGCGAGGCCTAGGAAGGGGACGACGCAGAGCCGGTGAAGACGCGACAGTGGATGCCCACGCGGAGAGGAGTACGAGGGTTGACTGGTTCGGCTGCGGTGTGAGGTTGCCGTCGCCGCAGGGCCTGGCTAGCAGTGGGAGTAGTAGGGGCGGTGAGGCCTCCGCGGCAGCACAGCCGGCCATGGGAGGCAGGAGCACGCGGCACGACCGGCGCTGGTTTGGGCGGATGGAGCAAGAAGACCAGAGGTTGAAGAAGAACTACAACTATTGGACGGACATCGTACGGTCACTGGAGCTAGAATCGTTCATATTGACTAAGTTGACAAAGCCCTCCATCCCCGTTAACTTAGTAGGCCCACAAGTCAGCCTCCCACTACGGTGGGTCCCAGCTAGCATGGGAGTATTCATTTTTTTGCGTAATAAGAAGGCACTTCCTTGCGTGCGAAGATAAGCTGGTGGGTCCGAGCTGACAGTGGGGGGAACATTTTTTCACGAAATACAAAGGCCCTTCCGGTGGGTCCCAGCTGTCAGGTGGATGAATCATTATTTTGCGCGTAATAAGGAGGCATTTCCTTGTGCGCGGCCATGGACCCAGCTGTGAGCCTCTCCACGTACAGTCCACTTTCGATGGATGTCGTTCGTTGACCATGTTGACCACGCCGTGTCGAGAGCACCAGGAAGGGAACGACACGGAGCCAGGGAAGACTCGGCAGTTGTTTCCCACGCGGAGGGGAGTACGAGGGTTTACTGGTTCGTCTGCCGTTGCCGGAGAATAACAACAGGTGTGGGTGAGTAGAGGGATGGCTAGGCCAGCGATGGGAGTATGGTGGGGCGGTGAGGCCCGCGCGGCAGCACAGCCAGCCGCGGGAGGAGGGAGCAGGCAGTCCCGCCGGCACTTGTTTGAGCGGCTTGAGCAGGAAGAGCAGAGATTGAAGAAGCACGACGGCCGTTGGACGGACATCCAACAGTCACTGGTCTCGTGTGTTGACTAAGTTGACACGGCGTTGCGTGTGCGTCAACCTTCTTTTTAGGAAAGCGTATGCGTGAATCTATAGTAGGCGCACAAGTCATCCTCAAATGTGTGGAAAACAGCATAAAGCCTATCTGCCATTATTTCTAATAATTTAGAACCCATTCGCTAATTCTTAAGGATTTTTTTGGAGCTCGTCTTATTTTTGTTAGCATTACAACCCATATTGTGGCCACGGTTAAAAATTATACGAAATTTTGCATATTTTGGTGCGGTCAACTGTTTTTAATCCCGACATTTCGAGTCACATTCACACTAATTTGAAAAATAAATTCATATCAATATAAAATCCAAATAATTGTCCACGCATAAAAATCAATGGAATTTAAAATCCCGAAATGACAAAAAAAGAAATTTGAAACTAATTGCCGGTTTGATTTGTTTTAAAAATGTACAGCCCATTTCTCATTACTGATAGCACATTTTCTTGTCTTGAAAGATTTGCAGCCTAGCAGGGCTGACAAAGCAAGTAGGCCTCGGTTGGGTATTCTGCAAAAGAACAAAAAAACTGGGCTAGCCATTTTCAGAAAGAAAAAAACTACTGGGCTGGTCTTGTGGTAAACATAAAAGAAAAGGCTGGCTAGACAGACCAGAGTGCCCCGCACAGCCCAGTTGACACCCTGCTTTCGTCTCAAAAACAAAGATAACTGGGCAAGCTACTTCCCTCAAAAAACTGGGCAAGCTACTGGGTCCCTCGTGTCGGCCGCTTGTTGTGCAATTCTCTATTTATTGACTACGTTGACAATGGCATGGGGCCCAGATGTTAGAAATCCATTAGGAGGATCCATTTTTCTAACTTGAAATAAGGAGGCACTTGCTTGCGTACTGCCATGACCCTGGTGGGTCCCTGCTGTCATCCTCTCCACGTAAAATCATCTCCTGATTGTGTACGCGTCAACCTAGTAGGCCCAGAAGTCATCCTCTTAACCCGTGGCGGACCAATACATCGCATTTAAAAAATAACAACCCATTCCATACGTTCACACGGAAAGTTACACATACAGAGCAAAGTAACAGGTCTGACCAGATATAGAGTACTGAACTTCCACATTGACAGCCATCATAGCCAAGTTAACAATCTACTCCCACTAATACTCTATTGTACAAGTACTGACTTACTCCTAGATAACTAGACGATGTCGGCCGCCATCTACGGTACACGCTAAATGCCGGCACCGACGTCCTCCTCGTCGCCTCGGACTTGCTGGAGGTGCGATAGGGCGCGTTGCTCGCATGCGTTGGACCTTTCCATGCCGGCGTGGTCCACCGAAGCTTCGGCTTCTAAGCGGGAAACCCACTTGACAAGCTGGTAGTAAAATTCGGCGTCGCGCACACGTGTGTGCCCGACAGCCTCTAGGGCTATTTGCCGGGCGCCGGCATCCACATAGTCGGCCCAGTCGCGGGCGCTCTGCTCGTGACTCAAAGCGGCGGTGCGCTGCTGCTCCATGCCCTGCTGGCGGCGCAAATCGGCAATACGCTGCTCCTCCGCCAGGCGGTCGTGCTCCAACAAGTCCTCATACTCCGCATTGCCATCTAAAGACCGATAGAATGCCTCCTCCCTCCGTCTTCCTTCCGGTGAATAACCGAACACTAGCTCCGGCGGTAAGCGCCTATAGCATCGCCTATTGCGGACGGTCGGGGGCATGACGGATGTGGCGAGAGCAAGGGCAAGTGGCGAGCGACGTCAGGCCGGTGGGGGTTGTGAGGGGAGACGATAGGGCGAGTTGGGTGACGGTGCTACCGGAGAACGCCGGGAACCAGTAATTAGGTGGAAGGTAGTTGAAGCAGCGTGTCACGAGAAACGCGACGGTCATTGGAATCCAATGCATAACCAGGCATGGCTTAGCGCGCCAGGTTACCGTGGAAAACTAGATAAACTGATGTGTCGTCCTGTCCCGTCAGTGGTGCGTCTCGTCCGTGCTGGGTAGCACATTGACATGACGGTCAAACGAGTGCACTCGAATCATCCAGATGAGGTACTCCCTCCTTGTCAAAAATGATTCCACCACTCATCATCTACCTTGGTTGGTGAGATTTTTGAATTGAGCCCTGCAAACCGGAAAGGAGGTAGTACGTGCGTGATCCGCTATTTATTCGTGTAGGATCGAGTAGGTCGGATAGTGTACGTGTAGGATCGAGTAGGTTGGATAGTGTATGTGTAGGATCGCATTAGCTGATGAACGTTTGCTGGGAGCTAAGGCATTTGCGAACATTTTTTCTGGCAGTTTCTTCAAATTTGCATGGCATTTTATTCAGAACAGCTTGTCAGTTTCTTCAGAGATAGGCATTTTTATTTAGAAAGCTGCCACCTTTGGGTCTTGCATCGCAACTAAAACTACCAGGAGCGTATTAGTAGGCTAGCTAGCGATCGATAAGTAACTTGTAAACACTGAGCGAACAGAAATAAGGAACTGCTAGTAACTTGTAAACACTCACAAAAATCAGGATCATGCTCTGCACGGTAGTAAGAGCCAATCCGTTCGAAATGTTCACACGAGACTCACAGGCCTGGCATTGTAATATGTTCACATTAGTATCCCGAATTCACAACCAACTAGTAACATGTTAATGCATCTCAATGATTCAAAGATCATATACAAATATGTAGCTCCAAAAGCAAAGATCTAGAAAAAAACATATGTTCTTGCTACTAACATGGATGCTTCTCTGGGCCAACATTCAGTACAGAGTGAAAGACAAATTTGTTTGTGAAGTCTACAATTCCTCTTGCAAACATAAGTGGTTTCAGCAACAGCTGGAACCATGAGAATGAACCACACATGACGGAGGAACATCCACTGCAATATGATTTGGTCTTCTCTCGATCACACGGCGAGACTATTTTCGGAATACAAACTTTAACTTAGGCAAAATGATGCCCATTGTATAATTAGACCAAAGCAATGAAGCACCTAGTGTTGGCCAATAAATAGTACAATACTACTTTTGTGCAGTCCATGAAGTGACTATCTAGTCTTTCTGTGTCTATTTTCAAATGGCACTGCATGCAGTGACTATGCTATTCTTTTGTGCACGCCAAAATTGTGGTCACTTTGTTTGTTCGGGCGGACATCTGTATGCACAAATATCAACCAGCTAGTAAACATATACCCCACCCTGTATTTTCGGTTTAAACACGCCTCTTCCGCTTAGCATCTGTCATGTTTTGCACTGGACAATTTGATACTGTCATGTTTTTCCCTGGACAATTTCGTACTGAATTGATTTGCTGGTTCAGAGCAGAAATATAGCGCCTATTCTTCATCAGACCAAGGATATCCATGTTCGCAGTGATGGAAGAGGTGAAATCGATACAACCGAAATTGAGCATCCAATCATTGAATCATGTCGTGCACCTCCAATGTAGGCCACCCTACCAATAAATTCACATGCAAACCACTAATATTAATATCTAATGACAGTACAAAAAGAGTAGCAAGATAGTAGCAAACCATGTACCTTCGTAATGAACAGCTCATAGTGCCACCAATTGGATATAAAGGTTTGGAAGAAAACTTGCTCCTAATTTTGAACCATTTGGACTTTTTGTGCAGTTCCACTAAAATCGAGCATCCCTGTTTGCATTGATATTGAAAGTGTGATTACTATAGAAGTAGCACTAGTTGAAGCATAGACTCACAAATATAAGCATTCCAATTTCTTAATGGGAAAAGGTAGCAAGACTGTTTCTAACCACCTGCTTGAAGGAATAAATAAGGCAACAGCGGCTGATGTCAGGAAGGCATACATAGTTTTTTTTTCTAAAAAAGTGAACCATTCCTGACCTTTCCACTTCTTTTAAGCATATTTTGTGCAGTTCAACTAAAATAAAATACCATCACTGCCTTGACAATTCAGTGACACTGTACAAAAAGAAATGACTTAACATTACATCATGATGTTAGGTATGTAATCGACAGGCATTAGATACAAACATATAGACCTCCTCCGATAACATAATGAACATTAATTTTAACAAAGGTGTGACTAGCTTTACCGGGATAATTTGAGTGAACTCTACACCCTCTGTTCCATAATATAAGACGTTTTCGCAGTTTAATTTAATGTACCCAAATGTCTAGTATTTAGAAAAACAGGTAGTAGTTTTCTTGAGCACATATCTAGGAAAGCTTGCCACACTTTATATATGTCCATACACTAATGCAACACCATTCGAATAGTACAAATATACACTAATCCAGTGGCTAGTGCAACAATAGAGTAGTTTTTTATTACAGGGTACGGTACAATGGTTTTATTGAACAGATTTCCATAAGCTAGCACTGGAAGATTTCTATAAGCATTAACAATACATAATGTAAAGGTAACAAGTTTCAGCATTGGTATACTAGTTGTGCAAGAGCATTAAACCAAATACAAAAGTCTGAAGGTAACTAGCATTATTAACTAATGACAGTATAAAAAAATTGCAAACCATGTACCTTCAAGGTAAATGTCATTTCGAACTCGAGGGGGCCTAAAAATTGCTATCACAATCTTGATAATCAATCAAACATAAAAACTTGATCGAACAAATCAAGAGAACAACCAGAGGAGGAGGTGCCCACTCTTGACCTTTCCTCTTGTCTTCGTAATTTTTTTTGCAGTTTAACCAAAATAAAATGACATCAGCGCCTTGGCATTTTGGTGACACTACAAAAAAATTGACTTATCTCATGAAAGTGAGGTATGTAATCTATAAGCATTAACAATGCAAAAATCTGAAGGTAGTAACAAGTTTCATCGTTGGTATACTGGTTGTGCAACAGCATTAGAATGCCTTAGCTGAAAAATCTTTAATACATCCACAATCAATAGCTAACCCTGAAATAATCCAGTGACATTAAATGGCATTGCTTAAATTTATCAGTGGCATTAGACTGAGTGCAGCATTAGTTAAATGTGGCATCACTTTAGCAATAGCATTGCTTGAATTTACCGCTGGCGTTATACTAACAGCAAAAAAAGTGGCAATAAGAGCATGGGAGGCCCATTCAGAAAGTGGGCGCACCAGTACGATGTACCTCCACAGACGCATAGAGTGGTGAGGGAGGTATGGTTGCCCGGAGCAACAAATATCCAGGCAGCATATGTGGATTACGTCCCATTTTTTCTCTTTAGCCACCTTTTTCCTATGTGAGGACAACAAACCGATCGACCTAGTCATTCTCTATTGCGTTGTCATGGCTTTCTACCCTTTTTCATCCTTTTTCACCCAAGAGACACGAGACTCGCTCCTTAGCTACTGATTTTCCCCTTTTCAACCTATATGCGGGTTCGATGCCTAGTCTCTTGGATAGTAGTTTCTCCCTTCCTTTCCTTATTCAACCCAGACATGGATTAGTCTGCATGAAGTAGGGTTTCCTTTAATAGTGCAAATTAAGGTTTTCGTCTGCATGACCAGCAGAGCAGAGGATAGCAAATTGGGAAGTTGGTGGCGTGGAAAAAGATCCACATGCAGCGATGTGGCAGATGGGGCAATAGAACAAGGGTATGGTGAGGTAGCATACCTGAGGGTCGGCAGGAAGTGGCTTCGCTCGTGGTCGTCGTCCTCCGCACACACTACGGCAGCGAGCTTGGGGACAGAGGCCATCTCGCGCGGGCGCTAGGTCTGATAGGACGGCCTTGTCGTCAGTGTGTGACATCGCTCGCAGATGACGAGTGCGTCAACGCTGCATGTCCTTTTCTTCCCCGGCGGATCTGAGACCACCGGTGAGGAGGGAGAGAGAGGCCGTCTTTTTTAGATCTGGAGAGAGGGTGATAATGTGAGAAGCAAGTGGGCATCACTTAGCAAGAAAGCGATGAAGCTCCAGCCTATATATCTTTTTTATACTAGTACCGGAGGTGGAGTAGTGGTAGAGTAGTTTATATTTTCTCTGCATACAGTACCAATTAGTCGTGCTTCAAAACTGAACGGCACGCCATTAAAAAAAGGTCGATAACTAATGCGGCACCTCGGGCCAACGCGGCCAGATCGCATTTTGCACGAGAAATTACACACCATGTTTCGTTGACATGTGGTCCCGTTCCAACATGTTAGTGGGACGACGGCGAGTCCTTTTGTACAATTTCCGAACGGACGTCTATGTAGGTCGGGCGCCTCTTCGTGTATCGTGGCAACCGTCCATGGCCTCTTCGCCTTTCCCTCTCGATTTGGAACAGTTGTCGCACGCTCTTCCTCCCTCCTCCATTTGCCTTCACCCTTCCTTCTGCCATTGTTCGATCGTCTTCTCCATGGAGGGAACAGGCCGGAAACGACCCCGTTGTTCTTGCCCCGATCTGAAAGATGACGTGGTGGAGGAACTCATTGATCGGTGCGACATCATCACCTCGGCTAGCATGGCAGGTTCGTTCAAGACCATTCTCGACTCAACTAATAACATCATTACAAGGAACCCAAGGGTCCAAGAGCGGTTTGATCTCCCCTATCTTCTTCGTCGTGACCCTGTTGACTGGCGTGCGGACGACGGAAGCCTCGCCTTGTGCAAGTTGATGCCGCTTGATAATGATACATGATGTTAAGATGCCATCGCTTGAGGGTAAGGCTTGGGAAGGCGCAAATGGAGATTGGGTTGTTTATATTGGGTACAACTGCGAGTGGGAACTTGTGAATGTGTACACTCGTCACCTGGTTCCACTTCCAAAAATCTCGACTGCCCAGAGGTTGAGCATACCGGTATTCTATGTACGTTCAAATACGATCATGGTGACTGTCGTCTACGGAAGATAGCAATTTGTTGAGTTCCCAACCGCTCTTGGGATTACACGAACTATGAAGTTGTTGCTATCTTCGACAAGCTTGTTGCCGTCCTTACTTCCACGCCTCGATGGATATTGCTCAAAAATCAATCTTTGTACACGGATGAGTACTATGATGCAATTCAATATGAGGGTCTTGTGTTTGCTGCCACCACTCATGGCACTGTTTTTGCATGGAATCCTGATGCTTTCGGTATGTTTTTCTTCCACCGTAATTATAATTGTTTCATCCACATGCATGCGGATTAGCTAGTTTCCCTTTACTAATTAACCTTCTTGTGTTTCCAAGGTCCGATGAACATTCCACCACCTATACTTCAAAAAAATTATAACCAAGGGGGAGATGACAATGGCGATGATCACGAGCATGAGGACGAGCAAAACCCATATACTCAGTGGCGCCTGGCAACTTATTCCGATGGATCGCCTCTTCTTGTCTATATACAGGGCACTACTGATGTTACTAAGGAAGCAGGTGTTGTCTCGCATGGTCGAACTCTCCGGACCTATTCCAACATCCGTTGCAGGGTATTCGGGGTGGATACTAGTGTGCTAGCACCACCTTCTCCCTGGTTCAGTATTGATAGTCTTGGAGGAAACTCGCTCTTCTTTAGACAAAACTATCCAATGATGGTGAAAGGCGATCCAACTGCTGTTGACACAACGTTACTACCATTTATGAGAAGCAACTGCGTCTATACCTTGGACATTGCTATGGTTCCCTACCGTGGCTATCACAATATGTGTCCTGATATAGGCCGCTTCAGCCTGGATGACGAGTCCTGCGTTGGTCTCGAGATTGAAAATATCTGGCCCTTCCCAGAGAATCACTTCTGCTTCAAAGCAAGCGTTTCCAACGCTGACGAGTGGTTGATCTGAAGTTCATTTCATTGCTTGTTATTTGTTGTGTGATGAAAAGTTTAGTATTTATAATGTATCCTCATTGTCGTTGTGGGTTGATGACCTATTGTATCTAATGCTAAATGATATGCCTGTGATAAACTTACTAAATTTATGAATGGCTTTCGAGTCGCTTCTCAGAGTGGGTGTTGCGACGAGGGAAAATATATTTTTTGAATACATAATTGTACGTGCATTGCAACAGGTTATCAGATGAGTCCAATCAACAATAGTACTACTATTTGTACTAGCTTCACATGCTTCGCGCGTTGGGCGGGTGTTTTTACTGTAGCTGCGAATCCCATCATCCTAGGTCCTCGGATGAGTTCAGTAGAAATTGCATTTTGATGTTTGGGTTCAAAATTTCAAAACTGTTGTACTATCTCTACGTCTACGTATACGTAATACAATAAGTTTTAAACTTGAGACCAGCCATCCACCCTCACAAATAACACTTTTTAACCTAGCACAGACTCCAGGAAATTTGGCCATAGTGTGGGGTGGGCCATATGTTAATGTGTTCGCTGTACATAACCAGCACCTCGAATCCTCGATATATAGTAGGGTGGCATGGGCCAGAACAAGCATTCACGTCCAGGAGTACGGCACACGCCACCAGCACGACTTCCATCTGACACCATATTTCTTGGAGTCCATGCTACAGCTATCTCTTCAACCTCCTCGTTTCTCTAACTCGGCCATCTTGCGACGGGCGAGGTGGGGGTTTGTCGATAGTCGATTTCCTCAACTGCGGTCCCACTTGTAAGGCCAACTCCAACGCACGACCCCAAATGGACGTCCGTTTTGCCCAGATTCTGTCCGTTTGGGTAGGGCAATAGGGTCGTGTCTGGGCCAATTCTCAGATGCGGTGGCCGTGCGCCCAACGCGCGGACGCATCCCGGCCGTGTACATTTTTCTATGCAAACACATATCTTTTTTCATCATTGATTCTTGGTACATGGAAATACATCACCAAATTTTGACTAGAAAAGCAAGACCAAAGAAAACAAGAACCACAAGAATACATTTTAGAAGATATCCAACTTCCATAACTACCCCTGTAACTTGGATTAGTGCCTTCTCGATGCATTCATTGTTGATTTGCGGAGGCTCGATCTTGCGCGCCTCTTTGTTCTTTGAGTGTAAAGAATGTCAGGACCCCGATTCCAAGTCACATCGATCTAGCCGGTAACACCTCATATCACTTTGCGGCCTCACGCACGGTATTCCCACGGGTGTCGCCTTACCATGGCCCGGGACCGTTTGCGCCTTTTGGCTCACGTATATGATAGTGTCGCTAGCATCCATATGACAGAGAACCCGAGCCGACATGACTAGTCGTGAACCCAAAGTGGCACTAACTTACGGGGACAGGCATACATGAATCAACATCGAGCATGTCGGTCAGCAGCGTGTGAATCCGGGTTGTAGCACTGGGCTAAGAGGACTCCGGGAACCCGGGCTGTAGCAGGCTAGGCAGGACTCCGGATGTCACCGCGTGACATTTCCCAGAAGGGATACACATAGGAACGAAGTGAATCACATGCCGGCCAGTCAAGTGTTCCAGAGCAGTAGTGCTGGGCTAGCAGGACTCCGGTGAACCGGGCTGTAGCGGACTACTATGGCTCATGGAAGCACAAGACTACATTTCTCCATAAGAGAGGCTACCAAGGATAAACAACTAGGTTGTCGGATCCCACACATACCAAGCATTTCAATCATACACACAATATGCTCGATATGTGCAAATACAACATGGCATCACAACAAGACTCTACGACTCAGAGTATTTATTCATTAGGCTCCGAAGAGCCAGATAATACAAACATGGGTCTCATGACCCAACATTCAGAGCATACAAGTCAAAGCACATGCGGAAGCTTAACATGTCTGAGTACAGACATCTACAAATGAAAAGGGCTGCGAAGCCTAACTATCTACCAGATCCTGCCGAGGGCACAAGATCGTAGCTGAGGTATCAAGCTAAACATCAAAGTCCACACGGAACTACTAGCGAGAGTGAAGTCTCTCTGCAAAACATAAAATGGGCAAATGTGAGTACAATTGTACCCAGCAAGACTTACATCAGAACTATCTACATATGCATCAGTATCAAAAGGGGGTGGTGGAGTTTAACTGCAGCAAGCCAGCTTTGACTCGGTGGCTATCCTAAGCTACAATTGCAAGTAACTCTTTTGAGGTGGCGCACACGAGTCCACATATTCACCATATCAATACACCACTATGGATCCGCTCCCATCTCCCTACGAGGACGCCATCCATAGCACTCACACTTATCTTGCATATTTTAGAGTATCCACTTTCACTTGTCTATGAACTGTTATAGGCAACCCAGAAGTCCTTTACCGCGGACAGCTATTCGAATAGATGATGTTAACCCTGCAGGGGTGTACTTCTTCACACACGCTCTCGCCACTTACCACCATGTACACGTCGTGTACCTCGGCAACCTTCAAGCGGAAGCCTGGCGAGGGAGTCGGCCACGACCTGACTAACCACACAAGTCTCTAGTCCAGGTTTATCGCCTATTCGGGTTCCATCCGCAAGGAGATCCGGCCGGGGTGTCGCTCACGGCCCCAAACGATGTGTGCAGGGTTCCCAAGCCCACCTCGACGGACGGATCTACGCTTGGTACACCGTGCCACGGTGCCTAGTCTGTCCCAAGCCCACCTGTACCGGGTACCACTTGGTAGACTACTAACACAACCTACAAACACCAGAAACTAGTTGCAACTCCTGGACAGAGATCAAGTTGATTAATAAGTCGAGAGGGGCACTTAAGCATTCCAATGTGTGGTAGTAACTGTTCATGGATCACAAACACAGAACTCAGTTCCTGAGGACGACTGCAATGAGACAACCCACCATGTACTCCTACATGGCCTCTCACCGCTACCTTTACCAAATCGTGTTCGCACACTTAGCTCTCAACAGTAGGACATGTTCACCACATTACAATTCATCCCCGATGAATCAGACCTGACACAACTCTAAGCAATAGCAGGCATGACAAACAGGCATGAATGAGTAGGCACATCAGGGCTCAAACAACTCCTACTCATGCTAGTGGGTTTCATCTATTTACTGTGGCAATGACAGGTCATGCAGAGGAAAGGGGTTCAACTACCGCAGCATGTAACAGATGAATCGTTGTTGTCCTAATGCAATAAAAGAGAGCAGGAGCGAGAGAGTGGGATTGTATCGGAATGAACAAGGGGGTTTTGCTTGCCTGGCACTTCCGAAGATCATATAGCTCTTCATCAGTGTCATCGAACTCATCGTCGGAACCACGTCTATCGAGAGGGGACAACACCGGCAAACAGAGAAGAAACACGATCAATGCAATGCACAATATGATGCATGATCATGACATGTCAATATGCTGTGATTTGGGCTAATGCAACTAGCAACAGGTTAAATGAAGTTGGTTTGAATCCAAGATTCAAATTCAAACTCCATATGTGGAAATTCAAATGCCATTTACATGATTTGTCCTAAACAGTAGCTATAAGTTGCTCTAACATGCATGAAAAAGGTACAGATGGATAGATTGGATTTTTCTGATCATTTTCATATATAAATCTTTTCATTCTGAGCTATAGATTATTTTCTATGATTTTTTGAAGTTTGTGGTATTTTCTGGAATTTCCTGTATAAAAATGATTCCAGTAATTAAATTAATGCGTCAGCATTGCGTCAGGGTGACGTCAGCTGGTCAGCGGGTCGTCCAGGTCAAACCTGACGTGTGGTGTCCACACGTCAGTGTCACTGTTAGTTAACTAACTAATTTAGAATTAATTAAAAGCTAATCCAGGTTAATTAGCAGGCGGGCCCCACTTGTCATTGACTCAGGGGATGGGTCAGCCTGGGTCAAACGGGGTCAACTCGCCGGCGTTTAGCCGCCGGCGAGGCCAGACACGGCGGCGAACCACGGGTTTGCCCTACGGGGCGCCGTTTGGCGCGCGGAGCACAGCTACGGGATGCGGACGCTCGTCCGCATCCAACCGTGGGGGTGGCGCGGCCGGGGAGTGGCCGGAGTGGCACCGGCGACGAGCTTTGCGGCGGCCGGAGTCGGCAGAGAGCGGCGACGCGGTTGTGGTGGCCGTGGCGATGTGCGTTTAGCACCTACGGCGTCTACGTGGTGCGGTGAGTACGATGGACGCATGCCCGGGGCCAAATGGTCACCGGAGCAGCACCGGCGACAAGCGCGGGCGACGGCGAGGTTCGGTCTCCGGCGGAGCGACGGCTACAGCGTGCAAATGGAGCGCAGAGGAGGGGGTTCGGGTCAGTGGCTCACGGCAAGTCGGACGAGCAGGTCGGCGAGCTCGGAGACGGTCCGGAGCGGGCGGTGCGGCGGAGGCGATCTCCGGCGGCCGGAGGTTGGAGAAGAGCTCGGGTCGTTGCTTCGGGCGTTCGGCATCGCGTGCGTCAACGGAGATGGCGATGGCGATGAGGCGGAGCTTGGGGGTGCGTCGGAGAGGCAAGGGGAGCACGGTGGGCGCGACTACGTCGGCGGGACGGCGACGGCTGCTTCGGCCATGGCGAGGAGAGGGCAAGAGGGAGAACCAGGGGGAATGAGGTATCGGGGCGGTCGAGCGGGCGACGTGGGCGTCGTCCAGATCCTCCAGAGGCGCAGGCGGCAAGCAGGAGACGCCGTGGCGCGCGCGACGGTGTCGCGGTGTCCCTCCTCTGCCTACTGGCAGAGGTGGGGGATGACTGGCACGACGCTGGGCTGGGCCGGCCAGGTGGGCTGGCCAGCTGGGCTGCGACAGGTGAGGCTAGGTAGGTATCCTTTCTCTCCTTTTTTATTTGTTTCTGTTTTCTAATATTCTGTAGTCTTTAGGGCTTTATTAAAAATACTTAAACACTTCCTAAACCCATGAAACTACTCATGATCACTGTTGGGAATATATCCTACAGTAAACATTTTAGTTTATGACTGTTTGAGCATTTAAAATATTTAATAGCATTTAAATGCCCAAATGCAAATAGAGTATGATTTAATCCAGAGCCCAAATATGTCATGGAAAAATGTGCAGCACCTCTGGTTATTGTTTCCAGCATTTTCCAGAAATGATGAACATTTTTAAAAGCCATTTGGATTTACTGGAAATATTTTGGTTGAACCTAGTGAATTCCTTTAATGCTAGGGTTTAGGCAATCCCCATTTCAATTTTCTGCAAAATTCAAACATGATGCACACATGAAGCTAGCCTAGTGCAATACGAGAAGCTAGGGATGGGACAACTCGCCCCCACTAAACAAGAATCTCGTCCCGAGATTCAAGCGTAGGGTAAGAGGAAAAAGGGGACACAAAAGCTAACACAATCTTCTCGATCCAATTGCCCTCATCGAA
Source organism: Aegilops tauschii subsp. strangulata (assembly GCF_002575655.3). Classification (NCBI taxonomy): domain Eukaryota; kingdom Viridiplantae; phylum Streptophyta; class Magnoliopsida; order Poales; family Poaceae; genus Aegilops; species Aegilops tauschii. The sequence goes on along the minus strand of NC_053041.3, from coordinate 301,491,758 downwards.
GATGTTAATTCATTGCTTCAAATTGATCTTGTCGTCTTTGCTTTCGGGATCTCCATCCAACATGATGACGACAGAAGAAACTCTATAGGAATCGATCTTCTTAAAGATCGAGCAACTCACGATCAACTCACGGAATGAGATGTTGAACATCTCTCGAGCCAAGACACAGAACATACATCTAGAGGGAAGAAGTGAAACAGAGAATGAAGATTCAAGTTGATAAGCACAATTCCACGCTGAATAAGACGGTGCATGGTTTCAAGATAACGAGGAGTTGTCTACCATCATTCCATAACGGGGCACCTTAGGGAGGGTGGCTCATAGAAATATTCCCTTAAGTGGCAAAAGAATTACTTTTGATTCAGAGATCATTGAAACTCCTCATACCAGCGTAAGGCAATTTACAAATGATCGTTTGAAAGAATTCAAAAGAATGGCACACTCAATTTGGAAAGGAAACTATGGTTATAGAACAACTCGGCAAATGGAAGGCACATTCCAGTCGATACCAAGGATATAACCTAGTGACTGCGCGTGCTTTCAAGAACTTGAGCATTTCCATATTCATCAAGGTTTTACCAACATCCGTGCCGAGGATCCTGGCAACACATCATACTACCATGATGAATGGTGATGGAGGATGCAGGTGCAAAGGAGATAACACTTTCTCAGATATTTCCTTAGCAATGCCAAAGAAACAAATCTGGATGATCGACTGAGAGACATTTAGCATTCCGCTTCTAATGTTCTCCTTGATGTACTAGGTATCACGGTCAATGCTTAAAACATCAACATGGCCATCAGGTAAAGGTCAGACTTCGGAGGCACAAAAATCCATAAGGAACAACTTGTGGGATAAGTCATATGAAATCCTCATGGGAAGTGACCAAACGGCTTAATCAAGATACTACAATAATGGTGCTTCCAGCTAGGTGCATCCACTTCACAGGAACCTATATCATAGTTCTTGGAAGAAGTTCCAACCATCATATCTGCCTGAGACTCAAATCTGGTTGGTAACAGGATATTCCAGACTCATCGAGTCTAGAAGAAAATGAAGGTTTGCAACACAAATCGACGAGATGACGTTGCGAGATTCTCGGGAAATGAGCTACGGTAGCAAGCTCCAAAACTTGAGCTGGTTCTGCTACATACATGTGAGCACGCTGTCCCAGACAAGCATGACCACATAGTAGTCTTACAATGAAACACTACCAAGTTCCGGTGGGGAACCCTCATCAAGGATATCGAAGTCTTCACGCAAGTCCATGGATTAGATCCCAAGCATAGACTCCTCTTCCTTGAACAAGTCAATCAGGGGTTTGGTGTGCTACGGAATGCATATGGAGTGGAGGTAATTAATCTACCAAACCATGGTATACTTTGCACATGCATGACTGACTTGGGATGATTCCGAAGGAAGCAAAAACAATCTTTCTCGAACTCACGGCGACAACTTGCACCAAATGCACATGAATTCGAGGAAGTCACTACTTTCATCCAAACATATACTTCATGAACAGAGCATGAAGAAAATGCTTACACAATTCCCCAACACTAGCTGGATGTTCAACACGAATCATGGAGGAGACAAAATGCTGCTGATGTGCTCAACAGCAACTCATCGGAATTTCCATATCACTGGACTTCCACCATCATGTGAACATGATGATAGCATTGGTCAGACCAAAAGATGTAATGGTGTATGCTCGAGGAATCAACCACGAGTAAGACAACATTACGAACATCGTTGGTTCTGATTTGATTTGATATTAGCCCATACTCAAATCAAAGTTTGGTTAAGATGATAGGTCCATTAATTGATCACGAGGACCAATCGATGAAGAAATCATCTTTCTACAACAAACACACACACAAGAGATATCCTTTGGAAAGAACTAAGTCAGGCAAGCTTTTATCTTCCAACTCTCCAAGTTGTTGTTTAGCTTAACCAACTAGCTCAAGGTATCCAACATAGATTCTTGGAGAAAGAGTGATTTATAGGAAAACCATTTGATCACGAGCTCAACATAGCGGTCAGGTGACAACTTGGTGATACTTCTGAGAAGATATTCGGAAAATCACGAACCACCGATATGTTACTAAGCTCGAGAACAACCTTGCTTTTCAGGGCAAGACGATATGATCAACTGAGCAAGGGTTTGACAAAAATCCTAACTCATTGATTGAAGAGTGCACCAAAAATAAGGACTAGGTAGCACGATCAATCTTAGGATGATGATTCAATAACCAGTACGCTAAGAATGAGAGTATTGCCATTAACTACCAAGCAACGAGTTGCTCAGAGTATTGATTTCACACATCACGGTTCTCTTGTCGGTATTCCGGTTGTGACAACACGGGACCGAGGAATGAATAATGATGGCGAGAAGTATCACTGCGTCAAGAATTCATAAGAGGTGGTGCAATTCTCATGACACTCTTGACATAAAGATGGTAATGCTCCAAGGTAGAGCAGAGCAAAAGCTGGATTGGCATTTTGGTCTGCGGAATACAATTGCTTTGACCCAATCCTAGATATGGACGAGGTTCTGGAGTTTGTTTCTCCTAGTCATTCTGAAATAGAATGGCTTGACAGACAACAAGAATAGAAAGGTATCGATAACACGGATGCACAACTAGTCCTGACTATCAATTGATAGACGAAGGTCGGAATACGACTGAAGAGGGACAACTCAAAGGAACATATAACTTTCTGAGTTGTGGACGCATAGGTTAGTATGTCGAACAAGTTCAACATATTTCTTCCGGATAACCCATGCAGAAAGGTAGAACTGGCAGATTCACAATGTAGAATGGAGAACTCATTGAGAGCACTCTTGTTGTGATCTTTTGGTTCAACGAGGAGCTTCTGCCAAGGATGGTTCATGGTATTTGGAAGAATGGTATACCACGGACCTCGAGGACTATCGCAAAGGTTACTAATATCCTAAAGGTACGAGCAACACTATCAACACGAGGTAAGTAGAGTGAATCTTGGGTCAAGAACCCAAGAGTAGAATACCTACTACTAAATAGCATCACGAGATGCTTTCGAGAATGGTGGCCAGAATCATCACACCGGGAACACAAAACATGGCTAGATTACTAGGTGACTCCCTAAAACACCTAGGGTCATAATAATAGCTCCAACATATATACCGAGGCAATAGAGTGCCTCAACGCACCGGTAGTGTGCTTAATCTGGCCCAAAGGGACTCAAAAACATAGGGAAAGGATTTTGCAAATGCATCAGATTGTTTAGAAACCTGGGATGACTCGGACAGCATTACGGCTGTAAATGCTCAAAAAGGGTTTGAGACATCTTGCAAAATGGTGGCATAGCCACTTAACATCACAATAGCAGGGTTTCGAGACCAACTGCTAACACAGGAAAATACTAGGAACTGAACTGAGACTTGAATCCATCAATCCTAAGATTCTACGGATTAGTAACACGTGATCCTGATAGAAAGACAAGAATCCTAGTTCTTAATCCCTGTAGAAGAGAAGAGGTTGACTCAGATTAGAGGGCATAAGGTAAAGGAGTAAAAAGAGCCTTACGTTCCCTTCCACAATCAATTCCCTTAAATAACTAAAGCATTTCTAGACTCAACTTCGACCAGTTTGGCTTGGTAATCCTACAGGCAGTTAGGCTCTGATACCAAAGATGTCAGGACCCCGATTCCAAGTCACATCGATCTAGCCGGTAACACCTCATATCACTTTGCGGCCTCACGCACGGTATTCCCACGGGTGTCGCCTTACCATGGCCCGGGACCGTTTGCGCCTTTTGGCTCACGTATATGATAGTGTCGCTAGCATCCATATGACAGAGAACCCGGGCCGACATGACTAGTCATGAACCCAAAGTGGCACTAACTTACGGGGACAGGCATACATGAATCAACATCGAGCATGTCGGTCAGCAGCGTGTGAATCCGGGCTGTAGCACTAGGCTAACAGGACTCCAGGAACCCAGGCTGTAGCAGGCTAGGCAGGACTCCGGATGTCACCGCGTGACATTTCCCCGAAGGGACAGACACAGGAACGAAGTGAATCACATGCCGGCCAGTCAAGTGTTCCGGAGCAGTAGTGCTGGGCTAGCAGGACTCCGGTGAACCGGGCTGTAGCGGACTACTATGGCTCATGGAAGCACAAGACTACATTTCCCCATAAGAGAGGCTACCAAGGATAAACAACTAGGTTGTTGGATCCCACACATACCAAGCATTTCAATCATACACACAATATGCTCGATATGTGCAAATACAACATGGCATCACAACAAGACTCTATGACTCAGAGTATTTATTCATTAGGCTCCGAAGAGCCAGATAATACAAACATGGGTCTCATGACCCAACATTCAGAGCATACAAGTCAAAGCACATGCGGAAGCTTAACATGTCTGAGTACAGACATCTACAAATGAAAAGGGCTGCGAAGCCTAACTATCTACCAGATCCTACCGAGGGCACAAGATCGTAGCTGAGGTATCAAGCTAAACATCGAAGTCCACACGGAACTACTAGCGAGACTGACGTCTCTCTGCAAAACATAAAAAGGGAAAATGTGAGTACAATTGTACCCAGCAAGACTTACATCAGAACTATGTACATATGCATCAGTATCAAAAGGGGGTGGTGGAGTTTAACTGCAGCAAGCCAGCTTTGACTCGGTGGCTATCCTAAGCTACAATTGCAAGTAACTCTTTTGAGGTGGCGCACACGAGTCCACATGTTCACCATATCAATACAACTATGGATCCGCTCCCGTCTCCCTACGAGGACGCCATCCATAGCACTCACGCTTATCTTGCGTATTTTAGAGTATCCACTTTCACTTGTCTATGAACTGTTATAGGCAACCCAGAAGTCCTTTACCGCGGACACGGCTATTCGAATAGATGATGTTAACCCTGCAGGGGTGTACTTCTTCACACACGCTCTCGCCACTTACCACCATGTACACGTCGTGTACCTCGGCAACCTTCAAGCGGAAGCCTGGCGAGGGAGTCGGCCACGACCTGACTAACCACACAAGTCTCTAGTCCAGGTTTATCGCCTATTCGGGTTCCATCCGCAAGGAGATCCAGCCGGGGTGTCGCTCACGGCCCCAAACGATGTGTGCAGGGTTCCCAAGCCCACCTCGACGGATGGATCTACGCTTGGTACACCGTGCCATGGTGCCTAGTCTGTCCCAAGCCCACCTGTACCGGGTACCACTTGGTAGACTACTAACACAACCTATAAACACCAGAAAGTAGTTGCAACTCCTGGACAGAGATCAAGTTGATTAATAAGTCGAGAGGGGCACTTAAGCATTCCAATGTGTGGTAGTAACTGTTCATGGATCACAAACACAGAACTCAGTTCCTGAGGACGACTGCAATGAGACAACCCACCATGTACTCCTACATGGCCTCTCACCGCTACCTTTACCAAATCGTGTTCGCACACTTAGCTCTCAACAGTAGGACATGTTCACCACATTACAATTCATCCCCGATGAATCAGACCTGACACAACTCTAAGCAATAGCAGGCATGACAAACAGGCATGAATGAGTAGGCACATCAGGGCTCAAACAACTCCTACTCATGCTAGTGGGTTTCATCTATTTACTGTGGCAATGACAGGTCATGCAGAGGAAAGGGGTTCAACTACCGCAGCATGTAACAGATGAATCATTGTTGTCCTAATGCAATAAAAGAGAGCAGGAGCGAGAGAGTGGGATTGTATCAGAATGAACAAGGGGGTTTTGCTTGCCTGGCACTTCCGAAGATCATATAGCTCTTCATCAGTGTCATCGAACTCATCGTCGGAACCACGTCTATCGAGAGGGGACAACACCGGCAAATAGAGAAGAAACACGATCAATGCAATGCACAATATGATGCATGATCATGACATGTCAATATGCTGTGACTTGGGCTAATGCAACTAGCAACAGGTTAAATGAAGTTGGTTTGAATCCAAGATTCAAATTCAAACTCCATATGTGGAAATTCAAATGGCATTTACATGATTTGTCCTAAACAGTAGCTATAAGTTGCTCTAACATGCCTGAAAAAGGTACAGATGGATAGATTGGATTTTTCTGATCATTTTTCATATATAAATCTTTTCATTCTGAGCTATAGATTATTTTCTATGATTTTTTGAAGTTTGTGGTATTTTCTGGAATTTCCTGTATAAAAATAATTCCAGTAATTAAATTAATGCGTCAGCATTGCGTCAGGGTGACGTCAGCTGGTCAGCGGGTCGTCCAGGTCAAACCTGACGTGTGGGGTCCACACGTCAGTGTCACTGTTAGTTAACTAACTAATTTAGAATTAATTAAAAGTTAATCCAGGTTAATTAGCACGCGGGCCCCACTTGTCATTGACTCAGGGGAGGGGGTCAGCCTGGGTCAAACGGGGTCAACTCGCCGGCGTTTAGCCGCCGGCGAGGCCAGACGTGGCGGCGAACCACGGGTTTGCCCTACGGGGCGCCGTTTGGCGCGCGGAGCACAGCTACGGGATGCGGACGCTCGTCCGCATCCAACCATGGGGGTGGCGCGGCCGAGGAGTCGCCGGAGTGGCGCCGGCGACGAGCTTTGCAGCGGCCGGAGTCGGCAGAGAGCGGGGACGCGGTTGCGGTGGCCGTGGCGATGTGCGTTTAGCACCTATGGCGTCTACGTGGTGCGGTGAGTACAATGGACGCATGCCCGGGGCCAAATGGTCACCGGAGCAGCACCGGCGACGAGCGCGGGCGACGGCGGGGTTCGGTCTCCGGCGGAGCGACGGCTACAGCGTGCAAATGGAGCGCAGAGGAGGGGGGTTCGGGTCAGTGGCTCACGGCGAGTCGGACGAGCAGGTCGGCGAGCTCGGAGACGGTCCGGAGCGGGCGGTGCGGCGGAGGCGATCTCCTGCGGCCGGAGGTTGGAGAAGAGCTTGGGTCGTCGCTTGGGGCGTTCTGCGTCGCGTGCGTCAACGGAGATGGCGATGGCGATGAGGCGGAGCTTGGGGGCGCGTCGGAGAGGAAAGGGGAGCACGGTGGGTGCGACTACATCGGCGGGACGGCGACGGCTGCTTCGGCCATGGCGAGGAGAGGGCGAGAGGGAGAACCAGGGGGAATGAGGTATCGGGGCGGTCGAGCGGGCGACGTGGGCGTCGTCCAGATCCTCCAGAGGCGCGGGCGGCAAGCAGGAGACGCCGTGGCGCGCGCGGCGGCGTCGCGGTGTCCCTCCTCTGCCTACTGGCACGACGCTGGGCTGGGCCGGCCAGGTGGGCTGGCCAGCTGGGCTGCGACAGGTGAGGCCAGGTAGGTATCCTTTCTCTCCTTTTTTTTATTTGTTTCTGTTTTCTAATATTCTGTAGTCTTTAGGGCTTTATTAAAAATACTTAGACACTTCCTAAACTCATGAAACTACTCATGATCACTGTTGGGAATATATCCTACAGTAAACATTTTAGTTTATGACTCTTTGAGCATTTAAAATATTTAATAGCATTTAAATGCCCAAATGCAAATAGAGTATGATTTAATCCAGAGCCCAAATATGTCATGGAAAAATGTGCAGCACCTCTGGTTATTGTTTCCAGCATTTTCCAGAAATGATGAACATTTTTAAAAGCCATTTGGATTTACTGGAAATATTTTGGTTGAACCTAGTGAATTCCTTTAATGCTAGGGTTTAGGCAATCCCCATTTCAATTTTCTGCAAAATTCAAACATGATGCACACATGAAGCTAGCCTAGTGCAATACGAGAAGCTAGGGATGGGACAAAGAAGTAGACATTGCTTCCTCGCATCTAGTCTCATGTCTAGCCTCTATTCTATCAACAAGTGCACTAGTCTCATCTCTAGCCTCTATGCTAGCTAAAAGTGCTAGAACATCTACTAAACTGCTCTCTATCAATATATCAATGTACTCTTCTTCCCAATACCAAAACTTGCATCCATTCTACACAATAAAATTTTAAGTTAGCACAACTAGTCAAAACCGAGAGCACAACCGAAGCTAAAGTAGCACATACCCCATTGGTTGAGCACTTGATGAACACCCATCCGGGATGTTCCGGTGTTGTAGACACGCGGCGCAAGACCTTCTTTGGGCAGTCGTCGCACGTAATGAGTGTTAATGATGCGCCGACGAGCTTTTGGGCCAGCACCGAGCCCGGCCGACCGACATTCATGTATCTGCCGGCAGAGCGCCGACGGTGTAGATCCGAGCGGCTAGAGGAGGAGTCAGTACCTGCATGCAGCCTTGCGGCCTTGCCGGGGCCTTCTGGCCAGGTGCCCAGCCAGTCCATTCCGCGGCGCGGCCTCCCACAGCCGGGCGAGCTCAAGCCCGACCGGATCCGCTCCAAATCCGGCCGCAGGGTGCGCAAAACATGTAGCCGTGGTTGGGTAGCTCGGGGGTGTCGAGGGAAAGGGGGCTGGGCGAGCATGCGTCCGAGCTACACGCGTTGGATTTTGCCTAAGTGAAGATGCAAGACAGCGCATGTTTCCCTAGCGGCGTGGCGGACCAACCGTGTGGGGGTGCGAAGTGGCTTCACTCGTGTGGGGGAAGGAGGACATTTGTTGTGTGATGAAAACTTTAGTATTTACTAGAATCTTTTGTTGGAACTAATCTATAATCCAACATGTATCCTCGTTGTCGTTGTGTTGATGACTTCTTGTATGTAATGAATGGTACGTTTGCATATGCATGTCTAAACTCAATTTATGAATGGTTTTGACTCACTTCTTGGAGTGTGAGTACCGTAGTATTATAGCCACATCTGGTTATATGAAGTTGCCACATCACATAGAGCCAACCTAGTATTGGAGTATGCTAGCACAGAGGCCGAGAAATATGGTGATAGCGTGACTGTGTGAGGTGGGCTTGTACGTAGTATGATGTAGGCACAGGGCTTGCTGTGTTTCCTACTCCTCCGGTCTAAACATGGAGAAGATTTGGTCGAGTTCTTCCTCCTTTTGCCGACACGTGGGACATCCAGCATCCAGGTCGTTTCATGCAAGAAAATGGAGTGCTAGTTGAAGCCACGTGATGTGCATCTTGGGTTAAACTGTAAAAGAATCTTACTCTTGAGTTATCCAAAAGCGGCCACCGAAGATCTTTATTGGATTTGTTTTTCGTCACCAGCATGTCGAGGTGAAAGATGTGCAGGTTCAGTGGGTCCTCTTGCGTTTTCACCGACATGTGGGACCGCATGTGAGAAAACAGACGATGGGCTACGCGGGTCTGCTGGCTGGCTGAGAAGAGAGAAAGTGAGGAGGGCTGAGCACGGACTCTAGGAAATTTGTTCTACGTAACCAGCACCTCGATATACGCTCGATATAGTGGGGTGGCATGGGCCATAACTAGCATTCACGTTTAGCGGTACGGCACACGCCACCCACACGAGTCCCATCTGACACCAATTTTCTTAGAGTCCTTGCTATAGCCATCTCTTCCCCCTCCTGTTTTCTCAGCCATCGCGCGGTCGGCGGGGTGGGGGTTTGCCGATAGTCGGTTTGTTCAACTGCGGCCCCACTTGTAAGTGAAAATGCAACACAACACACATTCCCCCTTGAGCGGCGTGCCGGACCAACCGTGTGGGGGTGCGACGCGAACACGACAGGCTTTTCCTTTTGAACTTGTAACTTGTAAAATTTGGTTCTGCTCCATGGCGCGACCGATAGATAGAAATAACGATTTTCCCTAGAGTAATGAGAAGTTTGGTTCTGGTGCGGTTCATGCATGGAATACGTACGAAAATTATGAAGTTGATGGGAAAGCTAAGATAATTACTAGTAGTACCATATACTACTACATGGATTTGACGGAAAGATAAAGATACATACGGATCCATCAACGACATCCTCACGCCCTAGTGTGTCGGGTCACCAACCGATGTGTGAGGAGCAGCGGCGTTGGCGGGGAGCTCAACGTGCTTCTGAACAATGCCGTCCAAGGTTGCCCTGCGGTCCAAGAAGGCCAGCGACCTAACGTCCTCCTCTTGCACGTAGTAGTCCTTGTGGACGATTTGCGTGTAGACGTGGGTGATTTATGTTGACGTGTCTTGCTGCGCCAGGCGCTGCATGGCGAGCGCGACCTCGAGGTGGACATTCTCCGGCGCGACGGCGGGCAGTCGTAGGGCCACCAGTGCGTCAAAGAGGTTGTCACCATAGAGGCCGTTGAGGGTGGCGGGCATCGTAGAGCCTGGGCGCGTGGGCTGGAGGCGTACGTCAAGGTTGTCCGCGAGCTTCTTGACGACGGTGAACTTGTCGAGGAAGCCGACAAGGACCTCGTCGAACAAGGAGACGAAGTTGTCGTCCAAGCGGCCTCTCGCCCTGGCAGCCTCAAGCACGACCTGGAGACGTTCCTCGGTGTCGGGCCGCAGGCCGGCATCGTGAACCATCTGGCACAGCCAGCTGATGCTCGCGCTCATCGCCTCCATGGGTCTAGCTTCTAGTCAACTGACCTCATTGTTGAGGAAATCGTTAACTGGTAGCTGCTCGGTCAGCTGGCGAGTAGGGGATTAATAGGCTAATTAGCAAGTTAATCGTCCATTTAATCAATTAATCGGACGTTTTATCGGTTTATCAGCTATTCGGTGACCCTACGAGTAGGGATTAATCGGCAAGTTAACTGGTTAATCGGACGAATTCTTGAACAGGGACTGATCTTACGATTGGAGTGATCACTCTTGCCCTTGGTTAGGGTGCGTAGGATTTCGTAGATTGGACTGGCAGGGAGCCTTTATATGAGAAGTGCAAACTGCGTTGCATTCACGTGTGTGTTGGCCATCTACTCCTCGGCCCTGTACTGCACCTGCCTTTGGCTGTATGATAGGTGGGCCAGCCACCAGTTGGGCCCACCTGTCATACACGAAGGCAGGTGTAGTTAGTCAATGAAGCTGCGTCCCTGTGGGACTAAGCTCCGGTGCCTTAACTGGACCTGCCTTTGGCTGTATGATAGGTGGGCCAGCCACCTGTTGGGCCCACCTATCATACACCCAAAGGCAGGTGCAGTAAGTCAATGAAGCTGTGTCCCCCTCCATGCCGGTGCAGTATAGTCATCTCATAGGACCTCTAGTTCGGGCCAAACGAGAGAACTTTGATGTTTACTAGTTTATTGGTCCCCTTTGCATTTTGCGCCAAGTTTTGACCTTTGATTTAACTAATAAAATGTTAATGCATGTAACCAAAAATGTTGTGCTAAGTAGTCTCAAGTCATTGGATGCATACGCACCCCACGTCTCGTATTGGGTGATTTCTTTTTTCGTGGCAAAAAAACAGGGAACGAGGTGGGTAGTTAATGCACCGCGCCTAAAAGTTTGGGATTACTACTCACTCCGTCTAGGTGTATAAGTCACCTTACGAAAACCAAATAATCCCAAAACACTTAGGCGCGGTGCATTAACTCCCACCTTGTTTCTTGTTTCTTAACATATCAACCAATAAGAGATGTGGGGCATGCATGTTTACAATGACTCAAGACTACAAAACACGACATGCAGTGGTTAGTTCATTGCATGCAATGCTATTAATTAGCAAATAAACATTAAGTTCTCTCGTTTTCCCCTCCTTCTTGGTCACGGTGTACAACCTAAGATGACTTATTCACCTAGACGGAGGGACTATTTGGTTTTCGTAACATGACTAATGCACCAGTACGGAGGGAGTACAATAGTAGTCTTTGATTGCAATTTTTTGTTGGTAGCTTACCAAGCTGAGTGCTCGGTGAGTACAATAGTAGTCTGATTGATAAGACTTCATATTCGAGCCATCTACCGAAAGGAATAGAACAATACACCATGTATTTATTTACAGAGGGAGTAGTATATTTTTTGTGACATGCATTACTAGATATTCCTAGTCAAATACTAAATCTAGACGGACGTGGGAGTACTACTAAATCCAGACGGTGGTGCTAGTACTAGTAGTAGTACTACCAATGTAGTAGTACTGTACTACCCGTTGGTCAAATTATTACGTGCTGCTCCTCACAGTGAAGTGACAAGACCCTACGCCAGAGATGACACCTGAGTGTAGGCACCGTGTTCGGCATACCAAAGTCAGCCTCACCATCTGCAGTCACTATCATCATGGCTGTAGAGCTAGCCTGCTTACAACTAGCTGTGTTCGACATAATTTCCCATGCGTAGATGCCCGTGCGTTGCATGGAACACCAAGATTGGGGGTGGACGACACCAGCGGCGGCCATCACGCCAGATTTTTCCATGGCCTTCTAGATGTGGTGGGGAGGAGATAAGGCTGACTGTGAGAGACAAGGAGTTGTTTGTAAATAGGGAACAAGTGCGGGCATCTTTTTGCAAAACTGCTGAAGTTTGATTTGTATGCGTCAGATCTAGATCCGATGGCTATTGCTGAAAGATGGCAGGCACAACATCATCACCAACTCAGGACCTCTTTGATTCGCAGGATTTTGAAAACGCAGGAATAGGACACGGCAACATTACAAGTTTCAAACTGATATTACAAATGTTAGGAGTAATCATGCACCTATGAAGAGGGAATTACTAGGAAGCTTACGTAAGAACTTTTGTTACTTTAGGTGGATGCAGCATTATCGTACAAACTAAAATCCACCGCCCTGATAAGTCACTAATGGGCAAATAAATTTTCGAGTCTCTGGCCACTTGATGTTTCAAAAACAAATTCAGCTTCTGCGGAGACTTTGTCATTTAGGCTTAGACGCTTGCGGTGATCAGTACGCCATTCATTGTTGCGCCAGAGAACGCCAAACCTCATTACCTTGAGCACACTTGCCTCCAGAACAAAGAACCTGGCCAATTTAATCTCAGATGTGCTGCCACGGTAGTCGATCAATCAATTTCTGTAAGATGGAGATCAAGGCATTCGATGAGATTGTTATAGTGCAGCACATTTTTCACTTTCGGGTCTTTTTATCTGTAAAAGAAGAGAACATATTAGAGTAGCTGGCTGTATAAGATTGTCGTGTCATCAAGAGGTACGAATATCATTCGCTCATACAATAGGGTTGGCTGGCTAGTGATATTTTTTCACTCTCTCTCTCTCTCTTTCCTCTCATTTACCTAGGAGCACGTGAAGAGCTTGGGCATTTGTTGCCTTCCAGTATGTGGCAGATGCCATATTTCTCAAAAGTATGCCACATAATACTCATCGATGTCAAATCAAAAGATTTTGGCACCGCTCTAGTGATGTGGGAGAGTTGGCACCGCTGTGCACACAGACCCACATGTATAAACAAATCAATCAAACCAACTACACCAGCCTCTCACTCTCCCAAACAAGTGTCTTTTATTGCCTCAGTCCTCTCCCTCTCCCACGCAAGTGTTTTTCATTACATGAGTTAATTTGGCACCGGAGCAAAGTAGGTGATCTAGATTGGGGCACTAGGTGAGCAATGGAGGGGCATCGATACCAAATGCATCACAAGTGAATTTGGCACGTGTTTTGGCCAGCATAGTGGAGGGCGTTATAGCCCACTTTTGTACTACCTCGTATTTAGTGTAAAATTTTGACCATAGATTTACCTAAGAAAATGCCAATGCATGTCACCAAAAATTATACCATTTGAAATTATGTTCAAATACGAATCCAATGATATAATTTTTAGTGACATGCATTAACATTTTGTCAGATAAATCTATGGTCAAATTTTGATACTAGAAAATAGGAAGAGTAAACCATGACGGAGGTAGTACTTGCTCTTAGGGTAGCCATAGAGTTACTAGTCTAAGTTACTAGCCACTATGACTAGCCTAGGCTACTATAGTAGTACAACAACAAAAAAACGATGCAGGTGATCACGTGAGAAAAAATACTAAAAACATTTCTTTCGATCAGTGCGTAGATGCAGTTTTGAACACTACACTTGTCATCGTAATTTGGGAAAATTGCAAAAAAAATGAGCTACGTTGTGATTACTATTTACTAATAGGAAAGAAGTTTCACCTCAATGAGTAGCTTCTCCGTGCACGGAAAGCATGTAAGGAATCCAACAACTTGATCCAGATTGGGGCCGATAGATTTTATTGCCAAGATCTTCACTGTGCGCATAGACTGGGTCAAGCTCGTGGGAATCATTTTCTGGATGACAGCCCTAAATACATGCAGAAGAAATTTAAAAATGTGAATTTCAAGAAGACGGAGAAGAAGATGAGTGTTGTTGTACCTGAACGATTACGGATCCAATAAAGAGTTCGGAGAATTTGGCAGACGAGTACACCAACACTGTCAATTTCGGCGTGTCAATGACCCTGATTTTTGTTGGACCTTCTAAATCAGATACAAGCAATCTCTCAAGGAAAGCCGCATTCTCAATGACCATAATGTGGAACATCTAGAGTGATATCTTCCCAATTGATGTCTTGCTGCGGGGCCAGCAAGACACATAAATCCATCGGAGATTCGTCGAGGCGATGTGGAGGCTAATGAACCCGTGGATCTACTAAAGATGAAGGTACTCGAGTGCAGTATAGCTGCGGAGTAGGTGCTCGATAGCCTTCTTCGAGATGCCAATGTCGAAGAGGTCGAGTTGCTTGAGTTGAGGGAGAAGAAGGGCAGGCGCGACATTAATCTGGGGAAGATAGCAGGAGCTGAAGCTGGCGCGGCACAGTGTTGGTAGTGAGGCGGAGCACGGACGGCGGCAGAGAGCGACATCGTCCAGCTTCAAAGTTGAGCTCCTCGAGCTGATCTAGGGCGGGGGATAAGAACCACTCGTCGAACTTGGCTTGGACCTTGCAGTTGGTACTGAACATGCGGATGTCAAGGCGTCTGGCTGGCCCAGGGTGCGATGAAACGATCTTGGAGACTGCGGCCATGCGTTTGCAATCCCCGTTGCAGAGGCAGCTGTTGATGGTGAGGTTGAGGGGGACGCGGTGAAGGAAATATGCCCTAGAGGCAATAATAAAGTTGTTATTTTATATTTCCTTATATCATGATAAATGTTTATTATTCATGCTAGAATTGTATTAACCGGAAACTTGATACATGTGTGAATACCAAGACAAAACAAAGTGTCCCTGGTATGCCTCTACTTGACTAGCTCGTTAATCAAAGATGGTTAAGTTTCCTGACCATAGACATGTGTTGTCATTTGATGAACGGGATCACATCATTAGAGAATGATGTGATGGACAAGACCCATCCGTTAGCTTAGCACTATGATCGTTTAGTTTTTTGTTATTGCTTTCTTCATGACTTATACATGTTCCTATGACTATGAGATTATGCAACTCCCGAATACCGGAGGAACACTTAGTGTGCTATCAAACATCACAACGTAACTGGGTGATTATAAAGATGCTCTACAGGTGTCTCCGATGGTGTTTGTTGAGTTGGCATAGATCGAGATTAGGATTTGTCACTCCGAGTATCGGAGAGGTATCTCTGGGCCCTCTCAGTAATGCACATCACTATAAGCCTTGCAAGCAATGTGACTAATGAGTTAGTTGCGGGATGATGCATTACAGAACGAGTAAAGAGACTTGCTAGTAACGAGATTGAACTAGGTATGATGATACCGACGATCGAATATCGGGCAAGTAACATACCGATGACAAAGGGAACAACGTATGTTGTTATGCGGTTTGACCGATAAAGATCTTCGTAGAATATGTAGGAACCAATATGAGCATCTAGGTTCCGCTATTGGTTATTGACCGGAGATGAGTCTCGGTCATGTCCACATAGTTCTCGAACCCGTAGGGTCCGCACGCTTAACGTTCGGTGACGATCGGTATTATGAGTTTATGTGTTTTGATGTATCGAAGATTGCTCGGAGTCCCGGATATGATCACGGTCATGACGAGGAGTCTCGAAATAGTCGAGACATAAAGATCGATATATTGGAAGCCTATATTTGGACATCGGAATGGTTCCGGGTGAGTTCGGGCATTTACCGGAGTACCGGAGGGTTATCAGAACCCCCCGGGGAGTATATGGGCCTTATTGGGCCTTGGTGGGAGAGAGGAGGAGGCGGCCAAGGTGGGGGCGCCCCCCCCCCCAATCCCAATCCGAATTGGGGTGGGGGGCGGCCCCCCTTTCCTTCTCCCTCTCTCCTCCTTCCTTCCTCCCCTACTCCAACTAGGGAAGGGGGAATCCTACTCCCACCGGGAGTAGGACTCCCCCCTTGGGCGCGCCATGAGAGGGTCGGCCCTCCCCTCCTCCACTCCTTTATATACGGGGGAAGGGGGCACCCTATAGACACAAGTTGATCTTTTAGCCGTGTGCTGTGCCCCCTCCATAGAAACACACCTCGGTCATATCGTCGTAGTGCTTAGGCGATGCCCTGCGCCGGTAACTTCATCATCACCGTCGCCTCGCCGTCGTGCTGACGGAACTCTCCCTCGGCCTCAACTGGCTCAAGAGTACGAGGAACATCATCGAGCTGAATGTGTGCTCAACACGGAGGTGTCATACGTTCGGTGCTAGGATCGGTCGGATCGTGAAGACGTACGACTACATCAACCGCGTTGATATAACGCTTCCGCTTTCGGTCTACGAGGGTATGTGGACACACTCTTCCGCTCGTTGCTATGCATCACCTAGATAGATCTTGTGTGATCGTAGGAATTTTTTTGAAATTATTGCATTCCCCAACACGCAGCACAAGAGGGGGCGCCACCGCATGGAGAGCGGGGTGGTCCGCACGGCAGATTTGGTGGGAAGGAGGCCGATGATGACGAGCAGCATGTCATCAGGGAGGCTGCTGATGAAGTCCAGGCTCGCCGGATGCGGTTTTCGCTCGAGCCGCCTCCGCTTATTGGCTGCCTTGCCGTCCATCTCAGTCGGAGGCGACGCCGGTGTACACGTGTGCTGGTGTGTGTTGTGTGCTGGGTGTGCGCGAGTGCATCCTTCTAAGCATGCCGCCGCGTAGTGCTGAATTGTGCGCGAGTGCATCCTTCGCGCGGAAGAAGTGTGCCCTCGATTTACTAGCGTGCGGGGTGCTACCCCGAGTGGTTTCAACTTTTTTTACTTCACCGCATGTCAGATGGGCCTCTAGTTTACTTATTTTCACCCACTGCCACATGGGCCAACACACGAAGATAGAGAACACGAGCTGACAAGGTAGCATGTGGACTGGTTGACCGGTCAACTAAACAATATATGGAGCTATACGCCGACACAGTGACCGTATAATCCGTCGGTATAGAGAGTTCGAGTGAGAGGGGAGGCCCATGGGAGATAGCAGAGAGAGAGAAAGAGCTACTCCTTCCGTTCGATAATGTAGTGCCTACATTTTTTTTAAAGTCAAACTTTTGAAACTTTGACCAAGTTTATAAAGAAATTACTTATATCTACAACACCAAAGATAAATGATAGTATGAAATAAGTACATGTTGTGATGAATCTAATGATCGTTCCATATGTAAATGTTTTTCTCCACATCTACCTGGTCAAACTTTTTTGAGGTTTGACTTTTCAAAACATCCATTTGCTTATGGACGTGAGAGAGTGCCTAACTAGAGAGAGAGTGTGTGTGTGTGTGAAATAGAAAGAGTGACTGAAAAAAGTGTGTGTGCGTGTGTGAAAGAGACATGGACAACATACGATAAAATTAGAGAAAAAGCGTGTGTGTCTTATGCAAACATATCACACATGCATCTTCGACAACGGAAGCAAGGTGAGGAGATAGTGTGTGGTTGTTCGCAACCGAGAGAGAAAGACCCCTAGCACGTGGCCAAGAGGGGTTTGACAAACAAGGGAGAGAGGTCGAGAGAGACGTACGGAGAAAATGCGGACATGGGGAGGAGAGAGTGTATGTTTGTCATAGAGAGATCCCTTGGAGATCGTGATGGGACTACATGGGTGGGAGATCGAGTGATAAGGTGTGTGCGCGATAGAAGATACCCAGAGAGATATCAAGATAGACATATGGATGGAAGGAGACAATATGTGTGTCCCTGATGGCTAGTGAGAGATAGTCATACTTAGGGGGAGTGCGTGCGCCTATGATGGAGTGAAGGATTATGGTACTTAGGGGGGTGCGTGTCACATAGAGAGAGAACAAGGGCGGAGAGTGTTAGATGGGTATATGTAGCGTGAGCGAGACATGTTTATGTGTGAACCAGGGAGATATAAAGTTTGAGAGAGATAGAGGAGCCCCGGTAAGGCTGAGTGGTGCGTCAGATAGCTGAGAGGGGGAAAGAGATATTCCATCCGCTCAATAATGCAGTGCATACAAATTTTTTAGAAGTCGAACTTTGGAAACTCTGACCAGGTTTACGCAAATATTATTTATATCTACAATACCAAAGATACATCATACGAAACTACATCTCATGATGAATCTAATGGTATATGTTTGCCGTTCTAGATGTAAATGTTTTTCTCCACGTACATGGTCAAACTTTGTGATGTTTGACTTTTCAATAAATCTATATGCTATGGACCGAAGAGAGTGCCTAAGTCGAGAGAGATCAAGTGCGTGTGAAGGAGAATGAGTGAGTGTGCAAAAAGAGTATGTGTGTGAAAGAGAAAGGGACAACAAACGATAAATTAGAGAGAGAGTGTGTGTGTGTGTGTGTTCCTTTCTTATGCAAACATATCACACATGCATCTCCGAGATAGAAAAGCGAGGTGAGGAGATACACGAATATAGCTAGTGCATGATTGTTTGCAACGGAGAGAGACACCCCTATAGCACATGTCCAATAGAGGTCTAGCCAACAAGGAACAAAGGTCGAGAGGGACGCATGGAGAAGATGGACGCATGGCGAGGGAGAGAGGGTGTGTTTGTGATAGAGAGATCCCCTTGAGATCATGAGGGGACTATATGGGTGGGAGATCGAGGGACGAGGTGCGTGTGCAATAGAAAGATGCCCCAAGAGGAATCGAGGTAGACCATGCACATGTTTGTGATGGAGACTAAGAATTAGCTAGTCATATACATATAGGGGGGAATGTGTGTGCCTACAATTGAGTGAGAGACCATCATACTTGGCTAGGCATGAGATTGTGTGTGTGTGTGTGCGTGTGAGATGGAGAGAGAACAAGGGAGAGAGATAGAGTTTTAGCTGGGTCTATCGAGTACGAGTGAGATATGCATGTGTATGTGTGACCCAGGGAGATGGAGAGTTTGAGAGAGAGGGAAGATCTCCGAGACGACAGAGTGGTGCGTGAGAGAGTTACGGGCAACGAGCCAGGGAATTTGTGTGCGTATGATGAGTGCACCCAAGATATTTAGCTTGGACTAGAGAATCATACATAGTGTGCGGAGAGACCTATAGATGGAGTATATATGCATGCGAACTAGAAAGACCCCCCCCCCCCGCGCACACACACACAAAGAGAGAGAGAGAGAGAGAGAGAGAGAGAGAGAGAGAGAGAGAGAGAGAGAGAGGAGAGGGACCAACATGGCTTATGTGTTGGATGCGTGCGACAGAATTGATGATTGTCGGAGAGAGAGAGAGAGAGCAGGAATCCGGGAGAGGGGGAGGTCGTGTTTTATGCATCAAAGACTGATATAAACCATGTTTCATTATAAACTTGCATTCAAATATTTAAATTGGAGAACATGTTGTCTGCAATCCACACATGAACGGAGATATGCGTATCAAACAAGTTCATTAATTTGACTTTCAACATGTTCATGGAGTACTATAATACTGTACAACATGCTACTCGATTGAGGTGTTCAATTTTGGATTTGGTTCACTAGTTTGTCCTGGTGAACGAGCTATTTCATTGAATCGGGATATTTCATTTTGAGTTTGATTCCCGTTTTTTGAGTGGGTCAACTATTTTTCATATAGTAAATCGTTAGCAACAAGCATGTAAAAACACATTACTCCCGAGCATCATCTCTCCATCTAAAAAAGAAGTGAAAAGCTAATATTTCAAAATTTGACTCCAATCGACTTGGTAAGGTAGACGTGGATGCTCGTTCTCCCAAAATTTGAACGAACCGTTAAACACCCTCTACTCGGTGGAATTCGCCTGAGCAAATAAATGGGAGACGCGAAATTACCGGCCTATGTGGGACACGCATCAATTGGCCCATTGTACATTGAGGGTAGGTTCGTAACTTCATCCAAGCGCGCCTTCTCCTCGGCTGAAATGACATGTGCCAAATAATTCATAAACCATGGGCGGCAAAACACCCTCTCCTCGCCCGAAATCGCTCGTGCCGACTATTTCAAAACACGCCCTCCTCGCCCGAAATAGCTCGCGCCCACTATTTCAAAACACGCCCTCCTTGCCCGAAATCGCTCGTGCCCACTATTTCAAAACACGCCCTCCTCGCCCGAAATTTCTCGCGCCCACTATTTGGGAGAAGCAAAGTTACTCTACTATCCCCGACCCTCAGTACACAGACCCAAGCCGAGAAGCCTAAAGGCAGGGGTAGAACTGTAACTCCCCCCCCCAACACACATACACACATTTCAGACAAATGCGTCCGTAAGACATGGTTCCCCCTCCCAATTCCCCATTCATACCTCGTGGGCGCCAAATCACCTTCTCCCCGGAAGCTCCCTTCTCCCCAGCCGCGAAACCTCAGCCCCTCCTCCATGGTGCCCCCTGAGGGAGACCTGGATTCGGGGGTCCTCAGGTGTCCGGCCTATTCAAGCATGGGCCGGGTTGATGGGCCGTGAAGATAGAGCGGAAGATTATTCCCCATGTTCGGATAGGACCCCTGGATGCGTGGAGGGAAAGATTGGAGTCCAGATGTATTGTTTCCTTCCCTTGTAAACCGCCACTATACCCCTCCGGTGTATATATAAACCGGAGGGTTTAGTCCGTAGAGATCATCAGAATTCATACAGGCTAGACATCTAGGGTTTAGCCATTGTGATCTCGAGGTAGATCAACTCTTGTAACCCCTATACTCATCAAAGATAATCAAGTAGGAAGTAGGGTTTTACCTCCATTAAGAGGGCCCGAACCTGGGTAAACATCGTGTCTCCTTTGTCTCCTGTTACCTTCGATCCTCAGACGCATAGTTCGGGACCCCCTACCCGAGATCGACCGGTTTTGACACCGACATTGGTGCTTTCATTGAGAGTTCCTTTGTGTTGTCAACAAAAGGATCGACGGCTCGCCTTGTCATTAATGACGATATTACTTCTGGAGGGGCCTTAACTCCAGGACAGGTCCTCCAGCTCGGCGGGTTTACCATGGGCGCTCGCTCGGCCATCAAGCCAACGGCGGACCGCATTGTCGCCAAACATCATCCCCATGTCAGCCTCGAACACTCCGAAAAGATGGACCTAGCAGATGTCTTGTCCTTAAATGAGGTGCTAGATCGCATCGCCGCCCTGGGGGTCGCAATAGACTATGATCGGATCGAGCTTAAACCCGATCAGAGGGAAATCAAGTCCCCACCGGTCACCCACCTGGTAGCGGTCGTTGAGGAACGAGCTAAGAACGCCTCTCCCCCTAAATTAAGCACCAGCTATGTTCGGATTTCCAATCCTTGCGAGCTGGACACCCTTCCTCGCGAAGAGACCTCATGTCCTCCGAACACAGGATCGGGCATTGTGTCCGGAAGTCTTCAGGACCTTACTGATCCTGAACTGGTGACCTCGGAGATTCTTCAAACTCCGAATCCAATAGTGGGTCAGGGTTCGGATTTCAGCCCGCCCACCCACCACAAGCAATATTCCCCAAGCAGTTCAGGTCCTCCAGACGTATGTGACCTAATGTATGTACGGCAGCAACCTCAGGAAACGGTCCATCACTTCTAGGCCAGGTTCCTCCTTGTTAAAAACAAGATTACAGATTGTTGCGACGACGACGCGGTTTCATTTTTTTGCCGCAACTGTACGGACGAGGGAATCCTCAATACCCTCAACCGCCGCCGCATACTACACTTTGCAGATTTGGCACATATAGTACAGAAGTACTGCGCAATGGAAAGCGCCTAGAAAGCCCAGATAGCCTGGTGGGAACCCCCTGCCTTTAAGCAGCCCGCCGGACGGGCAAAAAGGACGCACCCTTACGGGGCACCCGATCATCATCCTATTGACAAGAAAATCAAGCCCTTCATGGGACATAGAACTGTCCTCGACGAATTGCTCGACAAGCCCTGTCAGATACACACGACGCCGAATACCGAACCAACACATAGCCTTCGGGCATGTTGGGTACTCCGGCAGGTGGCTAAGAGCGGCGAGGCCATCCTCACCAACACTACCCCAGAGAAGCACTCTTCGGAGGATGACGATCTCAATGTCTTTACGGTCTTCGACTTAAACTAATCAGTGCAAAAGGGCGCTCCGCCACCTTGCCGAAGTTAACCAAGTAGCCGCAATAAATCCTTGGAATGATACGGCAATAACTTTTACTGCCGATGACGAACCAAGGGTACGATCAGTCCGAGCACCAGCCGCCTTGGTCTTAAACCCAATTGTGGATGGCTTTCGACTCACCAAAGTGCTCATGGACAGCGGCAGCGGGCTGAACCTCATCTACAAAGACACGCTCAATAAAATGCAAATGGACAAGAGTCGCATCGAGCAAAGCAGTACCACCTTTTGAGGCATTATCCCCAGTCGAGAAGCACGATGCTCGGGGAAAATTAAACTTGATGTAGTATTCGGCACGCCGGAGAACTACAGGTCCGAAGAGTTTCTCTTCCACATGGCACCTTTCAATAGCGGATATCACGCCTTATTGGGGCGAGACGCCTTCACACGTTTCCAAGCCATACCCCATTACGGGTACATGAAGCTCAAAATGCCAGGGCCCAACAGAGTTATCACTATCACCGATGATCCGGATATAGCACTCCGCGCCGAAAACAAAATTGCATCCTTGGCCCTCGAGGCACTATCTGAGGCCCTCGCGGCCGATGAGCTAACCACTCTGCGTTCCACAATGGACAAAGACGATGTAATCTTCGATAAGAGGCCTAAGTCCACTTCTTTCAAGCCAGCAGACGAAATAGTCAAATTTCAAGTGCACCCGACGGATCGTAACAAGACAGCCTCCATTGGAGCACAGTTGGATCCGACAGTCGACGTCGCCTTACGAGCATTCCTGCGTGAAAATTGGGACATCTTTGCCTGGCATCCTTCAGATATGCCAGGAATCCCATGCAGACTGGCCAAACATAGCCTCAATATAATAAAGGGGTTCAAACCAGTCAAGCAAACGTTGCGGTGATTTTCCGAACCCAAACGACAAGCTATGGGAGAGGAGCTAGCCAAACTACTTGAAGTCGGGTTCATCAGAGAGATCAAACACCCAGATTGGCTAGCGAACCTGGTCATGGTGCCGAAGAAGGATAAATCCTGGCGGCTTTGTGTCAATTCCAAGGACCTCAATAAGGCTTGCCCTAAGGACCCCTTCCCGCTGCCCCTCATTGACCAAATCATTGACGCGACCGCAGGACATGACTCACTGTGTTTCCTCGACGCATACTCCGGATACCATCAAATTAAGATGAAGGAATCCGACCAAGCCGCAACGGCATTCATTACCCCGTGCGGGCCTTTCTGCTTCAACACTATGCCTTTCGGACTCAAAAACTCTGGCGCCACTTACCAACGCATGATTGAAACATGTCTGGAAAAGCAAATTGGCAAGACAGTGGAGGCATACATAGATGATGTAGTCATCAAGACTAAACATGTCGAATCATTGGTGGACGATCTATGCCTCACATTCGACAACCTCCAAACATATGACATACTCCCTCCCTTCCGGTTTATAGGGCTCAAATCTCAAATCTCATCAACCAAGGCATTTTGTGAGTGGAGGAATGTATCTCGTACTTTACAAAACTACCCCAATTAAACTCATGCATTAATTTGGATTAATTACAGTGCATGCATGCTTGGCCACTAGATGAGTAGGAACATCACATGCATTGGTGTGTTCCTTTTTAATTCTTGCATGCAAAGATTTAATGCACATTGGAAACTAATAATGAGATGGAGATGAGCCCTATAAATCGGAAAAACAAAAAAATTGAGATAAGCCTTATAAACCAGAAAGGAGGGAGTACGGCTCAATCCGGAAAAATGCGTTTTCGCCGTTCCAGCCGAAAACTACTCGGGTTCATCGTTTCCAATAGAGGAATCGAAGCGAACCCAGCCAAAATCCGAGCCTTGTCACAATTGGCAACGCCAACAGACTTAAAGCAGGTCCAAAAACTAGCTGGGTGCGTGGCAGCCTTGAGCCGCTTTATCTCCAGATTAGGAGAAAAGGCAGTGCCACTTTATCGACTAGTCCGACGCCCCGATCACTTTGAATAGATGGATGTGGCTACAGCCGGATTGGAAGAAATAAAAACTTTGTTAGCAAGCAACCCAATCCTTGCCGCACCAAGTGTTGGCGAACCTATGTTGCTCTACATATCTGCGACTCACCAGGTGGTGAGCGCCGTACTCGTCGTCGAACGAGAGGAAGAGGGACACAAATTCCCACTCCAGAAACTAGTGTACTATGTATCGACGGTCCTTACACCATGCAAATCTCGATACCCACACTATCAAAAGATAGCGTATGCGTCTTCATGGCATCCCGGAAGCTGCGGCACTACTTTCAAGAGTGTTCGATCACGGTGGCGTCCGAAGTACCACTCAATGACATCATAAATAATTGGGACGCCACCGGCCGCATAGCCTAATGGGCCATCGAGCTCTTACCATTTGAAATAACATACAAGCCACACCGAGCTATTAAATCTCAGGTGTTGGCCGACTGTCGCCGAATGGACGGAAGCCGAACTCCCTAAAGAGCACGGCACATACTCCAACTGGGTGATGTACTTCGACGGCTCTAAAATGTTAGCCGGATTGGGGGCTGGTGTCATCCTAACATCCCCTGCAGGGGACACAGTACGCTATGTATTATAAATCATGTATACGGACTCCAACAACGCGGCCGAATATGAGGCACTACTGCATGGTCCGAATGGTTGTTTCTATGGGCATACAATGCCTCGAGGTGCGTGGGGATTCGAACCTCGCAATATCCCAAATAAATGGAGAATTCGATGTAAAAGATCCAAAGATGGCGGCATACCGAAACGCCGTACTCAAAATATCAGCTCGGTTTGAGGGGCTCGAGTTTCATCATGTTGCTCGAGACAGTAATCAGGCAGCGGACATCCTTGCTCGAATGGGCGCTAAACGCGACCCCGTCCTGCCTAACACCTTTGTGGAAAGCCTCTTCAAGCCATCCGTGGTATGGCAGGACGCGAGCGGCAATACTAGTCCGGAGCCGATCATACCCCCAGATGCCGAACACAATTATGATATCATCGGGGGCTCGGGCACCGAAATGACACCTTCCGCCCATGTAATCATGGTTGTCATTACTCCATGGACCGAACCCTTCCTGGCCTACCTTAATAGGCAGGAGCTCCCTGATGACCAAAATGAGGCCCGCCGCATAGTTTGACGCTCTAAAGCCTACAAAGTTCATGAAGGAGAACTCTACAAGAAAAGTACCACTGGAGTTCTTCAAAGATGTATCTCCGAAGAGGAGGGACGGCAGCTCTTGGCCGAAATACATGCTGGTCTCGGTGGCCATCACACCGAAGCTTGGGCCCTCGTAAGTAAGGCCTTCCGTACAGGTTTCTTTTGGCCAACGGACCGAGTAGATGCATAGGCCCTTGTACAGTGCTGTGTAGGATGTCAGCTTTTCACTAATCAAAGGCATATGCCGCCGGCTGCCTTTAGAACAATCCCCATTACTTGGCTTTTTGCGGTCTGGGGGCTAGATATGGTCGGACCACTTAAAGGGGGAAGCCATAAGAAGAAATATTTGATGGTTATGGTGGATAAATTCACTAAGTGGAAAGAGGCCAAACCAGTAAAAACGGCTGAAGCTGGGCCGGTGACCGACTTTATATCCGGCGTTGTACACCGTTACGGTGTCCCGCACAGCATCATCACAGACAATGGCTCCAACTTCATAGCCGATGAGGTGAAAAATTGGTGTGCTAACCTGGGCATTAAGCTCGATTATGCCTCCGTATATCACCCTCAAACAAATGGTCAGGTCGAACGGGCTAATGGCCTGGTTATTAGCGGCATCAAACCCAGACTAGTGTGATCCCTACGGGAGTCAGATAAACACTAGGTCGAGGAACTTGATTCCGTACTCTAGGGACTGTGGACCACACCCAATCGCATGACCAGATAGACACCCTTTTTCATGGTGTACGGCGCAGAGGCTGTCTTGCCCTGCGACATTATTCATGACTCACCTCGAGTGCGCATGTATGAAGAGAGAGAAGCCGAGCTCGATCGGCAGGACGACCTAGACGGCCTGGAGGAGGAGCGCGCTATTGCAAAAGCCCATTCCGCATTCTATCAAAAACAAGCTCGGAGATACCAAAGCAGAGAAGTGCGGGCCAAGACTTATAATGACAGTGAACTCGTTTTACGCCTCCCAGAGAAGAAGAAGGACAAGCTCAAACCAAAATGGGAGGGTCCCTTCATTATAGATGAAGTTCTCACATGAGGAGCCTATCGCCTTCGTAATGCATCGTATAATCGCCTAGAGCTGAATCCATGGAACGCTGCTTGGCTCCGAAGATTCTACGCATAAGTTCGGCCATACTTCTTTTTTGTTCCTTTTTCTCCTCTTCATTTTTTTTGTTTTCTCATTTTTATACGATTTCTAGGATGTTTTCGGATAAGCCGAGCACTTGAAGGGTACACATCCTAAAATGTATACACCCCACCATGACTAGGGGCTTCTTTAACCGAAGCTTATTATTATTCCGAGCCTGGAGCTCACAATATATGTGTCGTTTGCTCATATATGCCCTCTTTGCCATTATATGCACCTCTATGACTTAAGTTTTTGCCAAGCTGGGTTGTCTTGCTCTTGTGTTCATGCCCTATGTTGCTGATTGTTTGGCTAGGGCGTAAAGGGAGCACCTCTGTGAATGTTACAACCGGGTCATCCGGACATGTACCTCAGATGGGTGAAGCCGAAAGCTAGCATTCTTAAGAGAATAATTGGTCGGCAATCAAACGACAGATTGTTACATTATTGTAATCACTCTAACACTGCGGGACACTTTTTCCGTATTGCGGACCAACGCCCCGGCATGCATAATTACAGCATGCCAACCCAAGGAAAGGAACCCTTAACGGAACTATTTTCCTTGGAAGATGTTTCTTACATATGTAATATAACATACATCCCGAACTAAATTTTTTGTCTGTTCGAGCACAATGACTGGGTTGCCAGGTTTTCGAACATAGTGAATGCTTCTTTTCATTCCGAATAGTATCCGGAAACACTCTGCCATTTTGGTTCGGAGGTTAAAGCCGAAAGCCTGCGATGACAAACTTTTCACATGTTCAGATAAAGGTACAGGTTGATCATAACGTACATTAATACATCAAATCAAATACCTATTCCTTATCTATTCCATCTATAAGACTATATAAACTACAGTCTTCCTGTGAATACTTCGCAGCTATCATTACTTGGTCATACACCAAATTGACTGGAATTTCTTTCCCGTCTAGTCCCTGTGGTCCCACTCGGGCCATATGATTTGGATCTAACTTGGTGAAGCGTGTTTTCACCATGGCCCAGGCTTCTCGTGCACCTTTCCAGCAGGCAGATGTCTTCCATAGCTCGAACCGGCGCCGGGCACCTCTGAACAGGTTTGCCAAGCCCTCCATAATCTCTGGAGGGGCATCGGCTGGCCATAATGCCTTGACCATACTCCTCATGGCTTTCCGGGCCCGAGCATGTACCACGGACAGTTCCTCCAGCACGTCGCCTTGAAATATGGATACTTCTTCTTCCGGCCAGCTAGTTAACAGACCTGCAGCAACAGAGTCATGAAGTTCCGAATCATGGACTAAACACGAGCCCCTAGGGTGGTTTTTTTTAAAGGAAGACATACCGAACATGCCGCCCTTCAGCTTCTCATTTTGTTTCTGAGCGGCCGATAATTGAGCCCTTAATCTCTCTATCTCTTCGGATTGTTTGTCTTTTTCCTCCTCGTGTTTTTCTTCCCGGACGCGCCCATTGCAGCCTTTTTCATTTCCGCTAGTTCGGCGGTGACGGCATTTAGCTGCGTCTGATTTATATTCAGCTCCTGGGATAGCGCAGTATTCTTCTCTTTGAGAACCTGCGGGTCATATCGATCCTTAAATCGGTTTGCCTCACCGCTTCGAGTCTCAGGGGCTACTGGCATACGACTATAAAAATTGCATAAACGTGTACCTGTATATCCTTTGAGAACAATTGGGTGACTCCGGCAAGTCCGTCTCGGGCGGCTCGGATATATGCATCCACCGAGCTGAGTACGGTATACTCTTGCTCGGAAAAGGCCGGAGCGCGCATGCCCTCTTTCAATCGACGGTGATTCATCATCACGCTCTCCACTTAGGAATTCGTGACAGATACGTCGTCCGAATCCTCATGAGGCGACGGAACTGGCATTGTGTCGGCTCTCGTCCTAGTTGACGAGTCCGGCACCAGATTGGCGGACATTCGGCTAACAAGGCGTCTTCCCACCGTCTGCCGTGTGTTTCTCCTGACATCAAGGATAAAGAGAGACTTTAGACAATCCGGACTCGTGCGCGGGCATGTATTAAGTGGACATACCTCTTGGAAGATGATGAGGTTTCTGCAGCACTCCTGATTCCCTTTCGTTTTGAACGACTACCCTGCGTAGGGACCGCCCTTGAGGAGGTACGGTCCGCCGAGCGCCGATCCTATTAAAGTCCGGATCAGTATAATGGACAAAGGTGCAAGTAGGAATTTCCTTTTAAGAGCCCTCCGAATACTTACGATGCAGAAGGGATAGAGGCGGGGGTAGTCGGCGGTGATAGCCACTTCCGAGCCGTCAAGGCTCGCTTGATAAAATACTCCATCATCGAACTCTATGTATATATCCGGATCCTCATGAAAGCCAGGGTCTCCCTCGCGATTATGATCCTCTGGCTGTGGAGCAGGACATTTAATGTCCTCGATCATCTTCCGCCATGACTATTTAACAAAGAACAAATTGGATTAGCATGCCATGACAGCAATAAGGCAACACGGATAATCGAAGTCTTACCCATTCAATAGGGTTGTACATGGAATAGGCTTCCCGACAGTTTAAGCGGGGGAAATCTTCTTTTTCACCCTTATACAGATCGGCCAAGATTGTGGCTAGTTCAGCAGGGGTATCCTCATCCGCGTGTATGTCTGTGTTAGATAGGCTCTGGAAGGCCTTACTTTACTAACAGGTAGGGCGCGTTACTTTTATTCTTTTTTGCTGCTTACCCGCATGTTTAGATTATTTACTTACCCTTTCACTGACTAAACTGTAGCGAGCTAATACCTAAACTTGAACTCTGAAATAGCACTCATTCATTCAATTATTTGAATAAGTACGGAGAGATTGGATCTCCCTAGCGTAGTCCCTGAGAAGGTTTGAATTCCTCAAGACGCTCCCAAGTGAAAAGAACTGAGAAGGTAACTGAAGTCACTAACCTCATCACCATAGAAATCCCACCATTCCAAAGACCACTTTGGGTATATCTCTTTGGAAGTTCCTATGAGGTATCCGGATCCGGCTATACGCCACACTTCGGCACCGCCCACTTCAAATATGGAGCCTCCTCGATGGTGGGGAACGAGGCAAAAGAACTTCCTCCATAGTTCAAAATGGGCCTCGATGCCTAAAAACAGTTTGCAGAGGGCAACAAAACCTAAGATGTGCAAAATCGAACCTGGAGTAAGGTTGTGCAGTTGGATGTCGTAAAATTCCAATAGACCCCTAAGAAAGGGATGGATTGGAAATCCTAGGCCCCGCAATAGGAATGGGACGAAGCACACCCTCTCCTCCTTATTGGGGTTAGGGAATTTTCAGCCATCACGTCGTTGCCGGTTGAGGCCAATCCCGCTCGAACAGAGACTAGATCTGCGAGGGGAAGATAGCCCTGTGTCTGGAGTCGACTCAGCTGAAGATGAGGCACTGAGCAACTCTGCCAATCACCCTCTTGAGGGCCATGGGGGCGCGAAGAGGAGCCTGGGGCACTGGCCATGTTGGAAGGCTTTTTCGTAGCTAATCTTGACGGTTCTTCTTTTGCACGATGTGAGATGGCATTTGGGGATCTAAATCTCCTTATATAGATGCCATCCGAGCGTGATGAGGGGCTTATTTGCAAAAAGTCACGGACCGTTCGTATTCACCTGGCGCGCGGAAATCGAAGCGACAACAGGAAGGAGTCATAAAGACAGAACATAGGGGTCAGAACCAGACTGTCTTTGGTCCGAAGTATAATGAAGAACCCGCCTTGCAAAGCCAAAGACATGAGCTGGATACTACTCGTCATTGAAGGCAAGTTCGGGGGCTACTGAGGGAGACTTGGATTCGAGGGTCCTCAGGTGTCCCAAGCATGGGCCGGGTTGATGGGCCGTGAAGATAGAGCGGAAGATTATTCCCCGTGTTCAGATAGGACTCCTGGCTGCGTGGAGGGCAAGATTGGAGTCCAGATGTATTGTTTCCTTCCCTTGTAAACCACCTCTGTACCCCTCCAGTGTATATATAAACTGGAGGGTTTAGTCCGTAGAGATCATCAGAATTCATACAGGCTAGACATCTAGGGTTTAGCCATTACGATCTCGAGGTAGATCAACTCTTGTAACCCCTATACTGATCAAAGATAATCAAGCAGGAAGTAGGGTTTTACCTCCATTAAGAGGGCCTGAACCTAGGTAAACATCGTGTCTCCTTTGTCTCCTATTACCTTCGATCTTCAGACGCATAGTTCGGGACCCCCTAACCGAGATCGGCCGGTTTTGCCACCGAGACCCCCCACCACACCAAATTCACAGTCGCCCTCCTCCCTAATGCCGGAGACGTTGCCCATTTGCTGTCGTGCACTGGGCCGTGTGCCTCTTACTCCGTGCTGCTGGAGTTGCCTCGACGACAGCCACGTAAACCGTACCGGAGCCAATTCACCCCCGCCATTGTTCATGGCGCCGGAGCGGCTCCAACTTCGAATCCGTCCAGAGCCCCGGCGCTGCTTCCCCGTAGCCATCGACCGTCGCGACATCTCTGCTTCCCTGCCACCGGTAGCCACCACAACCGACCTCATCGACTCGGCAGCTGGAGCTGCCTACTTCACCGGGCCACTAGATAGGTCGCACCCTCATCTCAAATCACTTTATTTAGGCATCAGTTGTCTGAATTTTTATTCTGGGCCAATCGATTCCCAATGGGAAGCAGCACCCCTCGAGGCAGTGGAGCTCCTAGGTTTCCGGTTGGCTGGTGTCTAACGTAAGGGTGCGGGGGTGCAAGTTCGTCGTGGAAGCAGCGCTTAGATGGATATCTTAGAGTTGCGTTGGTTGAAGGTACTGCCGCCGCCGAATCTGGATGACGGCGAGTCTTTGTGGATTGGCCGGGGGCGGCGCAACCACGGCAGTGCGGTGGGGCGGGGAGCGGGGTTTTGGTCGGAGCTCTCGCAGCCACGGACGGCGGAGGCAGGCTGCTCTGCTGGTGGTCGCTGGCTCTTCGGGGAAGATTCTGAACAGTGTCAGCCGAGAGGCACAAGACGGCCATCAAGCCATCCGGCGTAGATTGGACAGTACCAAAATAAAATAAAATCGTGTGACCCCAATTTAGTCTTCAGTCAACAGACGTGTGACCACTCTCGTACCTTGTTGTTGATCTCTTAGGGTATTTCTTGAGATCAGAGAGATGTGTCATTCTTAACATTATGTGTTTTCTGCATCTTCAGCCACACCGTCTTCCGACTCACTGCAGCTGCTCCAACAAGGGAAGCATACACCAGAAGGGAGCTATAGTCCCCACTCAACACTTCCCTGCATCGAATGTGCGTGCCCGACATGGACAGCCACAACAACTGCAGGGCCATCGACAAGTCAGCACATGATGCTCACTCCTATGGATGGCGGCCAGATAGGTTGTACCCTCATCTTACTTGTGTGCACCATTTATGGCTTTGTTATTCATTTAAGCATGGAAAATAGATTATCACATTTCACTATATATTCATGTTGATCTCTTATGGGTCTTGTTCAGGAGTTAACGCTATTCCATAGTTCAGCTAAGAGACTTGTTCTTTAGGTAACATTGTTCCATAGTTATCATCCATCAGCCAATGCTATCCCACAGGCTGGTGATTATAGTATTATACCACTTCTAGTATTACCTATGTTGTTCTTTAATACTTTCGTGTGCCATCTAGTTAATCTCGAGTACAAACGATTCATATTCTGTAGCTTTCATCTGTGTTCTCCCTTTAGTTTTTGAGACATGTTGCTGCTAGTTAACCCCAGTCCTACTATTTATGTCGTCTCCTACAGGCACTCATTACATAAATCTAACTACTAGTTGTCTTCCATGCATGTCAGATATAATTGCACACACTGATTCATCCACAAGAACCTCACGGAGCAATGTAACGGCCAACAAACTTGACGTCAATGATACCCAATATGATGGAACATGTAAAGGCAGTTCTTCACAAGACTTGCAGAAAGATGATGAATCCTATTCACCCCATAAGGTCCTTGATCTAACTTGGCCCGTGATATGGGTACAGCATGCATATAATGTCCTGGAATGCATCTACTCCATTGCACTGCCTTGTGCTTAGCCTGCTGATCATGCATGTAAATATGGCATGCCTTCCTATTTTTCAGTACCTATTCCATTCGTGATAACATGTTTTCAAACTCAAGTAATGTCATTCTACTCTATCGCAATGCCATCTGCTTAGTTTGGACATCATGCTTCTAAATATCTTATGCATTGTTACTCATCAGTATGTACTTCATCTGTCTACCATACCATGTTCTTTTTTACATTGAAGTGTTGTTCTGGTGGTCTGTTGCAATGCCATCTTAGTTTCCCAATCATACACGCATATGTCGCCTTAGTGTTTTTCTGTATGTATTCCACTAGCATACAGTTTTACATTCAAGTAGTGTTTTTTACACTGTTGTCCTGTCGTATCCCTAGCTCTTACATCATACTCCCTCCGTCCGGATTACATGTCGCAAAAATGGATAAAATGAATGTATCTAAAACTGAAATATGCCTAGACCCATCCATTTATTTCCGAATGGAGGGAATACATGTCAATATGTCATGCCTTTCTATTCTTCAGTACCTATTTCATCTCTGATGTAGCATGTTTTATAATTGAAGCACCATTCTTCTATATAAGGCATGCAAGGGGAAGACGGCTATGTTAGAATCTGAAGGGTTACAAACCAGGTCTTTGTAAAAGATCCAAACGCCAGGAGATAGTAAACCAACTCCAGTTTTCATAGATACTGCCCCAGCACAGAGAAACCCAACTCCCACTGATAATAAGCAGATTCCAGTGGCCAAAGAACTAGTCCGCTCTAGTCCAGCAAAAATATGTCAACTCCATTCTAAGAAGCGTGAGAGTATCCACGCATCATGAAATTTTATAGCATTTTGATCATATTTTCTACATGTTTCTTACCCATCTCTCTTTTAGAAAATAAGGTTAAACGATAGAAGACTTCCTGCACTGGGATCATATTCGAGGAAAGTATCTTGCCGGAATTCTCTGTGCCCCAATGCTGATGTAAGTACCTGTTGTATATCACTATATTTTTTACATCAGCATATATTTTGTTAATCGGTGTGAATCCAACCTTTATCTGATCTAAATGTAGTTGTAGCAAAATGTTAAAGGCGACAATGTTGATTTTTGTAAGGAAAACTTCCTGGTAGTTTTGCATACTAAGGATCATGAGTGTACTATCTCATATCATGCACATTACTGAATTGTAGTGCTGCTTTGGTTGCCCATTCATTCATTATGTCATTGTTGCTTTCGTATTACCTTACTTGGCTAATGATAGTTGTGCCATATTGTGTTAATTTGGTGTAGGCTAGTGTGGTCTGGTGGCCCAAACGTTCGTTGTGTCAATGTTGCTTTCCTATTATCTCACCTGGCCAATGATAGCAATGCTAGTGTGTTAATTTGGTGCAGGCCGCTGAAGATAAGAAGACAAACTCGGAAAACAGCAAGGCAACACCATTGTTTCTTTCCAATAAATCTAGGCCAGGTAATATGGCAATAACTCATGATTAATCTGTTCGGTTCCCCTCCTAATTTATGTTACGATCTAGTGGTCGAGACACTCTCCACTATCAATAATACAAGCCTGCCAAAATCGCCATCTGAATCTGTTCAGTTTCCTCTGTCTTGAATGCAACGGAAAAAATGTATGTTTGTGAACCAATTAATGGCTAAAGCAATGATGGAAATGGTGGAGGAATCAGAGGTGCACATTCGTGCGCAACAACAACCGATCAATGTTTTTAGAGACAGTGTAGCAAAGCAGCAAGAACTTGCCCACATGCTTATGGGCATCATCCGCGTTGAGGTTGCAGATTGTGACGTTTTAGATCGTTAGGTTCTGTTCATTTATTTGCACGGCATCAATCTTTGATTGCCCAGTGGATGTAATTTCCTATAATATATGCTGGATGTGCAATGTTTTTCCCTGTATGCCGTACCTTTGCTTGATCAGTTTTGGTCCTGTGCATAATTGCTCGTGGTAATGGGCTCAAATTATCTAAT
The DNA here is from genome assembly GCF_002575655.3 of Aegilops tauschii subsp. strangulata. Lineage (NCBI taxonomy): Eukaryota > Viridiplantae > Streptophyta > Magnoliopsida > Poales > Poaceae > Aegilops > Aegilops tauschii. The sequence goes on along the minus strand of NC_053041.3, from coordinate 301,457,259 downwards.
TGGGCCTAAAGATATGTATGAACTTTAGTGGGCCATTAAGTTAATGGGCCGTTACCAGGCCGAAAGTTAATGGTCGGCCCTGTTACCTCCCGGGTCGTTAACAGGCCGACATTGAAGCGGGTAACAGGTGGGCCCATTTGATTTAACGGGCCGTTAACAGGCCGATACTAAGGTCGGGCTACATATGGCCCAACTATACTGTGGGCCTTTAGCAGGCCAAAAGAGACAGTGGGCTCGTACTGGACCATGAAGAGCATGGGCCGCTAAGAGGCCGAAAGTCAGGTTATACTGTAAATGGCCCAACTGTGTTGTGGGCCTTTAGCAGGCCGAAGGAGAAACTGAGCTGGTATTGTACCATGAAGAGAATGGGCCATTAAAAGGCCAAAACTCAGGTCCGACTACAAATGGCCCAACTCATTTATGGGCCGTCAACAGGCTGAAAGACACACCGGGCCGGAAATTGGCCCAACACTTAAATGGGTCGCTAAAAGGACGAAAGATGTACATCCTGAAAATTTGCCCATCCCTTGAATGGGTCGTTAACAGGACGAAACCACACGGGTCAATATTGAGCCCAAATATATACCGGGTTGTTAATGGGCTCGAACTGACGATGGGCTGCAATGGTGTCAAATCGTTAACGGGCAGTTGACGGGCCAAATTGGCACATCTCGTATGGGTCGTGGGCTTAAATGGACCTGACACAAGTAGGCCTTATATGGGTCGGCCTGCTAATTTTTACTGGGCCGGCCTTTTTCACTGGAATGGCCCACTGTTGGGCCATGCCACGTGTTGACCTATCATAGGCGCCTCCTGTCCAATGAGTGGATGACATCTGTCCCAACGGTGAGCCAACATGTGTTTCCTCCGGCCAATGAGAATTTTACACGTGGAAAATCCCCATTGGTCCGGGTTGTTAACGGGTTATCGGATCCAAACTGGAACCCGATAGCTTGACGGTGACCCGTTATGGTGGATGCCACGTGTCGGTCACCCTTGACGAAAGCACTTCTGTGACGCGCGATTTATCGTCATGGAAGTGGACACTTCGTGATGATAATTTTGGTAATGTCATGGAACACTTCTACGGCAGCACAGGTATGACTATCTTGATTCTGTCATAAAATCGTCATGGATGTACATGCATGACAGAAAACGTGACCTACTATGACAAACACGTATCATCACGGAACTGTATTTTTTTTGTAGTGATTAGTCATAAAGAACTCACATACTTATTGGAAAAATCTATTAGTCATCAAAACAAAGTACTACGCACATGCTCCTAGGGGGCTAGATTGGTAGGAAAAGACCATCGCTCGTCCCTGACCGCCACTCATAAGGAAGACAATCAAAAAATATCATGCTCCAACTTCGTTACATAACGGTTCACCATACGTGCATGCTACGGGACTCACAAACCTCAACACAAGTATTTCTCAAATTCACAACTACTCACTAGCATGACTCTAATATCACCATCTCCATATCTCAAAATAATCATAAGGAATCAAACTTCTCATGGTATTCAATGCACTTTATATGAAAGTTTTTATTATATCCCTCTTGGATGCCTATCATATTAGGACTAAATTTATAACCAAAGCAAATTTCCATGCTGTTTAGAGACTCTCAAAATGATATAAGTGAAGCATGAGAGTTCAACAATTTCTTCAAAATAAAACTACCGCCGTGCTCTAAAAAGATATAAGTGAAGCACTAGAGAAAATGACAAACTACTCAAAAGATATAAGTGAAGATCAATGAGTAGTTGGGTAATTATGTAACTATGTGAAGACTCTCTCTCATAAATAAAATTTCAGATCTTAAGTAATTTATTCAAACAGCAAGCAAAACAAAATAGCATGACATTGCAAGGATAGCACATATCATGTGAAGAAGCAAAAACTTATGCTCAATCAAAACTGACCGATAGTTGTTGAAGAAGAAAGGTGGGATGCCAACCGGGGCATCCCCAAGCTTAGATGCTTGAGACTTCTTGAAATATTGACTAGGGATGCCTTGGGCATCCCCAAGCATGAGCTTTTGTGTCTCCTTAATTCCTCTCATATCATGGTTTCCCTAAATCTTAAAAACTTCATCCACACAAAACTCAACAAGAACTCATGATATAAGTTAGTATAAATCAACGCATAAACCTTATCATTCTCTATTGTAGCAAATCACTAAAATTATTATTTGCATTTCATACTAAATTCCTCTGCATATTTAATAGTCCTATCCTCAAATAGAATCATTAAACAAGCAAACATATGCAAACAATGCCAACATAACAGCAATCTGTCTAAACATAACAGTCTGTAAAGAATGCAAGGGGAATCATACTTCCCTAACTCCAGAAATTCTGAAAATTTACCACACTGTAAAACATTTGTTGTTAATCATTGTGTAAAAATTTCAAGATTTTATCATGTTCTGACTATTCACGAATATTCAAAACATAACAGCAAACTTCCTGTTTTTAAAACAGCAACATATGGACTTGCAAAATAAGCATGGTAAAGGCTATACTTGACCTTATTATTGAAATAAAAGATGCAAAACATTACTCTAAGTAACAGCAAGCAAATCCTAATAAAAGAAAGTGGCGCTCCAAGCAAAACACATATCATGTGGTGAATAAAAATATAGCTCCAAGTGAGGTTACCGATGAACGAAGACGAAAGAGGAGATGACATCCGGGGCATCCCCAAGCTTAGGCTCTTGGTTGTCCTTGAATATTACCTTGCGGTGCCTTGGGCATCCCCAAGCTTAGGCTCTTGCCACTCCTTATTCCGTAGTCCATCGAAACTTTACCCAAAACTTGAAAACTTCACAACACAAAACTTAACAGAAAACTCGTGAGCTCCGTTAGTATAATAAAACAAACCATTCACTTTAGGTACTGTCAAGACAAGATTCATAATTTTTCTCACATGATGCCTACTGTACCCTATCATTTCTACAATTTATATTAAGCAATATAAGCCATAGAAACTAGAAAACAAGCAAACTATGCATTGAAAACAGAATCTGTCAAAAACAGAACAGCCTATAAAGATCTGAATTGAAATCATACTTACGTTACTCGATTCTGAAAAAATGGGACAACCCAGGAAATTTGTATATAAATATACTGTAAAAAATTCAGAATTTTTCAACGCTCCAGTGATTTTTAACAATTATGTGACTGGGCACAAAAGTTTCTGTTTTTGGACACAATTGAATCATCTATCATCCACACTATCCCAAAGGCTTTACTTGGCACTTTATTGGAACAAAATCTATAAAACATGATTACTACAGTAGCTTAATCATGTGAACATGCAAAAACAGTAGGGTTAAATATTGGGTTGTCTCCCAACAAGCGATTTTCTTTAATGCCTTTTTATCTAGGCATGATGATTTCAATGATGCTCACATAGAAGATAAGAATTGAAACATAATGGGAGCATCATGAAGCATATTACTAGCACATTTAAGTATACCCCACTTTCTATGCATAGGGATTTTGTGAGCAAACAATTTATGGGAGCAAGACTCAACTAGCATAGGAAGGTAAAGCAAGCAAAACTTCAAAATTTTCAACACATAGAGAGGAAACTTGATATTATTGCAATTCCTACAAGCATATATTCCTCCCTCATAATAATTTTCAGTAGCATCATGAATGAATTCAACAATATAACTATCACATAAAGCATTCTTTTCATGATCCACAAGCATAGAAAATTTATTATTCTCCACATAAGCAAATCTATTCTCATCAATAGTAGTGGGAGAAAACTCAACGAAATAACTATCATGTGAGGCATAATCCAATTGAAAATTAAAATCATGATGACAAGTTTCATGGTTATCATTATTCGTTATAGCATACATGTCATAACAGTAATCATCATAGATAGCAACATTGTTCTCATAATCAATTGGAACCTCTTCCAAAATAGTGGAATCATCATTAAATAAAGTCATGACCTCTCCAAATCCACTTCCATAAATATTATAAGATTCAACACCCTCCAAAATAGTGGGATCATTACCTAGAGTTGACACTCTTCCAAACCCACTTTCATAAATATAATCATCATAAATAGGAGGCATGCTATCATCATAATAAATTTGTTCATCAAAACTTGGGGGACAAAAATATCATCTTCATCAAACATAGCATCCCCAAGCTTGTGGCTTTGCATATCGTTAGCATCATGGATATTCAAAGAATTCATACTAACAACATTGCAATCATGCTCATCATACAAAGATTTTGTGCCAAACATTTTATGGACTTCTTCCTCTAACACTTGAGCACAATTTTCCTTTCCATCATTTTCACGAAAGACATTAAAAAGATGAAGCATATGAGGCAACCTCAATTCCATTTTTTTGTAATTTTCTTTTATAGACCTAACTAGTGATAAAACAAGAAACTAAAAGATTCAATTTCAAGATCTAAATATATACCTTCAAGCACTAACCTCCCCGGCAACAGCGCCAGAAAAGAGCTTAGTTGACGGGGTGTTAGTGCTGCTTACCTAGCCTCCCCGGCAACGGCGCTAGAAAAGAGCTTGATGTCTACTATGCAACTTTATCCTTGTAGACGTTGTTGGGCCTCCAAGTGCAGAGTTTTGTAGGACAGTAGCAAATTTCCCTCAAGTGGATGACCTAAGGTTTATCAATCCATGGGAGGCGTAGATTGAAGATGGTCTCTCTCAAGCAACCCTGCAACCAAATAACAAAGAGTCTCTTGTGTCCCCAACACACCCAATACAATGGTAAATTGTATAGGTGCACTAGTTCGGCGAAGAGATGATGATACAAGTGCAATATGGATGGTAGATATAGGTTTCTGTAATCTGAAAATATAAAAACAGCAAGGTAACGAGTGGTAAAAGTGAGCGAAAATGGTATTGCAATGCTTAGAAACAAGGCCTAGGGTTCATACTTTCAATAGTGCAAGTTCTCTCAACAATGATAACATAATTAGATTATATAACATCCCTCAACGTGCAACACAGAGTCACTCCAAAGTCACTAATAGTGGAGAACAAACGAAGAGATTGTTGTAGGGTATGAAACCACCTCAAAGTTATTCTTTCTGATCGATCTATTGGGCTATTCCTATAAGTGTCACAAACAACCCTAGAGTTCGTACTAAAATAACACCTTAAGACACACATCAACCAAAACACTAATGTCACCTAGATACTCCAATGTCATCACAAGTATCCGCGGGTTTGATTATACGATATGCATCACACAATCTCAGATTCATCTATTCAGACCAACACAAAGAACTTCAAAGAGTGCTCCAAAGTATCTACCGGAGAGTCAAGACTAAAACGTGTGCCAACCCCTATGCATAAGTTCACAAGGTCACAGAACCCGTAAGTTGATCACCAAAACATACATCAAGTGAAACACGTGAATATCCCATCGTCACCACAGCTAAGCACATGCAAGACATACATCAAGTGTTCTCAAATCCTTAAAGACTCAATCCAATAAGATAACTTAAGGGAAAACTCAATCCATTACAAGAATGTAGAGGGGGGGAAACATCATAAGATCCAACTATAATAGCAAAGCTCGCGGTACATCAAGATCATGCCAAATCAAGAACACCAGAGAGAGAGAGATCAAACACATAGCTACTGGTACCTACCCTCAGCCCCGAGGGTGAACTACTCCCTCCTCGTCATGGAGAGCGCCGGGATGATGAAGATGGTCGCCGGTGATGATTTCCCCCTCCGGCAGGGTGCTGGAACAGGGTCCCTATTGGTTTTTGGTGGCTACAGAGGCATGCGGCGGCGGAACTTCCGATCTAGGTTTCTTTTCAGGGGTTTATGTATTTATAGGAATTTTTGGCGTCGGTTTCACGTCAGGGGGGTCCACGAGGAGCCCACAAGGATGGAGCGCGCGCCCAGGGGGTAGGGCGCGCCCTCCACCCTTGTGGAGGCCTCATGGCTCTTCTGGCCCGACTCTTTTGCTTCGGGGGCTTCTTCTGGTCCATAAAAAATCACCATAAATTTTTCAGCTCATTTGGACTCCGTTTGATATTCCTTTTCTGTGAAACTCAAAAACCAGTAAAAAAACAAAAACTGGCACTGGGCTCTAGGTTAATAGGTTAGTCCCAAAAATCATATAAAATAGCATATAAATGCATATAAAACATCCAAGAAAGATAATATAATAGCATGGAACAATCACAAATTATAGATACGTTGGAGACGTATCAATGATTGCATGCCTCCTATTTATGATGATTATATTTATGAAAGTGGATTTGGAGAGGTCATGACTTTATTTAATGATGAATCCACTATTTTGGAGGAGGTTGCAATTGATTATGACAACAAAGTTCCTATATATGATGATTATGGTGATGACATGTATGCTATAAAGAGTAATGATAACCATGAAACTTGTCATTGTGATTTTAATTTTCAATCACATGATAGTTATTTTGTTGAGTTTGCTCCCACCAATAATGATGAGAATAAATTTGCTTATGTGGAGAGGAATAAAATTTCTATGCTTATGGATCATGAAAAGAATGCTTTATATGATAGTTATATTGTTGAATTCATTCATGATGCTACTGAAAATTATTATGAGAGGGGAACATATGCTTTTAGATATTGCAATAATATCAAGTTTCCTCTCTATGTTGAAAGTTTTGAACTTATACTTGTTTTGCCTTCCTATGCTAGTTGATTATTGTTCCCATGAATTGTTTGCTCACAAAATCCCTATGCATAGTAAGTGGGTTAGACTTAAATGTGCTAGTCATATGCTTCATGAAGCTCTGTTTGTGTCTCAATTCTTATCTTTTATGTGAGCATCATTGAAATCATCATGCCTAGCTAAAAAGGCCTTAAAGAAAAGCGCTTGTTGGGAGACAACCCAACACTTACCCCTACTGTTTTTGTGCAGTCACATGATTAGGTTTCTGTAGTAATCATTTTTTATAGCTTTTGTTTCAACAAAGTGCCAAGTAAAGCCTTTGGGATAATGTGGTTGATAGTTGACTTGATTCTGTGCAAAAACAGAAATTTTGGCGCTCAGTCCAGGAATTTTAAAAATTCAATGCAACCTGATTTTGATCTGATTTTTTACAGATGATTGATATACAAATTCTCTATGTTGTCCAAATTTTTCAGAAGTTTTGGAGTAGCAGAAGTATGGTAGTTGTCTAGATCATTACAGGCTGTTCTATTTTTGACAGATTCTGTTTTCAATGCATAGTTTGGTTGCTTTCTAGTTTCTATGGCTTATATTGATCAATATAAATTGTATAAATGATATGATACAGTATGCATTGTGTGCAAACAATTATGGATCTTATCTTGACAGTACCAAAGTGAATGATTTGTCTTTATCATACTAACCTATCTCACGAAGTTCCGTTAAGTTTTGTGTGATTGAAGTTTTCAAGTTTTGGGTGAGATATCGATATGAGAAGAATAAGGAGTGAAAAGACCCTAATCTTGGGGATGCCCAAGGCACCCCAAGGTGATATTCAAGGAAGATCCAAGCAACTAAGCTTGGGGATGCCCCGGAAGGCATCCCCTCTTTCGTCTTCAACATTATCGGTAACCTCACTTGGAGCTATGTTTTCGTTCGTCACATGATATGAGTTTTGCTTGGAGCATCATTTTATTTTGTTTTGATTTGCTTGCTTTTATTTATAATAATTTTTGGTATCTTTTATTTCAATAAAAGTGGCGAGGATAGCCTTTACCATGCTTATTTTGCAAGTATATGAGTTGCTGTTCAAAACAGAAAGTTTGTCGTTGTTGCAAAAATTCCCAAGAAAAGTCAGAATGTGAAAAAAATTTGAATTTTTTTGCACAATAAGCTATGATTAATTTTCTACATTGTGGTAAATTCTCAGAAGTTTTTGGGTTAAATAAGTATGGATACTTCTTCATCCATTACAGACTGTCCTGTTTTGGCAGATTGCTGTTATGTTTGCATATATTTGCTTCCTTAATGATTCTATTTGAGGATAGGAGTATTAAATATGCAGAGGCATTTAGTATCAAATGTTGAATAATAATTCTAGTGATTTTCTACAGTAGAGAATGATAAGGTTTTGCATTGATTTCTAGTAACTTATCTCACGAGTTCTTGTTGAGTTTGTGTGGATGAAGTATTTAAGATTTAGGGAAAGCGTGATATAAAAAGGAATTAAGGAGACACAAAAGCTCAAGCTTGGGGATCCCAAGGAATCCCAAGTTAATATTTCAAGAAGTCTCAAGCATCTAGGCTTGGGGATGCCCCGGTAGTCATCCCACCTTTCTTCTTCAACAATTATCGACTAGTATCGGTTGAGCCTACGTTTTTGCTTCTTCACATGAGTGTGCTATTATTAGAATTTAATTTTATTTTGTTTCCCTTGTTGTTTTAATAAAATACTTAGATCTGGAAGTTTTTAAATAAAAAAAGGGTCCTCACATAGCTACCCATTTACATAACTACTCGCTTGATCTTCACTTATATCTTTTTGGAGTAGTTTGTCATTTACTCTCATGCTTCACTTAGATTATTTTGAGAGTTGAAAATTTTGAAGAAATACTTATGCTCATGTTCTTCACTTCAATTTATTTGAGGTTGTCAAAAGCAATTGCAATATATGAAACTAGTCCCAAAGTGATAGATATTCAAGAGGGATATAATAAAAACTTTCATGAAGATCATTGGACAAATTAAACTTGATTCTTTGTAATAGTTTTGCGATATGATGTTAGTGATATGTGAGTCATGTTGATGAGTAATTGTGCTTTAGTAAGAATATTGGTGTAAGGTTTGTGATTCCCTATGCAAGCACGAAAGTCAATAGTTAGGCAATGAAATTACATCCTACTTGTGGTGCATTATTCGGTGTTAGTTATGTTTAATGCTTGTTTATGATCTTTCTTGGTTGGTCGCTTCTCAATCTATTTGCTAGCCTTCATTTGTACTAAGCGGGAATACTGCTTGTGCATCCAAACTCCTTAAACCAAGTTGTGCCAAATGAGTCCACCATACCTACCTATATGCGGTATTTCCGTGCCACTCCAAGTAAATTTTTATGTGCCAACTCTAATTTTCAAAATAAATTTCCTTTTTGTGTGCCCGTACCGCTCATGAAGCATCAGGGGGTGGCCAATATTTTCCATGCTAGATGTGTTATTCTCAAGTTGAGTGTTTATTCATTTGTCATTGCACGAGAGTGTGGCAAAGGTAATAGGGATGCCCATAGTCCCAAAATGCAAAAAAATATTATTTATCTTGTTCAATACTAAATTCCTTGGAAAGTGTTGGTATGGACGGTACCCGTGGATTCGATTAGCCATGGAATGTGAAAGTATGGTGGAAAAGGAATAAACTTTATTTCCTGTTTGGGAACCGCCTATGATATATCTAGCATGGAAAGTATTGGGAACTACTCGATCGTTTTCGTTGACAGGAAAGGCATGCCACCAAAAATGTTTTATCTCTATCTTTTTTCGCTTTGAGCTCTGGCACCTCTACAAATCCCTACTTCCCTCTGCGAAGGGCCTTTCTATTTACTTTATGCAATTTTTATTTTTATTTAAGTCTCCATCTTCTCTTATAATGCACCAACTAAGGGGCACTATGATCGTACTTGAGCATTGGGTGTAGCTAATATGCGAGTGTGTTTCATGAATGAATCAATGATTGAGCATAATGGGCTAGGGATAACTTGCTTTAGTGTTGATATTTTGAAACATGGTTGCTTGTTGATATGCTTTAGTATTGAAATCTTCATGTCAAAACTAGACTATTGCGTTGAATCATATAAAAGTCCAAATGTCCATGCTACAAAAGAAAAGAATATGTGATGAACATGATAGGCAGCATTCCACATCAAAAATTCTGTTTTTATCATTTACCTACTCAAGGACGAGCAGGAATTAAGCTTGGGGATGTTGATACGTCTCCAACGTATCTATAATTTTTTATTGTTCCATGCTGTTATATTATCATTCTTGGTTGTTTTACAATCATTTTATAGCAACTTTATATCATTTTTTGGTACTAACCTATTGAAAAAGTGCCAAGTGCCAGTTGCTATTTTTTGCTTGTTTTTTTACTTCATAGAAAATCAATACCAAACAGAGTCCAAACGCAGCGAAACATTTTGGAGATTTTTTTTGGACCAGAAGACATCCAGTGGGCCACAGAAGTACCAGAGGGGTGCCCCGAGGGGGGCACAACCCACATGGGCATGCCTGGGGGCCCAGGCGCGCCCTGGTGGGTTGTGCCCACCTCGGCGGCCTCCCGCACCGCCTCTTCGCGCTATAAATTCCCAAATATTCCAAAACCCCCAAAGATAACCCTAGATCAGAAGTTCCACTGCCGCAAGCCTCTGTAGCCACGAAAAACCAATCGGGAGCCTGTTCCGGCACCCTGCCGGAGGGGGAAATCATCACCGGTGGCCATCTTCATCATCCCGGCGGCCACCATGATGAGGAGGGAGTAGTCCACCCTCGGGGCTGAGGTTTGTACCAGTAGCTATGTGTTTAATCTCTCTCTCTCTCGTGTTCTTGATGACATGATCTTGATGTATCGCGGGCTTTGTTAATATAGTTGGATCATATGGTGTTTCTCCCTCTCTATCTTGTTGTGATGAACTGAGTTTTCCCTTTGAGATTTCGTTTTATTGGATTGAATATATGGATTTGAGAGCACTTGATATATGTCTTGCATATGAATACCCGTGGTGACAATTGGGTATTATATTGATTCACTTGAATATATTTTTTGGCACTCAACTCGCGGATTCCCGAGGTGACATTGGGGTAATCTATGCATAGGGGTTGATGCACGTTTTCGTCCTTGTTTCTCCGGTAGAAAACTTGGGGCACTCTTTGAGGTTCTTTGTGTTGGATCGAGTATTATGAATCTGAAATTGTTTGATGCGTATTGTATAATTAACTCACAGATACTTGTGGTGACATTGGAGTATCCAGGTGACATTAGAGTTGGTTGACGCGTATCATATGGTGTTATTTTAGTACGAACTCTTGGATAGATTGAATGGAAAGAATAACTTTGTGTTATTTTAGTACGAACTCTTGAATAGATCGAACGAGAAGAATAAATTTAAGGTGGTTTCATACCCTACAAACAATTTCTTCTTATGTTCTCTGCTAGATAAGAACTTTGGAGTGATTCTTCATCACACGTTGAGGGATGGTTATATGATCCAATTATATTAGCATTGTTGAGAGATTGCATTAGCGAAAGTACGGACCCTAGGCCTTATTTTCAAGCATTACAATACCGTTTGTGCTCCGTTTTATCAATTGCTACCTTGCTGTTTTTTATTGTTCTTATTACAAAAATCAATATCTACTATCATTACTACACTTGTATCACCATCTCTTCACCGAACTAGTGCACCTATACAATTTACCATTGTATTTGGTGTGTTGGGGACACAACAAACTTTTTGTTATTTGGTTGCAGGGTTGTTTGAGAGAGACCATCTTCATCCTACGCCTCCCACGAATTGATAAACCTTAGGTCATCCACTTGAGGGAAAATTACTACTGTCCTACAAAACTCTGCGCTTGAAGGCCCAACACAAGTCTACAGAATAAAGTTGCATAGTAGACATCAAAGCTCTGGTTTGTGAGAAGCTTATACCACAACCTGCCCCAAATGGGACAATATTTTTACCACGGATGTTGATGCCGTTCCACGATAGCATGTCAAGTTTCATAAATTTCAGACACGTTTTCGATTTACCAGAATTTAAAAACCATGTATCTGAATGTTAGCGGCCGAGCGATGGTCGAAAGGTGTTTAACATTCATTCCCATTTCTTGCATGGGACCTAAGCATGCAACCAAGGACACACATTTGAATTTTGAACCCATTTATATGCACTAGAGCATTTGCATGTAGTTCAAATTTCAATTATGCACATAAATGCATAGAAAACTCAGTTAATGTATAAAAATATCCAAACGAACCACGAAAAATCCCAAAAAATGACACAACACTCCTGTTGTTCTACGTTGACACTAGAAAATTTTTGAAAGCAAGAAGAGGCAACGGATATTGTTTTGTCCACAAAGGTGACACATTTCCCTACCAGAACCATGAGGCTTCTTGTGAGAAGCTCTGGTTTGTGAGAAGCTTATACCATAACCTACCCCAAATGGGACAATATTTTTTACCCCAGCATGTTGATGCCATTCCATGATAGCATGCCAAGGTTCATGAATTTTAGACGAGTTTTGGATTTACTAGAATTAGAAAAGCAAATACCTCAACGTTTCCCGGAGAGCCACGGTGCCATGGTGTTTGAAATTCATCCCCATTTTTTGCATGGGACATAAGCATCAACCCATGGACACATATATGATTTTACAACCCATTTTGGTGCACCGGAGCATGTGCATGTAGTTTAATTTTGAATTGTGCACCTGAAATGCCTAGAAAACCAAGTTAATGTATAAAAATGTCCAAACGAACCTTGAATAATTCCATTTTTTACGACACACCTATAGTTGCATGTTCACTGCAGATAAAATTTCTAGCAATTTAAACACCCTCCTTTGCCATTGTGACTCCATTATGTAATTCAAATCAAGACGAAAAATCAAGTAGATCACACACAGTTTATTATCACCAACCGTGTGAGATGCAACATAAAATATCTTGGAGCACTGTTAGAGTATGGTACACATACGGCTTACGTGAGAAGGTGCGTCGGCTACAGTCCACAGCCGGCGTGTCAAGCACACTAGCTCGCTCCACAAATATCATTTCACTATTCAATCACCGCCGGTGAAAGATGGGGACGTGGACCCGCTTCATGAGGACAACTTTGGCGGCCCACTCCGGTCAGAGCGCGGCCTCAGCCGCCAGGCGCGTGCTAACAAGCTTCGTGAGCGCGGCCGCAATCTACGACCGGGCGGCCAAGGCAGCCTAAAAGCCCACTGTTGCTTCTTAAGTGGCGGCAGCAACATCTGCCTCAGGGATAGCAACTCGCGAGAGCGGCACAACAGCTGTCCGTTCCGTGGCGGCAGCCTTAGCCCTGGTGGAGGCCGCCCACGACCATGTCAAGGCCGCCCACGCCCAGCTCATGGCGGTCACCGCACAAATTGAATGAAGCTTCTCCGACAACGGTTGGCAACCCACGGTCGAAGAGTTGGCAATCGCCGAGAGTGTTCGAGCAGCCGTCTATTCCTCCGCAGCATACCTTGCCACGACGGAGCCCGTCCAAGCCCAGATCGCGGCCGCCCATGCCCAGCTCATGGAGGCCTTTTCCAAAGAGATGGCGGCCGCAGATGGCGAGATGCTTGCCTAGTATTGTGTGATGGATGCCATGGAGCCCCTTCCCCAGGTGATCATCGGGCACGATCTGGACATGGAGGAGGCAGCGGAGATCGAGGAGCACCAGCCGGAGTAGTACTCTTTGTTTTGTCTAATTAAGAGTGTTGGTCTTTAATTTGTTAGAGTAATGTTTAGGTCAGCTAGCTCTGTTTAATTGTTGAACTTGCTCGATTAAGAAGTGTGGGTGTGCTGTAGTCTCCTTTGTGTACCCAAATTATGCAATAACGTGGATGACCACTGTAACCAGGGAAATTCGGACCAAAATTTGCACATTCAAACTCATCACACACGGGGTAAGCTATATGAATCGTTTGTGATGTTCACATATCGTACACAGTGCTGAATAAGGGACCGTGTCTGATGACACTTTGCGCGCCAATTTTTTCACTACACCGATCCAAAATTTTCGGCTTCCGCGGAAATATCTACCTCCCCGCCCCCTCCCCCTTACCAAAAGCCACATTTCCCCTGTTTCCGCCTTCCTTTCCAAGTTGAAACCTTCCCTCCTTGCTTGCAGCGCCGCCTCCTCGCCGGCGACCCTCCTTCACGCTACTCGGCCTCGTCGATCCAGGCAGGTAATCCACACCCGACCCCCATCCTCCTCCTCCTTCCACATCCCACATGCCCCGACTGCCGGCGCGACACCTTCCACCCAAATCACCAACCCCTCCGCCAAATAAGCGCTGCCCTAAGCCATGGTGCATGCAGTATAGCCAGGAGCTCAAGGAACATTTGGCAGCAGAGAAGCAAATCGCGGCCGCACGCGTGGATGAGGTCGCGATGGCTGCCATTCGTGCCGACCCCCATATCTTGGAGGAGCACCTCGCCGTCGAGGCCACCGTCGACGCCTCGCACGCCGACGCCGCGACGCGGTTGGCTTCTTTAAATGACAGTTGATGGCGTTTTCTCGAGGCCATCGTCGGTGCCTTCGATGAAGACTACGAGGTGTTTTCTCAGCGTGCCCGTGCTTACCTCAACTCAAGAGCCAGCAGGTTGGTGCCCGGAGCGGCTCAGGCAACTCACCACTACGATGAGGGCACACACGATGTGGAGGCCTCGCCCTCTTCCATGTCGAAGGAGCCAATCATCATCGATATCTTCGACGATGATGAGTAGCATGTGTTATTAGCTCACTATAAGGACCTATGGTCTGTTTGCTAGCTACGCCAGTTAAGCATGCTCGGTTTACCCGTTGCATGTGTTTCTCCTGCCTTTCCTTAACAAATTCTAGTGAATTGTCCTATCTACTTTTACCATGCAATCTGTTGCTCTAGTGTATATGTTGTATATGTCGTGCAATGTGGTGCCACTTATTAACTGTTTGGTTAATTAGTTGTCGTGTTCAGTTAACTGTTTCGTTCAATTCTGCAAATGTGATGTTCAATTCTTCAGGGTGCAATTTTGTATTGTCTTCCATGTGAGAAATAAATCGAATTTATCTTTACAAAATACATGAGAAACAAATACAATTGCTATATTTACAAGTTGTCAAGCATGCTTGGTTTGGTTAACTGTCTAATCTTCTAGTATATTATATATTATGCAATGTGGTGCTTAGTTAACGTTTGGTTCATTTGTTGTGGTGTTTAGTTAACTATTTGGTTCAATTCTGCAATGCGATGTTCAATTGTTGTGGGTGCATTTTGTTATTGTATACCATGTGATAAATAAATCGAATTTAGCTGTACTAAATACATGAGAAGCAAGTACAATTGCTATATTTCGAAGTTGTTAAGCATGCTTGGTTTGGTTAACTGTCTGATCTTCTATTAGGAGTATGTTATATTGTGCAATATGGTGCTCAGTTAATGTTTGGTTCATTTGTTGTGGTGTTTAGTTAACTGCTTGATTCAATTCTGTAATGCGATGTCCAATTGTCGTGGGTAGAATTTTGTATTGTTGTGCATGTGAGGAATAAATCGAATTTGGCTGCACTTAATACATGAGAAACATATACAATTGCTATATTTCCTAGTTCTTAATCATGCTTGGTTTGAATAAATGGGTTTCCCATGTGGCTCGAATTAATCTAATGAATCTGCAATGTTCTTATTTTTCATCAACATATTTTACTGATAGCATGCGAACCCTCACTTAACCTGATCACTAACTACCTTATATGTGTTGCAGGGAAACAATGGGAAGCACTAAGGTTACAATCGAGGTTTGCACATGCATGGTCCTTTGTCTAATAGCACATTATTGTGAAATTGCAGGAACCATTCTAATATTTAGGTTTTTAACAATTTGGTCTTGCACATGTAGGTCCTGCTGTCAGAGGTTTTGACCCACTATTCGACCCTTTTTGCATATGGGGAAATGAGTTGTCCATGAATATTAGTCAAGTCAAGAAACTCGGAAAGATTGTTAGGATAAATAAATTAGCGACAAAAAACAACAAGATCTTTGTGTGCACAACGAAGAAGACATCAGTTCACTATAGTTTGGTACTAACTATTATACCTTGGCTGTTTTATTCCTTTGCCCCGTTTCCAATCTAGAGAAGATATTTATGCACATCCTTATTTCTAGGCCTTTCCAAAGCAGTTCACTGATGATTACCTCTCAAACCACCTGTATGGTCAGGAGGCGAGGAAGGTATTCATACAACACCCACGGTTCAATATTGAAGTGTTTCTGAAGAGGACGAAGGATGGACGGTCAATCATCCATAGGCACTAGCTTAAAGTTGCAAAGACCTTCAACATCAATGAAGGCTCAATATCCGCCCTCTGCTTCAGCAGTTTTCCAGATGAGATTCATCTGTCTATGTACTGTCTATAATGCTAATTTCGAAAGGTTATAGATGTTGGATGTGAAATTAGGTGCTGGTGCAGTTGTGTAATGTGGTAGCTGAGTGCTGAAGCTATATGATGTTGTACTCTGATGTATTTCAATTATGAAATCCTGGTTCCTTAATACGAAAATGAAATATATTTTGTGCTCAATATGAAATGTCAATTAGATTAATAAATGGATTATTAATAATAGACAATTAGCCTGCTAATGGCCAATTAGCCCGCTAATTGGGTTTTTCTATTGCAAACGGTTATTGAGAAAACACCGTGGGCGATGACCTCAGGCAATGCACACGGTTTCTAGGAATAAACCGTGTTTGATCAATGAACAATCACACACGACCTCCTCTTGAAAACTGTTTGCGTTTGTCCACCTCGCACAAATGTTTACCACATAAAGAGTGTGTGTGATGGACAGCCTATGCCACACAGTTTCTTCTACGCACTATGTGTGATGCATTCAATAACGCAAACGATAAAATTATTAATATTGTCTGCAATGGCAACGCTATCACAAATGATTTAATGGGGAAAATTGTGTGTGATAACCTGCGAACAGAAACATTTTCCTTGGAGTAACTGTGTGGATGTATATACGAACGGAAACGTACTTCTTGGATTAACATATGTGGGATGTACATACTAACCGAAACGTATTCCTTGGATTGACTGTGCGGAATGTACATGCGAAGGAAAAAGTTTAGCTCGGACTGACTGTGGGATGTACTTACGACCGAAAACGATTTGGCATCTATAATTGTATTTTTTTAGCACAATTGTACGTACAATCGTATTTGATCGCTCGCCCTTCGCACACAACCTCATTTTGCCGAGCGTGTGTGCCAGGAGGGCCCATCCCCGACGGTTTCTGGGTCGTGTGGGAAGGACCCCCCCTATCGCACACACTCACTAGGCGACGGTTCAAAATGCCGTCACGGAAAGGGGTTAAAAACCTTTTTTATAGCACCTCGCTGCACCAGTAATTGGAGAAACCCGCATGGTGAATTCCATAGTGATGGATTTTTGAGTCATATGACTATGAATCATCAGACATTTGCAACTTTCATCCAAATAGTGAAGTAAGCTAAAATACCGTTCACATGCCATAAAAAACGAGCAACAAAAATAATTGGAAATATGCAGATTGATGTATGTAGTCCAATAAGTACTGTCGCAAGCAGTGATTTTATCTATCTTCAAGGATGACTCAAGTAGATATTTATATTTACTAATTGAGGCATAAATATGGATCTTTTGAAATGTTTCAAAAAGGTTTCAAAATGTAGTACAAATGATTGTAACAAGAAAATTGTGTTCTACAATTGGATTGCAGAAAAGAATATTTGAGTGACAAATTTAGCAAATGTCTTATGAGCTATAAAAGAATTTTATAGCTTGCACCTCCTAGAAACACCACTAAGAGTAGAGTGTTTTGAGTGGATGTAATCAAACTATGTATAACATGGTGAGATCAGAGATGACATTGATTGTTCCGCCAATATACTTTTAATGTGATGCTTTAGAGACTATGGCTTTTACACTGAAAAGAGTGCCATCAAATTTGTTGAAATAAGTGCTAATTTGAAGGTTATCCCAAATAGTTGGGTATTCCTCTATCACTACGCCAAGGCAAAGTGTTTTGCTATAGTGCAGAAAGTTTGAAGACAATGTTTTCTGCAAAAGAGTGAGTGGGAGGACAGTGCAATTCGACGAGATTCAAAAATCTTCATGATCAAGTCAAAGAAAATAAACACTAGAATTGGTTCTAAAATTTCTTACCGTGATTGATACAGAGGCCTCTACATAGGATATAGAGACTTCGGTCGAACATGCAGCTGAACTATATAGGTTGGAAAATTCGTACAGACCTTCAGGGTATGCAGACGAAATATTGTTGAAACAAACAACAAACCTATAATACACAGAGAAGCATTGATGGGCTCTGACTCCAGAATTGGCTATACGCCAAAATATTCCGAGATAGTATCCATACACACAATTCAAGTTTAGAACTTGATAGACCATCTGAAAGTCTTAAAGTCTAAAGTGTAGTGATGGATCTATAAATTGACAAAGATAAAAATGTTTTATAATGCTTGACTTGTTGCAAATAGTTTATGACAAGATCAAGGAGTTCATTATGACAAGATTGTCTCATTGTAATAATACTTAAAGTCAGTTCGGATTAAACTGGCAATTACTAAATATTTTAGTTTTGAGATATAATAGATGGATGTCAAAATGATTCCCATGAGATGGAAATAGAACCAAGCTTGTATATTTGATACGGTCCAAGGAGATTTTCTCGATCCAGAGGATGCTAGTAAGTGTGCAAACTTCAGGAGATCCAGTAATAATCTGAAGCAAGCATAGTGGAGTTGGAATCTTCGTTTTGATGAATTGATCAAATAATATGATTTCATCAATAGAAACAAAGATGCTTGTATTTACAAGAAAGTAAGTGGGAGCGTGATAATATTTATGAACGATGTGTGTGCATGACACATTGTTGATTGGAAATGATATAAATTTCTTGACACAGATTAAGACTTTATCAAAAATAGTATTTTAGTAAAGTACTTAGGCAATATAGTATTTGTATTAGACATAATAATCTATGGAGAT
Source organism: Aegilops tauschii subsp. strangulata (assembly GCF_002575655.3). NCBI lineage: Eukaryota > Viridiplantae > Streptophyta > Magnoliopsida > Poales > Poaceae > Aegilops > Aegilops tauschii. The sequence continues at coordinate 301,438,477 of NC_053041.3, read as the reverse complement.
AGTAGTGTCTAATCGGGCTTAGACAAAATACATATTGACAAAGTACTAAAGCAGTTTAGTACGAAAATGTCCAGAAGAGTTTTCTTGTCAAAGTTACATGGAAGGAGTTGTTAGCAAGAATCGGTATCTTGAAATACTGATGAGTGAAATACATGATTTCAATCACACTTGTGTTAATTCCATGGTATGTAAATAACCAGATAAGTCTAGTACTCCAAGTAAGTTGTGAGTAAAGTTACCAGAAAGATCAAATTGTTGATCATAGGACAACAGTGAAAATGTCGTTGAGTACTGATGACATGTTTCTCGCATGGAGAAAATGAAGAGATTGGTGTAAGGGGTTTACATCAATACATGCTTGATGTAAGTAGCACATCGACAAAAATCTTCAGTCGGTGCTCCAAGCGAATTTTGATTTAAATTAAATAATTTATGGTGGCACAGTAAGTTGGAATTGGTCCAAGAAAGTTACTGTGGTGAATTCTGTAACAGAAGGCTAAGTATATTGTCGCTTTAGACGCAAACAATGGAGGGTAATGAATCGAAAGTTCATTTATGAGCTTGGTATGGTTTCTAGATGATTGTATCATTGGAACACTATTCTTCATAGTGGTTCCATAACTCGGTCTGAGGAATCAAAGGTTCTACCAGTGATTCAATATATATACAAAGCCGGTTTCACATAAATTATGAATTCTTGTGAAAAGCATGATAGATGCATAGAAATGCAAATGATACACATGGATCTAAAGTTGTTAAGATCTGATAGGGCAAAGGCTATACCACAAGCAAAGCATGGGCAAACACCGGATTGCCATTGGTGTTAATGAAAATGTGCTAAATAGATTATTGACTCTACTGCAAGTGGGAGACTATTGGAAATATGTGTTGGAGGCTATAATATTGTATTATTATATTTCCATTAATCATAATTAAGTGTTTATATTTTATTCTATAACTGCTATGATCCTGGAATATGCGATTGAGTGGAAAACTGATATGCACGAGTGAAATGATAAACCGTAAACAATAGGTTCCCGGTCTCGCCTCTAAGACTGGCTCAAGTGTTGTTGGTAATCACGTTTCCCAGATCTTAGGATAACATTAAGTGTAATGACAATCCTAAAACAACATTGAGGGTATGACGTTAGAAAAACGATCATATTGAATCTACCCAATACTTGTCCATTATACTTTGTGATTATATCATCTGAAATCACTTGTTATAACATAGAGTGTTAGCATGTGTTTTAGTTCCTCAGACTTTGAGAGTATCTCGGTCACTTCCTACCAGACGGTGGACTTTGGGGTTGCTCAAACGTCATCTGTAACAAGGTGATCATAACGACAACTTTCAGACTCACCGGAAAGTTTGACAAGTGATCGGATAGCTCGAGAATGGGATTTGCTCCTCTGACTATGGAGAGATATTCTTAGGGCCCTCTCCCTATGACGGCATCCATCATCGTATGGTCAGAAACAGGTGACTATGTTACGTGGATGCTGGAACACGTTAACGAGAAAGAAGAACAAAACCGGTAACGGGAGCAACGGTATAGTGAGCATGGTGATGACTCAGGAGGATACCGATGCACACCAGGTTCTGTAAAGTATCGTGAAGCAAAGGGAACATCACATGATAACCAAAGGTTCACTCGAATATTATTGGTGTAATCATAGGGACCGATATGGATATCCACAGTTATGCTATCGGTCATTGAACGAAGGGATTTCGTTCATGTCTATGATTTAGCGAACCTACGGGATCACAAGCTTAAGGTAATCATGATCTGCTGAGTGTTAGTGGTACAGGATTAATGAGAATATATTTGTGGAATTGTTTCCTAAATATTCAGAATAGTTCCGTGAGGATCCGGAAGCGTTTCGGGGTCACCGGAAGGGTTTCGGAGAGTATCGGGTAATACCGGGTATTACCGATAAATTATATATAGGTCGAAAATGTTTCTGGGGATGTTAAATTATATATATATATAATGTCCTAGAGGTATTTAGAAGATTTATATGTTTAATTTAATATCAATGGCGATGTGCACTGGGGCCCGATCTTTCGATGAGAGGGAGATAACTACGATTTTTGGGTGGGACTTGACCCTCACGATTCGGCTACCAACCGTACAGGGAGAATCATACATGACTGATATCCACGACAATCGCTGAACCAACTCCGCGGCGTTATCGACCGAGCCAACGGCGCGATCGACCTATTAACGAAGGATTTTTCCTGCAAGCAAATCGAAGGACATGTAAGAAAATAATAGCCAAACAATCTCAAAATTGTGAATGTGCTAGATGGAATAAATCTCACAAGATGGGGTTCCAATAGGATGTCTTGACGGTTGCACTAGCCGCTACGAGCGAAGAAATAAAGTAGCAATAGCTAAACTTCTCTAAACAAAACCCGAGTCTAAATCCTAACCTAAACTAGCTATTTATTAAAGATCGATGGTACGACCAGGTTGTCTGTTGTGCCACGGGATGCAGGGCCGTATGAAGGATGGACAGTGTATGATGGTGACCTTTCCTTCGGTTGGCCCGTCCTGGTGTAAATCTTCGGACCCAACACGTTAATCACATTTTTCCATGTAGCCAAAATAAAATTGTATGTCTCTTATGGCACTGACTTCTTGCACCTCATGCATGATGGATGTGATGGATGGCTCGATTGGGGCGGCCATGCATGCAAGGAGTGTTGCTCCTCTTTAATTGTTTTTCTGATTCCTTTACTCCTGCGCACAAATAAATAGGGAAAAGATTGTAACATCATATTCTCTTTAGTTTATTCGCATGTACAAAAGAGTGATAGCACCTAGCCATTTATTTGTCTCGCACGCGCTCTAGTTATAGACGAAGGCGCAACTATGTTAGCGATGTCTCATGTAATAGTTGTAGATGTATATATGGTAGATATGTCCACATCAAACGGGCCTAAAAAGGCCAAGTGGTAGAGAAGGAATTGGGCCACCAAGGCCCACTAGGGGAGGCGCCCCTTTCCCTCTTGAGGGAGGCCGAATTGGGGTGGGGGAAGGAATCCTCCTTTCCTCCATAGTTTGGCGCACCGAGGAATCGTTCCTCCTTGGTGGCAGTCCTCCCTCTCCCCTCTAACCTATATATACTAGAGGATTTTCACCCTTTTGATACACAAGTTTTGGAGCCTCCTCTAGTTGATCTAGTTCTAGTCTAGTTGGTCCTATTTGACTAATTAGAGCTAGCCCTAGACACCTCTAATCCTCATAATTAGAAGCCCCGTGTGGTTCTAATCTCCTCCCTCTAAGTCTCCTGTGACGATTAGCTCTGGATGGCGAAGCACTGCCGGATCGTGAAGACCGTACGCTTGCAACCAAGTAGAGAGGTCGTTCTTTCGGTCTTTCATTCGAGGGATCATTCGAGGGTGGTCCGCGTGATCATCATTGACAATCGAGGGACTCCAACTACGATCTACAACGACTCGTCTACTTCTGCTACACTCCATAGTCGGTAACGATCGTTGATCCAAACCCGATGTGCATCTTCATATTGTTCCTGGGTGTTCGTAGGGCGATTTTTTTGTTTTCTACTATGTTTCCCAACAAAAGTAACTTACCAAAGACCAATATGAGAAAAGCGCAGGCATTGGATCAGCGATGAATATTTGTGTTGGATGATATTCATCATATAACAGTCACAACCTAGAGCGATACACAATAGCTCCAATTGATCAATATAATATAGGCATGTATTATGTATATAGTCATACATGCTTATAATAAGAACTTGCATGACATCTTTTGTCCTACCCTCGCGTGGCAGCGGGGTCCATAAGGAAACTAAGTATATTAAGGCCTCCTTTTAATAGAGAATCCGAACAAAGCATTAACTCATGGTGAATACATGAACTCCTCGAATTACAGTCATCCCCGAAGAGTATCCCAACTATTGTCACTTTGGGGTCTACGGGTCAGGACAATAACAAATGCATATAACTAGCAGATAGGATCAATAACTCAAATATATTCATGAAAACATATAAGGTTCAGATCTGAAATCATGGCACTCGGGCCCTAGAGACAAGCATTAAGCATAGCGAAGTCATAGCAACATCAATCTCAGAACATAGTGGATACTAGGGATCAAGCCCTAGCAAATTGACTCGATTACATGACAAATCTCATCCAACTCCATCACCGTCTAGCAAGCCTACGAAGGAATTACTCACCCCCGGTGGTGAGCATCATGGAATTGTTGATGGAGAAGGGTTGATGATGACAACAACAACGAGTTCCACCCTCCGAAGACCCGAACAGACTCCGGATCATCCCTCCTGATGAAGAACAGGAGGTGGCGGCGGCTAAGTGTCATAAAACACGATAATCCCTTCTCTCTGATTTTTTTTTCTCCTTGAAATGGAATTTATGGAGTTGGAATTATGGCAATCAGAGGCTCGAGGGGCCCACAAGCTCACAGGGCGCGCCCCCTGATCTTGCGGCTCCTAGGTGGCCCCCTCCAGTAGTTCTCTTTGCAAATATTTTCATACATTCTGGAAATAATCTCCGTAAATTTTCAGCTCAATCCGAGAACTTTTATTTCTGCACAACACCATGGCAATTCTGCTGAAAACAGCGTCAGTCCGGGTTAGTTCCATTCAAATCATGCAAATTAGAGTCCAAAACAAGAGCAAAAGTGTTTGGAAAACTAGATGCGTTTGGGATGTATCACTCCTCATCTCGCGCATAGTACACCTTTCTCCATGCTGGGGTCCTTCGTGTACATATCCCACCATCACCTGTAACATGTAGGCTAACTCTACAAATTTTACATTAACGTGGCAATCTTGTGGCTCGAACCATCATGCCCTGACACGCTGGCCACTTAACATTACAACATATAACCATCTCATACATAAACTCTATCATGACGAAGGCTATACCACATCATATGCAAGCCTGCAACTGCAAAACCAAGTTAGATGTCCTCTAATCAAGTTGGCAAATTTTAATTATGTGGTTGCTAGGGTTTCCAGATAACACTAACTACCTACATGCACAATCAAGGCGATAATTCTTTTTGCTAGATTAACTTTCGAGGTGAGTGAGGGAAGAGACTTAATTAAAAATCTCTAGCCCCACACTAAACTTCGTCTAATACGCATGACCCCCTAGAAGATCGTTCATCTTCATCACCCTCTTGTGTACACGAAGGTTCACTATTCTTGACTATGATTAAGCCCAAGGAACTGTTAGCAGATTGTCGACAGCCAGAGCCGATCGATTGTCAGAACCTTGTATAAAGCTACATCATGTCGTCAATGAACTAAACCGAAGCAACACTTGAGGTAAGCATAGCAAGAACATCAAACACTCACATCCACATGTGATCTAGATCGAAACCTGCATCTACTCATAGAACCGCTCATGATCCCACTGTAGGGAAACATAGTAGAAAACAAAAAATCGCCCTACGAACACCCCGGAACAATAGGAAGATGCATATAGGGTTTGAATCAACATCGTTATCGACTCCGGAGTTGCAGCGGAAGTAGACGAGCCGGTGTAGATCGTACTTGGAGTCCCTTGAACCATTGATGACGATCACATGAACCTCCCTCGAACGATCCTCGAACGGAAGACCGAAAGCACGATCTCTCTACTTGGTTGCAAGCATACGGTCTTCATGATCTGGCTGCGCTTCCTGTCCAGAGCTATCATCGCCGGAGAATTAGAGGGAGGAGATTAGAACCACACAAGCTTATAATTATGAGGATTAGAGGATCTAGGTCAATCTCTAATTGATCAACTAGAATTAGAACTAGAGGAACTAGAGGAGGCTCCAAAAACTTGTATATTCAAAAGTGCCCAAAACCTCTAGTACATATAGGTTGGAGGAGGGGAGAGGTGTGCCACAAGAGGGGAAGGGAAACCTCCTCCCTTAGGCCGGCGAAGAAGGGAGGTTTCCACTCCAATTCGGCCTCCCCTTGCCGAATTGTTTCCCAGAGGCCTCCAAAAAGGCTAAGGGGTGGCACCTCCCCTATTGGGCCCTTGTGGCCCAATTATCCTTCCACCACTTGGCCTTTTAAGGTCTGTTGATATTAAATTAAATATAAAAGCCCTCTAACATTTACTATAACATATTATATATAATTTAACATCTTCGAAAACATTTTCCACCTATATATTATTTATCAGTAATACCCGGTATTGCCCGATAAACTCTGAAACCCTTCTGGTGACCCCAAAACCCTTCCGGTTCCTCTTGTAAATATTGTGAATATTAGTGGAACAATTCCAAAAATAAATCCTCGATACTCTTGTCCTACTAACACTCAGTGGATCATGATTACCTTAAGTTTGTGACCCTGTAGGTTTGGTAAATCATAGACATGAACAAAACCCCTTCGTTCAATGACCGATAGCGGAACTATAGACATCCATATCGGTCCCTATGATTACACGAATGATATTCAACTGAACCTTTGGTTATCATGTGATGTTCCCTTTGCTTTGTGATACTTTACAAAAGCCGAGGAGTGTCAGTATCCTCCTGAGTCATCCACATGCTCACTATATCGTTCCCCTCGTTACTAGTTCTGTTCTTCTTTCTCGTTGATGTGTTTCGGCATCCCTATGACATAGTCACCTGTGTCTGGCAAGATGATGATCGATGCCATCAGACTGAGAGGTCCCTAAGTATATCTCTCCATCACCGGAGGAGGAAATCCCACTCTCGAGTTATCTAGTCGCTTGTCAAACTTTCGATGAACCTGTAAGTTGTCGTTATGATCACCTAGTTACATATGATATTTGCACAACTCCAAAGTCCACCGCACGGTAGGATGTGACTACGATACTCTCATGGTTTAAGGAACTAAAAACATGTGTTAATACTCTGTGTTATAAGAATTGATTTCAAACGATATTATCTCAAAGTATAACAAACAAGTTTGGGTCGATTCAATATGATTGTTCTTCTAACGTCATACTCTCAATGTTGTTTTAGGACTATCGTTAAAATTAACGATATCCTAAAATCCGGAAAACATGATCAGCAATAACACATGAGCCAATCTTAGTGGCAAAACTAGGAACCTATTCTTTATCGTTTATCATTCCACACGTGCATATGAGTTTTCCACTGAATCGCATATTTCAGGATCATAACAGTTATAGCATGAAATGTAAACTCTTAATTGTGAAACCAGAAATATAATAATTCTATATTATTGCCTCTAGGGTGTCGGTGTACAAAAGTAAGGGTCCTATTTTGTACCCCTTTACTTGTGCACGGGCAGTTAGAGCCGCTCCTACGGCCACACTTAGCGGGGCGGAGGAAGGAAGCAAAGTCGCAAGACTACCAGAGCTGCGCTCAAAACCAGAAACATGAAGAGCAGAAGGGCGAGGTGAACTCCCCGGGCAAGGCCCTTGCTGGGGGTGCCCTCACGGACCAGGCAAGAGGCTTGCCGGGGCAACTTGCCTGACACCAAACAAGGCCACCACCCTTGGGCCTAAGAGTTCTAACGCCATCAACCACATTGGAACCAAGGCTCGGGAGACGCCTCCGTGGTGGCATGCAGATCTTTGTGAAGACAAAGGGCCTACAAGGCCTAGATGAGAACCAGAAGACAAAACAACAGTGAGACTCCTTGCCGAGGATGCCCACGAGGCCCCGGCAAGGCTCCTTGCCGAGGACACCCACGAGGCCCCAGCAAGGCTCCTGCCAAAGATACCCACGAGGCCCCGGCAAGACTCCTTGCCGAGGGCGCCCACGAGGCCCCGGCAAGACTCCTTGCCGAGGGCGCCCGCGTGGCCCCGACAAGACTCTTTCCGAGGGTACCCGCAAGACCCCGGCAAGACCCTTGCCGGGAATATCAGCAGGACCGCGGCAAGGCCTTGCCGCCCCGTCGTCGCCCCAGCTCAGCGGCCGACCCACCAACTAAGCAAGTACCTACGTGGCAATACATGGCTCCTAATCCAACTAGTCAAGCACCTGCGTGGTGGATGCAGTTCTTCGTGAAGACCCTGCCACCGCACCAGCTCAGCAGCCTGCCAGCCTACATGGCGCTACATGCCTCGTTGGCCTAGACATGTGTCAGAGCAAGGCGAAGCGGCGATGGACGGGACGGGCCTCACTGCCATCCCCGATAAAGCAAGAGGACACCTAAGTAGCGCATTTAATGCGTTTTGTCCTGTGATGTCAGGCGATAAGCTCGGCTACTGTACAACTTTACACCTCATGTGTGCCACTGTGGCATCCCCTTCGACTATAAAAGGAGGCCCGTAGCGTACTGGGAGAGGATTCAGACTTTTTGGACCCTGCATGCTTTGTAGCTAGTCCAAGAACACCAGATGAACACAAACCAGTAGGAGTAGGGTATTACGCATCACTTGCGGCATGAACCTGGATAAATTCCCCGTGTTGGTCTCTTAAACCCGCTCTTTGCACCGCCCCGCGCCCGCCGACCGTAGAAGGGATTCCCTGTGATCCCATAGGTGTCATTTCCACCGACATCTTTGGCGCGCCAGGTAGGGGGCGCAAGCTGTGAAAATCCGGTTTGAAGGCCAGCGCATCGACTTCCTCATCACCATGGCCCCCAAGAGAAAGGGGATCACAGCGATCGGGTCGCCCGGAGCCGGCCCATCCGCGCCAGCGCGGGCAGGCGACCGGGTGGCCACGGATGGGGCCGAAGACGTGGCCCGCGAGCATCCACGACACTCTAGCGATCAGAGCCAGGCGAGCGACGTCGTCCGAATCCGAGACGACGAGCCACGCGCCGTTGGGTCCGGGGGCAGGGTCGTGCCACCCGCAGGCGGCGCGGCAACCTCTACGGCGCCCCAGTTGGCACCTGTGTCGCGGCATTCCCAGGCCACACGCGATGAGCGACATCGCGATGTCGGAGCCCTCGGGCACCGCCGCGGAAAGAGCCATGTGCGCCACTCGCGGGACGCACCAGGCCGGCGTGCGCTCTCGGACGCCGGCGGAAGCGGTGTGCAACCGCGAGACCGTGACAGACCCCCTTCTAACCTAGTTAGAAGCCGGAGCGCGTCACGATCTACGCAGCTCTTGCCGCCGCCAACGCTAGCAGAAGCGCTGGCGCGCGTGCAACTGCTCCTCGACTTCCCCCTGCTGCGGAGAAGCTCGACGAGTGGAGGGCCACCATCCGAAGCCTTGTCAGCTTCGCCAACAAAGACAAGCTGCTCCCAATGGGACCCTCATGTCGGCGTTCTGTCGAGCCGGTGCATGCCGGCGGTGGGGGGATCGGAGACGCTGCGACCACGGTGCACTCTCCTCCCCCCGCGGCCGCGATGGCAGCCACCGGCCCATTGGGCCGATGCCTGTGACAACGTTTCCACAGCGTCGTCCGACCCGCGAACCCGCTGCGACCAACATCGGGTTCTTCGAGAGCGAGCTCAGGAGGACGCTCGAACTACCATCGAACGACGGCAGGAGACGCGCCATCAGTCAGATCGGCGTGCGGGGCCTGCTGTGGACCACCCAACGCCGGGGAGCCCTGGCGGCCTACCTTACGACGTGGGTTGTCCGGCCTTTACCCGAGAGCTACGGCAGTTCCAGTGGCCCTCCCACCGCACGTTCAAGCCTGATGTTGGGGAAAACTACAACGGCAAGACTCACCCGTTGGAGTTCCTCAGCATCTACACCATCGCGATGCAAGTCGTCTGGGCTCGCGACGATAAGGTGCTCGCCAACTACTTTCTATTGGCACATAAGCCCAACGTCATGTCATGGTTGATGCACCTGCCAATGGATTCCATCTCTTCCTGGTCAGACCTGTGCCACGAGTTTGTTGGTGCCTTTACCGGAGGCCACCAAGCTCCTGGCCAGGCAAGTGACTTGCATGTCATCCCCCAGAAGGATGGTGAGTCCCTGTGTAAGTACATACAAAGATTCAGCCGTGTGCAGTACACCATCCCAGACGTTCATCCCGCCGCTGTCATCAGTGCGTTCCATCAGAACGTACGCAACCGCAAGATGCGTGAAGAGCGGGCGATGAACAAGGTCAAGGATGTAGCCGAACTTTATGTTCTGGCGGATAGGTGTGCTCGGGCTGAGGAAGGAAGGAAGTACCCCGGCGAGGACGCCGGCGCGGAAACCGACTCCATGGACAAAGACGCGGCAGCCCCGACGAAGAAGGGTCGGCGCTGTAACAGGAAACGTAAGGGCAAGACGATGCTTGCCGTTGAGGGATCTGGCGACCAGGCACCGCCAAGAAGGCCAAGGCTGATGACCTCGGCAAGGAGGTTGCCGGGTGCGCCGCCTGCCGGGCCTTGGCGGCCGCCGACAAGCCAAGAGGCTCCGACAAGCAGTACTGCAAGATCCACCGAACCAAGGGCCATGACCTCTAGAACTGCCGATAGGTTGAGCTGCTTGCTGAAAACCAGAAAGCTGAATATGAAAGGCGAGACAAGGAGAAGGGTCAGGATGGTGCTGAGGGGTCCGGCAAGAAGTGTGGTGGCCAAGGGGGTCGTCGCGGCAAAGATAACCAACAAGAGAGGCCCGCTTGAGGGCGCGACAAGAAGGAAGAAGACAATGATCATGACGAGGACGATGGGTCCGGCGAGCACGACTTCCAGAAAGCTACAGAGGTCATGTGCGTCGACGGTGGTGCCTCGTTGCACACCTCACACCGCTAACTGAAGCAGTGGGCGCGTGAGGTCACTGCGGCGGAGCCATCGTTCTATGCCCAAAAGCCATTGAAGTGGTCCCGCATGCCCATCATTTTTGACACCGAGGATCACCTTGATCGCACAACTGCAGTCGGGTGTTTGTTGTTGTTGGTTTCACCAACAATACGCAACCTCAAGGTGACAAGAGTGATGGTTGATGGTGGGGCCGGTCTGAATTTGATCTCGCCTGATGTGATCAGGAGGTTGCAGATTCCTGAGGGAGATCTCGAAGAGACGGGCACGTTTCAAGGGGTCAACCCGGGAAGGAGTCAGCCAAAAGGTAAAATCACGCTGCCCGTTACATATGGGGGCAAACTGAACTATAGGACGGAGAAGATCGTTTTCGATGTCGCCGAGATCCCCTTGCCATACAATGGGATCCTTGGCCGCCCAGCGCTGGCCAAGTTCATGGCGGCGTCACACTACGCCTACAACACGTTGAAGATGCCGGGGCCGCTGACCGTCATCACCGTCCCCTCTGACAAGAAAGACGCGATCATCTGCGCTGATCAACTCTACCGAAAGGCAGTTGCAGCAGCTGCCGCCAAGGCACTTGCTCCTGCCACTGAAGCCCTGGGAAGGAAGAAGGCCAGCAAGACCCCTTCCGGCAAGATCCCTTTCGACAAGACCTCTTTCGGCCAGACCTCCGGCACCCACTCCGGCAAGCGCGCCTCTTCGGAGTGCAGCGCTCCCGTTGAGGACGTGCCAGAGAGCTCCACCGGCAAGAGCAAGAAGTCCAAGGCTGCACCACCAGAAACTAAGAAGGTGTCCGTTAAGGAGGACGGCACGGGCGGGGCTTTCACTATATGCTCCACCCTCGACAGCAAATAGGAAAGCGTGCTCGTCGCCTTCCTGCGGGCAAATGTCGATGTATTTGCATGGCAAGCATCTGACATCCCCGGCGTTCCCAGGGAGGTGATTGAGCACCACCTTGCTGTCTGTCCTCATGCGCGGCCTGTCAAGCAGAAGGTCAGAAGCAAGCTTTGGAGCGACAAGAGTTCATCATCGAAGAGATCAGGAAGTTGGAGGCGACAGGCCTGGTTAGAGGAGTACTCCACCCCACGTGGTTGGCGAATCCGGTGGTTGTGCATAAGGCAAATGGGAAGTGGAGGCTGTGTATTGACTACACAGATATCAATAAAGCTTGTCCAAAGGATCCTTTCCCTTTGCCACGCATCGACCAGATTGTAGACTCCACTGCCGGGTGTGACCTGCTGTCATTCCTCGACGCCTATTCGGGATACCACCAGATCTTCATGGTGAAGGAAGACGAAGAGAAGACCGCGTTCATCACCCCATGTGGTACGTACTGCTTTGTACGAATGCCTTTCGGGTTGAAGAGCGCTGGTTCGACGTTTGCCCGAGCAATCCAAATTGGTTTTGAGCCCCAGCTACATAGAAATATGGAAGCTTGTATGGATGGCATAGTGGTCAAAACCAAGGACAGGGCCACGCTCGTACAAGATCTGGAAGAGACGTTTGCAAATCTGCGCAAGATCAACCTCAAGCTCAACCCGGAGAGGTGCGTGTTCGGTGTCCCCTCCGGCAAGCTTCTCGAGTTCTTTGTGTCACAGCGTGGGGTCGAGGCGAACCCTAACAAGATCAAGGCAATTGAGCAGATTGAGGCGCCAAAACAGGTCAAGGACGTCCGTAGGCTCGCCGACTGCGTTGCTGCCCTGAGTAGGTTCATCTCCAAATCTGTTGAGCGCGCCCTCCCCTTTTTCAAAGTTTTGAAGAAGGCGGGTCCAGTAAAATGGACTCCGGAGGCAGAGGCAGCACTGCAAGATTTGAAGAGGTACCTCTCCTCCACGCCAATACTAGTCGCGTCTAGACCACAAGAGCCATTGCTACTATACTTAGCAGCAACAAATCAAGTGGTTAGTGTTGTGCTGGTGGCGCAGAGGGAACTTGAGGAAGAAGCAGCTGTAGCCGCGGAGCCATTGGATGATGGGCCGGAGTCCTCCCCGGCAAGGCCTGGCCCCGGCAAGGCGGAGTCTGCGCAGAGGGGCGAAGTGGAGCAGAAGAAGAAGATGGTGCAGCACCCAGTTTATTTTGTCAGTTCCCTCCAGCAGGGGGCTAGATCAAGATATTCTGGTATGCAGAAGCTGCTTTTCGGCCTCCTCGTGGCCTCAAGGAAGCTGCGCCACTATTTCCAAGCACATGAGATCACCGTCGTCACCCGCCTCCCATTGCAACGAATCCTGCACAACCCAGATGCGACCGGGAGGATTGTGGAGTGGGCTTTGGAATTGTCAAGCTTTGGCCTCAAGTTTGAAAGCATCAACAATTAAGAGCCGAGCCTTGGCAGAGTTCATAGCATAGTGGACCGCAACGCCCGACGAGGAGGTTCAAGAGACCGCCCTTCCCGGCAAGGAGACGAGCAGTGAGTGGGTTATGTACTATGATGGAGCTTTCTCACTCCATGGTGCTGGTGCCGGTGTCCTACTCGTCACGCCCACCGTAGAGCGCCTCAAGTACATAGTCTAGATGCACTTTCCCCGGGAAAAATCAACGAATAACACGGCAGAGTACGAGGGATTGCTGGCCGGTCTCAGGATCGCGGCAGACCTCAGAATCAGGAAGCTCATCATCAGAGGTGATTCGCAGCTCGTCATCAAGCAAGTGAACAAGGATTACCAGAGCCTGTTGATGGAAGCTTATGTAGATGAAGTGAGGAAGTTGGAGGAGCGCTTTCACGGATTGCAAGCAGAGCATGTTCCCCGAGCGGAGAACAGCATTGCTGACGACCTATCAAAACGCGCTGCCCTCAAGTTGCCTATGGAACTAGGTACCTTTGTGCTCCAACTAACTCAGCCATTTGTTGAACCATCAGCAGGACAGAGCAAACGAAGGAAGACAGGCCCCGACAAGTACTTTCCCGCTGAGCTCCCAGGAGCCGCCGGCAAGGACGTTGCCGGGTGTCCCAAGCTTGCCGGAGAGCAGCAGCCCTCGGCATGGCCCCAAGCCCTGGCCGTAGAGGCAGCTGCCCTTACGACTGAAGATATGCCTTTAGTCCTTGCCGTCGAGCCCCAGGCTCCGGCATGGGCACAGCCCACCGTCCGTTTTCTCCAAACAGGGGAGCTTCCTGAGGAACAAGAAGAAGCAGAGAAAGTAGCCCGTCGGTCCAGCATGTACCAGTTCGTGGATGATGCCCTATACAGAAGGAGACCGAACGGCGTGAAATTGAAGTGCATTCCTCGGGAAGACGGACTGAGGCTATTGGCAGAGATACATGGAGGCATGTGTGGCTCCCACATAGGGTCGAGAGCCCTTGCCGGCAAGGCATTCCGGAGAGGTTTCTTCTGGCCCACCGCTCTCCAGGATGCGACGGCACTAGTAACCAAGTGTGAAGCGTGCCAGTTCCATTCAAAGAAGCTTCATCAACCAGCCCAAGCTCTTCAGACAATCCCTCTTTCCTGGCCATTTTCGGTCTGGGGGCTCGACATACTGGGCCCCTTTCCCCGCGCTGTCGGGGGCTTCGAGTACTTGTATGTCGCAATCGACAAGTTCACAAAGTGGCCGGAAGTGGAACCATTGAGAAAGGTGACAGCACAGTCAGTCGTCAAGTTCTTCAAGGGGCTAGTCTGCCGTTTTGGTGTGCCCAACAGGGTCATCACCGACAACGGCACATAGTTCACAAGTCGCACCTTCATGCAGTACATTCAGGATCTCGGCAGCAAGGTTTTTTTTGCTTCTGTTGCTCATCCCAGAAGTAATGGCTAGGCTGAGAGGGCGAATGCAGAAGTGTTGCAGGCCTCAAGACCAGAACTTTTGACAAACTGCACAAGTGCGGAAGGCGCTGGATTGATGAATTGCCAGCGATTCTTTGGTCTATCAGAACGACGCCAAATCAAGCCACTGGCCAGACACCCTTTGCCCTGGTATACGGGGCAGAAGCAGTTCTCCCCACGGAACTCATATACATGTCACCTCGAGCGCTCGCCTATGATGATCTTGAGCAAGAGCAGTTGTGCCAAGAGGATGCGACGCTCCTTGAGGAAGATTGTCTTCGGGCTGCTATGCGAGCCGCTCGCTACCAGCAAGCCTTGTGCCGCTATCATAGTCGCAAGGTTCATGCCCGAAGACTTGAGGAAGGCGACCTTGTTCTTCGGCGGATTCAATCCGCCAAGAATTCAAACAAGTTGACGCCAAAGTGGGAAGGCCCTTATCGAGTAATGCGAGTCACCAGGCCCGGTGCAGTCCGCCTAGAGACCGAAGATGGCATTCCAGTGAGCAACTCCTGGAATATCGAACATCTTCGTAAGTTTTACCCCTAAGGCGCGGTTGCCCGGAGCCCTGGCAACCCCCATTTTGTACTAGCCTTGCCGGCAAGGCATGCAACCCTATGTACAAAGCCAGGCGCAGACCCTAAGCATAAATAAATGAAGCGTTGGCGCCCCAAGTTTTAGCATGCATGCTAGGTTGAGTCTCTCTCTCTGTGTTAGGGTCGACAGAGCTTAGCAGCGGAAAACCCCTAGCATAGAGGTTGAGTGTGCGTCCCTATGTCTCTTCCCGTCCTTTCTTTTGGTTCGCAGGATGCGCAAGTGTCTCTGCTAAGCTGTTTGGGGGAAAGGAAACAGGCTGACGCCCAAACCCCGGCAAGCCCAGATTGCCGGGGGCTACAGATCTAGAGATCCGACCACGACAAACCCTGGTTGCCGGGGGCTGCAGAATCAGATAAGTCTTTCATCCCCCACTCTACACTTCCATATGGAACTTGAATGTACGAAGCTTCGTTCACTCTTATACCACCGTGCTCCCTCTTTCCCGTGCCCAAGAACCTTTTTTGGGCCGGGACTTGGTTGTAGTGCGACGGAAAGGGAGCAAACGAAGGGCCTAATCCTACTTTGCCCCTACCTCCGCCAAAGGGCGTGAGTGTAGTCGAGCTATAGAGCGGGGGGACGGCAAGGTCTGTTGCCGGGTGACGATGTTTATCTTTAGGATAACAAGGATCCGCTCCTTGGTGTGGGCCTCGCTCACGCACAAAAGAACCCGGCAAACACCCCTTTTTCTTCATTAGTACATTGTTGACAAGTACAATTCATACGGAATGAGAACTTGAGCAAGGGAATTACAAGGTTTAAATCTGACAAGTGCCTGCAGGCTTAAAAACTAAAAAAGGATAAGATGCCCGTAATCCCTTTCTTGTCCCTCTCCTCAGGAAATGGGTCAGGATAAGCGGGAGGGCAAAAGGGGCGCCTAGGCGAGGTACGAGCAGCAGAAGACACCAAGAGAAGGCTGGTGATGACGGTGTCGGGGAAGAAGCCGAAAGATGAGGCAGCGGCCGACAATACGCGACGAAGGCGTCGGTGCCATCATACTCCGAGTTGACGGCCCACCACCCGCCTTCTTCGCCTTCTCCGGCCGTCCAGCGCCAGCCACCAGAAGCAGCGGCCCCGAGAAGTTCAAGGAGCTGGCGATGCAAATGGTGGTGCTGCCGGCATCGCCCAGGGACGATGTGCCCGACACCTAGTCGGACCCGTCATCCTCCCGCCCACTACCCTCGTCGTCGATGTCACTGTCCTCCTCGTCACTGTCGCCCGAGGAGGAGCTTTCGTCATCAGTCGAGCTCTCTGCACAGCACCCTAGTCTGTGTCCCGAGCGCCCGAAGACCTTGATGGAGAGCAGGTCGCTCTCTGCTAGCTTGAAGCAGAGGACGTGCCCATCCATCAAGCAATGGGCACGTGCGAAGGTTTTCCAGCCCCGATGAAGGAGCATCACATGAGGGGCAGGAAACCTTGTGTTCACCCACATGTCGCCGTGGCAACACCCCTTCATGTGAAGCCTCAGCCGCGGTGGCCGGTCGATCTCCAGCACCCTCGCGAACGCCCCGGGAAGGCAAAGGCGGCTGCGCGGTGGCCCATGCAGCTGCAGAATAAACTCGAGCACCGTGTCCCCAACATGACCACTCGACGAAGCAGGAGGAGATGGTGGAGGAGATGGCGACGGAGATGGAGACGACGTAGGCGTCCCCCTTCCGCGCCTACCTCTGCCTCGACCGCCCCTGCCTCGACCGCCCCTTCCTCGGCCGCCTCACCGACCGTGGCCCTGTCCGGCGCCCCCGCCTTGAGCATGGCCTTCGCCTTGGGCATCTGGCTCTTCCTTGACCGCCGCAGCTCTCTGGCGGGAGGAGGACCTGGTCGCCTCCGCAGAAGAACGGCCGTGGCCACGCCCTCTCGCCATGACAATGCATGGAGAATGGAGACGCAGGGAGATGCTCTTCCTCCTACCCCTGAGTTCCCTTTTTATAGCTGAGCAGGGAAGGCTAAAAGGCTAACTTATGCCTCTAAAGAGCCCGTTCAGGTCCAGCTCATTAAAGTGGCAACGAGCAAGGCCATCGACCGCCCTCCCCGCCCAATCAAAGGCACGTGAGTATCGGCCCCCGCGCACCTTCCCGTATTCCATGCGCCTGTCACCTACCCCACGCCGTGCATGCAGCGTACGTGGCGCAAGGGCCAGGTGTAGTGGGAAACGTGGAACGACGGTTCCAAGGCAGAGAGAGTAAATGGGCAGCGGCCCTGCAGTTTTAAAGGGACACGCAAGCCACCTCTTTACTATTCACCACGGGATGACGCGAGCGTGCTATGGTCATTCCACGCACGACCCCCACGTCACGCATTCAACACGGGTCGTGGGGAAGCGCAACTAGCGAGGGGAGTTACTGCAGTAAAACTCGGCCCCGCGTGCCCACGCACCATTTTGGGCCTAGCCCAACAACGCGTCGTGCTTATGTGTGGCCTAGGCCCGGGGGCTCCTATCGGTGTACAAAAGTAGGGGTCCTATTTTGTACCCCTTTACTTGTGCACGGGCAGTTAGAGCCACGCCTACGACCACACTTAGCGGGGCAGAGGAAGGAAGCAAAGTTGCAAGACTACCAGAGTTGCGCTCAAAACCATAAACATGAAGAGCAGAAGGGCGAGGTGAACTCCCCCGGCAAGGCCCTGGCCGGGGGTGCCCTCACGGCCCCGGCAAGAGGCTTGCCGGGGCAACTTGCCCGACACCAAACAAGACCACCACCCTTGAGCCTAAGAGTTCCGACGCCATCAACCACATTGGAACCAAGGCTCAGGAGGCGCCTCCGTGGTGGCATGCAGATCTTTGTGAAGACAAAGGGCCTACAAGGCCAAGATGAGAACCAGAAGACAAGACAACAGTGAGACTCCTTGCCGAGGATGCCCATGAGATCCCGGCAAGGCTCGTTGCCGAGGACGCCCACGAGGCCCCGGCAAGGCTCGTGTCGAAGATACCCACGAGGCCCTGGCAAGACTCCTTGCCGAGGGCGCCCACGAGGCCCCGGCAAGACTCCTTGCCGAGGGCGCCCGTGTGGCCCCGGCAAGACTCTTGCCGAGGGCTCCCACGAGGCCCCGGCAAGACTCCTTGCCGAGGGCGCCCGTGTGGCCCCGGCAAGACTCTTGCCGAGGGCACCCGCAAGACCCCGGCAAGACCCTTGCCAGGAATATCAGCAGGACCGCGGCAAGGCCTTGCCGCCCCGTCGCCACCCCAGCTCAGCAACCGACCCACCAACTAAGCAAGTACCTACGTGGCAATACGTGGCTCCTAATCCAACTAGTCAAGCACCTGCGTGGTGGATGCAGATCTTCGTGAAGACCCTGCCACCGCACCAGCTCAGCAGCCTGCCAGCCTACATGGCGCTACATGCCTCGTTGGCCTGGACGCGTGTCGGAGCAAGGCGAAGCGGCGACGGACGGGACGGGCCTCGCTGCCATCCCCGATAAAGCAAGATGACACCTAAGTAGCGCATTTAATGCGTTCTGTCCTGTGATGTCAGGCGATAAGCTCGGCTACTGTACAACTTTACACCTCCTGTGTGCCACTGTGGCAGCCCCTTCGACTATAAAATGAGGCCCGCGACGTACTGGGAGAGGATTCGGACTTTTTGGACCCTGTACACTTTGTAGCTAGTCCAAGAACACCAGATGAACACAAACCAGCAGGAGTAGGGTATTACGCATCACTTGCGGCCCGAACCTGGATAAATTCCCCGTGTTGGTCTCTTAAACCCGCTCTTTGCACAGCCCCGCGCCCGCCGACCGTAGAAGGGATTCCCTGTGATCCCATAGGTGTCATTTCCACCGACATAGGGCGTATTTCCAACAGCAATGTGGTCATTGACGACCAATGTAGCAACCACAAGCTCTTCGTCGTTCGACGACGAATCATCTGATGAACAAATGAAGTTGTTGAAAAAAATACTCATCCCCACTATCCATGGTACCTTGCGAGTGTCAAACACCTTGAGGTCATGGTGGGAGATGCAGCCGGTCAAGAGCTCGTACATGCAATAGGCCTGTGGTAGCTGAGACGGGGGCGACACTTGCAGCGCGAGGTGGATGGTGTTCGGGTCGATGGGCGTCGCCGGCGGCCGTGGTTTCTCTAGTACCGGAGATAAAGAAGAAAGCCCACAAACCTCCTCCGAAAGCGGGCAGGGGCACGAGGATTTGTGTGGATGCAGCGAGGCTTTTGCGCGGCCAGCTTGTACAGCGATGGAGCGGCCGGAAAATGGGCGGCAGCTATGGCGGGGGCTGGGGGTGCACACCGCGTATAGAAGGGTGGAAAGAGGTATGTTTCACCGACGGGCGGGCCAGGGGAGGACAAAGAGAGCGCTCACGTGCGTCTGCACCTTATCCATTTTGATGCAAACATGACCTCAATTTGGTCCGAAAATGGGTCAAGGATGGACAAAAAAGGGCGTCCGTCCATTTACGGTCACAAATTGGGCCGCGTTTTGTGTTTGTTTTGACCCAAACAGATGCGGCGAGACCAAAGTTGCAGTTTTTTTCCTCGATCTTGTTTTTCTCTTTTTTATATTTTCAAAATATTTAAAATACATATATTTCAGGAGCGGATACTTAAGTTTAAAAAGTAATATTTGTGCAATGTTAAAAAATGTCCGGGCAACTAGAAAAACATTCACAAATTTAAAGAAATGATTGTGACATTCAAAAAAATTCACGTACTAAGATAAAATGTTAAAGATTTTTCTAAAACATTATACAATGTAAAAAAATGTTTGTATAATTCAAAAATGTTTCGAACCATTCAACAAAATATAGGTGGCAGTTTTAAAAAATGTTCATGTACTTCAAATAATATGTTGTAACCTTTAAAATGTTTATATGATTATACGATATACAAAAAATGTGCGTGTAGTATAAAAAAGTTATGTACCATCAAAAACAATGTATCTAACATTTTAAAGAAATATTCACTTTTTTTTTTGAAAAAATCCATGACATTTTGAGAAAACAATTGTATAAATGTAAGAAAATGTTTGTATAGTTTAAAATAGTGTTTACTGCCATTAAAAAAGTGTTTAAGACAGGGTCAAGAGGGGGGCAGTTAATGTGTAGGAGAGGCGAAAAGGAGGCGTCGTCTTCCCTGTGTTCGCCGCTGGCCAGGCCGCAGGCTCCCTCCCTCTCCGGTCACCGCTTCGGCGATGGAAGAGTGAGGGAGCCCCAGATACATGGTTCTGCGTGTAGATACTAGGGTAGGTGTTCTTGGCGGCGCTGCGGAGGTGGTGCTCGTGGCGTTGTGGCAAATAAGTTCATTGGAGCTCTTTCCCCATTACGGTGATGTCGCGTGCAGCGAAGTCGTCGAGCTTCCGATGTTGTGGACTCCCGGATTCGTCGATCCGATGAGTATAGGTATCCAAGGTGCGGTTTTCGCGGCAGAGGCGATGGCCGGCTGGTGGATTTAGGGTCCCTCGATCCCATCTTCGCCATGGTTTAGCTGTTTGTGCCTTTCTTTGGGGTGCTGGGGGAGGCTCGGTAAGGTGCTGGTGGTTCGCGTTAGCTGTCTCCGTTTCCTGGGTGTTCTAAGGATTCCAGAGTTGTGTTGTGATCAGCGTGGTCAAGCGATGGCCGGCCTGTCTCTCCTTCTGTTGTGTTGTTCCTTCAGGACCGAGGTTGAAGACTTCCCGTCCGCATTTATTTCGGCTGTAGATATCCAAGGTCCCGCCAATTCTGAAGGGAGGGTGGCAGTGGTGGCGACGGCACGCCGGCAACCCGCAGTGGTTGGAGGGTAGGTTGGTTCTGTCGGTGTTCTGGGAACGGGGGTCCCCAGACTTGCCTGCCTGCGGCCCGCGGCGTGGCTCTACTAGCGGCCCCGTACGGCCCACCTTCACCAGCAAACACTCAAGACCCTCGCGAGGGGCCAAGCCTCGCGAGGCGGACGACACAAGACCTCCTCGGGAGCGGCCTCACCAGGCTGGCTCGCGAGGGGCGGAGAGATCAAGGCAAGGGGTACCTCGCGAGGTTTCCCATGACGCAAGCCATGACGACTGGAGCCAGGCGGGCGCTAGCGCGCGCAGTGTCCTCATTTCCTCTTTGGTGCTAAAGGGGCAAGCGCAGGCGAGGAGTACTGAGGCATCAGGCAAAGGTTTCCATATCGGTGCAACGAGACCAAGACCAGCAGGACGGCAGGACGAAGGTCACCGTGGAGCCCAAGACGGCGTCACCACCAGAGCCTTTGGCAAGCGAAGACTACTTTTGTCAGGATAGCTCGTACTAGTTGTCTCCCTTCAAACTGGCCGTTGTGGCATCCCTTCCCGCTCAATATTTGGGAAGAGGACCAAGGCCTCTATAAATAGGACTAGCCACCATAGTAGGAGGCAACTGATTCAGATCATCCTCATCCGTACAAGTCCATCGAGCACAAGAACACCTCTCCTCAGGGGGCTGTTCTTCCCTTGTACTGTTCATC
Source organism: Aegilops tauschii subsp. strangulata (assembly GCF_002575655.3). Classification (NCBI taxonomy): domain Eukaryota; kingdom Viridiplantae; phylum Streptophyta; class Magnoliopsida; order Poales; family Poaceae; genus Aegilops; species Aegilops tauschii. The sequence goes on along the minus strand of NC_053041.3, from coordinate 301,417,082 downwards.
ATCAGCCGAAGGGGCAATCCACCACCACCACACTGGAGCAGGGTATTACACCACAACGGTGGCCCAAACCAGTATAAATCATGTGTCTCTTGTGTTGCGAGTTTGTCGAGTTTAGCCTTAGAGATCGCGGTGAGGCTGAGGCCGTGATTAGGTAGGGGGAGATCTTCGCGCACACCCTAGTGTTCGAACCTTAAGGGTTTTGGCGGAACCCAAAATCCGACATTTGGCGCGCCAGGTAGGGGTGCGCCGGAGTTTTCCTTCCGCCGATCCGCGTCCCATTGCTTCATCGCCTCCATGTCGGACGCCCGTCGAGCCCGCGCTGAGCGCAGGGCCGCCCTCGCCGCCCGCGTCGCTCAGACGGCTCCTGTCGACAGGCCTCCCCGTCGTTCTCCGTCGCCTGCCGCCAACGCCGCCACCGGCCTGGCGGGGAACGAGCAGCAAGCATCCTCGCTACACCCCTCGGTGCGGCGGGACGGCCGCACTGCCACCCCGTCGCTGACCCCGGCCGGCTCGTCGTCTCACGCTCGTCGCGCTCCCACGGACGTGTAGGCCGCGCTGCTCATGGCACATGAGCTCATGCGCTACCGCCCCGTCGACGACCTCTACGAGGACTGGCTCGACCGCATCGCCGAGCTCGTCAGCGCCGCAGGGGGCTCTCCCATGCCATCTCTCTCGCTGCCTCGCCCTGCACCAGCTGCGGGCGATGTGGCCCACGGAGCACCTCCACCACCTCTGCCCCAAGGCGGCGTCCTGGCGCCAAGGCGCACGGCTCCTCGACGCAACCCACCGCGTCCGGCGCCCGCGCGAGAGGAAAGAAGCTGCCAAGAAATCCCTCGTCCGCGAGAGAACGTTCCCGTGCTCCCCGCGCCACTACGACAAGACCATGCGCCGCATGCGCTGGCGGTGCACGGACATCAAGGGCAGGCTCCACATTAGCAAAGGGTCCCGGTGGCCACCGCGGGCCGCCGCGCCTTCACCCCCGAGCTCCGTAGCGTCGCATGGCCGGGCAAGTTCAAGCCAGATCTGCCCCCTCGCTACGACGGCACCCCTGACCCCGCGGAGTTCCTGCAGCTCTACGAGCTAAGCATCGAGGCGGCCAACGGCGACGAGAAAGTCATGGCGAACTGGTTCCCCATGGCTCTCAAGGACGGCACTCGTTCGTGGCTCCTGAACCTGCCTCCAGGCTCAATCTCCTCCTGGGACGAGATGCGCGATCGCTTCGTCGCCAACTTTCAGGGTACTCATGACCGCCCTCCAGCCGCGGGTGACCTGCGCCGCATCAAGCAGCAGCCAGGGGAGACCCACCAGAAGTACATCCAGCGCTTCAACAATGTTCGCCTCAAGATCCCAAGGTGACGGACGAGGCCATCATCTCTGCGTTCTCTGATGGCGTCCGCGACGTCAAGATGAATGAGGAGCTCGCCATCCACGAGGAGCTGTGCACGATCTTGGAGCTGTTCAACCTGGCGACCAAGTGCGCAAGAGCTGAGGAAGTGATGAGGACATGACTACCTTGGATACGACCAAAAATATTGCATACATGCATATTTGTCGGGTGATTTCTAGTGCAAACTATTCAATAATCTATTTATGTTATCCAGAACAAAAATACTTCACACACTTTTGTGTTTTGTCTAATTGCATGTATATGGGACATTTGTACAATCCACATATGAAGATAAGGGAAAAGGAGAAGTTTATGTTCTGTTCAAAAAGTTCTCTCACGTCACTTTTGGGCCAAGAGAAGATAGAGTCCAAGTCTCTCACGTTCTGGATTCAGATTCGGACTGCACAGACATACCTGACTCAAAACGCCAACAACTTTTTCATACGGACTCCGAATTGGGTGATTCTTTTTTTGTTGGAAAGTAGATTTCGTCCTCTTTCCAACCCAATTGGATTCACCTTTAAATTCATCCGGAGCATTGAGATATGGACGAAACAATCTGATGCTGCAGCAGAATCCGAGTCAAACAACAAGTCCAAAGGTGTTGCATCACCTCCACTTGGGCCCATGAGCCTTGTACGACCTAGGGTTGGTTTTAGGCTGCCTTGGGATGTCCTCCCACCTCCTTGGCCGCCACCCCTTGCTCCTATATAAGTAGATCCATCTAGTAGCTTTTTCCTTGGGATTTGTTTAGTTAAAAGTTAGCCATTGCAACTTCGTGTACTTCGTTTGTGTCCAACGACCAGACCAAGACCGCTTTCGGATCCCCACCTTTATCAATACTTCATCTATATTCGCAATATTCAGATTGCATTATCATATTCTTGCTTGTTCCTCAATTGCGTGCAGGAATAGACCTTCGTGGTCAGGCTGATTGTGCTTCCAGCATCGTCAGTAACCTCGGGAGATTGGCTTAGCGATTGCTAAGGCGCAACGTCGTGCACGTTTGTAGTCGGATCGTCAAAGTCGGCTCCACCAAATCGATAGTTATCATCTATCGAAAGATCAGGACACCCTCGCTTCTATCAAGTGGTATCAGTTTTCAGGTTGCTCGGTGAGAATTTCCAGTTTCCCCTAGATTAGATTTATTTTCTTACCTATTGTTCAAGAAAAAGCCACAAAAAAGTTAGATCTATTCATCCTTTTGTCCAAGCCAGTCTGAGCCTTTGCAATTTTCTTTTCATTGTTTGCATTATTGAATTATCAGTTGCATCGTCGTGTCGAGTTGCTGGTCTTAGGGTCTTGTTCGTTTAGAGTTTCGAGTTCTGTTCACATTAGCCACGTCGCTGCTGCATCATTATCCCTTCCACTGTCCACCACACCATCCATCATTTTCCACCACGTGCTACCCATAGTTCATTGTCACAATCATAGTTGAGGTCGTTCACATCTTCGCTTGATCCAATCTGCATCTTATCTAGTTTGTCTTGGAAAGAGGGAGAAATAAAAGTCAGAGAAAAAAAAAGAGAAAGAAAAAGAAAAAAAGTGTGAGGAAAAAAAAGAGAGAAGAAAAAAAAACGGATCTATCTAGACTCAATCTCGTAGTTGAATTCGGATTGGAATCTGTTTTGTGCACTGTTCAGTAAAACAGGCATAACTTCCTCATACGAAGTCCGTTTTGGCTCCGCGAGTACTCAAATGAAAGCTAGCGACGAGCCGCATCTAAATAGTTGCAAAGACTAGTTTAATATTTGACACCTCAAAATCGTCTACTAAATAGGTCTTTTTGCCCTCCGAAGTTCGCGGACACAGCTTATTTCAGTTTTTCAAGCCAGTTTCAGAATTCTTTGACTCCTCATATCAACTCGGAATTGAGTGATTCTTTTTGCATTGGAAAGCTTGAGTTAGTAGCATTCTTTGAAATAATTTATCAGAAAATTGGCTCAAACTTTTCAAGAGGAAAGTTGGAGAGAGAGTTGTTGTATATCCTGCTTGGCAGTTGTTTTTCATCATTATCTTTACTGCCGTTGTGATCTTCACTTATATCTTGCTGTCCAGAGCTACTTAGTATCCTTCATTGATGATAGTTGTGCTACGCCGTGACCTCATTAGTGTTCTAGGCTCGCGTCTCTAGTCCGGTCTAGCCTAGGACCAGCACAGTACCGTCGTTGAGCGTTTATTCAACATTGCATCTTTGAATTGATTATTGCTAATATTTTGCTACCATATATAGCCAACCCAGCTCCACATATTTCTGCATCGTGTATACGTACATTCCCCTGGCAATCGCTTTACACAATCTTCAGAGTTATTTGACACCGCTGGTTGCCTGTCACCACCTGCTGCTTGGTAAGAACTTGTAAGATATTGATATTTGCTTTACTGTGAGCGCTTTACCACCACATCCTAGTAGTTCATACGAACATTATTCTTGAATTTTGTTTCTTGTTTCTACTAATCATGACAGGTTCCGGAGATAGAAGTTCTTGGACGACAGACACATCATCACCATCACAAGAGTTGGGACGACACACACAAGCACATGGTCAGGTTATCTCTTTACCGTCATTTGAGGGTAGATTTAATCCTGCTATTTATCTAGCTTGGGAGCTTGAAGTAGAACAAGTTTTTAGTCACCATGACTTTTCTGAACTTGAGCGAGTGCGAGCTGCCACTAGAGCATTTACTGGTTTTGCTTCTGTTTGGTGGAGTGTGCATTGTAAGAAAAACATTGATAACCAACCCACAACTTGGAAAGATTTGAAAGATGTAATGAGACAATAATTTTTCCCTCCTTACTATCGTCGTGAATTGCTTCGCAAATTTGAACAATTTAAACAAGGCAACAACACTGTTCATGCTTACTACCAAGAGTTCAAATCTTATATGCATCATTGTGACATAGAAGAATCTGAGGATGATACAATGAATAGATTTTTTGGTGGTTTGAACCATGATATTCAGGCACGATTTCAGTATATTCCTCGTTGCATTACTGGTATGTATGTTCGTGCTTGTACCTTTGGGAGACAGTTACAGGAGGATGCATTGGGTGACTACAACAACTACTATTCTAGTTCATGCTCACCACCACCGATTGGTTCCTCCACCATTGCACCTACTAGAGCAGCCACACCTCAGATTGTGAGCGCGACATCATCTCAAGAGTATGGTACATTGCCATCATTCGTACCTACATCAGCTACATCTTTGCAACAAGGTAACTGTAAAGGTATTGATGATATAACTTCACATGAGAATGATGCATGCCTAGTTAACTTGAATACATCATGTGTTGAGTTACCTATTGATTTGAGCGCATCACCTATTTTAGAGAATCATGTTACTGTCATGAATGCGTCAAGTGATCAAACAACTGAAATACCAACAATTTTGAATGCACCCAATGAATTAACTGTTGATGCAAAAGAACCAATGTTTAATCATTTTGATATGACCTCTAATCTTGGTGATGATTCTGTGTCAAATGACTTATTGCATGTTTGCTTATTTAAGCATGTTGTAGCATGTAAATTTGATGCAAGTAAGGTTTATTCACCAATGTTGGGATGGTTTGATGATGAATATTGTCAATCTTTTCATATGAATAAGAGCTTCACTTATATGTGCAAACTGAGTTGCAATACTTTCATGCCTTCTACTTCTTGTGATAATATTTTGGCTTTATATTTTATTAACTATGAAAGTTACTCATGTATACATGTGTCATATGTGCAAAATCCACGGGAAGTAAAAATGGATGACATATACATGTACACCTTGTCTCTTTTGTTAACCACATTTCAGATTAAGCAACGCCGAGGATGGCTTTGTTTTCAAGAAGGGGAGGATGATGAGGACATGACTACCTTGGATACGACCAAAAATATTGCATACATGCATATTTGTCAGGTGATTTCTAGTGCAAACTATTCAATAATCTATTTATGTTATCTAGAACAAAAATACTTCACACACTTTTGTGTTTTGTCTAATTGCAGGTGTATGGGACATTTGTACAATCCACATATGAAGATAAGGGAAAAGGAGAAGTTTATGTTCTGTTCAAAAAGTTCTCTCACGTCACTTTTGGGCCAAGAGAAGATAGAGTCCAAGTCTCTCACGTTCTGGATTCAGATTCGGACTGCACAGACATACCTGACTCAAAACGCCAACAACTTTTTCATACGGACTCCGAATTGGGTGATTCTTTTTTTGTTGGAAAGTAGATTTCGTCCTCTTTCCAACCCAATTGGATTCACCTTTAAATTCATCCGGAGCATTGAGATATGGACGAAACAATCTGATGCTGCAGCAGAATCCGAGTCAAACAACAAGTCCAAAGGTGTTGCATCACCTCCACTTGGGCCCATGAGCCTTGTACGACCTAGGGTTGGTTTTAGGCTGCCTTGGGATGTCCTCCCACCTCCTTGGCCGCCACCCCTTGCTCCTATATAAGTAGATCCATCTAGTAGCTTTTTCCTTGGGATTTGTTTAGTTAAAAGTTAGCCATTGCAACTTCGTGTACTTCGTTTGTGTCCAACGACCAGACCAAGACCGCTTTCGGATCCCCACCTTTATCAATACTTCATCTATATTCGCAATATTCAGATTGCATTATCATATTCTTGCTTGTTCCTCAATTGCGTGCAGGAATAGACCTTCGTGGTCAGGCTGATTGTGCTTCCAGCATCGTCAGTAACCTCGGGAGATTGGCTTAGCGATTGCTAAGGCGCAACGTCGTGCACGTTTGTAGTCAGATCGTCAAAGTCGGCTCCACCAAATCGATAGTTATCATCTCATCGAAAGATCAGGAAACCCTCGCTTCTATCAGGAAGAGCGCCTTCCCCTCCTCGAGCTCCCAGCTGCTGACCCCGAGGCAAAGAAGGCCAAGGCCAAGGACGTGAAGCGCAAGGGAGTGGCCGTGCTCGCGGCAGAGCCGGATACGAAACGCGGACGGGACCAGCCCGAGTCATCCAAGAGCATCCGACCATTCTGTGCCTTCCACAACGTTCACAGCCACAACACCAACGACTGTCAAGAGCTCAGGGCCATTCGAGACGGACACTTCGGTCGGCGCCCTGAGCGCAATGACCGGGGCTATGGCCGAGGAGGAGGACATGGTGGAGGACGCTGGGACGATCGTGGCCCACGCCAGGAGTGGCGCGACCGGCCTCGCGAGGACCGCTGGCAGGACCAACCTCGCGAGGGCGCCTAGCATGATCAGCCTCGCGAGGACCGCCCTCAGGGCAATGCTGGACTTCCACCGCTGCCTCCACCACCAAGAAGGAACGACGACCACCATCAGGACGAGGGGGCTGGGGGCTTCCAGGAGCCACGTGCTATCACCTGCATCTTGGGCGGAGCTCAAGCCCCAGCCTCTCAGTGTATCTTCAAGCAGTTTGCTCGCGAGGTGAACGCAACCCTCCCCAGGCTTGAGGCCACGCACCCGCTCAGGTGGTCCAAGTGCGCCATCACCTTCAGCTCGGCAGATCATATCAAGTGCGCGGCCACCGCTAGCGCCCTCCCGGTGCTTTGCTCGCCTGTCATCAGCAACGTACAAGTCACCAAGACCCTCATCGACAGCGGCACAGGGCTTAACGTCCTGTCCGTCGAGATGTTCGACAGCCTCCAAGTGTCGTACGATCAGCTTCAGCCTACCAAGCCTTTCTCAGGAGTAACCGACGGTTCCACCGTCCCGATAGGGCAGGTCCGCCTCCCTGTCACTTTCGGGCAGCGCGACAACTACCGCACCGAGCTCATCGACTTCGACGTCGCCCACATCCGTGTGCCATACAACGCCATCCTTGGGTACCCGGCCCTGGCCAAGTTCATGGCAGTGACACACCACGGCTACAACGTCCTCAAGATGCCAGGGAGCGGTGGGATCATCACGGTCCCATGCGAAGAGAGAGATGCAGTGTGCTCCCTCGAGCGCGCCTTCCAAGCAGCGTCAATCGAAGACCCCGACAGCAGTGCGGCGCAGTACCCTCCTGAGGTTGCCCCCAAGAAGAAGAAGCAGCTACTCCGCACCGGGCCTTAGGAGAGCAGCGCCGCAAGTGGCGCCTCGTCAGGATCGGCGCCCACGCCAAGGGCGCCTCCCTCCCTCGGATAGGAAAGCGCACCCAGCGCCCTCCTTGGGCAGGGCTTGGGGGCTCTCTTCTGGAGGGCCTCCGACCTTGCCAACGTCACGAGGGAGGCACTCGGGCACCACGTGGAGGTGTGCTTCGCAGCACGTTCCCTCAGGAGGACACCGGGCGAGGAACACCCAGCGCTCAGGAGTTCATTGCCAAGACCACTCAGGAACTGCAAGACGCGAGAGCCATGCGCGGCGACCGCCGCTCACCTGGCACGGCTCCCCATCCAGGCAAGGATGGCGGGTTGCGCGTCTGCATCAACATCCCAGGGCTCAACAGAGCCGCGTCTCAGGAGCTCTTGTGGCCTTCGCTCATGGGACGCTGCGAGGGCCCACCTCACAGCTACGTTCGCATGCCTTTTGGCCTGCCGAGCGTGGCGTCCGCCTTCCAGCGCAACCAGCGGAGCACCCTGGCGGCTCAGGAGGCCAGGCACCACGCAGTCCTGGCGGAGATGGAGACGGTCCTCAAGGAACCGCCTGGACCCCCAGAGCCTCCTGAGGCTCAGGATCCGGGTGGCTCGTGAGGAGCAACCCCTGCACCACGCATCTTCAGCTGCCCCAATATGCCTTCAACAACAGAACCAGGTGACATTTTCCAAGTTCATTTAGCTGGGAGCGCCCCTCGGGCTGCGTCATTCCCAGGTCGCATGGGTCTGTCCCTACGGCATGTACCCTTTTATGCCTTTAGCTTACTCTGTTGGGGGCGCCCCTCGGGCTGCATCATCCCCAAGCCGCTCGGGTCCAGCTCAGTGGCATGTATCGTCTTGCATTCATCTGAGCTAGTTCGCTTTCCTTGGGTAATCTATCTATGGCTATCACTTGCTTGATTGACACCTACCACGGGAGCTGCTCACACTGGCACGGCGCTTGTGCTGGGGTCAGTCCCTACAACGTCGACAAATCTGAGCGGTCGAGCTCTAACCCACGGCATGCCCCGCGCGCGTCACCTCACCAGGCCCTCAGTGCCTTCATCCTCTTACGGAGCGACCAGTGGCCGGCCGGCATTTACAGTGGCAGTCTGCACCCCTCCTTGTGTTGACTTGCAGGAACCTCCTGAGGACAACAGCGGGCGGTACCGCGGGCTCCCTCTTCTCCCATGCGATTCGCTTGCGTGTTAAAAGGGGGGCTCCTGAGCATCGCGACTCAGGGGCTCCTACTGGCTCTCCAGCCCTCACCCCCTGGCCTTGACCACGGCATCGCAACCTGGCATACCAGCGGCGGCTGAGCTCACTCGAGGGCTGGGACCTGAGGACGTAGAGCACCAAGGAGAGCATGGGGAAGAGGGGGGAGCACGCACGGGCCTAACCTGGCTGCACCACGACCGCCAACGCACGAGTTCGGCGCAACGCAAGGAATCGACTCCAGGCTACCAAGATAAGTTCGCGCTCAGAATCCACCAATCGCTACGACACGGGATCCTCACTTGTTGCATCCCTGTCACGGCAGCGTCGCCCCCCTTTCTTACCTCTTGATGGCCGCTTGAGCGCTAAAGGGGACCTCGTGAGCATTGCGTCTCAGGATCTCTTACTGGACCTTGGGCCGCTCACCTCCTGGCCTTGACCACGGCATCGCGACCTGGCATACCAGCGACGACTGCAGCCTGCCTGGGGACCGGGACCTGACAACATAGAGCACCAAGCCGTCGCGAGGATAGAAAGGGGAGACTGAGCCGAAACAGGACACGCACCCACACAATTTCATAATAAGGATAATATCAACAAAAGACATTACAGGCCCTTTACACACCCCCGCCGGGCTCTTCTCGATTCCTCGCAGGGAACAAAAGAAAGGAAAATCAAGGAGCCCTATCTACACACGCCAGCGCGGCCGACGCCATCATCAACAGTGGGCCATGGGAGGCCGACGCTAACCCCATCCAGATCAGCGACGGCGGCGGCCGGACGCTGCAGCCTTGCTCCGGGCGCGGCGAAAGCTCGGGGGCATGTAGCTGTCATCGCTCGTCTCCGGAGTCTCGTAGAGCTCGGGAGAGTCGCTGGACTCCCAAGCATCGCTACTGCTGCTGGAGGAGCCGCTGGCGGGGCGGTCCTGACGGCCTTGTCCCGGGCAGCACTCCAAGCGGCGGCCTTCTGCGTCGAAGACCTTGAAGAACATGGTGGAGGCGCCGTCGTACTTGAAGTGGATCGCAAGGGCGCCTTCTGCACGGCAAACCCGGGCGACCTCACCCCAGCCTCGGGTCATGAAGATCTTGCCCGAGGAGATGACTTCAACTTCCGCTCCGGTCGCCGGGGCGTCGCAGTCGGCGTGCTGCAGCCACAGCTCCAAAGGGCCCCTCGGCGGCATCTCGGCGGAGAAGAACTGGGGGAAGCGGATCCTGGGGCGACAGCGTGCGTCACTGCGGCACGGCGACCGCGGCCCTGGCGCGGGCGGCGGCGCTTGCCGCCTCTTCCTCTGGAGCCCTCAGCTTGGGCGTACAGAGGCAGTGGGTACCCCGGGAGGAGGTCGCTCGTACCAAGGCCTCGTCACCTCTGACCTCACGACAACGTCGCGGCGGTGGGTCGGCCTCCTCTTTGGTGGAAGCGGCCCGGGCTCGTCGCGGGGAGTTTTTCCTTTCTCTGCGGCCGAAAACCTCCGAATAGGCACTATTGGTGTCGCTACTGTCAATGGAGCAAGGGAGGAGAAGCGAGTGGAACAGGAAGAGATGGGAGACGGGGGCTCCGCCCCCCTCCTCGTTTATAGCCCAAGGGAGGCCAACCATCGACCTCCACGTTTGCAGGTAATGATAACCCCCTTTTTTGCATGCAGCAGGGACTCGTCAAGTCGGGCAGTTGCCGAGGCAGCGTGGGGAAGCGAAGACGCCCATGTCCAATCAACCACCACGCGTCGACCAAGGCCGCAGGCTGTTGGGGCCCGCGGCGCCCCGCACTTGCCCTTTGGCTTCGCCTCGAAGCCAAGCCCGAGCGCGCCTTGGGCCCGGGGGCTACTGTCGGCGTTCTGGGAACGGGGTCCCCAGACTTGCCTGCCTGCGGCCCGCAGCGTGGCTCTACTAGCGGCCCCGTACGGCCCACCTTCACCAGCAAACACTCAAGACCCTCGCGAGGGGCCAAGCCTCGTGAGGCAGACGACACAAGACCTCCTCGGGAGTGGCCTCACTAGGCTGGCTCGCGAGGGGCGGAGAGATCAAGGCAAGGGGTACCTCGCGAGGTTTCCCGTGATGCAAGCCACGACGACTGGAGCCAGGCGGGCGCCAGCGCGCGTAGTGTCCTCATTTCCTCTTTGGTGCTAAAGGGGCAAGCACAGGCGAGGAGTACCGAGGCATCAGGCAAAGGTTTCCATATCGATGCAACAAGACCAAGACCAGCAGGACGGCAGGACGAAGGTCACCGTGGAGCCCAAGACGGCGTCACCACCAGAGCCTTTGGCAGGCGAAGACTACTTTTGTCAGGATAGCTCGTACTAGTTGTCTCCCTTCAAACTGGCCGTTGTGGTATCCCTTCCCGCTCAATATTTGGCAAGAGGACCAAGGCCTCTATAAATAGGACTAGCCACCACAGTAGGAGGCAACTGATTCAGATCATCCTCATCCGCACAAGTTCATCGAGCACAAGAACACCTCTCCTCAGGAGGCTGTTCTTCCCTTGTACTGTTCATCATCAGCCCAAGAGGCAACCCACCACCACCACACTGGAGTAGGGTATTACACCACAACGGTGGCCTGAACCAGTATAAATCTCCTGTCTCTTGTGTTGCGAGTTCGTCAAGTTTAGCCTTAGAGATCGCGGTGAGGCTGAGGGCGTGATTAGGTAGGAGATCTTCGCGCGCACCCTAGTGTTCGAACCTTAAGGGTTTTGCCGGAACCCGAAATCCGACAGGTTCCCCAGAGACTAGTGTGAAATTTCCTTGTTAGTTGGGGTGCTTTGTACCACTGTTTAATTTCAATATAACTTTGTGGTCCTTTCCGCAAAAAAAGTGTTTAAGACAATATTATAGCCTATTTGAAAAAAATTAACGTGTATCATAATTTTTTTCGCTCGTATACAACGATAATGTACATTTTGTATTGAAAGAAAGTAGACATGTATTAAAAATAAGAAACAGAGAAATAACTAAAAAGACTAAAACCATTGGAAATCAAAGAAAAATGGTGAAGAAACACCAAAAACCCAAAAAAACAATGAAAATAAAGAAAAATGAAACGAACAAAAACTAGAAGAACTCAAAGAAAAACCATTTGAAACCGAAGAAAAACTAACAGCTACCGAGCAGAATGTAGGCGCTTCCTATTTAGCACTGCAGGCACCCGTTATAGGTCATTTCACAAACGGGCACTTGAAGTTGCTGCGAGGTGTGCTGGCCCATGTATATTTTTTTTCTGTTTTCACGTTAAAAAAATGCACCCACGGGAGTTGGACCTCGCGCTTAGTTGCATCGAGGCCAACACAGTTACGAGTGGGCCATCGAACGACTAGTGCTTCATAACTTGCTTTTTTACTTTTATTTGTATCTTCAATCACGGGGATCCGTTGGTTTTGGGAAGCTTTCCATGCCGGTTTTTTCCCGGTTCGCTGGTCGATTTCGAGGCGGTCTTATTCGGGCTTTCTTATTTATTTTTTAATGCGTGTTCTTTTTTTAATGATGAAGTGTTTTCAAATTTTTGAACTTTTTTTCAAGTTGATGAATTTTTTTTCAATTTCGGTGAGCTTTCTTTCAAAAATCGACGAACTGTTTTGCAAATTCAATGAATTTTTTCAAGCCCAATGGACTATTTTCAAAATCGTGAACTTTTTTTATAAATTCGATGAGCTTTTCCAAAATCGATGAAAATTTTCTCACAGTCGGCAAACTTTTTCACTTTTGAAGAACCTTTTCATATTTTTGAACTGTTTTAAAATTCATGATTTATATTTATTTTTTGAATTTATGTTTAGATAATTAATACCGGATATATAATACTCTCTCCGTCCCATAATAAATGTCTCAGTTTTATACTAACGTTGCTATAAAGTTGTACTATGATTGAGACACTTATTTTTGAAAGGAGGGAGTATATATTTGTGTAGAACAAGAAGAAGGATCAAATAGATCTTTTTTCCCGTCAGTGGACAAGGAAGACAACTGGGTCCGGTGGTAATGGCGGTAGCTTGTCGGTGGTCACGTTATGATTTCGAATCTCTGTTCTCCCATATAATACCAGTGGTCATAATTTTTTTGCTTCAGCAGGTTGCTGGGCCGGCCTAGTACGATGGCCCTGCTAGCGCCAATAACGCCATATATGAGGGGTTTTTCTATTTACCGCTCGCTGCGGCAATTTGCCGGACCGACGCACAGGGGAGATCAAACGAGCATTCGGGATGGGCCGACCCATTTAACGTTTCAGTGATTCCGGTTTTGGGAACTTTCTAGGTGTTTCCCACCCAGTGTTTTTTCCGGTTTTAGGAACATTCTAGGAGGTTCCTGAACAGGTTTTTCTTTTTTCCTTTTTTTCCTTTTCCCGTTTCTTTTTTTTTCATCTGTTTCTTGTTCTTTCTTTTTCATTTTTCCTTGTTTCTTTTCCAGTTTATTTCCTTTTTTTCGAAAACTGTTTGTGCTGCTGATAAATTGTTCAAAACTTCACAAAATGTTATCGTTTACAAATTTTGTTCCTAAATTTTGAATATATTCATGCTTTTCAAAAAATGTTTGGAAGTTCAAAAAATGTTTCTTTTAATTTTCGTTCAGAAAATTTAAAATGTTCTTGATTTTTCAGAAATTGTTCCAAATTTGGAAAAAATGATTGCTCTTATAATTTAGTTCGGGGGTTTAAAAAATTGTACGGAAAATGTTCCTCTCTTTAGAATTTTGTTCATAAATTCAAAAAATGTTCGCAATTTTTAAAAAGAGTTCTAAAATTTGATAAAATATTTGCTTTTTCCAAAGTTTGTTTGGAGTTTCAAAAAATATTCAGAAGTACAGAAATGTTCCTGGTTTTTCAAATTTTGTTCAAAAATTCGAAAAATGCTCATCAAATTCAAAAAAAGTGCGCCTTTTCTAAGTTGTTCACAGTTTCGAAAATTGTACACATGTGCAAAAATTGTTTGCTTTTCAAATTGTTGTTCAGAGTTTCAATAAATTTCCATTTTTCCAAAAATATTCCTGTTTTGAAAAAAGTTAACATTTTCAAAAAAATTCAAAATTCTCCCGTTTTCTAAATTTCGTTCAAGATTGAAAAATATTTGGCTTTTCCATAATTTTTTCGTGTTTTCAAATAATTTTCCATCTTGTAAAATTTGTTCGCAATTTTAAAATGTTTTGTTTCAATAAATATTCGAATCTATACCTACTATTAAAGGGAATAGATATTCTTGGTTTGGTTTCGCTTTATTTCGTCCCGTTACGAGGCTTTTGTCCGTTTGAGGAAAATCAAAAATCAAACGTACAAATTAAGGAGTAACACGACGTAGAGAAATCGGAACGTACACTTAAAACTAAGCCGAGCCGGCCGGCCGGCCCATATCCCTATTTCTTAGTTGCCAAAAGAAACGAAGCCGCTGGCCCATATCAATGAAGGAAAGGACGCAGAGCGTACGGAGGCGCCGCTCGCTGGCTTCGGACAGGAGTCCAAATCCTATTTAGATTCTTACAGGCGTCCGAAACCTCCTTAGAGGCAGGCACCTTTTGTGCTACAAATACATCCTATCTCCAATCATTCTTGCCTTACACAATCCCAGGTCTTTGGTTCAATTAACCTGTCAGTTTCACACATCGTCACCTTCGGTTCAATTAAGATGTTTGACAAGTCAGCTTTACATCATGTATTTTTGTTATCTGTTTCCATATACAACATCCTTCCACATGTCTATGAACACTGGTACCTGTAATGTAAAAAAATAAATTTATTATCAGCGATTTGGATTATCCAAACAAGTAATATACCAAAGTTTACTTTGAGCAAAAAATTTACAAGATCTTTTATATGACACGTTGAGTCATATTTAAACACCATTATTGACAAGGGAAAAAGAGATGCAGAAGCAATTAGGGAGTACTTAAAAATGAAATATAATTATGAAAATAAAACATGTTTGTCATAAAAAATGATTACATTTTTTAACATTATTTACAATTTTCAAGTAATGTTATAAAATATTACAAAAAAATCTAAAAAAATTCATGTTATTCTAAACAAACAAAAGCGATTGAAAACTACTTCGTCATCGGACGAATATGCGGAGCTGAAATATATTGTGACGAAGAATTTTAAGGAGGCTTCTTCACATTCACACTTCATGGACTGAAAAGCGATACTCGGATTTACATTATTTGTGACATTTGTCAAAGTTGGATATAAGAAATGTTGCGAAATAACACACGGAGCAGGTTCTATTAACTTTATCGCCCGTTGCAAAGCACGGGCATTTCGTCCCGTTTAGGTGACCTTTTTATTTTTGGTTTCATTCAGTTTAGATGATTTTTATTATCTGAGGTGGTACTAAAATTTCGTCTGTCCTGGAACATTAAAAACGTTTCGCTATGTTGTTGAGCTTTTCTGCCTAGGCCATAGCTCCTTTTTTCCGTCATGGGCAGTTGGGCTGCTGCAGCGAGAAGTGAAAAATATAGTTGCGCTCTTATGGGACATGCTATGCAGTTTTTTTTTATCGCATCGAAGGATGCAAGCAGCAAAAAAAAAAACACAAGACTTCCTCTCCTATAGGCAAAGCAGCAAACCAACTCAGCTAGCATTCAACTGTGATACAATACAGGGTACATTACTTAATAGTCCCACCGCAATTCTTTACCCCTAATGGATAATTTCTTTTTCTCCACGCCTAGCAAAAAAAACAATATGTCCTGTTCTGTCTCCCCCCTCTATGCACGACTCCACCCTGTGCCTCGGGCTTTATATATTATTATTAGCTAAAAAATAGATGATGTGTCTTCTTTTGTCAATAGTCCCACCTCACTCAGTTAAACCGATTGCCACCACTTATACATTATCAACTCAATTGCCACCAGCCGCCTTGGGAGAAAACAATGAGCTGATAAAAGAAGGTTAGTGTATGTTGCATCATGTGTCAAATACGTAACGACTCGAGGGCTCTAGATGCAAGCTTTTCTGCATGATGGCAGGCACCACATGCTCAGGGTCCAGGGCTACTCGCGACTCAAGACCAATGGCGGCTACCTGTAGTCCATTAATTAAATACAACACAAAACAAAGGAACATCACATGATGTGCCAAATATGTTTTTTAGACAAATGTGTTAAATACGTAACTAGAGCATGCATGGTCATGTGTTCGAGGGCTCTAGACATGATGCATGTGTCAAAGACAAAACGAGACAAAGGGGTTCAGAGTCCAGACCGATTGTATTATTCAATAACTCAAATATTTTTTGAGATCACTGGTTTGGCTCATGGAGGTGCAGGAAAGAGGATAAGCACCCATATGTTTTGAAATAGATGATGACGTAGAAATTTGAGAGTTTTGATCCAGACGGGGAAGAGGATAAACAACAATACGAATTCCGCTTCGTGTTCAAATAGAAGATGTGGACCTTTATGAGTTTTGAGCCATACTTACTGGATTGGGAGCATGATATTTTTCTTTCCCGTTGCAACGCACGGGCATGTGTGCTAGTTCCTAAATAAAGACGCGTTCAAAATTTCAAATCATATTTAGATATGTCGCCGTTCACAATTCTTATAAGTCATGCTGCAATTATTACGGAATCTATAACTCCCGAACGACCAGATTTTTATCATCTCCTCCCGAACGCGCTCAACGCCATTGGATTTTTTGCACAAATCGTAAAGCAACCTAGGGCGCCACGTCACATTTTGTCCCCGTTCGAAAAAACAGGCGTCGTCCCAAACGCCCGCACTGCGACACCTTTCTCTCTCTCTCTCTCTCTCTCTCTCTCTCTCTCTCTTATCCTTTTCTCCGTTCCCCACCCTCTAGCCATTTCTTCCTCGCGCATGCGGCCAGGCGGTCGGCGACGAGCCAGTCGGCGATTAGATGACCCTGCGCCGTACCCAAGTGTGCGATGCCGGGGAGAGGAGGCGTGGGCGGCGGAGACGAGGAGCGGGAGGAGGCATGCGGCGATGCCGTGATTCGAATCTTCGACGGTGGCGGTCGGAGGCAGTACCCGGCGGCGATGCTGGTGCGCAGCGGCGTGTTGACGGTGGCGGAGATAGCTTTCGCTTGCGTGGTGGTTGCCGGTCACCGTGGCCAAGGTGCTGGGCGGTGGAGATTTGTGGGCTCGTCGTCCCCGCCGGCCGTCACGCCGCCGCCGGTCGAAGAGGCCGCCTCCCGCATGCCCTCTTGAAGCCATCGATGCATCTAGAGGAGCCATCGATGCATGGAGCCATCAGGCTGCCTGTCGATGCGTGGAGCCATCAGGCTGCCCGTTGCTGCATCTAGAGGAGCAGAGGCGCTCCACGGCTGCCACACGAGGAGCGTCACGGAAGGGTCCGCGGTGGCCGAGCATGGAGGAGCACCTGTGCGTCTACATCGTCCTCGCCGTTTCCTGCTCCATCGCCGCACATGGAAGAGCACGCGTCATCAGTCCTTCGTCGGCCGCCAGTCTTCTCCTCCCTCTCAGTACAGATCATTTTTTAGCGTTTGTTTGCTGCTGCTATGCTTATGCATTTTGCTGCTCTAGAATGCTTAGTTTACTAGATCGAGCTTACCACTATATTCAGCGTGTCTCCTTCAGATGTAATTTACACACTTGTGCGAAGTTGCCATGTTTATTCAGTGATTTAACTTGACATATCACCTAAATTTTTTGCCTTGTCAACTTCTTCTTTTTTTGCCATGGTTAACTTAGTGATGCTGTTGCTACTGTAATCAAACAATCAATTGGTCAACAAATAATTTTTCTGATATGCCATGATTGTGTCTTTTCTTTAGGGTAATTACAGTTTTTTACATAATTGCCATGTTTTTGGTAAATTTGCCATGCTTGTGTCTTTTTCTTAGGTTACATTACATTTTTACATAACTTGCCATGCTTCTATGTAGGAATACAACAATTTTTCGCAAATTTGCCATGTGTGCGGTACAAATTATTCAAACTTTTTGAAATGATCATCGTAACATTTTTTTTATGAAACTACGACGTGTTTTTGCCATGGCAACTTAACATGTATTGTCATGGTAAATTTTGGGACCATCGTCACATGGCAAATGTATTTTTTCCCTTCTCTAAAGCATGGCAAATTCTAAAACATGGCAATTATGGAAGTTTATCAATCATGTCAAACTTGCCATTCTTCAAAAAAAAAGTGACAATCTTCATCAAATGTATGTTATTTTTTGTTTTCCTCTAACATGGCAAATTTAATACATGGACCATGTTAAACTTTTTAATGGATCGTGGCAAGTCTAGTTCAAGCACCATGGCAAATATTATAGTTTACGAACTACGATGTGTCTTGCCATGGCAACTTAAAATGTACTGGCATGGTAGATTCTTTAGGACCATCTTCACATTTGCAAATGTACTTTTGCTCTTATTTAAAACATGGCAAATTATGGACGTTTCTCAATCATGGCAAACTTGCCATCCATCAATTTCTTTTTCCTTTTTGCCACTATTTTCTTCCAACATATATATTTTTTCTTTCCAACATGGCAAACTTCCTACATGGCCCATGGCTAGTTTGATTCAAGCACCATGGCAACTTAACTAGATGTTTTTGCCATGACAAACTAAAACTATATGTTGCCATGATGGCAACTTTTCGTAGTGTCTTTGCCATATCTATTCCAAGAATGTTGCCATGGTTAGTTATGTTATTTTTTCCCATGGCATCTTGCAATTTAGTTTTTTCCATGGCAATTCTTTAATATGATATCATTTGCCACCTTTTTTTGCGGGGGGAAAATGTTGCAAATGATATCATTTGCAACTTAAGATGCATTTTTTCCATTGCAATATCTCTCTCAATCTTTATATACAAGGATTTTTCCATGGCAAACTAAAACTGTATGTTGCCATGGTGGCAACTTTTCGCATTGTATACGCCATATCTATTTTCCAAGAATATTGCCATGGTTTCTTACTTATGACAAATTTTGATCTTCCTAACACTTTACCCCTTTTTAAAACATGAGAATCTTTGACTTGTATCATGGTAAATTTACTTTTCATAGCCGTGCTAAATTTAACTTAATTGCCATGGCAATTTTACTTTTTCGCACATGGCAAATTTATTTTTACACACATGGCAAATTTACATTTACAACAATGACATTTTTACTTCCCTCTTTTTGCCATGGAAAATTTTACCTTTTCAAATTTGCCATGGAAAATTTACTTTTCCATACATGGCAAATTTACAATTACTCCCTCCATAAATATAAGAGCGTTTAGGACACTCAAGTAGTGATCTAAACACTCTTATATTTCTTTACAGAAGGAGTACAACATTACATTTTTTATCTTTTTATTTTTGTCATGGCAAATTTTACCTTTCGAATTTGCCATGGAAAATTTATCTTAGTTTCCATGATGATTTTACTTTTACTTACGTGACAAATTTACATTTACCACAATGGCAATCTTTACCTTTTATTTTTGCCATGGCAAAATTATCTTAATTGCCATGACAACCTTACTATTATATGCATGGCAAATTTTCATTACTAATGTCGATTTTAATTTTCATTAGACATGGAAAATTTACACCACGGGGCATGGAAAATTTCCTATATACTTTGTTATGGCATAGTTACCTTTTATTTTTGCCATGGCAGTTTTTCATTATTTTTTATCTACATAATATGGCATTTTTTGTGAAAATGAATGGACTAGCCACATGGCAAAATGTACGGATTTTTGTTTTTTCTACGACATGTCAAATTTATTTTTATTATTTGACATGGCAATTTCATGAAATTTGATCTATGAAATATGGAAAACTAAAACTATATGTTTGACATAAGTTTATAATTACCATGGCAAATTGCAGAGGGGAGGTTCGGTGGGGCATGTCAATTTTTTTATTATATATCATGGCAAATTATTTTTGTTGTGTTTTCTCAAGGTTGAGAAATTCACTTTGTTCTGTTTTTGGACTTTTTTGGGAAAATTTATTTCATGCCCTATGGAAAATTCTTTTTCCCTCCTGTCATGGCAACACTGTTTCATGTGCCACGGCAAGTTTGCCATTTATCAGAGTTAGCTTAATTTCATAGTAGACAGTTTTCTCACGATTTGTTTGACGTTTCTACATTTTCTCTTTTTTTTGGTGCAAAATGGAATTTTCTTCGGCCCAGGAAGCTATTGGGCTTGTCTGGCAGGCGTTCGGGCTGAGGGGTTGTTCGTATCGAACGAATTGTTCGGGCGATTGCTACTCTCCTGCCGAACGTATCGATCGGTCTGGTGCCTCCCAGACCGAACGTTTGGCTGTTATCGGTGTCCGATTTTTAGACATCAAAATTATGTATTCCACTGGTTGCATACCACTGCTTACTACCACGAGGTGCCTAGTTCGAATCCTTGTGAGTCTATCTCTTTTATCTTTCTTAGGAATTTCATGCGAGTCCAACTACTTAAATGTTTGAGTTGCTTATTATTCATAAACAGTTGTTAGATCCAGTCGCTTGGTTCACGAAACAAGGAGTCATGCGGCGCGAGTTCGAACCCAACCCAGCGCATCATTTTTGCTCACCGGATTGGCAACCTGGGCCGGCCCGTTAGTGTTGGCGCCTGTGCGAAGGCCTGCAAGTCTGCCGCAGAATGCAGCAGATTGGAGGTCTCGTATAGGAGCTCCCCAAAATGAAGGCAGCTCCTAGTTGGCACTGTAAGCGCTGATTCCCGATATTGGCGCACACTGCAACGTCCTCTTGGGCTGGCCCGCCAAGGAGCAGTCGAACTCGCGATCTTGATTGCTTACCCGAGCTCAGGTAACCACTAGAGCTACTAGCTAAATACCCGTGAGTTGCTACGGATTGAAACAATATCTCAAAGTGGTGGCTTGACCGATTATCCTCAGCCACGATGGCGTCAACTATGCCAGGACAACGTTGGTGGCTACTAGCTGCTGCCCGGGGAAGGGATGTGAGATGAGAGGTGAGGTATGGTTTTAGACGCAATCCAAGACGGTTGTCGTCCGCCCAAACCATCCAGGTCTCGGCTCTGTCGCAAGACAACAACGGACGGGTTGGCTAGTGTGTCATGTTGTCGCCTTATTGGCAGATAATTAGTGCAGTCATGAGACCTAACACGGCCATTGATGCAGGTAGCTGGAAAATCATGCATAGATGTCATGGAGAGTCACGTTTGTGTTTGTGATCACCGAGCAATCAACACAGTGTCGTCGGAGCCGACCACAGAGTAGAGCGAGATGGGGTGGCGGTGTAGAGGCCCTAAAGTAGAAACCCTTGTTGTTGCACGATCTGTTGATTCAGATGGAAAACTTAATTCCATCACACATAGACAAATCAGTTGACATACATGGGTACGTGAAAAAACCCAACAATCGGTTAAGTTATTCCCCCGTCCCCGATTATAGGGTTGGCAAGCCACGAAGCAACGTTCCTATTTATTATCAACTGCTGGAAAAAATTCCTAATTAAATGGACCTAATTAATTGCATGCCTAGTAACTACTCCCTCCCTCCGGAATTACTTGTCGCAGAAATAGATTGAAATGGATGTATCTAGAACTAAAATACATCTAGATACCCCCTGGGCGGGGGACTGAGGGGACCCAACACTCCGCTGCCGGACCCCGACAGAAGCGACTTATCGCCCTCCTCCTTCCTCCCTCTCTGTCGCCCCCCCTCCCCCCCCCCCCCCCCCCCCCCGCGCGGGCAACCAAGGGGTCCCAACCCTTCGCCGCCGGACCCCTCCTCCTTCCCGCTCTCTCCTCCTCCGCCGCCGCCGCCAGTGATCGGTGCCGGGCTAAGCCCGCGCGTGCGATGGCGGTGGCGGAGGCATCACCCTCTCTTTCCGGGCTAGGGATGCTTGGGATCCCCGATCTCAAGGATGATGCCCCGATCTATGGCAGCGGCACCGATCTGGCCAACGTCGGTGTCCATGAGCGCGGCGGCGTGGCGGCCGACCGGTTCCTAGGGGCGGTCGTGGCAGCAGCCTGGCTATGCTCTGCCTGATCTGGGGCGGAGGCTGCTGGATCCGGGGTGGCGGCCCCTACGCTGCCTCCTCGTCTGGGCACGACGGGGTAGGAGGGCTGCCGGGGATCGGATCAGGCGACCGGTGATCGTCTGGCGGTTTTCGCGGCGTCAGATCTGGTGGTTCCAATCCCTTCTGTTGCCTCACTCGTTGTCCCGGTGGTTTGCGGTTGCAGACTCCGGTGATGGTGAGCCCTGGTGGTGTACCTTGGGTCCGGGGGAATCCTTGGCCGGTCTGGCCGGCCCAGCAGCGGCGGCGGGCATGGGAGTCGCTTTCCTTCATGAAGGCGCAGCTGAGCGCCCAATCCACCCACCCCAATCCCATGTTGGGTGAAAACCTACAATCCTATTTGGATTTGGCAGCAGCGACGCTTCACGTCGTGACCTTTCTGGAGGTGCCGTCAGGGGGCTTGGGCTCGGTTGGGAGTGCAGAGGAACTGCAGGTGGAGGGGATGGGACTAGTGGCAGCAGGTGGTGTTCGCAGAGGAGGTGCAGCGTTGCATCTGACACGTCGACAACGGCGGTTCCCAGCGTCATGGAGCAGCGGGGTCTCACTGCTGGGCGTGTGTTGATGGACGAGCACAAGATGGCGGCGTTGTCTGGCGTCGTGGTGGCATCAACAACATCTAGACCAGACAAGGTTGATACATCAGTACAACTCTGAAGATGGATTGGTGGTAGTTGGCAGCAGCTGCCTCTGAGTGTACACGGATAATGTACATTTTGTATTGAAAGAAAGTAGACATGTATTAAAAAGAAGAAACAGAGAAAGAACTAAAAAGACTAAAACCATTGAAAATCAAAGAAAAATGGTGAAGAAACACCGAAAACCCAAAAAAATAGTGAAAAAACAAAGAAAAATGAAACGAACAAAAACTAGAAGAAATCAAAGAAAAACCGGTTGAAACCGAAGAAAAACTAACAGCTACCAAGCAGAATGCAGGCGCTTCCTATTTAGCACTGCAGGCATCAGTTATAGGTCATTTCACAAACGGGCGCCTGAAGCTGCTGCGAGCTATGCCGGCCCATGTATATTTTTTTCTTCTGATTTAACGTTAGAAAAATGCACCCACGGGAGTTTGACCTCGCGCTCAGTTGCATCGACGCCAACACAGTTATGAGTGGGCCATCGAACGACTAGTGCTTCATAACTTGCTTTTTTACTTTTATTTGTATCTTCAATCGCGGGGATCCGTTGGTTTTGGGAAGCTTCCTATGCCGGTTTTTTCCCGGTTCGCTGGTCGATTTCGAGGCGGTCTTATTCGGGTTTTCTTATTTATTTTTTAATGCGTGTTTTTTTTTAATGATGAAGTGTTTTCAAATTTTTGATTTTTTTTTCAAGTTGATGAATTGTTTTCAAATTTGATGATTTTTTTTTCAATTTCGATGAGCTTTCTTTCAAAAATCGACGAATTGTTTTGCAAATTCAATGATTTTTTTCAAACCCAATGGACTATTTTCAAAATTGTGAACTTTTTTATAAATTTGATGAGCTTTTCCAAAATCGATGAAAATTTTCTCACAATCGGCAAACTTTTTTCACTTTTGAAGAACCTTTTCATATTTTTGAACTGTTTTAAAATTCATGATTTATATTTCTTTTGAATTTATGTTTAGATAATTAATATCGGATATATAATACTCTCTCCATCCCATAATAAATGTCTCAATTTTATACTAACGTTGCTATAAAGTTGTACTATGATTGAGACACTTATTTTTGAAATAAGGGAATATACATTTGTGTAGTACAAGAAGAAGGATCAAATAGATCTTTTTTTTTCCGGTCAGCGGACAAGGAAGACAACTGGGTCTGGTGGTAATGGCGGTAGCCTGTTGGTGGTCACGTTATGATTTCGAATCTCTGTTCTCCCATTTAACGTTTCAGTGATTCCAGTTTTGGGAACTTTGTAGGTGGTTCCCACCCAGTTTTTTTTCCCGGTTTTAGGAACATTCTAGGAGGTTCTTGAACAGTTTTTTTTTCTTTTCCCGTTTCTTTTTTTTTCATCTGTTTCTTGTTCTTTCTTCTTCATTTTTCCTTGTTTCTTTTCCAGTGTATTTCCTTTTTTTCGAAAACTGTTTGTGCTGCTGATAAATTGTTCAAAACTTCACGAAATGTTATCGTTTACAAATTTTGTTCCTAAATTTTGAATATATTCATGCTTTTCAAAAAATGTTTGGAAGTTCAAAAAATGCTTTTTTTAATTTTTGTTCAGAAAATTTTAAATGTTCTTGATTTTTCAGAAATTGTTACAAATTTGAAAAAAATGTTTGCTCTCATAATTTAGTTCGGGGGTTTAAAAAATTGTACGGAAAATGTTCCTCCCTTTAGAATTTTGTTCATAAATTCAAAAAATGTGCGCAATTTTTAAAAAGAGTTCTAAAATTTGAGACAATATTTGCTTTTTCCAAAGTTTGCTTGGAGTTTCAAAAATTATTCAGAAGTACAGAAATGTTCTTGGTTTTTCAAATTTTGTTCAAAAATTCGAAAAATGCTCATCAAATTAAAAAAAGTGCACCTTTTCTAAGTTGTTCACAGTTTCAAAATTTGTACACATGTGCAAAAATTGTTTGCTTTTCAAATTGTTGTTCAGAGTTTCAATAAATTTCCATTTTTTCCAAAAATATTCCTGTTTTGAAAAAAGGTAAACATTTTCAAATTTATTCAAAATTCTCCCCTTTTTCTAAATTTTGTTCAAGATTAAAAAATATTTGACTTTTCCATAATTTTTTCGTGTTTTCAAATAATTTTCCATCCTGTAAAATTTGTTCGCAATTTTAAAATGTTTTGTTTCAATAAATATTTGAATTCCTAAATAAAGACACGTTCAAAATTCCAAATCATATTTAGATATGTCGCCGTTCATAATTCTTATAAGACATGCTGCAATTATTATGGAATCTATAACTCCCGAACGACCAACTTTTTATCATCTCCTCCCGAACGCGCTCAACGCCATTGGATTTTTTGCACAAATCGTAAAGCAACCTGGGGCGCCACGTCACATTTTGTCCCCGTTCAGAAAAACAGGCGTCGTCCCCGAACGCCCGCACTGCGACACCTCTCTCTCTCTCTCTCTCTCTCTCTGTCTCTTATCCTTTTCTCCGTTCCCCGCCCTCTAGCCATTTCTTCCTCGCGCATTCGGCCAGGCTGTTGGCGACGAGCCAGTCGGCGATTAGATGACCGTGTGCGATGCCGGGGAGAGGAGGCGTAGGCGGCGGAGACGAGGAGCGGGAGGAGGCATGCGGCGATGCCGTGAATCTTCGACGGTGGCGGACGGAGGTAGTACTCGGCGGCGATGCTGGTGCGCAGCGGCGTGTTGACGGTGGCGGAGATAGCCTCGCGCGCGCGGTGGTTGCCGTTCACCGTGGCCGAGGTGCTGGGTGGTGGAGATTTGTGGGCTCGTCGTCCCCGCCGGCCGTCGCGCCGCCGCCGGTCGAAGAGGCCGCCTCCCGCATGCCCTCCGCTTGAAGCCATCGATGCGTCTAGAGGAGCCATCGATGCATGGAGCCATCAGGCTGCCCGTCGATGCGTGGAGCCATCAGGCTACACGAGGAGCCATCAGGCTGCCCGTTGCTGCGTCTAGAGGAGCAGAGGCGCTCTGCGGCTGCCACACGAGGAGCGTCATGGAAGGGTCCGCGGTGGCCGAGCATGGAGGAGCACCGGTGCGTCTACGTCGTCCTCGCTGTTTCCTGCTCCGTCGCCGCACATGGAAGAGCACGCGTCATCAGTCCTTCGTCGACCGTCAGTGCTTCTCCTCCCTCTCAGTACAGATCATTTTTTAGCATTTGTTTGCTGCTGCTATGCTTATGCATTTTGCTGCTCTAGAATGCTCAGTTTACTAGATCGAGCTTACCACTATATTCAGCGTGTCTCTTTCAGATGTAATTTACACACTTGTGTGAAGTTGCCATGTTTATTCAGTGATTTAACTTGACATATCACCTAATTTTTTTGGCTTGTCAACTTCTTTTTTGCCATGGTTAACTTAGTGATGCTGCTGCTACTGTAATCAAACAATCAATTGGTCAACAAATCATTTTTCTGATCTGCCATGATTGTGTCTTTTCTTTAGGGTACAATTACAGTTTTTTTTACATAATTACCATATTTTTGGTAAATTTGCCATGCTTGTGTCTTTTTCTTAGGTTACATTACATTTTTACATAACTTGTCATGCTTCTATGTAGGAATACAACAATTTTTCGCAAATTTGCCATGTGTGCAATACAAATTATTCAAACTTTTTTGAAATGATCATTGTAACATTTTTTATGAAACTACGACGTGTTTTTGCCATGGGTGTGTGCCGGACCGATGGGTTCCCCATACCCGGCATGTGGCTTGGTTGGGGCCTCAGGTCTTAGATGTTAGGTTTGGCTGCGAGAGCTGTTTGATATTAGGTCCAGGCTATCAGCATCCCTTCATCAACTGGATAGGAGTAGCGACAGATGTTGCCTGAACGGTGGTTTTCAGTTTTACTGATGTATTACTTTGTAAGGTCTTTTCTGAATAATTAATAAAATGGCTGCATGCATCACCCAGATGCAGAGGCCGGGGGTCTTCCTCCTTTTCCAAAAAAAAAATTGTACAAGTTATTCCGAACGGAGTGAGTATCTGGCTAATTAATCATATTAATAGTTTGGTTTTCAAAATTGATTCAGCATGAAAATCCCTATTCAAATGAATCTAATTAACTGCAAGTCTAAAAAATGTTTGGCAAATTAATTGTATTAAAGGCTTTGTTCTCAATTGATTCAGGGCTTGGTTTCAAATGATTTTTGCATTAATGAGTGCAGGGGATGAATCTTCGTTCCGACATACGAAATCTCGTTTTAGTAGAGGTCTTTTGCACTTGCACATAAAGGCTCACAGTGCATGCCATGGCCTCCAACCGCCCAATCTCCTGCAAAATCGTAGTCTACCAGTGTAGGCCTTCATCCATATTGTATGGTCTAAAAAGGAAATTTCTTGTGTTACACCACGCATGTGAGATCAATATTGATGTTACAAACACTTGATACTCAGGCATCTGGGAGGTTCTGGAGTGCACCAATATTTTGTGGCCTTCGATCTCATTTACGGTCCATGATTTTTTTCTTAATGTTTGTCTTATTCATGTGAGAGAACATCCCTATTAGTAACTTATTTGAAATGTATTGGCCGTTATTTTTATGCAATCAATTAGTTGGCCATTAGAAATGTAGAATGTTTGGACGATTTTTGGTCATGGATGGGAGCATCTAGGAATGGCCCTCCATCTTCTTTTTCTGATCTACACAGTTTTCCTTTCTGGGATTCACATTCCATTCTGATTCTAAATCTAGCAGTCAGTGATTGCCGCATGAATGGAGCTGAATTGAGGCAAGGCTAGAATCTAGAATCTAGGAGATTGCTCGTGTGTTGCAATGGAGATGCACTATTAAAAAACATAACAGTAAAAATTGGTTGTCGTGGCAAAATAATTAATACTACCATGGCAATGAAAGTTGTTTCCCATGTTAGAGAAATATTCCATGGCAGCAAAAATGGACCACCTGGGCAGAAAAAAAAAACATTAATTCTGGGCCATGTTAATTTAGTTCCACATATATACCAATCAGCATCGATTATGAAAATAAGAGAAGGATAGATTATATTGAACCAGGGTATTAAACCAAGGTCGAAGGGATGTGGTTCATGTATCACAACATTTTGCTCCAAATACGTAAAGATAGCTCCCTTATTTAATCTCGCTTCAAATCAAAAGAACAAAGCATACTGTGTTAAACTTATAATAATGTAACAAAATCTATATACATGTATATACTGATGTGCTACTAAAAAAACCATTGTAAAAGCAGCAGCCAATGGGAGGAGCAGCACAAACAACCAAGCTCTTTGAAGCACCGAAGTATTGGGAGATTCAAATTGAATTTCACTCTTTGGATACCAAGCCAGGTCCTCTTATGCACTTGTGTGCTCTTTTTGGCATGCTACTTCAACACACGGAAAAAATAATTGTACTCAATATCCTCCGGCTGACCATATGTATCAGATTTGTGAGAACATCTTGGGTAATTTTCACGAATGGCCGCAGGTGATAGAACACGCTCAAGTCGTCAAGATAGCCGGAAGCGTGGTTGACTTCCTCCCCTTCATCGTTGCCCATTGTGTCCGGGAAGTAGTCATCGGCCAGGAGGTCGGTCACCCTCCCAAAAACTCGGACACAGTAGGTGCCCTCACTGGTCATCCACTCTATCTCGCGCGTACGCTTCCCATAGCATCTCCACGAACACCCTGTCCCTCGTGCACACACTCCACACTAACGGGCTCCACAAACACGCCGGCGCCATTGTGGCTCATGAAGTGAGCATGCCACAGCGACATGAGGGAGGGTGCTCGCTGCCGGACGCATTCAGGTGCGCCTGCTGGTAGCTCGTCTGTGCGTTGTCATTGTCCCAGTTTCCCTGCTAATGAATAACATACAATTGAAAGAAAACCAAACACAGTGAGACACAGAGAGCTGGCATATAGCAACATGGAGTGACAAATTAAGGCCGTAGCGAGCTCGTACCATGGAGATTTCGTCATACAAAGAAACGAGATATAGCTGACTGGGATGAAACTTAGGTCAGTTTAGATTATTGAGCTACAATTTCAAATCTTTAACGCCATTCATTTCCATGTATACTATTGCAGTTCAATCCTCACCATGATCTGTAACTACTAAACAGATCAAAATACAGTCTATACTATTGTTCATGTTTTGTAAAAGAAACAAACTATATGCAGTATCAAGGCTGTCATACCAACTAACAAAAACCAGAGTATATATCCAGTCCACTTGCACATGCAATTCTCCAATGCAACTTCATAGTAGCACATCAACTCTCTAAAATTTAAACACGTTATTACCTTTTATTGGTCTACTTTCCATGGCAGTTTGGACAAAAACACAGAAAAGTGGTGTGCAAAAGGACAGCAAATGTCAAACACGCTACAAATAGATAATAGTGGATTAGTAGTACAAACATGCATGATACTCTCATGCGAAAAGGATCAAGAATAAGAATAGTAATACAAAGAGGGTACTCACCTGTGCCTTATGGCATGTTCGTTTCCCTCGCATCATAGATCCCACAGGCTACAAGTAATTGAAGTTAGCGCAAGTATGTAAAAGACCACGGCCTGGCTCATATGTGACTGCCTAGCTAAGATTAAAATGATATAAGAAGGGATTGACAAGATGCATGCATATTGTACGGGTTCTCCTCATCACATGGAGGCGGGGCAGCGGCTGCAGCCTCCATGTGGGGTTGGATGCGTCGCGCGTCTGGCGGTCTGGCCCCCCTGCTCAATCCCTGGGCGTGCTCAGCGCTGCGTGGTTTGCTAGCGCGCGGAGGAGCGCCTGGCGGGACAGGATGATCACCTCAGGGCGCCCGCGTGCAAGTCAATGGCGACCACGCGCAGGATGTGTCTGCCGACCTTGGCAGATGCGGCGGCTGGGGCGGGGGCGGCTAAGGTGGCGACACACAACGATCGGGCGAGCGTTGGCGTGAGGTTGAGAGGCAGTGGACGGAGGATTGTGCCGCGATCGCCATGGCTGGTGGTGGGAGAGGCGGCGGTCAGGTAGAGGATGCATGGTTGCTTGTGGTGGCAGTCGACGATGTAGTCAAGCGATATGACGCGAGGAAGAAACTCTTTCGTCGGCGGCTAGGTTTGCGAGGCCAAACTGGGTGGGGAGGAAGAGAGACGGGATGTTTTGGGGATCGGGAGCGAGAGTCACGAATGGTGATTTGCCATGTATTTCAGGAAAGTTCTGGTTCCAACGTGATTTGGGTACCTGAGATAAACCAAAGGATGGTAAAAATCGTTTGCGGGTGACGAGTAGAGATTTGGTCTCAGATATTGATTAAAGATTGATCATGATTCATTTTTTTCCATATAAAAGTTACCAAATAGACCGAAAATTGATTTTATTGGCAGACAAAATCGGTTTAAGTAGATTGTGGGTTAATCCGGTTTAAATATGTTGATGGGACAAAAAAACGGTGGGGAAGAATTAACCGGAGTAAGGCGAGACTACCAACTCCTCCATTAGGAGTAGACATTATGGACTTGCGGCAAATAATTGCGCCAGTAATATATGAACAAGTGTGTCCCCACTATTTACTGCACAATTACCGTCTATTTTGTCACTTAGATTTTTGAATTATTTTAAAAATCATGAATTTGAAAAGTTCGTCTATTTTGAAAGAACCTCATCATTTTTGAAGAAAACTTCACAAACTGAAAAAAAGTTCATTGAATTTAAAAATAGTTCATCGCTTTTGAAAAAAGGTTCATCGATTTTGAAAAATAGTTCATCAATTTGAACAAAGTTCATCGTTTCTAACAGAAAGTTCACCGAATTTGAAAAAAATTCACCGTGTTTAAAAAAAAGTTCACTAATTTGGAAAAAGGGATCATCAAAATTGAAGAAAAGTTCATAAATTTGGGGAAAACTGTTCACAAAAACTTGGAAAAAGTTCATTGATTTTGAAACAAAAAATCAAATTTTGAAAAAAGATCATGGATTTTCGGAAATGTGCCCAAATTAAAAAAAAATCATCATTTAAAAAAAACATCAAATTGAAGAAAAAGTTCATGTATTTTGAAAGGTTGCATCGAACCAGGAAGCAAAAAAATAAAAAACAGAAAACAAAAAGGGAAAAAAGGAAAAAGGAGAAAGAAGAAGAAAGAAGGAATAAAAGAAGTAAACACTTAATAGATACCAGATCCGCTATGTGGCGAGGTAGTTACTCCTCGTACTACATCGAAGAGATAGTTCGCTGGTTTGATTCCCAGGCGGCGCCTTTTATTTTGAGACCTCCTATAGGCCGCTCGCTGCGGCAAAGTGCCGACGCTTCGCATAGGGCACCGCTAACCTGGGCTGGCCCATTTCCGGTGGCACCATCCGAGATGAGAAAACGCAAAAACGTGAATTGATCCTGCGATTGCGTGGTCGATGGCGTGAATGCTTGCCACTGCGACAGTCAACTTCTCACGATAGAATTGAAGAGCCATACTTAAAAGAGCATACAACAACGGCAGGGATCGTACATATACCCTACTGCAAGTGAGCAACGCTAATAGGCACCATAATTCCTGGGATTTCGTACATAAAAATGGCAGTTCGCCTTATAAGCCGAAACAGATTTAAAATTATTTTAAAGTTTTGAACGTGATTTTCTTTTTTGAAAAATACAATATGTTTCAAAACACAAACATTTTCATATTTCACAGGAATAAAATAAACTTGAAACAATTTTGGGAATCTCAAAACTTTTTTTTCGAAAAAAAGGAACAACATGAAAACAATATTTTTTTCTGAAATCAAGAAGAATTTCTTGAAAATGCAAAACATTTTCTGAAACACAGGAACAAAAAACTGAAAGCGCGAACATTTTTGAAACACATGAACATTTTGATGATGTGAACAAATTTGGAAAGCCCGAACATTTTTTGGAAATTCCCATTTTTGAATTGGTGAACAAAAGTTAATAAATGTGAACATTTTTCGAAATTCGCCGAACATTTTTTGAATTTGCGAACAAAATTTACAGGAGCATTTCTTGAATTTGTGAACAAATTTTGGAACCAGAACAATTTTTGAAAACGTGATATTTTTGAATTGGTGAACAAAAATTAAAAAGAGGAACAATTCTTGAAAATTCAGAACAAAATTTTGTAACAGAGAACAATTTGAATAACCCGAACAATTTTGTAAATGCTATTTTTTAGTATACATGAACAAAAATATAGGAAATGAAGGCATTTTTCTATAGCTTCGAACATTTTTGTAAAACACGAACATTTTTCTTTTGAAACGCGAACAATTTCTGATACTTCAAACAATTTGTGAAACACGATCAATTTTTCAATTTGTGAACGTATTTTGAAAACGATATCATTTCTTGAAATTCCAAAAATTATCTGAAATTTTCGAAATCCCTGAACATTTTTTCAAACACATTTTTTTTAAATCATGAACTAAATTTTGAGAATGAGAACAATTTTTGAAATATGAACATTGTTCAAAATAGTGAACAAATTTTGAAAGCAAGAACATATTTTGAAATTGCTGAACATTTTTTTAAACATGAACAATTTTTATAATTGTGTACAAATTTTGAACACGCGAACATTTTTTGAAATTTGGAACAGAATGTTTGAAAATTTCAAACAAAAGAAACAGGAAAAACAAAAACAAAAAACAAAGAGGAAAAGAAAAAGAAAAACTAAAACGAAAAAGAAAAAGAAACACGAACAGAAAAAGAAAAAAGAAACAGACAAAAACAAGAAAATAAAAAACGGAAAATAGAATAACCGGTCCAGGAACCTTCTAGAAGGTTCCCAAAACCGATAAAAAACCGCTGGGAATCCTCTAGAAGATTCCTAAAACCGAAACCTCGTACGTACTACGGATGGGCCGGCCCAATTCCTCGCTCGTTCGCCCAGTCTGTGTGTTTGCTCGACAGTTTGACGCAATATGCGTCAAATAGGGAATTCCTTTTATTTTCGCGAATCTAAGTCATAAGAAAGCACTATATGGGCCGGCCCAGCGCGGGGGCGCTTCAGGCGCCCGTCAAAACGAACGCAGACCGCGAGCAAGCGTACGCGTTAAAATGGGCCGGCCTAGAAACGACGCACAAGGAAAACGCTTGAGGTGAGACGTAAATACGTTTTGGGCCGTCAAAGTGGTGGGCGCTAAACATCCCGTTCGGCCGTCCACAAATAATTCCGCCGAGGCCTAGTTACTTCACTACCGACGTGCGTAGACCCAGAAGCCCGCTACACACCACGAGGCTCCATTTCTCTCCTCCGCTCCCTTAAACCCTCCGCCGGCAGCCGCCGCCGCCCCTTCTGCCGCCATGCGCCGCATCGTCCGAGCTCTCCGGCCGCTCCAAAAGCTAACCTCTCATACCACCCAGTTTCCTCTCCCCGTCCACCGCCTCCTCTCCACCTCTTCCTCCTCATCCTCCTCCTCCGCCGCTGCTGCCTCCTCAGACTCCGACTCCGCCGCCCACGACGCTGATTTTAACAGCGCTGACTTCTCCCTCCCACCCACGGACCCATCCCCAGCCTCCGCCGCACCCGTCCGCAACCCCCTCTCCGCGCTTTGTAAGGTCCGATTCGACCCCTCCCTCCGCGCACGCGCCGACGAGGCGCTCTTCGGGGAGAAGAATGCAGGGATGGGAGTGGAGGACGCGGTGGAGGAAGAGCGGTCGCGGGAGGTGGCGCTCGCGCTGCTTGAGGCCGCCCTGGAGCCGCCCGACGAGGACGAGGAGGGAGGCCCCGAGGAGGTCAGGAAGGAGGACCAGATGTCGCTCTCCGTCGGGATCGTCGGTGCGCCCAACGCCGGCAAGTCGTCGCTCACCAACACTGCTGTACGTTTTCTTTCTGCCCCTTTTTTTATGTATTTCGTTCATGAATATTGTCAATATTAGATGTTGTGACATGGGGTCAGGGCCGGTCCTGAGATTTTGGGGGCCTGGAGCGAAACTAAACCTTGAGGCCCCCTAATATAAACGTCATAATAATGATAGTCGATAACTCGATATACATGTACATGTGAAAATATTAGCAATAATTATTGTGATTTGTGTCACTGCATATATGATGACCTATGGAGGAAATAGACAAAGAAGTGTTGTGTATCTATGACAACACATCTTTAGCAATACAAAGCCATATTTATTTCACCTGAATACGAAACCATGTTTTGTGTCAGGCCGTAAATAATGTATTTGAGGTACCAAAAGGCCGTAAATAGTTCTAAAAGGAATATGTATCTAAAATGTAGTGTACTTCTTGAACTAAATAATGTTAATATCGTTATTCTAAATAGCAGTTTCGAGAAATTAAGATAGATGAGACAATTCATATGACTGGTATGCAAAATATTACTCCATATCCATATCTTTACAAATCTAATCAAACAGTGCTAAAGTTACGCTTATCTAGTTGCATGAATGGAAAAAGAAATCAAGAGTTAATTACCACGTCTATGCGGTCATTGAACAGTTCATTTGAAAACTACTCGATCAGCATCTAAAACATCTCCGCCCGCCCACCCCCCCACCCCCGCCCTCAGGGCTGGCCCTGGATGGGGTAGTACATGTCCAATCGCTTGGTACTAAGGGGAGAGATAATTTCGAAATGCATAGAAGAAAACTGATAGCTTGTGTAAGACCAATAAAAGCTATGTACATGTCATTCTATGGTTTGAGATGCCATTTATTACTACGTACTAGAGTAACATGAGCCATTCAAGACAAATAAAGTGTATTATGTTTTATCGTGTCATCTATCAGTTGTTGTGGAAGTCCTAGGATGACATCTGATCTGTTCAGGAATGGAACAATTGTTAATGTTGGATTGTTCACTTAATGCTCGCAGTGCTGCTAATATGATGCCTTATTGTTTAATAAGTGGTATTCAGTTTCATTATTAGTGAGAGTGAAATTACCATATAACCATAGTGATGCCTTAAGTTTCCTTGTTCATATCTACTAACAGGTTGGCTCAAAAGTGGCTGCAGTCTCCCGCAAGACAAATACAACAACTCATGAAATTTTGGGCGTGCTGACAAAAGGGAAAACTCAGATAGTATGTTTCTATCAAGTATCTGCTTTTGTTAGTAGGGTGTTGATCTACACTTTTCAATATTTGACTTTAGCATGGCTTCTTCAGGATCTTCTCTTTGTCAAATAATTGCAATTTGAAAATGATGTGTATTATGTATGATGTCATGGAATTCTTGTACTCCCTCCGATCCATATTACTTGTCGCTCAAACGGATTAGATCTAGCACTGAAATACATCTAGATACATCGGTTTGAGCGACGAGTAATATGGATCGGAGGTAGTATTTTATTTTAGCAAGTTATTTACTGCATTTAGAAATCTGGTTACACCTGTAGTGCAAGTACATATTTTGGCTCACCCAATCTATTTTATTCTATGGAAATTAAGAAATTTATATATGTAATGTAAAGCATTAGTTGTTTTCCCATTATGATATATTAATATCAACTAATTATGACCTGCTGCCGAAAATGCCTGCCTGAACGATGTTAAAAAAAATCTCGAAGTTTGAGTTGTTTCCAGCTGATAAAATTCTCTGCAGTGCTTTTTTGATACCCCAGGTCTCATGTTAGGGCACCATGGGTTTCCTCATAGGGATGTCACCGTTCGTGTAGAGAGTGCCTGGAACTCAGTTAACCTCTATGATTTACTAATAGTAATGTTTGATGTCAATAGGCATCTGAAAATGTAAAGTCTCACTATCTTTTCCTCTCAGGTCCATTTTCAGTTACAGTTTATCTCACACTGCTTAACCATTTGTAGATTTGTGCAGGCCTGATTCCCGAGTAATAAAGTTAATCAAACGATTGGGTGCCGAGGTAAACCCAAACCAGAAACGTATATTATGCATGAATAAGGTTGACCTAGTGGATGACAAAAAAGACTTGCTGAAGGTTGCAAAGGAATTTGAAGATCTTCCTGGATTTGAGCGGTACCCCTTGGTCTGCACTATGATTTACGTTGCGTTCCTTTTTTCATATGCCTGATTAAAATTGCCTGGAATGTTTCTTAGGTACTTCATGGTTTCTGGACTAAAAGGCAAAGGAGTGAAGGACCTTGTACAGTACTTGATGGACCAGGTATTGATTTATTCCCGACATTCAGTTTACCCTGCTAAATTGTCAAATAGCTGTATTTTCTTTACTTGTAACATGTTTGTAGTGAAAAATAAGAAGATTCTGAATTTCAAGGGAGTTGGATGCTGAATTTTGTGTGTATATTAATCGTTAGATGGATACTGTTTTGTAGATTGAAATGTCCATCTTGTGTTATGTTTATCATCCTATGAAGGCAGCTGCTTGAGTTAGGATGAATAACTTGGCTATAATTCTTTGTAGAATTTTATAGCAGATATAAAATTTAAGACTGCTTGCATTTCTTGTTCCACCCAATCCATCAAATGACCAATATCAGTTGCTTAATGAAATGATCTACTTTATTTATATGTTTTGATTCTTTGTGAAGTTTCTGAAAAAAATAACACTTGTTTTTCTTTGTTGCTGTAAACTGAATCCAGGATCTTGTGAAACACTGTGTTTGGTTGCTAAGTAATACCATTAATGATTGTTTATGCTCTCCTTTTAGGTACTTGCCAATAGAAAAAATGAAACATGTGATGAAATCAATTTTATCACGATCAATACCCAAATATATCCCCTCTATGTAGACAGTGAGAAACTTAACCTCTTCTATGTTAGGCAGTGAGAAGACCTTGGGACGAGGAACCGGCGACAATGACTGAAGAAGTAATGAAAACCATATCATTGGAGGTTGTGCGAGAGAAGATGCTGGATCATATTCACCAAGTAATTCTTATAATTTATTCTGCTGTGAAACTTGGCGCTCCTTTAATATGTGTGCATTATTTGCTAAATATGAGTTTCTACAGGAAATCCCATATGTAATTGAGCATCGGCTGATGGATTGGAAGGAGCTAAAAGACGGTTCTCTTAGGGTGGAACAACACTTTATTGCACCAAAGCAAAGCCAACGGCAGATCCTTGTTGGAAAAAATGGCTCTAAGATCGGGTAATATTCTTGTATTCAAACGTGCTTCCATGTATCAATATGACAAGCTATTTCTTTGGTGAACTGCCTTCCCTTTTCGTGTCTCCAGTTAGATGTATTGCAAGAATTATGCCTATTCAGTTCACGCCTCCAATCAAATGTATTATGACAACTAATCGTATGCATGCTTGATCCTAATGTGTTGATTTGGGATAAATATTTCAGGAGAATCGGGATTGAAGCCAATGAAGAATTGCGGTCCATATTCAAGAGAGATGTCCATCTGATGCTCCAAGTTAGAGTTGCTAAGAAGAGGAGTTCTTGAATAGATCAGCAGATCATGAGTAAGTCTCCACATTTCATTTCCTGCTAGCCCTGTTTTGTAAGTCTGTTAGCAGATTTGGTAGAAATGGTAGAAAGATTCAAAAAGTGCGCAGTTAAGGCTAGTCATAGTGGGAGTAACTTAGCTAGTAACATAGCGCACTCCAATAAATTTTTGCTTATGTGGCAAGTATTTAATGTGAGGTGGTAACATAATATGTTACTGTAACATAGCGCTTCCCAAGACAAGATGAGTCTACAAGCTAATAAATGAAGCCATCTATGACACTACTATCATGTTACTTTGCATTATGAAGGTAGTAACTTAGACTAGTTTCATGCATATGACACTAGTCTAAGTTACTCCCCACTATGACCAGCCTAATATTCTCTCAAAACTTTGCCACCGAAGTAAATAGTTCTGCAAAAACTTCTTATATTTAGTTACAGAGGTACAGTAGTAATTTTCTTGGTCTCCAGAATCGTGATGTTTTGATTCTTCATCCAATTGTCTGAAGTAATATATGTTACCTTGTGCAGTTGTAGCGGCTGTATAGATAGCTGCTGGTACGAGGTCTGCTCTGCGGTGCCGGTTCAGAGATATTCGATTATGTGAGCCTGTGCTTGTGTTGGTCGTGTTCAATGGTACTGTGAGGGCTTCTCCACTTGAATCAAGGACCTGTATGCCTTAGCATTCAAATATGAGTAGCGATTTCCAGTTACAAGTTTGCTCGACAATATTGAGCAGGATGTAAGCACATATAAGGACGAGTTGCAAAGAGGCGGGCCTGGACATCTGAGTATGTTGTGATACATAGATATACGTACCTGCACTAGGTTATTGTGATTCTGTTTCAAATAAGTTGTACCTTGTGTAAAAGACAAGCTTGTAAGGCTTGTCTTTTCTTTGTTAAAACAGTTTTGCTAAGTCTCAGTCAACTGAGACTTCGTTATGTCTCAGTTGATGCTACCTTCCTTCAATATTTTGCATGGAGATTCGTACAAAAAAAATGTTTTTTTTTTGTTCTTACATAGTATACCACTTGACTGAGACTTGGTTAAGTCTCAATGGATTGAGACCTAGCCACATCCATGTTAAAATATATATAATCCCTCTTAGTATAAGGCGTGCCTCTACTCCTGA
Source organism: Aegilops tauschii subsp. strangulata (assembly GCF_002575655.3). NCBI lineage: Eukaryota > Viridiplantae > Streptophyta > Magnoliopsida > Poales > Poaceae > Aegilops > Aegilops tauschii. The sequence continues at coordinate 301,379,398 of NC_053041.3, read as the reverse complement.
AAAAAAGACTCAGTTGGTAGATTTTTAGCTGTCCGTAACGACACTCCCCTGACGGCGCGCCTAGGGTTTAGACTACTCCTGGACTCCACTGGAGTTCGCTTAGGTTTCCTTCTCCATCCGCTTCCCGGGACCCGGTAACCTCTCGGGCTATGGAGACCTACTTTCCCGGCTTTCCCACTTTGGAGACCTGGAGTGTGGGTGGGTTGTGGAGTTTGTCGATCTAGGTTTGTGGAGCAGATGGCAAGCAAAGCGTTGGGTTCGAGCGTTCAGAGCAGAGCAGGATCTCTTGAGGCAGAAGGGGTGCTAAGCCTCCAAATAGATGATCTCCTCAAAGCCTGTGTGTTTGCGGATCCCGCAAACCGGGCCATTCGCTAAAATAACCGTGTGTTACGGGATCCATCCTGTATCTCTGACCCGAGCAGATCCGCCAAATCAGGTCGTCCCAGAATATTTTTGGGGATCCCGCATCCGCGAGCCCATTTCCTCCATATGTGTGGGAATCCACCCGATTTTGCCGGATCCTCTTTCGCCGACTTCTGTTTCCCGCCTCTCACCCCGATGCCGCCGCCCATCCGTCCTCCGACCTCACCGTCCGGCCTCGCGGCGCCGGAATTCAGCCGGATGGAGCCACCGCCGCCCCCCGGGTGCTCCATACCATGCTCCGCCACCGCCGTCGGTCCGTCCGCCCGGGCCTCACACGGCTCCAACTCCTCCCGCCGCCGCTCCAATTCCTCCCGCGGCCCTCAAGAGGAAGCAGCAAGGGAGCCATCTCGTTCAAAGCGGCGCAGCCGGCGCGGCACCACCGAGCGTCGCACCCGCTCCGGTTCCAAAATCTTATGGAGATCGTGCTCTGGAGGAAGATGGAGCTCAAAAATCTTATGAGTGGTAGCGGTGTTGGGTTTGGAGGGGGCTTTTCTTTCGGCAATGGTGGTGGTGGCCTTGGCATGGGTGGCGGAGGTAGCTTCGGCATGGTTGGTGGTGGTGGCTTCGACATGGGTGTTGGTGGTGGTGATGGTGGCTTCGGCATGGGTGGTGGTGCTTCGGCAAGCCAAGTGAATGGTGGTGATGGTGGTCGTGCTCAATCTCCGGTCCAACTGAATGGTGGTGATGGTGGTGCTCACTCTCCGGTTCAAATTTGTGAAGATGGTGGTGCTCACTCACCGGTTCAAGTTCGTGCAGATGGTGGTGCGAGCTCTCCGGTCAATGTGAATGATGGCGATGGAGGTGCTAGGGGCTTATGGAGGAGCTTGGTTAGGATGAGTGGCACAAAATTTCAAGCAAATGTTAGTCCAGATATCGATAAAGTTGAGAAGGTTCACAAAATTGCAAGTAAAGCAAATAGATCAAATCCAAGTATATCACTAGGAACGGATCCGCACAACCAAGTGTTGGGGAACGTAGTAATTTAAAAAAAATTACGCACACGCAAGATCATGGTGATGCATAGCAACGAGAGGGGAGAGTGTTGTCCACGTACCCTCGTAGACCGTAAGCGGAAGCGTTATGACAACGCGGTTGATGTAGTCGTACGTCTTCATGATTGAACGATCCTAGTACCGAAAGTACGGCACCTCCGCGATCTGCACACGTTCGGCTCGGTGACGTCCCACGAACTCACGATCCAGCAGAGTGTCGAGGGAGAGCTTCGTCAGCACGAGGGCGTGATGATGGTGATGATGAATCTACCGGCGCAGGGTTTCGCCTAAGCACTGCAACGATTTGACCGAGGTGGATTATGGTGGACGGGGGCACCGCACACGGCTAAGAGATCAATGATCAACTTGTGTGTTCTAGGGTGCCCCTGCCCCCGTATATAAAGGAGCAAGGGGGGAGGCCGGCCGGCCCTTGGGGCGCGTCAAGGAGGGGAGGAGTCCTCCTCCTAGTAGGAGTAGGACTCCCCCTTTCCTAGTCCAACTAGGAGGAGGAAGGGGGAAGGAAGGAGAGGGAGAGAGGGAGGGAAAGAGGGGGCACCGCCCCCCTCCTTGTCCAATTCGGACTCCCAAGGGGGGGGGGGAGGCCAGCCCTATGGCCCCTCCTCTCTCTCTCACAAGGCCCATGTTGGCCCATTAGTTCCCCCGGGGGTTTCGATAACCCCCCGACACTTCGATAATTATCCGGTGACCCCCGGAACTCATACGGTGTCCGAATATAGTCATCCAATATATCAATCTTTATGTCTCGACCATTTCGAGACTCCTCGTCATGTCCGTGATCACATCCGGGACTCCGAACTATCTTCGGCACATCAAGACACATAAACTCATAATACCGATCGTCACCGAACGTTAAGCATGCGGACCCTACGGGTTCGAGAACTATGTAGACATGACCGAGACACGTCTCCGGTCAATAACCAATAGAGGAACCTGGATGTTCATATTGGCTCCCACATATTCTACGAAGATCTTTATCGGTCAAACCGCATTACAACATACATTGTTCCCTTTGTCATCGGTATGTTACTTGCCCGAGATTCGATCGTCGGTATCTCAACTCCTAGTTCAATCTCGTTACCGGCAAGTCTCTTTACTCGTTCCGTAATGCATCATCCTGCAACTAACTCATTAGTCACATTGCTTGCAAGGCTTATAGTGATGTGCATTACCGAGAGGGCCCAGAGATACCTCTCTGACAATCGGAGTGACAAATCCTAATCTCGATCTATGCCAACTCAACAAGTACCATCGGAGACACCTGTAGAGCACCTTTATAATCACCCAATTACGTTGTGACGTTTGGTAGCACACAAAGTGTTCCTCCGGTATTCGGGAGTTGCATAATCTCATAGTCATAGGAACATGTATAAGTCATGAAGAAAGCAATAGCAATATACTAAATGATCAAGTGCTAAGCTAACGGAATGGGTCAAGTCAATCACATCATTCTCTAATGATGTGATCCCGTTAATCAAATGACAACTCATGTCTATGGCTAGGAAACTTAACCATCTTTGATTCAACGAGCTAGTCAGCATACTAGTGACACTCTGTCTATGTATTCACACATGTACTAAGTTTCCGGTTAATACAATTCGAGCATGAATAGAAACATTTATCATGATATAAGGAAATATAAATAACAATTTTATTATTGCCTCTAGGGCATATTTCCTTGACCAAGGAGTGAGCTCAAAATGTGTAACCACAGAGAATGCTCTTGTTGTACGGATGCTAGATAGACGCTAGCTCGATTGCTCAAATGGGCAAGATACGCTTTGTGCACCAACCTATGAGAGAAACATGCCGTCTTCAATCCCAAGTATCCTATGTATGTAATGACCAAGATGATGTAGCTATGCAAAATGGCTGGATGCTATTGCTTACAAGCTCTTTGTTTCTCCTCTTTTGCTTAAAAGCCTTTTTTACTATGCCACAATGCTTGATTTGCGAGCCAAAATATGAGACAAATATGTAAGATATGCATGGGAGAGACTTATGGCACAATGATGATAGCAAGATTATTTGCATGCTAAATGTAGCTATGCGGAGTAAGCGTATCACTAAGGTGCACAAAGAGCGTGGCCCGACAATTCTCAACTTGCTAGTCTCGATAGGTAAGTGACGCATAAAGGCTCGGGTTATCAAAGCAATGGCAAGGAAATGTACTAAGTGTCGTCGAGATTACCGTCCTTGCTTACGGTTGGTATGAGGATGAATGTTGGGAAACGTTGCATGGAAAACAAAAAAAATTCTACGCACACGCAAGATCTGTCCATGGAGATGCATAGCAACGAGAGGGGAGAGTGTGCCTACGTACCCTCGTAGACCGTAAGCAGAAGCGTTTGACAACGCGGTTGATGTAGTCGAACTTCTTCGCGTTCCAACCGATCGAGTACCGAACGTACGACACCTCCGCGTTCAGCACACGTTCAGCTCGATGACGTCCTCCGCCTTCTTGATCCAGCAAGACGGCGAGGTAGTGGATGAGTTCTGGCAGCACGACGGCGTGGTGACGGTGATGGTGAAGCTCTCTCCGCAGGGCTTCGCCTAAGCACTACGAAAATATGACTAGGGGTGTAAACGGTGGAGGGGGGCGCCGCACACGGCTAAGCAATTGTTCTGGGTGTGCTAGGCGCCCCCCTCCCACATATATATAGGTGGGGGAGGAGGGAGCAGCCAGGAGGCGCCCCCAAGTAGGCCGAATCCTACTTGGGATCTCCTCCCAAGTGGCGCCCCCTTGCTGTGTTTAGGTGCGGGGAAAGGCAGGGAAGGGAGGCGCCCCCTTTTCCTTTCTCCCATGAGAAGGGGAAGGCAGGAGGGGCTAGCCCTTCCCCCTTTCCTTCCATAGGGCCAAACGGCCAGGGAGAGGGGCGCACTAGCCCCCTGTGGGCTGGTCTGTCCCTCCCTGGCCTGTTAGGCCAATACACCTACCGGGGTGCCAGGAACCCCTTCCGGTGACCCGATGACTACCTGGTGCATCCCGAAACTCTTCCGGTGTCCGAATACCATCGTTCTATATATCAATCTTTACCTCTCGACCATTTCGAGACTCCTCGTCATGTGCGTGATCTCATCCGGGACTCCGCACAACATTCGGTCACAAAATCATATAACTCATAGAACACCATATCGTCAACGAACGTTAAGCGTGCGGACCCTACAGGTTCGAGAACTATGTAGACATGACTGAGACACCTCTCCGGTCAATAACCAAGAGCGGAATCTGGATGCCCATATTGGCTCATACATATTCTACGAACATCTTTATCGGTCGAGCCGTTATGACAATATACGTAATTCCCTTTGTCCATCGGTATGTTACTTGCCCGAGATTCGATCGTCGGTATCTTCATACCTAGTTCAATCTCGTTACCGGCAAGTCTCTTTACTCGTTCCGTAATACATCATCTTGCAACTAACTCATTAGTCACTTTTCTTGCAATGCTTCTTATGATGTGTACTACCGAGAGGGCCCAGAGATACCTCTCCGACAGTTGGAGTGACAAGTCCTAATCTCGATCTATGCCAACTCAACAAACACCATCGGAGATACCTGTAGAGCATCTTTATGATCACCCAGTTAAGTTGTGACGTTTGATAGCACATAAGGTATTCCTCCGATATCCGGGAGTTGCATAATCTCATAGTCGAAGGAATATGTATTTGACATTAAGAAAGCAATAGCAATAAACTGAATGGTCAAAATGCTAAGCTAACGGATGGGTCTTGTCCATCACATCATTCTCCTAATGATGTCATCCCGTTATCAAATGACAACACATGTCTATGGTTAGGAAACCTTAACCATCTTTGATCAACGAGCTAGTCTAGTACAGCCTTACTAGGGACACGGTATTGTTTATGTATTCACACATGTATTTAAGTTTCTGATCGATACAATTCTAGCATGAATAATAAACCTTTATCATGAATAAGTAAATATAAAACAACAACTTTATTATTGCCTCTAGGTCATATTTCCTTCAGTCTCCCACTTGCACTAGAGTCAATAATCTGGATTACATTGTGATGAATCTAACACCCATGGAGTCTTGGTGCTGATCATGTTTTGCTCGCGGAAGAGGCTTAATCAACAGGTCTGCCACATTCAGATCCGTATGTACTTTGAAAATTTCTATGTCTCCATCCATGACCTTTTCACGAATGGAGTCGAAGCGTCTCTTGATGTGTTTGGTTCTCTTGTGAAACCTGGATTCCTTCGCGAAGGCAATTGCTCCAGTGTTGTCACAAAAGATTTTCATTGGACCCGATGCACTGGGTATTACACCCAGATCGGATATGAACTCCTTCATCCAAACTTATTCATGTGCTGCTTCCGAAGCAGCTATGTATTCCGCTTCACAGATTGATACGTCTCCAACGTATCTATAATTTATGAAGTATTCATGCTATTATATTATCCATCTTGGATGTTTAATGGGCTTTACTATGCACTTTTATATGACTTTTGGGACTAACCTATTGACCCAGAGCCCAGTGCCAGTTTCTGTTTTTTTCCCTTGTTTCAGTGTTTCGCAGAAAAGGAATATCAAACGGAGTCCAAACGGAATGAAACCTCCGGGAAAGTTATTTTTGGAAAGAAAGCAATACGGGAGACTTGGAGTGCACGTCAGGGGATCAACGAGGAGAGCACGAGGCTAGGGGGTGCGCCCACCCCCTGGGGGCGCCCTCGTGGCTCCCCTTACCGACTTCTTTCGCCTATATATTCCAATATACCCTAAAACCTTCGGGGAACAGAATAGATCGGGAGTTCCACCGCCGCAAGCTTCTGTAGCCACCAAAAACCAATCGGGACCCTGTTCCGGCACCCTGCCGGAGGGGGGGATCCCTCACCGGTGGCCATCTTCATCCCCCGACGCTCTCCATGACGAGGAGGGAGTATTTCACCCTCGGGGCTGAGGGTATGTACCAATAGCTATGTGTTGGATCTCTCTCTCTCTCTCTCTCTCTCTCTCGTGTTCTTGATTTGGCACGATCTTGATGTATCGCGAGCTTTGCTATTATAGTTGGATCTTATGATGTTTCTCCCCCTCTACTCTCTTGCAGTGGATTGAGTTTTCCCTTTGAATTAATCTTATCGGATTGAGTCTTTAATGATTTGAGAACACTTGATGTATGTCTTGCCGTGCGTATCTGTGGTGACAATGGGATATCACGTGATTCACTTGATGTATGTTTTGGTGATCAACTTGCGGGTTCCGCCCATGAACCTATGCATAGGGGCTGGCACACGTTTTCGTGTTGATTCTCCGGTAGAAACTTTGGGGCACTCTTTGAGGTTCTATGTGTTGGTTGAATAGATGAATCTAAGATTGTGTGATGCATATCGTATAATCATACCCACGGATACTTGAGGTGATATTGGAGTATCTAGGTGACATTAGGGTTTTGGTTGATGTGTGTCTTAAGGTGTTATTTTACTACAAACTCTACGGCTGTTTGTGACACTTATAGGAATAGCCCAATGGATTGATCGGAAAGAATAACTTTGAGGTGGTTTCGTACCCTACCATAATCTCTTCGTTTGTTCTCCACTATTAGTGACTTTGGAGTGACTCTATGTTGCATGTTGAGGGATAGTTATTGTTGGGAATCGTAGCATAATTTTAAAATTTTCCTACGCTCACCAAGATGCATCTATGGAGTATACTAGCAACGAGGGGAAAGGAGTGCATCTACATACCCTTGTAGATTGCGAGCGGAAGCGTTCCAATGAACGTGGATGACGGAGTCGTACTCGCTGTGATCCAAATCACTGATGACCGAGTGCCGAACGGACGGCACCTCCGCGTTCAACACACATACGGTGCAGCGACGTCTCCTCCTTCTTGATCCAGCAAGGGGAAAAGAGAGGTTGATGGAGATCCAGCAGCACGACGGCGTGGTGGTGGATGTAGCGGGATGCCGGCAGGGCTTCACCGAGCTTCTACGAGAGAGAGAGGTGTAGAAGGGGAGGAGGGAGGCGCCCAAGGCTGAGATGTTGCTGCCCTCCCTCCCCCCTTTATATAGGACCCCTTGGGAGGGGGGGGGGGGCGCCGGCCAAACCCATCTAGGGTGGGGGGGGGGGGGCGGCGGCCAGGGGGGTGCCTTGCCCCCCAAGGCAAGTGGGAAGCCCCCCACCCTAGGGTTCCCAACCCTAGGCGCATGGGGGGAGGCCCATGGGGGGGCGCCCAGCCCACTAGGGGCTGGTTCCCTTCCCACTTCAGCCCACGGGGCCCTCTGGGATAGGTGGCCCCACCCGGTGGACCCCCGGGACCCTTCCGGTGGTCCCGGTACAATACCGGTAACCCCCGAAACTTTCCCGGTGGCCGAAACTTGACTTCCTATATATAATTCTTCACCTCCAGACCATTCCGGAACTCCTCGTGACGTCCGGGATCTCATCCGGGACTCCGAACAACTTTCGGGTTTCCGCATACACATATCTCTACAACCCTAGCGTCACCGAACCTTAAGTGTGTAGACCCTACGGGTTTAGGAGACATGCAGACATGACCGAGACGCCTCTCCAGTCAATAACCAACAGCGGGATCTGGATACCCATGTTGGCTCCCACATGTTCCACGATGATCTCATCGGATGAACCACGATGTCGAGGATTCAATCAATCCCGTATACAATTCCCTTTGTCAATCGGTATGTTACTTGCCCGAGATTCGATCGTCGGTATCCCAATACCTTGTTCAATCTCGTTACCGGCAAGTCTCTTTACTCGTACCGCAATGCATGATCCCGTGACTAACGCCTTAGTCACATAGAGCTCATTATGATGATGCATTACCGAGTGGGCCCAGAGATACCTCTCCGTCACACGGAGTGACAAATCCCAGTCTCGATCCGTGCCAACCCAACAGACACTTTTGGAGATACCCGTAGTGCACCTTTATAGTCACCCAGTTACGTTGTGACGTTTGGCACACCCAAAGCACTCCTACGGTATCCGGGAGTTGCACGATCTCATGGTCTAAGGAAAAGATACTTGACATTGGAAAAGCTTTAGCAAACGAAACTACACGATCTTTTATGCTATGCTTAGGATTGGGTCTTGTCCATCACATCATTCTCCTAATGATGTGATCCCGTTATCAATGACATCCAATGTCCATAGTCAGGAAACCATGACTATCTGTTGATCAACGAGCTAGTCTACTAGAGGCTTACTAGGGACACGTTGTGGTCTATGTATTCACACATGTATTACGATTTCCGGACAATACAATTATAGCATGAACAATAGACAATTACCATGAACAAAGAAATATAATAATAACCATTTATTATTGCCTCTAGGGCATATTTCCAACAGTCTCCCACTTGCACTAGAGTCAATAATCTAGTTACATTGTGATGAATCGAACACCCATTGCGTCCTGGTGTTGATCATGTTTTGCTCTAGGGAGAGGTTTAGTCAACGGATCTGCTACATTCAGGTCCGTATGTACTTTACAAATATCTATGTCTCCATTTTGAACACTTTCACGAATGGAGTTGAAGCAATGCTTGATATGCCTGGTCTTCTTGTGAAACCTGGGCTCCTTCGCAAGGGCAATAGCTCCAGTGTTGTCACAGAATAGAGTCATCGGGCCCGACGCATTGGGAATCACCCCTAGGTCGGTAATGAACTCCTTCATCCAGACTGCTTCCTGTGCTGCCTCCGAGGCTGCCATGTACTCCGCTTCACATGTAGATCCCGCCACGACGCTTTGCTTGCAACTGCACCAGCTTACTGCTCCTCCATTCAAAATATACACGTATCCGGTTTGTGACTTCGAGTCATCCAGATCTGTGTCGAAGCTAGCGTCGACGTAACCCTTTACGACGAGCTCTTCGTCACCTCCATAAACGAGAAACATATCCTTAGTCCTCTTCAGGTACTTCAGGATATTCTTGACCGCTGTCCAGTGTTCCATGCCGGGATTACTTTGGTACCTTCCTACCAAACTTACGGCAAGGTTTACATCAGGTCTGGTACACAGCATGGCATACATAATAGACCCTATGGCCGAGGCATAGGGGATGACACTCATGTTTTCTATATCTTCTGCCGTGGTCGGGCATTGAGCCGTGCTCAATTGCACACCTTGCAATACAGGCAAGAACCCCTTCTTGGACTGATCCATATTGAACTTCTTCAATATCTTGTCAAGGTATGTACTCTGTGAAAGACCAATGAGGCGTCTCGATCTATCTCTATAGATCTTGATGCCTAATATATAAGTAGCTTCTCCAAGGTCCTTCATTGAAAAACACTTATTCAAATAGGCCTTTACACTTTCCAAGAATTCTATATCATTTCCCATCAATAATATGTCATCCACATATAATAAGAGAAATGCTACAGAGCTCCCACTCACTTTCTTGTAAACACAGGCTTCTCCATAAGTCTGTGTAAACCCAAACGCTTTGATCATCTCATCAAAGCGAATGTTCCAACTCCGAGATGCTTGCACCAGCCCATAGATTGAGCGATGGAGCTTGCATACTTTGTTAGCATTCTTAGGATCGACAAAACCTTCCGGCTGCATCATATACAACTCTTCCTTAAGGAAGCCGTTAAGGAATGCCGTTTTGACGTCCATCTGCCATATCTCATAATCATAGTATGCGGCAATTGCTAACATGATTCAAACGGACTTCAGCTTCGCTACGGGTGAGAAAGTCTCATCGTAGTCAACCCCTTGAACTTGTCGATAACCCTTAGCGATGAGTCGAGCCTTATAGATGGTCACATTACCATCCTCGTCCGTCTTCTTCTTAAAGATCCATTTGTTTTCTATGGCTCGCCGATCATCGGGCAAGTCAGTCAAAGTCCATACTTCGTTTTCATACATGGATCCTATCTCGGATTTCATGGCTTCTAGCCATTTGTCGGAATCCGGGCCCGCCATCGCTTCTTCATAGTTCGAAGGTTCACCGTTGTCTAACAACATGATTTCCAGGACAGGGTTGCCGTACCACTCTGGTGCGGAACGTGTCCTTGTGGACCTACGAAGTTCAGTAGTAACTTGATTCGAAGCTTCATGATCATCATCATTAACTTCCTCCCCAGTCGGTGTAGGCACCACAGGAACATTTTCCCGCACTGTGCTACTTTCCGGTTCGGAAGGGGTGACAATCACCTCATCAAGTTCCACTTTCCTCCCACTCAATTCTTTCGAGAGAAACTCCTTCTCTAGAAAGGACCCGTTCTTGGCAACGAAGATCTTGCCTTCGGATCTGAGGTAGAAGGTATACCCAATAGTTTCCTTAGGGTATCCTATGAAGACACATTTTTCCGACTTGGGTTCGAGCTTTTCAGGTTGAAGTTTCTTGACATAAGCATCGCATCCCCAAACTTTTAGAAACGACAGCTTAGGTTTCTTCCCAAACCATAATTCATACGGTGTCGTCTCAACGGATTTCGACGGAGCCCTATTTAAAGTGAATGCGGCAGTCTCTAAAGCATAGCCCCAAAATGAGAGCGGTAAATCGGTAAGAGACATCATAGATCGCACCATATCCAATAGAGTGCGATTACGACGTTCGGACATACCGTTTCTCTGAGGTGTTCCAGGCGGCGTGAGTTGTGAAACTATTCCACATTTCCTTAAGTGTGTACCAAACTCGTGACTTAAATATTCTCCACCACGATCTGATCGTAAGAATTTTATTTTTCTGTCATGTTGATTCTCAACCTCACTCTGAAATTCCTTGAACTTCTCAAAGGTTTCAGACTTGTGTTTCATTAGGTAGACATACCCATCTCTACTTAAATCATCAGTGAGAGTGAGAACATAACGATATCCTCCGCGAGCCTCAACACTCATTGGACCGCACACATCGGTATGTATGATTTCCAATAAGTTGGTTGCTCGCTCCATTGTTCCGGAGAACGGAGTCTTGGTCATCTTACCCATGAGGCATGGTTCGCACGTGTCAAATGATTCGTAATCAAGAGACTCCAAAAGTCCATCTGCATGGAGCTTCTTCATGCGCTTGACACCAATGTGACCAAGGCGGCAGTGCCACAAGTATGTGGGACTATCGTTATCAACTTTACATCTTTTGGTATTCACACTATGAATATGTGTAACATCACGTTCGAGATTCATCAAAAATAAACCATTGACCAGCGGGGCATGACCATAAAACATATCTCTCAAATAAATAGAACAACCATTATTCTCGGATTTAAATGAGTAGCCATCTCGAATTAAACGAGATCCAGATACAATGTTCATGCTCAAAGCTGGCACTAAATAACAATTATTGAGGTTTAAAACTAATCCCGTGGGTAGATGCAGAGGTAGCGTGCCGACGGCGATCACATCGACCTTGGAACCATTCCCGACGCGCATCATCACCTCGTCCTTCGCCAGTCTCCGTTTATTCCGTAGTTCCTGTTTTGAGTTACAAATATGAGCAACCGCACCGGTATCAAATACCCAGGAGCTACTACGAGTACTGGTAAGGTACACATCAATTACATGTATATCACATATACCTTTGCTGTTGCCGACCTTCTTGTCCGCTAGGTATTTGGGGCAGTTCCGCTTCCAGTGACCACTTCCCTTGCAATAAAAGCACTCAGTCTCGGGCTTGGGTCCATTCTTCGACTTCTTCCCAGTAACTGGCTTACCGGGCGCGGCAACTCCCTTGCCGTCCTTCTTGAAGTTCTTCTTACCCTTGCCCTTCTTGAACTTAGTGGTTTTATTCACCATCAACACTTGATGTTCTTTTCTGATCTCCACCTCCGCTGATTTCAGCATCGAATATACCTCAGGAATGGTCTTTTCCATCCCCTGCATATTGAAGTTCATCACAAAGCTCTTGTAGCTTGGTGGAAGCAACTGAAGGATTCTGTCAATGACCGCATCATCCGGGAGATTAACTCCCAGCTGAGACAAGCGGTTGTGCAACCCAGACATTCTGAGTATATGCTCACTAACAGAACTATTCTCCTCCATTTTACAGCTGAAGAACTTGTCGGAGACTTCATATCTCTCGACCCGGGCATGAGCTTGGAAAACCATTTTCAGCTCCTCGAACATCTCATATGCTCCATGTTTCTCAAAACGCTTTTGAAGACCCGGTTCTAAGCTGTAAAGCATGCCGCACTGAACGAGGGAGTAATCATCAGCACGCTGCTGCCAAGCGTTCATAACGTCTTGGTTCTCTGGGATTGGTGCTTCACCTAGCGGTGCTTCTAAGACATAATCTTTCTTGGCTTCTATGAGGATGATCCTCAGGTTCCGGACCCAGTCCGTATAGTTGCTGCCATCATCTTTCAGCTTGGTTTTCTCTAGGAACGCGTTGAAATTGAGGACAACGTGGGCCATTTGATCTACAAGACATAGTGTAAAGATTTTAGACTAAGTTCATGATAATTAAGTTCATCTAATCAAATTACTCAATGAACTCCCACTCGGATAGACATCCCTCTAGTCATCTAAGTGAAACATGATCCGAGTTAACTAGGCCGTGTCCGATCATCACGTGAGACGGACTAGTCAAGATCGGTGAACATCTCCATGTTGATCGTATCTTCTATACGACTCATGCTCGACCTTTCGGTCCTCCGTGTTCTGAGGCCATGTCTGTACATGCTAGGCTCGTCAAGTCAACCTAAGTGTATTGCGTGTGTTCCAAGGCCATGTCTGTACATGCTAGGCTCGTCAACACCCGTTGTATTCGAACGTTAGAATCTATCACACCCGATCATCACGTGGTGCTTCGAAACAACGAACCTTCGCAACGGTGCACAGTTAGGGGAAACACTTTTCTTGAAATTATCATAAGGGATCATCTTACTTACTACCGTCGTTCTAAGCAAATAATATGCAAAAACATGATAAACATCACATGCAATCAAATAGTGACATGATATGGCCAATATCATTATGCTCCTTTGATCTCCATCTTCGGGGCACCATGATCATCTTCGTCACCGGCATGACACCATGATCTCCATCATCATGATCTCCATCATTGTGTCTTCATGAAGTCGTCACGCCAACGATTACTTCTACTTCTATGGCTAACGCGTTTAGCAAAAAGTAAAGTAATTTACATGGCGTTATTCAATGACACGCAGGTCATACAAAATAATAAAGACAACTCCTATGGCTCCTGCCGGTTGTCATACTCATCGACATGCAAGTCGTGATTCCTATTACAAGAATATGATCAATCTCATACATCACATATATCATTCATCACATCTTCTGGCCATATCACATCACATAACACATGCTGCAAAAACAAGTTAGACGTCCTCTAATTGTTGTTGCAAGTTTTTACGTGGTTTGTAGGTTTCTAGCAAGAACGTTTCTTACCTACGTATGACCACAACGTGATTTGCCAATTTCTATTTACCCTTCATAAGGACCCTTTTCATCGAATCCGTACCGACTAAAGTAGGAGAGACAGACACCCGCTAGCCACCTTATGCATCTAGTGCATGTCAGTCGGTGGAACCTGTCTCACGTAAGCGTACGTGTAAGGTCGGTCCAGGCCGCTTCATCCTACAATGCCGCCGAAACAAGAAACGACTAGTAGCAGCAAGAAGAATTGGCAACATCAACGCCCACAACTTCTTTGTGTTCTACTCGTGCATAGTAACTACGCATAGGCCTGGCTCATGATGCCACTGTTGGGAATCGTAGCATAATTTTAAAATTTTCCTACGCTCACCAAGATGCATCTATGGAGTATACTAGCAATGAGGGGAAAGGAGTGCATCTACATACCCTTGTAGATCGCGAGCGGAAGCGTTCCAATGAACGTGGATGACGGAGTCGTACTCGCCGTGATCCAAATCACCGATGACCGAGTGCCGAACGGACGGCACCTCCGCGTTCAACACACGTACGGTGCAGCGACGTCTCCTCCTTCTTGATCCAGCAAGGGGAAAAGAGAGGTTGATGGAGATCCAGCAGCACGACGGCGTGGTGGTGGATGTAGCGGGATGCCGGCAGGGCTTCACCGAGCTTCTACGAGAGAGAGAGGTGTAGCAGGGGAGGAGGGAGGCGCCCAAGGCTGAGATGTTGCTGCCCTCCCTCCCCCCTTTATATAGGCCCCCTTGGGAGGGGGGCGCCGGCCAAACCCATCTAGGGTGGGGGGGCGGCGGCCAGGGGGGTGCCTTGCCCCCCAAGGCAAGTGGGAAGCCCCCCACCCTAGGGTTCCCAACCCTAGGCGCATGGGGGGAGGCCCATGGGGGGGGCGCCCAGCCCACTAGGGGCTGGTTCCCTTCCCACTTCAGCCCACGGGGCCCTCTGGGATAGGTGGCCCCACCTGGTGGACCCCCGGGACCCTTCCGGTGGTCCCGGTACAATACCGGTAACCCCCGAAACTTTCCCGGTGGCCGAAACTTGACTTCCTATATATAATTCTTCACCTCCAGACCATTCCGGAACTCCTCGTGATGTCCGGGATCTCATCCGGGACTCCGAACAACTTTCGGGTTTCCGCATACACATATCTCTACAACCCTAGCGTCACCGAACCTTAAGTGTGTAGACCCTACGGGTTTAGGAGACATGCAGACATGACCGAGACGCCTCTCCGGTCAATAACCAACAGCGGGATCTGGATACCCATGTTGGCTCCCACATGTTCCACGATGATCTCATCGGATGAACCACGATGTCGAGGATTCAATCAATCCCGTATACAATTCCCTTTGTCAATCGGTATGTTACTTGCCCGAGATTCGATCGTCGGTATCCCAATACCTTGTTCAATCTCGTTACCGGCAAGTCTCTTTACTCGTACCGCAATGCATGATCCCGTGACTAACGCCTTAGTCACATAGAGCTCATTATGATGATGCATTACCGAGTGGGCCCAGAGATACCTCTCCGTCACACGGAGTGACAAATCCCAGTCTCGATCCGTGCCAACCCAACAGACACTTTTGGAGATACCCGTAGTGCACCTTTATAGTCACCCAGTTACGTTGTGACGTTTGGCACACCCAAAGCACTCCTACGGTATCCGGGAGTTGCACGATCTCATGGTCTAAGGAAAAGATACTTGACATTGGAAAAGCTTTAGCAAACGAAACTACACGATCTTTTATGCTATGCTTAGGATTGGGTCTTGTCCATCACATCATTCTCCTAATGATGTGATCCCGTTATCAATGACATCCAATGTCCATAGTCAGGAAACCATGACTATCTGTTGATCAACGAGCTAGTCTACTAGAGGCTTACTAGGGACACGTTGTGGTCTATGTATTCACACATGTATTACGATTTCCGGACAATACAATTATAGCATGAACAATAGACAATTACCATGAACAAAGAAATATAATAATAACCATTTATTATTGCCTCTAGGGCATATTTCCAACAGTTATATGATCTAATTATGTTATTATTGTTGAGAGAACTTGCACTAGTGAAAGTATGAACCCTAGGCCTTGTTTCCTAGCATTGCAAGACCGTTTACGCTCACTTTTATCATTAGTTACCTTGCTGTTTTTATACTTTCAGATTACAAAAACCTATATCTACCATCCATATTGCACTTGTATAACCATCTCTTCGCCGAACTAGTGCACCTATACAATTTACCATTGTATTGGGTGTGTTGGGGACACAAGAGACTCTTTGTTATTTGGTTGCAGGGTTGCTTGAGAGAGACCATCTTCATCCTACGCCTCCCACGGATTGATAAACCTTAGGTCATCCACTTGAGGGAAATTTGCTACTGTCCTACAAACCTCTGCACTTGGAGGCCCAACAACGTCTACAAGAAGAAGGTTGCGTAGTAGACATCAAGCTCTTTTCTGGCGCCGTTGCCGGGGAGGCTAGGTAAGCGGCACTCACACCCCGTCAACTAAGCTCTTTTCTGGCGCCGTTGCCGGGGAGGTGAGTGCTTGAAGGTATATCTTTAGATCTTGCAATCGAATCTTTTTGTTTCTTGTTTTATCACTAGTTAGTTTATAAAAGGAAACTACAAAAAAAAAGAATTGAGGGTGCCTCATATGCTTCATCTTTTTAATGTCTTCCGTGAAAATAAGGATTCCGATAATTGTGCTCAATTGCTAGAGGAAGAATGCATTAAAATGTTTGGCACTAAATTTTTGAATGATGAGCATGATTGCAATGTTGTTAGTATGAATTCCTTGAATACCCATGATGCTAAAGATATGCAAAGCCACAAGCTTGGGGAAGCTATGTTTGATGAAGATGATATTTTTTGTCCCCCAAGTTTTGATGAGCAAATTTATTATGATGAAAGCATGCCTCCTATTTATGATGATTATTGTGATGACACGTATGCTATAAAGAATAAAAGTAACCATGAAACTTGTCATCATGATTTTAATTTTCAATTGGATTATGCTTCACATGATAGTTATTTTGTTGAGTTTGCTCCCACTACTATTGATGAGAATAAATTTGCTTATGTGGAGAGTAGTAAATTTTCTATGCAAGTAGATCATGAAAAGAATGCTTTAGGTGCTGGTTATATGGTTGAATTCATTAATGATGCTACTGAAAATTATTATGAGAGAGAATCATATGCTTCTACATATTGCAATAATATCAAGTTTCCTCTCTATGTGCTTAAAATCTTGAAGTTATGCTTGTTTTACCTTCCTATGCAAGTTGATTCTTGTTCCCATTAGTTGTTTGCTCACAAAATCCCTATGTGTAGGAAGTGGGTTAGACTTAAATGTGCTAATCATATTCTTCATGATGCTCTCTTTATGTTTCAATTCTTATCTTTTTGTGAGCATCATTGAAATCATCATGCCTAGCTAGGGGCGTTAAACGTTAGCGCTTGTTGGGAGGCAACCCAATTTTATTTTAGTTTCTTGCTTTTTGGTTCTGTTTAGGAATAAATAATCCATCTAGTTTATGTTTAGATGTGGTTTTGTGTTTTAATTAGTGTTTGTGCCAAGTAGAACCTTTGGGAAGACTTGGGTGAAGTCTTTATGATCATGCTGTAAAAAACAGAAACTTTAGCGCTCACGAGATTAGCTTTAACTTTTTACTGGAGAGTGATATTTAGTTGATTATTTTTGCAGATGATTACTAGACAAATTCCTCAGGTCCACCAATTTAGTTTAGATTTTTTTGTGTTCCAGAAGTTTGCGTTAGTTACAGATTACTACAGACTGTTCTGTTTTTGACAGATTCTGTTTTTCGTGTGTTGTTTGCTTATTTTGATGACTCTATGGCTAGTAAAATAGTTTATAAACCATAGAGAAGTTGGAATACAGTAGGTTTAACACAATATAAATGAAGAATGAGTTCATTACAGTACCTTGAAGTAGTGTTTTGTTTTCTTTCGCTAACGGAGCTTACGAGTTTATGTTAAGTTTTGTGTTGTGAAGTTTTCAAGTTTTAGGTAAAGATTCGATGGACTATGGAATAAGGAGTGGCAAGAACCTAAGCTTGGGGATGCCCAAGGAACCCCAAGGTAATATTCAAGGATAACCAAGAGCCTAAGCTTGGGGATGCCCCGGAAGGCATCCCCTCTTTCGTCTACTTCCATCGGTAACTTTACTTGGAGCTATATTTTTATTCACCACATGGTATGTGTTTTGCTTGGTGCGTCATTTTATTTTATTTAGCTTTGCTTGCTGTTTGAATAAAATACCAAGATCTGAAATTCTTGAATGGGAGAGTCTTCACATAGTTGCAATATTTATCCGACTACTCATTGATCTTCACTCATATCTTTTTGGAGTAGTTTGTTATTTACTCGTGTGCTTCACTTATATCCTATGAGTAAATGGTTGAATGATTTGAATGTCATAGATCTGAAATTATATATGTTTCATATGCTTATCCCATGGGGAGTAATGACTCCACATATAAGAAGTAGAGGTGGTAAATTTATTGAATGTTAGCAAACATTGTATTGGTCACTTGAACAATTCATGAAAGAATATTGACGGAAGAGAGATTTCACATATAAATATACTATCTTGGACATCTTCTATGATTGTGAGCCCCATTAACTATTTTCAAACCTGAGCAAATTAGTTGAAGTTGGACAAGGAAGACAACATAATGAGTTATGCTTGGGTATATTTGTATAGAAGCTATATTGTTATGGATCCTCTAACATGTGGTGCTTGCTATTTAGAATCCTTTCTAGCCAAAATATCTGTACTAATCGGGGATACTGCTTGTGCATCCAAATTCCTTGAACCAAGTTTCTTCCATGAGTGTCCACCACATCTACCTATATGCGGTATTTACCTGCCGTTCCAAGTAAATTTGCATGTGCCAAACTCTAAACCTTCAAATAATAATCTGTTTTGTACGCCCGAATCGCTCATGTAGCGACTAGGGGCTAGCAGTATCTTCCATGCTAGGTGGGTTATTCTCACGATGAGTGGACTCCGCTCATCATTCACGAGAAAATGGCTGGTGGTTGCCCAGTCCCATGATCAAAAGATCAAAATCAAATAAAAAATAATTGCAAACAAAACTCCCCCAGGATTGATGTTAGTTGGAGGCACCCGTTGTTTTGGGCAAGCCATGGATTGATGATTGTTGGTGGAGGGGGAGTAAAAATCTTTACCTTTCTGTTTGGGAACCGCCTATAATGTATGTAGTATGGAAGATATTGGGAACTCTTGGTCGTTATGTTGACAATGAAAGCATACCTCTCAAAATTATTTTCATCTCTGTTTTTGCTTCGATCTCTGGCACCTCTGCAAATCCCTGCTTCCCTCTGCGAAGGGCCTATCTTTTACTTTTATGCAAGAGTCAGTAGTAATCCTTCTCATTCCAACCTACTCTTTAGTTGGCAAGCATCATGTGATGGAAAGATCTAAGCATATATGGCCATTCAAATATATTTGATCATGAATTATTATTGTTGACATTACCCTTGAGGTAAAAGGTTGGGAGGCGAAACATTAAGCCCCTATCTTTCTCTGTGTTCGATGAATACTATTTGTTCTAAAAATATGCTTTGAGTGGTAGCAATCATGGAAGACTAAATGATAGTTGAGTATGTGAAGTTTGCTAAATCAAAGCTCTGACATAGACCCTTCCTGAAAATATGATGAATTGCAATTGTTTGATGACTAAGAACATAGTTTGTTAGTTTTCAAGAAAGTTTATGATCTATACTTCAACATGTGAATAGTTTGTTACTTGATCATGAAAAGTTCTATGAGTTGAGCTACTGTTATGACATATAATGATGCTAGAAAAGGTGATTGAAATTATCATTGATCAAACTTATGCACCTGCTAGCATTCACACTTCATAAATTATTTCTTTTATCATTTACCTACTCGAGGACGAGCAGGAATTAAGCTTGGGGATGTTGATACGTCTCCACGTATCTATAATTTATGAAGGATTCATGCTATTATATTATCCATCTTGGATGTTTAATGGGCTTTACTATGCAATTTTATATTACTTTTGGGACTAACCTATTGACCCAGAGCCCAGTGCCAGTTTCTGTTTTTTCCCTTGTTTCAGTGTTTCGCAGAAAAGGAATATCAAACGGAGTCCAAACGGAATGTGTTGGGGAACGTAGTAATTTCAAAAAATTTCCTACGCACACGCAAGATCATGGTGATGCATAGCAACGAGAGGGGAGAGTGTTGTCCACGTACCCTCGTAGACCGACAACGGAAGCGTTATCACAACGTGGTTGATGTAGTCGTACGTCTCCACGATCCGACCGATCAAGTACCGAACGTACGGCACCTCCGAGTTCTACACACTTTCAGCTCGATGACGTCCCTCGAACTCCGATCCAGCCGAGTGTTGAGGGAGAGTTTCGTCAGCACGACGGCGTGGTGACGATGATGATGTTCCACCGACGCAGGGCTTCGCCTAAGCTCCGCAACGGTATTATCGAGGTGTAATATGGTGGAGGGGGGCACCGCACACGGCTAAGAGATCTCAAGGATCAATTGTTGTGTCTCTGGGGTGCCCCTGCCCCCGTATATAAAGGAGCAAGGGAGGAGGAGGCCGGCCCTAGGAGGGGGCGCACCAAGTGTGGAGTCCTACTAGGACTCCCTAGTCCTAGTAGGATTCCACCTCCCATATGGAATAGGAAAAGAGGAAGGGAAAAAGAGAAGGAAGGAAGGGGGCGCCCCCCTTCCCTACTCCAATATATCGATCTTTACGTCTCAGCCATTTCGAGACTCCTCGTCATGTCCCCGATCTCATCTGGGACTCCGAACTCCTTCGGTACATCAAAACTCAATAAAACTGTCATCGTAACGTTAAGCGTGCGGACCCTACGGGTTTGAGAACTATGTAGACATGACCGAGACACGTCTCCGGTCAATAACCAATAGCGGGACCTGGATGCCCATATTGGCTCCCACATATTCTACGAAGATCTTTATCGGTCAGACCGCATAACAACATACGTTGTTCCCTTTGTCACCGGTATGTTACTTGCCCGAGATTTGATCGTCGGTATCTCGATACCTAGTTCAATCTCGTTACCGGCAAGTCTCTTTACTCGTTCCGTAACACATCATCCCGCAACTAACTCATTAGTCACAATGCTTGCAAGGCTTATAGTGATGTGCATTACCGAGTGGGCCCAGAGATACCTCTCCGACAATTGGAGTGACAAATCCTAATCTCGAAATACGCCAACCCAACAAGTACCTTTGGAGACACCTGTAGAGCACCTTTATAATCACCCATTTATGTTGTGACGTTTGGTAGCACACAAAGTGTTCCTCCGGTAAATGGGAGTTGCATAATCTCATAGTCATAGGAACATGTATAAGTCATGAAGAAAGCAATAGCAACATACTAAACGACCGAGTGCTAAGCTAACGGAATGGGTCAAGTCAATCACGTCATTCTCCTAATGAGGTGATCTCGTCAAATAACAACTTATGTCTATGGCTAGGAAACATAACCATCTTTGATTAACGAGCTAGTCAAGTAGAGGCATACTAGTGACACTCTGTTTGTCTATGTATTCACACATGTATTATGTTTCCGGTTAATACAATTCTAGCATGAATAATAAACATTTATCATGATATAAGGAAATAAATAATAACTTTATTATTGCCTCTAGGGCATATTTCCTTCAGTCTCCCACTTGCACTAGAGTCAATAATCTAGTTCACATCGCCATGTGATTTTAACATCAATAATTCACATCACCATGTGATTAACACCCATAGTTCACATCTCTATGTGACCAACACTCAAAGGGTTTACTAGAGTCAATAATCTAGTTCACATCGCTATGTGATTAACACCCAAAGAGTACTAAGGTGTGATCATGTTTTGATTGTGAGATAATTTTAGTCAACGGGTCTGTCACATTCAGATCCGTAAGTATTTTGCAAATTTCTATGTCTACAATGCTCTGCACGGAGCTACTCTAGTTAATTGCTCCCTCTTTCAATTTGTATCTAGACCGAGACTTAGAGTCATCTAGATTTAGTGTCAAAACTTGTATCGACGTAACCCTTTACGACGAACCTTTTGTCACTTCCATAATCGAGAAACATATCCTTATTCCACTAAGGATAATTTTGACCGCTGTCCATTGATCTACTCCTAGATCACTATTGTACTCCCTTGCCCAAATCAGTGTAGGGTATACAATAGATCTGGTACACAGCATGGCATACTTTATAGAACCTATGGCCAAGGCATAGGGAATGACTTTCATTCTCTTTCTATCTTTTGCCGTGGTCGGGCTTTGAGTCTTACTCAATTTCACACCTTGTAACACAGGCAAGAACTCTTTCTTTGACTGTTCTATTTTTGAACTACTTCAAAATCTTGTTAAGGTATGTACTCATTGAAAAAACTTATCAAGCGTCTTCATCTATCTCTATAGATCTTGATGCTCAATATGTAAGCAGCTTCACCGAGGTCTTTCTTTGAAAAACTCCTTTCAAACACTCCTTTATGCTTTGCAGAATAATTCTACATTATTTCCGATCAACATTATGTCATTCACATATACTTATCAGAAATGCTATAGTTCTCCCACTCACTTTCTTGTAAATACAGGCTTCATTGCAAGTCTGTATAAAACTATATCCTTTGATCAACTTATGAAAGCATATATTCCAACTCCGAGATGCTTGCACCAGTCCATAGATGGATCGCTGGAGCTTGCATATTTTGTTAGCACCTTTAGGATTGACAAAACCTTCTGGTTGCATCATATATAACTCTTCTTTAATAAATCCATTAAGGAATGCAGTTTTGTTTATCCATTTGCCAGATTTCATAAAATGCGACAATTGCTAACATGGTTCGGACAGACTTAAGCACCGCTGCGAGTGAGAAAATCTCATCGTAGTCAACACCTTGAACTTTGTCAAAAACCTTTTTCCGACAAGTCTAGCTTTGTAGATAGTGACACTACTATCAGCATCCGTCTTCCTCTTGAAGATCCATTTAATCTCAATGGCTCGCCGATCATTGGGCAAGTCAATCAAAGTCCATACTTTGTTCTTCATACATGGATCTCATCTCAGATTTCATGGCCTCAAGCCATTTTGCGGAATCTGGGCTCACCATCGCTTCTTCATAGTTCGTAGGTTCGTCATGGTCTAGTAACATAACCTCCAGAACAGGATTACCGTACCACTCTGGTGTGGATCTCACTCTGGTTTACCTACGAGGTTTGGTAGTAACTTGATCTGAAGTTACATGATCATCATCATTAACTTCCTCACTAATTGGTGTAGGAGTCACAGGAACAGATTTCTGTGATGAACTACTTTCCAATCAGGGAGCAGGTACAGTTACCTCATCAAGTTCTACTTTCCTCCCACTCACTTCTTTCGAGAGAAACTCCTTCTCTAGAAAATTTCCGAATTTAGCAACAAAAGTTTTGCCTTCGGATCTGTGATAGAAGGTATACCCAACAGTCTCCTTTGGGTATCCTATGAAGACACATTTCTCCAATTTGGGTTCGAGCTTATCAGGTTGAACTTTCTTCACATAAGCATCGCAGCCCCAAACTTTAAGAAACGACAACTTTGGTTTCTTGCCAAACCACAGTTCATAAGGCGTCGTCTCAACGGATTTTGATGGTGCCCTATTTAACGTGAATGTAGCTGTCTCTAATGCATAACCCCAAAACGATAGTGGTAATGGTAAGAGACATCATAGATTGCACTATATCCAATAAAGTACGGTTATGACGTTCGGACACACCATTATGCTGTGGTGTTCCACGTGGCGTGAGTAGTGAAACTATTTCACATTGTTTTAACTGAAGGCCAAACTCGTAACTAAAATACTATTCTCCACGATCAAATCGTAGAAACTTTATTTTCTTGTTACGATGATTTTCTGCTTCACTCTGAAATTATATGAACTTTTCAAATGTTTTAGACTCTTGTTTCATTAAGTAGATATACCCATATCTGCTCAAATCATCTGTGAAGGTCAGAAAATAATGATATCTGCTACGGGCCTCAATATTCATCGGACCACAGACATCTGTATGTATGATTTCCAACAAATCTGTTGCTCTCTCCATAGTTCCGGAGAACGGCGTTTTAGTCATCTTGCCATGAGGCACGGTTCGCAAGCATCAAGTGATTCATAATCAAGTGATTCCAAAATCCCATCAGTATGGAGTTTCTTCATGCGCTTTACAGCAATATGACCTAAACGGCACTGCCACAAATAAGTTGCACTATCATTATTAACTTTGCATCTTTTGGCTTCATTATTATGAATATGTGTATCACTATGATCGAGATCCAACAAACCATTTTCGTTGGTGTGTATGACCATAGAAGGTTTTTATTCATGTAAACAGAACAACAATTGTTCTCTAACTTAAATGAATAACCGTATTGCAATAAACATGATCAAATCATATTCCTGCTCAACGCAAACACCAAATAACACTTATTTAGTTTCAACACTAATCCCGAAAGTATAGGGAGTGTGCGATGATGATCATATCAATCTTGGAACTACTTCCAACACACATCGTCACCTCTCCTTTTACTAGTCTCTGTTTATTCTGCAACTCCCGTTTCGAGTTACTACTCTTAGCAACTGAACCAATATCAAATACCGAGGGGTTGCTATAAACACTAGTAAAGTACACATCAATAACAGTATATCCAATATACCTTTGTTCATTTTGCCATCCTTCTTATCCACCAAATAGTTGGGGTAGTTCTGCTTCCAGTGACCAGTCCCTTTGCAGTAGAAGCACTTAGTCTCAGGCTTAGGACCAGACATAGGCTTCTTCACTTGAGCAGCAACTTGCTTGCCGTTCTTCTTGAAGTTCCCCTTCTATCCCTTTGCCCTTTTCTTGAAACTAGTGGTCTTGTTAACCATCAACACTTGATGTTTTTCTTGATTTCTACCTTCGTCGATTTCAGCATCACGAAGAGCTCGGGAATTACTTTCGTCATCCCTTGCATATTATAGTTCATCACGAAGTTCTACTAACTTGGTGATGGTGACTAGAGAATTCTGTCAATCACTATTTTATCTGGAAGATTAACTCCCACTTGATTCAAGCGATTGTAGTACCCAGACAATCTGAGCACATGCTCACTAGTTGAGCGATTCTCCTCCATCTTTTAGCTATAGAACTTGTTGGAGACTTCATATCTCTCAACTCGGGTATTTGCTTGAAATATTAACTTCAACTCCTGGAACATCTCATATGGTCCATGACGTTCAAAACGTCTTTGAAGTCCTGATTCTAAGCCGTTAAGCATGGTGCACTAAACTATCAAGTAGTCATCATATTGAGCTAGCCAAACGTTCATAACGTCTGCATCTGCTCCTGCAATAGGTCTGTCACCTAGCGGTGCATCAAGGACATAATTTTTCTGTGCAGCAATGAGGATAATCCTCAGATCACGGATCCAATCCGCATCTTTGCTACTAACATCTTTCAACATAATTTTCTCTAGGAACATATCAAAAATAAAACAGGGAAGTAACAACGCGAGCTATTGATCTACAACATAATTTGCAAAATACTATCAGGACTAAGTTCATGATAAATTCAAGTTCAATTAATCATATTACTTAAGAACTCCCACTTAGATAGACATCCCTCTAATCCTCTAAGTGATCACGTGATCCATATCAACTAAACCATGTCCGATCATCACGTGAGATGGAGTAGTTTCAACGGTGAACATCAATATGTTGATCATATCTACTATATGATTCACGCTCGACCTTTCGGTCTCCGTGTTCCGAGGCCATATCTGTTATATGCTAGGCTCGTCAAGTTTAACCTGAGTATTTCGCGTGTGCAACTGTTTTGCACCCGTTGTATTTGAATGTAGAGCCTATCACACCCGATCATCACGTGGTGTCTCAGCACGAAGAACTTTCGCAACGGTGCATACTCAGGGAGAACACTTATACTTTGATAATTTAGTGAAGGATCATCCTATAATGCTACCGTCAAACAAAGCAAGATAAGATGCATAAAGGATTAACATCACATGCAATCAATATAAGTGATATGATATGGCCATCATCATCTTGTGCTTGTGATCTCCATCTCCGAAGCACCGTGCTTGTGATCTCCATCTCCGAAGCACCGTCATGATCACCATCGTCACCGGCGCGACACCTTGATCTCCATCGTAGCATCGTTGTCGTCTCGTCAATCTTATGCTTCTACGACTATCGCTACCGCTTAGTGACAAAGTAAAGCATTACATGGCGATTGCATTGCATACAATAAAACGACAACCATATGGCTCCTGCCAGTTGCCGATAACTCGGTTACAAAACATGATCATCTCATACAACAAATCATATCACATCATGTCTTGACCATATCACATCACAACATGCCCTGCAAAAACAAGTTAGACGTCCTCTACTTTGTTGTTGCAAGTTTTACGTGGCTGCTACGGGCTTAGCAAGAACCGTTCTTACCTACGCATCAAAACCACAACGATAGTTTGTCAAGTTGGTGCTGTTTTAACCTTCGCAAGGACCGGGCGTAGCCACACTCGGTTCAACTAAAGTGAGAGAGACAGACACCTGCCAGTCACCTTTAAGCAACGAGTGCTCGCAACGGTGAAACCAGTCTTGCGTAAGCGTACGCGTAATGTCGGTCCGGGCCGCTTCATCTCACAATACCGCTGAACCAAAGTATGACATGCTGGTAAGCAGTATGACTTATATCGCCCACAACTCACTTGTGTTCTACTCGTGCATAGCATCAACGCATAAAACCAGGCTCGGATGCCACTGTTGGGGAACGTAGTAATTTCAAAAAATTTCCTACGCACACGCAAGATCATGGTGATGCATAGCAACGAGAGGGGAGAGTGTTGTCCACGTACCCTCATAGACCGACAGCGGAAGCGTTATCACAACGCGGTTGATGTAGTCGTACGTCTTCACGATCCGACCGATCAAGTACCGAACGTACGGCACCTCCGAGTTCTACACACGTTCAGCTCGATGACGTCCCTCGAACTCCGATCCAGCCGAGTGTTGAGGGAGAGTTTCGTCAGCACGACGGCGTGGTGACGATGATGATGTTCCACCGACGCAGGGCTTCGCCTAAGCTCCGCAACGGTATTATCGAGGTGTAATATGGTGGAGGGGGCATCGCACACGGCTAAGAGATCTCAAGGATCAATTGTTGTGTCTCTGGGGTGCCCCCTGCCCCCGTATATAAAGGAGCAAGGGAGGAGGAGGCCGGCCCTAGGAGGGGGCACACCAAGTGTGGAGTCCTACTAGGACTCCCTAGTCCTAGTAGGATTGCACCTCCCATATGGAATAGGAAAAGAGGAAGGGAAACAGAGAAGGAAGGAAGGGGGCGCCCCCCTTCCCTACTCCAATATATCGATCTTTACGTCTCGTCCATTTCGAGACTTCTCGTCATGTCCCCGATCTCATCTGGGACTCCGAACTCCTTCGGTACATCAAAACTCAATAAAACTGTCATCGTAACGTTAAGCGTGCGGACCCTACGGGTTCGAGAACTATGTAGACATGACCGAGACATGTCTCCGGTCAATAACCAATAGCGGGACCTGGATGCCCATATTGGCTCCCACATATTCTACGAAGATCTTTATCGGTCAGACCGCATAACAACATACGTTGTTCCCTTTGTCACCGGTATGTTACTTGCCCGAGATTTGATCGTCGGTATCTCGATACCTAGTTCAATCTCGTTACCGGCAAGTCTCTTTACTCGTTCCGTAACACATCATCCCGCAACTAACTCATTAGTCACAATGCTTGCAAGGCTTATAGTGATGTGCATTACCGAGTGGGCCCAGAGATACCTCTCTGACAATTGGAGTGACAAATCCTAATCTCGAAATACGCCAACCCAACAAGTACCTTTGGAGACACCTGTAGAGCACCTTTATAATCACCCATTTACGTTGTGACGTTTGGTAGCACACAAAGTGTTCCTCCGGTAAACGGGAGTTGCATAATCTCATAGTCATAGGAACATGTATAAGTCATGAAGAAAGCAATAGCAACATACTAAACGATCGAGTGCTAAGCTAACGGAATGGGTCAAGTCAATCACGTCATTCTCCTAATGAGGTGATCTCGTTAATCAAATGACAACTTATGTCTATGGCTAGGAAACATAACCATCTTTGATTAACGAGCTAGTCAAGTAGAGGCATACTAGTGACACTCTGTTTGTCTATGTATTCACACATGTATTATGTTTCCGGTTAATACAATTCTAGCATGAATAATAAACATTTATCATGATATAAGGAAATAAATAATAACTTTATTATTGCCTCTAGGGCATATTTCCTTCAGAATGAAACCTTCGAAAAAGTTATTTTTGGAAAGAAAGCAATACGGGAGACTTGGAGTGCACGTCAGGGGATCAACCAGGAGAGCACGAGGCAGGGGGGCGCGCCCACCCCCCTGGGAGCGGCCTCCACCCTCGTGGCTCCCCTTACCGACTTCTTTCGCCTATATATATTCCAATATACCCTAAAACCTTCGGGGAACAAAATAGATCGGGAGTTCCGCTGCCGCAAGCCTCTGTAGCCACCAAAAACCAATCGGGACCCTGTTCCGGCACCCTGCCGGAGGGGGGGATCCCTCACCGGTGGCCATCTTCATCATCCCGACGCTCGCCATGACGAGGAGGGAGTAGTTCACCCTCGGGGCTGAGGGTATGTACCAATAGCTATGTGTTTGATCTCTCTCTCTCTCTCTCGTGTTCTTGATTTGGCACGATCTTGATGTATCGCGAGCTTTGCTATTATAGTTGGATCTTATGATGTTTCTCCCCCTCTACTCTCTTGTAATGGATTGAGTTTTCCCTTTGAAGTAATCTTTTCGGATTGAGTCTTTAATGATTTGAGAACACTTGATGTATGTCTTGCCGTGCGTATCTGTGGTGATAATGGATATCACATGATTCACTTGATGTATGTTTTGGTGATCAACTTGCGGGTTCCGCCCATGAACCTATGCATAGGGGTTGGCACATGTTTTCGTCTTGATTCTCCGGTAGAAACTTTGGGGCACTCTTTGAGGTTCTATGTGTTGGTTGAATAGATGAATCTGAGATTGTGTGATGCATATCGTATAATCATACCCACGGATACTTGAGGTGACATTGGAGTATCTAGGTGACATTAGGGTTTTGGTTGATGTGTGTCTTAAGGTGTTATTTTACTACGAACTCTAGGGCTGTTTGTGACACTTATAGGAATAGCCCAATGGATTGATCGGAAAGAATAACTTTGAGGTGGTTTCGTACCCTACCATAATCTCTTCGTTTGTTCTCTGCTATTAGTGACTTTGGAGTGACTCTTTGTTGCATGTTGAGGGATAGTTATATGATCTAATTATGTTATTATTGTTGAGAGAACTTGCACTAGTGAAAGTATGAACCCTAGGCCTTGTTTCCTAGCATTGCAATACCGTTTACGCTCACTTTTATCATTAGTTACCTTGCTGTTTTTACATTTTCAGATTACAAAAACCTATATCTACCATCCATATTGCACTTGTATAACCATCTCTTCGCCGAACTAGTGCACCTATACAATTTACCATTGTATTGGGTGTGTTGGGGACACAAGAGACTCTTTGTTATTTGGTTGCAGGGTTTCTTGAGAGAGACCATCTTCATCCTACGCCTCCCATGAATTGATAAACCTTAGGTCATCCACTTGAGGGAAATTTGCTACTGTCCTACAAACCTCTGCACTTGGAGGCCCAACAACGTCTACAAGAAGAAGGTTGCGTAGTAGACATCACACATAGATCCCGCCACAACGCTCTGCTTGGAAATGCACCAACTGACAGCTCCACCATTTAATAAAAATACGTATCCGATTTGTGAGTTAGAGTCATCCGGATCAGTGTCAAAGCTAGCATCGACGTAACCATTTACGACGAGCTCTTCGTCACCTCCGTAAACGAGAAACATATCCTTGGTCCTTTTCAAGTACTTCATGATGTTCTTGACCGCTGTCCAGTGATCCACTCCTAGATTACTTTGGTACCTCCCTGCCAAACTTATGGCAAGCCACACATCAGGTCTAGTACACAGCATAGCATACATGATAGAACCTATGGCTGAGGCATAGGGAATGACTTTCATTTTCTCTCTATCTTGTGCAGTGGTCGGGCTCTGAGTCTAACTCAATTTCACACCTTGTAAAACATGCAAGAACCCTTTCTTTGACTGGTCCATTTTGAACTTCTCCAAAACTTTATCAAGGTATGTGCTTTGTGAAAGTCCTATTAAGCGTCTTGATCTATCCCTATAGATCTTGATGCCCAATATATAAGCAGCTTCACCGAGGTCTTTCATTGAAAAAATCTTATTCAAGTATCCTTTTATGCTACATAGAAATTCTATATCATTTCCAATCAATAATATGTCATCCACATATAATATCAGAAATGCTACAGAGCTCCCACTCACTTTCTTGTAAATATAGGCTTCACCATAAGTCTGTATAAAACCATATGCTTTGATCACCTCATCAAAGCGTATATTCAAACTCCGAGATGCTTGCACCAGTCCATAAATGGATCGCTGGAGCTTGCACACTTTGTTAGCACCTTTAAGATCAACAAAACCTTCTAGTTGCATCATATACAACTATTCTTTAAGAAATCCATTAAGGGATGCAATTTTGACGTCCGTTTGCCCGATATCATAATTATAAAATGAGGCAATTGCTAACATGATTCGGACTGACTTAAGCATCGATGCGGGTGAGAAGGTCTCATCGTAGTCAACCCCTTGAACTTGTCGAAAACCTTTTGCGATAAGTCGAGCTTTGTAGATGGTGACATTGTTGGGGAACGTAGTAATTTCAAAAATTTCCTACGCACATGCAAGATCACGGTGATGCATAGCAACGAGAGGGGAGAATGTTGTCCATGTACCCTCGTAGACCGTAAGCGGAAGCGTTATGAGAACGCGGTTGATGTAGTCATACGTCTTCACGATCGACCGATCCTAGTACCGAAAGTACGGCACCTCCGCGATCTGCACACGTTCGGCTCGGTGACGTCCCACAAACTCACGATCTAGCAGAGTGTCTAGGGAGATCTTCGTCAGCACGACGGCGTGATGACGGTGATGATGAAGCTACCGGCGCAGGGCTTCGCCTAAGCACTGCAATGATATGACCGAGGTGGATTATGGTGGAGGGGGGCACCGCACACGGCTAAGAGATCAATGATCAACTTGTGTCTATGGGGTGCCCCCTGGCCACGTATATAAAGGATGGAGGGAGGAGGAGGCCGGCCCTCATAGGGCGCGCCCAAAGTGTGGAGTCCTACTAGGACTCCCTAGTCCTAGTAGGATTCCACCTCCCACATGGAATAGGAAAAGGGGAAGGGAGAAGGAGAAGGAAGGAAGGGGGCGGCCCCCTTCCCTAGTCCAATTCAGACCAGTCCATGGGGAAGGGGCGCGCCAACCTTAAGGCCTTTCTCTCCTTTCCCGTATGGCCCATTAAGGCCCAATACGAATTCCCGTAACTCTCCGGTACGCCGAAAAATACCCGAATCACTCGGAACCTTTCCGATATCTGAATGTAGCCTTCCAATATATCGATCTTTACGTCTCGACCATTTTGAGACTCCTCGTCATGTCTCCGATCTCATCCGGGACTCCGAACTATCTTCGGTACATCAAAACACATAAACTCATAATACTGATCGTCACCAAACGTTAAGCGTGCGGACCCTACCGGTTCGAGAACTATGTAGACATGACCGAGACACGTCTCCAGTCAATAACCAATAGAGGAACCTGGATGTTCATATTGGCTCCCACATATTCTACAAAGATCTTTATCGGTCAAACCGCATAACAACATACGTTGTTCCCTTTGTCATCGGTATGTTACTTTTCCGAGATTCGATCATTGGTATCTCAATACCTAGTTCAATCTCGTTACCGGCAAGTCTCTTTACTCGTTCTGTAATGCATCATCCCGCAACTAACTCATTAGTCACATTGCTTGCAAGGCTTATAGTGATGTGCATTACCGAGAGGGCCCAGAGATACCTCTCCGATACATGGAGTGACAAATCCTAATCTCGATCTATGCCAACTCAACAAACACCATCGGAGATACCTCTAGAGCATCTTTTTAATCACCCAGTTACGTTGTGACGTTTGATAGCACACAAGGTGTTCCTCCGATATTCGGGAGTTGCATAATCTCATAGTCTGAGGAACATGTATAAGTCATGAAGAAAGCAGTAGCAATGAAACTGTAACGATCATAATGCTAAGCTAACGAATGGGTCTTGTCCATCACATAATTCTCCTAGTGATGTGATCCCGTTCATCAAATGACAACACATGTCTATGGTTAGGAAACATAACTATCTTTGATAAACGGGCTAGTCAAGTAGAGGCATACTAGGGACACTTAGTTTTGTCTATGTATTCACACATGTACTAAGTTTCCGGTTAATACAATTCTAGCATGAATAATAAACATTTATCATGAAATAAGGTAATAAATAATAACTTTATTATTTCCTCTAGGGCATATTTCCTTCAGTCTCCCACTTGCACTAGAGTCAATAATCTAGTTCACATCGCCATGTGATTTAACAGCAATAGTTCACATCACCATGTGATTAACACCCATAGTTCACATCGCCATGTGACCAACACTCAAAGGGTTTACTAGAGACAGTAATCTTAGTTCACATCGCCATGTGATTAACACCCAAAGAGTACTAAGGTGTGATCATGTTTTTCTTGTGAGAGAAGTTTAGTCAACGGGTCTGCCATATTCAGATCCATATGTATTTTGCAAATTTCTATGTCAACAATGCTCTGCACGGAGCTACTCTAGCTAATTGATCCCACTTTCAATATGTATCCAGATTGAGACTTAGAGTCATCTGGATCAGTGTCAAAACTTGCATCGACGTAACCCTTTATGACGAACCTTTTGTCACCTCCATAATCGAGAAACATATCCTTATTCCACTAAGAATAATTTTGACTGCTGTCCAGTGATCTACTCCTAGATCACTATTGTACTCCCTTGCCAAACTCTGTGTAGGGTATACAATAGATCTTGTACACAGCATGGCATAATTTATAGAACCTATGGCTGAGGAATAGATGCTACCTCTTGAGCACTGCGTTGGTTTTCCCTTGAAGAGGAAAGGGTGATGCAGTAAAGTAGCATAAGTATTTCCCTCAGTTTTTGAGAACCAAGGTATCAATCCAGTAGGAGGCCATGCACGAGTCCCTCGCACCTACACAAACCAATAAATCCTCGCAACCAACGCAATAAAGGGGTTGTCAATCCCTTCACGGTCACTTACGAGAGTGAGATCTGATAGATATGATAGGATAATATTTTTGGTATTTTTATGATAAAGATGCAAAGTAAAATAAAAGGCAATAAAAATAACTAAGTGTTGGAAGATTAATATGATAGAAAATAGACCCGGGGGCCATAGGTTTCACTAGAGGCTTCTCCGAGAGCATAAGTATTACGGTGGGTGAACAAATTACTGTTGAGCAATTGACAGAATTGAGCATAGTTATGAGAATATCTAGGTATGATCATGTATATAGGCATCACGTCCGAGACAAGTAGACCGACTCCTGCCTGCATCTACTACTATTACTCCACACATCGACCGCTATCCAGCATGCATCTAGAGTATTAAGTTCATAAGAACAGAGTAATGCTTTAAGCAAGATGACATGATGTAGAGGGATAAACTCATGCAATATGATATAAACCCCATCTTGTTATCCTCGATGGCAACAATACAATACGTGCCTTGCTGCCCCTACTGTCAATGGGAAAGGACACCGCAAGATTGAACCCAAAGCTAAGCACTTCTCCCATTGCAAGAAAGATCAATCTAGTAGGCCAAACCAAACTGATAATTCGAAGAGACTTGCAAAGATAACCAATCATACATAAAAGAATTCATAGAATATTCAAATATTGTTCATAGATAAACTTGATCATAAACCCACAATTCATCGGTCTCAACAAACACACCGCAAAAGAAGATTACATCGAATAGATCTCCACAAGAGAGGGGGAGAACATTGTATTGAGATCCAAAAAGAGAGAAGAAGCCATCTAGCTAATAACTATGGACCCGAAGGTCTGAGGTAAACTACTCACACATCATCGGAGAGGCTATGGTGTTGATGTAGAAGCCCTCCGTGATCGATGCCCCCTCCGGCGGAGCTCCGGAAAAGGCCCCAAGATGGGATCTCACGGGTACAGAAGGTTGCGGCGGTGGAATTAGGTTTTTGGCTCCGTATCTGGTAGTCTGGGGGTACGTAGGTATATATAGGAGGAAGAAGTACGTCGGTGGAGCAACGTGGGGCCCACGAGGGTGGAGGCCGCGCCCAGGGGGTAGGCGCGCCCCCTACCTCGTGCCCTCCTGGTTGATGTCTTGACGTAGGGTCCAAGTCCTCTGGATCACGTTCGTTCCGAAAATCACGTTCCCGAAGGTTTCATTCCGTTTGGACTCCATTTGATATTCTTTTTTTGCGAAACTGTGAAATAGGCAAAAAACAGCAATTCTGGGCTGGGCCTCCGGTTAATAGGTTAGTCCCAAAAATAATATAAAAGTGTATAATAAAGCCCAATAATGTCCAAAATAGAATATAATATAGCATGGAACAATCAAAAATTATAGATACGTTGGAGACGTATAAAGCATCCCCAAGCTTAATTCCTGCTCATCCTCGAGTAGGTAAATGATCAAACAGAATTTTTGATGTGGAATGCTACTTGGCATAATTTCAATGTAATTCTCCTAATTGTGGTATGAATATTCAGATCCGAAAGATTTAAGATAAATGTTTAATATTGACATAAAAGTAATAATACTTCAAGCATACTAACTAAGCAATTATGTCCTCTCAAAATAACATGGCCAAAGAAAGTTCATCCCTACAAAATCATATAGTTTAGTCATGCTCCATTTCCGTCACACAAGAATGCTCTCATCATGCACAACCCCGATGACAAGCCAAGCAATTGTTTCATACTTTAGTAATCTCAAACTTTTTTCAACCTTCACGCAATACATGAGCGTGAGCCATGGATATAGCACTATGGGTGGAATAGAATATAATGATGGGGGTTATGTGGAGAAGACAAAAAAAGAGAAAGTCTCACATCAACGAGGCTAATCAATGAGCTATGGAGATGCCCATCGATTGATGTTTATGCAAGGAGTAGGGATTGCCATGCAACGGATGCACTAGAGCTATAAATGCATGAAAGCTCAACAAAAGAAACTAAGTGGGTGTGCATCCAACTTGCTTGCTCACGAAGACCTAGGGCATTTGAGGAAGCCCATTGTTGGAATATACAAGCCAAGTTCTATAATGAAAAATTCCCACTAGTATATGAAAGTGACAAAACAAGAGACTTTCTATCATGAAGATCATGGTGCTACTTTGAAGCACAAGTGTGGAAAAAAAGGATAGTAGCATTGTCCCTTTTTTTGGGACAATGCTCTATGAATGATGATCATCACACTTCTATTTATTTACAACTCAATGATTACAACTCGATACTAGAACAAAGTATGACTCTATATGAATGCCTCCAGCGGTATAACGGGATAACAATGAATCAAGAGTGACATGTATGAATTATGAACGGTGGCTTTGCCACAAATACGATGTCAACTACATGATCATGCAAAGCAATATGACAATGATGAGCGTGTCATAATAAACGGAACGGTGGAAAGTTGCATGGCAATATATCTCGGAATGGCTATGGAAATGCCATAATAGGTAGGTATGGTGGCTGTTTTGAGGAAGATATAAGGAGGTTTATGTGTGAAAGAGCATATCATATCACGGGGTTTGGATGCACCGGCGAAGTTTGCACCAACTCTCAATGTGAGAAAGGGCAATGCACAGTACCGAAGAGGCTAGCAACGATGGAAGGGTAAGAGTGCGTATAATCCATGGACTCAACATTAGTCATAAAGAACTCACATACTTATTGCAAAAATCTACAAGTCATCAAAAACCAAGCACTACACGCATGCTCCTAGGGGGATAGATTGGTAGGAAAAGACCATCGCTCGTCCCCGACCGCCACTCATAAGGAGGACAATCAAAGAACACCTCATGTTTCAAATTTGTTACATAATGTTTACCATACGTGCATGCTACGGGACTTGGAAACTTCAACACAAGTATTTATCAAATTCACAACTACTCAACTAGCACAACTTTAATATCACTACCTCCATATCTCAAAACAATCATCAAGCATCAAACTTCTCTTAGTATTCAGCACACTCATAAGAAAGTTTTTTACTAGTCTTGAATACCTAGCATATTAGGATTATTTAAGCAAATTACCATGCTGTTTAAGACTCTCAAAATAATATAAGTGAAGTAGGAGAGCACAATAGTTTCTATAAAACAAAACCACCACCGTGCTCTAAAATATATAAGTGAAGCACTAGAGCAAAAACTATATAGCTCAAAAGATATAAGTGAAGCACATAGAGTATTCTAATAATTTCCGAATCATGTGTGTCTCTCTCAAAAGGTGTGTCCAGCAAAGATGATTGTGGTAAACTAAAAAGCAAAGACTCAAATAATACAAGACGCTCCAAGCAAAACACATATCATGTGGTGAATAAAAATATAGCTCCAAGTAAAGTTACCGATGGAAGTAGACGAAAGAGGGGATGCCTTCCGGGGCATCCCCAAGCTTTGGCTTTTTTGTGTCCTTAGATTATCTTGGGGTGCCTTGGGAATACCCAAGCTTAGGCTCTTGCCACTCCTTGTTCCATAATCCATCAAATCTTTTACCCAAAACTTGAAAACTTCACAACACAAAACTTACAGAAAATCTCGTGAGCTCCGTTAGCGAAAGAAAACAAAACACCACTTCAAGGTACTGTAATGAACTCATTATTTATTTATATTGGTGTTAAACCTACTGTATTACAACTTCTCTATGGTTTATAAACTATTTTATTAGCCATAGATTCATCAAAATAAGCAAACAACACACGAAAAACAGAATCTGTCAAAAACAGAACAGTATGTAGTAATCTGTAACTAACGCAAACTTATGGAACTCCAAAAATTCAGCAAAAATAGAAAGACCTATAAAATTTGTTTATTGATCAGAAGCAATTGGAATCAATATTGTATCACGTTCTGGTGATTTTTAACAATTATTTTCGTGAACAGAAAGTTTCTGCAATTTTCAGCAAGATCAAATAACTATCATCCAAGAAGATCCTATAGGTTTAACTTGGCACAAACACTAATTAAAACATAAAAACACATCTAACCAGAGGCTAGATCAAAGATTTATTCCTAAACAGAAGCAAAAAGCAAAAAACTAAAAATAAAATTGGGTTGCCTCCCAACAAGCGCTATCGTTTAACGCCCCTAGCTAGGCATAAAAGCAAGGATAGATCTAGGTATTGCCATCTTTGGTAGGTAATTCTTTAATGAGACATCTATCACCCTTAGGAGTTTCTTTCTTTTTATTGATCATCAAACTTTTAGGCACAATATCAAAAAATTCATTTGTAGCAAATGGTTCCTTAATGATAGAAAAAAGATTGGGATGAATACTTATAGATTTGAGATCCGCAGTTTCCTTACTAGAGGATTCACCCTTATTTTTAGGAACATACATAAGCTTGGCAATTTTAGTTGGAGGACTTCGAGTATTCTTTACGGAAGAAAAAGCGGTTCCCAAGTTGGTAATGATACCCTCAAGTTTATCGATTCTAGTGGAATATTGATCTATTCTTTCATTAACTATGGGTTCCTTCTCCTTAATATTTTTCAAAGTGACTCCTACTTTAGATCCATATTGGGTAATTTGGTTGTGGATCTTTTCATCCAAATTTTCGATTAACTCTACGGTAGCAACTTTATTTTCAATAATTTCAAGTCTTTGCATTATATGCTCCAAAGTTAACATAGTTCCATTAACCAAAAGAGGTGGTGAGCCAAACAAATCTATCATAGCATTATAAGAATCAAAAGTATGGCTACCCAAGAAATTCCCTCCGGTAATGGTATCAAGGATATATCTGTACCAAGGAGTAGCGCCTACATAAAAGTTGCGGAGAAGAACGAAAGTAGATTGCTTCCTGGTAGATCTATTTTGAGCATTGCAAATTCTATACCAAGCGTCTTTCAGATTTTCTCCCT
Source organism: Aegilops tauschii subsp. strangulata (assembly GCF_002575655.3). Lineage (NCBI taxonomy): Eukaryota > Viridiplantae > Streptophyta > Magnoliopsida > Poales > Poaceae > Aegilops > Aegilops tauschii. Next base: position 301,341,323 of record NC_053041.3, on the reverse strand, counting down.
CCCTTTGATTAAAATTTAGAACTTCATTCTCGGGAGACAACGGAGAAGATAGATGACTAGCTATAACGACCAAGCAAGCAAAAAAAAAGGCGAACGGAAAAGAGAGAGCGAATAAAACGGCAAGGGTGAAGTGGGGGAGAGGAAAACGAGAGGCAAATGGCAAATAATGTAATGCGGGAGATAAGGGTTTGTGATGGGTACTTGGTATGTTGACTTTTGCGTAGACTCCCCGGCAACGGCGCCAGAAATCGCTCGTTGTCGGGAGTCCAAATCTTGACTTGACCTTGCGTAAGCCTCCCCGGCAACGGCGCCAGAAATCCTTCTTGCTACCTCTTGAGCACTGCGTCGGTTTTCCCTTGAAGAGGAAACGGTGATGCAGTAAAGTAGCGTAAGTATTTCCCTCAGTTTTTGAGAACCAAGGTATCAATCCAGTAGGAGGCCACGCACGAGTCCCTCGCACCTACACAAACAAAGAAATCCTCGCAACCAACGCAATAAAGGGGTTGTCAATCCCTTCATGGTCACTTACGAGAGTGAGATCTGATAGATATGATAGGATAATATTTTTGGTATTTTTATGATAAAGATGCAAAGTAAAATAAAAGGCAATAAAAATAACTAAGTGTTGGAAGATTAATATGATAGAAAATAGACCCGGGGGCCATAGGTTTCACTAGAGGCTTCTCCCGAGAGCATAAGTATTGCGGTGGGTGAACAAATTACTGTTGAGCAATTGACAGAATTGAGCATAGTTATGAGAATATCTAGGTATGATCATGTATATAGGCATCACGTCCAAGACAAGTAGACCGACTCCTGCCTGCATCTACTACTATTACTCCACACATCGACCGCTATCCAGCATGCATCTAGAGTATTAAGTTCATAAGAACAGAGTAACGCTTTAAGCAAGATGACATGATGTAGAGGGATAAAATCATGCAATATGATATAAACCCCATCTTGTTATCCTCGATGGCAACAATACAATACGTGCCTTGCTGCCCCTACTGTCACTGGGAAAGGACACCGCAAGATTGAACCCAAAGCTAAGCACTTCTCCCATTGCAAGAAAGATCAATCTAGTAGGCCAAACCAAACTGATAATTCGAAGAGACTTGCAAAGATAACCAATCATACATAAAAGAATTCAGAGAATATTCAAATATTGTTCATAGATAAACTTGATCATAAACCCACAATTCATCGGTCTCAACAAACACACCGCAAAAGAAGATTACATTGAATAGATCTCCACAAGAGAGGGGGAGAACATTGTATTGAGATCCAAAAAGAGAGAAGAAGCCATCTAGCTAATAACTATGGACCCGAAGGTCTGGGGTAAACTACTCACACATCATCGAAGAGGCTATGGTGTTGATGTAGAAGCCCACCGTGATCGATGCCCCCTCCGGCGGAGCTCCAGAAAAGGCCCCAAGATGGGATCTTACGGGTACAGAAGGTTGCGGCGGTGGATCAGGTTTTTGGCTCCGTATCTGGTAGTTTGGGGGTACGTAGGTATATATAGGAGGAAGAGGTACGTAGGTGGAGCAACATGGGGCCCACGAGGGTGGAGGGTGCGCCCAGGGGGGTAGGCGCGCCCCCTACCTCGTGCCCTCCTGGTTGATGTCTTGACGTAGGGTCCAAGTCCTCTGGATCACGTTCGTTCCGAAAATCACGTTCCCGAAGGTTTCACTCCGTTTGATATTCTTTTTCTGCGAAACTCTGAAATAGGCAAAAAACAACAATTCTGGGCTGGGCCTCTGGTTAATAGGTCAGTCCCAAAAATAATATAAAGGTGTATAATAAAGCCCAATAATGTCCAAAACAGAATATAATATAGCATGGAACAATCAAAAATTATAGATACGTTGGAGACGTATCAATAGGGAATGACTTTCATTCTCTTTCTATCTTCTGCCGTGGTCGGGCTTTGAGTCTTACTCAATTTCACACCTTGCAACACATGCAAGAACTCCTTCTTTGACTGTTCCATTTTGAACTACTTCAAAATCTTGTTAAGGTATGTACTCATTGAAAAATCTTATCAAGCGTCTTGATCTATCTCTATAGATCTTTATGCTCAATATGTAAGCAGCTTCACCGAGGTCTTTCTTTGAAAAACTTCTTTCAAACACTCCTTTATGGTTTCCAGAAAAATTCTACATCATTTCTAATCAATAATATGTCACTCACATATACTTATCAGAAAGGATGTAGTGCTCCCACTCACTTTCTTGTAAATACAGGCTTCTGTGTAAGTCTGTATAAAACTATATGCTTTGATCAACTTGATAACCCACAGGTATAGGGGATCGCAACAGTTTTTGAGGGTAGAGTATTCAACCCAAATTTATCGATTCGACACAAGGGGAGCCAAAGAATATTCTCAAGTATTAGCAGTTGAGTTGTCAATTCAACCACACCTGGATAACTTAGTATCTGCAGCAAAGTATTTAGTAGCAAAGTAATATGATAGTAGTGGTAACGGTAACAAAAGTAACGGTAGCAAAAGTAATATTTTTGGTGTTTTGTAGTAATTGTAACAGTAACAACGGAAAAGTAAATAAGTGAAGAACAATATGTGAAAAGCTCGTAGGCATTGGATCGGTGATGGAGAATTATGCCGGATGCGGTTCCTCATGTAACAATCATAACATAGGGTGACACAGAACTAGCTCCAATTCATCAATGTAATGTAGGCATGTATTCCGAATAAAGTCATACGTGCTTATGGAAAAGAACTTGCATGACATCTTTTGTCCTACCCTCCCGTGGCAGCGGGGTACTAGCGGAAACTAAGGGATATTAAGGCCTCCTTTTAATAGAGTACCGGACCAAAGCATTAACACATAGTGAATACATGAACTCCTCAAACTATGGTCATCACCGGGAGTGGTCCCGATTATTGTCACTTCAGGGTTGCCGGATCATAACACATAGTAGGTGACTATAGACTTGCAAGATAGGATCAAGAACACACATATATTCATGAAAACATAATAGGTTCAGATCTGAAATCATGGCACTCGGGCCCTAGTGACAAGCATTAAGCATAGCAAAGTCATAGCAACATCAATCTCAGAACATAGTGGATACTAGAGATCAAACCCTAACAAAACTAACTCGATTACATGATAGATCTCATCCAACCCATCACCGTCCAGCAAGCCTACGATGGAGTTACTCACACACGGCGGTGAGCATCATGAAATTGGTGATGGAGGATGGTTGATGATGACGATGGCGACGAATCCCCCTCTCCGGAGCCCCGAACGGACTCCAGATCAGCCCTCCCGAGAGGTTTTAGGGCTTGGCGGCGGCTCCGTATCGTAAAACGCGATGAATCCTTCTCTCTGATTTTTTCTCCCCGAAAGTGAATATATGGAGTTGGAGTTGAGGTCGGTGGAGCGTCAGGGGGCCCACGAGGTAGGGGACGCGCCCTAGGGGGGCAGGCGCGCCCCCACCCTCGTGGGCAGGGTGTGGGTCCCCTGACGTGGATTTTTCTTCCTGTATCTTTCTTATTTTCCAAATAGATGTTCCGTGGAGTTTCAGGTCATTCCGAGAACTTTTGTTCCTGCACATAAATAACACCATGGAAAGTCTGCTGAAAACAACGTCAGTCCGGGTTAGTTCCATTCAAATCATGCAAGTTAGAGTCCAAAACAAGGGCAAAAGTGTTTGGAAAAGTAGATACGACGGAGACGTATCACAACTCATCAAGGCGTATATTCCAACTCCGAGATGCTTGCACCAGTCCATCGATGGATTGCTGGAGTTTGCACATTTTGTTAGCACCTTTAGGATTGCCAAAACCTTCTTGTTGTATCATATACAACTCTTTTTTAAGAAATCCATTAAGGAATGCAGTTTTGACATCCATTTGCCAGATTTCATAAAATGTGGCAATTGCTAACATGATTCGGACAGACTTAAGCATTGCTACGAGTGAGAAAATCTCATCGTAGTCAACACCTTGAACTTGTCGAAAACCTTTTTGCGACAATTCGAGCTTTGTAGATAGTAACACTATTATCAGCGTCCGTCTTCCTCTTGAAAATCCATTTATTCTTAATGGCTTGCCGATCATCGGGCAAGTCAACCAAAGTCCATAATTTGTTCTCATACATGGATCCCGTCTCAGATTTCATGGCCTCAAGCCATTTTGCGGAATCTGGGCTCATCATCGCTTCCTCATAGTTCGTAGGTTCGTCATGGTCAAGTAACATGACCTCCAGAACAGGATTACCGTACCACTCTGGTGCGGATCTTACTCTGGTTGACCTACGAGGTTCGGTAGTAACTTGATCTGAAGTTACATGATCATCATCATTAGCTTCCTCACTAATTGGTGTAGGCATCACTGGAACTGATTTATGTGATGAACTACTTTCCAATTCGGGAGAAGGTACAATTACCACATCAAGTTCTACTTACCTCCCACTCACTTCTTTTGAGAGAAACTCCTTCTCCAGAAAGGATCCATTCTTAGCAACAAAGATCTTGCCTTCGGATCTGTGATAGAAGGTGTACCCAACAGTTTCTTTTGGGTATCCTATGAAGATGCACTTCTCTGATTTGGGTTCGAGCTTATCAGGTTGAAACTTTTTCACATAAGCATCGCAACCCCAAACTTTAAGAAACGACAGATTAGGTTTCTAGCCAAACCATAGTTCATACGGTGTCGTCTCAACGGATTAGAAGGTGCCCTATTTAACATGAATGTAGCTGTCTCTAATGCATAACCCCAAAACAATAGTGGTAAATCAGTAAGAGACATCATAGATTGCACTATATCCAATAAAGTACGGTTATGACGTTCGGACACACCATTATGCTGTGGTGTTCCAGGTGGCATGAGTTTGTGAAACTATTCCACATTGTTTTAATTGAAGGCCAAACTTGTAACTCAAATATTTGCCTCTACGATCAGATCATAGAAACTTTATTTTCTTGTTACGATGATTCTCTACTTCACTCTGAAAATCTTTGAACTTTTCAAGTGTTTCAGACTTGTGTTCATCAAGTAGATATACACATATCTGCTCAAATCATCTGTGAAGGTCAGAAAACAATGATACCCGCCGTGAGTCTCAACACTCATTTGACCGCATACATCGGTATGTATTATTTCCAATAAGTCAGTGGCTCGCTCCATTGTTTCGGAGAACGGAGTCTTAGTCATCTTGCCCATGAGGCATGGTTCGCAAGCATCAAATGATTCATAATCAAGTGATTCCAAAAGTCCATCCGCATGGAGTTTCTTCATGCGCTTTACACCAATATGACCTAAACGACAGTGCCATAAATAAGTTGCACTATCATTATTAACTTTGCATCTTTTGGCTTCAATATTATGAATATGTGTATCACTACGATCAAGATCCAACAAACTATTTTCATTGGGTGTATGACCATCGAAGGTTTTATTCATGTAAACAGAACAACAATTATTCTCTGACTTTAAATGAATAACCGTATTGCAATAAACATGATCAAATCATATTCATGCTCAATGCAAACACCAAATAACATTTATTTAGGTTCAACACTAATCCCGAAAGTATAGGGAGTGTGCGATGATGATCATATCAATTTTGGAACCACTTCCAACACACATCGTCACTTCACCCTTAACTAGTCTCTGTTCATTCTGCAACTCCCGTTTCGAGTTACTAATCTTAGCAACTGAACTAGTATCAAATACTGAGGGGTTGCTATAAACACTAGTAAAGTACACATCAATAACATGTATATCAAATATACCTTTGTTCACTTTGCCATCCTTCTTATCCGCCAAATACTTGGGGTAGTCCCGCTTCCAGTGACCAGTCCCTTTGCAGTAGAAGCACTTAGTCTCAGGCTTAGGTCCAGACTTGGGTTTTTTCACTTGAGCAGCAACTTGCTTGCCGTTCTTCTTGAAATTCCCCTTCTTCCCTTTGCCCTTTTTCTTGAAACTAGTGGTCTTTTCAACCATCAACACTTGATGCTTTTCTTGATTTCTACCTTCGCCGATTTTAGCATCGCGAAGAGCTTGGGAATTGTTTTCGTCATCCCTTGCATATTATAGTTCATCACTAAGTTCTAGTAACTTGGTGATAGTGACTAGAGAAATTTGTCAATTACTATCTTATCTGGAAGATTAACTCCCACTTGATTCAAGCAATTGTAGTACCCAGACAATCTGAGCACATGCTCACTGGTTGAGCTATTCTCCTCCATCTTGTAGGCAAAGTACTGTCATAGGTCTCATACCTCTCGACACGGGCATGAGTATGAAATACCAATTTCAACTCTTAGAACATCTTATATGTTCTGTGGCGTTCAAAACGTTTTTGAAGTCCCAGTTCTAAGCCGTAAAGCATGGTGCACTAAACTATTAAGTAGTCATCATACCGAGCTTTGCCAAACGTTCATAACGTCTGCATCTGCTCATGCAATAGGTCCGTCACCTAGCGGTGCATCAAGGACATAATTCTTCTGTGCATCAATGAAGATAATCCTCAAATCACGGACCTAGTTCGCATCATTGCTACTATACAACTTTCAACATAGTTTTTCTCCAGGAACATATCAAAAATAAACGGGGAGCTACATCACGAGCTATGGATCTACAACATAGTTATGCAAATACTATCAGGACTAAGTTCATGATAAATTAAAGTCAATTAATCATATTACTTAAGAACTCCCACTTAGATAGACATCCCTCTAATCATCTAAGTGATCACGTGATCCATATAAACTAAACCATGTCCGATCATCACGCGAGATGGAGTAGTTTTCAATGGTGAACATCACTATGTTGATCATATCTACTATATGATTCACGCTCAACCTTTCGGTCTCAGTGTTCCGAGGCCATATCTGCATATGCTAGGCTCGTCAAGTTTAACCCTAGTATTCTGCGTGTGCAAAACTGGCTTGCACCCGTTGTATGTGAACGTAGAGCTTATCACACCCGATCATCACGTGGTGTCTCGGCACGACGAACTTTCGCAACGGTGCATACTCAGGGAGAACACTTGTACCTTGAAATTTAGTGAGAGATCATCTTAATGCTACCGTCGAACTAAGCAAAATAAGATGCATAAAGGATAAACATCACATGCAATCAATATAAGTGATATGATATGGCCATCATCATCTTGTGCCTTTGATCTCCATCTCCAAAGCACCATCATGATCACCATCGTCACCGGCTTGACACCTTGATCTCCATCGAAGCATCATTGTTGTCTCGCCAACTATTGCTTCTACGACTATCGCTACCGCTTAGTGATAAAGTAAAGCAATTACATGGCGATTGCATTTCATACAATAAAGCGACAACCATATGGCTCCTGCCAGTTGCCGATAACTCCGTTACAAAACATGATCATCTCATACAATAAATTTAGCATCATGTCTTGACCATATCACATCACAACATTCCCTGCAAAAACAAGTTAGACGTCCTCTACTTTGTTGTTGCAAGTTTTACGTGGCTGCTACGGGCTGAGCAAGAACCGTTCTTACCTACGCATCAAAACCACAACGCTTTTTGTCAAGTATGTGCTGTTTTAACCTTCAACAAGGACCGGGCGTAGCCACACTCGATTCAACAAAAGTTGGAGAAACTGACACCCGCCAGCCACCTGTGTGCGAAGCACGTCGGTAGAACCAGTCTCGCGTAAGCGTACGTGTAATGTCGGTCCAGGCCGCTTCATCCAACAATACCGCCGAATCAAAGTATGACATGCTGGTAAGCAGTATGACTATTATCGCCCACAACTCACTTGTGTTCTACTCGTGCATATAACATCTATGCATAAACCTGGCTCTGATACCACTGTTGGGGAACGTAGTAATTTCAAAAATTTCCTACGCACACGCAAGATCATGGTGATGCATAGCAATGAAAGGGGATAGTGTTGTCCACGTACCCTCGTAGACCGTAAGCGGAAGCGTTATGATAACGCGGTTGATGTAGTCGTACGTCTTCATGATCGACCGATCCTAGTACTGAAAGTACGACACCTCCGTGGTCTGCACACGTTTGGCTTGGTGATGTCCCACGAACTCACGATCAACCAGAGTGTCGAGGGAGAGCTTCGTCAGCATGACGGCATGATGACGGTGATGATGAAGCTACCGGCACAGGGCTTCGCCTAAGCACTGCAACGATATGACCGAGGTGGATTATGGTGGAGGGGGGAACCTGTAACATCCCAAAATTCTAAATTTTGGAATGTTATAATAAATAGATAGATTTGATTGTTTGTTGGATTGTTGGGTGATTGATTGACTGAAAGTGAGTGAATTCGAAACTTTTTGAAAGTTAAATGAGAGGGAATAAAAGGACTTTCCCAAACTTTCAATTACTGTTATGATCTTCATGAATTCAAATTACTTTCACCACAAAACCCTGGAGAGAAGATGACATGACTTCTTCCATTTATTTAAATGACAAGGGGTGTTGAAAATATTTGAATTTCATTTGAGAATATTTCCAATTCTAAAACTCTATGCAACTCAATGATTTTCACGAGCGAAGATAAAATGACTTCTTCAAAACATATGAAATATGAGTTGGGAGTTTCAAAGGATCAAATTCAAAGTCCTTTTGGAAATTATTTTTAATTTGGAGTTGTTTGGGTGATATTCAAATTATTTTTCTCCAAAATAAAAATATATGGAAAATAGGGTAACATGATTCCCTACAACAGAAAATTGGAGAGAAATAAATTTGAATTAATTTTGGTATTTTGAAAATGATTTTTATTGGATTTTAGTAGAGCAGTAGCACTCTTTGATTTATGTGAATTTTTTGTGCATTTTATTTAATGCTAGAAAAATGCTCATGCTGTAGGAAATCTTTTTATGAAAATTTTGATATATAATATGCCTATGTACAATTTTATTTTTGTTTTCGTTATACAGTTTTCCTTTCTGTTTCTAATCAAAAAACTGTACGTACGGCCCATATTTATTTATCGCCCTTGCGCTGCATAATAGCATCTGGCGTCCCATCGTTTTTTTCTCTCCTAAATGGGCCAGGCCCAGCCGGCCATAATGCTTCCCCATTTTTTTCTCTCCATAGTTTTTCTTAATTTCAAAAAAAAGAAACTGCAGCGTCATGTACGTGCGCGCGCAGCCGGCCCGTGGTTCATTTAGCCCATGCGGTTCCCCGTTTATTTTATTTGTTCGTCTACGTTTAGTCCCACATTGCCTAGCCTTTAACCCCTGAACCTCTTTTCCACCTATAAATATAGACCTATAGAGCCTCCAAAAATTATCCATTGCGGGTTAAATCAATATTTTGGTTTGACTAGCTAAAAATATATTTCTCCTCTCCGGCGGGACTTTTGGAAGTTGTCTCCACACTCCGAAGTCGTCTTTTCTATACCTTATAAAGGTATATTTATTTGTTCTCTATATTTATACGTTAGATCTAGAATTCTTTTATCCGTAGCTATTTTTTTTCTTCTGCAAAACAGCTTGGCCCTGATTTTTCAAACAGCCTTAACTTTTTACTCGTTCATCCAAATTAGATGAAACCAGCGCCTTAGTTTCGTCTTGTTTTCACCTATCCAGTTAACCTGTCACGTCAACTTTTTGAAATTTTGAAATTTGTTCAAATTCATATTCAAACTTCTTTTGTTCATAACTTAAGGTCCGTAACTCCGTTTGAGTTGATTCTTTTTGCAAAGCGAAGCTCTTGACCTAAACTTTCTGATAAGGCCAAATCCATCTAATTTTGGTACTGTTAGAATTTTTTTTTATGTTGCAAGAGTTATTTGCTTGGTTTTGAAGTTTTCCGAATTGTTTTCCTCGTTCTTTCTGATCTTTTGAGTGATTGCTTATGTGTGGTTACCATTGCTTGCTTACGATAGATTGACCGGAGTGTGACGAGTAGATCTATCCAGAGTATTGAGTGCGAATCATCTTCATCAACATTGCAGGCAAGTTCACACTTTGATCATACCTCTTTACTACCCAGTTTTATTGCATTAGACCAATCCCCAAACATTGCATGATTAGGATCTGGCTAATATGAGGGTTTTGGGGGAGTTGATGAGGTAGTACCTATTGCCCTGTTTATTATCAAACCTTTGGGAGTTACTTCTACGTTTGCTTATATTGCTATGCTATGCTCGTAGACGTGGATTGGGTTTGAGTGAATTCCCATGACAGATGTGAGATTTTTAATTAATGGTTCAACTTAAGGTGGCTACTTAACTAAACATCTGGGTGGATTGAGGCACCTAGAGAACCCAGTGTTGCCTGTATTTTTTGGATATCCCGGAGTACCCGTGTGATCATCCTATGGACCGCCACCCAGGCTCAAAGGGATCATGAGATTATTCATGCTAGAAACTTCCGTGTGCAGCCACAAGCTATTATGGGCTCTAGCATAGTTGATTAAGTTGTGTGAGCTCTTGAAGAGGTAGACTAGCAGATGTAGGGGGTGTTGGTGGTACTGTCTACCCAGAGTAGAGAGTTTACGCTTCTGAAAGACTGTGTCTCGGTCATCCGTTTCTCAAACATCATGCAGTGCGAGAATCAAGCGGAGGCGATCGAGTCTTGTGGGGAAAAGTGCACAAACCTCTGCAGAGTGTACAAACTAATCATGATTAGCCGTGTCCCCGGTTATGGACATCTTGAGTATCTAGTTCTTGGATTATCCCGTTGATCTCATCATGTTACTTTAATTAATTTTGTTGGGTTAATGATGTTACTTAATTGGGATTGAGTTGGAGGTACCTTCTCAATGTTTAACAACCACCATGATAGTTAAATAAAATTTATTCCTTTGCAGTAGGGAAAAATTGGCTTTTCGCAAAAACATTATATCCATAGAGCTTTTCCACCAGCCATATATGCATGTAGTGATAGCCCTTGTTTAGCATTTCTCTATGGTGTTATTTTGCCAGCATATTCCATGTGCTGACCCGTTTTCGGGCTGCAACGTTTCATGTTGCAGGATTCTTACGACGAGTAAGTGATACGTTAGGGTTACGATTTCTACACTCAACTTTGCCGTTGGTGTTGATGGGAATCCACAACCTTGTTACTTCCGCTATTTGGATTGAGGTAATAGTATTTATGTTACTTTATACATGTGATTGACCTCTGTTATAAATCCTTGAGTACTGTGTGTGTCAGCATACCGATCCAGGGATGACACTTAAGCACAGAGACTTGATCCATTCGGGTCGGGTCGCTACAGAACCGCACATGGCTAAGAAATCAATGATCAACTTGTGTCTATGGGGTGCCCCTGGCCACGTATATAAAGGATGGAGGGACGAGGAGACTGCCCCTCATAGGGCGCACCCAAAGTGTGGAGTCCTACTAGGACTCCCTAGTCCTAGTAGGATTCCATCTCCCACATGGAATAGGAAAAGAGGAAGGGAGAAGGAGAAGGAAGGAAGGGGGCGGCCCCCTTCCCTAGTCCAATTCGGACCAGTCCATGGGGAAGGGGCGCGGCCAACCTTAAGGTCTTTCTCTCCTTTCCCGTATGGCCATTAAGGCCCAATACGAATTCCCGTAACTCTCCAGTACTCCGAAAAATACCCGAATCACTCGGAACCTTTCTGATGTCCGAATATAGCCTTCCAATATATCGATCTTTACGTCTCGACCATTTTGAGTCTCCTCGTCATGTCCCCGATCTCATCCGGGACTCCGAACTATCTTCGGTACATCAAAACACATAAACTCAAATATTCTCCTCCATGATCAGATCGTAGAAACTTTATTTTCTTGTTACGATGATTTTCCACTTCACTCTGAAATTCTTTAAACTTTTCAAATGTTTTAGACTTGTGTTTCATCAAGTAGATATACCCATACCTACTCAAATCATCTGTGAAGGTCAGAAAATAACGATACCCGCCGCGTGCCTCAACACTCATTGGACCGCATACATCGGTATGTATTATTTCGAATAAGTCATTAGCTCGCTCCATTGTTCCGGAGAACGGAGTTTTAGTCATCTTGCCCATGAGGCATGGTTCGCAAGTATCAAATGATTCATAATCAAGTGATTCCAAAAGTCCATCAGCATGGAGTTTCTTCATGCGCTTTACACCAATATGACCTAAACAGCAATGTAACAAATATGTTGCACTATCATTATCAACTTTGCTTCTTTTGGCATCAATATTATGAATATGTGTATCACTACGATCGAGATTCAACAAGAATAGACCATTCATCAAGGTGCATGACCATAAAAGATAGTACTCATATAAATAGAATGACCATTATTCTCCGATTTAAATGAATAACCATCTCACAATAAACCAGATCCAGATATAATGTTCATGCTCAACGCTGGCAGCAAATAACAATTATTTAGGTCTAAAACTAACCCCTAAGGTAGATGTAGAGGTAGCGTGCCGACGGCGATCACATCGACCTTGGAACCATTTTGACGCGCATCGTCACTTCGTCCTTAGCCAATCTTCATTTATCCCGCAATCCTGTTTCGAGTTACAAATATGTGCAACCGAACCAGTATCAAATACCTAGGCGCTGCTACGAGCATTAGTAAGGTACACATCAATAACATGTATATCAAATATACCTTTGTTCACTTTGCGATCCTTCTTATCCGCCAAGTATTTGGGGTAGTTCTGCTTCCAGTGAAGAGTTCCTTTGTAGTAGAAGCACTCAGTTTTAGGCTTGGGTCCAGCTTTGGGCTTCTTCTCGGAAGTGGCAACTTGCTTTCCATTCTTCTTGAAGTTCCCTTTCTTTCCCTTGCCCTTTTTCTTGAAACTAGTGGTCTTGTTAACCATCAACACTTGACGTTCCTTCTTAATTTCTACCTCTGCGGCCTTAAACATTGCGAAGAGCTCATGAATCATTTTATTCATCCCTTGCATATTATAGTTCATTACGAAGCCTTTGTAGCTTGGTGGCAGTGATTGAAGAACTCTGTCAATAACGCTATCAACCGGAAGTTCAACTCCCAGCTGAGTCAAGTGGTTATGATACCTAGACATTTTGAGTATGTGTTCACTAACATAACTGTTCTCCTCCATCTTGCTGCTATAGAACTTGTTGGAGACTTCATATCTCTCAACCCGGGCATTTGCTTGAAATATTAACTTCAACTCTTGGAACATCTCATATGCTCCATGACGTTCAAAACGTCTTTGAAGTCCCGGTTCTAAGCCGTAAAGCATGGCACACTGAACTATTGAGTAGTCATCAGATCGAGCTTACCAGACGTTCATAACATCAACTTCAGCTCCTGTAGAAGGCCTTTCACCTAGCGGTGCATCAAGGATATAATTCTTCTGTGCAGCAATGAGGATAATCCTCAAGTTATGAACCCAGTCCGTGTAGTTGCTGCCATCATCTTTCAACTTTGCTTTCTCTAGGAACGCATTAAAATTCAGGGGAACGGTAGCTCGGGCCATTGATCTACAACATAGATATGCAAAACTATAAGACTAAGTTCATGATAAATTAAGTTCAATTAATCAAATTACTAATGAACTCCCACTTAAATAAACATCCCTCATGTCATCTAAGTGATCCGTGATCCAAATCAACTAACCCATGTCCGATCATCATGTGAGATGGGGTAGTCATCAATGGTGAACATATCTATGTTAATCATATCTACTATATGGCTCATGTTCGACCTTTCGGTCTCCGGTGTTCCGAGACCATGTCTGTACATGCTAGGCTCGTCAAGTTTAACCCAAGTATTCTGCACATGCAAAACTGTCTTACACCCGTTGTATGTGAACGTAGAGTCTATCTGAAAGTACGTTATATTGACTAGAGGGGGGAGGGTGAATAGGCGACTTTTACAAATTCGTTAGTGAGGAAATTCAACTTGAGGAATTTCCTAAGTCACGAACTACAAGTAGCGGAATAAGTACTCAGGTACATGCATAACAGAGCAGTAGCATGGTCATCATGATGAAATGAAACATACACAGAGCACAGGTAGCGTGTAAACAGGATAAGTAGGCTGAAGACAAAGTGACTGAAGAATTAGGATTGAGGAAATTGAGAAAATCTTCAGTCAAATTCTTCAAACAGTAACGATCAAGTACATCAACACATGAATGAGGAAATGAAAGGGTTGAGGAAATAGAACCAGTAGCTTGGTGAAGATGATGATTTGGTGGACTAGTTCCAACTGCTGTGACAGTCGTACATCTGGTTGGAGCGGCTAGGTATTTAAACCTGAGGACACACAATCCTCATCGTATTCTCCTTGAGCTAAGATCACACCGACCTCGCCCAATCACTCGTGGTAAGTCTTCAGGTGACTTCCAAACCTTCACAGACTCGGTCACTCGGCGATCCACAATTCCTCTTGGATGCTCTAGACCATGACGCCTAACCGTCTGGAGGATGCACAGTCCTCAAAGTTAACAAGCGTCGGTTCCACACAGGAACAATCTCTTCAGTGATGCTCAATCACTTTGGGTTTGTAGGTGTTTGGATTTGGATTTTCCTCACTTGATGATTTTCGCTCAAAGTCCTCGGAGGATGGGATGCTCTCAATGATAAGTGTCAGTTTCTCTCGGAGCAGCCAACCAACTAGTGGTTGTAGGGGGCGGTTATTTATAGCATAGGGAGCAGCCTGACATGATAAAACATAAATGCCCTTCAATGATATGACCGTTAGGTGGATAAGATATTTTGGGACAACTGGCGCGTAGCACATCAACAGTTAGAAATTTGAGCTCTCAAATTCCTCAGGGCTATCATGTTCCTCACTTGTAGGCAATCCGCACTGGCGAATTCCTAACTCCTCAGTCAGACAAATTCCCCAGAGACCAGAAGATCTTTGTCTCTGTCACTGAAGAAATTGACTGAACTGTATGAGATTTCCAATGGCTTCACTCGAAAGGATTGGGTAGGTGTAGGATTTTGAGATGAGCATCACTTGGAATGTGTTTTCTTAGTTTTACCTCGACCCCTTTTAACACTACTGTGTTTCCTATGGCTCAAGAAAGAGAAAATGAAACTACGAAAACAAAAGTCTTCACGCTTCATAATCCTCGCATCAATATCGAAGTCTTCAAGGTCACACTAATTTCCTCACTTTCAAAGTCTTTAAGAAAACCAAAATCTTGAACTGAAGACATTCATTTTTAGGGGTCGACTTTCATCGTAAATATCAAACTCCTCATAGACTAATAGAACCTGTGTACACTCACAAACACATTAGTCCCTTAACCTATAAGTCTTCAATACACCAAAATCACCAAGGGGCACTAGATGCACTTACAATCTCCCCCTTTTTGGTGATTGATGACAAATAGGTTAAGTTTTCAATGGGGATAAACATATGAAGTGTAAATACTGATATTGAGGATTTTGTTTGCAAGATATAGAAGAATTCCCCCTGAAGGTGTGCATATTTGAGGAATTTGCTTTGGATAGCAAATGCACATTGTAGATTAATATCATGGAGATCCCCCCTATATCTTGTAATTCATACACGCATTTGACATATAATATGTAGAATTTGAAATGCAGATGAAATATGGTGTCTGATGAATTCAGCATGCGTGCATTAAGCTACTTGAGGAAATAAGCATGCAGAAAGTAGTTCAAAAGAGTCAGAGCACCATAGGACTTAAGTTTACAACTCATCAGAGTAAACACCTCAAAAGAGCAAGAGTTGTAACTTAACAAAAAAATGCCCATATATAAGAGACCCGCTTGAAGACTAACTCAAATTTCTCCCTCTTTGTCATCGAATGACCAAAAGGGACAAAAAAGAGGACTAACACTCCTGAAGAATATCATCATGATGTCAATGGAGGAGCGCCAGTGTTGTTGGGGTCGTCCATTGAGGTAGGGCCTACCGCGGTGTTGTTCAAGTCTTCAGCTTCATCCGTCTCGCGCGATGAAGTATGAACTGGCAACCAGCTAAGGAACTTTGACCTTCTTGAATTTCTTCGAAGGTGGATGAGACCAGTCAAAGTCCTATTGGAAGCCCATCTACTTGAGATCTTCATCACCGTAGAGGTGAGACAATATGGCCCAAGTTCTATCAAAGACTTCATGCAAGTAGTAGTGGTTCTTCTTCATAGTGTTTTGTGTGATAGTCATGTTCTGAAGAATTGCACCAAACTGACGCTTGAACCACTTGTGATTTCGATCAACTTTCTGATGGAGACTGAGGAGAAGTTCACGATCAATCATCACACGCGGAGCAATGGCTTGAGGATTTTGCTTTGAAGCTTTTGTGGCAGAATCTTGTGTTGCAGAGTCGTCATTGGTGGAATAGGATGCAACTTTCCGAAACTGTCCATCCAATGGACGAGTGCCTTCATCAATAACAACAGCCTTGCCCTTCTCATCAGCTGAGGAAATAGTCCCTTTGAGGACTTCTATAGGAGGCAAATAGCTGAGATGATTTTGAACGTCAGCCTGATAATGAATTGAAGACCTTGATCTGATGAATCTCATAATCCATGGAGCATAAGGCTTCAACTCAAAAGGTGACAAAGCAGCATTAGCCAAAGTCCTCATGAAGAAATCGTGGTAGTTGATAGGAATACCATGTATGATATTGAACAGCATATTCTTCATGATGCCAACAACCTCTTCGTCATCAGAGTTGTGGCCCTTGATTGGACTGAGGGTTTTGGTCAGAATGCGATACATTGTCCTTGGCACATAGAGTAATTCATTTACGAGGAATGTGGTCCTTGGAGCTTGGCCAGCCTTCAAAGGCTTCATCAGCACTTGCATCAGATGATTTGAAAGTTCAGGTTCCTCATAAATGAGTCTTGCACCTTCTGCAGGAGGTCTGACTGGGACGGTGTGAAGCAATTCAGAGGCCGGTGCTTTGTAATGAGTATTTTCAGTCATCCAGTCTAGCACCCATGAATTCACATCTTCTATGTTGCCAGTGAGGTGCAGTGTAGCATAGAATTGAAGAATGAGTTCTTCATTCCAGTCGCAGATGTCAGTGCAGAGGTTAAGCAACCTAGCATCATGATGAACACTCAGGACTGGTTGGAAGCAAGGAAGTGATTCCATATCCACGTGAGGAATTTGAAGATGTTCAAATACCTTATCCTTATCAAATAGGAGTGAAGAGTAAAAGTTCATCTAACTGGCTGTCCAAAAGCGCTTGCGTCAAAGTCTTGCTGAGTCATAAGGATTGAAGTTCGTGAAGAAATGACGCTCAACAAAGAAATCATCAGCTTTGAATTTATGCTTCTTGGTATGAAGATTTTGTGGCTTGGGCTGACGATTTACAGTTGAAGGCTTCTCAGCCTCTTTGCCCACAACCTCTGGAGCCACAAACTAAGGAATTTCAGTGGCAGTTTCAGTAGTAGCAGTCTTGGCCTCCATTTCTTCAGCTGCAGTAGCTGGCATTTCTTCTGGAATAGAATGAAGTGAAGTTTGACGTTCTTCACATCATGTATGAATTTCTTTAGTTTGTACTGGGGACTAAGGAATTTGATGCATAGGAGTGGTCAATGGTGAATTGGGATGAAGTCTTTCCCAATAGTCATCATTCAGAATATGTGTTATAGACCCAATGTCCACATCCTCATCTTCTTCATATAATTATTCAACGCCTGCCTCTTCAGTTGTGAACTGAGGCATGGGCGATGATACCATAGGGGTTGAAGGGATATCATCCACTTCAATATCTTCATCCAACTGCTCTGAAGAAGCAGCAGAAGGATTCTCTTCATCCATGTCATCTGGTATGACATATTTCTCACCAAAGGGAACAAGTTCCTTTGATGGCATGCTTGAGATAGGAACAACATCAATGGGGTTGGTCTATGAGCTCATCAAAGTCTTCACTTTATTTGGAGCTGAAGACTCTACAGTTGCTAATGCTTTCCTTTTCTTTACAACTGCCTTTTCTGCAGCCTTAGTTTTCTTCGCTTCTGATGCAGAAGGAAGGTTGATATTCTTCATCTGTGATGACTTTGCAGGAGGAGCAGATGAAGTTGGTGCAGTTTCTTCAGGCACAACTGATGCAGTTGCCCTAGCTTGTTTAGTTTCTTCAGGCGCAGCTACAGATGCTTCAGCTGGCCTGGGTTGTTCTTCAGGCGCAACATTGGAGGTTGCCCTGGCAGTTTCTTCAAGAGCTGGAATATCTTTAGCAGCCCTGGTACTTTCAGTTTCTTCAACAGTCTGATTTTCATCAGCTGTGCTAGCATTCTCTTCAGTAGGATGAGCAGATGCTTCAGCCTGAGAAATTCCTTGTTGCGATGTTACTGCAACATTTGGTTTGAATCCCTTTGCCATTTTGACAAATCTGACTTTGGCACCTAGCCAATCTGCACGATAAGCATCAAATTCATCACTGAGGGATTTGATCCCAGTTTGCATACTCACAAGTTCTTCAGGAGACATGTTTACAATATTCTTCTTCAAAAAATGCTCTTTCTTGTACTGAGCTTTCTTGACTTGCCTGGCCTTCTCAAATTTCCATTTTTCTTCGCCTATGAAGGCATTGAGCATGTGACATTGTCCAGGTGTGAGGTTTAAATCAGACAGAGGAGTGTTAGGGTCCTTGTGCCATATATTGATGAAATCAAGGATCAACTTTGGATCCAGCATGAGTGGCACTGCACTGCCTTTGGCTCTAGCGGCCCTTTCTTTTCTGTTTCTTATAATCTCTGCAAGTTCTTCATCATCAGCTTCATCGTCATCAGAAGGTACTTGGAAAGTGACTTGCTTCTTGTGAGGACTTGGCCTCGGGCCGCGTCCAGCAGTGGCCTTTTTCTTCAACAAGGTGGGACCTGTTGAGGACTGTGGTGGAGCTGAGGAACTTGCAGATGCTCCTGAAGAAATTGAGATTCTTGTAGTCCGTTGGCACGTGGCAAGATGCACAGGTGCTGAGGACTTTGCAGCTGCAGTTCAAGACTTTGCGGCAACAAAGGGAATTGGAGCTGCCCTTGAAGAGGTTGCCTGAGGAATTGGCCGTGAGGGCTCTGCACTTGGCTGTGAGAGCATTGCTGTTGAGGAACTTGGCTTTACAGCAGATTTCTTTGGCAAAGCCTTCTTGGGCTTGCTAGCAGAGGCCTCAGTAGCAGCAGCAGCAGAATCTTCATTGAATTTCTTCACTGCTTCCTTTGCCATTTTAGCCAACTTGGCTTGGCGCTTGGCCCATTCCTTGGGAAAGTCCTCACCACGCCTGATGCTTGAGGGATCAGCTTCTTGGCCTGGATCCAATGGAGGTCTTGGGCATGGAGGGTGTACAATGAATTTCTTCATATACTTTGGAGTAACATATCGATACTCCCTCCATTCTCTATCCCATCTCCTTTCAATCCTCTAAATGCGCACTTTGCGCTGATTTTTGTTCTCCTTGCCTTCATCAGGAGTGCAATACTCATCATAGATGTCACCAGGGATTTCAAACATTGTATTTGTCTCTAGCCTCTTTCCTCCCTTCTGAGGTCTTTTACCATCAACCATTTTATTCACTTGAGGATTTTGAACAATTGAAGTCTCTAAGGAAGTATGCAATTTATCTTCGAGGAACGCTGCAAATGAGTTAAGTTGATGAGAACCTAGTGATTCAGCAGCAAACATTTTGTACCTGTGAACAAAGTATAGGTGCAAAGAATTTGGAGAGGTCATATGCGTTCTCCATTGGCCGGAACTATTCTGATCAACACTATTCTAATCACGGGATCAGAATATTATTCTGATCACAACCTGAACTTCCTGAGTTACACAACCTGAACTTCTCTCTGTAAGAACCCGACCTTCGGGCTATCTTCGCAACCGTGTCTTCCCGCGCGAATTATTCTGGTCAGTCGTGTTCTATGTGATGTAAGTGTAATCTGCAAACGTTTTTAGCAACTAAATGCCCATTTTAAATAGGAATCTCGCTCATTGACGGATTTTACTCTCGGGTCGTGATGAACATGCGTCTGTTGCAATTTTACTGCCTCAGTTGTTCGGCCTGAACTTCCCCCAGTGCTAGGTTGAACTTCTGCAAACATTGCCAAATGGGGCTTGTGATATACCGTTGGAAATATAGGGACACGGGTATCATGACCCAAGTTAAATTTTTGGCAAAATGTAAGCGGTTTAAGAGCAGTTTTGAAAACCATTTTTTCTTCATACAAAAAACGTGAATCATATTTTTGATCGCATTTCCAAACCGTTTATCGGAATGGAGCAAATAATATGGCGTTGGAAAGCTGCTGCAAAACCACTCCTTCCACATGTTGAAAGTTTTCTCTAATTCCTTATGGTTAAAAAATAATTTGGAAAATCGTAAAATTTCACAAACCGAACAGTCGAGTTCGTATTTTCGATGCCACTTCTAAACGGCTAATCCAATTGAGGCAAGTGATATGGCGTTGGAAAGCTTAGGAAAATGCGCTATTTTTTCATGCTGAATTTTTTTCTAATTTTGAACCATTTAAAAGTAATTTAGAAAACGGTACAAGTTCCACTGACTTTGTATTTTCGAGATAATTGTTTAACCATATGTCCGAATGCAGCAAATGATATGGCGTTGGAAAGCTTGAGGAAATGCGAAACGTTTTGGTATATATTGTTTCTCTCAATTCCTTACAGTTTTAAGTCAATTTTTGAAATGGCTAAAAATATTTTTTGGCCGTAATTTCTACAAACTTTATCGAAACGGGGCACATAATATACCATTGAAAAGCTATGTAAAATGCGAAACTTTTTCATGTAGATGGTTTTCTCTGATTCCTAGCCGTTTTCAAGTAATTTTGAAAACAACGAGATCATGCGTTCTGCCTTTATCGTGAAACAGATTCTTCGAAAATGCACCGCGTGAAGAACATGAACTTCTCGGCATGTCTACTGAACTTCACTCCGTTTTTCACGTGCTTTTTTTTGCTCGCAGCTCTCCATCCACTCATCGGAATTGAGCAAGTGATATACCAATGGAAAGCTGCTGTAAAAACGCAACTTTCCCGTGTTGATCATTTTTTCATACTCGCCATGATTTTAAAAGTTTTTCATCTGAAATTTATTTAGTGTAGTAGTTGAACTTCCTGCTATTTTCTCGTTGAACTTCTGTAACATATTTTCGTTTGTAATTTTCTCATCCATTCGTCACTGTTACACAAATAATATTCCTTTTGTACAAACCTCTCTCACAATATTTTTTTTAACTTTCTCCAACCGAAGACTTGAACTTATAACAACAACAAAATTGGACCTTGCCTTTTAATTCATTTTTCTCATATTAAACACACACTATGTAGTACATGAACTTTTTCCATTTTTATAATTTGAATTTTTTATTTTCTTTTTGAAATCAAATTGCTTACAAATAATAACTGAACTTCTTTGCGGATTGAGAGAAATATTTTAAAACACAAAAAACAGTTTCTTTTTTGTGTTTTCGAACATGGATATACAAGGTGAACCTCTCTCGCAAGAATTTTTGAACTTCCCCGGAAAGAGCACTTAAACTTCATTCAACAAACCTGTTAAGCTTTTATTTTTCTATACTTTTATTCTTAGCTGAAATGCATTCCTTGCAGTACTTGAACTTCTCGTTGTTTTCACTATGAACTTTTGTCGCATTTTTATGTATACATCGAATTACACGCAATTGAAGGTCGGATGTCATTTTTTGCCATTTTAAAACATGTAATTCAAGGTCGGACGTCCCGCAATATAAATTCTGAACCGTGCACGGAGGTGCACGTGAACTTCTTGCAACAAATATGAGTTTTTTATATACTTCGAACTTCTCTGTATTTTCAACTTCTTAGTCATATTGTTATAAAGGAAATATGTTTTTGAATAAGCATCAAACATTTTTTTTGTAAATTGCACTTCATAGTTTTATTTTTCTTAGAGACGGTAATAATTTGAGTTTCCCGTATACATCGAACTACTCCTCTATTTTGATTTGAACTTCGTCATTTTTATTCTTTACTAACAAGGAAAATCTGAGTTTCTTTACAAATATCGAACTTCTCTATTTTGTAATTTGGACTTCTTGGTTTATTTCTTTTAGCATCAAAATATCCTAGTTTTGTCATAAATATTGGACCCCCTCCACATTTTTTAAAAATTTGATTTATTTGTAAAAACATAGACACAAACGGGAGAGAGAATTATGCGTGCATAACGTGGGTAGCAATTTCCAGCTTTCACTCGTCGAGCACTTGAACTTCTAGCAAGAAATGTTTTTCATTTTTTATGAGTTGGTTTAAAAAATGCCAAAATGGTTTTTTTTTGTTTTTCGAACATGTAAATCTTAGGTTTTAATAAACAAACTTCCATGTTATTTTAATTTGAACCTCACGTTGGTTTTATTTTCTATTAGCCGTTAGAATCCGAATTTTCAATAAACATTGAACCGCTCCATTACTTTAATTTGAACTTCTAGGTTTCTTTTAGAAACAGGGAAATCCATTTACTAATTAATTTTTCTGAACTTTTTATTATTATTTTAATTTGAGCTTCCGTTGTGGAAACTTGTTGAACAAGAGGAACTTTTTGAATTTTCCCGGTGTGTGCACTTAAACTTCTAGCAATAAAAATTTTGGACTTCGCCTTTTTACTCCTATTTTCTCATATGAAACATACACCATGCAGTACGTGAACTTCCGTCTGTTGTCAATTTGAACTTCTCTCTATCTCACGTTAGTAATGAAAAAAATTGAGTTTTTTATAGACATCGAACCGCTCTAACTTTCTTTTTCAACTTCTTTTGTGTGCTTTTTAGAAATGTGAAAATGGAGTTTTGTTAGAAACATTGAACTTCTTTGTTATTTCGAATAGATCTTATTGGTCTTATTCTTTAACAAAAAAAACTGAGTTTTTCAAATAAATATCTGACGCTCTGCTTTAAAAGTTGAACTTCTTTGGCTTTATTATTTAGTAAAGAGAAAAAGCTGAGTTTTTAATATGCATTGAACTACTCTCTTTTTCAAAATCGAACTTCGTGGTTCTAATCTTTAGTGTCGGGGAAAATATAAGATTTTTATAAACATCAAACAACTTCATTTTTAAAATCCGTTATTGTTTATTGAACTTCTTAATTTTATTTGTTTAGTAGGAACAATTATTTGATATTTTAAATTCAAACTTCTTAGTTTTTAAAATATGAACTTCTCGAATTTATTTGTAACGGTGAAAATCAAATGCTTTGTTATTCTAAATTGAACTTCTAGGTTTTTATTTATTTTGAAAAGCGAAATTTCAGATTTCTTTAAACTTCAAACTACACTGCTATTTTGATTTGAACTTATAGGTTTTTTAGAAATGGGGAATATCCATTTAACTATTTTGGACTTCTTGGTTTTGTAATAAACAACGAACTTTTGTGTTATTTCAATCTGAACTTCTAGGTTTTTTTTAGAAATGGGGAAAATACCTTTATTTATTTTTTGAACCTATTTATTATTTTATGCTGAACTTCTTGGTTTTATTCTTTAGTAACGAGGAATTTCTTTTCGTAATGGATTTTTTTATACATGAACTTCATTGTGAATTTACATTTTGTTTATGCAAGTAATTTTCGCACATGAACTTTTTATTGTGTTACATATTTTTGCACTTTTTTATTTCTTATATTTGAACTTTTCTTCTTTCTCATATATACACAAAAAGAAAATAAAACCACCAATTTTCTGGACGAACATATACACACAAAATGCACGCGCGCACACACAGTTCTCATAAGTATAACGTCAAACAGGTAGATAACATCAACTCATACACAAGAACAAAGACAATTGGAGATCTCTACAATGGTCATACGTAAGGAGAGAGGAGATCTTTCGCAAGCATCTTTGTTTCAAAAATAACAACCGCTCCATTATTTATATTTAAACTTTTAGTTTTTTTTAAATGGGGGAAAATTCATTTTTACTCTTTTCGAACTACTCCATTTTTTAATTTGACTTTCTTGGGTTTCTAGAAACGTACAAAATATCTTTTTCTTACAAACATCGAATTGCTATGTTAATTTAATTTGAACCTTTTATTTTTTTCAAAAAGGGGAAAATCCTTGTACAAATATGTGTCTCTTTGTTTCTCAAAATTTTCGAACTTTAAATTTTACTTAAATCTGAACTTTCAGAGTTACCATTTTTTAGGTTTTCTTCTAGCTACATAAATATCGAACGTTTCGATTAACTTAATCTGACCTTCTTTTTGGTTTTATTTCTTTTTTCCGTGTGTGTTTTAGTGTTATCCTTTTTCTTCAGCATTTCCTCAACACTCATGCATGAACTTCTCTATTCGCCACCCCTGACCTTCCGAATTTCCTTTTTTCATATGCATTAACTTTCATGGGAAGATCCTTGAACATTTGTTTTATTTCTCTTACTAAAAGACACATGCATTTTTTGTCTTGTGTTTGCACAAAAGAAGCTATTACTTGTGTCCCAATTAAAAAAGCTAGTAATTTCTCCATCACACACATGTTTTTTGAACCTCACCACACATTTTCTGAACGTCAACCTCACCACCACACAGGCATACATGCTCCTTCTCCATTATATTTCCGACCTTTATGCACACAAATCTACACAAACAACAATGTGTTTTGTCATATCATGAAAAGAGCGTAACAAAGCTGCACTGTGCAGCGACATCGAAGCGGTTGTCCAGGCCGAACTTCTGTGTATACATATGGTATTTTTGAAAAATTGACTGAATGGAGCCTGTCCTCAATATATGATGTTCTTCCCTACATCAATTGTGTACGTGTACAGGAAGATAAATACTATAGGAAAACATGAGTGTTCCGTTCTTTTTATATACTTTATGAATTGGTATGTTAATTTAATTCAAACTTGTTGGTTTTTATCGGTTTATAAAAATATGAGTTTTTTTATAAACGTCGAACTTATCCGTTATTTTAATTTGAACTTCTTAGTTTTATTCTTAGAGAAAAAATATGGTTTTCGGAAAAGCATGAAATATAAGCCGATTGTGATACTGGAACATTTTACCGTTCATGCAACCAGAAAATGCAACATTTTCTACGAAACCCACATGAAAGGAATGATTTTGTCATGGCATTTTATTGGTTTTAAGTTCCTAACTTATTTTGGTTTTGTCATGTTAACTTTTTGATTAGTTTCCTTTCAACTTCCAGAACACAAACAGTTTGGTAATTGAACTTCCGTATTTTTTCATAAGTTTGGTAATTGAACTTCTGTATTTTTTCCTTTCCTATTTTTTGTTATATATATATATATATTATGTACTAAATGAAGTTTGGTAATTGAACTTCCGGTATTTTTTATGTGAATTCCAGATATTTAACATTTCCTACATTTCTTTTTCAAGAGAGAATCCATGAAACTTTTTCTAATGGATGATTTAACATTTCCCACTCCACACCTTTTGCCGCAGAATGTGCAATTTTTTCAAGATGGAACTATTGTACAGATCAAACAAAGGGCCAAAAGAATTCTTTTGGTACATACCACATGATAAACAACACAACTGTTTTTGATACAAAGAAGATGCATTCACATATACAGAGACAAAGTATCGATGATAGACACATGACCCATCCACAATTAACCCGTGCAAAATTTCATCAGTACAAGAGCGGCATGGTCGATGTCCGGCAATGTGAGGATTCGCCAATCTGAATCGGAATAATAAGCAGTGTTGAAAATCGCTCACACTGTCTCTCACCAAATCTTTTCCTGAACTCAAATACCTGCAAAAGTATGAGCCCGAAAGAAGAAGGACCCGAGCGTTGTCCGGGCGCTACAGCAGTGGGAACCGGGTGGCCGAGCCGCACTTCTTGGGACTCCGCAGTTGAACGGCCGGAGCTGGCAGTGGCGAAACACGCTGAGTGCTGTGGCGATGTGGCCCCACTAGGAGGAGGGTACGTGGTGGCAGGGGACCATGGGTCAGGTAAGACCTACAATAGTTATGTTTAGTAGTCAGCACAAAGATTGAAAAGGTACCACTTTAGGCATTACGCAGGATAACTATGTGCATAATATGCTCCAATATATTGCAACTACTTTGTGTGAGGACTGTATTCCACGACTCAAAATCAGGAATTAACAATACACTATGCTAGTTCACATAACTTCACTCAAGTCAGAGCACGAAGGATAACATAAATAGTTGAATGATCGATGCCCTCAATATTATGACAAGGAACATCTAAATTCCCAGCTCACTTCCGTGAAAAACACACATAATATGTCGCTGTTTCTTGCTCTTTTTTATCAAGTATAAGCATTGACTGAATTTCCAAATTCAGTGGTGGAGCTATGCAATGACACAATAAAGAAAACATGCAAACAAATTCAGAGAGTTCAGAAGCTCCGAAGCTCAAGTACACGGGGTACAGAGCATCCTTGCTTGCAAGACAAAGTACTAATCTAATATCTAAGAGAACTTAATACTTGGGAAATAAAAATTGAATCTGTAGGGAGAACTAAACTGGAACTGCTCATCTAGCGAGACAATTCCTTCCTTTTCATAAATTTTCACACGGAAAAAATAAGGAAGAGATGCCACAAGCTTTGCTTAGTTTGGATTGAAGGACATTCCTCTAGCATATGTAAGAACTCGTAACTGTACTACCTTCTGCCGCTAACGATACTGGCAGCCTGGAGGATTTGTTTTAGTGCATACCACCATTTTTTGCGTCTCCATCGAGCCGCAGTTGACCTCGCTTGTACTACAAGGGAGGAGGAGCCGCCATGAGAGTTTACAGAGGTCCACCATGGCTAGCAAGGGGAAGTTCGAGCGACTAGTTGCCCGCGTGGAGAAGTTCCAGTGGCACCAGGGGAAATCCGTGGTGGTGTCCGGACGCTGTTTAGGGCCGCAGCAGGTGACACAGGGGTAGCCGGAGAAGCACCTCCTCCCCCGCCTAAGCTAGCGGTGGACTGCAGCAGCAGCTAGCGAAGGACTGCGAAGGCGGCAGTAGCTAGCGGCGGATGGTGGTGGCGCGATCCGGTGAGGGTGGCGACGGCAGTGGCGTGATCCATGGAGGGCAAAGGCAGCGGCAACGCGATCCCCGGCGGCGGCACAATGCAGGGCAGGGGCGACACGGGGGTCGATCCTCAGGGTGGCGGATGGCGCGATGGCCAGTTTCCGGGGCGGGGGTGGCTGGTTCCCGTGGCGGGGGCGGGCCGACGCTGGCGAGGGTGGGTGGATGTATCGGAGATGGAGTGGGGGCGTGGGAAGGTTCGCTAGATCAGGGAGGGAGTGAGGGCGTGGGGAGGTACGGTAGCGAGGTGGGTTCGGGAACATCCCGATCGGGCCCTATATAGGGGCGTTGTGATCCAAATAGTTATTCTAATCCCAGAATTAGAATAGTGTCACTCTATATAATATATAGGCAATGAAGAACACCAGTCGAAAAAGGTGAAGACTTTGCAAAGTTGAAGAATTTGACCAAATGAGGAAATTGAAAATTTGAAGAATTTGCAAAAATGAGGAAAGACTCAAATTTGAAGATTCTCAACTTTGGTTGGTGGCGTGACCCAACGTATAAGAATGATGATTTCAGACACCGCGTACAATTGTCGTAAGGTTCTGAGAATCAAATTCTTCGTTAATTTCTTCACACTTAGAGGGTTAGTCTTCATTGATTGAAGAAAAACGTTACTTCGTGTGTTGCACATCTAAGTCATCAATTTTTCATAAGTGTTAGGATGTGTGTCCTTTCAAAGAACATTCAAAGATTCTAAGATATTTAGCTCACACCGCAACTTGCTAAATCTCTTCTCATCCAAGGGCTTTGTGAAGATGTCCGCTAGCTATTCTTCAATCTTCACGTGCTCGATAGAGATGTCGCCCTTCAACACATGATCTCGAAGAAAATGATGACGAATCTGGATGTGCTTTGTCTTCGAGTGCTGAACTAGGTTATGAGCAATCTTGATAGCACTCTCGTTGTCACAGTAGAGCGGCACATTCTTCACATTGATGCCGTAGTCCTTGAGGGTTTGCTTCATCCATAGCAATTGAGCACAGCAAGAACCACCAGCAATGTACTCAGCTTCAGCAGTAGAGAGTGATACGCAATTCTGCTTCTTCGAGGACCAACATACTAAGGATTGTCCGAGGAAATGGCATGTGCTTGATGTTGACTTACGATCCACTCGATCACCAGCATAGTCAGAGTCATAATATCCAATGAGATCAAAAGCCGAGCCCTTAGGATACCATAATCCAAGTGTTGAAGTGTGAACTAGATATCGAAGAATATGTTTCACAGCCTTATGGTGTGATTCCTTCGGTGTAGCTTGAAAATGGGCACACAAGCAAACACGAAGCATAATATCTGGCCTAGATGTACATAGATACAATAAAGAGCCAAACATGGAGCGGTATACCTTTTGATCGAATTCTATACCATTTTCATCAGTGCATAGATGGCCATTTGTGGGCATAGGGATTTTGACGCCTTTGCAATCTTGCATGCTGAATTTCCTCAACACATCCTTGAGGTATTTCTCATGTGATATGAAGATGCTGTTGCGTTGTTGACGAATTTGTAGACCTAAGAAGAATTTTAGTTCTCCCATCATGGACATTTGATATTCCTCACTCATCATATAGGCAAATTCGTCACTGTAACGTGATACGTCTCCAACGTATCTATAATTTTTTGATTGTTTCATGCTATTATATTATTTGTTTTGGACGTTCAATGGGCTTTATTATACACTTCTATATTATTTTTGGGACTAACCTATTAACCGGAGGCCCAGCCCAAATTGCTGTTTTTTTTGCCTATTTCAGTGTTTCAAAGGAAAGGAATATCAAACGGAGTCCAAACGGAATGAAACCTTCGGGAACGTGATTTTCTGAACAAACGTGATCTAGAGTACTTGGAGTGGACGTCAAGCAATCAACGAGGAGGCCACGAGGCAGGGGGTGCGCCTACCCCCCTGGGCGCGCCCTCCACCCTCGTGGGCCCCTCGTAGCTCCACCGACCTACTTCTTCCTCCTATATATACCTACGTACCCCGAAAACATCAGCAGAGGAGCCAAAACCCTATTTCCACCGCCGCAACCTTCTGTACCATGAGATCCCATCTTGGGGCCTTTTCCGGCGCTCCGCCAGAGGGGGCATCGATCATGGAGGGCTTCTACATCAACACCATAGCCTCTCCGATGATGTGTGAGTAGTTTACCTCAGACCTTCGGGTCCATAGTTATTAGCTAGATGGCTTCTTCTCTCTCTTTGGATCTCAATACAAAGTTCTCCTTGATTCTCTTGGAGATCATTTGATGTAATCTTCTTTTGCGGTGTGTTTGTGGAGATCCGATGAATTGTGGGTTTATGATCAAGATTATCTATGAACAATATTTGAATCTCCTCTGAATTCTTTTATGTATGATTTGTTATCTTTGCAAGTCTCTTCGAATTATCAGTTTGGTTTGGCCTACTAGATTGATCTGTCTTGCAATGGGAGAAGTGCTTAGCTTTGGGTTCAATCTTGCGGTGCTCGATCCCAGTGACAGTAGGGGAAACGACACATATTGTATTGTTGCCATCGAGGATAAAAAGATGGGGTTTATATCATATTGCATGAGTTTATCCCTCTACATCATGTCATCTTGCTTAAAGCGTTACTCCGCTCTTATGAACTTAATACTCTAGATGCATGCTGGATAGCGGTCGATGTGTGGAGTAATAGTAGTAGATGCAGGCAGGAGTCGGTCTACTTGTCACGGACGTGATGCCTATATACATGATCATACCTAGATATTCTCATAACTATGCTCAATTCTATCAATTGCTCGACAGTAATTTGTTCACCCACCGTAATACTTATGTTATCTTGAGAGAAGCAACTAGTGAAACCTATGGCCCCCGAGTCTATTCTCTATCATATTAATCTACCGTTATTTCTATTACCGTTTATTTTGCTTTCTTTACTTTTAGTCTTTATCATAAAAATACCAAAAAATATTATCTTATCATCTCTATCAGATCTCACTTTTGCAAGTGGCCGTGAAGGGATCGACAACCCCTTTATCGTGTTGGTTGCAAGGTTCTTATTTGTTTGTGTAGGTGCGTGGTACTTGAGCGTGGTCTCCTACAGGATTGATACCTTGGTTCTCAAAAACTGAGGGAAATACTTACGCTACTTTACTGCATCACCCTTTCCTCTTCAAGGGAAACCAACGCAGTGCTCAAGAGGTAGCATGACGTTGGTTAGTACAGCCAAAGATAATATCATCAACATATATTTGGCACACGAATAATTCATCATCATAGGTTTTGGTGAAAAGAGTTTGGTCAAGTGAACCGGGTTTGAATCCTTTCTTCATGAGGAATTCCTTCAAAGTATCATACCATGCCCGAGGAGCCTGTTTGAGGCCATAGAGGGCCTTATTGAGTCTGAAGACTTTGTCAGGATGCTTAGGATCTTCAAAACCTGGGGGTTGAGCAACATATACTTCTTCCTCAAGCTTACCATTGAGGAATGCACTTTTCACATCCATTTGATATAAGATGATATTATGATGGTTAGCATAAGCAAGCAATATGCGAATAGCCTCAAGCCTAGCAACAGGTGCAAAAGTTTCATCGAAATCAATTCCTTCAACCTATGTGTAGCCTTGAGCTACAAGACGAGCCTTATTCCTCACCATGAGGCCATTTTCATCTTGCTTGTTGCGGTAGATCCATTTGGTACCGATGATATTGTGCTTGCATGGGTCTAGTCGCTTGACAAGTTGCCAGACATTGTTGAGCTCGAATTGATGTAATTCCTCTTGCATCGCTTGAATCCACTCAGGCTCCAGAAATGCCTCATCAATTTTGGTGGGCTCTGTGATAGAGACAAAAGGAAAGTGCCCACAAAAGTTAGACAAATGTGAAGCCTTTGAGCATGTGAGAGGACCTGGTGTGTTGATGTCGTCGATGATTTTCTCGATCTGCACTTCATTTGCAACGCGAGGATGAGCAGGTTGATGACGTTGATTAGGCTCAGCATTTTCTTCAGAGCCATTTTCCTCAGATGCACCAGCATGATTTTCTTCATGTTCTGGAATGACTTCTTCAGCAGATTCTTCAGTGGGAATGACATCCTCCGTAGCCTTGAACTTGATGGATTCCTCAGGTGACATTTCATCTAGCACAGGAGGTAGGTGCTCTCTTTGCGAGCCATTAGTTTCATCGAACCACACATCTACAGTTTCGACAACCTTGTGGTGAAAGGTGTTGAAGACTCTATAGGTGTGCGAGTCCTTTCCGTAACCAAGCATAAAACCTTCATGTGCTTTCGGTGCAAATTTAGAATTGTGATGAGGATCTCCAATCCAACATTTAGTACCAAAGACTTTGAAATAACTCACATTGGGTTTCTTGTTAGTGAGGAGTTCATATGAGGTCTTTTTGAAGAATTTGTGAAGATATACCCTGTTGATGACGTGGCACACAGTATCAATTGCATCAGGCTAGAAGTGACGAGGCGTCTTGTATTCATCAAGCATAGTGCGAGCCATCTCAATGAGAGTCCTGTTCTTGCGCTCCACGACGCCATTCCGCTGAGGAGTATAAGGTGCAGATAACTCATGAGTAATACCAAGTTCATCAAGATAGTCATCAAGACCAGTATTCTTGAACTCGGTCCCATTATCACTCCTAATGTGCTTGATCTTCACACCGAAATTCGTCGAGGCCCTTGAGGAAAATCGTTTGAAGACTTCCTGCACTTCAGTTTTGTAAGTGATGATATGCACCCAGGTGTAACGAGAATAGGCATCAACAATAACAAAGCCATATAGAGATGCTGCATTTGTTAGTGAGGCATAATGAGTAGGGCCAAGGAGATCCTTGTGAAGTAATTCAAAAGGACGAGTGGTAGTCATGATATTCTTTGAGGGATGCTTGGACTTGGTCATCTTTCCAGCTTCACAAGCTCCACACAGATGGTCCTTGAGGAATTTGACACCCTCGATGCCAATGATGTGCTTCTTCTTCGCGAGTCTGTGTAAGTTCCTCATGCCAGCATGACCTAGTCGTCAATGCCATAACCAGCCTTCTGAAGCTTTTGCAAGTAGACATGTGGCAGGCTGTGGTCCTACAGAGAAATCAACAATATACAAGTCTCCTCTCTTAAAGCCTTCGAAGACTTTGGAATTTTCAGATTCCATGAGCACAATGCAATGATATTTGCCAAAGACGGCAACCATATCAAGATCACAAAGCATTGAGACAAACATGAGGTTGTACCCTAAAGACTCGACAAGCATGACTTTGTCCATGTGTTGATCCTTTGAGATCGCAACCCTACCTAGATCCAATACCTTGCTTTTGCCTTTGTCAGCGTAGGTGATATGCTTCAAATGCGATGGAGATAAAGCAGTGTCCATCAATAAGCTCTTGTCACTGGTGATGTGATTTGTACATCCACCGTCGAGGACCAACTCAGTAGCTTTGGGTTGATCATCCCGCAGATGAATTAGTGCATCTTACGAACTCATATACTTCATCAGTGAAGAATATGACATCAAATTCATTAGATTGAATTTCATCAAGTAGTACAACAGATATAGCAGTATAAGGATGTGAGAAATGAGTAATCATTTCTTCATGATTAGCTTGCATCCTTTCAAGCATATTCAGGTCTCCAACAATTTCTTCAGACGTTCAAGTTTGTCTGGAGACCTGACCCCGCATAAGAGATTAGTTCTTTTTCTTCACCACCCATATCTGGAGGGGTGGCAAAGAGTTCATCATTCTTCGTGCTCCATAAGAGAAAGGTGGCATTGAAGCCAATCCACTTTGTTTCTCAGAGGAAGGGTTAGAGTAAGCATATGAATAAGCAGAGAAATTCTTTGAGGACTTATGAACATAATGATTCGAAGAATAATGCACATATTCATAGCCCTTAGATTCTTCCTGTGAAACAGAAGTGTTAGCACGATGATGTTCATATGAGGATTTGGATCCATATGAGGAATTTGATCCATATGAAGACTTTGGTCCATATGAAGAATTTGATCTAGGGTTCCTATTCTTCACAGGTGGTGTCATGGTGACATTCACTTGAAGACTTTCAAGGAACCTTTTGGGAACCCAGATTTTCTTCATAGGGGGACCGTTCCTGCAGTTAGTTCCAACATATCTAGCAAATACTTCACAATTCTGATTTTTGAACAGTTTATAGTTGGAGTCAAATGACTCATCAGAAGAATATGAAGATTCACATGTAAAGCCAGATAAAGTGGATGGCTCTACGGGAGGTCCTTTCGTAGCAACCCATGAGGTTTTGGGATACTGCTCAGGTTTCCAGTAGGTCCCATCATCATTGAGTTTCCTCTCAAAGGCAATACCCTCTTTCCTAGGGTTTCTCTTGAAGATCTGCTTTTTAAGCACATCACAAAGAGCCTGATGCCCTTTGAGGCTTTTGTACATGCCTGTCACATACAATTCCTTCAACCCTGCATTGTCAGTGATATTTGTGGTATCCTCAGATGAGGAATTTGTGACCACAGAGACAGTTGAAGAATTTGTAGCAATAGAAGCATTTGAACTTTTAGGTGAAGAATTAGCAGATTCATGTTCAATGAATTTCAAACATGGTGGAATCAATTCATCCTGAGCGGAACTGGTCTGTTGAGCAAGCAATGAATCATGGTCCTTCTGAAGATCTTCATAACTCAACCTTAGCTTTTCAAGATCTTGCTTTCTTTGAAGAAATTCATAAGAGAGTTTCTCATGATTAGCTAAGAGAGTGTTTTGAGGACTCTGAAGGTTATCAAACTTAGACTGAAGTCTCTGAAGATTTTCAGCCAGAGTTTGAGTTCGATCCATTTCTTCACCCAACAGGTCATCGCTTTTGTCTAGCAATTTTTGAACCTTTTCAAAAGCCTTTTGCTGTTTTACGACAATCTTAGCAAGTTTGGAATAGCTAGGTTTGAGATTTTCATCAGATTCATCCTCACTTGATTCAGAGGAGGGATATTCGAGTACCTTGGCACCTTTTGCCATGAAGCAATAGGTGGGAGCGTAGTCATCATTGCCGTCGTCAGCAGTGTTGGGGAAGTCATTTTCCTTAAAGTTGAAGATGGACTTGCTGATGAAAGTAGTAGCGAGGGCTAGGCTCGCCACACCAGAGTCTGACTCCTCAGATTCCTCCACTTCCTCTGCTCTTCTTCTGAGATGAAGACTTTGAAGATTTGGACGATGAGGACTTTGAAGATTTCTTCTTCTTCTTTGAGTCATTAGAACTATCATCCTTGTACTTCTTCTTTGATTCCTACACCCACTGAGGACAATCAGTAATGTAGTGGCCATGTTTCTTGCATTGTGGCAAGTCCTCTTCTTGTAATCGCGTGATGAGGAATCTGATCTATGTCATCATTTCTTGAAGATTTTCCAAAGCGACCACGTCTTGAGAACTTCTAGAATTTCCTCACAAGCATTGCTAGCTCCTGGCTCAGTTCTTTAGGATCACTAAGGTTGCTATCAGAATCTTCTCCTTCAGATTTGGAAATTGCCTTGGCCTTCAGTGCGCGTGATCTTCCATAGCTTGGTCCGTAGAGGTCTCTCTTCTCAGCAAGTTGGAACTCATGAGTATTTAGCCTCTCGAGGATATCAGCAGGATCAAGTGACTTGTAGTCACCACATTCTTGAATCATCAGTGCAAGTGTGTCGAATGAGGAATCAAGCGATATCAGCAATTTCTTCACCACCTCATGGTCGGTGATGTCAGTGGCACCAAGTGCTTGAAGCTCATTTGAGATGTCAGTGAGGCGATCGACGGTTTGCTGAACATTTTCATTGTTGAGTCTTTTGAAGTGGCTGAAGAGATTGCGAAGAACGTCAACTCGAGAGTCACGTTGAGTTGAGACTCCTTCGTTGACCTTGGACAGCCTATCCAAGATAAGCTTTGCAATCTCCAAAGCACTCACTCTGACATACTTTCCTTTGCTCAGATGGCCACATATGATATTGTTCGCTTGAGAGTCGAGTTGCTTCAATCTCTTCACATTAGCAGCGTTCACGGAAGGAGTGATGGAGGGAACACCATTTTCCACAATGTACCAGAGATCGTTGTCAATTGCCTCAAGATGCATGCGCATCTTATTCTTCCAGTAGGGGTAGTCCGTCCCATCGAAGGTAGGACACCCAACCGAGACCTTGATCATGCCTGCAGTCGACATAACTAAAACTCCAGGTGGTTAAACCAAAATCACATAGAACAAGGGAGTACCTAGCTCTGATACCAATTGAAAGTACGCTACATCCACTAGAGGGGATGAATAGGCGTTTTTTACAAATTTGTCATTGAGGAAATTCAACTTGATGAATTTCCTAAGTCACAAACTACAAGCATTGAAATAAGTACTCAGGTACATGCATAACAAAGTAGTAACATGGTCATCATGATGAAATGAAACATACACAGAGCATAGGTAGTGTGTAAACAGGATAACTAGGCTGAAGACAAAGTGACTGAAGAATTAGGATTGAGGAAATTGAGAAAATATTCAGTCAAAGTCTTCAAATAGTAACGATCAAGTACATCAACACATGAATGAGGAAATGAAAGGGTTGAGGAAATAGAACCAGTAGCTTGGTGAAGACGATGATTTGGTAGACCATTTCCAACTGCTGTGACAGTCGTACGTCTGGTTGGAGCGGCTAGATAGTTAAACTCGAGGACACACAATCCTCACCGTATTCTCCTTGAGCTAAGATCACACATACCTCGCGCAATCACTCGTGGTAAGTCTTTAGGTGACTTCCAAACCTTCACAGACTCGGTCACTCGGCGATCCACAATTCCTCTTGGATGCTCTAGACCATGACGCCTAACCATCTGGAGGATGCACAGTCCTCAAAGGTAACAAGCATCGGTTCCACACAGGAACAACCTCTTTAGTGATGCTTAATCACTTTGGGTTTGTAGGTGTTTGGGTTTGGGTTTTCTGCACTTGATGATTTTCGCTCAAAGTCCTCGGAGGATGGGATGCTCTCAATGAAAAGTGTCAGTTTCTCTCGGAGCAGCCAACCAACTAGTGGTTGTAGGGGGTGGCTATTTATAGCCTAGGGAGCAGCCCGACATGATAAGACATAAATGCCCTTCAATGATATGACCATTAGGTGGATAAGATATTTTGGGACAGCTGGTGCGTCGCACAACAACGGTCGGAAATTTGAGCTCTCAAATTCCTCAGGGCCATCATGTTCCTCACTTGTAGGCAATCCGCACTGGCGAATTCCTAACTCCCCAGTCAGAACAAATTCCTCAGAGACCGGAAGATCTTTGTCTCTGTCACTGAAGAAATTGACTGAACTGTATGAGATTTCCAATGGCTTCACTCGAAAGAATTGGGTAGGTGTAGGATTTTGAGATGAGCATCACTTGGAAAGTGTTTCCTTAGTTTTACCTCGACCCCCTTTAACAGTACGATGTTTCCT
Source organism: Aegilops tauschii subsp. strangulata (assembly GCF_002575655.3). Taxonomy (NCBI): domain Eukaryota; kingdom Viridiplantae; phylum Streptophyta; class Magnoliopsida; order Poales; family Poaceae; genus Aegilops; species Aegilops tauschii. The sequence continues at coordinate 301,304,989 of NC_053041.3, read as the reverse complement.
ATGACTCAAGAAAGAGAAAATGAAAGTACGAAAACAAAAGTCTTCACGCTTCATAATCCTCGCATCAATATCGAAGTCTTCAAGGCCACACCAATTTCCTCACTTTTAAAGTCTTCAAGAAAACCAAAGTCTTCAACTGAAGACATTCATTTTTAGGGGTTGACTTTCATCGTAAATATCAAACTACTCATAGACTAATAGAGCATGTGTACACTCACAAACACATTAGTCCCTTAACCTATAAGTCTTCAGTACACCAAAATCACTAAGGGGCACTAAATGCACTTACACTATCACACCTGATCATCACGTGGTGCTTCAAAACGACGAACTTTGGCAACAATGCATACTCAGGGAGAACACTTTTATCTTGAAATTTAGTGAAGGGATCATCTTATAATGCTACCACTGTTCTAAGCAAAATAAGATGCATAAAGGATAAACATCACATGCGATCAAAATATGTGACATGATATGGCCATCATCAACTTGTGCTTTTGATCTCCATCTCCAAAGCATCGTCATGATCTCCATCGTCACCGGCTTGACACCTTGATCTCCATCGTAGCATCGTTGTGTCGAGGTCGTCTCGCCAACTATTGCTTCTACAACTATTGCTAACGCATAGCGATAAAGTAAAGCAATTACATGGCGCTTGCATTTCATACAATAATTAAGAAACAACCCTAAGGCTACTGCCGGTTGTCGATATTACAAAGCATGATCATCTCATACATCAACATATATCACATGATATCTTGACCATATCACATCACAACATGCCCTGCAAAAACAAGTTAGACGTCTTCTACTTTGTTGTTGCAAGTTTTACGTGGCTGCTATGGGCTTCTAGCAAGAACCGTTCTTAACTACACAAAAACCACAATGTTGATTCATCAGGTTTGCTATTTTAACCTTCTTCAAGGACCGGCCGTAGTCAAATTCGATTAAACTAAAGTAGGAGAAACAGACACCCGCCATCCACCTTTTATGCAAAACTAGTTGCATGTTAGTCGGTGGAACCGGTCTCATGTGTGTGGACATGTAAGGTTGGTCTGGGCCGCTTCATCCCACAATACCACCAAATCAAAATAAGACGTTCGTGGTAAGCAGTATGACTATCACCACCCACAAGTCTTTGTGTTCTACTCGTGCATGTCATCTACGCATAGACCTGGCTCTGATACCATTGTTGGGAAACGTTGCATGGAAAACAAAAAAAATTCTATGCACACGCAAGATCTATCCATGGAGATGCATAGCAATGAGAGGGGAGAGTGTGTCTATGTACCATCGTCGACTGTAAGCGGAACCGTTTGACAACACAATTGATGTATTCGAACTTCTTCGCGTTCCAACCGATCGAGTACCGTATGTATGGCACATCCGTGTTCAGCACACCTTCAGCTCGATGACGTCCTCAGCCTTCTTGATCCAGCAAGACGGCGAGGTAGTGGATGAGTTCCGGCAGCACGACAGCGTGGTGACGGTGATGGTGAAGCTATCTCCGCAGGGCTTCGCCTAAGCACTATGAAAATATGCACTACAAAAAAAAGACACACCCGTGACATTTTGGGCCGAACAAATTTTTTTCTGTCATACATATGACACTTCTATGACGATAATTGTGACAAAACCTGGTATCATCATAGATGTGGTGGGCTCCTACTTCTATGACAAAATATCATGAAAGAAAATGAGCTTTTCGTCCTGGGCGGGCCGGAGACGTAGCTGCATGACATTCTTTGGGCCGCCCATGACGGAAAAAACCGTGGTAGAAGCGAGGGGGAGGAAAATTTCGGGGAGTTCCTGGTTACGGTGGGAGGTCGGGGGCTGAGCGATGCGCGTTTCTCTCGTACACGTACGCGCGTGTGTGCGAGGCGTTGGCTCTAAATGAACCCGAGCGAGGCATTGGGCTCTAACTGAACCCGAGCGATTGCACTGCAGGCTACGCGTTACTAAACCCGAGCGATCGATCGATGGCTGTTAACTGAACCCGATCGAGCGATTCCTTCGCTACTGCTGCTAACTGAAGCCAATCGATTGGATGAACAATGAGCGTTGTGGGGGGGGGGGTTGGATGAACAGTGAGCGTTGGCGTTGCCTCTGGATGAATAGGACCCCATGGTGTGGTGGAGGGCTGGATGAATAGTAGACGGTGGAGGGGTGCCCGTGGAGGGGTGGTTGAACAGGACCCCTTGGTGTGGAGGGCTGGATGAACAGTAGCCGGTGGAGTAGCGCGCGGTGGAGGCTGGATGAACAGGAGCCCGTGGAGGCTGGAGGAGGTCGACGGTAGCCCGTGGAGGCTGGAGGAGGTCGACGGTGGAGATGAACAGTATCCCGTGGAGTCCCGTTTTGCGGTACACCACACCCCTCCCGATGAACAGGACCCCCGTTTCGACCGTAGGAGGTCCGTTTCGTCCATTTTGCGGTACGCCACACCCCTCCCGATCAACAGGACCCCCGTTTCGACTGTAGGAGGTCCGTTTCGTCCGTTTTGTGGTACGCCACACCCCTCCCGATAGACCCCCGTTTCGACCGTAGGAGGTCTGTTTTGTCCGTTTTGCGGTACGCCACACCCCTCCCGATCAACAGGACCCCCGTTTCGACCGTAGGAGGTCCGTTTCCTCCGTTTTGCGGTACACCACACCCCTCCCGATCAACAGGACCCCGTTCCGAACGTAGGAGGTCTGTTTCCTCCGTTCTGCGGTACGCCAGGCCTCGTTTCCATCACCAGTTCCGTCCAAGCCCTCCTGATGAACACGACCACGCATTCCGTTCCGACCCAGCCGGTTGGCTCCCACGCGTTCCGTTGCCTCCCGATGAACATGACGCATTCCGTTGCCTCCCGATGAACACAACGCATTCCGTTGCCTCCCGATGAACACGACGCATTCCGTTGCCTCCCCATGAACACGACGACGACGCTGTTTCTCCGTTCCGACCCAGCCATGTACACGAGCCCCGGCCGTACATATGCGCGAGTAGGCGTTCGAGACCCTGCCCGTATGTACACATACGTGGCAGTATTTTCTTCCTTGCACCCTGGCCGCTGTACGTACGTGTACATGCTACGTGTGCGCCTCTACTACGACACGTGCGCGCCTCTACTATGACACGTGCGCGCCTCTACATCGACCAGTATGTATGTACACGTTCGCGACCAGAATGACAATGCTACGTACGCTTCGACCAGGTGGGTCCCGACTGTCAGGCACTTCCTTGCCTGCGAAGATGTAGCTGGTGGGTCCCAACACGTGGCAGTATTTTCTTCCTTCGCGCCACACGTCCGTCCCTCCGCCCGCCCACCATTGCTATATAAACTGCTGCGCCGGCCATAGCCGCAGTCATCCGCATCCGTTCCCTTTCTCCTGTCCACACCACTACTGCCCACCATGGCTTCCTCGCGCTCCAGTGCTCTTCAGGACGGGCGAACGATGGACCACAAGGAGATGGCAGCCATTGCTGCCGACCGGCTGGCCGGCAGGCAGCTGGAGGACGACGACGTCCCAATGGAGAACATGGTAGTCGACGATCCGGCGCCAACCCCCTCCTCCGCGCCATCCTCGCCGGTGCATTGCACCATGACCATCGGTGAGGCCCGTGCCCAATATATGGACATGGTGAGGCAGATGCGTGAGGAGCTGTTCCGGGAGGCGCAGGCCGACGCCGCCTACAACCACCATCTCCTCCAGGAGCACCTGCAGGCGGAGGAGCAGATCGCCGCGGAGCGGGCGGAGCAGGAGGCGCTGCTCGACTCGTACCGCTCCGCCCCGCAAGGGCCGCCTCGAGCGCTGGCGGTACCGCATGCGGGTGGCGGAGGCTGCGGTCGCCTACAAAGAGGCTAGCAAATAGGGCGATGAAGCGGGCGAGGCGCTGTTTGGCGAGACCGAGGACGAGGCAGAGGACAATGCCGGCTTCGACGAGTCCCCGCTCCGTTGGCCTCGACGAGGCCCTGCTCCGCCGAGGCCCCGCGGCGCCAACAATGAGGCAGAGGACACCGCCGGCTCCGCCGAGGCCCCGCCCCGCCAACAACGAGGTAGAGGACATCGCCGGCTCAGCCGAGGCCCCACCCTGCCGGCAACGTGAGGGAGGATTTCCACCGCTCCGCTGAGGCGCCGCCCGCCGACAACGAGACAAAGGACATCACCGGCTCCGCCGAGGCCCCGCCCCGCTGCCAACGAGGCCGCGCCACACAGAAAACGAGGAAGAGTAGAACACGGTAGGTCGCCGCCGCTCGGGTCCAAGTAAGGCCACCGCTGCTACCCTCCGGTTGAAGCCAAGCTAGGCGGGTTGACCATTAACGGCCGGTTAGCTTCTTGGCAGCGACGTGGAGTCGGAGAGCTGCGCTGGAGAAGAACGCTGCTTCTACTTAACTGCTGGTGCAGTTGGCTGACTGACACGTGGGCCCAACAGGCCACATGTCAGTTACGCAACTACACCTGCAGTTAAGTCACTGAAGCTTCTGTTCGGCTCAGCGGGACACAGGTGGGTAGCTTCGGTTAATTAATTATACCTCCAGCGCACCCCTTTTTAGTTGAAGAATGTATGAAATGTAATGAAATCCGGCATGTTTATATGAAATCCAACCGTGTATGAATGAATTTATTTTGATTAGTTCGAATTCCTGTATCACTGGCATTGGATGAACATGCAAAACAATACGTACTAGCATTATTCCCAGGGTGATCACCTCGTTTGCAGCAGTTTCACATGTACTCCCTCCGGTCCTTTCTAGTCATGCATACAAGTTTTGTCTGCAGTCAAAGTATGTCTACTTTGACCAATCTTATACAAAAAAGTATGCACTTTCACAATGTGTGAAGTAAAAAGGAACAGAAGGAGTACAAAGAGTTTGAGCAGCTTTTTAGTGTTTCTGTACATTTCAATCAAACACACAGGCCTGGCAATTCATAGAGAACATTCAAAACAATCGATGATTATGCATCTCAGCGACTCACATGTCAGAGGCTATATTTACTTCACAACTAAAGAAAAAAGAAAAAATTGATCGACGCTGCTGACAGCAAAGGGCGTCCCATTCGAAAATATCAAACGCATGTCTTGCTAAAATCAATGAGCAAAATTTGACAAGGTTGTCCCATTCCAAAATATCAAATGCCTACGATTGTGGAATGGGCAGGGTTTGCCATCAGTTCGGACACTGACATGGCACCTCGTGCTAAATAAACCAGTTGTTCTTTTTGTGCAGTTCCACCAAAATCAACCAAATTCGCGCGTAGCTTGTATGATTTCGCCCTTATATGTCGCAACGCCTTGAACTTATCAGCACCTCCTTTCTTGTGGTGGAAATGAATGATTCGATGTATTCATGAACATTTCGTGCAGTTCCCATTGAAATCAAGCTGAGCACCCCTGTTTGCACAAATACAAAAAAGTGATTAGTATAAAGCAAACTGTACTATGAATTGACAGTTTCAACAGGCACATACATGGTCCATGTAGAGCACAGTTTTAGAAAAATGGAACTCACCAGAAAGAATCCTAGAACAACATTGTACTCGCGCATCACAGCAAAAAAATGGAGATTTGTCAGTCCTTCTGAGCTGAAGTTAGTTTGGTCTTGTGGGGAGTAATGTAACCATCCTTCAACTGCTCCTTTTGATGAGAAGATAGACAGGGCTTCTTCATCCTGGCATAATCGGAACTAGTCACTTCACGTACTCCATATTCGTCTTCAAAGGAAGATGATCCTGTTGTGCAAAGACAAGAGGACTACTAAATGCTAGCATCCCTGTTTGCTCAAAAAAAGGAAAGGAAATATTTAAAACAACACAGATGAATCACTTCTCAAGGACAATAGCATTTTTCATGACAGTATCTAAACAGTAGCACAACACCAATAGAGATGACAAAGCTCAATCATATGGATGAAATCAGTGGGCGAGTACCAACCTTTGTCAGGAGGCTTATTGTGTAGAGGATATAGATGAAGCACTTCTCCGGAACCATCTGTTGCTATCTACGGTGGTGGCCATGCTTACTATATACTCCTCGATTAGTTTAATGTTTCCAACATCTTCTTGTGCAGTTCCACTAAAATATATGGTATCTTCAAAGAATATCCCTGTTTGCACAAGTAGAGATAATTACATATTACATTAAGAGTGGCATCAAATCAGTGGAAAAACAATTGCTCGTTCCAGCCATAGCAATAAATTAAGATGCAAAACTATATCATTACTTGTGTCATCATAGTTCCAGTGCTTCATTACAGCACCGGGAGTTGATTTTTGTTTTTCTTCCGCTTGTTCTTCCCCTTCATCACTTGGTTCAATAACAGACAAGCTTCACCTTCAATGTGAGATTTGGCATGTCAATTAGGGAGCACAAGTATAGTACTAAACTTAATTTTCTGATGAAAGTGGCAAAATACAAACCAGCAGTTGTGAAATATCCTTATCTGACCTCAATGGGATATTACGGTGCACATACAGATTGGAAGTCTTGTCTCCATTTGTGCAGTTCACTAAAATCAAGCAACATTATCGTACAAATAGCACAACATATGAAAGCACACTGCAGAATCATGTGAAATAAGGCTAGTACTAACCTCTCATGATGCGGAATTCAAACAACTCACAAGAAGAAGATCTGAACCAAATTCGCCTTAACGGATAGGAAGTAAGATCTCCTCTTGTGCAGTTCCACTAAGATCAAGCAATCAAGCAACATTGTCGGTGTGACATTTTGGTTGAACTGCACAAAACACTCTTAAAACAAAAGTGTTTTGTATAGTGCAACAAAAGGTCACAATGGCAACAAGGTGAAGTAGATAACCCTGTTTACACAGAGGTGCAAAGGAAACAATTAGTGGTCAATAACGGTGGATGACACAGAAGCCAACAAAAAGAAGCATCTACCTTATCTAAATGGGAAAGAAAGCAAGACAGTAGCATTTCTCAAGCGGTGGCATTGATTAATATTAACATAGAGATTATATTAACAATAAAATTCGTTAAACATGTAATTTGCTTTTAACTGTGGCATTGCATCAATTTTCCAGCGGCATTATTAGAGGGTGTTTGTTTACAGGGACATTTTGGTGTAGGGACTAAAAAAACTCCGTGTCAGTCCCATATAAACCAAACAGGAGGGACTTTTATGGACTAAAAGTGGGCATTTGGGACTAAAGAAAGAACACCCCGAGGGAGTCTTTTTGGGACTTTTTCCAACAGTTGCCCCTGCCACGCATCGCACCTTGTCTCCATTAGTTCATTACTAGGGGTAACATGGTCTTTTAGCATGTCGTTTAATAACCTCTAGTCCATGTTTAGTCCCTGGAACCAAGCAGGTAGGGACTAGGGAGTTTTTAACCAAATAGGGCCTTAGATTAACAACAGCTAATGAGTTGCACGGGACAGTGGATGCACCAGCACCATGTGCATCTACCGATGTACTGTGGTCATGCACAGTATGTTTCAACAAAGAACAAACAACCAAGGAGCATATTTGTGTTGGTTCCAGTTTTGTTATCTTTAGACACCTTTCCCTATGTGAGCGCAGCAAATCTAGTCCTGCTCAAACTCTATAGCCTTGTCCCTTCCTTTCCTTTTTGAACTAGTACTTTCGCCCCTTCCTTTCCACTTTGAACCACGTCCTAGATTTATGCGATACAACTTTCCCCACTACTTTCCCCCATTCCTTTCCTCTTTGAACCACATCCTAGATTCATGCTATACAACTTTCCCCCTTCATTTCCTCTTTGAACCACGTCCTAGATTCATGCTATATACAACTTTTCCCACTACTTTCCCCCACTCCTTTCCTCTTTGAACCACGTCCTAGATTCATGGTAAACATGCAGCTAGAGCAATGCATGTGGAGTAAGTAAATTATACCTTAAGGTTCTAGGGGCGTGGTTCGATGGGCGACGGGACGGCGGCGAAGAAGAAGGGGTCGGAGGCCCTCCCACGCCGCCGCTGGGTGGAAAGTGAACAGCTGCGCCGGTAGTCTCTCGCCGACGGCGACAGCGTTAAGCCTCCTTCCCTTCCCGGCGGACGGATCCTGCAGGCTCTTTGAGAAGCAGTGAGGGGAGAGAGAGGCCAATGAATTCTTGTTTAGATCTGGAGAGGGCGAGAGAGTGTGAAGAGAGCAACTACAAGCGCTGAGGCTCCAGCGGGAGAGGGCGAGAGAGTGTGAAGAGAGCAACTACAAGCGCTGAGGCTCCAGCGTGTATATATATATATATACTGGAGAGAGTGTGAATCGTGCAAACCCTAGAAAACATTTTGACCAGTCAAAGAATCCTCCTGGCACAAATTATGCTCAAGTGTAGTTATCGAACCCGAGACCTCAAGTTTGATGAGCGAACAGGCTAACCAGCTACACAACCCTCCCGTTATGTTCAACGTGAGGGAAATAACCTTTTATACATTCCTGCATTCGTGTGACAAGCATGCCGTGTTTTTTTGGTGTGTGTGGGAGTCATTGGGATTTCAATCATAATCGTGTCATGTGGCTTTGGTGGTAAGACTATCCACAGTGGTGCAGAAATAATGCAGCCTTAGTCACCTTACCTCTCTCCACGTAGTACGTTGGGTCCCACCAGTCAGAGGGTGAAACAAACAAATTAATAAGAAAAATTAAAAGCGCCAGCGGTGTATCTTACCTCACACATCTCGCTACTGCTCGGGAACACTGTCCAATTGATCCCTCTGTTCGCTCACGTACTATTTTAAGTGAATCCTTATTATAACATGCACACAAATTTTGGGCACTTGTATTCGACTTAAGTCAGTGTGCCACCGTATCTCGTATACTTACTACTCCCTCCGTCTAGGTGTAATAAGTCACGTTAGAAGGTGCAACGGGACCAAGGTGCGTGCGTGTGCGCGCGCGCGCGCGCGTGTGTGTGTTTAACAGCATGTGTGTGTTAGAGAGAGCGACAGACCGACCTACTCCTACAGAGAGATGTTGCGTAGTGTACGATTTTAGCCGCGAGAGTCGGTGCATCCTCTCGTTTCCGGGCGTGTCCGGTAGGGACATGCGGACAGCTGCCATGCCCGCTCCTGACCAGCCTGGCCCACCCAAAGCCCCTCCATCGCCCGCGCGTGCTTCCCGCCCGAAACGGTCAGCGCCGCTCCAAAGAATCGGTGCCGCATTCATGCCCGGGCAGAGCGGACGCGACCTCTCACTGGCGCAAGAGTGATGGTTGCTTCGTCCGTCCAACTTACTGCTGGGTCTATGTGATTTGACGGCTCATTGGTCTTTATTACTGAGGTGGTAGGACTGCTGGATGTCCCACGCTTTCGGCGAAAGGAGGTACTACTACTAGATTACAATTTTCTCCATTCTTACAGCGGAGGCATGCAAGAGCAGTGAAAACACGCAGGCTCAGTGATTACATGGCCCACCTCACACTATCACCGTGCGACACCTAACTCTTTACATAGTACTTCCTCCGTTCCTAAATATTACTAGATGAGTCCCCGCGCGTTGCCGCGGAACAGCGGTATATCTCTTTGCGCAAAATTGTCGATTTCATAGAACTAAAAAAACTCTATAACCGCATGACAAATGTGGTAGCCAAACTAAATAAACTCCCATCATCATTTAGATCATCCCACGTAAGGAAAAAAGATCAGCCAACTCCTACTGCATAATGGGATTATATTTTTCTTTTTGACATGTTAATGGGACTTAAAAGCTCACTTACATGCATGCTACCGGTGCATGCTTGCATGCAGACATGTTGATGTGATTTAAAACCCACTCACATGCATGTGCCACGGTATTTCTGCATTCTTGCATGTGGCTTAGTGCGGAGCCTCTCAACGTCTAGATCAGACGGCTATTATGGACTGATTTACTTCATCTAACGGCTACATCAATTTTGATGATGTGGCTCAAGGAGAGGATAGAGAATTCCTAGTAGTGGGGGCTAGCTATTACTAGTAGATAAGTCCTTGTAGAGATTCCACTACATACGGAACAAAATGAATGAATCTACACTTAAAATGCATCTATATACATCCGCATGTGGTTCCACAAAGACTTATATTTAGGAACGGAGGAAGTACTAGTATAGTACGTACTGTAATTTATCAGCGAGATAAATTTGTACAATGCTATGAAGCTTCCAGCTTCTGTTACATGTATCTTGCGTCCAAGGTTGCCCGTTGCAACATTTCATCAAATACAAAGGAGACTAACATGCATGCTATTGCATCTCAATGATTGACAGATCATAGCAAATATGTACTCCCTCCGTTCCAAAATAAGTGTCTCAACTTTGTGCAAACTTTAGTACAAAGTTGTACTACTACTAAAGTTGACACTTATTTTGGAACAGAGGCAGCTAAAGAAAAAAAGATCCATGCATTCCCTAGCCCTTGAACCGTGAACCCTGACCAGGCTTCAATTTGCTGGCAACGTTTGAGCTTCCTAATAAATGAAGTTTGCAACCTTTTGACCATCGGATCATTTTGTGCAGTTTCACCAAAATCAAGATGAGCATCCCTGTGGCAAAGAAATTGAAGAAGCGTGATTAGAATAAGATTACTGGGACTAGTTGATGAGACATAAACTCATCACAAATACAGTACGTAGAAGCCAGTAGAGGTATGTGCGGGGCAAAGAAGTAGAGAAATATCCACAGGGAGTGATGTGGGCAGCTGGAGTAGTGGTGCAAGCCGGCTGTAAAGGGAGTTGTACCTGAGGGACGTAGCTAAACTTGAGGAGGGCGGCGGGAGGCGGCAACTGCCCACGTCGCGGCAGTGAGCAAGGGACGAAGGCAACCTCACCGGCTTTGTGAGAGAGAACGGCGGGGACCCCTGATCGGGAAGTGCTGACAGTGGGTTTTCGCCGTCGGCGACGGCCACCGCATCTACATTAAGCATCCACCCCTTCCCCAAGCGGACGTGATCCGCCGGGATGTTAGAGATGTGGCCACAGTCGTTTTGTGCGAGAGAGTGTGAAGAGAGCAACCCCAGCAAGCAACCGTGTAGGCTGGCCCATCCTGACTATGTATATAGTGGAGCGGTTTCCTTTTCTCTCCATATGAACCTATCATATTGCGTATGTGCCACTGAAGAAAAAAAACTTTATTTATAAATGACGCGGCTCCTACTACTCGTTCTCCTATAACCTTGCGCTTGGCATCTCCAAAATATTAACCTTGCGATTGGCTCTTCGCCTCTTCGGGAAGTCGAGCAATAATGGTAGTGCAGTATATATCGTTCTGGCTATATGAGACCGAATGAATTGTTGCACGTCCACCACGTGGGCGAGGGTCGAGGGGCGAGGGAGAGTGCTACATACGGAGAAAAATGAGTGAATCTACACTCTAAAATACGTCTATATACATCAGTGTTTGGAGTATGTACTAGTAGTTCATATTGAAATCTACTAAAGGACATATATATTCCAAAGAATATGATATAATCTCTATAACCAAGGTAGTAGGGACGAGGAGTAAACGGAGGGAGTAGTAAATTTTTCTCCTCGTCCTACGAGCCACCGCGCGCATGGGCGAGGGAGCAGGCGTAAGGCAGAGCAAGCTTCACCTCATCCCGCGAGCCATCGCGCCCGTGGGCGGGGGAGACGGCGTACTAAGCAAGCTTCTCCTTGTTCTGCGAGTTGACGGGACACATCAAAAGTACTCCAGTGTATAGAGCCTTGCCTCTAAGGTAGGCCCCACATGGTTTGCCTCTTTTTTTAACATAAGACGTCAAGTCGCAATTTGTTTGTTCACCCGTGGTAGACGATCCTCCCTCCACCAAGTGGACAACCAGTACACGTGCCAAATTACCACGTGGGCTGCCTTTTTCGTACAGAAATGAGCTCCACCGTGTACCCGCGCGGGTGTGGTTGGGAAAGAGGGGGGATTACGTGCACCGTGCATGCACCTCTTCTCTTCGTGCACATCCCCCACCTACGTGGGTGTGTGTGAGAGATACAAACCGCGTTCGTGAGTGTTTTTTGTTTTGGGGTGGGGGTGGGGTGGGGGGTTGATTTCGTGAATTATTTGTGGGAATATGTGTCGATGACATCTCAAACAAAATTTTGCATGCAATGTGTGTGAAATGGAGGCCTATCCATATTATACATAGAGGGTCGGGCAATCCACGAGAAGAGAGGGAGCGGTCATAGCTATCGATAGAGTCGAAGAGAGGATCAAGTGGGTGGGTGCGAGATCGATGAAGAGAGCCATCGAAATTGTGTGTGTGTGCAAGTCAAAGATATAGGGCGACTGGCCTACCAGAACGTTAGAGGGCACATGTCAAGTTTGTGTGTGGCAGGGAGACATGACTAGAGCGCTCGATGTATCGGTGTGTGTGGGGGGGAGGGGGGTGGGGGGTGGGGTAGGCAGAGGCCTAACTATAGAGGTAGAACGACTCGTATATGTGTTGAGAAGGAGAGACCCAGCTATGTCTTGAGGGAGATCGGTCGACATCCATACATAACTGAAGGACGGGAAATATGATGGGACGGAGAGAGAGAGGAGAGAGAGAGGGAGGGAGAGGGAGGGACAGGGGTAGAGTGCTGGATGGGTGATGGAGTTGCTTCTCGAAGATGGTGGGAGAGGCCTACTAGACAAACTGAGGGTGGAACAGCAATGTTATCAATAAGAGTGGAGATGTGTTCCTGTGTGTGCCTGTGCATGATAGATCTGTCGGGACGCATCCATGGATGATGAAGGGGAACCATGTGTTTGGTAAGCAAACCTAACTAGATCGGTAGATCAATTGTTGTTTGTTGGAGGAAGGGAGAGACACAACTAATGAGGTAGATTGATTGACGTGTGGGTAAAAACGAGTTATAAGGACCTAGCTAGCTATATGTATAGCGAGAGATCGGTCGGTGTATGTCCATTTGTTAGAGGCAAATAAGGCCCATCGAGACGGATAGACAGAGAGAATGGAGCTAGGAGGTGGTGCGAGAGGCCCAACTACTAGCTAGATATGGGGAGGAGTGTGCGGTTGTGAGATCGATGAAAAGAGGGGCGAGAGTTTACACGTGTGTCTGACCGTATGAGAGACACGAGGCAAGGACACATAAAGGAGGAGATTGAAGGTGTGTGTGTATGTTGTAGGCAGGCATCGCTGGAGAGGTTTATCGATCGGTGTGTGTCGGAAAGGAGTTGTCGAGACTCTGGGAGAATGACCTAAAGAAAAAAAATGAATGTGCCCGGTGGATAGAATGTCGAGGGAGGGGGAGGGCGAGGAGGGCGTGTGCATGCACGAGAGAAAGTTAGTGGTAGCTACAAAGGTTAGAGGATTGTGTGGGTGTAAGAGACTAACAAAGATCATAATTTGATATGAAAGCGGATTCATATATTTGAATAGGAGATCATAGTGTTTTAAACATTGCATGCATGAATATAGCGGTGATACATGTGCTGTGCACATGTTATACCATAATGTGATAATGCATGGGTTTGCAACTCACAGCTAAATGCCGAACAATCTAAACCATACTATACATCAAACAATTTCACATTTTATTTGAATTTGTGATAATGTGTGGCATTTACAGCTTACAACTAAATATCGAACAATCTAAACAATACTATATATCGAACATTCTCACATTTTATTTGAATTTGTGGTAATGTGTGGTGTTTGCAACTCACATCTAAATACTTGTAGGCATGGGGGCGGGGCACCATACATAATGTGATAAACACATTATACATATGAGACATGGTTTAGATTATGAAGATCTAGCTAGAGCTAGAAATGTAATGTGATTTGAAATCAAAATAAAGTGGATTCAAAAAATCTAGTTCGAGTTCATATAGTACACATAGTTCATATGTAACTCGAGACTAATCATGTGGTGTGTTGTGAAGATAATACACAAACGATGGTTTAACTTGACAATAATGATGATTGTAGATCTTATTAAAACAGATAAACGAATTCAAATGCTTTGACTTCACAATAATCATTACTGTAGATCTTATTCAAATAGAGAAACGAATTCAAATTTAGTTCATATTGAAGCGGTAGTATATACGTTTGGAATGCACTAAAACGTTCATTTGAGTAGTAGGTTGCATGCATTATACACGTAGCGAAATATTTTAATTGAACATAACATGAATTCAAAGTTTTGAATGACATTTGTAGTGCGCATTGATTTGGTACAGTACACGTTAGGCTTGTCCGGAAATTTCAACCCGCGCCTTGTTAGCCCGAAATATTTAAGATATATCTTTGTCTCGTTGTGCTCCGACAACTCCCTCCATCTCAACCCGCGCCTTGCTATTCCGAAATTACAACGCGCGCGAAAACTCCCAACTCCTGTGAAATCCCGACACGCGAAATGCCCGTGGTACCCCTGAATCGAAAGAACCGCCTCAAATCGGTGGGGGTACTTTCGTAAGTTACCCCACATTTCGGACAAGCGCGTCTCTAAGCCATGGTTCCCCACTGCCATCCCATCCGCCCACCCATTCGTACACCAAGGCCGCGAAAACCCGTGACGAAACCCCACACCCTGCTCCGTCCGCCACCCGCCGGAGCCTCTTCCCCGATGACGTCGTTCACAGCAACACCTCGACGTCCCTCATCCACCGTACCGGATGAAGATCCGTCGTCGATCTCATCGTCCCGCCGGTACAGCCACCCCGTCCTCCACCTCCAAGGAGCTGCCCCGACGTTCCCCTCGTCTTTCGTGCCACCTCCATTCCCACACCGCCGTCTTCACCTGCACCACCGGAAGAGCATCATCATCACCGTTTCCTCGGATGAAGTTGCGGCCTAATCGGCGCTACCAAAGAGGTTGTACACTAATCTCCGCATTTTCTTCTTGATTCGATCTCATGGTGCTGCCGGCGCTCGGTCCCGAGCCGACACGGCGCGGCTCCATGGCCGGCGGCGTCGCCGGCCACTTCCTCTACGGCGTTGCTCCCTCGGCGGTGACGTCCACATCAGTAGGAGCTGCTGCTGCTTTAGCTCTCGCTCGTGCTGCTGCTCTGCTCTTGCTCTCGGTCCCGTGCCTGGTCTGCTCTTGCTATTGCTCTTGCTCGCACTGCTGCTCTCGCTCTTGCTTGCGATGCTGCTCCGATTTAGCTACATTTCAGTCGACTGAATCGACTTTTGGGTCAGTCGATTTTCAGGGGGTGGGGGAGGGGGGGCTCGCCTTGGTGAAGGAAGAACCAGCCGCAGCGGGGAGGGGGGCTCGCCGGAGAGGTACCCCACTATCTATCTTAGGGTTCAGGATGGGGGCGCTGGTCGCCGGCGGTGGGGGGCGTTGGCGGGGCGGTGGCGTGGGGATCGCCGGAGAAAAAGCTCGGCACGGGGGGGGGGGGGGGGAGGGCGATGGCCGGGGCGGAGGCGGACCGGCGGTGGGGAGTGTTTTCGGGGCGGGCAGGGCGGCGCACCGCCGGCCGCGGGCGGCGGGGGGCTGCTGTTTGGCCGATGGTGGCTGGCGGCTCAGGGGGGTGGAGGTTGAAGATGAACCGCAGGCCCTTGATTTCGTATCCAACGGCTACAAAATCGACTGACCAGAGATGAAAAAGTCAGTCGATCGACGTGTAGCCTCACCTTGCTAGTGCGTTCAGTTTCGACAGCAAAAAATTCAGTTTCGACAGTTAAGTTCAGTTTCGACAGTTAAGTTCAGTTTCGACAGTTAAGTTCAGAGATGAGCGGCTGATGTATTTTACATCTAGCACTTTGTGGTTATGTATTTTACGTCATGTATTGGAGATGCTATTAGAATTCCACTCAGGTTAACGTTGTTCGTTGTCTCTCTTGTCCTGCTTCAGCCTCGGCGTCGTACAACTCACCGGAGCTGCTCCAACGACGAAACGCTCCATCACAGCGGAGCAGTACCTCGGGGTCCATCTCCAAACGCCTAAGATCTTCTTCCCCTCCTCCGACAGCAAAGTCAGCCGGAGCATCCTCACCGGCCAACCCAATCACGCTGAGATCGACATGGCTTCGCCAAAGAGGTTGTACACTTGTTGCATCTCTTTTTACTCTACATGTTATATATATTGTCCACTGAGCACACAAATTTGTTCCTTTAGTGTCTCCTTGAAAGAAAAAACGTAGGAATTTTAATTTTCACTTGTCCTCCTTTCCAAATTCCTAACATGAAGCACAAGACTAAGAGATAGTAGCATAATAGCATTATAACCGTACATTTTCTTGTGGTTTAACTTAATCTCACCATGCTTCTTTGCATCCTGTGATCTTCCAATTGTTGTGAATCAAACACCCAGATTGGCAGAAATCCAGTGTTTTTAAATTCTCTGTTTTGCACGTGCATTCCTATCCTATTCTTGTCTATTTCCTATCCCTGCATTGTTGGAATCCTCCAATTCAAACGAGCCCTTACAGAATTACTTCTCTTACAGATAGTTGTCAAAGAAAACCTTGCGTGGTTTGTCCCGCTCCTGCTGCGCCGTCCTCCACCCCAGCTCAGCTGCTCCAACGACAGAAGGGTCCAGCACAGCAGGGATCCAGCCTCCAGGCTGTCTTTCGCCGCCTCAGATCTTCTTCCCGGCCGCTGGCAGCCATGAAAACTGCATTACCATCATCAACCGAGCAGATGACCTCGAGGACTACACGGGTCCGCAAGAGAGGTCGCACTCTTTCGTGTCTGCTTACGTTATGCATCACTTAATATTACATGCTACTTTATCCTCCTGTTCACTGATTAGACTCTGAGTCAGCTCCAAACTAATGGTCAAACTTGAGTTTTTAAATGGTTGTGGGGTACATATCGGGGCCGCTATCAATAGTATCTATCTACTATCTGGTTAATCTCCGGTGTCTACTATGAGTTTCATGTTGGGTGGGAAACAAACAGTAAAGAAGCCATTATCTGTATTTTTTAACTGAAGCCATTATCTGTCTGCTATTATTGGTTTTGGGTCTATCCACAGGTTGCTACCATCACTCTGGATTTCTGCGTGCACTTCTTACATAATCTCACTATGTTTTATTCCTATGCATGACAGTTATTGTAAACAATGGAACTGAACATGTAGAGCAAAATAGACGAGCCTTGCGTGGCAATAAAATTTCATGCAGACGTCGCTCCATGGTAGGCGCAAAGGCAGCCCCCCTCCACGCATTTCGGATTGTAATCGAGAGGAAGATATCTGTTTTGAGGGGGATTCAGAAGGAGAAGACAACTCCTATTTACCCCCTGCGGTCTTCGCTCTAACTTGGCATGCTGATGTTGGTTATATCATGCATATGGTGTCTTGCATTGCTTACTTTATACATCAAATATGTCATCTGCTTAGTTTAGACATCCTTTGTGCGAACGCCATCTGTTTAGTTTATTCATCGTTTATGTGAATTATGCAACACCATCTTGTTTAGCCAGGCATCATATTTGTGAATTTTGCAATGCCATCCTGCTTAGCCAGTCATATTATATGTAAATTATATCAGGCCATCCTTTTTTTGTTACATATTACATTTGTCAACAATGTTAGTACATTCAATTGGTCTTCATGTGCATCAGCCATTTGACACGGTGATGGCAAATTCTGGAGTGAAAACAAGGTCTTCAGAGCAGACTATGCTATCTGACGAAGCGCATATCTCGCTGGTTACGGATAGCTCTTCAGAGGAGGATTCAGAGACAGATGACCAGTCCTATTCCCCCCCGAGGTGTATGCTATAACTTGGCAGGGTTATGTTGCTCATATCGTGCGTATGGTGTCTCACATTGCTATGTCATTTGATTAGTTTAGACATGCTTTGTGTGAATGCCACATGTTCAGTGTCTAATTACCATATATGTGAATTATGCATTGCCATCTTGTTGCAAGACATTATATATGTGAATTATACAATGCTATCTTGTTGCAAAGGCATTATTTATGTGAATTATGCAATGCCATGCTGTTTAGCCAATCATCATGTATGTGAATTATATCATGCTATCATTTTTTTGTATTACGTGTTCCATTTGTCGACAACGTTTGTATATTCAACTACTCTTCTTGTGCATCAGCCATTTGAAGCGGTGACGGAAGTATCTGGAGTGAAAACAAGGTATTCAGAGCAGACAATGCTACCTACTGAAGCAGACATCTTGCTGGTTACAGAGAGCTCCTCAGAGGAGGACTCAGAGACTGATGACCAGTCCTATTTCCCCCCTGAGGTCTATGCTCAAACTTGGAAGGGTTATATTACCCATGTCATGCATGTTGTCTTGCATTGCTTAGTTTTTACATCATATATGGATTGCCATCTGCTTACTTGCTTACTATATAAATCATATATTTGAATTATATCATGCCATCATGTTTACATAGTACATACACATCATCTATCTGAATTATGGCATGGCAACCCATTTAATAAAGACATCATATAGTTATATCATCTCATCCTGTTTAGTGTTTACAGTCATCATATTTTGAATTATGGCATTCTATCCGTGAAGGTATGTGAATTATGGCATGCCAACCTATTTAATAAACACATTATATAGTTATGTCATGTCATCCTGTTTACATAGTCTCATATTTTGAACTATGTCTTTCCATCTTTTTTAGTTAGCCATCATAATGTGAAATTGTGTAATGCTATCCTGTTTAGTTAGCCATCATATATGTGAAATTGTGTCATGCTATCCTGTTTGGTTAGACAACATAAATATGAATTATTTCATGCCCTCTTTTATTCCCCATTATCCATTGCACCTGTCTATCATACAATGTCCATACTTTCAATTACTTTTCTTGTTTATCAGCCATTTGAATTGGAGAGCGTGATGGTAGTATCTAAGGGAGTAACAACACGGTCTTCAGAAAAGATAGTGCTACCAGTTGATGCAGATAAAACCACGGTTGTACTTGCCCAAGGACCAAATCCACCACACATAACCCAGACTCTCGCAGATTGTACCCCTACCCAGTTGGACACAGAACTAGCTACACCCCTTCTAACCCCAACCCCGGTAGATAGTAACCCAGTTCCAGTTGACACAGCACCGTCTCCACCATAGAGCACCCAAACACGAGCAGTTAGTAAGGGAACTGCAGTGCCCAAAGCACGAGGACCACCACTCTGAATCCCAACTCAACGCTTACAGGAGAAGAAGATTTGTTCTCAGGTCAAGTTCTGTAGCTATGGTTCATACTCCTTTTCTCTTGCATTACTGTATTTACTCATACCAACTATTTTCAAATTTGAAGGATGGAATTAAAACTCCAATGACGCAACAGGTATGTTATAAACCTGTTTCTTTAACTGGTTTGCTGTTGTAACCTGCTCTATGTTGATTTTAGTTTCAATTTAATAAACAGTTATGTTCTCATGTCATGCACATTACAAGTGTTGTTATTGCTCTATAGTTACCCACACTTATATTCTATCTATTCTGCTTTGTCTTGAACAAATATTATTTGAACTGTGTCTCTATCTTGATTTGGCAACAAAAACTAAAATGATATAGACCATAAAGTGACCATGGTACATAGATATATGTTTGTTTCATGCTGTTAACCTGTCCACTTTACTACTGAACTCATTTACCAAAATGAGTTTCATATACAACATGGTAAACATGTGATGTGTCTGCTTGTTTCTCTTTTAGAATGCAGACAAAATATTGGAGAACAGTACCGCGTTATCCAATGGTAAAGGAAGTAATGCAGATAAGGTTCAAGATAGTGAGACATCCCTGTTGGTCTCCAAGAAAGCTGATAAAAACTATCTTGACGACAGTGAGGGAACCCAAAAGTCCTGTCTTGATGTAGTGTTCGAGTTACTGGCCACTACTGCTGGCACAAGCTCTTCGAACTCGCTGCCTGAATCAGTTCGTCTTCTTGAGTCTCAACTTCAAGTTGAAAGACATCGATCAGATGTGCTGCGACAGGAAGCTGAAGGACTGAGGAAGTCCCTGCAGAATTCAGATGCATATTTTCTGGTGCAACAGCAAGCGCTGGAGGATTTAAGCACCAAACAAGAGAAAGTTAATAAGCTTGCTAAGCATCTTGCCAGCATTATGGGTACCCAGGATATTGTTTCTTGAGATCTTCTGAAGTGGTTTCAGTTCTGGATTTGTTTTGCTGCGGCGTTTATTTGTGCTGGTCGCCAACTTTGACAACCAATGTATATGATATGCTGGTGGTGAACTTTGATGCCCAGTGGATGTAATATGTGTAATAGCCGTGATAGCCTAGTGTTAGTTGCTTGCTTATTTATTTCCTTGTTGTCTTGTTTATTTGTTTGCTTGTAGTCATTGCAGTTCTTTTTCCGCGGTTAGCTAGTGGCTGCTATAACCTATTTTTTAAAACTAGGCCACAATAACCATGGGCTAATATTTACTGTAGTGACATTGGGCCTCCTACTGGCCGTAGAAACAGTGGCCTTCTACGGGCCGTAGAAACAATGGGCTTTCTACGGGCCGTAGAAACAATGGGCCTTCCGCGGGCCGTATCATCAATGGGCCTTATACGGGCCGTATGATCGATTGGCCAAACATGGGCCAAACAGACCGCATTATGGCCGTAAACGGGCTAGAGTTGGAATCGTCCGTTCATGGGCCGACCATAACGGGCCATCGTTAATAGGCCGTATTTGGTGATGCTATGAAAATGGCCCAACAGACTAACGGTCCACAAACGGGCCAACTGTAACGACGGGCTGGATTTGGCCCACAAGCAGAAAATGACAGTAACGGGCCGTAAGTAACCGAATGCTGCAAATGAGCCCAAGAATAAATGGGCCCTCAGAAGGCCGAAAGTTAACTTGGGCTGGAAACGGCCCAACGGAATAACGAGCCGTTAATGGGTATAAAGTGATACACTGTTCATTACGGGTCAGTTTCACCACGGGCCGTTAATGGGTGTAAAGTAATACACTGTTCATTACGGGCCAGTTTCAGCACGGGCCGCTAATGGGTCAAGAGTTACAAAGGGCCTCATATGGGCCGAAATACGTCATGGGCTATACATGGGCCAGAAGTGAAAACGGGCTGGAATCATATTGGATGGCCCAGATGACGCTACTGGGCCTAATTCGGATAGGGCGTAACGGGCCTTGGGTTAGCGGGCTGTAAATGGGCTATATGCGAATAGGCCGTTAACAGGCTTTCCATGGGCCGGCCCGCCAGCTTTTGACCAAGTCAAACGGGCCGAACTTTTCACAGGAATGGGCCACTGTTGGGCCGTGCCACGTGTCAACGTATCATTGGCGCCTTCTGTCCAGTGAGTGGATGACATGTGTCCCAACGATGAGCCCACACGTGTTTCCTCTAGCCAATGATGATTTTACACGTGGAAAATCCCCATTGCTCGGGGCTGTTAATGGGTTATCGGATCCAAAACCCGACCCGATAGCTTAACGGCGTTCCGTTACGGTGGATGCCACGTGTCGGTCACCCTTGACGAAAGCACTTCTGTGACGCGCGATTTATCGTCATGGAAGTGGACACTTCCGTGATGATAATTTTGGTAATGTCATGGAACACTTCTATGACAGCACATGTATGACTATCTTGATTCGGTCATAAATTTGTCATGGATGTACATGCATGACAAAAAACGCGACCTACTGTGACAAACACGTATCATCACGGAAGTGTATTTTTTTTCTAGTGATGACTTGGGGTGTAAACGGTGGAGGGGGCGCCGCACACGGCTAAGCAATTGTTCTGGGTGTGCTAGGCGGCCCCTCCCACATATATATAGGTGGGGGGAGGAGGGATCAGCCAGGAGGCGCCCCCAAGTAGGCCGAATCCTACTTGGGGTCTCCTCCCAAGTGGCACATGATGTCGCTTGAAGCTACGTCGGTATTTCCCCAAAGAGGAAGGGATGATGCAGCACAGCGGCGGTAGGTATTTCCCTCAGATATGAAACCAAGGTTATTGAACCAGTAGGAGAACCAAGCAACACAACGTAAACAGCCCCTGCCCACAGATAACAAATCATCGCAACCCGACGTGTTAAAGGGGTTGTCAATCCCTTCCGCGGTACGGCGCCTCAAAATAGGCAAACAAACGTGAGGTAAATTGTAGTAGATTGATAGATCGAACGCCAAATAAAATAAATAGAAATAAAATGCAGAAAGGTATTTTTGTATGTTTGGTTTAATAGATCTGAAAATAAATGCAAGGAAAAAGTAGATCGCAAAGGCAAATATATGAGAAAGAGACCCAGGGGGCGTAGGTTTCACTAGTGGCTTCTCTCAAGAAAAATAGCAAATGTTGGGTGAGGAAATTACTGTTGGGCAATTGATAGAACTTCAAATACTCATGACGATATCCAGGCAATGATCATTATATAGGCATCACGTCGAAGATTAGTATACCGACTCCTGCCTGCATCTACTACTATTACTCCACACATCGACCGCTATCCAGCATGCATCTAGTGTATTAAGTTCATGGAAAAACAGAGTAATGCAATAAGAACGATGACATGATGTAGACAAGATCTATCTATGTAGAGATAGACCCCATCATTTAATCCTTAGTAGCAACGATACATACGTATCGGTTCCCTTTCTGTCACTGGGATCAAGCACCGTAAGATCGAACCCACTACAAAGCACCTCTTCCCATTGCAAGATAAATAGATCAAGTTGGCCAAACAAAACCCAAATATCAGAGAAGAAATACGAGGCTATAAGAGATCATGCTTAAAGGAGATCAAAGAAACTCAAATACTTTCATGGATATAAAAAGATAGATCTGATCATAAACTCAAAGTTCATCGATCCCAACAAACACACCGCAAAAGAGTTACATCATATGGATCTCCAAGAGACCATTGTATTGAGAATTCAGAGAGAGAGATGAAGCCATCTAGCTACTAACTACGGACCTGATGGTCTACAAACAACTACTGACGCATCATCGGAGAGGCACCAATGGAGGTGGTGAACCCCATCCGAGATGGTGTCTAGATTGGATCTGGTGGTTCTGGACTCTGCGACGGCTGGATAAATATTTCGTCGACCCCCCTAGGGTTTCTAGAATATTAGGGTATTTATAAAGCAAAGAGGTGGTCCGTGGGTCACCCGAGGTGGGTACAACCCACCAGGGCGCGCCTGGGCTTCCTAGCACGCCCTGGTGGGTTGTGCCCCCCTTGGGGCACCCCCAGGTGCAGCCAGGGCCCATTATGTTCCTTCTGGTCCAAAAAAATCTCCGCGAAGTTTCGTTGCATTTGGAATCCGTCTGATATTGATTTCCTGTGATGTAAAAAACATGCAGAAAACAGCAACTGACACTTCGCACTATGTCAATAGGTTAGTACCAAAAAATGATATAAAATTATTATAAAACATCCAAGATTGATAGTATAACAGCATGGAACAGTCAAAAATTATAGATACGTTGGAGACGTATCAGCATCCCCAAGCTTAACTCCTACTCGTCCTCGAGTAGGTAAGTGATAAAAACAGAATTTTTGATGTGGAATGCTGCCTATCATGTCATATCATATTCTTTTCTTTATATCATGGACATTTGGACTTTTATGTGATTCAAAGCAATAGTCTAGTTTTGACATGATAATTTAAATACTCAAGCATATCAACAAGCAACCATGTCTTTGAAAATATCAACGCTAAAGTAAGTTATCCCTAGCCCATCATGCTCAACCATTGATACATTCATGAAACACACTCGCATATTAGCTACACCCAATACTTAAGTACGATCATATTGCCTCCTAGTTGGTGCTTTTGTAAGAGAAGATGGAGACTCAAATTCAAAATAAAAATTGCATAAAGTAAAAGAAAGGCCCTACGCAGAGGGAAGTAGGGATTTGTAGAGGTGCCAGAGTTCAAAGTGAAAAACTTATAGATAAAAACATTTTGGGAGGTGTATCCATCCCACCAACGAAAACGACTTAGAGTTCCCAACACTTTCCATGCTAGATATATCATAGGCGATTCCCAAACAGAAAATAAAGTTTATTCCTTTTTCACCATACTTTCACTTTCCATGGCTAGCCGTATCCACGGTTGCCCTCCATACCAACACTTTCCAAGGAATTTATTATTTGACAACATAAATAAATTCATTTTTTCATTTCGGGACTGGGCATCCCTAAAACCTTTGCCTTACTCTCGTGCAATGACAAGTGAATAAACACTCATCGTGAGAATAACACACCAGCATGGAAAATATTAGCCACCCCTCACCGCTCCGCGAGCGAAACAATCACACAAAAGAGAAGTTTATTTTGAAAATTAGAGATGGCACATGCAAATTTGCTTAGAACGGCAAAAAAATACCGCATATAGGTAGATATAGTGGACTCATGTGGCAAAACTGGTTTAAAGGATTTTGGATGCACAAGTAGAGATCATACTTAGTGCAAAAATGAAGGCTAGCAAAAGATTGAGAAACGACCAACCAAGAAACGAATAATCTCATAAGCAAGCATTAAGCATAATTAACACCGAATAATGCACCACAAGTAGGATATAATTTCATTGCATGACTATTGACTTTCGTGCTTGCATAGGGAATCACAAACCTTAACACCAATATTCTTACTTTAGCATAATTACTCATCAACATAACTAACATATCACATCATCATATCTCAAAACTATTACTAAGAATCAAGTTCATTTTGTCCAATGATCTTCATGAAAGTTTTTATTATATCCTTCTTGGATATCTATCACTTTGGGACTAATTTTCATGTGTTGCTTTTCATAAGCTCAAACAAATATAAGTGAAGATCATGAGCATAATTTTTTCTTTCTTTCTCTAAAAATAATTTAAGTGAAGCAAGAGAGAATTTCTTGAAAATTTTACTATCTCTCAAATAAATCTAAGTGAAGAAAGAGAGCATTTCTTCAAGAATACTAAAGCACACTGTGCTCAAAAAGAAATAAGTGAAGTACTAGAGCAAGTCCATAGCTCATAAAATTTAAGTGAAGTATAGAGAGCAATTCTAACAAGTCATGACATAATTTTGGCTCTCTAAAATAGGTGTGTCTGGCAATGGATAAAGACTTAAAACACAAAATAAAACAAGCAAACACTCATATCATACAAGACACTCCAAGACAAACACATATTATGTGACGAATAAAAATATAGCTTCGAGTAAAATACCGATGGTCGTTAGAAGAAAGAGGGGATGCCACTCGGGGGCATCCCCAAGCTTAGTTGGTTGCTCATTTTTGGATAATAGCTTGGGATGCCGGGGAATCCCCAAGCTTAGGCTCTTCTATCCTTTATTCCTTCATCCATCGTAAGATAATCCAAAACCTGAAAACTTCAATCACACAAAACTCAACAAAACCTTCGTGAGATCCGTTAGTAAAAGAAAGCAAATCACTACTATAAGTACTGTACCAAACCAATTCATATTTTGTTTTTGCATTATATCTACTGTATTCCAAATTTTCTATGGCAAAAACTCATCAAGGAAAACCATAGAGCCATCAAAATAAGCACACAACGCAAAGAAAACAGAATCTGTCAAAACAGAACAGTCTGTAGCAATCTGACTATTTCGAAAACTTCTCGACCTCCAAAAATTCTAAAAAACTAGTATGACCTGGGTAATTTGTATATTAATCTTCTGCAAAATGAATCAGGGCAAAATCTCTTTCTGATAAAAAATGAGAATTGTTTTCGTGAGCGCAAAGTTTCTGTTTTTTTCAGCAAGATCAAACAACCATCACCCAAGAAGATCCTATTGGTTCTACTTGGCACAAACACTAATTGAAACACAAAAAACACAATTACAACATTAGCATAATTGTGCTAACTCTCAAGAACAGGAAGTAAAAAGCAATAATAAATTTTATTCATTGGCTTGCCTCCCAACAAGCGCTATAGTTTTACGCCCTTAGCTAGGCATAAAGCAAGGATCTAAGTTTTGTCATCTTTGGTTCGAGATCCATAAGATGCCCTCATGATTGATTGATTCATATGGTGGCCTAATTTTTGTTCTAGGAAAGTGTTCCATACCCTTCCTCAACGGAAATTGGAACTTAATATCGCCTTCTTTCATATCAATCACGACACCGATAGTGCGTAAAAACGGTCTACCAAGAATAATTGGACAAGATGGATTGCAATCAATATCAAGAACAATAAAATCTATGGGCACATAATTCCTATTTGTAAGAATAAGAACATCATTAATTCTTCTCAAAGGCCTTTTAATAGTAGAATCCGCCAAGTGCAAATTTAAAGAACATTCTTCAAGATCGGTAAAACCAAGCACATCACATAAAGATTTTGGAACTGTAGAAGCACTAGCACCCAAGTCACACAAAGAAAAACATTCATAATTTTTAATCTTGACTTTGATAGTAGGTTCCCATTCATCATGCAATTTTCTAGGAATTGAAACTTCCAATTCCAATTTTTCTTCAAAAGCTTTCATCATAGCATCAACAATATGTTTAGTAAAAGCTTTATTTTGTTCATAAGCATGGGGTGAATTTATCATGGATTGCAACAAAGAAATACAATCAATCAATGAGAAACTATCATAATTAAAGTCTTTGTAATCCAAAGGAGTGGGCACATCACTAGTTAATTTTTTGACCTCTTCCAACCCACTTTTATCAATTTTCTCAACAAGATTTTCACCCTCCGAAATATTGGAACGCCTTCTACTTAAAGTTGACTCTTCTCTAGTCCTTTTTTCATCAATATTAACTTTACTAAACAAGGAATCAATCGAAGAAACACCAATCATTTTAAGATCTTCATCACTTTTATCCTCTAACGAGATTGCTTTAGCGGCCATTTGATTTACTAAGGAAGCTTCTGCATCGGATATTTTTCCTAGCAAACTTTCAACAAAAGCATACTTAGATTGGAGATTGCAAACTTCTCTACTAATATCATCAAGTTGTTTTGTAATAACATCTAGCACAACGGAGTGCTCCTTAAGTTCTTCAGTAAAATACTTATTATGCTCAAATTGTGTTGTCATATATTCCTTAGTACTTTTCTCAATTTCAAGCAAAATATTTGGGTAAGGAACATCATAGTATTTTCTTTGAGGCATCATGACTACGCAAACAAGAACGCACACAAAAACGGATCTGGCAAGAAAACGGCGAACAAAAAAAAGAGGCGAATAAAACGGCAAATTTTTGTCAAGTGGGGGAGAGGAAAACGAGAGGCAAATGGCAAATAATGTAAATTGCGAGGAGATGAGATTTGTGATTAGGAACCTGGTATATATTGAAGATCCTCCCCGACAACGGTGCCACAAATTCCATTTGATGTCGCTTGAAGCTACGTCGGTATTTCCCCAAACAGGAAGGGATGATGCAACACAGCGGCGGTAGGTATTTCCCTCAGATATGAAACCAAGGTTATCGAACCAGTAGGAGAACCAAGCAACACAATGTAAACAACCCCTGCACACAGATAACAAATCCTCGGAACACTACGTGTTAAAGGGGTTGTCAATCCCTTCCGGGGTACAACGCCTCAAGATAGGCAAACAGACGTGAGGTAAATTGTAGTAGATTGATAGATCGAACGCCAAATAAAATAAATAGAAATAAAACGCAGCAAGGTATTTTTGTATTTTTGGTTGAATAGATATGAAAATAAATGCAAGGAAAAAGTAGATCGCAAAGGCAAATATATGAGAAAGAGACCCGGGGGCCGTAGGTTTCACTAGTGGCTTCTCTCGAGAAAAATAGCAAACGGTGGGTGAACACATTACTGTTGGGCAATGGATAGAACTTCAAATACTCATGACGATATCCAGGAAATGATCATTATATAGGCATCACGTCCAAGATTAGTAGACCGACTCCTGCCTGCATCTAATACTATTACTCCACACATCGACTGCTATCCAGCATGCATCTAGTGTATTAAGTTCAGGGAAAAACTGTAACGCCCACGATGCGGCTATATCTCCCACGTGTCGAGGCACGACTTAGAGGCATAACCGCATTGTAGGTATTGTCGCAAGAAGGGTCATCTTCACACAATCCCATGTAATGAACAAGAATGGGATAACGAGAGTTGGCTTACAATCGCCACTTCACACAATACATAAATTAATTCATACATCATCCAAAATCCACACATAGATCGACTACGGTCAAATACAAATGAAAATAAGATAACCCCAAATGCTAGATCCCCGATCGTCCCAACTGGGCTCCACTACTGATCATCCGGAAACCAAACATAGTAACGACCACGTTCCTCGTCGAACTCCCACTTGAGCTCGGTTGCGTCACCTGCACTGGTATCGTCGGCACTTGCAACTGTTTTGGTAGAATCTGTGAGTCACGAGGACTCAGCAATCTCACACCCGCGAGATCAAGACTATTTAAGCTCAAAGGAAAGGATGGGGTAATGAGGTGGAGCTGCAGCAAGCACTAAGCATATGGTGGCTAACATACGCAAAAGAGAGCGAGAAGAGAAGCAACGCAACGGTCGCGAAGCTAGAAATAATCAAGAAGTGATCCTGAAACTACTTACGTTCATACATAACCCAAACCGTGTTCACTTCCCGGACTCCGCCGAAAACAGACCATCACGGCTACACACACAGTTGATGTATTTTAATTAAGTCAAGTGTCAAGTTCTCTACAACCAGACATTAAGAAATTCCCATCTGCCTCATAACCGCGGGCACGACTTTCGAAAGATAATACCCTGCAGGGGTGTCCCAACTTAGCCCATTATAAGCTCTCACGGTCAACAAAGGATAAACCTTCTCCCGGGAAGACCCGATCAGTCTCAGAATCCCATTTTACAAGACATTTCGACAATGGTAAAACAAGACCAGCAAAGCCGCCCGATGTGCCGACAAATCCCGATAGGAGCTGCACATATCTCGTTCTCAAGGCAACACTGGATGAGACTAGCTACGAGTAAAACCAGCCCTCAAGTTTCCCCAAGGTGGCCCTGCAGGCAGCTCGGTTCGGATGAACACTCGAAGGAGCACTGACCCCCCCCCCGGGGGGGGGGGGTCTAGAATAAAGATGACCCTCGGGCTCGCGAAAACCCAAGGGAAAAGTATAGGTGGTAGGTGGTCAAATGGTAAAACCAAGGTTGGGCCTTGCTGGAGGAGTTTTATTCAAGGCGAACCGTCAAGGGAGTCCCATAAATCACCCAACCGCGTAAGGAACGCAAACTCAAGGAACATAATACCGGTATGACGGAAACTAGGGCGGCAAGAGTGGAACAAAACACCAGGCAGAAGGCCGAGCCTTCCACCCTTTACCAAATATATAGATGCATTAATTAAATAAGAGATATTGTGATATTCCAAAATATCCATGTTCCAACATGGAACCAACTTCAACTTCACCTGCAACTAGCAACGCTATAAGAAGGGCTGAGCAAAAGCGGTAACTTAGCCAAACAACGGTTTGCTAGGAAAGGATGGTTAGAGGCTTGCCATGGCAATACAGGAGGCATGATATAGCAAGTGGTAGGTAGCGCAGCATAGCAATAGAGCGAACAACTAGCAAAGCAAAGATAGAAGTGATTTCGAGGGTATGGTCAGCTTGCCTGCGAGGTTCTCAGAGTTGTCGAAAGCTTGATCCTCGTAAGCGTACTCAACAGGTTCCTCGTTCACGAACTCGTCTCCCGGCTCAACCCAAAACAAGAACACAAGCAATGGAACCACAATCAATCACGGTGCAATGCACAAGCAACATGATGCAATACATGCATGATATGCGAGATGTGATATGCGATGCATATGCGTGCTCCGGAAGAAAAATGATGAACAAGGCATCAACTTGTCAAACCAAGTGTTCCACTGGAAAGATGAGATGATTTCGGTCGAAACCGATATAAAGATCACCGAAAACGGATGCACGGTTTGCAAATGGCAAGCAAAACAAGGATGACACGATTATGCGATTAACAGCATGATAGCAAATAGAATACATCAAGGAGCTATGCTACAGCACCGCAACATAGCAACAAAGCCCATGGAAGTGATCTACAAGAGATGCTTGACAAAAGATGAACACTGAGCTACGGCTAGATCACATAATAACAGACTGAAACAAGCATTGCAAAAGTGCAAAAGATATCAGCTTCACAGACTTAGTGAAAATACTGAACATGGCTGAAACAGCATCAGGTAGCAATGTTCAGAGCAAGAAATAAACATGCTACGGAAACTTATCATAGAAAAACAAGGCATGGCATGAATCTACTAAATGCATAGAACAAAAGTCCCTTACTGAACATGAGCCAAAAAGGCACAGAAGATATGATGGCACCCATGTAAACATAGCAGGTTTCGTTAACAGGTTCCAGACTTGGCAGAAAACAGAACATGGCATTAACAGAATTATGAAGGCATCTTTGTGAGCTCGATTCACTCATCACAGAGCAAAGCATGACAAAAAAGCATACCTATAGCAAGAAGGCATGTTTATGAAGCTAACCATGGTAAGAGCAAGTTCATAGCATGTATAGATCAACTACAACAACCTTGGCAAAATTGAATATCATGTTAACATTCTGCCAGGAACATTTTATAGCAAAAGTAGAGCAAGATTGAGACATGCTAGGGCACTCCATAATTGCAAACAGAGGCATGCATGGATAGAGCACAACTATACCTACAAAACATCCTTACTGAACATACTCAAAAGAGGCATGGATCTCACTGTAGACACATGGATACATTGCATCAAAATAACAGCAGTAAAAGACAGCAAAAATCCTAAGTCCCTGAAACCAGAAACAACACGAAGCCTAGTTTGCATGCTTGTGCTAGTCACCACATACATCACAAAAATACATGGCATACACCCCTGTAAATATGGCATGGCATATATCAAAACACCTGTAGAGCTCATGCCCATAAGATGCACACATCAAATGCAACAAAAATAACAAAACATCAAGTTCTGATAAGTAACAGCAGTAAACATCATATAGCACTCTTGCACCAGAGATTTGAGCATCAAGATGAACTCAATCGAGCATGGCACAATAGAACAAAATGAAGAGCATAACCTGATGAACACTTCGATATATCATGTGCATGAAACAGAGCAGTATGCAAAGAGATATGATGTGATGAACATGGCATCAGAAAGTGAGAATTTCGGGACTTGGAATTTCAGGGGTCAACCGTGGACCTGGAGTTCTTCGCACGCGAACCGAGGCAGCGGTGGCTATCGCCGGAGATCGCCGCGGATGGCCGAAGAGAGCTCAGGGAAGGCGAGGGGCGGCTGGATCCGGGCCCGACCTGCCCGGATCTGGCCGGAAGCGAGGCCGACCGGCGACGAGGAACGGCGGGCGGCGGCGCGGGGCCGTGCCGGGCGGCGAGGCGCGCGGGCGAGGGCAGGCTCGGGGCGGCGACCGGAGGACTGGCGAGCAGAGGCGAGGCGCGGGAGGCGCTCGGGCGCGGGCCCGCGGGGGCCGGCGATGGGCTTCGGCGGGCCGGCGGCGCGGGAGGCCGGGGTGCTGATGTGGCACGCCCCGGTTGGCTGCGGGCGACGGCACGGGTTTGTCCGGCCGGACTGGACGTGTCCGGTGGCGGAGAGGGAGCGGGCTAGGGTTTCGGGACCCGGATTTGGAGGAGGGTGCACATATTTATAGGTACAGGGAGCTAGGAGACTTCAAATGGAGTGCGGTTTTCGCCCACACGATCATGATCGAACGACCGAGAGCATGGAGGGCACTTAGATGGTTTATTGGGCTGTTTGGAGGGGTGTTTGGCTGCAACACACGAAAGGCCTATGCGGTTATCTGGTTAACCGTTGGAGCATCAAACGACCTCCAAATGAAACGAAACTTGACAGGTGGTCTATCGGTGGTGTACCAAGGCACTTGGCAAACCTCGGTCCATTCCGAGAATGTTTAACACCCGCTCATGAACAGAAACAAGAGGGGTGCGCCGGTGCATGTGGGAGTGTCGGATTGCAAAACGGACAACGGGGAAAATGCTTGGATGCATGAGACGAACACGTATGCAAATGAGATGCACATGATGAAATGATATGCAATGCATGACATGAACAAAATGCAAAACGAAAGACAAAACCCGACCATGAAGGGAAAATCATAACATATAGCCGTAAATGGCAAGAGTTGGAGCTACAAATATGGAAAGTTACATCCGGGGTGTTACACCACTCCACCACTACGAGAGGATCTCGTCCCGAGATCTAGGACTGAAAGAACTCCGGATATTCGGAACGGAGGTGGTCCTCGCGCTCCCAGGTGGCTTCCCGGTCGGAATGGTGTGGCCACTTCACTTTCAGGAATTTGATTGACTTGTTGCGAGTGTTGCGCTCAGTTTCTTCAAGAATAGCAACGGGGTGCTCATGATAAGACAGATCTTCTTGGAGGTCAATCTCTTCGAAGTTGATGGTGCGCTCAGGAGTCTTGAAGCACTTGCGAAGCTGTGACACGTGGAACACATCGTGCACGTTCGCGAAGTTGGAGGGAAGCTCAAGTTGATAGGCGAGGTCGCCTCTTTTGCCAATGATCTTGAGAGGACCCACGTATCTAGGGGCAAGCTTCCCTTTGATACCGAAGCGACGAGTGCCTTTCATTGGAGAGACGCGGAGGTAGACATGGTCTCCAATCTCGAAAGCCAAGTCACGGTGCTTGCTATCATAGTAACTCTTCTGGCGCGATTGCGCGGCTTTGAGATTTTCACGGATGACTTTACACATTTCTTCAGCCTCTGTGATTAAGTCATTGCCAAGAAGTTGGCGTTCACCAGTCTCTGACCAATTGAGAGGAGTACGAAACTTTCTGCCATATAGAATCTCGAATGGGGCCTTGCCCGAACTCGCTTGGAAGCTGTTGTTGTAGGAGAACTCGGCATATGGAAGACAATCTTCCCACTTCATGCCAAAGGAAATGACACAAGCCCTGAGCATATCTTCAAGGATTTGATTGACTCGCTTGACTTGGCCACTAGCTTGAGGATGGAAAGCTGTGCGGAAGCGAAAGTTGGTGCCCATGGCCTTCTGGAAGGAGTCCCAGAACTTAGAAGCGAAGATGCTTCCACGATCTGAAGATATCAATTGTGGAATGCCGTGCAAGGAGACAATCCTGGAGGTGTATAGCTCTGCCAACTAAGCTGCTGTGATAGATTCTTTGATTGGAAGGAAATGAGCCACTTTAGTAAGCTTGTCGATGACAACGAAGATAGCATCATTTCCGTGTTTGGACTTAGGAAATACAGTCATGAAGTCCATTTCGATATGATCAAACTTCCATTCTGGAATAGCAAGAGGTTGGAGGAGACCAGCTGGTCGTTGGTGTTCTGCTTTCACCCTTCGACAGACATCACATTCATTCACGAATTGAGCGACTTCTCGCTTCATTCGAGTCCACCAATACGACTGCTTGAGGTCATGGTACATCTTCGTACTTCCCAGATGAATGGAAAGAAGAGAATTGTGTGCCTCGTTCATAATGACTTTCCTTAGATCACCTTTAGGAACCTCAATCCGGTCCTCGAAGAATAAGGTGTCTCGGTCAACAATGCGATAGCACTTGTATTTAGAAATGCCCTTGTCAATACCATGTTTCACCTTCTTCACCATGGTATCCAGGAGTTGTGCCTCACGAATTTGATCTTCCAAAGTAGGAGAGACTAGGAGGTTGGCAAGAAAACCTTGAGGAACAACTTGGAGATTCAGTTGGCGGAAAACTTCACAAAGGTCCGGTTGGAAGGGCTTGAGAATTAAGCTGTTGCAATAAGCCTTCCTGCTCAAAGCATCTGCAATGACATTGGCCTTGCCTGGAGTATATTCAATACTCAGATTGTACTCTTGAATCATTTCGACCCATCGAGTTTGCCTGAGGTTGAGGTTTGGCTGAGTGAAGATGTACTTGAGACTCTTGTGATCGGTGAATATGTCCACTTTCCTTCCCAACAGGAGATGTCTCCATGTTATTAATGCATGGACAACTGCCGCCAACTCAAGATCGTGAGTGGGGTAGTTCTTTTCGTTGGGCTTCAACTGACGAGAGGTATAGGCTACAACTTTCTTCTCTTGCATTAACACAGCACCGATACCTTGAAGAGAAGCATCATAGAAAACTTAGAATGGCTTGGATTTGTTAGGAGGAGTTAAGACATGAGCTGTGACGAGTTTCTCTTTGAGAGTTTTGAAAGCAACGTCACACTCAGGAGTCCAGACATACTTCACATGCTTCTGGAGGAGGTTGGAAAGAGGCTTTGCAATCTTAGAGAAATTCTCAACGAATCTTCGACAATAGCTTGCAAGACCAAGGAAACTGCGGAGCTGCTTGACATTCTGAGGAGGTTCCCAATTCACAATTGCAGACATCTTCTCGGGATTAACAGCGATGCCCTTGGTAGAGATGATATGACCAAGGTAAAGAACTTCATCAAGCCAAAACTCACATTTGGAAAACTTCGCATAGAATTGATACTCTCTGAGCTTGTCGAGCACCAATCACAAATGTCTGGCATGATCCTTCTTATTCTTGGAGAAGACCAAGATATCATCGAGATACACCAGGACGAATTCATTGGTATAGGGGTTGAAGATGAAGTTCATCATTCGAGAGAATGTTGGAGGAGCATTGACAAGGCCGAAAGACATGACATTATATTTGTAAGAACCAAAGCTTGTTCTGAATGCTGTCTTGGGAATATCTTCTTCACGAATGCGAATTTGATGATAACCCATACGAAGGTCAAGCTTGGAGAATACTTTAGCACCTTTAAGTTGCTCAAATAGCTCATTGATGTTGGGAAGTGGATACTTGTTCTTAATTGTCTTCTTGTTCAATGGACGGTAGTCGACACAAAGTCGGTCCGTGCCATTCTTCTTCTGGACAAAAAGAACTCCACAACCCCATGGAGATGAACTCGGTCTGATCAAACCCAGTCACTCTTGTTCATCGAGCTTTTTCTTCAATTCTTTCAGCTCCTTGGGTCCAAGCTTGTAAGGACGCTTGCAAACGGGTTCCGTGCCAGGTTCAAGATCGATAACAAACTCGACTGGCCGATGAGGAGGCATACCCGGAAGCTCTTCTGGAAAGACATCTTGGTACTCACAAACGA